>NC_091826.1:86424307-87624307 GCF_038994185.2 Dermacentor albipictus | reverse complement strand
CCGCGGTCCTTGGAGCAGCACCGCCTCGGCAACGGGAACCGCGGCACGTCTACCTACGTCCTCCGCGGGTATTGCTGCCGCTTCTTGAACTCGCGGCGCATTACATTTGTGGAACCTCTACCGAGCGTCCGCATTTGCGCCGGCTGCTCGGTGATTCCTGCACTGGCCGTGAAACTTCCCTGCGGCCACATCCTGTGCAAGAGGTGCAAGCACAAAGCCTTCGTCCGTTCGAGAGCGCGGCGGCACCGAGATGACGGTGCCCTAGCCTGGCACCGAAGAGGCCTGTGCCCCGTGGACGAGACCTGCTTTGCCGCATGCGAGATGAGGGCCGTGATCTTCTGCCAGAAGAAACTGCAACGTCATCGCGCCTTCTGCGTTAACAGACGCTTCGGCTGTACATTTGAAGCCAAGCTCGGAAAACTGAAAGGGCACTGCTTCAGCAACTGCTGCATTGCACGTACCATGTGCCTTTTTTGTGGAAAGGACAAAATACTGGCGTGTGACGTTCGGCGGCATTTGAGGCACTGCTTGCCATTCCAGAGGCGAACGCAGACTCCGAACGAAGAATGAACATCACGAGCTACAAATGTAAAGACGCCACTTCCGAGAACACTCGTAGTTTTACTACCGCCATACGTGAATAAATAATAATGTTGTTGTATTTCACGCAGCCTTTGAGTCATGATTGCCTGTGCGCTGTGATCTTCCTGACATGGCATGAACACGAGCGTGGCGTGAGTTTGCTGTAGCATAGAAGTCGAAGTATTGTAAGGTAGGTTGTTTCTGTTTGAATGCTAATGTGGCTCGATCTATTCAGTTACCCAGTGTCGGGAGAGCACAACTTCATGAAGCAACGATCTTGAAGAAATTCGCGGAAAAAGAGGACTGGTGCGCTTAGCAGTATTAATGTACATCGGTATAGCAGGCGCCGCATGAACGTTCCCGCAGTGTCATTTCCTTTCCTTTTGTAGCATTGATATACAAGGCCTAGAATTATCCGGCTCGCCGGGGAATGGAAGTGTGCCGCGGGTCTGAAGCAAAGAAAAGTAGGTAACCTTTCGAGGAAATAGTGGTTATGTTACCGTCTGAACCGCTTCAGTTACGCGAATTCCAAGGGAAAAATTACGCATGTAGAATTGATGCGAATAAAGGCTCTTACGGAAGACCTCTTCTGTTACGAGTCGAGGTCAGATCACCCCTTTCCACATAATGGTGAAATGTGTCGAGAAAATTGGCGACTCTCTTCCTCGTTACAGTCAAGCAACTTATTTTCTACGGCGTGTATATCGAAGTAAAGAACCTGGTACTAATTCTCTGGGAAAGCCCGAAAATATCATGAAGTGGCGGAATTCCCCAAACGAGTGAAGAAAGGATACCCTCTCGCTTTATTATTGTTCGTGATTTATGTTAAGGGCATAGCAAAACAAGTGAAAAACAGTGAATTTTGGTTTATTGATCCTCCTTCCATAATGCATGCGGACGACATAGTGCTACTAGCGGATTTTGCAAGAGCTTGCGAATATACGCGGGGTAATGCGGTGACAGGTATCAATCTAGGTTAAGTTGGGTTAGGGAAATTGGTATGAGGATCTTTGTTGAAGAGACCAGTAATTACTTGGTGTCAATTAAAAAGCAAGTCATACTGTTATAGTCAAGTGACATAATTACACCGGTGAATACATAAACAAAGAAAAGACTTAGGCAACCATGCACCACCAAAATGATATTAAAATGAAGAGGAAGCGGAATGCAGCAATAATTGCTTTGTTGCCGCAACAAATCTGAGGTGGAATCCGAAATGGAGTAATGCTGCCAGCGCTATCGTTCGCGAATGCCACTATGTGCTTAAAATCGTATATTTTGCCAGGATTAGAAATAATCTATAGGCCGGCTGGCCTCGGGAACCCACGCTAAAACCACGAATGAGGCAGTGCTTAGTGGCAGGTGACTGGGCTTTTTTCAAATCAGTTTTGCGCAGAGAAAAACTGCATGGTTTGGAAGAAAGACTGAGGTGCATGAAAAAAGAAGAACGGACGGCTAAAGGGCTCAGGTGCCTGTACGTCAGAACCGCGGACACAAATGAAGAAGAGGTAGAAAAGTTGGTAAAACTAAGTTCATTGTAATTGAAAATTACCATGAACCGTAACCAGGAGACATCAAAAAGGAAGTCATAGGGACTAGGGGTAAATTGGTAAATAGACCAGTTCTAGGGCTTTCCTATTTGACACTCGAGCTGCTTGCCTAGGGAGAAAAGCATACCGGAGCAAATATTAGCAGTGTAAGATGAGGCGTGTGTATATCGCAAAGAAAACCCGCAAACCCCTCAGCATATCCTAAACGAATGCGAAAGGATTCCCCCATGAGACTTGTGCGTAACGTGCTGCTTCCAGAAGCGCTTAGACTTAAGGTGGATGGAAGCATCAACTGGTCAGCCGTTAATATAGGCACGAGGCCTCCAGAGTATTGGCGGAACGTAGTATGGACGAGACATAGGTAGTGATGAGGGCTAGATAAGTTTTGAAAAAAATAGAAAATGTTATATGGATCCCACTCACTGTGGGAATCGGTGTAGGCGAAGGTTTCTGCACCGCTGGCTTTGTCTGGGGATAATTATCTTTGATTTTGACGACGAACCTTTAATTTTTTTCACCGTTTTGTCCAACACGCGAGGGTTGTGTTGGTATTAAACATTAGCTTGCTTGCACTGCCGCGGTTTGTCTGCTAGCACACATAATACAAAGGCAGAGGTGTTTGCTTGAGGCGTTATTGTTGAGGGATGAGCATACTCATTACCTCACATAGCACCTAGTATCTTAGCATAAGTATTACACTGGATATGTATGTGCCAAAACCACAATAGCATTATGAGCTACATCGTAGCAGCGACGTCAGATTCATTTTTACGCCGTGGTGTTCTTTGACCTGTCTCTAAATGTAAGTACACGAGCGTCTTGGATACCGCGCCCAGCCGAAATGCGGCTGCAAGGTCGCTATGTAACCCACGACTCCGAGAGATACCACAAGGCAGAGCTTCAGCGTCGGGCAAAAAAATGTTGACGTGTGGGCGCTTCCGTAGTGTCGCCTAGACCTTACGCTACTCTTTAATGTGGCTCTGCTTCTGCGTGGAATGCGTAAGTTGTAAGCTTGACAAAACGGCATGGTCTTCATTTTTCATAAAAAGCACGAACATCTCTTGAACATAAATTATTTTTGCCCGCAACTGCAGTCATAATTTTAGTAGTAGCGTTTTCTTGCCCTATCACGTGACCTTCTTCCTAACTCTCCCCCCCCCTCTTGTGCGGGAGCTGCGAGCAAAGAGTCACAGGGCTGTTATTCACTCGTTTCGGTATTGCGTCAGTTCTACCAAAGGAGTCTGCTTCTACCTATTCTGCATTAAATTGCTGGAATGCTTTTGTGAGGGGTAACGTATAATTCTAGCTGCCAATAGGCTAATGTAGTGACAGACATGGAACTCTAGAGGTTAATTTGCTCATTCGATGTGGTTTTAAAGGCGAAACGAGTTTCTCGCGTCGCCTTACCTCTCTCCCTTGCTCCTGCAATGTGGTGTGCCAGACAGCAGCAGCATCATTGCGAAAGTTCAAGGAAGAACCAAGAAAGGTTCGCTGTGAAAAATTTCAGGACATGTACACACAGAATACTAGAATGAAAAGCCTATATAGCATGCTATCTATAATATGCACTGCTTCGTTTCAAGGGGGATGTCAATAAATCATCATCATCTTCTAATCAGAAAGAATGTTGCGGCCGTATTCAGCTTCACGATGCATTGTATCAGCAATGGAAATGTTCCTAAAACGGAGACAACGTGTTCATTCCGGCAACCGTGATTGAACAAGGCATACTTTGTTCTATACACGACATCGACGCAACTATGTTGCGGCGTAACTTGCGGCAATCATCATCTGAAGAAAAAAATGTACTTAGGTAACGAAACAAACCCTTGAATATTCAATATATTTTATATACTAACCACTCAAATTACTCCTGGGCCTTGTATTACCTTGATATTGCCGAACTATCTGACACGATTATTGTAAACAAGGCGAGGTAAAGAAAATCAACCGTTTATCGACGTTTTGTCTAGTGCGTCTTATATCCATGACACAAATTCCACCAAGCCCCCTCCCCCCCTCCTTGGAGGCTTTTCCCAGCTAGCTCTCTTTCTCTTCTATGTTATTGTGTCTGCAAACCAAAAAAATGAATAAATGTTATCACATACACCCTAAAAAACAAAGAATAGACTGTGACCAAGGGTGTTTAAGACTATTGAACCCCAATTGTTTCCCGAACGCTGTGTACAGAATACTCCGCACAACCTGTGACTGTGTTTGCATCACTGAAAACAGCCATTTCGAAATGCGCAAAAGGTAAGGTGTGTATAATGGCAAAATGCAGAAAGCCACTTCCAATACAATTGTGGAGCACATGTTTTTGTCTGGTCGTGATAGAAATCATTGGTACAAGGCTTTCGCGATCGCAAAATAAATATTGCAAAGCCGTATGGTACGGAATTTCTACCAAGAATACGGAAATCGCAATAATGTACAACATGGGTTGAAAACACAATCAGCGATTCAAGTAACAACAAAATTTTCTGTATGTGCGATGTTTGGGCGCATTGCATAGGTGATCACATGCCAATTTGTATGTACGTTGAAAGTGCACATATTGCGATACGCAGCAACGCATCTGACATATTTTATCAGGACATTACTGAACAAACGCTGCAAGCATTTCAGGCAGAATTAAGTGAGGTAAGCTGGGATAATATCCTTCAGGAAAATAATGCGGAAGTTGCTTACACTAAGTTTATCACAATGTTTGTTGATGTGTATTCAAAACACTTCGTCCGCAAAAAAAAGTAAACATAAAAATTTCAGAAAGCCCTGGCTAACAAAATACCTGTTTAAGAAAATAAATAAGCGTGACCACCTTTATGGTAAATTTGTAAAATACCGTGACCCTGCTGACTTGAAGGCTTTTAAAGAGTATAGAAATAAACTAACCAAAGAGTTACGAAAAGCAAAAGATGCATATTATTTCCAGATGTTTTCTTCTTGCTCTCAGAGCCATAAACTTTGGAATAACCTGAATTTTGTATTAGGGCGACAAAGAAGGAGCGAGTCTATAGAACAAGTTGCTTACAAAGGACAGAAGTTATCACAACAGGAAATGGTAGAACAGTTTAATAAACATTTTGTGTATCGCGATACCTATGTTACTTCTGCAAAACTTCCTGACCTTACTTTCCCTCCAAATCAAAACACGCGCTTTTTCCAGCCTACAAATGTTCATGAAGTGCATACAGTATTCTCTAGTTTTAAAAACTCGTCATGCATTGATCCTGATGGGATACAAATAACACCCGTAAAATTTGTACTACATAAAATCACTGGGCTACTCGCACACATATACAACTTATGCATCTCAACTGGTGTTTTTCCTGCAAAGATGAAGAGTGCGAGAGTAACAATACTCCGTATGAAAGGCAAGCTAGATATAAATAATTACCGGCCCATATATGTTCTCTCTATCTTTTCCAAAGCTTTAGAGAAAATAATATTTGTACGTTTAAACTCATTATGTGATAAGCACAACTTAATTAGCGAATCTCAGTATGGGTTTCAAAAAGACAAGTCTACAGAGTTAGCCCTACTGCATTATAATGAATATATCCTTACCAATTTCAAAAACAAGCTCATAACTCTCGGTTTATTTGTAGATTTTAGTAAAGCGTTCGATTATATTAGCCACAATATTCTTTTTCATAAGCTCAATCGTTATGGAGTTAGAGGACTTCCTCTTGAATTTATTAAGTCGTATTTTCAAAATAGACGCCAATATGTACAGATATATTATTTCAGGTCCCAAGAGATGTTTATACTTTCTGGAGTACCTCAAGGCAGCATTCTAGGCGCTTTGCTCTTTGATCTATATGTTAACGATATTGTAAATATTCATTTCAATGTAAAATTTTTAATTTACGCACACGACACCAGTATATTTCTAAAATCACGTTCTTATACCGAGCTTATCACAACATCAAATGAAGTGCTCCTGAAACTTAGTACATGGTCTAAGCAAAACCGTTTATGTGTCAACCCAACCAAAACTATAGTCGGATACAACTTTAGAAAAAAGGGGGCGTTTACTCCTCCGAGGCGGGTGCACCAATGGGCGCGCATTCTGGACCGACGTCATGCGCCGGATGGCCGGTGACTTCGCCGCTTCGGTCATCTGGGTGGGGCCTCCCCTTTTTTCTAAAGTTGTATCCGACTATAAAGCTATACTTTTTCGTCCAAAGTGAAGCACCTCCCCTTTACTACATGGCATAGCCTATAATAATGCTCAGATTGAATTTGTAGAACGCATCAAAATTCTAGGCGTGTATTTTTCTTCATCGCTGCTATGGAATGACCATATAAACATTGTAACGCAAAAACTGAGTCATATAACAGGTATAATAAGCCGTAACCGTTACCTTCTTCCTACATCAGTTAAAGTACTATTATACAACGCCTTATTCGCCTCTCACCTCAATTATTGTCACCTCGTATGGGGCACTGCAACTAATACGAATTTAAACAAAGTATTTTTATTACAGAAAAGGATAGTAGACGTCCTAGCAAATGTTCCGTATGATTCACACACCGAACATTTATTTGACAAGTTTAAAATTATCACAGCTCACAAAATCTACAGGCGTCGACTTTTGCAGAAGCTTTATTACATGAACAGGAAAAACGATCTATCCCTTGTTAAATTATCATGCTCAGAAGAACGTGTCCCCTCACGTTTCACAAGAAACACAGAACCCTGGACTGTGCACCATTTTAGGACTAATTACAGCTCACAAATGCTAAAAAACAACTTACCAAGGCTTTTAAATGCTTACACCAAATCTGGCATTGATATATATGGCCTTACCCCATCAGAGTTTTCTCGGCTAATTCAGTGTGACTAATATTAATGTTTATATGGCCAGCTATTTCAGAAGTGCAGATTAGATGAGTTTTATAGCTTTTTGTTCACATTTATATTACATATATATGTCTATATATGTTTTTTTTTGTCTGTCATATGTGAAACGTTTTGTAGCTTCTTTACGCACAACTACTCACTTTTTATGCATTCTTGCAAAACTGTGTATATATATATTTTTTTGTTAAAAACACGCGGCAGCTCCGCGCTGCCCATGTCTTGTGGTCATAGGGGGCAGGGTGTTTTTTCAAGCTGCACTTGCAGCTTTTCTTCCCTGCCTCCCCCAATCTATTGGAAATAAAGACATATTCATTCATTCATTCATTCATTCATTCATTCATTCATTCATTCATTCAATCATTCATTCATTCATTCATTCATTCATTCATTCATTGATTCATTCATAAGTATTCATTTCTACTTAACTGTTGCAGCATGAAAAACGGTACAGTTCTTGTTCTGAGAGCTCCAGTAAAACCACCGAGACGCGCTCTACTCAGAAATGGCCTGCACTGCATTCGACAGTGTAAAGTTTATTTCTGGTGAGTATTGCTCAAGTGTTGCCAAAGTCGTCACGTTTTCCAGTAGCTAAATACTAGTGTGAAGGGAACAAGAATGAGACGAAATGGAGTTCTCACTCGCTTAAGGAACTCACCCGAATGTGTTGTAAGAAGTTGATGGAGATGAAATGACCGTGATTTATAGTGAGAGAATCCAGCACCATATTCTCCATGTTATGTCAGACTTTCGCTATTTCAGTAGGAATTGTAATCTTATATTGCGAAGGAAATCTCAAAAACCAGTAAGTGTAGAGGCCTGGCGGTGAAATCTTGGAACCTCGGATGTACAGTATAAGATTGCTGTACGTAGGTCGACTGTTACTAGGTACTCCACAGTTATTGCTAAAATTGCAATTCGTATATTATTAGACTCTTGCGCATTATTATGTGCTTCGGAAACCCTGAGCGCACGTTTACCGACACAAACACGCTGAATTGCGTATCACGTGTAAAGCCGTTGTTTCGTTTTCGATCTCATTCGTTTTGCTTTGAATGTTCAATCCCAAAGAAGTTAGGCAGGAAACCACGAAAACAGGTAGCTTTTATTGCAGAAAAAAATTTAACACTGCCGGAAGCTTGAGTCGCAGCATCATACAATAATAGATAATAATAAATATTCCACAGTGTTTTCCGCATGACAACTTCATGATTAACAATTTAACCGCTAAGTTCTTCATTCCACTAAAAAATGAGTAAAATAAAAATTGGTTGCCAGTCCCTTTAGGCAAATAAAGTATTCAAATATTGGTGTTCTCCACTTGCCAATGAAGAAGACAGGAGCGACTGTGGAGATAAATAATTCCTGTGGATTCCATCGACGGAAGGATTTCATCCATTTTGAATCTGATAGTCATTTTACGGAGAAAGATTGCTTATTTATTCTATACGAGGAATGCAGGGAAAATCAACACACTCGACCGGGATGACAAAATACGTGGACACAGATTTCATGAAGCTTCAGTTTCGCAGTTTATTCAAAAGGCAATTCCCAGAAGCACGACATAGATATCTTGCAACAATGTTTCTGAAAATACAGAAGGTGATTGCATTATAAATACATGCATCACAATAATTGCATTATACCAAAGCCTAGTAGAACAAGGTTTTGTTCCCATTCAATGGTTTCGTTATACCATCTCAAAACCCTTCACTCCCCTCAATTTTGGTCCACGCTGACAAAGGTTCTTGACTGGCAACAGTATATTCCACCTTGCTGAGCCGCTTATGGTTGTAGCAGGACTAGAAAAGGAAATATCTGAATGATTGCTCGCTGCCTTTTAAAGTGGACACACATGATTGTGTGCCCTTCTTTACCAAGAGACACGTTCGTGGAACCCGTGACATAACTAGGCCCTAATCACAATAGTAATTTTTATGTGGATTCGGCCAACGGACAAATCTAGTCTGCTGCTAAAACTATTACATGTCCATTTGGAAGTGCCTCTACAGCTTGTTTTTACGCGCCGTGGTTGCTCAGTGGCTATGGTGTTGGGCTGCTGAGCACGAAGTCGCGGGATCGAATCCCGGCCGCGACGGCCGCATTTTGATGGGGGCGAAATGCGAAAAACACCTGTGCACATAGATTTCAGTGATCTTCAAAGAACCCCAGGTGGACGAAATTTCCGGAGTCCTCCACTACGGCGTGCTTCATAATCAGAAAGTGGTTTTGGCCCATTAATCCCCATAATTTATTTATTCTTTCTAAAGCCTGTTTTTCTTCATATTCATGCAAAGAATTATTCTTTTTCCTATTATCACCAATAGCCTATGCTAGTATGTATCTGTGTATACGTATACCACGTGTTTCTGGGAAGCCTTTGAGGAAAACGAGAACAAGGTGAAAGTCGAAGCCCTTATGTATCTTTTGAAGGAAAGGCTGCTTCGGCTCGTGGACCGAGCATGGTTTGGACAAAGAGAAATTCAATATACTGCGCAAATTCTAGCACAGAAGACGGTAACAGGATGGAGCACACGCTAACTACACGCAACACTTCTATCAGCGCGCATACTTGGTCTCCTTCAAGATAGATCGACTTAATGAATTTCAGTCACACTTCGTTACTTCTACGGATGAAACAGAAAATTTACGGAAGGCCGGAGTTGCCATCTTTTCAAATCATCTTAATTGGTGTTTGCTCTCCGTCTGGCTCATTATATGCCAATATTTCTTGCAGAATTTATCGCAAATATTTTAGCCATCAGAAAATTGGCTTCACATAAATCTAAAGTAAAATTTGCTACGATTGCACTTTCGGGTTGTGCACATTTACCTTCAAGTAATCGGTCAGACCTGTTGAGTATATTTTCGACTCCTCAGATGACAATTTCTCTGAAGTCAGCCTTGTCTGCGTCCCAGGTAATAGTGCAATCTTCTTTAAATGAATCAGTTGACTCGCTCGCATCGTCGTCACTAAATGGCCCAGTTCTAAATATTCTTGCTGATTTCGCTTTGCTCTTGGAACACTAACACGCCGGGTCAATGCCTAAAAACGCGTGCAAAAGATTTGCGTTCTCTCTTAGGTGGTCATTGATACATCATCCTGTATGGCCGATGTAGCTGCAGCAGCATCCCAAATGATTGTAATAGAGAATTCCCATGGTGAATTTTACATATACTTTTTAATGTTTTTTTCTTAAGGAACAGCCTGGAAGTGCAATCCAAGTTTTGGCGCCTACAAAGAGATGGTAGCTTATTCCGCGTTTTAAATACAAGCTTGGCCACCGCTCCTTTACCAATGATTACTCGGCGATGCGACACCCAGACAACATAAGGTATAGCAAAAAAAATCGCCTTGGTTTATTACTGAAATGTGGCTTGTCTTGCACTTTGACAGCGAAGCCTGCCGCATTTAGTCTTTCCACTTGGCATTGAAAACTGCTTTTGACATGGTGAGAAGCTTCGAAAGTGCGGAACATAATGGGGGCATGGTTTTTCGAAAGCGAGACAAATATTTCAAGCAAACATGCTTCGGCATGAACAAAATGTTTCAAGCTAAAGACCTGAACTTGATATCCTTGAGAAAGTGTGTTGTTAATTCTATGTTAGCCTAGCTAGAAGAATATTTGCTTCACTTTGCCAGGCATCGGACCGAAATATAAATAAAAAATCTTCAACACACCGGAATACCTTAATGGCAATTGTCTCACCAAGGTTAGCTTTCAGGCACCTGTCGTGACTAAAAAATGACATCTCATTGAGACTTGAGGTCAAACATGACCCGATGCACACAGCCTGAATGAAAGACAAGAGACAAGACAAGAGGAAATTTGACGGTCACGAGCTCTTTCATGTTTTCCAATCAGGTTGCAGTATCATGAAATCATATTCTCATGTGAAATTGTTTCTTTATCTTCAGTTCGCGCATGCAGTTTTCTCGGGGCCATTATGTGTAGTTTAATTGAACCTGTATAATTCAGCGGAAAATGAAAAATTGTAGTGAGAAGCGCCCGTCATTTCAAAACCCTAATATTTTATATGAGATCATGTGGCCCCTCAAGCACTCTTGTCGATTAGACCTTCTCTGTTCAACTTACAAAGTATAGATATAAAGAATCGTAATTGACCTGACACATTTAACATTTCATAGTCTCTTTGATCTTACCACGTGCACATATTTCTACTCATGTGTTCTTTGAATTCACCGACGTTCTTTCCGAGCAGATAAATTTAACATGGCTTGGCGAAAGACTTCTTTATCAAAACAAGTCTGCTTTACGCAGTGATGCTGAGTGGAATTTCAGCTAACTTTTCATATGAGGCTGTTAGGCAGGTCAGGTTCAAGGCGTAAGGCTAGCAGAAATTCTTAGAAATACAAAGTGGTGAGATGCACTTACCTAGAAAACAGCGAAAATGCCACGTGTTAGAATTTGGCACCGCCCTATGACAAATAATGCTGTATAAAAAAAGTAAAAAGCGTTTTCTCCATTTTGCGTATCTATTTATTACCTAAAACGTTTGAGAACGTCTCCTGTTTCTCTCATTACTTATCAGAAAATTACCAGTGTACGAAAGTGAAAGGCAGGTTAGAAATGGGTTTCCACAAAATTTCTATACCATGGAAGACATTGCACGGCTGTGCTAGGTTTAGCGATATTGTCCAGGGTGCTTTCGAACAAAAAATAAGTTACAAACCACCGAATTCATGCTGAAATTGCCATTTCCATTCACTGGCATAACAATGGCACAGTATGCATAGTAAAATATTTTTGCGAGCGCAATTGACGAGGACACAGTGAAGGGAGACACACGAGCGCTTACTCACAACTATTTTGTATTCGGAAAGATACAGAACATATATATACCCCAGCTATCAGTGCTGAGCATATGCAACAAGAGTGGTGAGTAAAGCAGATACAGATTAAAAACAGATTAAGAAGGTTCAACCAGTATTCTTACCGCCGCGACAGAAGGATGTTTTGTTGTCCTACCTGATGGCATGCTTCGTGAAAAATCTTGTGAACCTATAGACAAACATTTCAAGACAATTGATGTTAAGCCTGCCAAACAAAAACAGCATGCTATTGAATTACTGCGTTCACTCAACTTAGAAAACCTATGTGTCGCAGTAAAAAATTACCGACGATTACGTTACTTCCTAATG
The DNA here is from genome assembly GCF_038994185.2 of Dermacentor albipictus. Lineage (NCBI taxonomy): Eukaryota > Metazoa > Arthropoda > Arachnida > Ixodida > Ixodidae > Dermacentor > Dermacentor albipictus. The sequence goes on along the minus strand of NC_091826.1, from coordinate 87,612,144 downwards.
CGAAATTTGAGCGCAGCAAATAAGCTGTTTCACGCAATTTCGGCTCGGGCGGTGCACATATACAGATCCGCCGCCACCGATCTGGCTCTCTGATTGCCACCGCACAGGGCGAACGGCAGCGGAAATTTCGGCTCGGGCGGTGCACATATACAGATCCGCCGCTACCGATCTGGCTCTCTGATTGCCACCGCACAGGGGTTGCATTGGAGGAGGAGCGAAGAAAGGAATTAAGTTCGAGCCGGCGCTTTGACAACCGGAGACTCGCAGGAAGAGGGGGGAGGGGGGCGGCGTGTACACCCAGCGGCAAACGATGGGGGCAGAAGCGCGCGCAGCAAGCGGGCAACACGATAAAGGGAGGAGGGAAGAGATAGCAGCGACTGACTGATGCCGCTGACGCCGACAGTGAGTCAACCCCAGCTGCGGAGTTGGTTTCAGGGACAACGCCGCCGATGCCGACACAAACAATATGATACCCTCGCTTCCGCAGCGCTAAGAACCAGGTCTAGCCGTGGGAAGGTGGTCACGTATTCGTCGACGTGCCGGGGCCTACGTGAAATCACCGGCGCGTCGGCAACTGAAGAGCACCCTATCCGCCACACAAGAACAGGGGGGGGGGGACCTTTCCTCCTCTTTCTGCATGGCGGCGACGGTGTTCTATGCAGTCACGTTATCTTGACTCTAGCGGCGTCAGCGGCATCCAGCGGTATCAGTCGGTCGCTGCTAGCGCTGGGGGGATGAAAGGGGGGCGGAGCTGGTTACGAGGCCGACGAGAACGCCGACGACGACGTGAAACCCAGGAACGGCCGCCAAAGAGCTGCGCTCTAAAAAAAGCAAAGGGCCTGCATCTTGAAGTGTTTTTCTCATGTAAAACGCACAAACCTGGAGAGCCGTTCAGAGCCATTGTTACTGAAAGAAGCACTTGGCAGCAGCAGGTAGCATCGTTTATCCAGAAACAGCTTTCCTCGTTAAGAATCCCAGATCCGTTACCAATCTGTAATTCTGAGGCTGTTGTACAATATTTGAGGAAAAACAAAACAAAGGGATGCAGCGCCTTCAGTGTTGACTTACAAGATTTATTTTACTCGATTCCCCACACAGCGCTGTAAAAAAATGTTAAAATGTGTATTTGCGAAGATAATGATGAAGTAAAATTTAGAAATGACAGCGGAGCACCGCTGGAAAGTTTTAAGAGAACACTATTCTTTTCTCTTAGTTCTACGTTTGTCGGTTGGAATGAAGCAATGTATGTGCAAAAATCAGGTATATGTATAGGTTCCATGTTAGCGCAAATACTAAGCTGCATTTTTCTAGCTCATGTAGACAAAAATATTCACAGTGCTTTAGGAAGCTTGGCCAAAATTTTCTGATTTGTTGATGATGTTTTGGTTATTTTTGATCAGAATGAACATGGCTGTAATGTGGTTAATGTACTGAAAGTGTTCCATGAATGTTGCCTAGGCCTCAAGTTTACCCATGAGATTGCTAAAGAAAATGAACTACAGTTTCTAGATCTTTCCTTGCGATTGCTACCCGATCACACATGCTGGATGTACAGCCCTAGGTAAAAAAAGCCCCTATTACAATGCAAATCAGGACATTCGAAGATGGTAAAAAGCGGAAACACGGTGTCTTGCCTTCAGGCCGCGTTAGTAAAATCTTCTTGCCACCGACTAAAAGAAAGCTTTGCTAATCACGTAACAAGGCTAGCTTCGTTTGGATTCCCGGAACACATTATAGTTAGAGCGGCTGAAAAGGTAATAAAAATAATAAAGGGTGTACAGCACACAGATTCAAGGAACAGGCTTAGCACGAACAAAAAACGCCATGCAGTTGTACCTTACGTACATTATTTTTCCCATGGGCTAAATAATGTTGCCAGCCGGTATGGCGTTGAAGTGGTTTTCAGCGCTCCTAACAAGGTGCAAAAACTGTGTCAAGCTATTTTCAATAAATTCGATAATAGGGTAAAAAAATGCAGCTGCTGTCTAAAAGACGATCAAAAATTCACAAAATGCAGAATAGGTGTTGTGTACCGGCTTCCATTGGCCTGTAGCAACATGTACATTGGACAAACCGGTCGGTGCACAAACACCCGTCCAAAAGAACATGAGCGTTCTCTTGGTAAAGAAAATCATTCGCACTTGTCGAACCTCTGCAAACCATGTCATTGTGAGCCGGAATTTTTGACACTGATAAAAATAAACTAACACGTGAAATCACAGAAGCATTTCATATCAAAAAGTGCGCTGAAAGATGCATAAGCCAACCATCGGTTGTAATCACTGAAAATGAATTCGCTTTTTTAAATACTGGTTGAACCTTCTTAATCTGTTTTTAATCTGTTTCTGTTCTACTGACCACTGCTGTTGCACGTGCACAGCGCTGATAGCTGGGGTATATATGTTCTGTATCTTTCCGAAAATAAAATAGTTGTGAGTAAGCGCTCGGGTGTCCCCCTTCACCGTGTCTTTGTCAATTGTGCACGCAAAAATATTTTACTATGAATTCGTACCAGCTCGCCCAACTATCAGTTCTGCTGCAATAGCACAGTCATTTGAAGTAGGGGTCCCTGGTTTGGTCAGTCGCGTACGATCACAAGGGGCGTGCATAAGTCATGCGAACAAGAAAGCAGTCCCACTCCTGGCCTTCTCGCATTCCTAGAAACCGGGCTCAAATACCAGGCAGACAAACAATGGGTCAAAAAAGTGCTACATTCACCTCCAAGTGCGCTCCATATTCTGAGAATGTTTGTACTCTTCTGAGAGGTCGTATCATGTGTGCATCTTCGTTGCTCAGACAAGGACGGCCCTGCGGTCGTTGCCACTGACGTTGATGCCACCACGTGGTTTGCTCGTGAACCATATGCACCGACCACCGGCCCTCAGGCTTATACAATTCACCTAAAGTATATTTCGGGAATTAAACGAGACATTTTGTTAATGGTTAGGCAAAAACTTATGACGGTGCTATGCAAACAAAATTTCAAGCCACGTGGTCAGTTTGTTAAATATGTGTTTATTTGCCTATTAATTACCTGTTTCAAAAGAATCTTTTTTTTTCTTGTTACTTCAGGGAATTCTCAGGATGCGGAATGAAAGGCGGAATTAAAATGAGCTCTCGAAGAATCCATAGTTTCATGACGATATATCATGACAGGGACACAGGTGCTGGACAGCGTGCAGTGCGAGTTAGCATGAATAGTAAATTACGATGCACTGAATGCACCCCTGGCTTCCTCTTTTCGTTCACAGGAACAACCATGACAGGGTAATTCCGGTAGGTGTTTTCATGCTTTGCTCGCCCGGAAGTTATCAGGAGGGGTGAGCTGCATTTTGTGTGAAGGTCGAAGTACCAGAGGCCCTATGTGTTCACTCATTCCGTAAAACCTGACATGCATATCGGCTAAACCAACAAGACAGCAAATAATTTGATGAGCTGCACGCAAGTTCCTTCATTTTCCCGGAATATCTAGCGCCTCTAATGGTGGTTGCGTAGTATGCCACTTTTTAGGGCAGAAAGGGAGACCGCTTTATTAGAGTGTTAATGGCCATTAGGGTTGTGGGTAAGTTAACAGAAAAAAAAACGCATCCTACTTTGATCGTCACCAAAGGCGATGGTGTCGCCGGGTGGCTTCTTTGTGAACCAGCGAACCCTCTGAAATACTGGCGATTGCTGCCTGTAGAGGGGCTGACAACTAGGCTCTATCGATGCCTTTCCAACAGAGTAAAGCCTTGAGATATTTCACGAAACATGACATTTGTCTTAACTCAAAGTAGTAACGCAAAACAGAAAAAAATAATGCGTAGTGAAAGCAGGGAAGCACGTCATGCAGCGGCCGACATAGTGACCATGGAAATGGGACAAGGCGACGGCATATAGCTGTTGGCTGTCACTTCTAGCCAGGGTCAGCACGCTGGTTTCTTAAGCATAGCGAGAAGACTTAGCCAGGCAGGCGCAAAAGAATGTGGCTGAAGCGAAAAAATAAATTAAGAGCAAGAGAATTTTGCTTCCTGGTAAAAGCAAGCAAAAGCTACAAAGTCGTCTTCTCCCGTTATCGCACACACTAAGTCCGTAAGGAACTAGCGCCAATTCTCCGAAGTATTTCTGTCCTCTTTTCTTCTGAAGAAGCCAAAGAAATATGCTAGAGGTGTGGTAAAGTCAAATTTTTTTGAATGCGAATCGAAAGGCCACACGCAGACTCATATATTTATTTTATTTATTTATTTATTGTACATACTTTCAAGGCCGGCAGGCACAACAGAAAGGAGTGGTGGAGTACATTATTTGCAGAACGAAAATAAAAAATAATGAGGGAACTATAAGGCACTTTGAACAGCAAGCTTGAAATTGGTGCTGTCACAAATGGTGACTAAGGAGGCGGGAAGGCGGTTCCATGCAGTGGCGGTTCTTGGTAAGAATGAAGAATGGTATAAATTAGTGTTATATATATTGATAGCATATTGATATATATTGATAGCATGAATATTTATTAAGGTGTACTTATTCCAAGCCTGTTTTGATTACTGCGAAGCGGCAGCGTTCGACAGAGTAATCCAGTGATAAAGTCTATTAAATGACACCTGTACATTCCATCTACGTGGCCAGGTGTCGAGTGTGGGGGAACAGCAAAGAGAAGCTTTCTAAATAATTCCAAAGCAGAGCTACTATTCTAGAAAGCAATTTTCGCTGCCTCGAATAGTAGACATAGCTTATTTGGAAATATCTTAATCGCAAGCCACTTTCAATGGCGGCGGGAAAGTCAACCTCAAATAGTAAAACCTCAATTTAGCACAGCTTATTTCGTGACATACGTAACACCGACGCAACCATTCTGTGACTGAGCTTGCGGCAGTCATTACCTGAAAAATATGATGAACTTATGTAACAAAACAAGCGCTTAAATATACAAGCTATCTCTTTAGTAAACGCGCAAATTACTCCTAGGGCTTGTATTACCTTGATGTTGCCGAGGTGCCTGATACAATTATTGTAAACAAGCCGAGCGTAATGATATCACTGGCTCATCGACATTGTGCCTAACCGCGTCTTCCCTCCATATCACAAATGTCACAAAGCAACTCCTGGACGCTTATTTCAGGTAGCTCTTTCCCTCTTATGTGTTTGTGTTTGCGTGTGTAAACCAAAAATCATGGGATACGACCCAGAGGTTTTAAAGAATATTACATGTTAACGGGTTTGCCAATGATGTGTGCTGAACACCCGGCGTAACCTGCGACTGTGCATCCATCACTGAAAACAGTCATTTCGAAATGCGGTGTCTAAAGTAACGTGTGTGTAATGTCAAAATGCGGAAAGGCACTTCCTATGCAATTGCGGAGCACAGAATATTGTGTGGCCATAATAGCAATCTCTGGTACAAGGATTTCTTGATCGCAAACGAAAAACACTCTTGCAAGACTCTATTTCATGATTTCTATCAAAGCATCAAAAATCGCGATGATTTACCGTACGAGTTGAAAACATACTCAATGATTTATATAACCCATAGTTTTTCTTTTAAGTTTCGGTCTGCATTCCATTCCGGTTATTTATTCTGAGAAGAAACACGCTACAGTTCTTGTGCCGAAAGCGTCAGTAGAACGATAGAGATGCGCCTCATTCTAATACTGTTTGTACTGTATTCGACAGCGTCGCATTTATTTTTGTTCAATGTTGGTCAAGTGTTGTGAAATTCGCCATCTTTTCCTGCACTGAAATACTAGTGTGACGTGACCAAGAATGGGACGTAGTGGCGTTTTCATTCGTGTATAAGCAACATACTCAAACATTACTGTGCCCGACTTGTCAACGTAGAAGAAAAGAGCGACTCTTGAGACTCATTAGATCTTTGCTGATATGCTTTATTGCATTCTCGCTTGTCAGGAAGCACCGGAAGACGCTGACAAAGAAGTGATCGCGCCGAAAAAGACAAGTGAAATGTTATAACAGACATGTTACGAAGAAATATTGCTGATCTTTTCTGTACTGAATAATGCAAGGAAGAAGAAGAAAAATGAGAAAGAGAACAAAATAGGGAGACACACCTATTTACTGACGCCTAGGTGTCGGATTTTATTGGAGAGGCAATTCACAGAAGCTAGGGATAGACATCTCGCCAAAATGTTGCCGACAGTTGAGAAGGAAAGGTGATTTCTAGCCATAATGCTTTAGACCACAACCTAGCAGAACAAGATTGTTCATCAAAACTAAGATCTGTACGAGTCGTTGTGGTTCCATCCCAACAAAAAACTGCGCGAGAAAGACGTGGACGAGACGTGTTTGTCGTTTCTTGCTCGTGCACCTCTCTTACGTGCAGTTTTTTTTTTAAGAAGGCATTGTCTCCATGCGATGGTTTTGTCTTACGACCCCAGGACACTGCACACCCCACTAATTTGGTTCGCGCTGACAGGGTTTATTCAATGCCAATAGTACATTTCTTCTTGCTGGGTACGTTTTGGGTGTGGAGGAGCTACGAGATAAGGAAATAATTGCAAGAGGCAACTCGCTCTGTTCACAGGAATGCTGTCTACCTCGTGAAGTATACACACCTGATTTACACTCTTCTTAACAACAGCCACTTTTTGTGGAACTCGGGAAATAACTCGCCCCTTGCCAAACATGTTTTAACGCGATAGCGTTAAGGAGCTCGTGTCGCAGAAAAGCCGGTGTCGTCGGCGTCGGGTGTCGGCGTTTGCGGCGTTGACCGTGAGCGATAAATCACGGCAGGCGCTTCATAAATAAAAAGCAACTTCCAAGATTGGCCCGGTGGGAATCGAACCAGGGTCTCCGGAGTGTGAGACGGAGACGCTACCACTCAGCCACGAGTTCGATGCTTCCAAGCGGTGCAAACGCGCCTCTAGTGAATGCGGTGTTGCCTTCGAAACGAGCCGTGGAAAGTTATACTGCGGTGTATATCGGTAATTATGAACATGTAACGTACAGAAGTCACAATTACACGAGTTGCGAAGTGCGTTTCCGCTGCATTTCTTCTGCGCTTTCCGCACACGCAGAGCCATCTTGCGGCAAACACAGAAGACCCCCTCCTCTCAATGTACGGCGCTGCCCCGACAGGAGGCGCGCCGCGCGCGCATTGGGACCGCTGCCAGGCGCGTCGCGGGACTCCCTCTCCCCTGACGACGCTTCGCCGTGCTCCCGGTTTAGATCACTATCTATCTCTCTGCCCGTGCCGATCACGACGTTTGGCTGGCGTAGATCGTTTCCCCTCCGAGACACCGAGTTCTTTGGTTCGTTCCGTTCGCTCAGGCGCACGTTTCGTTGCCGCGCCGAACGCTGCGTTGCTCGACGCTCACCGCGTGATAGGTGGGCGCTAAGTCCGATGCGGGGCGCATCGTAAGTGATCGCTGTGCCGTAGCGCATTGTCTTATACCCCTTGGCGGGTCGACAGGAACGCTGTCGCGTCCCACTCTTGAAGGCGAAGCTTAAGCGTCCTCCAATTTTTTTCCTTGTGCACGCTCAGTCATTCTACAAATCTACTCAGCTGCTCGTCCCTAGTACATGTCGACGTTCAAGTGCCTCAACGGGAGGCCTTTCTTCATATTCATGCAAAGAAGTATTCTTCTTTTTTTAATATTGCGTGTGTCTGTGTTCGCAGTACTTCTGCGAAGCGTTTAAGCCATATTGAAAGCGTGTCTGCTTACGTTGCTTGATGTCTTCTAACAAGGAAAAATCAGTTTAATAACAAACGTTGTAGGAAAGAAGCAAGAAGGCGACAGGACCGAGCATCAGCTTACAACTAGGTTTATCGCTCAGGTCGTGAGAACTTAATTTCTTTTGGAGAGTGGAGGAAGTTGGAAAGACAAATAGCCTGAATATCTGGGTAATCACACGCGCGAGAACACGCATCAACTCAAGATATACTGCTCAATTATATACATTACGTGGCGATAAACACGAAACAATGTACACACATCGATATTAAATCAACCATTTCCCTTTCGTCACGACGAACGTCGAACGGCATGCATGTTTCGTGTTAGCAAACTAGAGTTCAGTAGCATGACATCATAGAATAAAGTGAATAGCTGTCTCAGCCTTCTGTTGGCACATGCCGCATTAGCGTTGCCATTAATTCTAGTTAAACCAGGTTTGATGAAATTACGGTGGACAGACCATTTTCATGTACTAGTCATGGCTTCTTTGAACCGCCGTTCAGTAAAACGGCATTCCATGAAACTTCACGGACACCACTGGATCATAATGGCTTTTAGTAAGTTTCGTTTTCCAGGATATTAAATGTCCATGTAGCCGGGTGTAGGAAAGAACGACCCAGGAATATACATCGACTCCGGAATCGCTCTCTAGAAAAAGAAGTCCCCAATTGAAAAATAAACACAAGAACGAGTTCTGGACGAAGTGACTTGACAAATAACTGCACTCTTTATTCGGCATTGACTTAGGCTTGTAGGTGTTTAATGTTGAATGTCAAGGCTATGAGCGGCGCCGTATAGTGGAGGGCTGGGGATCATTTTCTGCCACCTTGGGATCCTTTACATGCGCCTGACATCGCACAGTACACGGGCCTATCAACCTATCAATGGACACTTTCATTCAGTGCAGAAATAGAAAAAAGTTATACTGAGAAGCACCACCCATCCACCTCCCCTCTACCCAAACAAAGGTCTCTCCAGCGCTCTTCTCGATTAGGCCTTCATTGGTTTAATTTACAGAAATATAGATATAAAAAATGTTACATTTCACTTGCCATTTTTTTTTACATTTCGTAGTCTCTTTGATTTTACAACATGCACGGACTTCCACTATTGTATTTTCCTAAATGCTGACACTCTTTATGGGCTACTAATAATAAAAAGGCTTCCTGAAAGACTTATTCATCAAAACAAATCTGCTTTACGCAGTTAGGCAACGATAATGTTCAGACATCTTTTATGGTTCCTATGGTTCAAGGGCTTATGGTTCTTGTATATACAACGCGGTGATAAACGCTGCACTTTTAAAATGCGAAAACGCTGCGAATCAGAATACGGCACCAGCTTACGGCTAAAAGTGCCATGAAAAAAAGTAAGAATGCTTTTCCTATATTTTTCACATCAATGTCCTTTCTCATTCGTTACTTATCCGGAAATTACGAGTGTGCGAAAGCAAAATTTCGACTGCCAACGGGTTTTCCAACAGCCTATGTTATCTGGAAGACAATCCATGCCTGCGCAAGGAGCTGGGTCGTACTAGAGGACGCCTTAGGTTAAAACTATGCCCATCCCATGCACTGGGGGAATCGTTGTGGGCGAAGCCTTCTGTGCTGTTTGCTTTGATTGAGCATATTTAGCGGTGGTATTGTTGGCGAGTGAGTAATTTCTTCAGCGTTTACCCGAATACGGGAGTTTGTGTTAAGCCTTGCCTTGGATGCACCATTGCTGTTTGTCTGCGTAGTGCACAGAGCACACAGGGCTATGCGTTTGCTTGAGGCGTTGTTGTGCGCCGTTGTTCATATTTTGTGAGAGGGTTGGGCATTATCATACCCTCACATAGCATATCGCATCTTGACAAAAGTGTTAATATTTATTTGCAGTAATGTTTACCTTTTACTGTGCTGCAACTAAATTGAAACTGGCGTACCAAAAACACGATCTTTTTATGGGGCGAGTCATAGCGGCGGACTCCGGATTATTCTGACACCTTCCTGTTCTTTATGCAAAAAAGACGTGAGGCGTGCAAACAGGACACAACCGCAGAGAAGTGGACAACACGAACGCCGACTATCAACTGAGTACTGAGGCGAAAAAAGAAAGAAGACAAAACTAATCTGCGCGAGCTCAGGAATGGTATCACCACGTGTCAGTCGAGTACACGTGCCGATCTACGTGAGAGATAACTGTTAAGGCACCTAATCTCTTCATTGTGTAAAGTAATCGAAGGCTGACTCACACAAGCACTTCCACCATTATAGATATGCCATGCCTCATAGAGGCATGGCATATCTATTATGATAGAAGTGCGTGCGTGAGTCAACTACACAGGCGAAACCGAGTAAAAAAAGATAGGGTGTGAAATAAATTCGTAAGAAAAAGTGAAAGAACACGCATTATCTCAAGAGGAACTGCTATTATTTATCTGTTCTGGTAATAGAAGTCCACTCACAAAATATGTTTCACCGGACAGCGACTTGCCAGGCTTCTAGCTAGAGACGCGCGCAACGAATTCTCGGGGTCTCTTGGGTGATTGCAAATGCATCCCATTTGCGCTCGTTGAAGCTTAGATCGCGGCAAAAAATAGTGTGATGGACAATTCCCATGGTGTATTTTACATCCTTTTTCATTGTTTCTTCTCACAGCGCAGCCCGGAAGTGTAACCTGAAATGTTTTAAATACAGGCCTGCACATTCTTTTTTGGCGATGCGACGCCAAGGAACACAAGGTAAATCAGAAATCCCCGCCTTGCATTCATCCTAGAATGTTGCTTCTCTCGCACATCTTTCTCTCTTCGTAACATCTCCAACAAGTGATTCCGCTTTGCCTGAGAGGAGGTAGTCAGAGAAACCTGCACAATTTAATCTTTAACCTTCCCGATGAAAGCTTGGTTTGACCTGCCGTTGGGAGCACCTCGGAAACGTTGCCTTCACGCATGCTTTTGCTATTCCCCGCTTAACAAGATTTGAATGTACGAAACTGAAACGTAGCAGGACTTTTCCAGAGCGATATATATATATTTCCATCAAACATATTTCGGCATGAACAAGAGCTGTAAATCTCAAAACATCAGCTTGTCATTCGAGGAAAGTTTTGTGATCAATTCCAGGTTATTCATCCAAGAAGAAAAAAATGTTGAAAATATTTTCCATGTTTTCCCTGGCGTCACACTGCTGTGCACGAAATCTGAATAAAAAAACATTCAACATACAGGAATAGCTTAACAGTATTTGTCTCGCCACGGTCAGCACTCGGGCACCTGTCATAACCAGCTAATAACATATCGCTGAGGACTGGGGCAAAACATGAGCCGAAGCACACACCCTGATTTTGAATGATCCACATGTCCTTCCTCAAGATGAACGCCGAGTGTGATGCACTTTTCATGTTTGTAAAATAGAAGGCGTAATCGTGACGCCATAGTTTAAAGTGAAATCTGCCTCTGCGTTCAGTTTTAAAAGCTAGTTTAGCGGTGCATTATGTGCAGGTAAGGCACGTTCGAAGAAATTAGCGTGGCTACACCATATCTATGAACATGTCATGACCTGTTCAAGGACACTCCGTTCGATCAAACGTCATTCCTTCAAACGTCATTGACACCACTGGTTCATGACGCTTTTAACTATATATCATTTTTTTTTAATATCAGATGTCTTTGCAACCTTAATTCAGCAGAAAAGAACGAAATAATAATCACAACCACACTCCATCCAAAAACCTTCGAGATTAACATGGTCACCTCAGCGCTCTTGTCGCATAGGTGTTCTCTGCTTCACTTAACAAAAACATGGATATAAAAGCTGCCATATTTCGCCAGGCATTCTTAACATTTCATAGTGTTCTTGATCATACACAGGTGAACATACTTCTATTCTTGTATTTTTTTTTAAATTCCGACATGCTTTATGAGTAAGCAAATGGAAGAAGACTTGTTGAAAGACTTAATTCTTCACTCAGACTACTCTACCTTACGCACTGCGGCTGCTACAAAGTTGAGATAACTTTTCAAATGAGGCTGTTAGGCAGTTAAGGTTATGGGCTAACGACAGCCGGAAATCATGGAAATACAACGCGGTGATATACGCTGCCATTGAAAACATGAGGAGTGAGTGAGCGGCTGCAGAGGAGGTTGGCTTGTGGACGCAAGGCGCTCTCTCTTTTTTTCTTTCCTGCATGGTTCGTTCTGTTTTCTTTCGATGTTCTGTTGGCGTGTTTAGCCTATCACACGTGCTGCAAACAGTTGTTCGCTGGCCTCGACCGTTGTGCGAGATCTGAGAGGAAGGACCGCTTGCTTGATGGTGCCGCGAGTGGAAACGCTGCCTGCCGGTACGTCAGCTCGGGATGCGCTGGCGGGAACGCGCGGCGCGTATACTACGAAAGTGCAGTGAAACTACGGCACGATCTTGGCTTTGTCGGCGCGGGTCGCAAAGACGTTCAAGAAGACAAGCACGTTGACTGGCAAGAATGGATCTCGAGCGTGACGGTGCGATACCGTACAGAAGCTTTGTACAGACGTAGCCGGCCCAATCGGCACAATGAGAGCTATCGCGGTAGGCCTTGCTTTCCGTGCAGGAAAGAGTGCGCGGGTTTGGTGACAGAGTTTGTGGATGAAATTCCGCGCACCCCAAAGATGCGGACGAGGCAAAACGAGTGCTACGGGTATCTAGACTTCGAAACAAACGTCGGCGGCTGCCGTCGCATCACCCGGTCACTCAGCGGACGTGTGCTCCGGCGATCGACCCGGGAGAAAACCCTGAAGTGCATCCACGCTTCCGAGCTCTCAGTCTGCAGCGTCGCGTCGCCACCCGGTTGGATCTGCGGACTGGTTCGTTGCCCTGAAAAAGCTGCTAACCGAGAAGTCTTGCGTTCCGAAACGCCAAACGAAACCGAACCTCGTTCACGATGTCGTCGAGTCGCCCCGCATCCCGCGGGCAATGCAGCGCGAGGTGGAGGCGGCCTTGGTGCCGACGCCGGCCGACGAGGTGCTCGTGTCGGCCTTCCGAATCCACATCCGCAGGGCCGACATGCGCACGCTCGCCGACGGCGAGTGGTTGAACGACGAAGTGATCAACTTCTACATGAATCTCCTCGCGGAGCGCTCCAAGAAGGAAGGCTATCCCCGCGTGTACGCGTTCAACACGTTCTTTTATCCCAAGCTGGTCGCCAGCGACTACGCCGGCGTCAAGCGATGGACGCGCACCGTCGATTTGTTCTCCTTCGACATCGTGCTGGTGCCCCTTCACCTCGGCAACACGCACTGGTGCATCGCTGCCGTGGACTTCCGCAGGCGCCACATACGACAGCCTCGGCCCGCCGACCGGGAGTCCGCGCTGCCTGTCCGTGCTGCGGCAGTACCTGGAGTGCGAGAGTCGGCAGCGGCGCAACCACGGGCTCGCCGGGGACGACTGGACCCTGAAAGTGGTGAACGTGCCTCTGCAGCAGAACCGCAACGACTGCGGCATGTTCGCCTGCCAGTACGCCGAGTGCGTTTCGCGGGACGCGCCCATCACGTTCGGGCAGCGTAACATGCCGTACTTTCGGAAACGCGTCGCCTACGAGATTCTGCTCAAGACCGTGCTCTCGGCGTGAGACAGGTGTGGAGGCGTACCTTCGTTTCCGTTTGTGATTCCCCCAACTCTGCGTTCGAGTAACTTGCGCACTCCAGGATGATATAAACCGCCTTTCATTGCGGATGTGGTCATTTTACTTTGATAATGTCAGCTGACTGAAGGATAATTGTGGACTGTACTGAAATTTGTTCCAAGAAGTGGCAATAATCACAGTTCCGTTGTCACAGGAGTCCTTAAATATTGCATTAAGGGGCTACGTTCTTTCTTTTTTTTTTAGGCGTTACGTTTTGCCGCACATAATGTGCAACAGTGCAAAAAGCTGCTAGACAGTGATCAAGCTTCTCACTCGTACAACTTGTATCAGTTCTTGATTTTGCTGTTCCTGCGTAAAAGAGAAGATAATTCACATTCTTACGATGATGTTTGGGACAATGCACATTTCCAAGTAACTGTTATTTTGAAACCAGCTATATTTTTAATTTGTTCTTCTTAGTGAAATAGGCTGTTTTCAACTAATTGTTTGAAATGGCAAAGGTATAGTAATGCAAAGCAGAAACACAATTCCTAACCACACATTAGTTTGTTGTATATACCTGCAGTACGTGTTCAGGCTTTCTACATTTACCCATATAATTGTATACCCATATGTGTGTGTGAAAGTGTGCCCCTTTGTCAACGTTCACATATTTTAACTGGGGATGTTCGAACAGCGAAATTTCCTAATCTAGTCGAATGCGAATATTCGAGGGGAACAGCCTTGAATATTGAATATCTTCACATTTATAAACAAACTGAAATGTAATGTTAATATAACTTTATCCCATATGAATAACGTCCCTTTAGTAAAAAAAGGGCCGGGCTAACTTATGTATATGTTGGGTGTAATGCCATCGATACCTGAACATCCAATGCTCTGGTAAAACTTAGACTGGGCTGCGGGTTTCCTAGAAGAGTATATACTCTGGCAGAAAACTGGGCTGCTCTAGCAGTTCAGTAGTGTGCAGGATGGGTTAGGACAAAAATAAATCCCAGTTCACTGAATGCGCGCCCAGCTTTCAATTCACAACAATAGCACAGTCATCTCTGGAAGGATTTACTTGGTGTGGTCGCCTGGGTATGATCACAAGGTGTAAGCACTATATCTTTAGAATAAGCAGAAACACTCAAGGCGTCATCGCATTCAAGAAAACCTGGTTTGGATATCCAGGAGACCTACAACAGGTCAAAGAAATCCCTAGTTCAACTCCAAGTGAATTCTATTTTCCGAGAATGTTTACGCACCTGTGAGCGCTGGTAGTGGTGTGTGAATCTTTGCTCGTCAGACACAAAAGGCCCTTCATTGAGTGCCCGGTGAAAATTGAACCGTGACCGTCACTTTAACACGTGTGATGATTCATAGTGCCCTTCTTCAGCCGTCGCCACTATCTTTATCATCGCCACGTGGTTTGTTCCCGAACCAAGCACGGAACACAATCCCGGAGTTTTGTACTATGCAGACATAATATATATGGAGAATAGCACGAGAGATCTGCTGTCTGTTTCAGGAAAATATTTTTAAAAATTGAATTATGCGTCTTTACGTGCAAAAAAAGCAATATGACTATGAGGCAAATAAGCCTAAGTGCACAGGTGTTTTCGCAATTTGCCCCAATCGAAATCCGGCCGCCGACACAGACGAAAGGTATTGCGCTGACTTCCAACACTATTTCATTGCCGATGCCAAATAATGTGTATATGAAACATGAGGGCGAATGCACACAAAATGGAAAGCGGAAAACATGCGCGTTCTAACAGCAAGTAATCTTTGCTATGTGCATAGTCCTCTCTGAATGTTCTCTGTCCCTTGGAATGGTCACACCTACTTTTGGACCCTTCTTTGGGAAGAGTTACTTCTTTTTCTCAGTGTGGAATGTCGACGCGTAAATGCCTCGCGGGCATTGTTTTCTTCATAATATCACTAAGATCATATATATATATATATATATATATATATATATATATATATATATATATTGCAAAAGAACGAACATTCCTTGTTATTATCTGCGCATCTGGCACTAATTAAAAAATTATGTTTCTTAAGTATTGAATGTGTTTGCAAGGAGTATGAGTGGCAAAAGAAATGGGGAGGCTTAAATTGCTTCGACAACACTGGTGGCCGGATTGCAGGGCTGGCGAATAGGGTTAACTTCCAATGCTAATATGTATGGTTCTCTGAGAACGCCAGCTATACTCCTATATATTTTCTATAAATATATAGTGTTTTCGTATTTTCTGCGGTTATGAATATGCTTCACGTTTATGGAACACGTAAAATACAATATTACCTAGACCTCAATTTCCTTGTGTTGGTCCAGACAGTTGGTAAATATAACCTGGAACATATGCCCGAAGTCTCATCATCAGGCATGATCACTCTGATAGGTGAAGTATACTTTCACGAAAATTCAGCAACCAGAATTGATAAACAAAACTTCCTTAATCAACTCTTTAAATAATTAGGGTAGGTCTCACTTGGCTATATAATATTTAAATACGGTGAGCAGTGTTCGCTTGAGCTCCTTGGATGCACAATAAAACAAACCGGAAGAGGAAGAAAAGACTCATATAGATATCAAAAGCCATAACACCCTTCAAACCTGACAAGTGGTTTGTATTCCACTATGCTCTCCTTGTGTTTCCTAGTGCTAAATGCAACCATGCACCATGCAGTGACGTAATATTTACTTTAATAACAAGATTACGTTTGTTGTACACATTCAAAGAAGTAAAAATGGAACGACCATACTTCATCGCCTTCTTGTGAGTGCATGTGGCTATATTGGTGTGTAACTCAATATTCGCTCAAAGGTGACATGCCTTTAAAGCCACCGGCTGCTAACTACAGTTAACTGGTTAACTACAGTATGAGCTGTAAAAAAATTTCCATATAAATTTCTAAGCCAACTTTTGGCAATGTTTCCCCAACTCTGTGCCAAAGCCGGCTACACCTACACCTACAGAAAACCGCACAAGGAGATTACCACGTGCTTTCTTGCACCCTTTAGTTTGCCTAAAGTAGGACGAGGGTTACAAGAACATCTAGATGTAGAAAAGGAAGATGGTAAGGGAAAGGATAGCGCTTTCTTTTACTTGCCCTCTACAAATAATGTTTGCTTTTTCCAACCGTATTCTCATCCTACGCCGTCACCTTCGCTGGTCACATAGTTAGCCACAGCCCCTCCGACCACGTGACTATTTTGAAGCTCCTCCACCACGACGACAAAGCCAATGGGTACAATGCGTCGAGGACCCACCTCAATTTTCCTCCTCTGGTCGCCGCTTGCAAAGAGCCCTGCCAGGCTTTAAACCAGGCTTTAAAAACCGTCGCCACCTTCTCCGAAGCCAGACTTGCTCCAGTCGCAGTGACGATCAGTCTTCCTTAACTCGTCGCGGACATCCTCAGCCCACCTGCTTTAACAAATCGCGGTGACAATCATCGACTTCCTGACCGAAGCTGTTACCGACGTCCATCAGAGGGACACCGCCTCTCGTGAATCGACTTCATCATGGCGGAATCACAGCACAGCGGCACCACTGGCCGCAGCGATAACCATCCAGTACGGGGACCTCCGCGGTCCTTGGAGCAGCACTGCCTCGGCAGCGGGAACCGCGGCAACTCTACCTACGTCCTCCGCGGGTATTGGTGCCGCTTCTTGAACTCGCGGCGGATTACAATTGTGGAACCCCTACCGAGCGTCAGCATTTGCGCCGGCTGCTCGGTGATTCCTGCACTGGCCGTGAAACTTCCCTGCGGCCACATCCTGTGCAAGAGGTGCAAGCACAACGCCGGTGCCGTAGCCTGGCACCGCAGAGGCCTGTGCCCCGTGGACGAGACGTGCTTTGCCGCATCCCAGCTGAGGGCCGTGATCTTCCGCCAGAAGAAGCTGCAACGTCACCGCGCCTTCTGCGTTAACAGACGCTCCGGCTGTACATTTGAAGCCGAGCTCGGACAAATTAAGGGGCATTGCTTCAAAAACTACTGCATTCCACGTACCATGTGGCTCTTTTGTGGACAGGATAACATCCTAGCGTGTGACGTTCGGCGACATTCGAGGCGCTGCTTGCCATTGCAGAGGCGAACGCAGACTCCAAACGAAGAATGAACATCACGAGCTACAAATGAGAAGACGCCACTTCCGTGAACACACGTAGCTTTAGTATCGCCATTCGTGAATAAATATTAAGGTTCACGTATTTCACTCAGCCTTTGAGTCATGATTTCCCGTGCTCTGTGTTCTGTCTGACATGGTGTAAACACGAGCGTGACGTGAGTTTGCTGTAGCATAGAAGTCGAAGCATTGTAAAGCAGCTTGTTTCTGTTTGAATGTTACTGTGGCTCGAAGTGTCGGGAGTTACCCAATGTCGGGGGAGCACAACTTCATGAAGATACGATATTGTGGAAATTCGCGGAAAGTGAGGACTAGTGCGCTTAGCAGTACTAATGTACATGGGTATAGCAGACGCCGCATGAATGTTGCCACAGTGTCGTTTCCTTCCATATCGTAGCATTGATATACAAGGCCTAAGAATTACCCGGCTCGCCTGGGTTGTGAAAGTGTGCCGCGGGTCTGAAGCAGTGAAAAATAGTTAACCTCTTGAGGAAATAGTGGTTATGTTACTGTGTGAACCGCCTCAGTTACGCAAATTCCAAGGGAAAAATTACGCATGTAGAATTTATGCAAATAAATGCTCTTACCGAAGAACTCTTCTGGTACGAGTCGAGGATAGATCACCCCTTTCCAGATAATGGTGAAATGTGTCGAGAAAATTGGCCACTCTGTTCCTCGTTACAGTCAAGCAACTTATCTTGTAGGACGTGTATATCGCAGTACACAACCTTGTACTAATTCTCTGGGAAGGCCCGAAAATATCATGAAGTGGTGGAAGTTAACAAAGCCCAGTTGAAAAACACAACAGGAAATTTTAACAGTCTGTCGTATTTTGGGACGTTGTTTCTGTAGTTCTGTTGTCTGTAGTTCTGTTGTCTATAGTTCTGTTGTCTGTAGTTCTGTTGCCTGTAGTTCTGTTGCCTGTAGTTCTGTTGCCTGTAGTTCTGTTGTCTGTAGTGTGACGTCCTGTAGTAGAAAGTTCTGTAGTTCTTGATCAATATTTAATTAAAAATTGACAGAGACGTCCGTAAGTTTATGTAAATTTGTTAGTACAAAAAAGAAAAACATAAAAGCAAAAAAAATTAAAAAAAACGTCTTCGCCTAAGATTCGAACATGCGACCTCACGATTCCGAGTCCGGCATCTTACCACTGCTTTTTTTTTTCTTTATTGCCGACTTCAACACGTCAGTTTACAAAATCAGTCCGCGCGAAGAACACAACACGTATGTTAAAAATACGTCACCCTCACTTGGGGTTACGTGATGAGATTAAAATTCACCCATGTGTAGCAAAGCTTCCATTCTTGGAAGCCACTCAGGCACTGGGTCTTGTATCTTGTATCCTTCAATAGCTCTGCTAACAGATTCACAAAAATACTGTCTTATGGGCCTGGCATCAATGTCTGCGTGGCTGACCGCCGTCCTGGATCGCCAAATACTGTGCAGGCCCAATATCATAATCATGCATTTTTGGCTTCCTTAAAGAGGTGTACATGGCATGTCGCGTCTTGCAAGTGCGATTTTCGTTTGAATATTTGTCAGTGGTGTCGCGAAAGAAACTTTATAAGGACCTGTGTGAGGTCTTTCTTCCGGTACCGTTGTACAGGTCGTTGTACTGTGCAGGTCCATGGCAGTCAGTTCTAAAACGTGTGAAAAGAATGACTGTACCAGGCGGAGTTAAAAGTTTCTTCTTTAAGCTCCATACGAACACTCTTGAAGTCAAGACGTATTTGGAAGCGAAGGGTTTCTTTGTGCCTTGGGGAAATCATTGTTTCATATGCCGGAAGCCGGAAACTATCGAACATGTTTTCTTAGATTGTTGGGAAGCCCTTTTCTTTTGGGACATTCTCCAACGCACGATTAAAAAAGACTTACCGGTTGATGCTTTCGGAATTAGATTTCTGCCCGTCGAGAGTGAAGACGGAATTCCTTTTGGCATCTTACCACTGCACCACCACTGACATGCTTTTCGGGTGTACGTTTTGGTCATGTGAACAGTACGACGTGCTGATGCGCTGCTGTTTACATATGCATTTTGAGAGCCAAGATCCGCTATCACTCCACCGCGTCAAGTGCCGCATCTCTAGAAGAGCAAGAGTGTTCGTACCATCGACAGGTACATCGTGCAGTGCTAGAACATCGATTTCGATGTACGATATCCATATTAAATAAGAAATTCAGAAATAGACAACGCGTTGACTTTTAGGGTTATTACTGCTAGTTTCTACAGTCGTCTCTCATTCTTTACACTTTTGAGCGCGCATTTAATTCGTGTGTTCAATGCAAAATAGCTACATAAACATTCGTGGATGAGAGTTCTTTCTGACAGCATACTGGCTTCTCACGGCAGCGCTGTACCAGATTAATGAGACCCGAGCGAGACAGCTTTTCACGCAACTTTGTGGAACAACCGAAATCTTCTTTTCCGCTTCGCATAAGCTTGTGAAATATTCCTGGGAAATTAACTAATGTGCCAGTGTAACAGCACATGTAAGTCCACAAGCCTGTGTGCCACATCTTACAAAAAAAAAATGGATACGCAGCCATTCCCGCAGATGGTATGATTTTGATCAGCGGCCGATTTTGAGGAGGCCGGCAGGGCGTTGCTGGTGCCGCGTCGTCATGGCACAATTATAACTATTCGCCACGTCGACTTTATTACCGGTGTCGGTGCCATCAGCATTGCCGGCTTCAGAGAAGCGCGATTGAATACCGCGTAAGAGAAAAGTACAGTGTACACCACCGATGCGAAAACATACAATTTTAAAGGACCGCGACGGAAAGCGCTTCTGTTGCGACTTCGGAACTCTTGGCCGTCGCGACCGAATGTTTCTGCTGCGACGTCAGAATGGGTGTCGTAACGTCGGA
This sequence comes from Dermacentor albipictus, assembly GCF_038994185.2. Lineage (NCBI taxonomy): Eukaryota > Metazoa > Arthropoda > Arachnida > Ixodida > Ixodidae > Dermacentor > Dermacentor albipictus. The sequence goes on along the minus strand of NC_091826.1, from coordinate 87,591,891 downwards.
GTCGCTGTCAGGATATAAAGCTGTTGTTCCAACTTCAGAACTCTTGTTGTCGCGACAGAATGCTTCTGTTGCGAAATCAGAATTTCTGTCGTAATGTCAGAAATGTCTCCCAATTAAGAAATGTCAACAACTTCTGTCGTACAACAGAATTTCTGTAGTTGCGACAGGAATTCCTTTTGTCTTTTTCAACCGGGCACTACAGAAGCTTGTCGCATCACACAATTTCAGTGCACTTCTGTTGTCATCATTGGGTACATGTTGCGGCGATAGGTTTCCGTTGTGGAACAGTTCTCTGTATTACAACAGAAGTTTGCCCATTACTTCAGGAACACTTCTGTTATGACAACTGGGGGCCTGTTGCAATGATAGGCTTCTGTCGTACAACAACATTTTTCTGTAGTACAACAGAAGTTGGTCGCATTACTTCAGGAACACTTCTGTTGTGACAATTGGGGGCCTGTTGCCACGATAGGTTTCTGTAGTATTTTAACAGCTCTCTGTAGCACTACAGAAGTTTTTCGGGTTACTTCAGGAACATTTCTGTTGAGACAACAGGGTGCCTGTAGTGATGACAATTTTTTCTGTAGTACTACAAAAATCTGTTGTAGAGCTTCAGCTTTCTGTTGTAACAACAGACATACGACAGACTGTACTTCTGTAGTAGCAACAACAAATGTCTGTTGTACATCAGAAAAGTCTGTCGCTCCATCAGGAATCTGTAGTTACTACAGAAAAATCCTGTTGTACAACAGAAATTTCTGTAGTACTACAAAAATCTGTTGTAGAGCTTCAGCTTTCTGTTGTAACAACAGACATACGACAGACTGTACTTCTGTAGTAGCAACAACAAATGTCTGTTGTACATCAGAAAAGTCTGTCGCTCCATCAGGAATCTGTAGTTACTACAGAAAAATCCTGTTGTACAACAGAAATTTCTGTAGTACTGAACACAACCTCTGTTGTCATTTTCAACTGGGGGAGTGAAGAAAGGATGCCCTCTGGCTTTATTGTTGTTCGTGATTTACGTTAAGGCATAGCAAAACAAGTTAAAAACAGTGAATTTTGGTTTCCTTGATCCTCCTTGCATAATGCATGCGGACGACATAGTGGTACTAGCGGATTTTGCAAGAGATTGCGAATATACGCGGGGTATAATGCGGTGATAGGTGACAATCTAGGTTAAGTTGGGTTAGGGAAATTGGTATTAGGATCTTTATTGAGAGACGAGTAATTATTTGGTGTCAATTAAAGGGCAAGTCATACTGTTATAGTCAAGCGACATAATTACGCCGGTGAATACATAAACAAAGAAAAGTCTTAGGGAAGCATGCACAACCAAAATGATATTAAAGTAAACAGTAAAATTTGGCACTCGAGCTGCTTGCCTAGGGAGAAAAGCATACCGGAGCAAATATTCGCAATATAAGAAGAGGTGTGTGTATATCGCAAAGAAAACCCGCAGACCCCTCAGCATATCCTAAATGAATGCGAAGGGATTGACCGACTGAGACTCGTGCGAAACGTACAGCTTCCAGAAGCGCTTAGACTCAAGGTGGACGGAAGCATCAACTGGGCAGCCGTGAATACAAACACGAGACTTCCAGAGTATCGGCGGAAAATAGTATGGACGAGACATAGGTAGTGATGAGGGGTAGATAAGTTTTGAAAAATGGAAAAGATTATGCGGATCCCACTCATTGTGGGTATCGGTGTAGGCGAAGCTTTCTGCACGGCTGGCTTTGACTGGGGATAATTATCGTTGATTTTGACGACGAACCTTTAATTTTTTTTTCACCGTTTTCTCCAACACGCGAGGGTTGTGTTGCTGTCAAACATTAGCTTGCTTGCACTGCTGGGGTTTGTCTGCTAGCTCACATAATACAAAGGCAGAGGTGTTTGCTTGAGGCGTTATTGTTGAGGGATGAGCATGCTCATTACCTCGCATAGCATCTAGTATCTTAGCATAAGTATTACACTGGATATGTACGTGCCAAAACCACAATAGCATTATGAGCTACGTCGTAGTAGCGACTTCGGATTCATTTTTACGCCATGGTTTTCTTTGACGTGTCTCTAAATGTAAGTACGCGAGCGTTTTGGAAATGGCCCCTGCCGAAATGCGGCTGCAAGGTCGCACTCAAACCCACGACTCCGAGAGATGCCACAACGCAGAGCTACAGCATCGGGCAAAGAAATGTTGACGTGTTTGCGCTTGCGTAATGTCGACTAGACCTTGCGGTACTCTTTAATGCGGCTCTGCTTCTGCGGGCAATGCGTAAGCTTGACAAACCGGCATGGTCTTCATTTTTCAGAAAAAGCATGAACATGTCTTGTACTTACATATGTTTGCCCGCAACTGCAGTCATATTTTTAGTAGAAGCGTTTTCTTGCCTTCTCACGTGACCTTCTTCCTAACTCTCCCTCCCCTCTTGTGCGGGAGCTGCGAGCAAAGAGTCACAAGGCAGTTATTCACTCGTTTCGGTATTGCATCAGTTCAACCAAAGGAGTGTGGTTCTACCTATTCTGCATTAAACTTATGCAATGCATTTGCGAGGGGTCACGGATAATTCCAGCTGTCAATAGGCTAATTTAGCGACAGCCAGGGAACTCTAGAGTTTAATTTGCTCATTCGATGCGGTTTTAGGGGCGAAACGAGTTTCTCGCGTCGCCTTGCGTCTCTCCCTCGTTCCTGCCATGTGATGTGCCAGACAGCAGCAGCATCATTGCGAAAGTTCAAGAACCAAGAAAGCTTCGCTTTGAAAAATTTCAGGACATGTGCACACATAATACTAGAATGAAAAGCCTATATAGCATGCTATGTATAGTATGCACTGCTCCGTTTCTAGGGGGATGTCAATAAACCATCATCATGTTCTAATCAGAAAGAGTGTTGCGGCCGTATTCAGCTTCACGATGCATTGTATCAGCAATGGAAATATTTCTAAAACGGAGACAACATGTGCATTCCGGCAACCGTGATTGAACAAGGCATATTTTGTTCTATAAATGGCATCGACGCAACAATGTTGCGGCGTAACTTGCGGCAATCATTATCTGAAGAAAAGAATGAACTTAGGTAACAAAACAAACCGTTGAATAGGCAATATAGTTTATATACTTACCACTCAAATTACTCCTGGGCCTTGTATTACCTAGATATTGCCGAACTATCTGACACGATTATTGTAAACAATTATAATAATAATATTTGGGGTTTTACGTGCCAAAACCACTTTCTGATTATGAGGCACGCCGTAGTGGAGGACTCAGGAAATTTTGACCACCTGGGGTTCTTTAACGTGCGCCTAAATCTAAACACACGGGTGTTTTCGCATTTCGCCCCCATCGAAATGCGGCCGCCGTGGCCGGGATTTGATCCCGCGACCTCGTACTCAGCAGCCCAACACCATAGCCACTGAGCAACCACGGCGGGTTATTGTAAACAAGGCGAGATAAATGAAATCAACCGTATATCGACGTTTTGTCCAGTGCGTCCTACATCCATGACACAAATGTCACCGAGCGCCCCCCCCCCCCCCCCGCTCTTTGGAGGCTTTTCCCAGCTAGCTCTCTTCCTCTTCTATGTTATTGTGTCTGCAAACCAAAAAAAAAAACGAATAAATGTTATCACATGCACACTAAAAAAACAAAGAATAAACTGTGACCAAAGGTGTTTTCAAGACTATTAGACTTCAATTGGTACTCGAACGCTGTGTACAGAATACTCCGCAAAACCTGTGACTGTGTTTGCAAAACTGAAAACAGCCATTCCGAAGTGCGGCAAAGGTAACGTGTGTATAATGTCAAAATGCAGAATGCCACTTTCCAATACAATTATGGAGCACATGTTTTTGTCTGGTCGTGATATAAATCACTGGTACAAGGCTTTCGCGATTGCAAAAAAAAATATTGCAAGGCCGTATGGTACGGAATTTCTATCAAGAATACGGAAATCGCAATATTGTACAATACGGGTTAAAAACATACTCAGCGATTCAAGTAACAACAACATTTTCTTTATGTGCGATGTGTATTCCTTTCTAGTTAACTGTTGCAGCATGAAAAACAGTACAATTCTTGTTCTGAGAGCTCCTGTACAACCACCGAGACGCGCTCTACTCAGAAATGGCCTGCACTGTATTCGACAGTGTAAAGTTTATTTCTGGTGAGTATTGCTCAAGTGTTGCCAAAGTAGTCACGTTTTCCAGTAGCTAAATACTAGTGTGAAGGGAGCAAGAATGGGACAAAATGGAGTTTTCACTCGCGCAAAGGAACTCACCCGAACGTGTTGTGCGAGATTGATGGAATTGAAATGACCATGATTTATAGTGAGAGAATCCAGCACGATATTCCCGATCTTACATCACACTTTCGCAATTTAAGTAGGAATTGTAATATTATATTGTGAAGGAAGTCTCAAATACCAGTCTCAAAAACCAGTAAGTGTAGAGGCCTGCATGGCGGTGAAATCTTGGTACCTCGGATGTACTGCATAAGATTGCTGTACGTAAGTAGACTGTTACTAGGTACTCCACAGTTATTGCTAAAATTGCAATTCGTATATTATTAGACTCTTGCGCTTTATTATGTGCTTCGGAAGTCCTGAGCGCACGCTGCCGACGCCAACACGCAGAATTGCGTATCACGTGTAAAGCAGTTGTTTCGTTTTCGATCCTATTCGTTTTGTTTTGAATGTTAAGTGCCAAAGAAGTTAGAGAGGAAACCACGAAAACAAGTAGCTTTTATTGCAGAAAAAAATTTAACGCTGCAGAAAGCTTGAGTCGCAGCATCATACAATAATAGATAATAACAAATATTCCACAGCGTTTTCCACATGACAACTTCATGATTAACAGTCTAACCGGTAAGCTCCTCATTGCACTAAAATTGAGTAACATAAAAATTGGTTGCCCGTCCGTTTAAGGAAATAAAGTATTCAAATATTGGTGTTCTCCACTTGTCAATGAAGAAGAAAAGAGCAACTGTGGAGATAAATCATTCTTGTAGATTCCATCGACGGAAGGATTTTATCTGGTTTGAATCTGATAGTCAGTTTACCAAGAAGTATAGCTTATTTATTCTTTACGAGGAATGCAGGGAAAATCAACACACTCGCAGGGACAACAAAATACGTGGACACAGATTTCCTGAAGCTTAAAGGGACCATGAAACGCTTTTGACGATTTTCTACAAACGTACTGAGTCGTTAGAGTAGGTCCTTCTGGTCATTAATTGACACGTCTAAGTGGTCTGCGTAAAGCGTGTAATTTATTATAATGTTTTAAAAATGCACATCGCTGCCGATCGCAGCGCACTGCGCGGCGGAATTTTAAGCCGCCCCTACCATATGACCGAAATGACCCATATGACGTCAGTGGGGCGAGCTATCCGATTGGCTGACCAGGGCGCGTGATCGATAATTTTTCCAACTTTATGGTAAACAAATGATCTTCGTAATAGTTGGAATGTTAGTTAATTTGTTTTTATAAAAAGAAAGTAGCATGAAGAGAATCCACAAGAACAATTTTTCAGAGCACTTAAGCACTTCCGGCACACAGCAAGTGTCGTCTGCTTGTATTACAACGCACTCCATTTTGACGAGAGCTCCGCGGTCAGAGTTGGTCTCAGTCTTTTCGCGAGCACTATGATTTGACTTTGTTGCCTTGTGGACTGCAAACGTAGCGACTGGCAATATGTCAAGCTGCGACATCGTGTCCCTCTGCAAGGCAGCGTACGAGCGAACTGGCTGCGGCGCATCGGACTGCCGCTATATCCGATCCGCGCGTTTGTGGCCGTCACTTTACACCGGAAGATTACTGACGCAATAGCGTTTCGCGAGTCCCATATTAGGGCAAACGCAAGCGCAAGGGGACAGTGTCTGGCCGCTTGACTGTGCCGTAACGGGATGAGCCGACATGAGCAGAAGGGCAAATGTGAATGGTCGCACGGTGCAGCCACCTGGTGGCATAGAGTTCAACCATACACAGTAGCAGCAACGAAGCGTATTCTTTGCTGCTGGTGTGTATTTTTCGCAGGAGTGTAATCATCAACACGTTGTTTTTATAAATGTTTAAAATGTTTATACTTGGTTAGAGCAATATTAGCGCTTCGTTTGGCTGGTTAAGCGCTGCGCCAACAAGTGTCTGGACCGTGCAGACCAATCAGGCCGCTCATGTACGTCTACGTCAAAGTTCTTTCATCAGCTTGACCTTATGCCTCCAGTCATTTGCCGAAATGACCAGCTTGCCTGTGGTTAACGGGATACCAGACACGTTCGGCGCTACGACAGAATGCTCGCAACGCACGCTGCTTCGATAGCTCTCGCTTGGGGTCGACAGCCAAGCGGCTAGCGGAGAGGTGTCGCGCGGGTGGGGACGGGCTCCAAAACCGGAAGTGGACGATGTGACGTCGCATCGTGACGCAGGACCAGTGAAGGCGGAGCTTGGCCCCACTCGCTCGGCGAACGAGTTGAGGAGGAAAAGCATGGCTGGGGAGGAGGGTAACTTCTAATCGCTTGTAGCTCCATTAATACGTAACGCTTCACTTAAATTGTGGTGCGAATGTTCTACTTAAGCTGTACCAGACGCGTCTACAAAATTTGTCCGAACCGTTTCAGGGGCCCTTTAAGTTTCGCAGTTTATTGGAAAGGCAATTAATTCCCAGAAGCTCGGCATAGATATCTTGCAACAATGTTTCTGAAAATACAGAAGGTAATTACATTACAAATACATTCTTTACAATTATTACAGTATACTAAAGCCTAGTGAACAAGGTATTGTTCCAATTCAATGGCTTCGTCATACCATCCCAAAACCCTGCACTCCCCTTAATTTCGGTCGACGCCGATAAAAGATCATTGACTGGCAACAGTATATTCCACTTTAGTAAGCAACTTATAGTTGTAGCAGTACTAGAAAAGGAAATTTCAGAATGATTGCTCTCTGCCTTTTAAAGTGGACACACATGATTGTGTGCCCTTCTTTACCAAGAGACACTTTCGTGGACGCCGTGACATAACTAGGCCCTAATCACAATACTGCTTTTTTTGTGCGGATTCGGCCTTCGGACAAATCTAGTCTGCTGCTAAAACTATTACATCTCCATGTGGAAGTGCCTCTACAGCTAGTTTTTACCCGCCGTGGTTGCTCAGTGGCTATGGTGTTGGGCTGCTGAGCATGAGGTCGCGGGATCGAATCCCGGCCGCGGCGGCCGCATTTTGATGGGGGCGAAATGCGAAAAACACTCGTGTACTTAGATTTAGGTGCACGTTAAAGAACCCGAGGTGGTCGAAATTTCAGGAGTCATCCACTACGGCGTGCCTCATAATCAGAAATTGGTTTGGGCCCGTTAAACACCATAATTTATTAATTTTTTCTTAAGCCTGTTTTTCTTCATATTCATGCAAAGAATAATTCCCTTTTTTATTATCACCAATATCCTATGCTAGTATGTATATGTGTATACGTGTATACGTATACCAAGTGTTTCTGTGAAGCTTTGAGGAAAACGAGAACGAGGTGAAAGTCGAAGCCTTTATGTAACTTTTGAAAGAAAGGCTGCTTGGCTCGTGGGCCGAGCATGGTTTCCACAAAGAACAATTCAATATAGTGCGCAAATCATAGCAAGGAAGACGGCAACAGGCTGGAATGCACGCTAGCACTTCTATCAGCACTTGAAGGTCTCCTTCAAAATTAACTTAACCAATTTTTTCTTAAGCCTGTTTTTCTTCATATTCATGCAAAGAATAATTCCCTTTTTTATTATCACCAATATCCTATGCTAGTATGTATATGTGTATACGTGTATACGTATACCAAGTGTTTCTGTGAAGCTTTGAGGAAAACGAGAACGAGGTGAAAGTCGAAGCCTTTATGTAACTTTTGAAAGAAAGGCTGCTTGGCTCGTGGGCCGAGCATGGTTTCCACAAAGAACAATTCAATATAGTGCGCAAATCATAGCAAGGAAGACGGCAACAGGCTGGAATGCACGCTAGCACTTCTATCAGCACTTGAAGGTCTCCTTCAAAATTGACTTAACCAATTTCTTTCACACTTGGTTACTTCTACGCATGCAACACAAAATTTACGGAAGGCCCGAGTTGGCATCTTTTCAAATCACCTTAATTGGTGTTTGCTCTCCATCTCGCTCATTATACGCCAATATTTCTTGCAGAACTTATCGCAAATATTCTGGCCATCAGAAAATTGGCTCCACATAAATCTAAAGTTAAATTTGCTACGAATGCACTTTCTGGTTGCGCACATTTACGTTCTAATAATCGGTCACACCTGCCGACTATATTTTCGACTCCACCCCTGACAATTTATCTGAAGTCCGCCTTGTCTACATCCCTGGTAATAGTGCAATCTTTTTTAGGTGAATCGGCTGACTGGCCGAGTCATAAATATTCTTGCTGATTTCGCTTTGCTCTTGGAACTGTGACACGCTCGTTCACTGCCTAAAAACGCGTGCAACAGATTTGCGTGCTCTCTTAGGTGGTCATTGATACATCATCCTGTATGGCCGATGTAGCTGCGGCAGCATCCTAAACTATTGTAACAGAGAATTCCCATGGTGAGTTTTACATATATTTTTTAATGTTTCTTCTTAGGGCACGGCCCGGAAGTGCAACCCGAGTTTTGGCGCCTACAAAGATATGCTAGCTTATTCCAGGCTCCAAATACAACCTCGAACCCCGTTCCTTCAACAATGATTACTCCGCGATGCGATGCCCAGACAACACATGGTATAGCAAAAATGTTCGCCTTGTTTTAATAAGGAAAGGTGGCTTGTCTTGCACTTTTTTCCTTTGCTTAAGATCTGCAAGGAGCGATTCCGCTATGCACGAGAGCAGCTGGACAGGGAAGCCTGCCGCATTAAGTCCTTCCACTTGGCATTGTAAACTGCTTTTGACGTGGTGAGAAACTTCGAAAGTGTGGAACATAATGGGGACAGGACTTTTCGAAAATGGGACAAGTATTGCCAGAAAACATGCTTCGGCATGAACAAAATCTTAAAGCTGAAGACCTCAACTTGTTATTCTTGAGAAGCTGTGTTGTTAATTCCAGGTTAGCCATGCTAGAAGAATGAGTATTAAAAAAAATATTTGCCTCATTCACCAGGCATCGCACTGCTCCGCCCGAAATATTAATAAAACACCTTCGACACACCAGAGTACCTTAATGGCACTTCTCTCACGAAGGTCAGCTTTCAGGCACCTGTCATGGCTAAATATTAGCATCTCATTGAGGATTGAGGTCAAACATGACCCGATGCACACAGCCTGAATGAACCAATTTTCATTTCTCAAGATGAAAGTCGACTGTCACGTACTGTTTCATGTTTTTCAATCAGGTTTCACTACCATGAATTCATATTTTCTTGTGAAATTGTTTCTTTATCTTCAGTTCGCGCATGCAGTTTTATCGTGGCCATTAGGTGTAGTTTAATTGAACCTGCATAATTCAGTGCAAAAGGAAAAATTGTAATGAGAAGCGCCCGTCATTTCAAAACGCTATTATTTTATATGGGATCATGTGGCCCCTCAAGCACACTTGTCAATTAGACCTTCTCTGTTCAACTTACAGAAATATAGATATAAAGAATCGTATTTGACCTGACACTTTTCATATTTCACAGTCTCTTTGATCTTACCACTAGCGCATATTTCTACTCATGTATTCTTTGAAATTACCGACGTTCTTTCCGAGCAGATAAATTGAACACGGCTTGCCAACAGACTTCTTTAGCAAAACTCATCTGCTTTTCGCAGTGATGGTGAGTGGAAGTTCAGCTAACCTTTCATATGAGGCTGTTAGGCAGGTCAGGTTCAAGGCCTAACGCTAACAGAAATTCTTGGAAATACAAAGCGGTGAGATGCGCTGCCCTTGAAAATAGCGAAAACGCCACGTGTCAGAATATGGTACCGCCCTACGACAAATAATGCTGTATACAAAATGTAAGAAGCGTTGTCTCCATTTTGCATATCTATTTATTACCTGAAACCTTTGACGAACGTCTCCTGTTTCTCTCATTACTTATCAGGAAATTACCAGTGTACAAAGGTGAAAGGCGGGTTAGAAACGGGCTTCCGGGAAATCTCTATACAATGGAAGATATTGCACGGCTGTGCTAGGTGCTGTGTAGTGTGCAGGGTGCGTTAGGGCTAAAAATAGGTTACAGTCCGCCGAATTCATGCTCAGATTGCCATTTCCATTCACTGGCATAACACTGGCACAGCCATTTGAGGTAGGGGCCCATGGTTTCGTCAGTCTTGTATGATCACAAGTGGAGTGCAGCAATTCATGTTAACAAGAAAGCAGCCCTACTCCTGGCCTCCTCGCATTCTCGGAAACCGGGCTCAAATAACAGGCAGACAAACAATGAGTCAAAGAAGTGCCACATTCACCTCCAAGTACGCTCCATTTTCCGAGAATGTTTAGACTCTTCTGAGAGGTCGTATCGTGTGTGCACTATCGTTGCTCAGACAAGGACGGCCCTAGAGAGCAGGGAGGAAATTTAATCGTGACTATAGCTTTGCTAAATGTAAACTCAAATTGCGTCTTTCTGCGGTCGTTGCCATTGACGTTGATGCCGCCACGTTGTTTGCTCGTGAACCATATGCACCGAACACGGGCCTCAGGCTTATACAATTCACCTATAGTATATTTCGGGAATTAAACGAGACATCTTGCTAATGGTAAAGGAAAACTTTACTGACGGTGCTATGCAAACAAAACTTCAGGCCAGGTTGCCAGTTTGTTAAATATGTGTATATTTGTCTATTATTTACCTGTTTTAAAAAAATCTTTTTTTGTTGTTGTTACTTCAGGGAATTCCCACGATGCGGAAATGAAAGCCGAAATTAAAATGAGCTCTCGAAGAATCCATACTTTCCTGATGATATATCATGACAGAGACACAGTTCCTGGACAGCGTGTAATGCGCCTTAGCATGAACAGTAAATTAGGATGCACAGAAGGCGCGCCTGGCTTGCTCTTTTCGTTCACAGGAACAACCATGAAAGGGTCATTCCGGTGGGCGTTTTCATGCTTTGATCGCCCATAAATTATCAGGAGGGGTCAGCTGCATTTTATGTGAATGTGCAAGCATCAGAGGCCCTATGCGTTCTCTCATTCCGTAAAACCTGGCATGCATATCGGCCAAACCAACAAGACAGCAAATAGTTTGATGAGCTCCATGCTTGTTCCTTTCATTTTCCCGGAATACTTAGCGCCTCTAATGGTGGTGGCGGAGTATGCCACATGTTGGGGCAGAAATGGAGACCACTTTAAAAATAGTGTTAATGGCCATCAGGGTTGTGGGTAAGTTAACAGAAAAAAAACGCATCCTGCTTTGGTCGTCACCAAATGCAATGGTGTCGCCGGGTGGCGTCTTTGTGAACCAGCGAACCCTCTGAAATACTGGCGATTGCTGCCTGTTGAACGACCGACAACAAGGCTCTATCGATGCCTTTCCAACAGAGTAAAGGGTTGAATTATTTCACGAAACATGACATTCGTTTTAAGTCGAAGTAGTAATGCAAAACACACAAAAAAATAATGCGTAGTGAAATCAGGGACGCACGTCATGCCGTGGCCGACTTAGTGACCATGCAAATGGGACAAAGCGACCTCACATAGCTGTTGGCTGTCACTCCTAGCAAAAGTCAGCGCGCTGTTTCCTAAGCATAGCGAGAAGACTTAAACAGGCAGGCGGTAACGAATGTGCCTAAAGCGAAAAAAAAAATAAGGAGCAAGCGAATTTTGCTTCCTGGTAAAAGCAGGCAAAAGCTACAAAGTCGTCGTCTCCCGTTTTCGCACGCACTAAGTCCGTAACGAACTAGCGCCAATTCTCCGAAGTATTTATTTTCTCTTTTTTCTTCTGAGGAAGACAAAGAAATATGCTAGAGGTGTGGTAAAGTTAAATTTTTCTTAATGCGAATCGAAAGGCCACACGGAGACTTATATATATTTATAGCATGAATATTTACTAAGGTGCATGTATGCCAAGCCTGTCTTGATTACTGCCAAGCGACAGCGTTCGACAGAGTTATCCAGTGATAAAGTCTAATTAATGACAACTGTACATTCCATCTTCGTGGCCAGGTGTCGAGTGTGGGCGAAAAGGAAAGAGAAGCTTTCTAAATAATTTCAAATGAGAGCTACTATTCTAGAAAGAAATTTTCGCTGCCTCGAGTAGTGGACATATCTTATTTGGAAATATCTTAAACGAAAGCCACTTTCAATGGCGGCGGGAAAGTCAACCTCAGATAGTAAAACCTCAATTTAGCACGGCTTATTTTGTGACATACGTAACACCGACGGAACCATTCTGCGACTGAGCTTGCGGCAGTCGTTACCTGAAAAATATGATGAACTTATGTAACAAAACAAGCGCTTAAATATACAAGCTATTTCTTTAGCAAACGCGCAAATTACTTCTAGGGCTTGTATTACCTTTATGTGTCCGACCTGCCTGATACAATTATTGTAAACAAGCCGAGTGTAATGAAATCACTGGCTCATCGACATTGTGCTACCCTCGTCTTCCGTCCATGTGACAGATGTCACAAACCAACTCCTGAAGGCTTTTTCCAGCTAGCACTTTTCCCCTTATGTGTTTGCGTTTGCGTGTGTAAACCAAAAATAATACTCGCCGAGCAAGAGGTTTTTTAAAGAATATTACATGTTATTGGGTTTGCCAACGATGTGTACTGAACACCGGGCGTTACCTGCGATTGTGCATCCATCACTGAAAACAGTCATTTCGAAATGCGGCGTCTAAAGCAACGTGTGTGTAACGTCAAAGTGCGGAAAGCCACTTCCTATGCAATTGCGGAGCACAGGATATTGCCTGGCCATAATAGCAATCTCTGGTCCAAGTATTTCTTGATCGCAAACGAAAAACACTCTTGCAAGGCTCTATTTCATGATATTTCTATCAAGGCATCGCTAATCGCGATGATTTACCGTACGGTTTGAAAACATAGCCTATTGTTCAAGACCCCAATTGTCTGTTTTTCATATTGGGTCGGCATTCCTTTTTTGTTATGTATTCTAAGAAGAAAACGGCACAGTTCTTGTGCCGAAAGCTTCAGTAGAACGATAGAGACGCGCCTCATTCTAACATTGCCTGTACTGTATTCGATAGCGTCGCGATAATATTTGTTCAATGTTGGTCAAGTGTTGTGAAATTCGTCATCTTTTCTTGCACCGAAATACGAGTCTGCCGTGAACAAGAATGGGACTAAGAGGCATTTTCCTTCGCGTATAAGCAACATACCCAAACATTATTCTGCCCCACTTGTCAACGTAGAAGAAAAGAGCGACTCTGGACAGTCATTAGATCTTTGTTGATATGTTTTATTGCATTCTCCCTAGTCATGAAACAGCGGAAGACGCTGGCAGGGAGGTCCTCGGGCCGAAAAAGACAAGTGAAATGTTATACTAGACATGTTAAAAAGAAATATTGCCGATCTTTTCTGTGCTAAATAATGCAGGGAAGACGAACAAAAATGAGAGAGCAAAATACGGAGACACACCGATTTATTGAAGCCTAAGTGTCAGATTTTATTAGAGAGGCAATTCAGAGCAGCTCGGGATAGATATCTCGCAAGAATGTTGCCGACAATTGAGGAGAAAAGGTGATTTCTAACCATTATGTTTTAGACCACAGCCTTGCAGAACAAGATTGTTCATGAAAACTGGGATCTGTGCGAGTCGTTGTGGTTCCAGCCCAATGAAAAATTACCGACGATTACGTTACTTCCTAATGCGAAATTTGAGCGCAGCAAATAAGCTGTTTCACCTTTTCGATAGATTGAGGCAAAGAAATCGAGCAACACATGTATGCGCTATCACAGAATTTTTTTTTTATTTTTCACACGTATTCCTTTAACAAAGACTTCACTAACAGTTCTTGACAGTCATGAAGGAAGCTTTGTGGTCGGAGAAATATACTGATATATGTTCGACTTGGTACACCAATGCTTGATTCTCAAAGACGAGATCTATACAAGTGCCTCGCGAGGTTGTCACAGCCGTGGGACGCGTTACGAGCGAGAGGAACGGGATGTTCTCCCGCATAAGTGTTAGGAAATTGCTGTTTGTCTTTATGTCAACATTAAAGTCCCCCACTACTAACATCGGTGTGGATCGATGGACGGTTAATGCGAGCTGCAGGAGGTGCACGACGTCTTTCGTGAGTGCGGTAGGGGCGAAGTAGGCAGCTACTACCAGCAAGCCGTTGGGCAACTTTGCGGCGCACAGTTCGCCAACTTCAAAGTTCGAGCCGGCGCTTTGACAACCGGAAACTCGCAGGAAGAGGTGGGAAGGGGGCGGCGTGTACACCCAGCGGCAAACGATGGGGGCAGAAGCGCGTGCAGCAAGCGGACAACACGATAAAGGGAGGAGGGAAGAGATAGCAGCGACTGACTGATGCCGCTGACGCCGATAGTGAGTCAACCCCAGCTGCGGAGTTGGTTTCAGGGACAACGCCGCCGATGCCGACACAAACAATATGATACCCTCGCTTCCGCAGCGCTAAGAACCAGGGGGGGGGACCCTTTCCTCCTCTTTCTGCATGGCGGCGACGGCGTTCTATGCAGTCACGTTATCTTCACTCTCTAGCGGCGTCAGCGGCATCCAGCGGTATCAGTCGGTCGCTGCTAGCGCTGGGGGGATGAAAGGGGGGCGGAGCTGGTTACGAGGCCGACGACGACGACGACGACGACGCGAAACCCAGGAACGGACGCCAAAGAGCTGCGCTCTAAAACTGCGCGAGAAAGACGTGGACGAAACGAGTTTGTCACTTCTTGTTCGTGCACCTATTTTACGTGCAGTGTCTTTTTGTTAAGAAGGCATTGTCCCCATGCGATGGTTTCGTCTTACGACCCCAGGACTCTGCACACCCCACTATTTTGATACGTGCTCACGAGGGTTATTGAATGGCAACAATACATTTCATCTTGGTGGGTACGTTTTGGGTGTGGAGGAGCTACGAGATCAGGAAATAAATGCAAGAGGCAACTCGCTCTCTTCTCAGGAATGTTGTCTGCCTCGTGAAGTGTACACAGCTGATTTACACTCTTCGTAACAACAGCCACTTTTTGTGGAACTCGTGAAATAACTCGCCCCTTGCCAAACATTTTTTTTTCTTCGTGCACGCTCAGTCATTCTACAAATCTACTCAGCTGCTCGTCACTAGTACATGTGGACGTGCAAGTGCGTCAACGGGAGGCCTTTCTTCATATTCATGCAAAGAAGTACCCTTTTTTAATATTGCGTGTGTCTGTATACGCGGTACTTCTGCGAAGCATCTAAGCCATACTGAAAGCGTGTCTGCTTACCTTGGTTGATGTCTTCTAAAATGGAAAAATCGTGTTTATAACGAATG
The DNA here is from genome assembly GCF_038994185.2 of Dermacentor albipictus. Classification (NCBI taxonomy): domain Eukaryota; kingdom Metazoa; phylum Arthropoda; class Arachnida; order Ixodida; family Ixodidae; genus Dermacentor; species Dermacentor albipictus. Next base: position 87,576,495 of record NC_091826.1, on the reverse strand, counting down.
TTGTAGGAAAGAAGCAAGAATGCGACAGGACCGAGCATCAGCTTACAACTAGGTTTATTTCTTTAGGAGAGGGGAGGAAGTTGGAAAGACAAACAGCCCTAATAACTGGATAATCACATGTACGAGAACACGCATCAACTCAAGATATACTGCTCAGTCATATACACTATGTGGCGATAAACACAACCCAATGTACACACAGTGATTTTGAATCAACTATTTGCACTTCGTCACGACGAACATCGAACGGCATGCATGTTTCGTGTTAGCAAGCTAGACTTCAGTAGCATGACGTCATAGGTTAAAGTGAAAAGCTCTTTTTGCCTTCTGTTTGCATATGCCGCATCAGCATTGCCATTAAGTGTAGTTAAACCAGGTTCGATGAAATTACGGCGCACACACCATTTTCATGTACACGTCATGGCCTCTCTGAACTGGCGTTCATGAAACGGCATTCCATGAAACGTCACGGACACCACTGGATCATAACGGTTTTTAGTAAGTTTCGTTTTCCAGGATAATAAATGTCCATGTAGCCGGGTGCAAGAATCAACGTCCCAGGAATATACATCCACTCAGGTATCATTCTAGAAAAAAAAAGTCTCCAAGTGAAAAATAAACACAAGAACGAGTTCTGGGCGAATTAACTTGACAAATAACTGCACTCTTTATTCGGCACTTGACTTAGGCTTGTAGGTGTTTAACGTCCCAAAGCGAGTAGTGGCGGACTGCGGATTATTCTGACACCATACTGTTCTTTATGCGAAAAAGACGTTAGGCGTGCAGACAGGACACAAGAGTAGAGAAGTGGACAACACGAACGCCGACTATCAACTGAAGGCAGCACTGAGGCGAAAAAGAAGACGCAAAACTCATCTGCGCAAGCTCAGGAATGGTATCACCACGTGTCAGTCGGGTGCACGTGCCGGTCTACGTGAGAGATAAATTTTAAGGCACTTAATCTCTTTTTTGTGTAAAGTAATCGAAGGCTGACTCACGCACGCGCTTCCACCATTATACATAGGTCATGCCTAATTGAAGGCTGACTCACGCAGGCACTTCCATAGCTATAGATATGCCATGCCTCCTAATCAAAGGCTGACTCATGCACGCACTTCCACCATTATAGATATGTCATGCCCCCCCCCCCCCCCCCCCCGGATGCGGTATGTCAGACAGCAGCAGCAACAGCAGCAGTAGAGTGGAACAGTCGAAAGAATCAAAGAAAGCTTGGATTTAAAGAAAAAAAAACAACTTACTGTCAATGCGCGCCCAGCTTGTCATTTCTGTTCATGGGCACAACAATGACACAGTCATCCCAGAAAGGGATTCGATGATTTGGTCGCCTGGGTATGCTCACGAATTTTTAGCAGCATATCCTTAGAATAAGCGGAAGCACTCATGATCTCCTAGCATTCCAACGAACTTGACTTGGATATCGGCATGACCAACAATAGGTCAAAGAATTCTAATTTTAAACTACAAGCGCATTGTATTTTCCGAGAAGGTTTAGGCACCTTTGAGGGGTGATAGTCGTGTGTACTCCTTTGCTTTTGACAAACAATTCGCCGCTGGCAGCAGGGAGAAAATCAAATGTCACTATGGTGTTGATACTTTTGCAATGAGATATTGGATCCCTCTGCGGCCATCGCCATTTACGTTGATCTCGCCACGTGTTTTGTTCGTGAACGATGCACTAAACCCCGGCTTTAAAGCTTATACTGTTCACCGAAAATATATTTGGTGAGTTTAACGAGGCGTCGTTGCAGAAAAATGTTCTGTATAATGCTTGTACAAGATTCAACATACTTAGACGAAATATGGCCTTTGCAATGCCTACCCAATGAAAGTGCTCCAGAGAATGATTAAGGAGGTTGAAGAGGGCCGTGTAATTCTTCGGCACGAAATGGAAGTTTATGACAACCACTGAGATGAAAGTTTAACTGCCCCCCGCAGGGGCGTCTGCATGAGCAGGCGTTTCGTGTGTTACGACACCACGTACCCGAGCACACGAGGGTTGGACCCGGCCGCGTGTAGCCGTGCGCGGCGGCTTAGCCGTGTCTGTGGAAAAAGGGATCCTAGGGGTTGAGGCAATGCTTGGTGTTGGGAGGCCCCCCGGTGGAGGCAACAAATCTCGTCGGCCTCGGCTTCACACTGACGGCACCTCGAGACTGAACCACCTGGAGGAAATCGGCAGTCGCCTTTTCTGTCCTCCTCTCCAATCTGCGTCTTTCTCTCCCACATTTCCATCTTTCCTGTCTCCTTTTCACTTCTTGATTTAGAATTTCCTGGCGGCAAGGGTTAACCGTGTGTAATGTATCCAGCCTTGGCCATATTCATTAGGTTATAGTGGCGCCTACAGATTTTCGGAACCTGCAGCGTCCCCTTGTTGGGCTCGGTGGTGGGTGGCTACCACCACCGCCGAAATTTGAAACCTTATGTCAGAACCTTTCCCCAGCCATCCAGATCGGCCTTTCAAACGAGGTCGCACCGAAGTACCATTCGATTTCACATTCAAAGTAAATACAGACATATTTCTGCGTTATTATGTCATGCACAACGCAGAAAACACCCCAATGCGACAACTCTCCCCTTTCTTAGTGGCAAAATGTCTCAAAGAAAAATTGGAGAAGACTACAAAGCCTCTAAAATGACAAGTGAAGCCGTTTTCCTGGAGCCTAAAAAGAAAGAACAATTGGAAATGATGTCCGATCTCACCAGCATTGGTGACATCAAAGTAACGATCTCACCACATCGATCACTAAATACATGCAGGAGCCTGATCTCTGAAGAAGATTTCCTGCTCGAGGGCTTCCAATAGCAAAACGTAATCAAAGTGCAGAAAATACCAATCAGGAGAAACGACGAAGAAGGAGATTACCACGTGGTTTCTTGCACACTTTCGTGTGCCTAAAGTAGAAAGAGGGCTACAAGTACAAGAACATCTAGATGTAGAAAAGGAAGATGGTAAGGGAGAGGATAGTGCTTTCTTTTACTTGCCCTCCACAAATACTCCCCGCTTTTTCACACCGTATTCCCAACCTACGCCGTCACCTTCGGTGGTCGCATAGTTAGCCACTGCCCCTCCGACCACGTGACTATTTCGAAGCTCCTCCCCCACGATGACAAAGCCATTAGGTACAATGTGTCGAGGACCCGCCTCAATTTTCCTCATCAGGTCGCCGCTTGCAAAGAGCCCTGCCAGGCTTTAAAACCCGTCGCCATGTTCTCCGAAGCCAGACTTGCTCCAGTCGCAGTGACGATCAGTCTTCCTTAACTCGTCGCGGACATCCTCAGCCCACCTGCTTTAACAGATCGCGGTGACAATCATCGACTTGTTGACCGAAGCTCTTACCGACGTCCATCAGAGGGACACCGCCGCTCGTGAATCGACTTCATCATTGCGGAATCAAAGCCCAGCGGCACCACTGGCAGCAGCGAGAACCAAACAGTACGGGGGCCTCCGCAGTCCTTGGAGTAGCACCGCCTGACCAACGGGAACCGCGGCACGTCTACCTACGTCCTCCGCGGGTATTGCTGCCGCTTCTTGAACTCGCGGCGGATTACATTTGTGGAACCCCTACCGAGCGTCCGCATTTGCGCCGGCTGCTCGGTGATTCCTGCACTGGCCGTGAAACTTCCCTGCGGCCACATCCTGTGCAAGATGTTCAGGCACAACGCCTTCGTCCATTCGACAGTGCGGCGGCACCAAGACGCCGGCGTCGTAGCCTGGCACCGCACAGGGCTGTGCCCCGTGGACGAGACGTGCTTTGCCGCATCCGAGCTGAGGGCCGTGATCTTCCGCCAGAAGAAGCTGCAACGTCACCGCGCCTTCTGCGTTAACAGACGCTTCGGCTGTACATTCGAAGCCAGGCTCGGTCAACTTAAGAAGCATTGCTTCATCAACTGCTGCATTCCACGTACCATGTGCCTCTTTTGTGGACAGGACAACATCCTAGCGTGTGACGTTCGGCGACATTCGAGGCGCTGCTTGCCATTGCAGAGGCGAACGCAGACTCCAAACGAAGAATAAACATCCCGAGCTACAAATGTAAAAATGCCGCTTCCGTGAACAGACGTAGTTTTAATATCGCGATACGTGAATAAATATTAATGTTCTTGTATTTCCCTCAGCCTTTGAGTCATGATTGCATTTGCGCTGTGATCTGCCTGACATGGCGTGAACACGAGCGTGACGTGAGTTTGCTGTAGCAAAGATGTCGAAGCATTGTAAAGCAGCTTGTTTCTGCTTGAATGCTACTGTTGCTCGATATGTCGGGAGTTACCCAGTGTCGGAAGAGCACAACTTCATGAAGATACGATTTTGAGGAAATTCGCGGAAAGTGAGGGCTAGTGCGCTTAGCAGTATTAATGTACATTGGTATAGCAGACGCCGCATGAATGTTGCCACAGTGTCGTTTCCTTCCCTTTCGTAGCATTGATATACAAGGCCTAAGAATTACCCGGCTCGCCTGGTTTGTGAAAGTGTGCCGCGGGTCTGAAGCACTGAAAAATAGTTAACCTCTTGAGGAAATAGTGGTTCTGGTACTATCTGAACCGCCTCAGTTACGCGAATTCTATGGGAAAAATTACGCATGTAGAACTTATGCAAATGAAGGCTCTTACGGAAGAACTCTTCTGTTACGAGTCGAGGCCAGATCACCCCTTTCCAGATAATGGTGAAATGTGTCGAGAAAATTGGCGGCTCTGTGTCTCGTTACATTCAAGCAAGTTATCTTCTAGGACGTGCATATCGAAGTACACAACCTTGTACTAATTCTCTGGGAAGGCCCGAAAATGTCATGAAGTGGTGGAAATTGACAAAGGACTGAAGAAAGGATGCCCTCTGGCTTTATTGTTGTTCGTGATTTACGTTAAGAGCATAGCAAATAAAGTGAAAAACAGCTAATTTTGGTTTCATTGATCCTCCTTGCATAATGCATGCGGACGACATAGCGGTACTGGCGGATTTTGCAAGAGATTGCGAATATACCAGGGTAATGCGGCGACAGGTAACAATCTAGGTTAAGTTCGGTTAGGGAAATTTGTATTAGGATCTTTATTGAAGAGAGGAGTAATTACTTGGTGTCAATAAAGAGCAAGCCATACTGTTATAGTCAAGCGACATAATTACACCGGTGAATACATAAACAAAGAAAAGACTCAGGCAAGCATGCACCACGAAAATGATATTAAAGTAAACAGTAAATTTTGGCACTCGAGCTGCTTGCCTATGGAGACAAGCATACCGGAGCAAATATTCGCAATATAAGAAAAGGCGTTTCTATATCTCAAAGAAAACCTGCAGACCTCTCAGCACATCCTAAATGAATGCGAAGGGATTGACCCACTGAGACTCATGCGAAACGTACAGCTTCCAGAAGTGCTTAGAATTAAGGTGGACGGAAGCATTAACTGGTCAGCCACTAATATAAACACGAGACTTCCAGAGTATCGGAGGAAAATAGTATGGACGAGACATAGGTAGTGATGAGAGTAGATAAGTTTTGAAAAAGAGAAAATACTATGCGGATCCCACTTACTGTGGGGATCGGTGTAGGCGAAGCTTACTGTACGGCTGGCTTTGACTGGGGATAATTATCATTGATTTTGACGACAAAACTCTAATTTTGTTTAACCGTTTTGTCCAACACGAGAGGGTTGTGTTGCTGTTAAACATTAGCTTGCTTGCACTGCTGCGGTTTGTCTGCTAGCACACACAATACAAAGACAGAGGTGTTTGCTTGAGGCGTTATTGTTGAGGGATGAGCATACTCATTACCTCACATTGCACCTAGTATCTTAGCACAAGTATTACACTGGATATGTACGTGCCAAAACCACAATAGCATCATGAGCTACGTCGTAGTAGCGGCTTCGGATTCATTTTCACGCCGTCGTGTTCTTTGGCGTGTCCCTAAATGTAAGTACACGAGCGTTTTGGATTTGGCCCCTGCCGAAATGCGGCTGCAAGGTCGCAATCAAACCCACGACCCCGAGAGATGCCACAACACAAAGCTACAGCGTCGGGCAAAGAAATGTTGACGTGTGGGCGCTTCCGTAGTGTCGCCTAGACCCTACCGCCCTTACAAAAATTTTAGTAACATTTTATAAACCGTCTTTAGACAAATGGTACTAGAACCTATCGACATTCTATAAACCGCCTTTAGACACCGTAACAACTTCCTAGTAACCTCCTACCTACTATTGGTATTGATATTGAATTGAAAGTATAGATATAAAATGTCGATAGAATTCTTACCGACTGCTTATTATCTTATGTCGTTAGAAAGTGTCAACTGTGAAGCGACTATTTATTGACCACCTTTATACATCCTAACAACTTGCTAGCAACATCCTGCCGACTATTCGCCACAGATAGTTGACAGGATGTTACTGGGAGTCGTTAGGATGTATAAAGGTGGTTAATAAATAGTCGCTTCACAGTTTTTAGGAAGTACATAAAAATTTTATTCAGAGGTAATTACTTTTGCAATTATATATTGCAAAAATAAGCTTTGATTATCTCTGAATAAAATTTTTATTTGCTTCCTAGAAACTGTGCAGCGACTATTTATTAACCACCTTTATATATCCTAACAACTTGCTAGTAACATCCTGTCAACTATCTGTCTGTGGCGAATAGTGATTGCCGAGTGGCTAGGTGTGGCATGCAACAGAAGACGACAGGTTTCCATTTGTGCTTGAACACATCCTTTTAATATCCCCGGGCTAGTAAGGAGGGCGAGTTGTCGAGCTGCCCTGGAAGTAGGCTGAAATGTTGCGTTGTGTAGTCTAGAAAAGAGAAGAAAAAAGGCAATATATTATCTTTGCTACAGTGACATTGCAACACACCATGCATCTGTTTCTTAAAAAGGAAGTGCACAAGAGACAAGCTTTCAACCCTGTGAGCTCTAAACATCTCCACCTGTTTTGTGCAAAGTCCTAAAAATGCAGGAAATGACTGAATTTGTGCATTAAAGCTGTGAGCGTGATGGATGTGCGTAACACCAACAGATGCACGACACAAACTCTATAATACGAATTGTCATCTACAAACAAAAGCTGTAAATCAACTTCAGTTTAATGAACTTCGATATTCGTATTGTGACCAGTACATGGAAGTTTCATGTGTGAATTATCTTAGGAAAGGCAAGGTGCCAGTCATAACTGTGCTGCAGCTTTGTTTGGGCGCAGGTACATAGAAGAGTTGACTTTTGTGTTGCACTTAAGAACCACGAAATGATACAAGCAACATGTTGGCAGTTGAAGAGGCATTACGGACGTTCTACAGCAAGATTAGAAAATGCCTTTGCTGTGCAGGCAGACATTGTCAAAGTGAGCTTGTTACTAAACATGTTAGCTTTCCACAAGACAGGATATTATATTATCAGTGCATTCATATGACCAGGGCCTGTATCACAAAAATACATATGCCAACAGTAATGACAATTTTCTAGTTATGGTGGCAAAGCTTGCATTATAATATGCTATTATAATCAGGTTAATAGCTATTTTAGCAGGAAAGAAAGGAGTATACCCTGAGATAGCACTGAAATTGTCATGGAAGGAGTTTTGTTGAAAACTGCACAAAGAATATGAAGATGCTTCTTTGTGACACACATACCTACTATGGTGTTGACCTTTTTGGAATCCAACGGATCCTTCTGTGGAAGGCATTTCACAGCCGCCCAAAGAAGGACCTCCCTTCAACGTCATCTATTGAAAAGGGAGCTTTAAGGACGCCCTCCGCGAAGTGAAAGCCTGAGTTGTTAGCATCCAGGTACAGCCTCTTCAGCAGGCCCTTTTCAACGTATACACCATCACCGATGTCTAGCTGTGAAAGAATGCAACCACAGATTCATATTATACACGTTTAATCAAGGAATGGTTAGGAAGTAGGGTAAGGCTTGCAAAAACGGAAGTGGCTGCTTCTTGTTGATTCGGTTTAAAGAACAAAGCAGCCTTACGTATACCCTACGTGCATTGTACTGAACTGTGTACTTTTACGTAAGACTTGAAAGTATTGGGAACTTCAATGCGAAAGAAAGACATGCATCTGCCTAGAACTAAGCAAATGTGTGCCACCCCTTGACACAGAGTGAGATCTGGTGCTGTTTTAGTGATTAGCAGACATTGAAAGCTTCAAGCCTCATCGAGTATTGGGCCAAGCTGTGCTCGATTAGTGACGCACAAGTGCTCGAGAACTATCAAAGAAGATGCGATTGTCTTCAAATACAATTCTGACTTCCCCTTGCAGACATGCAGTTTTCAATTTACTGACTACACTTGGGTGTAAAGATTTTGTCTGACAGAGTGAATAAACCACATACACAAGCAGCATTTTCATAGTTAGCATAGTCTTTAATAGGTACTGATACCTTCAATTTAGAAAGCCCTGTATATTGGGCCTCATCAAACTAATTTCACAAAAGGTTTGTCAAGGTAGAAGCATAGAACTTTAGTCATTAGAAGACAGGTGAAAGGAGTTAATTATTGCAATTATTACTGAAAATTAAACTTTAGACAGCTCATCCCAATGAGAAATTGATGCAAGCAGTTTGTACATGCCACATAAGCATTTAGATATCAAAAATAGGGATTAGAGAAAACCTTCCCTTAGAGGTTCATTAGTACAAGCAGCCATGCCCTCGAGGAGACATAACTTCTTTTTCTGTAAGCAGAAAGAGGCTCGAGTATTTTATTGACACATATATGTGCCCATGCATATATGTCATCTCTGTTGTAAACCTTTTTTTCATGTACATGCAAGGTGTGTTTATAACATCTCATTGTGCACAAAATATGCGTAATAATTTAAAGACCGCGATTTTGTAGCGATGGTATTCCTTTTCACTATTCGTTAGTAGGCTGACCGACGTCCCGGCCGGTGCTACGTACTGCAGCTGCCGGCGGTTAGCGGTGGGCGAGAAGAGTGATATAGAATCGAGGGGTAAGTATCGCTACAAAATCGCAGTCTTTAAATTATTACGCACTGCCGTAACTTACGATTGCAAGAGCTGACATCTCGTTATTAGGATTTTGTTGGTCTGTCTTTCTTAAAGGCCGGCGTCTGATTAAAATGTCTATATTAAAAATGCACCTCGTTATTGTAATATCGGCCTATATCCGCTCTGTAACATAGAAGAGAAATACGCGAAGACACTCAAGAACATAAACAATACTCACAGGTTCTCGCGACGCGGACCTCCAAACCGAACTATATACATACAAAAATCTTCATACAAGCTTCTATCTGCTTAAGCGTCAAACATAGCAATCGTGTGTCAACGCGCGAAGCCCATGATACATCGACGTGTACATTACACATGTACTGTACTTGCGGGAATGCCTATATAGCGAATAACTTCTTGCCAGGAAACTACCGAACGAACACCAACTTTCAATGTGTTTTCATAATTGTGTGCCCATTCAGGCACAGCAATCAAGGCGGGTAGCAGAATGCAAGTACGCTGCAACATCAGAGGAAGCTTTCGTGAAATTGCTTGCTAAATGTGCACAGCAACGTGGCTAACATACGATAGGAAAGCGCTTTGCTCTATCTAGTTACACAACGCTCATTACGTAAATCATAAGCTTCAAGAATGCGCGCAAGCGCCAGACTTGCTTACCTTTCAAGGCTTGGCAAACGCTCCTTCGTCTAACAGGTATACAGAGGCACCGACGTTTCTCTGGCGCAAGCACTGTAGAACTTCCGATGAACTCCAGCTCCACAAAAGCACAACCTTCAACAGTCTTCCAAACACTATAATTCGAAGCCCCAGTACCAGACTTTTCACAAGAGCGTGGGCAGGCATCTCGGCAGAACAAAGGCAGCTCGGACGGGCGCTGTACTAGGGCACTCACTGACGACACTGGTGGATCGCTCGAAACACACGGTGAACTAATGGCGTTACACGAGCCCGGAGGGTTTGGGATGGTTACTGCACACGACAACGAGCACGTTTTGTCTAGGCACTTCTAAAATATAACTCAAACACCACCTTACTGCACGGAGCATTCACTACAACCAACGTGGTGTGTCGACCAAGCAAATACTGCAGTAGCGCCACTCTGCGGTTTTTTAGAAAAATGTATCTTAAATGAAAAAATGCGTGTTTTTTCTAATAACATTTGATAGAGTCTTTTAATAGATTTGTTTGGTCCAAAAGTGTGTACTTTGTACTTTGTGATACCAAGTTTAAGGAAATGTACATATAATAAAAACTAAGCGGATTTTGCCTTCAACATTCGCAATTGCTTCAGGTGCATGCAGGTTGAAAAAGCATGGCCTTCGAGATCAGACTGTCACTCAAAGGAAGCCGTAGTGGGAGGCGGAGAGGCATTTAGGCCCCAGTCGTTGGGTTTACAGTGGCTAGGTAGGCTTCCTTATTTATAAAGAATATACGGGGACTTCAGCCGAACCATGAGTGAGATATACAGACACGCGGTATGATTCGGTGTCCGATTTGACGTGCGGCGCTGCATGCTACGGCATGAGCGGCGCGTAAGCTCCGCCCACATCCAGCTCCCCAGCTTGAGTTTATATCCACGTCGAGAAACGCAATATAAACAACTCTGCACAACACTGCTTTGCTTTACGCGAACGCTGTCGATACAATTATGCCCCTGTGAGTGACAGAACACTTCACCACGGCGCGTAGTCCACTGACGGCTCCGCTAAAGCCAGCGATAGGGCCGGTAGGCATAGCTAGGCGGACGCTGCAGCCGACGGCGCTTGCGATCGAGCCCGAGCTCGTCGAAGAGTGCTTATTTTTGCCAAAACAATTAACACTGTACACTTAGGTCGGCCCTAATTAAATACAATTGGTTTACTCGACGCAGTCGTTGCGAAGGGCAAACCTGCTAGCGAATCGAGCGGCCTCGCTCAGACGGTCAGTGTGTGATGTCTGCTCGCGGAATGCCATCGCGTCGCGGCTCCCGATCTCACCAGTAGCTCAGTGCTAGTGTACAAGGCGCTGGTTTGCATAACAGGCACACGTTCGAGATAATTTTACTTAAGTGGTAACTATTTCATGTCAGAAACAAACTGCAGCAGGCAAAGAAAAAGAATAACTGCGAGAAACCGGCCAGCCAGCACCGCCTCCGTTGATGGAACGTCAGAGAACGTCACATGCCAGCCGCGCTGCCATTGGCTGCAGCCAGACGACGGTGCAGTTGTCGGACACGTCGGACGATAAAAATCTGCCCGGTTTCTCGCACGCCGGACGTCCGATCCGGCGCTTCGGCATGGCAAAACACCTCGATTCGGGCTGCAATTTCGGCGCGTCGGACGCCGGACCGGACTCCCAATCGGACCGTGTGTCTCCCGCTTTAGTTAGCGAACACGAGCCGATCAGCGCGCCATCCGTGCAGCTCCGTCTAGTGCGATGGTGCATGGCCTACTGGCTTCTTCGACACCTACTGAGCACAAATTCATGATCACCGCTCATATGCATGCTTCCCATGGCGCTAGCTGTCGTGTTTTCGAGAATACGTGCCCTCATCTTGAATTGGCGAGACCATATTTCCTCTTAGCGCCCAGTATTAGAAGCAATTTTTTTCTATGAACATTCTACTATCATCTGTTACTAGGAAGTTGATTAAGAATTGAGAAAACAGTTACTGTGCAAAAAAAAAATTTTAAAGCAGCCAGTCTTTGCATATTCATTTATAGTTCAGATGCTGTTATATGTTCATTTTTCACTAAATCATTTTTAACACCTTTCTAGTAACCAGTGTTAACAGAATGTTGATTGAAAATTGTGGAAATTTACACCTGTCCATGAAACAAGACTGTCTTGCACCAGCCATGTTCACTGAATATTTATAACCTTATTGAATAATATTCATGCACGTTTTGTAACTTGGGTTATGTACTTTAAGAACATAATTATTTTTATTGACTTCCTATTGAATCGTGTTTCTAAAAAGTTAACATAGTGTGTCTTAACTTTCTAGTAACTTTCTTTTTACATACTGAAGTTACAAAAGAAGTAATCAACTTTCTTTTGACAAACGTTACTAAAAAGTAAAAGTCAATAGGATGTTACTAAAGTTGATAGGATGTTGATAAAAGTTCTAAAGAAAGTAAGGAAGCATTTTTGTATGGGCGTACTCTTTAATGTGGCTCTGCTTCTGCGCGGAATGCGTAAGTTGTAAGCTTGACAAACCGGCATGGTCTTCATTTTTCAGAAAAAGCACGAACGTGTCTTGAACTTACATTATTTTTGCCCGCAACCGCAGTCATATTTTTAGTAGTAGCGTTTTCTTGCCCTCTCACATGACCTTCTTCGCAACTCTCTCCCCCTCTCTTGTGCGGGAGCTGCGAGCAAAGAGTCGCAAGGCAGTTATGCACTCGTTTCGGTATTGCGTCAGTTCTACCAAAGGAGTCTGGTTTTACCTATTCTGCATTATATTGCTGCAGTGCTTTTGCGAGGGGTCACGGATAATTCCAGCTGTCAATAGGCTAATGTAGCGACGGCCACAGAACTCTAGAGGTTAATTTGCTCATTCGATGTGGTTTTAAGGTCGAAACGAGCACACACTGACGGCAGATTGCCATCGCCCCTGTTCAGAGTGTGTGTCGTAGTCTAAATCATGAGCGACTCAAAATAAAGGCGCCGAGATAGCCCTTTTTCCCTGGCACAGACCCGTGCCTTCGCCAACTGGATTTCGCGGACGCTTGAAGCGGCATGCTCCGCCAACACAATGGCTTTCACATTTTCTTTTCTCACGTCGTATTTGCGCTGTTTAACACACCTTTCAAAGTCGCCACTATCGCGAATATACACGTATTCGCAATCCGAGCCGAAACGCCTTCTTTTCTTTTAAATTTATTTCGGTCGCCGTAGTGCCCCGGGCTTTTGTATACCTTTTCGCCATGATCCATCCCGACTTCCGTCAAACACTTAACTTCAGTCCGTTACTCCAAATACGTGAGCGTTCTCTCTCGCTCTTTTTTTTCATGTACCTTCACTTATAAAATAGGTCTCCCAATAAGGTAAAGCGGTGTAAAGGTAATGAATTTAACACCAAACACGCGGTAAAAGATTGCGAAGGACATGGACACAAGACGATGCAACTAATTTCCTCACTCGCGGTTAGCCATATCATTTTCTATAAAATGTTTACGGGAAGCTTATCCGCTTTCCTTCGTTGCGAGCGTCTTAAGAATAGGGAAAGCAGGGCTCATACAAGCTCCCCAAGACGGTATCTGATGCACCATACATTCTTGTGCTATATGGACATGTGGGTGATCAGAATCATTTCATAACCTATACATTAATCAACACGAGGGAATATCGCATTCGTATTTAGGTAGCTCTTAACTTATTTTTGAATATTTCACGAAGATTTCAGCGCTAACACGAAGCAGTTAATATAAGTTAGCAGGATGTGTCACATATGCTTTCCTTTCGTGCAAGCAATAAAGACGTGCCATCATGCTCCTCTTCACTCTCTCCCCACCCACTTTCACTTTTGTTACTACCGCATTTACACACTGAACCACGTGACCAAATGTGAACCACCCACCGCACGTTCTCTAAGCCATTCAGCCAACATCTGGAAACCTCATCACGCATTTCCCCTCTATCTCACTTGTGATATCGAGGTGCTCCGCCGAGAGCCTTGCAAGCTATAAAAGCTACTTCTCGAGCTGTACTTTCACGACCGAGAGGTTTACAAGCAAAGTCAGCTGTATTCACTGCTCTCAAGTTTCTGCGCTATACCCCGGGATTTCGACCGCATCTACTAAGCCATCAACCTGACACCCAACAACGTCTCACCGGCCGAGACAAGCGTATGAAGCCCGTCGCAGCCACATCTACGTTCAAGCGCAAGCCTACAGACATAGAGCGATCGAAGTCAAGGCGCAACCACGACAAGGTCGACCTCGCAAGTCAATGCAAACATCCAACATCTGACTGTGCGGCCCGCGGCCCCTCGGCAAATCGCCCTGGGCTCTCCTCAGAGCAGAAGGCGGCTCACAAAGACGGTGGCAGTCGACACGGGAGCAAGTTCCAGCAAAATTTTGCAAAAAGTTTATTCGCCTGCATGAAGCACGACCGGGCTACTCACCGCGGCGTCATCCTCAAATGCAACGACATTCAGATCAGTGCAGGATTGGAGATGCCAGCGTCAACGGTGAGCCCTATCCAGGCTGCTCGGAAAAGAACCTTTCTGCAAGCAACGCCGACACCCGTTGTGGAGGCAAGCCTTTGTCGACTTCTGATTTTCGCTACATAGGCAAGCAGAGCCCTTCCTCAATTACTTAGGTGCTGAGAGCATTTGAGTGCTCCTTTCTGAAGAATCGACGCGTTTCGTTCATGGAGCCTTTCCCGACAACACTCCTCTGCGCCATCTGCGGCATGCTTCCCGTTAAGATCATACCGCTTCACTGTAGCCCCGCCATGTGCTTGGTGTGCCCGTGGGTCGCTTACGGGAACGCGGAAAAACCACACCAGGAAAACAGCGACCTACATATGTTCCGCAGTAGAACGTGTACCAAGGATGGTGACCCGTTCACCGATCCTGACCTCAAGATTGTGTCTTGCCCGAAGGCCGTCTTCGGCGAATTGGTGAACTGCGTGAACGGACTGTATGGCTGCCGCTTCAAGGTCCGACTGGGGCATCTGAAGTCGCGCTGCTTGGAGGAATGTCGCTTCAACCCCACGACCTGTCGTCTATGCGCAATGTACGAGATCCCGGCATGCAGGATGGAGCAATTCATTCTCTGGTCTGTGCAGTTGGCGCACCTTGTTGCTTCCTTTGTTGCGAGCGTCTTAAGAATAGGGAAAGCAGGGCTCATATACAAGCTCCCGAAGACGGTATCTTATGCACCATACATTCTTGTGCTATATGGACATGTGGGTGATCAGAATCATTTCATAACCTATACATTAATCAACACGAGGAAATATCGCATTCGTATTTAGGTAGCTATTAATCTTGGACACCATGAAAAAAACTTATTTTTGAATATTTCACGAAGATTTCAGCGCTAACACGAAGAAATTAATATAAGTTAGCAGGATGTGTCACATATGCTTTCCTTTCGTGCAAGCAATAAAGACTTGCCACCATGCTCCTCTTCACCCTGTCCCCACCCACTTTCACTTTTGTTACTACCGCATTTACACACTGAACCACGTGACCAAATGTGAACCACCCACCGCACGTTCTCTAAGCTATTCAGCCAACATCTGGAAACCTCATCACGCTTTTGCCCTCTATCTCACTTGTGATATCGAGGTGCTCCGCCGAGAGTCCTGCAAGCTATAAAAGCTACTCCAATCTTCTCGAGCTGTACTTTCACGACCCAGAGGTTTACAAGCAAAGTCAGCTGTATTCACTGCTCTCAAGTTTCTGCGCTATACCCCGGGATTTCGACCGCATCTACTAAGCCATCAACCTGACACCCAACAACCTCTCACCGGCCGAGACGAGCGTATGAAGCCCGTCGCAGCCACATCTACGTTCAAGCACAAGCCTACAGACATGGAGCGATCGAAGTCAAGGCGCAACCACGACAAGGTCGACCTCGCAAATCAATGTAAACATCCAACATCTGACTGTGCGGCCCGCGGCCCCTCGGCAAATCGCCCTGGGTTCTCCTCAGAGCAGAAGGCGGCTCACAAAGACGGTGGCAGTCGACGCGGGAGCAAGTTCCAGCAAAATTTTGCAAGAAGTTTATTCGCCCGCATGAAGCACGACCGGGCAACTCACGTCATCCTCAAATGCAACGACATTCCGATGAGTGCAGGATTGGAGATGCCAGCGTCAACGGTGAACCCCTATCCAGGCTGCTCGGAAAAGAACCCTTCTGCAAGCAACGCCGACACCCGTTGGTGAGGCAAGCCTTTGTCGACTTCTGATTTTCGCTACATAGGCAAGCAGAGCCCTTCCTCAATTACTTAGGTGCTGAGAGCATTTGATTGCTCCTTTCTGAAGAATCGACGCGTTTCGTTCATGGAGCCTTTCCCGACAACACTCGTCTGCGCCATCCGCGGCATGCTTCCCGTTAAGATCATACCGCTTCACTATAGCCCCGCCATGTGCTTGGTGTGCCCGTGGGTCGCTTACGGGAACGCGGACAAACCACACCAGGCAAACAGCGACCTACATATGTTCCGCAGTAGAACGTGTCCCAAGGATGGTGACCCGTTCACCGAACCTGACCTCAAGATTGTGTCTTGCCCGAAGGCCGTCTTCGGCCAATTGGTGAACTGCGTGAAAGGACTGTATGGCTGCCGCTTCAAGGTCCAACTGGGGCATCTGAAGTCGCACTGCTTAGAGGAATGCCGCTTCAACCCCACGACCTGTGGTCTATGCGCAATGTACGAGATCCCGGCATGCAGGATGGAGCAATGCATTCTCTGGTCTGTGCAGTTGGCGCACTGCGTAATTCGATAGGTGACACACAAAGCAGTAGTCACTACAGCAAAAATGTGTTTTTCACGCCACTCAGCGCCTCTGTAACAGTGTCCTCCAAATACTTGCGTTAATCAGTGAATAAACGAAACATTTTCTTTTGCATTTACTTGGCTTGAGTCATGATTGCACGCGTGTTCTGGTCGCCGACGACGGCTTGCACTCGTACATGACGTCACTTTGGAATGGCGCATGGTACCCATTAAACCAGGTTGTTAGAGGCAACACGGTATTATGAGTGCGTGCATGTCATATTTTATTTATATCTATAGTAAAATGCGGATGTTTTCGAAAAGCACAGCTGCATTCTTTTAAGATTTGATGCAGTGACAGGCATTGCGACGATGATGGTCTGTAATGAGATTTCCGTGCCGCTGAATAATGGCGATGACTTACTGTGTCGCAGCTAATTAGGTGTAGCTACACCTATTGACCTCTATCCATTTTCATTTTGTTGTACGTTCTTTCTGTACAGTAAAATCTGTCTTTGTGCACTGAAGTGCGCAGTGACCTTAAACGAAAATTATATTGATAGTCAAAGATTTCGCACACACGAAATATGTAAAGTGTTTGCAGGTGTCAATTTTGCCCTTGCGTTCGAAACTCGTCGAAATGTGGCTGCCACGGTCGATATCGCAACCTGGAGCAACACCAGAGCCGCACACCTACGGCGAGGTGGGCAAAAGTTTTATTAATTTGATGCGCGGCCATTTTCGTGGTGTCTCCACTATGTGGTGCTTTAATTCGGCTTTAAGTGTAGATGCCTGCCTCAGTTGCCAGTTTAACACATTAGCCCGGCCTTCGTCTTTCAGAAATACACAAAACCCACCCGCAATTTCAATTTCATTTTTTTTCACTTTGTCCACAACTTTCGCGAGTCTAGCGTTACCGTTTTCTTGCCTAATTAGGCCTGCTTTTCCTATTCTCGCACTAAAAAAAAGAACATTATGGGGTTTAACGTCCCAAAGCCAATTTCTGATTATGAGGCACGCCGTAGTGGAGGACTCCGGAAATTTCGACCACCTGGGGTTCTTTAATTAACTTGTACGTAAACCTAAATACACTTGTGTTTTCGCATTTCGCCCCCATCGAAATGCGGTCGCCGTGGCCGGGATTCAATCCCGGTCGAAGTTTTACGGTGTATTATAATGTATCATAATATTATGATAATATATAATATAATAATATTTTTCCGATATCATTGAGCGATGCTCAAGAGACGAGCCGCCACGAGAACGACGAAGAAGTTGGTCGGTGCCCTTGGCACGAGCGAGTGTCAACCTGGCTGCCTCGCTCCAGTGTAAATAGCGTGTAAATAGCATCATTCTTCTGTGTTTTTCCACACGTAACATTTCTGGTGGAAGTGCGAAGTGCGAGGTGTAGGAGGGGGCTTATCCGAACCGGCTCCTAGCACCATCGGAGCGCAACTATTCCATTACGGACCGCGAATGCCTTGCCGTTTTCTGGGTGGTTGCAAAGTTCCGTCCTTGCCTTTACGGTCTCCCTTTTTCCGTAGTCACTGACCATCATGCTCTCTGCTGGCTCTCATCGCTAAAAGATCCTACAGGCTGGCTTGGTCGATGGGCTTTGAGGCTACAGGAATTTTCATATTCCGTGGTGTAGAAGTCTGGCTGCCTGCACCAAGACGCTGACCATTTGTCACGTTACCCTGTTGACGACTCTAACTCCTCCAATATTGCTATTGCGTCTTGCGTATTCTCTGTATCCCAGCTGCTTCAGTTCGCCGACGAGCAACGCCATGACGCTTACGTCAGAGCACTCATCGACCGATTTGAACACTCTCCGGCCGATGCTGGTCTACGCCTCTTCGTCCTCCGCGACGGTACTCTGTACCGTCGTAACTTTCATCCGGACGGTTCTGAGTTCCTGCTTGTAGTACCTAAATACCTCCGCTCCACCGTTCAGAAGAGCACAAAAAATAAAAGATTGAATGAGAAGCGCACCTCATCCTAAAAAGATACTGTTTTACATCAGAGTCACGAAGTCCCTTCAGCGCTCTTGTCGAATGGTACTTCTCTGGTTTGATTTAGGGAAAGATAGATATAAAAGCCATCGCATTTGGCCGGACATATTTAACATTTATTAGTCTCTTTTATCTTACCACTTGCCCACACTTCTATTCTTATTTTTTTTAATACCGATGCTCTTTATGGGCAAGTAAACAGAAGAAAGCTTGCTGAATGGCGTTTTCATCAAATCAGCCCTGTTTACGCAGCCACGCGGACAGAAAGTTGAGATAACTTTTCATATGAGGCTGTTAGGTCCACAGAGTTCAAGGTCCAGTGCCACTAGAAATTTACAACGGTGATATACGCTACTCTTGAAAACAGCGAAAAAAAAACCAGTCAGACTACGGCACTGGCCTATTGCAAATAGTGCTGCGTAAAAAGTTAAACCAGCACTGTCGGTGTTTTGCTAATTTATTAATTACCTAAAAGGTTTGAAGAACGTCTCCTGTTTCTCTCGTTACTTATCAGGTAACTGCAAATGTGTGAAAGTGAAAGGCAGGAAGGAAACAGGCTTCCTTAATATCTCTATGCACTGAAAGACGATTCACGGCTGTGGCAGGCGTGGGTTAGTCCACTGAACGCGCACACAGCTTGTCATTTCCATTCACAGGCACAATGGCACGGTTATTCCAGAGAAGGTTTTCAGGGTGTGGATCGCCCGTGTACCATCACGAGGCTTAAGCAGCGTATCGTGCGAGCAAGCAGAAACACTCAACGGGAGGGGGGGGGGGGGGGCTCCTCGAATTCCAGGAAACCTGGCTTCAATATCAGCGAGACCAACAATGGGTCAAGGAAATTCCTATAGTCGGATACAACTTTAGAAAAAAGGGGGCCTTTACTCCTCCGAGGCGAACGCACACAAGCATCCACCAATGGGCACGCACTCTGGACCGACGTCATGCGCCGGACGGCCGGTGACTTCGCCGCTTCGGTCATCTGGGCGGGGCCTCCCCTTTTTTCGAAAGTTGTATCCGACTATAGTTCAAGTTCAATTGCATCTTATTTTTTGAGAATTTTTAGGCACCTCTGAGGGATGGTAGCGGTCTGTGATCCTGTGCTCGTCAGGCGCAAAGATCCCTTCACAGTACGGCGAAAATTTAACCGTGACCATGGTTTTCACACGTGTTCATTAATTGCGCTCTTCTGCAGCCGTTGCCACTGGCGTTGATGTCGCCGCGTGGTTTGCTCGTGAACCAAGCACCGAACACCGGCCCTGAGGCTTAAAATATTCACCCGCGATATATCTTGGGAATACTTTTTATGTTTGATGGAAATGTTATTGATGATGCTTACAAAAATTTCAAATGTCCGGGTGAAATATGTTCTTTGTAATCACCTTCTAATGTGAGTGATCCATAGAGTAATCGGGAAGGTTTGTGAGGATCATGTAATTTACCTGCCGGAGATGGAAGGTGTTCCTCAGAACCACTTATATCAAATTCACGGCCCTGTACTAAATTCATTTGTCGAGTTTTCGAAGTATACCATTATAACGTTTTCAAGAGTGTGGTTTAGTTACGCTCATCTGCAGCTCTTGATGCAAGTGTTCAAAAAATGCAGGTTCGCTGAAAATTAGGCCGTCATTTTGTGCAAAGCCACACAATATAGATCTCTTGTTTCTTCTTTTTAGAGCGCAGCTCTTTGGCGTCCGTTCCTGGGTTTCGCGTCGTCGTCGGCGTTGTCGTCGGCCTCGTAACCAGCTCCGCCCCCCTTCCATCCCCCCAGCGCTAGCAGCGACCGACTGATACCGCTGGATGCCGCTGACGCCGCTAGAGAGTCAAGATAACGTGACTGCATAGAACACCGTCGCCGCCATGCAGAAAGAGGAGGAAAGGGTCCCCCCCCCCCCTGTTCTTGTGTGGCGGATAGGGTGCTCTTCAGTTGCCGACGCGCCGGTTATTTCACGTAGGCCCCGGCACGTCGACGAATACGTGACCACCTTCCCACGGCTATACCTGGTTCTTAGCGCTGCGGAAGCGAGGGTATCATATTGTTTGTGTCGGCATCGGCGGCGTTGTCCCTGAAACCAACTCCGCAGCTGGGGTTGACTCACTATCGGCGTCAGCGGCATCAGTCAGTCGCTGCTATCTCTTCCCTCCTCCCTTTATCGTGTTGTCCGCTTGCTGCGCGCGCTTCCCGTTCCTCTCACTCGTAACGCGTCCCACGGCTGTGACAACCTCGCGAGGCACTTGTATAGATCTCGTCTTTGAGAATCAAGCATTGGTGTACCAAGTCGAACATATATCAGTCTATTTCTCCGACCACAAAGCTTCCTTCATGACTGTCAAGAACTGTTAGTGGAGTCTTTGTTAAAGGAATACGTGTGATAAATAAAAAAAAATTCTGTGATAGCGCATAAATGTGTTGCTCGATTTCTTTGCCTCAATCTATCGAAAAGGTGAAACAGCTTATTTGCTGCGCTCAAATTTCGCATTAGGAAGTAACGTAATCGTCGGTAATTTTCTTTTTTTGAAGTGCCAAATAAACTCAAATTAGTAATAAATTCCCAGATATACATCTTTTCTTGACGAAGACAAATAATTGATTGTACATATATATTTCACAAGCCATGTGAAACTCAATGTATACACAGGTATGCTTTCTGCAGGACGGGGAGATTCTAGACGAGTGAGAAATTAAGCGGCACACCCACGCAGATTTGGCCCAGACAGGTGTGTAAGTGAGCCTTCGGTGCCTCTCTTAGATAAAAAAATGAGGTTTTTGATTAACCAGTTATGGTTGTTTCTTTCCCCTTGACGCTTTCCATAGTCATCAAGGGTGCTTTCTGCCACGTGTGTTTCATCTTGTTCTTCAGTATGTCAAGGCATTGTGCGCGCAGAAGCGACCTTTTCCTGCTATGTGTTTCACGGTAATAAACGTCATTTGTTAGGCAGTCAAACGTGGTCACCAGATAAAGGCAAACATCTACACGTGTCAATATCGATGCTTTCCCGAAATCGGATAGACAAGGCACATTTCGGGAAGGTAGAAGTGTATTTCTTCTTGATTTCTTACTTACTGACGCCCATCAGATACACACTGCCGTTCAAGAATTCTTTTCGTCATGGATCATTGAAAGTTCAGCCGCACCAACGACAGTAGCGACAACCGCCCCGTACGAAGGCGTACGTGGTCTACGGTGCCTCGAAGTGTGCGCGCGTGGTATTGAGACATTCTAACGCGTTCTTTGGAGCTGTGCCGTCTGGCCAACGTGAACCATGGCTCGTCTACCTACGTGCTTCGAAAATACGACTTCTGCTGGCTAAACTCGCAATCCATCTCGCTCGTGAAGCCACTGCCAAGCGCACGCGTCGGTTCCGGCTGCTCGAGGGTTCCTTCTGTAGCCGTGCTGCTTCCCTGCGGCCACACCCTGTGTGTCTGATGCGAGTACGATGGCCATGCTTTCGTCCGAGCAGAAGTGGCAGCACCTAGGGACTAATACCCCAGTCACATGGGCACTTTCAAAGTTCTTTGAACCAAAGATTCTTTACTTCAAGGGAGAATGCGCGCTGTCACACAGGCACAGCAAAGGAGCCCTACTGGAAGGGAGCTTTGAGTCAAAGGAGTGCGCGTTCGTCCTTTGAAATCTCAAGGGAATACTCTCGAGCTTAGAGGGCGTCCGACAGCAGAAAAAAAAAGATCTCCAAAAATATGGAAGTTCAATTTTTACGTCTTCAGAACAAGCTTATAAGTACGAAATACTATTACTAAGGTACTAAACACCTTCGGGACACCCACAATCTCCATCATGAACCCGCCGGTAGAGCAGCGTCGCCACGGCCTGTCGTCAGCAGCAACATCGACACGATCGACACAAACACGGGTGCCATGTGCGATTTGGTTCTTTGGTGAGCGGTTCCTAGGCATTTCAGTCTCCTCGGCTTTTTTCTGCACGTCTTCCCTCGTCACTTTTGTTTAGTAGTTCTTTGTTTTACCACGTTTACGCGCACCAACCGCTGCGAAGCCACAAAGAATGAGCGCCTCCGACTCCTCGCAAACGGCAACCCAACAGACGGCCCCGCCGCAACCATGAACAACGTGGGGCGAACGGGAGACATGTGCTCTTACAAGTCTTTGGGAAGAACATCTCGACCACCTGAGAGGAGAGCGGAGGAATGCTAGAATATATACTATTGTGCAAGGACTCGACAGACACGGAATTATCCGGACAAGAAAACAGGTGCAGAGCAAGATTGACAACCTCACCCAAATGTACAAGTAAGCCTCAATATTGTGTGCTGCACATTGGCAGAAACAGTGTTGTCACTTAATTTCCAGTCATTTAAGGCTAGTATACAGATGTCGTGAGATGTGTGTGTGTAGGTTCATGCGCATGTTTTCGTCGATCGGCCGTGGTTTATTCAACGGTTGAGCGCATTGTTTTATTTCTTTGTCTCTTTGTATTTGGTGAAGATGCACTTGATATGCCTTCCGAATTGAAACACTAGACGCAACAGCTGAATTCCCTCACAAGAGCACTACCGCAGCGCCCGTTTCAGATGCATATGTGCTGTGCTTGTCTTTAAAAAACGGCTGTGAGCGTAAAGTGTGTAACTGTAGTGTGATTTGATGAAATATAAAATTACCTGAAGTATTCATTCCCTGTTACCAAGACAGCTAGCCATGTCTACTGGATGGTGCAACATCCGCTGGCCTGCTCAGTGACAGTGAAAATTGTTCAAGCAGCAGTGCATGCATGCTTGTTAATTTTGAGAGTTACGCAAATACTAGTTATGTCATGCTTAATCGAGGTCACTGGCACACGACCACTGTTTATTTTGAAAGTATAGCGCTAAAGCACATACTGTAATTTTCTTCCTGCATGAAGTGTGCTTACTATGCCTATGGATTTTGCCTAGTTCATGCAATGGCACTTATGCTGTTCACCAACCTTTCCAGAAGTTGGGCAAAGAAACGGACAACAAGCTCTGCACCTGTGCTATGGATGTACTTTAATGAAATACATCGCTTTCTGGGAACGCTGCCAGCGAATGACCAGTCGCTGGTAGAAGAAAGTGCAGCGCACACAGATGCCACAGCTGAACAGCCAAGTTCGTCGTGATAAACCTGTACAAATGCATGCTCATAAAAGTGCATGAAGCAGACTCAGCATGACGCACATTTAAATGCATAAGAATGGACAAGTCAGTACAGCTTCGGATAGGACAAGTGCTCAAGAAATTTTTTATTCAGAAGGATGAAAATTGTATAATCAAGTGAATGACAACGAGGTGACAGAAAAGCACGGAAAGCAAGATGAAATGGAAGCATGATTCAAGTACAGTTTAATGATGCTGTTGAATTGTTTACACACATCAAGCTTAATTAAAATGCTTCAGCAATTTCTCTTGCTCTCGTCGTATCTTTATTACAATAAAGAACTTATGTGCACTCAGGCTGTAACAAGGCCACATATCAAGCAATGTACCTACATATGCAGACAAGAATGCCCTTTAAAGCATTGCAATGTGCATGCAGGCATATAATGATGTAGTGCCCCATCTTCCCATGTATAGCGCTACAAATCGCATGCTTTCTGGTAAAACTGGATGCAGAAAGTGTGCAAAAGGAAGTTTTTCGGTGTCGTGAACAACTGGATCCACAATGTAAAAAATGCCTATGGAAGGCAAGTGTATGGTTTTAATAATCAGGTGTGATGAGGTAGCCTTAATGAGCTAAGTAGGATGCTACTAAATCAAGTTTCACTGTTGTGTATGTGGGCTTAAGATACGATTCTTTTCACCCTTCAGTTGATCTGTAGCATGGAGCATGGCTACGAATCGCCACACAACCACCAGGGTGTATGGGACCTGGAGCCATCGGAAGCAGTCCCCACATCAGGACTGGCAGATGAGGCACCATCATAGAGACCTCAGATAACAAACGAAAACCAGCGTCGTTCTCAAAAGAAAAAGCTTACAGGCCCAAGTGAATTTCAGCGGGACCTCCTTAACGAGCAACGCCTGCTTCGGTAGGCATTGTAATCGGCAACGAAAGAAGACCGGGTGCTCTGAGAGCGACAAATAAATGCCCAAGAAAGAATTGTTGGCCTGCTGGAGCAGTATTTTAATGAAGATTGACGGGAGGTCACGTCACGCATTTGTTGTGACCTTTTAGTCATTTCATACTTGTACCTAGTGAGGAATGAAACTGATGCAGCTGTTGCTCAGCTTACAGCCTCAGGACTATCAGCTGCAGGTTGTTTGTGCATGATGCTGGAATTCTTTATTAGTACAGACGCATTCATAATAGATGTTTTCTATTGTGAAAATACATGCAGTGTTTCTACGGAAAGTAGTTGGACTGAACTAAAAAAATGTATTCACAATTTTGACACATGGACTTATTAGTTAGCAAAATATGCCCGGTCTGCGTCAACACAGCATTTTCAGCGACTTTGCCAATCACTGAAGGCTCACTGGAAAGCAGAAACTGAAATGCTCTTCAGCTTCCTCGTTACACCCACCCCCTCTTGCTCTCTTCCCTCCTGAAACAATATGTGCCACTCAAACACACTTCACCTTGCAATGGGTCCCACTCGCAGTTATCCAGTTTGATGCAAAACTTGACTACGTAACGCTGCTCTAACAGACGATTCATTCTGCAGATGACAATGCACTTTTAAAGTGGTTCAGCTTAAACTCTATCTACACTCCCTGAAGGCTTGCAGACGACTGGCGCAACTGTAGCTAAGACCCCCACCACCCAACCACTGCAATAACACCTTCCTCCTTCACTACGTTGTGGGGGGGGGGGGAAATCAGTCCTACTACTTCCCAGACAAACCTTGTATATTGTGAATATACGAAGTGCCAGCATCAGCTAACGCACATCAGCAACACACATATACAAAAGGGACCACAAAACATGTTTTCAATCAGTCCTGTCTCCTGTCATACTGATACAGAACTGCTGCCTCATTAAACAAAAATGACAGTTCAATAAATGGGGTAAGATGTAATTTGTCGGAACTATTGGCTGTGCTACAGCAGAGCCGCCATCTGCTACCCACTATGTTTACATGTGCTAGTAGAACTTAAAGGTGATCTGTGTTGTAGTGCAGTCTGCCTATAAATGCTGGTATGCACTTTTGCAGTGTGTAAAAAACATCTGTTCTTGCACTGCTATTGCATTGTAAGGTCAGTGAGTGAACAGTGTAAGTCATTCAGTTTTCAAATTAATTTTCCTATTTTCTCTGCTACAAAAGAAAAAAATTATTGTATGAGAACCATGATCGTGTGTGACATACCGGTTGCTAGATGCAAGAGACATAACGGGGAGCTGTTCAGCAGCTCCTATAATTGGCTATTTACTGTGGAATTGTTAGTTTGCCTGAAGGTAACAGCTATTACGAGCGTAGAGAAAATGTTGATAAAAGGCCTGTAAAATATTTGATACTATTTCGCATCACTGTAATGCACACAATCATGCAGGCAACTCTGTAGTTTCTGCGATAAAGATAACTTGTGAACTAACATGATGACCCCACTAACATGCTGTTATTCAGTGACCTAGCTATTCTGACTTAGAAACTGCTATTCTATTTCACAGAGAATTCAAAGCGGGAAACAAAAAAACGTGCACATGTATGCGTACAAGTAGACAATGAAGAGCAGCGCAGAAAACTGAACACAGCCCTGCATCACAAACTTTGGTGGCCTTCACGCTCGCGATAAAATTCAACGACGGCTCCTCGAACATCTGGTCCGCTTCCAACTTGCACATCTGTAGAATGTTCAGGTTGCACATACACCATACTTTCAATATCAGACTATTGCAGCCACTGCTGTGAAAGAGAGTCTGAAAAGTGTTCACACATGTTGTGGAGCACACAACAGGCCCTTACGATCATTGGCACATTCGTAATGTCGGCGTCCATTTTCTTAAGAACCAGCCGAAATCGAGCTTTGAGCCTACCGATCGCGTTTTCAACAATCCTCCGGGACCTTGATAAATTATAATTGTACGACCTGTGCCGATCGTTCTCTCCAAAGCTCTTGAAAAGTTTCATTACGTTAGAAATCAGCGGAAACGCCTGGTCGCACAGGATCAACGGTGGTACCACAACTCCGCTGATTGTTGCTGTTGGGGCTTGGAACAAGGGTCCCTCAACCATGTCGGCCAATACTGACTGGCGGTACACATACGCATCGTGACAGCGCCCTGGTGAACCAACGTTCACGTACCTGAACAGGTACTTATGGTCAACCAGGGCGAGCAATATGATGCTGTACCTGCAAAGAACAACGTCATAACTATTAAGTTACATAGCACAAGAAAATAAATAGCAACGAATTACAATTACACAGGTCATAGTGAACCTCTAAGAACGAGCGTAATGACTGGTTAAATGTCGAAACGCGCAGCAATCCTAGCATTTAACTTTTAATTGCTTTGAAAACGTTCAACGAAGGCAATGTTAAATGTTAATCCTTCAATTTGGTGAAACGATTTCATCAACTACAGCCATAATTATACATCTTGTCAACGACAACAAAAAGACCCAGAGAGACATACTTACCAGCCTTTGTGGTTGTAGTAATCACTTGCGAGTTCCTTTGGCGGCGATACCGGTATGCGACAGCCATCCAGGGCCCCGAAGCCTTGCGGAAATTCACACAGTGCCTGAAATTCTTTTACGTGCGCTGGCATGCCGTCCGGTGAAGGCATTTTGACCCATTCCTTTTCGAGGGTGGCAACAACAGTCGCACAAAATTCCCTGTAGATCATGTTCACGGTAGAACGACCAATGCGGAAGATATCCGCTATTGCTCTGTCCTCCGCGCACGAGCACAGCTTATACAAGCTGACCGCCACACGCTTTTCTAGAGCGACGCAGTCGCGCATATTTGTCGCTTGCCGTTGCATTGCTGGCCGGCAGACGTCAACTAAGTATCTGAACGTCGTTTCCAATACCACGAACGACTGTTTGAAATGCCGGCTGCCAAGATTTGGTAGCGTTTTCTCGAACCATTCTTCATGGCGACGATAGGCCCAGACCCGTCGCTGGACTGTGCGCCGCGATGAAGCAAGCGCCGTCAACAGGCAGTTGTTGGCGATGAGATGACGCCGTATATCGCGCACCATTTTGTTTGATGCCTCGACGTCCATTGCTAACGATGCCACTACAGCAATCGCCAGTGCTATTTCATACTTTTTTTCGCGCATCTTCAGCGTCGTGGCTCATCTTCATAATCGTTGCTTTGAAAAAAGGCGAGAACACTAACCTAAGCAGCTGAAGCAAGGGCAACAACGAAGAATCGACGCCAACATGCGGTATACGAAGCGGTACACATGGTGGCCATCATTACAATAAATACGTCTGTATTTGGTAAGGTAATGCCTTTAGTGCGCGTGCATTTCTTTTATGTTTCTATGTATCAGAAAAAATAAATATTGCTGAAAAAGACATATCAATTTATTATAACACGCATTTGAGCCCTATTTTTTTATTACTTTCGCGGTGATGGCAGCGCTAAGGATACGTTTCGGTTTCTGTTAAAAGCTTCAACGGAGACCATCTGTAGACCGTGTAGCACCGACACATATCCCTTGAACTAATCTAATGTGCCTTTGAAAGCTCAATGCTCCTTAACCTCAAAGGACTTAGAAAGTGCCCGTGTGACTGGGGTATTATCGACAACGTCTTAAGCCGCGTTTACATAAATGCGACAGTGTCGCGTCGCATCGCATCGCATTTCTAGCGCATCGCATACATGTAAACAGCGGTAATGCGCTAGGAAGGCGCATCGCATTAATGCGCCAGGCGAGGGCAGATTTAAGGGCGCGAGTCAACTCTCGCGGAGCATGTACACGCAGCATCGTCGCATTAGGAATTATGGTAAAGAATTAGATGCGGGACTGCCGCGCTGGTGAAGCTGCGAGACAGCAACGCCCGAAGCAGAAGCAAAATGGCGTCCCCCATGACAACTTCGCTCGCCCCAGCGTGCGAAGTGCGAAGTTCTCCGCGCAGGAAACCACTACTTTCCTTGCCATCATATCCGAAATAAATATTGGTGAGCTGCTAGATTCACGCCGCCAGCGAAATCAAGTCCACTTCGCAAAGGTTCAACAAGAAATGGCTGCAACTGGATATGTACGGACCTGGCGACAACTGCGTACCCACTGAAAGAATCTAAACGCGAAATACAACAAGGTAAGTTGTCTTGCTGAGCTCACTGATATTCTGAAAGGCTTTGCCAGACTCGCACTCATGTTTCGAAAAAAAAATTATTTTCTTGCTAGGAAAGAGAGCTACAAATGTTGAGTGGCGCGGCGCCATCTAAATGGAGGTGGTATAAAGAATAAAGTGCAATTCTGTGCCACCGTCCCATGGTCGAGGCGCATCAATACGGCCTCGACAGTGACGCTGTCAGTGTCGCCGACGAGAACAACACAGGTAAAACAAGTGGAACGGCTTTCTTTTTTTTCACCAGGGTCCATTTTCCCGCTCGGCACTCTGGCCGAGCTGGGAAAAGGTTTTATTCGAAGCTGCACCCCGTTTTTAGCTAATGCAAGACCAGTCGATGAAGGCTGCCAAGGCAAACTTACTGGACACACGCTAAGTATATATATATATATACATAGCGTGTATGTGTGTGTATATATATATATATATATATATATATATATATATATGAGCGATAGTGAGCGCACGACCTACTTCCACTTTAGAAACGAGTGTGGGCGTAAGCGCACCGAGTGTGCAAATCTGTGCGGTGAACCAGTACCAACAACTAGTAAAGCTGCATTCTTCGGATTCAGTCAAGCAACCCGAGTTTCATGATTTCATTTATTGCAAACACTGAAGACGTTTGCATCACTGGCAAACTGGTGTTTTATTGTGCAACCTAAAAGGGGCCACATGTTAAAAAACAGCAGCTAACGGTCAAGCAGCATAGCAATATGTGTGCATGCATACAGTATTTATCTACATAGAAACAGAAACAGCAGAGCAAGAAGCAAATAATTAGGCTTGTAGCAAAGCAGAGCAAGAAATTGAGAAAATGTTGCGAGCAAAGAGTTGTTTTACACATAAATGAAATGAGCAGATGTATGTTTAAGGGTGAGTTATGCAGTGACACCACTATCGTTTTCAATTCAGGTCACAGTGACGACGAGAGGGGTTCTCATTTTGACAGCCTCGATTCACCTAGTGGCAGACAAAGCTCTGAAATGAGCTCAAGCCGTAAGTGCTGTTTTCTGAATGCTACAGTCTGTTAGTAAGCAATGGAGTAGTGCAGTTCCTACAGGCCCAAAGGGAAGAGAGGACAAGTGAATGTTTATACATGTGCGCATACCACATGGAATGTTTGTATATGTACAGGCGCCGACAAAAGTGTTATGCTCCACGCAGCGGGAGCCGGAGCAGCGGCACACTGCATCGCGACGCCATCTACAAGCGGCATCTGGCATCGACATGCCGGCAGATAATAAAGGGCACCCATTGGCTGTCTCGACCCCAGATGCTGCCTGTAGATGGCGTTGCGATGCAGTTTGCCGTTGCTCCGGCTACTGCTGCGTGGACTATACCAGTTTTGTGGTGCCTGTACATGTGATGGCATAACATGGAGCCGCTGATCATGTTGCACTCCACGTTTCCGTTTTCTACGCTATTCCAGTACCCGTGCGGAACCAAACAAACATTTCGTAAGCTCGCGTCCAACGGCGAAAGTAGAAATGACATCAGCGGCGTCATCTTGCTGCTGTCTTTACGCACCCACACATTTGCGTAAGGCACATAGCGGTTCTTCTTGCATACACACATTGGATCCCCCATTGTACTTTGCATAATCCCAAACAATGCTAGGAAGGCAGCTACCCGCATAATGGTTTACGTAACATCAATGCGACGGATCTACTTAATTTATTGTTTTGGATGCAAATATTTAAAATGGCTTTCCCATGTGCTGTAACAGTGCGACCAAAAACGAAGGTTTTTCTATGTTTATGGTGGTTATAATTGTGCACTGTTTCTTGCAGCAACCACTGGCTCTACCATGCCACTGCCAAAGCGGGCCAGGACCAGCACCTTGGCACTGCCCTAGCTACTAATGCGGCAGCATCGAAGGACAATTGCACTACTTCAAGAGCAGAACGAAGTTCTGTTTAAGCAGCAGAAAGAGCTGCTACAACAGGGAAACGAAAATTTTAAGGATGGAAGGGCAGGAATCACGACATAATTCCTTCAAGGAACTCAAGCCATGATGGCACAATTGGCCAGACAGCCTGTGCCAGCAGTTGGCCAGCCTGCAGCACCGTTTGGGCAGATGTCACATCCATTTTCATTTAGTCAGCCTCTGCAGCAAGAATGACTTTATGTCTTTTCTACACAGCCTCAGAGTCAAGGCAGTAGCCCGAGTAATGCTGGTAATAAACAGTGAAGTGGGGAATCTCTACTTTTCGCAAATAAACACTGCTTTTAAAATTCGTGCTTCAAACTGTTTCAATTGATTGTCTTCAGAACTTCACAAGATACAATTCACCACGATGCAGACCGAAGTGGAAAGTTCTCACCCAAGAAATCAAATCACAGAGGAAATTCCGCACTTCATTACCAAAACTTGTGTGCAGAGGTCTGGTTGAAGGCTGCTAGTAAAGCTCATCCTCAGATGACCTAACATCACTAATCCACGCATCACTTACTGTTTCTCCTCTCTCTTCACAAAAATTGTGCAAAATGCATGCAGCTACTATGACCGTCGGCATAAATTTGTAATTTATGTCAGCTCGCTTCAGTAGCACTCTCCATCGCCCCTTTAGCCTTCCAAAGGCATGGTCCACAGCATTGCGGCCGCTACTGTGGTACACATTAAATGATTCCTGCTCCTTTGAGAGCCTTCCCTGTGACGAGGTGTATCCCTTCAGTATCCAAGGAAAACCAGGATATGCAGGATCCCCCAATAGCATGAGTGGGATGGAACAGCCATTCAACATGATTTCTTGTCTTGGCAACAGCTCCTCACTCCTTTGGAACAGTGATGACAGCCTCAAAACAGATGCATCATGCGCACTGTCTGGGACATTGCAGGTAACGCTGAGAAATATGAAGCATATATACGCATTATAATGAAGACGCATGGTAAGAATATGGTTTCAAGCGACAAGGACACTTCTATGACAACTTACAAGTGAACGGTCTGTGTGCAATCTATTCACTAACGTTACCTGGCCAGCGCTAATACAGTCCTTGCTACAGAAGAACAACGAACTATGGTGCAAGCAAACGAGCTTGTTGGAGGAAAGACCACTGGTTCCCATGTTTACCAGGCGAAAACTCCCAAGACAAAAAGAAAGCTGAATATTTTGTGAAAGGAAACTTACCGCCCTCGATCGTCTACTACAGCCTGCGCATTGTACGATGTCCACATTTTTCTGTTCACAATGTCACGATATCTTTTCTTTGGCGCCATGATAGGGACGTGGGTACCGTCGATTGCCCCAAATACTTCAGGGTCGTGGCACCTTGCTTCAAAGTTACTGGCAATAGCTTCAGCCTCTGTAGCAGTCGGTATGCTTAGGTACCTTTTCAGGTAATGCTGTACAGGCGATTGGCAGAACACATAAACACAATTTTTGTGAAACGTTCTTTGGTGAACACCAAATTGATTCGCTACCACCCTATATTCACTGCAGCTGACCATTTTGAAAAGGGCAATAGCCACTCTTTTTAGCACTGGTAGTAGTTGTCGCCCGCAATATGCCTTTGGCGACATGAATGGTTCGAAAAGTAGAACAAGTTCGTTGAATAAAGCTCGACTCATTCTAAAATTATCTTTCAAGTCATCCTCGGTGAACTCTGTTACCACAATGCGGTCCCACCAGTCATTAGAACGAGTCTTCACCCAGACACTTCTCTGCTTACGTTTTTTTTTTCGAGCAAAGACCCTATAATAGAGGAGAGAAACCATTAAATATTTCGAAAAAAGTTGTTAATGCAAAACAGCACATAAAGAACATAATTATCAAAATGTACACAAACGCCACATGAAGTGCCAAATGTTGCTTGAAAGAGTAGAGCAGCTAAATGCAACAGAAGACAGCACCGGGTGATGTGCGTGCTGTGGGGGCGATGTGAGATAGCAGTGAAATTAAGAACGTTTGAAGCCTGAAAAACGTGCTGCTCCCACGGCAGCAGCTGTTGTGATATGAATAAAGAAATCTTGATGTTAACCGCTAACTTCCTGAGCTGACGCATTTATTTTGGTCAGTTCGAATACATGTACAGGCCACACAAATGCAAACATCGTGATGATGCGCCGCGAAAGAAACCAGTACTTTTCGCACTCGATGCAAACCAAAGCAATCGCTTTCGTCCTGTTTCGGATATCGCGCGCAATGTTTTACATAGCGCTTCGAAGTCTTCATCCCATGCGTACCAGCAACAGTGCCGGCAGCGAAAGAAAGCGCTTCCACACTGGGGAATCAGGCGTCTACAGCGAACGGAATTGTCCTGCCGCCGAAATTCGCGTCGTTCTTACAGCTTGCCCACCGCGCCGCTGCAAGTCCCGACCAGACGCTTATCGCGTCGCCGACCCCCACCGCAGCTGCAAGGAGCTCCGACAGGCGTTTCTCTCTGCTGCATCTAGTTTCGGTACTCGGTGGCGCAAACTGATCCCCGGCGTCACATGGATGTTTTCGATCGCGAATTTGCGCTGAAGCTCACTCACTCAATCGTACTTTCTGGACCGTGTGGCGGCAATTGTTGCCGATCACGACTCGACTGCTATCGAAAGTACTTCGTAATAAACGCCACTCGACTTCGTACGCTGCTTCGTTTTGGGAGTACCAGCGGGCGCAAATGCTCTCATTAGCAAGTATAGCACAGTGTCTGTCTAAAAGGATCCTTTAGAGATGTTCTCACCTTGCATGACAACCAAATCGTTGACGGCAGAGCACGTCGCCAACCCTCTTGCGCGCAAAAGTGCTTTCATGTAGGCCGACCGTATCTGACCGCGCCGCTGCTGATGCTGCATGCAGGCGGCAGCGTACAAGATGTCGTGAAAGTTAGCCCATGCCAACAAAAGTAGCGTATGGTGGAGAAGGAACACTGCATTCCCAAGCATTTTGCACAAGCGTCAGGCCATAGAGAAAAGAATACAAAAAGAGCGGACACTCCATAGAGCGCAATGCAGCGCACCAAGCCGTGGGCGTTAAAACCTGAAGCAGACTTCCAGTTTCGGTTTTGTGCGCGCGTTTTGAATTCTAGCTGGTGCGCGTCACGCCCGCTCAGTTTCTTTTTTTGCTTTTGCAGCAAATATTTATTTATATATGTATTTTTACCTATTAAATATTTATTTGCAAATCATTTTATTAAGTCAAATTGGTTGCGAACGATCTTCACGAGCCTCCATTTAATATGTGCAACGTGCAATTTCATAAAGACGCAAGCCACCTTGCGAAATTAGGAAAAATGAATGTTTGTTTTATTCTTTGTAAATCCTCGTCGCGGGCTTTTTGTTCATTCATCCAACGTTGTGGCACCAGGTAAGCATCAGTAATTTTGGCAGGAAGCTCCACCGGACGACGTGAGCTGAATAAATTACAAGCGTTATATTGGTATTAACATGTAAGAATAATGCCGGTAGAGGCGAAGCGTGCGAAAGTGGTGAGCGGGCGGCGTTATAAACAAAAGCAGTTCGTATTTACACACACGGTGTAGCCGTAGCGATACCGTACATACCACAGCGATACCGTACATACCACAAACACATTCTAATTCCAAGCATTCCCCTCTTGCCAATATTTATTCCCTGCACTTTAATAGCACGAATGCGCGGGCAATGGCGCGTTTCGAGAACTTGGCTGCAACCGACGCGATAGTACGCTACGAATACACAGAGGTGGCCACAACACAGGCTCTCAACCAGAGCATGCTGGACGCTCGCAGAATTCCTTCTATTCGCACTCGAGACAAAATACGTGAGTGCCGTTCCGAAGACAGAATTTGCGAGTTACTAGTTCCTGGCGTTGAGCTCTTTGGCTTATCTCTTGTGCGTTCTGCAGGCGCAAGCAACGCACTCCCGTATTATCACTCTTGACGATTGCTCGTCGTGTTTTCGACAACCGTGGGTACCAAAAGAAGGCTTAAATTGTTGCGGGGACATAAAAATTGCCACAAACTTGTCGCAGCAAGATTCAGTACGCGCCAAACTAACTTCGTCACCACGGCCGAGCTGGTTTTTGCTGCGTCACAACAGGCGCGGCGAGCGGGCCTCATAACAGTACCGAAAATAATTTTCAACAATGTTGGGCGTCAGAGAAAGAAAAGCGCCATGAAGTTGTCAGTGCATTAAAGCGCGAAACCGCGCACCATGGCCGAGCTGATTTTCGCTAACCGAGTCACAGTGCCAGGCGCGCCCACTGCGCTCGAAAGGTAGCCCAAAAAGTAATGAAATTAGTTTCAATAATGTTGGCGGTCAGAGAAAGCGCCAAAACATGTCGCAGTAAAATTCAGTACACGCGAAACTGCGTCACAGCACCCTGTGCGACTAGCGTGCCCAAAAACTACCGAAATTAGTTAATTATATTGGGGCTTATAGGAAGCGTCGCAAACATCTCCCAGTACGATTCATTAATTCAATTTAACTGCTCGGCGACGTCCAGGCTGTTTTTCCTTAACTGCGTCACAAGTCTAGCCTAGGTGCCGGGCAGTAAGCCTAATTGCTCGAAGTGCGTCGCAGACTGTTGAACAAAGTTTCTCACCTTGCCGTAGTCCAATAGTGCAGTGCTGCCATGTCGAAGTTCCGAAAGAACGCAATAATTCACCGGGAGGCCACCAAACAAGGCTAAATCCCAAAATCGAAAAACAGGCAGACGGGTGCCCGAACAGTCCAACGCTCAGATGCGCGGCCGGTCTCTCTCGCTTCGTCGGTGTCTGACGAATGACGCAAACATCTGGCTCATCATTCGCCGGTTCGCCTGTAGCTAGGCAACGGAAGTAAGCCGCAATGTTTAATGTAATTTATAGCAGATATTTTTATTTTTCCCGGGAAAGAATAAAAAATACAACAATTTCTGTTAATCTTATTTCACATTCTTTTTTTTTCGATGCTCACGGCCCCAATTCATCGACGTAATACTATTCTGTGACGTGTTTCCCGTTTCCAATTTTCGCCGAGTGTCCGCTCTTGTTCGATTCCTTTCTCTATGGTCAGGCTCTCGGTAGTCGGTACACTCGGCACTCAGCCACCAACGTGCGCTCGGCCCACTACCGGAAACCAGTTACACCGGAAGTCGGCTGCACTTCCCTTATACGACACCATGT
Source organism: Dermacentor albipictus (assembly GCF_038994185.2). Taxonomy (NCBI): domain Eukaryota; kingdom Metazoa; phylum Arthropoda; class Arachnida; order Ixodida; family Ixodidae; genus Dermacentor; species Dermacentor albipictus. The sequence goes on along the minus strand of NC_091826.1, from coordinate 87,540,765 downwards.
GGCGCTACGTTCTCGCGAGGGTTGATGCGCTACATGTAAACGGCGTGGCAAATGCACTTGGAAATGCGATGCGCCACGGTCGCATTCATGTAAACGGGGCTTACGTCTACTTCAATTAGGGGCCGTATAACGTGAAACCATTCCAATATGTTTTATTTGTAGAACGTCCTGACGTCAATTTTGCGTAACCGTCGACGCAAGTATCGGGTGGTCACGCGCAGGGTTGTCTGAACAGACCGATCAAATGCTCTGCTCCTTCATAGCAGGTCACTTTTGTTTGCTTCAAAAATGATTATCGTTGCCTGCACAGAATGGCTTATCTTATCCAATTGGCTCACAAGAGGCGAGGAGCTTGTTCAAGTAGAGAGGGATTTCATGGGGCCGAGCCACTGCACTGAATGTCGATAAGCGCATGAAAAGGGTAGTGCCGGCATCGTCGATTGGTCCGCTTTCTCTTACTTGCTTGCGGTGGCTCGTCGACAATCGCGGCGGCATGTAACGGAAGCTTAAGGCAGATCCACACGACGGACCAAATTGCCCTTTTGGACCGCGGTCCGCACATCACATGATAGGACGTCACCAGTTCGTGCATACCGCCGTTGGCCCGCGCAGGACCGTGGCCCTCACGGTCCAACAAATCGCCGAGGCTTTTCCCGCTTCAGTTTTGCCGGCGGACCGCATGCAAACCGCAGCGATTTTGGCGTAGCCAACGAATGTTGTCCGGCAACAGAGTGTCTTCAGCCAAATTAAATCTAGTTTTCCACTCAGCAAAAGCCAGTCGTTTCACGTCCGCCGTTCCGCCTACACATCCATGCAGCATATATATTTTCTAAACACCGTGTCCTCTTGGAGTGACGAGGAGGTTTTTTTATTTTGTATCCCTCGTTGAGCAGTTCCCAGCTTTGTGAGACTCGAGCCGGAATGATAACAATGATAACACTCCGGCCATCCGTCGTGTGGATCGGCCTTTAAGAACTAAGCTGAAACGGATCCTCAGCAAAGAAGAGTTAGCAGAACGAGGTCGTAAACGTGCTGAAAGTTCTTGAAAACGTTACACGTCCATGCAGAAGTTTTATTACACGTAAATAAAACCATGCTCTCCGGCAGGGGCTAGTAGCCAGTACCGGAGCGATCGGCGGCAGCCGTCTCTTATTCCTTTCGGAACGGGGCAGCCTGCGGCTATTCAGAAGAAAATTCAATTTTGTTCGGCATACAATTGCATCTTTCGCGCATACGCGTTTCTTTGATGCGGTAAGCTTTTGCGGTTTTGTTACGTCACGTGAAAGACCGGTGAAGTGGGTGCAGCCCGAAAACTTTTGACCCATAGCGGAAGGTTAATGGCAATGAGGCGTCGTATAAGCAATAAATGTCTCTGTTTCGTCCGGTCAAATTATACATAACCAGTGTGTGCATGTCATATCATATGGGGAGCTATCTCTGTATTCGTGACGTCGCGAATACAGAGATACACGTGACAAACAGGTGAAGTGGGGGTAGTCCAAAAAAGTTTTTGACCAATCGCGGTGGGCTGATTGCAGAATTGGAATAGAAAAGTTTGTAATAGCTTTAAGTTATAGCGCCCTAGGTTCGTGTTGGTGGGGAGCGTCAACGGAGGATTTGGACAGGACGAACGTGATGCAGCACTACCTCCAAGAGCCGCTTGGCCTACTTTTCCGTTTGGCGAGGAAAAGCGGCGAGGTTGGTGTGACGGGAAGCGACGGCGTTGAGCCGACGGCGATTGCACGGAGGACCGGCTGTCAGGGGCATCAGAAGTAGTGTAGAGTCGGCAAGGTGAATAACGGCGAGCGTCGGCCTATGGGCGAAGAGCAGGTTATGAGCTACAGTACGGCGGCATCCAGGTGGTGCGGCAGTGGCGGGATACATGAACAACGCAGTGGCAGCGGAAGCAGGTCGGCTTGTCGTTCTTCGGTTCACTATTCACCAGAATTGCGTGGACTGGGAGCGAAACACTGGTCATTCCAGGTTGTGGACATGGGAATGGGGGCCGAATCAGATCGGGGGACATTGGAGGTGGTAGGGATGCCAAAATTTGGAATTGCTTCCCCCGCAACTGCTTGAATAAGGAAAATAGTGGGGCCCCGTGGTCAAATGTACCGTCAAGGGGTCGCGGATGAAGGGGCCAGGACTCGCCGCTTCAATCTCACAGGAAACGATACGTGTGACGTTCTCTTCAAATAGTCGTGTGGCGGCAAGAGGACGTGGCAGGGGTGTTTGGGAGCCTAGAAAACTGTGGGACGAAGCGGCGGCTTTTGGCTACCTCGAAGCGGGGGCATTCTTTGACGATGGCTTCGATGGTAAAAACGTCGTTAGAGACGAGCGAATTGAAGGCATCGTCGGCGATGCCGTTAAGATATGGCCCACCTTGACAACCTTGGTCATGTGCTCGTCGACTTTCCGGCAAAGCGCGAGCACATCCTTTATGTAGAAGACACACAATTCGGTCGACGACTGGACACGGGTGGCAAGCTCTTTTCACGAAGCCTGTTGGCGAGCTGACGGGTCCCCAAATAGGTCGCGAAGCCTGTCTTTGAAAATGTCCCAGCTGGAGAGCTCGGCATCATGGGTGTGAAACCGGACACCCGGTGTCCCGTCTAGATAAAAGATCACATTGGCAAGCATGATGGTACGGTCCCGGTCGTGGCTTTGGCTAACACGCTCATACATGCTGAGCCAGTCGTCGACGTCAAGGTCATTTTGGACGGATAACGTCCCAGGATCACGGAGACAAGGAACCGTGACGTACGTTGTGTTTGGCGTGGCAGGTGTAGGTATCGACGGGGTGGTTCCATCGGAAGCCATGGCTGAGAAGATGACGGTGCGACTGCTTCGGAGCTCCGTGGCGAGGACAGGGAACGCTCTACCTCCACCACAATGTTATGCAAGGACGAGTCAGTAAGAAGGGCCGCGATTTTTAGGTTATATTTACAACAGCGGTTGCAGCGCTGACTAGTTATATTCACTGCGCCGATCTCAGTTCGTTCTTCCTCCTCATTTCTCGAGTGATGGCGTGCACGCGCCTCATTCAAACAATCAAATACCACACACGTGTAGCAATATTGGAACGCCTGCTAAATTCCTGGCTTTATTATTGTTTTGCCTTCACACAAGCTCCTTCACGCCCATCAATACGGCTTCACGCATGCGCGGAGTGCCCCTCTTGCCCTGTGCGAACCTAAACAACGCTTCAGTGTGCTTAAAGCAGCAAAGACGCCAACGGTCTTAATTTCGCTCGACTTCACCGGCGCGTTCACGAGCGTGTGGCATGATTCAGTCCTGTTTTTTGTGCGTCAGCACCGGTGCTTTGCGAATTTGTACCCCAAGACGTTTTTGACGGAACGACAGCATTTCTGTGTGCAACGACAAGATTCTTTTTTGCAACGATAATATTCTTGCTTGCAGCCTTCCGACACCGACAGAAATGCTGTTTGCAACGATAGAATTCCTGTTTGCGGCCTTCCGTCACCGACAGAAATGCTGTTTGTAACGGCAGCATTCGTCTTTGCTGCCTTCCGTCACCGATAACAATGCTATTTGCACGATAGAATTTCTGTTTGCAGCTTTGCGACACCATCAGTACTGCTGTTTGCACGGCTGAGTAGCTGATGCCACTGACGGAGCGTAAATATGGCGGCCGTGACTAGATGGGCACTGTAACAGACGCTTCGCCGAAGCAACGCATGTTAGCTTATGCGTGCGTTTATAAAGGCATGAGGTGACACCAAACCCCAAGTATTCGATGAATTGTATCTCATGAGGGATCGATGATAGCGGATTTGTATTAGAGTCAGCAATGAGGAAGGAAAGATGTCGCGATTGGTTGCCGAGGCGTCGTGCTCTTTTAAGCTCGTTGCGGCCTTGTTTGTAAACGCTTAAAACAGTCGTGCAGGCGTGTCTTGCTTTTTGGCCATGACGAGTCTACGCGTGTAGGCACGTATCACAAAAGTTCCTTCGTCAGTTGGCTTGCATGCGGGTGCACTTCGGAAGATTGATGCTGCGCGGCAACTAATGCGATCGAGCACCGGTCGAGTCTACATCATATGCGCGTACAGTCGATGTTATTGGAAGCGTATCAATGTTTCGTTCCGTGCAAATCAATCACCATAGTGAGATTGTATTATGTTTATCTTTGACTGCGTACGCAGCTGTCGCGCCAAGTCTGCGTGGGCGGTGGCAGTACATTGAAGCTATTTTGCACATAGCGTTTTGCCTGCGACCCTTTTCCTTCTTTAAGGAATGAATAAAAATTTCACTTCAATTTGTGGAGAAAAATGTTTTATTTTTATTTCTGATGAAAAAACAAACATTGCATATGCGTTTCAAATTCAAGAGACCCCACTGAACTGTGTAGTTATGAATGCTACAAATGCAAAAATGCTGTGAACAAGAACAGCGTAGACACAACCTGTCACTTGGAAAATGCTCACATACTACTAATGCCTAAATGAGCTGCCAGGGTAGAAAAACTAGTCCATCTCAATTGCAACCAGTGTTATATGCAATTAACTCTGTGTAACTTTAGGCACAGGGCAACACATGTAACAAACACAAGAACTAGACAATTTTCAAATGGCAATTCAGTATATAGGCTGCACTAATGAACCACATCAGGATCTTAAAAACGATGGGTAATCAGATCCCATGTACAACACTTTGTACAAAAAATTACATAAAGCTTTGGAGGGTACAGAGAGAACAATAGAGAACAGATTTGGCAAAAAGAACTAAGAAGAAATATAAGTACAGTAATAAAGAGCAGATCAATATCATGTAGCGACCATATAATAATCGATACTTGCAGCCAGAGGAGCACGACAGTTCACATAATACAACATAGGTGCAGCTTACCTGTCCCAATTAACGACAGACAAAATAAGTCCGACATTACAGAATGGGAGTAACACAAATGCAACCATACAGAAAAGTTTACATTGCACAAAGACAGGGAATTTGTGGGTGCAGACTTAGCTTGGACTATGTAAAGCATGAGTGAATGGAGACCTCAGGAAAGTCTGCGTCCCATATGCTTAATGATGGTTGAACAATCGCACCTCTGCAATTGAGCAGAGAATCAACTTTCTTATTCAGCTTGCTGCTATAGTCATGTCTTCCTAGGACACTTGTACACCAGTGTTGTCCAATGCTAGCAAAACTAACAGGTCCTACAGAGCATTCAAGGCCAAGCCCTTTGAACATGTCTGGGGCTACCTCGAAATGCTTCAACCATAGCAACAATTGCCACCACGAGAGACCACCCAATAATGACCCATGTAGCCATCGACGCACTCCAGGCGCATGTTCACCATATATCTAGAGTCTCTGACAACCATCTCGCTCGCTTGCAGGAGAAAAAACCCAAGACAGTGTTTTCCAGATCAGTTGCAGCTAACCAGCACTCTTTGTCATTGAGGCACTCGTCCGCAGCAAAAACGCCATCCCCTCTGTCGTGCTTCAAAAAGCCTCCTGTGTACCTTCCTTTTACAGAAATAGAGAAGAAAGCTAGAATGGCCACCGCGGCTCTCAAGCAAATCACATTGGGACTTTTGCATTGTGTGTACGCTAACCGAATCCATGTTTACATAGACGGTTCCGTCCCGGAAAATTCGATAGGCGCCATTGTTATACCGTCTGAGTCGGTTGTCACCAAGTTTAAGACTTCACACGTAATGACATCTACAGGTTCCAAACTGGCAGGTCTTCGTGCTGCTGTTGAAAACATTTAAAAAGAACCGCCTAACATATGGGTAATATTTTGTTGTTCGAAAGCAGCTCTCCGGAGCTTGTGAGGTTTACGACTTCGCAATTATGAACAGCTGGTGTCTAAAATCAACGAAACTTGTCATTGTGCTTCTGAACGAGGACATGATACCATCTTTCAGTGGATGCCAGGACATTGTGGCATCGTTGGTAATCACCTCGCCGATGACGCTGACGGACGTGCCCAGGCTGGCGCACTGACACTCCTTATACCTTTATCGAGAGCAGACGCTGCAAGAGAGCTTCTCTGTCTCGCTTGTGCCTTCACGTTAAGTTGCTGGTATACACCAAAGAACCTTGAGTGTCATTTATACAGCCTCGACCCATCACTTAAACTTAAAAACTAGCAAACCTTCCACCATGTGACGCAACACTGCTGTGTCGGCTGTGGGTAGGAGTAGCATTGACTAACTCCTACAGCTATCGTATTGGAATGGCGGACTCACTAGTGTGCGCTAAGTGCAAGTGTGAAGAGACCATCAGTCATCTTCTGTGCCACTGTTCTCGCTTTGATAAACAACGTCAGACTCTCCAGTGTGCCTCGAATAGTTTGGACAACAGGCCATTTACAGGAGCAAAGATCTTGGGAGCCTGGCCTCACAGTTCATTAGCCCAGAAAGCAGTTCGAGCGCTTCTTCACTACCTGAAGCCAACAGACTTGAATGCCCGATTATAGACATCCTGCACCTAACTTAGTGGATGTGAAAGTGCGGTGTAGACTCATGTTCTCTCTCACTTCTCATTCCCCACCCCATGTGTAGTAGCAAACTGAACTCAGTCTGGTTAACCTCCCTGCCCTTTTTCCCTTCTCTTTCTCTCTACTATAGTCATGCACATTTCCATGATAAGTTGTAGAACAGTTGCAGAGTGCAAGTCATGTCTTCATGCAAAATATGGTTCACTGCCAATCAAAAAACGGTAGTACACTCGGCAGGTGCTGGAGCCAAAGCACTGCAGTGATCTTGCCTAGGCAGCAAGCATGCGCATATACATTAGCCACTCTGGACAAGTATTTTCTTAAGCCAACCACTACACTGAAACATTGCACCCTTAGCACTAGGTCGACCTTTGTTTCTTGAAAATGTTAACCAACACTAGCTGTTGACCTGCGTTCATTAACAAAGCTAGCAAAGGTACCAAGTTTCTCTGTTGTGCCCGCTGTAAAGCCAGTGTGGAGATTATCGTTACTGGATTTATAAACTGCTGCAAAACCAATGCACTCGACAGCATCAAGGACAACGTTTGCGGTGCCAAGGATGCCTGCGAAGCATCTGACTAAGCTGACTAAAGCAACTTCTCTGGCAGTTCCACCGGGAATGTTGCTGTGGGATAGACCAGAGAGATTTAGTAGGCGAGCTTAGGTTTAATAAAGGTGTGTGATGTTCAAAAACTTCTTTTTCAAAAAGATACGACGAGTCAACCTAAATTTGAATTATAATTTTTCATTTCTCAGTGAGTTCAATATACAGGGGTCAAACTACACTTGTGTTAAACATATTCAAGTAAATGCGGTATATAGATATATAATACGTACACGAGCACTGTAACCACTTTTCACACACATTTTTATTCAGTAAAGAACATCATAAACTATTTCCCTAACGGTTCTAATAATATTCAACATATACTACAGAGTCCAAAGATTCAAATCAGAAGTTGAGGCTAGATTCACTAACAATTAAAAATGGCGGAAGTCACAAATTGTTTTTTACTAAGTTCAGCTTCGTCAGGCACACTAATGTACACATTGGCTAGAACAATGGTACACATAGAGAGCAGCTGTAGACTGGAGAAGCAGCTGTAGAAGGCATCAACAGTGCCGAAGTGTTCACAGCTGGCACATACAAATACTGCAGCTAGAACAGCGTATGTTTATGCCATACATGTTCCTCATTCATTACAGACGTGAAAAAGTTTTATCACATTGTGCACAAATCAATGCATACGAAAAACGTGCTTGTAAAAATTACAATGTCGCTATCTAGTACTCTGCACAATGGCCACCAAGGCAAGCACATTGCTAAGAATCGCATGACTTAGTATTGCAACCATACACACTTGCAGTAAAACTTCCCCTTGGGCTAGTTGTGAAGACATAGTTGAAGGTACCATGGAAAAAGCAAACAAAAGGAAAAATATGGGGTATACAGGTAGCAAACAGCATGTGCAAAACAAGCTATCGTAAGTCATTACAAGGTAGTGCACATAAAAAGAACCACCAAAGTGAAACAATAAATCAGGTTTGACTAATAAAGCATTGTTTGAGAACCCTGAAGGCAGTCATTTCAAAATAATAGTTTGATTATTAGATGAGAAAATGAAGGTCGAAGTATCAGTATTTGAATTTCACGCCGAAACCTCGACGCCGATACGTCAGTGTGACGTCAGGGATTCCAAAGTATGTTTTCGCATTTGGGCCACGTTGCCTGAGTAAAGGTTCCCTAAACTTGCCATGTTTAATATTTGGTTCGAAGAACGCAACTTTAGAAGAATATATACAGGGATAACAACACTAATTTCATTTTAGCAAATACTGGCTGTAAGGTTAGGTAAAAAGAAAGAAAGCGATGACAAGGTTTTATACACACAAGTGTAAAAAACGGAGACAATATACAAAAGCATAACGAGACGCTCCCAACTCATTCTGCATTTCAATGCAGCCCGAGTTGTAAGCACGCATGATAAAGATAGGTTGTTTAATTACAAGACGGTTTCACTATCTATTTCCGCAAGCTACATATTTCACTTTTAACCGTTAGTTCCGCAAGGATGAGCCAAACCATACAAAAAATGCCAAAAACACTTATCGAAAGAATGCTCGGAGGTCGGCATTGCTGCACCTTTTAATATCAAGGGACGCATCATAGAGGCAGTTCAATAATGTTGAAGATAATATTTAAGCGTCTGTTGTCCATAGTTAGTCCGTGGTGTGTTAAGAGTGTAGTGCTTTGGATCCATGGCGTAACAGGTATGCCGACGACAACACTTCTAGATTAGCCAATTCTGACAGAGTTCAAACGTTGTCCAGAATTTCCTGTTTGTAGCATAAGCACAGACATATTTCGAAAAGACTGAACATTCAGAGTATATTGCTGTCGTTGAAGAGGTCTGCGGAGGGGTGAACATAAGGTTGGTTGACGGCAATTCTTAAAGCCGTGGTGTACGGAGAAGTTCCCCAAACTAGGTTACAGTAATGCAGATGCCACATGAAAAGGGTTGTGTACAAGCGACGCAGCGCCGCTCATCAGCTGGAGGAAGCACCAGTGCAGCAGAAACCGAAGCGGTCCCACCACGAGTCAAGTTCCAAGAATCTTCCGTCGCCCCAGCATCTCGGGCACCGGACAGGGACCCAGCAAGGGTCGACGGTTTGCCCCCTCAAACACATATGGTGCTTGCCTGCGTCTTTTGTAGAAAATAAACTCTGTCTTCTGCCACCAACCGATGAGCATTCCTTTTACAGACGGGGCTCAACTCCACATGAAAAACTGCCGACAAGGCAGGAGTTGCGAAGCGGATAAGTTTTTGAAGTTAAGGTCATGGCTATAGAAGGAATTCGCTATGCCATCGAGCCTTTCTCTGACAAAATCATGGGCATCATGGATTCAGCATCTCGACTTTTCCTTCGTGGCAAATGACATCAGCAACGAAGCGAAGCGAAGAAATGGGCGCTATCTCCTCTGGCTTTGTGGGGCCGACACTTTCGAGACTGTGTACACACCGGTCACAGCGAAGACCCCGGAAGAAGTGAACCAATGATTTAGCCACACTTCTCCGGCTGCACATGGACCACAGGCACTCCGAGCTTAACAGCCTGTATGTGTTTCAAAGATGAGACCAAAGGCCGGATGAATCGATCAGCAGTGTTGGAACCTCAGTGCAGACGCCCGTTGTTGCAATCGGACCGCTGGCACGAGTTATTGGAATCTCAGCGCTGGCGCCCGTTGTTGCAAATGGGTCGCAAGCCCCAAGGGTAGCGTTGGCCTGGCGGCCTGGGGCACAACTGGAAGCATCCGAAGGTCCCGGCAAAGCATGAGTCGACTGCTTACAGAACAACTTGTTTATTCTAGCATCGCAAAAGAGCGGCCGGTCAGGTCGACCGAAGTGGAGAGACGGGAGATCACGCTTCTCGACGGAAGAATTCGGAGCCTCCCTCTTGGCGTCCGGGGGCAGCTGCTCTTATACTCTTGGAGTTGAGGGCAAGAGGGAAGGTCACGGGACTAGGTCACGTGACGGTGGGGCACGGACACGCTGAGAGACACGTTGGGACAAGAAGGTGACGCATCAGCCGAGCCGGCGCCGGTCAGGCCTCCTCGCTTCACACCAACGCCTCCTATAACTATATGCCTGGAACGTCGCTCTCTTTTCCATAGGGAGCTCTCTGCCGAGTGTTGCGACCATGCGCCGCAGGACGGCGCGCGCCACCGTACCGGTCCCCATGGCAACCACTGCCGCCGCCGCCGAAAGCTCACGACGCGCCAGCCGCTTGGCTGCCGACGTCGCTCCCGGCTGGCTCCCGGTAGAGTCCCGGTAGCCGCGCCACCGGCGTGTTTACAAGGGCTGGCCGCAAGAGGCGCTCGCCACCGTACCAAAAGGAGGAGAGTACAGGCGAGGGAAGGGCAGCGCGTTTGCGGCTCACGTTCCAGGCATAGTATATTATAGGAGGCGTTGTTCACACTTGGGGAGCTCCTCTCCCCGGCTGCCGCGCTTTGACAAGCGTGGGCACACACACACACACGTACACACGAAGACACGTGGCACTGAAACACACCTGGACGCGCTTGGCGGGGAGGCTTTGCGGCAGCTCCGAACGGGCCAAAATGTCCGCCGCTTTGAACGAATCCCCGGCGTCCGTTGCATCCGCGCCGGCTATACCGCGCGTCGTAGGCGAAACGTAACAGCAGCTACATTGCAGCCCTCATAAACTTGACAGCCAACTGCAGCGCTTGAGTGCTGCCAATGGCTGCAACATTGACGCCACCTGACAGCCAAACGAGCACTTCAGAAGAAACCCAACCATGCTACCACAACATGTGATGCTCTGACAGATTTGTTTGCGGCATCCGGGACAAACGCCTTCAGTAGAGACTGTTCGTGGAAAAAGACCCACATTCCAATGCACTCTAGACTTAGCCCCATCAGCGGAAAGTGTGTCAAGGCATCGGTGAGGATTTGAGAAAGTGGCGAAATTAGGGGAAGTTATCAGCATGTCGCAAACCAAGCAAGGAAGAAGCAAGAATCAAGAATTCATCAGCACTAAATTGCCATCGATGCGATGGTTCGCACTGCACTGAAACATGCAATTTCAAGAGAGCCGAGTGCCGCTTCTGCTGCAAGAAAGGTCACATCGAGAATGCCTGCATTTCGAAAGAAAAGAAAAACAAGTGCCAATCCGCTACCTGGCAGCGAGTCCTGCTATGAGCTACAATCAGCTAGTGGACGAATACACTCCAAGTTCCTCACGGGCTTGAGGATGGAGGCGAAGCTGCTCCAGTTTGAGGTAGACGCAGGTGCAGCTTGCTCCCTGATAACCGACGACAAATACCACGAAACGCAGAATAAGAATGCTCTCCGGCTTTCAAGCAAGCTGCTCGACTTTTACACATGGTCAGGTCAAAAGAGGTCAGGCTCAGGTCAGGCTCTGCGCAAATTCAGATCAAGTTCAAGTAGAAGAACTACGTGCTGCTGTTGCTGGTTATGAAGGGCACCAAGTGCAACCTTCTAGGAAGAGCCTGGTTTTCGGCACCTTATAATCAGGTGAAAGGGATCAGCTACATAGGAGAGCCATATCAGAGATCTCAGAAGTTCTCGGACGGCCCCCAGATGTATTCCAGAAAGACATCTGGAGCTACACAGCTCCCTTGGTTCACCTGGGAACCCAAAATGTCCTGACTGTGAACCTTTGCAAGTGTCCAGTTCTGCTGGCGCTGCAAGGGCCAATGGAAAAGGAGCTTGATCATCTACAGCAACACGGCATCGTAAAACTAACGCAGCGTACCAAATTGGCAACCACACTGGTTCTCATTCAGAATGACGACGGGGCACTATGTGTCTGCGGTGACTACAGGAGTATTGTTAACGCAGCAGTGAAGAAGGCATCATACCCGCTAGTAACTACAGATAAAGCGTCCGCAAACCTACATGGTGAAACCATCTTCTCAACATTGGATATATATCAAGCATATCAACAACTGAAAGTCGAACAGCAGCACTGCTCACAGTCAAGACAATAAAAGGACTGTTCAAAGTGAAATGCCTTCCATTCGGAATTTCCACCGCACCAGCTACCTTTCAGCACCAGATTAAAACAATGATGGCCGTAATTCCAGGGGCGAGTGTTTAGCTTGATGACATCATTGTTAATGGGAAGGGTGCAAATGTGCATGCACAGCGTCTGAATCAGGTTCTGTTGAGGCGAAGTGAGAGAGGCCTTCGCCTCGAGAAAGAAAAGTGCCACTTTGGAATCGCGTCAGTTGAGTATCTGCGACCTCTCGGCATTTCGTGTCATTAAACTTCTTTCTCTCTCTCTCAAACTGATGCCACTGGTGTTCACACCACTGAGAAAGAGCTCGAGGATATGCTTCAAGCACCCAAACCATCTGACAAGACATTGCTAAGAACTTTTCTGCGTATTATTTCATTTTACAAATGACCACACTTTAGAGGACAGAGCAACAGCTGCTGAATTGTATAGGCTTCTAGAAAATAACACACCCTGGAAGTGAGACAGCAAGGATCAAGCCGCTTTCGAGGCGCTTAAGGAGATGATCCGCACTTCTACAGTACTCGTTCACTACAACAAGATGAAGCCTCCCCCCTTTTTTTCGTGGATGCATCGCCATACGGTGTCGCCACTGTCCTCGCTCGGGAAGATTCTCTTGGCTGAGAGGTACCCATTGTATTACACTGCGAACACGGTGGCGTATTGAAAAGTACTCCCAACTAGACAAAGATTTGGCAGCAACCTATGGCATGTCAGATTCCTAAGTACATCACTAGCCAGCACATGAGCATACTAACAGGTCACCAGGCACTGACTGAAATCACAGGTCCTTTCTGCAAGGATTATTCCATGGTGGCTGAAACTACCAACATACCATTATAAGTTGGTGAACAGGCCTGGCTGACAGCACCAAAACGCCGACGCTCTCAGCAGACTTCCAATACCAGCACAAATTGACGAGCTTTGTTGCTCGGGAGGAGTGCTCATGGTAAATACCATGCCCAGCTTGGAGCTTTCACCACATGAACTCGTGCAACTGACTCAAGAGGACTTGGTTTTGTCCTCGGTGCTGTGGGCCACTCAAATGGCCGAGTGAATAAACTAGCGAAGGAAAGGTGTTCGTCATACAAATAACTTGAGACAGAGCTTTCGGTGGAAATGGGGATGCCTTGTTAGAGGCTCCAGGGTGGCAAATTCAACAAAGGCGAGAAATGATCGTCTTGAACTCGCACATGCAAACCACTGTGGAATTGTGGCCCTGAAGGCATGCACATGCAGTCAATTTTAGTGACAAGGCTTTGATACAGACATCGAAAGGCTTGCTAAAAGCTGTGCAACTTGTCAACACTTAAGGGCACCAACTGGGTTACCGGTCACCGAATGGGAATATGCATTAACGTCTTGGGACACAATTCACGCAAACTTTGCTGGTCCCGTAAATGGCCGAATGCTGTTGATTGTCGAAGCATACAGCAAATCGTTCGAAATGTGCTCTATGCACAACATACAGTCTGCCACATTGATTGAAGAAATCCTGAACCGTTTCCGCAATATTTGGGCTCCCCAAAAAGCTTGCGAGGATAATAGACATTCCTTTATTTCAGTAGAAGTTGAGTTTCCTAAAGAAGAATAGGGTGATGTATGTGACAAGCGTACCGTGTCATCCTCTAATGAATGGTCAAGCAGAAAGCATGGTTTTTGAAACGAAACGAGCATTAGCCAAAAAGACAAGGACAGAACATTCGTGTGTAGGCTGGCCCAGTTCTTGCTAAAGCAACACACCACTGTCCCCACATCAATAGGCAAACAACCGCTGCAGTTATTTCATTTCATTTCATTTATTTTACCCTCAAGGTACATAGTACATTATAGAGGGGAGGGGCTAAGGGAATACAAAGTAAACATCGGTAAAAGTAACTCAAACAAGAAATTAAATATAACAGCAGTAATAATTGCTAATTGAGTTGACATCCGATGATAATAAACAGAGGTACAAAAGATACAAATACAAATGTGATGTACACAATGGTAAAGAGATTCAAAAAAAACATAATATGTACAGTAGATTTACAAAATGCATTGTTAACTTTTTGATCATGATGCTGATGAAAACTGATGAAAACGCTGCAATAGAGAAAGGTACATACACATAGGCAAGACAAATGGTAAGTATATTACAAAAGTTCGTTTTCAAGTGCGTTTCTAAACATAAGTGGATTAATTATACCTGTTAATGAAGGGGATAAGCTGTTCCAGTCTTTGCTAGTCATTGGTAAGAATGAATTTGCGCCCATGATAGTATTGAAATGAGATATGCTAACCTTCTGATTATGATCACGACGAGAAGAAATGAAAGGTGCTGGCCTGATCCAAAGAGTGTGTAAAAAGGTGTTATGATAATAGATTTTGTGAAAAAGACAAATGCGTGAGTGTTTTCGGCGGTCGGATAAGAGAGGAAGGTTTAATAAACATTTCATGTGTGTTACGCTTGCTGTCCGATTGAAGTTATTTAAAATGAAACGGGCTGAACGGTTTTGTATAGCTTCCAGCGTATGTATTAGTGTTGAATGCCAGGGATCCCATATTGATGAAGCATACTCAAGTTGCGAGCGAACGTAAGTGGTATATAGTAATTGTTTTAATGATGATGGCGCACGAGAAAAATTTCGGCGTAGGTACCCTAAAGTGCGGTTAGCTTTGGACACTATGATATCAATATGCGATTTCCAAGACAAATTGTTAGTTATGGTTACTCCTAAATAACGATACGAGGTGACACATTCAAGTGATATATTAGTGAGAGAATAATTTGGAGAACTAGAGTTAGTACGAGAAACCCTCATAGTTTTGCACTTCTTAATGTTAAGTTGCATTTTCCACGTGCTGCACCAATCAGTTATTTTATTTAAGTCGGTTTGTAGGGCTGTTACATCGCAGTTATTGGAAATTTTGCGGTATATCACACAATCGTCTGCAAATAAACATATGTTTGATGAAATATTAATAGGTAAGCCATTAATGTATATAAGAAACAAAAGTGGGCCCAGGACAGATCCTTGAGGGACGCCTGAGCCGACAGGGGCTAGAGAGGAAGTACATTCATTAGCAGAAACAAACTGAACGCGCGATGTAAGGAAGCTACAGATCCACCTAAGTAGTGTAGGGTCAATTTTTAAAATGCTTAGTTTGTGTAAGAGTAGAGCATGACACACCTTGTCAAATGCCTTAGCGAAGTCCAAAAAAATACAGTCCGTCGTGAACCCTGCGTCAAGGTTAGAGTGTAAATCGTTTGTAAATGTGAGAAGCTGTGTTTCGCAAGAGAAGTTTTTTCTAAACCCGTGCTGGTGAGGAGTAAAGAAATTATTATCGTCAAGGAAGTTAATGAGATGCGTGTAGATTACATGTTCCATAATTTTACAAGGTACTGAGGTAAGAGAAATTGGTCTATAATTAAAGGGATTATGAGTGTCACCTGATTTGTGTATGGGAACGATTTTTCCTGTTTTCCAATCAAGCGGAAGCATGCCAGAGTTATATGATTGCGAGAATAGATATTGCAATATGATAGATGAATATTCAACTGTGCTAATTAAGAATTTGGTGGTGATTTCATCGACACCGCAGGAGGAAGTTTTTTTAAATTTTCGATTATTTTTTTAATTCCTGTTGCATCAAATATAATAGGGTCCATAAGATGAAAGTTACAGCCCTGTAAGACGGGACATTCGTTGTTAGGTGCGGGAGAGGAAAATGATTGCACAAACGCGCTGTTCAAGACGTCTGCGCAAAGATAGCTGGGAACCTGACTACCAGACTGTGTTAATGCAATCTTATTTCCACGTTTACATTTTACTACGCTCCAAAAGCGCTTTGGATTTGTTTTTAGTAATAATGGCAGGGTTTTGCTAAAAAATGTGTGCTTAGTATTTTTAGCAGTGATTGAGTAGTTGGAGGCAGCGTTTTTATATGCAAGCCAATGTGCAGGCTTTTTCGTCCGTTTAGCAGTGCGAAAAAGGCGTCTCTTCCTATTTGAGAGCATATTAAGAAATCTGTTATACCAGGGGGCTTGATTATGAGAATAAACGCGCTGGAGTGGAACATGCTGATGGATTAATTCTAAAATTTTAGTCTTGAACATACACCAATTTCTTTCAACTGATCGTTCAAAAAACTGCGGTAAGAGGTCGTCAAGAAATGAACATAGGCTTGAGTTTATGGCAGAAAAATTGGCTCTTTTGAAGTTTCTAATTGTCTTTAGTTGTTTGCATTGATACTGCTGGGGGAATGTAAGCGTGAAGTGCAAAATGTCATGATCACTCAGACCAGGTAAGTGAGTAATCGATGAGACGTTGTCGGGAGAAGTTGTGAGCACGAGATCAAGTAGTGAGGTTGAGTGCCGAGTTATTCGCGTTGGTGAGGTGACCATTTGTGAAAAACCGAAGTCAGAACAAAGTGTAATGAACTCATTACATTCAGTAGATGAGGGCTCAGAAAACGGACTGATGGGTGACCATACGATGTTTGGAAAATTAAAATCGCCCATTAGATATATTGGCACTCCAGGATAGCGTATTGTTATTTGGTTCAAGTTGTCATACAGGTCATTGCAAAAGGACAAAGGACTTGAGGGTGATCGGTAACAAACCCCTATTAGTAGCTTTTTAAATTTTATTGTAAGGCAGCACCAGATGATTTCTAAATCTGAAACAACCGGCACACAAAAGCCCTCAAATCGGTCACTGATCGCAAGAAGCACACCACCGCCTACTTTACCGGTGCGATCGCTCCGAAAAACTGCGTATTTATTTCTGCAAAAAAACAACTCAGAGTTGGCTACCCTAGATGACAGCCAGGTTTCAGTTAACGCAATGATGTCAGCGTCACAGTCATCAATAATGGCACACAGTTCGTCCCTCTTTGGCAGAAGACTACGCATGTTCGAGAAAAGCACCGAGCAAGAACACAGCTGAGAACCACCTCCCCGTTCGTTCCCCTATATTTCTTTTAAAGGGAATTCGCGTCCAGAGCGAAGAGTACGAGGGCTGAGGTCGTTCTGTGTGCTATCGAAAGCTTCTATTTCAGTAACAGTATTATGAGCTTCATTGTAAACATACGTTTTTCCACCGATAATCAATTTATTGTAATGCAACTTGAATGACTTTTTTGTGTTTTTTCCAAATTCGATCAACTTTTTGCGGCAGTGTCTTGTTGCTGGGCAGTAATCTTCGCTTACGGATATTTTTTTTTCATCCTTTAGAACTTGGCGCTTGGAAAGGACTAAGTCCTTACATTTGTATGTTTCAAATTTTACTATTAGTGGTCGTGCTTTCCCTGTGGCAAATCGCCCGATTCTGTGCGCTCTGGCTATGTTGTTACTAGAAATATCAACTTTTAAAGTGTCGGCAAAAATTTTCAGTATTTTTTCTTCCGATTTGGAATAGGTTTCATCAGCGGAGTCAGGCACATCGTAGAACAACAAGTTATTCCGGCGAGCGCGGTCTTCGGCGTCGTTTAGTCTTGAGTGGAGTGTGCGCGTGTGCTTTTCGACGCGGACTACGGAATCCCGCACGTCGTCGAGATCTGTCTGCTTTTGTTCAATTGCAAAAGTTTGCTGTTCAACTTTTTCTAATCTGGCTTTTATATCCGATATTACCTGACAAACTGACTCCTGCTTTTCCTTTAGGTCTGATATTGACGTAGCCATAGATTTCTGTAGGGTTTCCATTCTTATAGATCGCTCGTCTAGATCCTTAAGCGTTTTCAAAATTTCTTCCACAGCATTCGAAGATTGCGCTTTTTGCGAACCTGTACTGGGACCGGGATTGCTCTCAACGTCACCACATAACAACAAAAGCAAAGAATAAAAAGGATCAACCAAGGCTTTTGGGCATGGAAGCACGACAAGGAACAGGTCATCAGATTTGAAAGAAGCGTGAGGTAGTTTTGGGAACCTACTAACCTGCACAATGAAGAAAAGCGTGCGTAAGCCCATCGTTGTTTTCCTTGTCGTACCACCATGCCCACTGAAAAGCGATGCAGCCGGGCCTGGTTTTATATCCTTCGCCACCAATGCTGTACACGATCTTGCAGCTGCGCAGTCGTGAACATTGTGCACGTGCACGAATGTGCGCATGTGCTGTCTGGCTGTCGGTAGAATGACGGGCGAAAGGTAGGCGAAGTCGTTCTCGCTTTCCAGAAGAGTCGATGCGTTGCCGATGGGCGGACCCTGGTGCTGGAAAGCCGTAGTCGAGCCGCACTGCCGTGCAGGTACCGAAGAACTGAAGAACTGCACAATGAAGAAAAGCGTGCGTAAGCCCATCGTTGTTTTCCTTGTCGTACCACCATGCCCACTGAAAAGCGATGCAGCCGGGCCTGGTTTTATATCCTTCGCCACCAATGCTGTACACGATCTTGCAGCTGCGCAGTCGTGAACATTGTGCACGTGCACGAATGTGCGCATGTGCTGTCTGGCTGTCGGTAGAATGACGGGCGAAAGGTAGGCGAAGTCGTTCTCGCTTTCCAGAAGAGTCGATGCGTTGCCGATGGGCGGACCCTGGTGCTGGAAAGCCGTAGTCGAGCCGCACTGCCGTGCAGGTACCGAAGAACTGAAGAACTGCACAATGAAGAAAAGCGTGCGTAAGCCCATCGTTGTTTTCCTTGTCGTACCACCATGCCCACCAGTTATGTTCGGGCATGAGCTGTATACAGCACCCATGTATTCAGCCCCAAGCAAAAGCGAACAAAGCCCATACCAACTGCAACAGCAACCCAGTTTCGAGAGCACTCGTTGCAGGACAAGCGTTTTTCTTTCGAAACTTCGGAGGGAACCCGATCTGGACGGAGGGAGCGGTTTTGGAAAAGCTAAGGCATCATTCATGGCACGGTAAAGGCCCTAATGGTTTAGTACGACGACAATGGGATCACACAAAGCCCGGTGTTTTGACACACAGCACAGAAGGTTCGTCAATACAGGATAACAGCTGTACACTAACCGCAATCAGCATGCTGCTCCCACAAGCCTATATATTGGAGGAAGTGCACACGGTTAAATTGTAGTAGCCTGCTACCGTTCGACAGACGACACAATTTGCAGTTTATAAATACAACTATTCGACCTTAATAATGATTCTGCAACTCACTTTCCAGAGTCTAAATTATTCAGTCACCTGTACCTGCAATCTTGAATTATGGAATGAACCTTCAAATTTCGATTTAGTTTTTTTCTACCTAATTAGGTAACTCAGGTAAATATGAGATGTTACCCATACCTAATAAAGCACACTGCAATGTTATGTCTTCAACACAATACAAGAACTGGTTCTCAGTTGGAAGTGGATGACGGCACTGCAAAATGTGTGGCACATCAAATGCACTGGGTGTAGTGAGCAGCAGCTGGCAGTGAAAGTACATAGTGCCTGAAACAACATAAATGGCCAAGATATTCCAAAACATGCCAAGACATGCCAAGACAGCCATCGCACATTTTTGCATAGGAAGAGCAGGTTTTTCTTGGCACAGAGTACTCGTAACTGTGAATGACAATCGGGCCAACCTGGCGCCTCAAATACTTGCACAGCTGTGGCAGGGTACCAAATCGTGAAATTAAAAGCCTTTTGAGATTTTCTGGAACATCATGAATTGGTCGTGCCTGCCCAAGAGCACATGTCTGAAAGCATCTCTTATATGTGTGCTCCAGCTCCTTCTTTGCAGACAAAAGATAAGACGAAAGTTCCACATGTGCTGAAGCAGTCCGGTAGGCCTGGTGCATGATGCACCGTTCAGCAATTTGAACAGGCACATGCTTAGCAGCTGTTACAAGCTAGAGTGCCTTACCAATGCCATCTTCAAATGGAAATGTCGAGGTACCCCAAAGAGGCCCAAACATCCGTGCTGACTTTGAAAGATGCAACAACTGATGCATGTTAAATGTCATTGCCCTTTCTCCGTATAGCTTTGCAGTCTGCTGAACAAATGCTAAGAGTAACTTTTCAGCAGTACAGATTTGAGCTTCTATGACAATGTCTTTCAACAAAAGAAGGACTGCTTGTGTAAGAAGTGCAAAATGTGTCACATAGGTTCGTGGAAGTATGCTGGACACACATGGCAGACAATAAAACAAAAGCCAAGAGTGCCATTCAGCCGCCTTCCGATATGCCCGGTCTTATAAAGGCAGTCCTGACCTTGAGAAAATTATAGGTGGCCTTAGTGAACGTAGTCTTGCATCCACAAGCTTCAAGTGCCTGCCTATATACCACGAGGAACCAGTACACGACAGCCACAATTCAGTGATCTGCTTGGTAACGCCTTCCAAAACACAATTCATATTGTCAGATGGAAGCCCCCAAACATGATCAAGGCTTTGCAACTTGACCAGAGTTGACGGTCCCTTGATACCACAAACAGGTTCCTTATGCTGTGCTGCTTCAACCATTCCTTTGAGCACACCACTGTGAGTCCTGTCAGGGGCGTTCTGGCTGTTGAAAAGGTACTTCATTGTGCCTGCCGGCAAAATATCATTTGTACTAAGCATCAGAATGATATCGGCATTTGGAATGTTCAATTGGACACTGCAGTGAACATATGAAAGATTTTAAAACACTTCCAAGTAAAACATTTCACAGATATCCCTTATGCAAAATTGATGGCATCTCCAGCAGCACAGAAGTAGTGGCGAAAAGTTGCGATGTTGCAATATTGCACCCACCACTAAGTGGAGCAACCTGCCTAGGACAGTACAAGACTTGTGATTTGCACGAGTCATGCAAGATAGCTGTAACATTTTCCGGGTTCATGTTTGACTTTGACTAAAGAGGTAATGAAATAGAATTTTCGGGTATCAGCTAGAAACAACGGATGCAAGTATTCTTTCTTGCACACATATATCGCGAAACAAAAGCAACCAGCATGAACAGCACTTTATCCACAACCTATTTTGCGAGATTTTCCATATGCAGTTACCGTTAAAGTAAGATATAATTGATCTAACTACATTATGCATTTTTATGCACGGAAACGAACGCTTACCATTTTTTGCCATTTATGATCGTGACAAGTTTCTTTGAAACAACCTACAATTGCACAACGTCCTGAACTACACATAATTTAGGCATGAATTAACACTGTCAACGGCAGTGCACTGTAATGTTTGGAGTGGCCCATGAGCATTGCCGATTAAAATTTAAATTTGGCAATACACAATCACTCCTGTGCAAGTGGTCTTGTTAGGGCTATTTGGCATGGCTCACAATTACTGCAAGTGTTGGATGGTCCTAGGCGGGTTCTTTCAGCTTTGTGATGGGTACATTTCACAATATGGTGTACCAATCTTCTGTAAGGTCTATAATGCCATTGCCCTGCAGTTTCTGTTCGAAGATAAACTTAGAGGTAAGCTTCTGTGGTTTGGGCCACAGCTGTGAACAGAAGCATAGCAGTGCAGGCACAAAAAGGAAGACTGCGCACAGATTTCACAGAAGCAAATGGCAGCAAATCATGTTACTATCCATGCCACAGTGCAAGGAGTGTCAAATACTAATTAGAAAAACGCATGTCTGAATGGCAAAAAAATACAAAAGCTGTTAAAGGCCAAGAAAAACGGCACTACACACCGATGCTGTGTAGCAGTGTGTATGAATTTGTGCTTGCCTTTTATGCTACTGACCTTGAATGAGAAACAACACTCACCCTATGGGAACACTAAAATCACTGTCTCCTTACTTTTCTTTCTTTCCACCATACAGCAGAACTTTTTGCCAGTTTTTCAAAGATAGTAAAAAATTGCACTGAAAAGTGATGCATGTGAGCTGAACTGCCATAATTTAGTCCAAGCGTCAAATAGTTGCGCTGTTTTTTATGTTTGTATTAGTGTTTTCTAGATATATAAGTACAGCAGTCAGCCAAATTGGAAAAGCTTTCTGTACTTCTTTTGCAGTATCCTGCTAAGGACACTTTCTGCACAAACTTGTCATCACATGTAGGCACACCACTTAGCTGCTGTCTTCCAATGACAAACGCGACATCATTAAAGTAATAAAATTGTCAGATTTGCAACAAAGGTTAAAATAATTAGTGGGAAAATGACCGAAGGTTAGTGACCGCATAATTGCATTATAACATAGTATAAAAAGTATGCAGTCAATATAACATACATGAGGCATAGTAAGCCAAGGCTGCTAATGCACCAAACAAAAAAAGCAGTAAGGTACGGGGATAGCTTTGGTAATTACTATAAACCTTGCTGCGTATGTTAAATACAGTAAGGAGAGTTGACAAGAGCCATTTGGTATTCTTCAAATGTGCAGCGCACACACTAAAACAAAGATCAGAGAAACATGCAACTCACAAAGCTTTCTTGACAGCCTGTTTTCGTTTGTGCACAATACATTCGAAGCATACTAGTATGCATAAGCTAAGAGCACACACTGTTTTTCTCATAGACTTGACAATAGCTGTTTGCTGTTTAACTGAGTTCACTTAGCATCTATAGTCATGCCTTGGTCCAAGCACCAGCTGCACCCAAAATACCCATTGTAATGCTTCCTGTTCAGGATAGGGGCTCTTGCTGGGGAGTCAACACAACACACAATAACATGCACTGCTTAGTCAATAGTTCTTCCAGCATGTGACCACACCAGATTTTCGATGCTGTTGACTTCTTCAAAAAACTGCTTCATGAAGAGGTGCATAGGTGGGTGAACATGTGAACACCACACACCTGAAATTAACACATTTTGCCACCGAGTTAAAACTGGAAGTTCATTAACCATCGCTTGGATTGGCCATATAGAGTTTTTACTTGCATCGAATACAGGCGCTCCATCAGTGTTCATGGTCAAAGTGATGTCGCTCCATGTCATGTTCTGCTTTCTAACACTGCGGTAAAGAATGCCATCCGTGATGTCACAGTAGACAACCGACACATGAGCAGCAGATGAAATCTGCAAATGGGAAGAAATGTACTGCCAACCTGTTTCAATAGCACCAGAAGCAGCTGCTTAATGTTAAACATTAGGAAAAAACTTGCAGAATTCATTAAATGTCGCAGCTTCTCACGGCTGCAAGAAGCACAAGTGATGGGGTCTACCTTTGACATCACTGTACTTTCCCAGATATTGATGGCAGTTCTGGCAGTATAGGTGGATTCTTAACGCTTCCTTTCTGTTTTTCCACAGCCAGCTCACAGAATATGTCGAGCATGGCAGAACTTGCACTTCAAACAGAGCATTTATTAAAGTAAGAAGCCCTTGTAGTTGTGTCCATGTAAGGCCAGAAGTAACAACATATGCCAGCACAAGGAGAACCTGTGCTTTTGTTGTTGTCTGGTTTGGAAGGTACTCCTCTGAAAGCTTTTTGAAGTACATGTCAAACTCATCATCTTCAAGGGCTTTATGCTCGCTTCCTTCAGCAGCATTCTCTGGTTCACTCTCTGCATCATCATCATTGCTCAGCTCGAAGGCAGAACTGAATTCATCCCTACTGCCTATTTCACTTGCAGATACGTTAGTGTCTTCTACGTTTCTGACATAGGCTCTTGTGCTTTCACGAGCATAAATTTCGGAAGCAAGATCAGTCTGAGGGTGCTCTGCTTCATCCTCGTTGGAATGAATGCTGGTGACATCCGTGGAAGGGCTGCTCAGGTTTGCCAGATTCACCTGAAAGAGCAAACAAATAAATTTTATCTTCTAGGGATAACACTGACAAAGCAAGTGTCGCATTCACAAGAAACATACATAGGGCATAGTCGTAACAGTGAAACTGCCTCTCCTGTGCAAAGCCAGTTCATTGATTAAAATTCAGCGCAAACAAGAAGCGTGTTGTTCTACATACATATTTAATTGAATTATGGTTGTGACAGTGTACGTCCCAAGGAGCAGCAAGGTGTAGGGGCCTCTCCATTCGAGAATGTTTCTCTTTACAAATAGCAATGTTTGCAGAATTTTACCTCACTTTACCAACCCTACCTCGGTTAGCAAAACCCTGTGAAAATGCTCCCTAGCAATTCGCCTATTCTGTCATCGGCCACCTCTGTCCATGTCCTTTTTACAAGCACCCTGCCTTGTATTTACAAATAGTTTTGGCATGGCATAGCAGGTCGGCTTAGGTACCACTATTAGAGGGAGCACACAAGCAGGTGGCTGTTCTTCCGCGAGGCGCCATGCACCCTGTGCCCACTCGGCACAGGCACAGAGTGCTGCTTGGGTGGTAGGCTCCATGAATTGACTGCTATTGCACCACCCCAACGACTCTCTACACCAAGCAGGTACCAGCCACCAACAGATGAAACCTCATAGAGCACTGGCCACATGCTCGCTGGTTCCCTCTTATAATGGTCAATCCTGTGCATTGCATTGTTTCAGGCTAACCAAGATCACTGCTGTGACACATTGATGATAACATTTATTTTATGTTAACTCTTTCTTTTGTGGAATCTTCATTCAAATAAAAATACCATTATTTTGCATCACCTTCAGACCCATTGCTACTAGTAACACCTAAACAATCATCTCAGAACCCAGCAGAATTGCAAGGCTGCTGTCGTTCACGTGAGGATCAAGATACCAGAGCACCTACCATCATTGCAGTCAGAAGCTGCACAACCAAACATTGAGTTTCAGAGAACTGTTCAGTATTCAACAGGACACTTCATTTCGTATTTCTTTACTTTTGAAAATATACCTTATATTCCTGTAGACTAGACAAACAGTTTTTATAGTGTTTGCTGTGGTGAGCTTCGTTTTGGTTCATGACCAATTGTGTTTGTGACGAGAGTCAAGGAACAAATTGAGTGAACTCAGTCATCCTGTATATTTACTCTGATATTACTTTTCATTCCAAAGTACAGCTTATAGACTCTGTACTAAACTTGTCAGCAAACTATCACTGACGGCGTGCTAAATTGCCCGTAAGTCCTGCTCACCAAATATGTCACCAATAATCTAAGAAGCTGTCCAACACCTCAACCTTGCAACTCAAGACTCCCTCATTCTTTCTTCTTTTTTGATAAGCCAATGTCAAAGGACTGGAAATGCCTTTTGCATGACAGTGTACTGCTATCGTGTAAACTTTAAGAGCAATACCAAACAACTGATGTAATGCAGACCAACTTCTTACGTAACGCGTGCGTAGCTCTTATACAAGTCGCTGTAGGTACTAATAAACAAATATGCCTGCTATGTGAAGTCATATTCAACTTTTTAGTCAGACAACAAATGATAGAAGGTGTGCAAGTGCAGCACTAATTCAGATATGGTGGCGAATTGGTAACTGTATCATGAAGTGGTACAACTCCCAAACGCAGCTCTTTATCATTTTGGATCACAGTTCACAAAGAAGGCTCAAGAAAGACATAATGCCTCTTCAGATTACATTTTAGTGAAGTCATATAGTTGCGACAGACTGGATACGCCATGAGAAAAAAAAAGAGCGAGACCCATAGAATTAGGGCTTGCAGAAGATGGAGTTTAAAAAAAGGTATGGGGTTTTTATATGCCAAAACCGTGATTTCATTATTAGGCATGCCATAGTGGGGGACTCCGGAGATTTGGGCCACCTGAGGTTCTTTAACGTGCACCTAGATCTAAGTACAAGGGTCAGAAGTAATTATGACAGCCAAATATGTCCCGAGAAGTGATGCCAATGTAACCAAGTATTGTGTTTTTGTAGCATCTCCCATTGCTGTCTAAGTCACTTTGTTTCATGAGCATCATCACACCCTTCCCGCACTTTATAGCAACAAATGCGGACGTCAAGAGGATATCAAGTTAACGTGGCTGGCTATATGTAGCGAGCTATTGTTCCATGTTTAAAAGTTAAACTATGCAGGGGCAATATTCATGTGTCCAAGTCTGCACATAGTTTGTCGTACTCACAGTAATGCCTACCACAGTAATGCTCCTTAAAGAACCAATATTTCACTGGGTTATTGAAATAGAAGTGTTGCAATGTGTGTACATGCTCAATCTCACAAAAATCCATTTCAACAAAGTATAGATGCCTAATACTGCATAGAAAAAAAGGAATGAAGTTATCCTGCCAGCAGTTGCATAAAACATTCACCACATGCAGCACAGCACATTAAAGTATGTCTCCCGCCAAGCCACTGAATTACAAATCAGTAAAAGTGCATAATTCAATATCAGTAATAAATGATACTGAAATTTGGAAACAATGCAGTAGCTACACGATTAGGGTACCTCTTGAACTTTGTTCTGAGAGAAAACTGATCACTAAAGTTATGTGCGGCGGCAACCGTGACTCGATCGGGGCCTGTTGTAATGAAACCTCCTTGGTTGTAACCACACTCAGAAGAACAGTGGGCGTACCGATCGAGTGCCAGCACCAAACAATTCTCGCTTTCCTCGCATCGAGACCGATCGATATGCAGGGCAGCACTCAAGACAGCGTTTTTTGGACAAATGGCTCGGAAAGCAGACCGACGTCTCTGACGCGTTATAGTTCGCCTCTCTTGCAGTAAAAGTCATTCGTGCTTTTTGTCAATCGCAGATTGGAATACTGATAGTTACAACAATGACACGTACCTGACTTGCACCAGTGGATGACTTTGCTCTTTTCAGCACGTACTCTCGAGCTTGCCGTGGTACTTGAACGTTCGAGTCATAATAATAATAATATTTGGGGTTTTACGTGCCAAAACCACTTTCTGATTATGAGGCACGCCGTAGTGGAGGACTCCGGAAATTTTGACCACCTGGGGTTCTTTAACGTGCACCTAAATCTAAGCACACGGGTGTTTTCGCATTTCGCCCCCATCGAAATGCGGCCGCCGTGGCCGGGATTCAATCCCGCGACCTCGTGCTCAGCAGCCCAACACAACGTTCGAGTCAGGCTGCAGGTACTGCCTGTAGTGTTTTCGCTTTGGGACATTGCTAAAAGTTCGAAAGCCCAAATTTCTCGCTGTGGCGAACACCGCGAGGCACTCCAATGTGACAACGTAAGCGTAAGCAATGGCGCAACACCGAATTCACACACGATGTCAACTGTTAGCTTGGCTATAGCTTGGCTTCGTGTGAGTGGTCAGAATCACGTTCTGCTGGCGAAATCACGCGATGCTAAGCCAATGTCAAATTATAACGGTTAGATTGTAAAGTTCATTATGTCCCTAAAAATGTAAAAAAAAGTTTCAATTTCTTTGTTGGCCGTAATTACAGCCAAACTCGTAAACAAAAATGTTACTGCTTGAAATGTGACTCGGAGCCTGCACATCGACCGCTGTGAAAATTTGTAACTGCTTGTCCATACCCGTAACGCTGTTTAAAGGTAGAAACACTAGGTATGGCTAGAGTAACCTAGGGAAAGCATTGTTCAAGCAAAATGACCAACTGATTAGTTGCTTGTTTATTGTGAATCACTTTATAAATAAAGGATTCGGAAAACTGCCTCGAAGGGTTGCGCCGTAAACATACACGTAAAAAAAACATGGAACGCATGCATGCGTATACGATTGATTGACTGATTGAATAAATGTTTTACTGATGGAATAGCGAAAGGGTAAGCGCCCTTTGTCTTTCTATTTCTTCTTATAAGGTTGGTTATGCTAGCACAAGATTCGCTCTGAACAAGGTAGTACCAAACGACAAAGGATGCGGAAGAGAGATTATGAATATCGCAGCGGAGAATCTTAATTTTACTCGTCCCCCGCAGGGGCGTCTGCGTCAGCAGGCGTTTGGTGTGTTGCGACACCACGGACCCGAGCACACGAGGGTTGGACCCTCCCGCGTGTAGCCGTGCGCGGCTTGGCCGTGTCCGGGGAAAGGGGGATCCTGGGGGTTGAGCCGATGCCGGGTGCTTGGACTTTTAAGGCCCCCCGGCGGAGGCAACACACCTCTTTGGCCTCTGCTTCACGTAGACGGCACCCCCGGACTGACCCACCCGGGGGAAATCGGCAGTCGCCTTTTCCTGTCCTTCTCCCCATCTTCGTCTTTCTCTCTCACCTTTTTTATCTTTTCTGTCTTCTCTTCACTTCTTATTACTTCCGTATTTCCTGGCGGCAAGGGTTAACTTGGTGTAGTTTATCCAACCTTGGGTCTATTATATTAGGTTATAGCGGCTATGTACAGCTGGCGTCCGCGTTTCCTTCGGGTCTTGTAGCGTCCCCTTGTTGGGCTCGATGGTGGGTGGCTGGCATGGCTGCCGAAATTAAATAAACATGTATGGATTTATCATCCTTCCCCCGTCTGTCTGATCGGCCTCTTAACAAAAGAGGACGCACCGAAGAAATGTTGCTATTTTCTTGTCAACCTAAGCAAACGTTCCCACGATTTCACGTTATTCATAGTGAAAATCCTGAAAAGACAGTTAGAATGATATCGCCGTTCACGGTTGCGAAATGTCTCACTGACTCAGTTGGCCCAGGCTACAAAGTCACAAAAATGGCTAGCGGTGACCTCCTGCTTGAGGTCCGTGATAAACAACAGCATGACAAGCTCCCAAATCTGGTCTCCTTCGGTAATGTAAACGTAACAGTGACTCCACATCGATCCATGAATACAAGCAAAGGAGTAATTTCCGACGACGACCTGTTGTATCTTAGCGAGGAAGAACTTCTAGAAGGTTGGAAGGAACAGAACGTCACCACAGTAAAGAGAATTATAATCAAACGGGAAAACAAAGAAATTCCAACTAAACATCTGATCGTTACCTTTGCGTCCAGTGTGCTGCCGGAAACATTAGAAACAGGCTATACTAAAGTTCGAGTCCGACCATACATCCCAAACCCTCGGAGATGTTTCAAGTGCCAGAGGTATGGCCACGGCTCACAAAGTTGCCGGGGCCGACAAGCTTGCGCAAAGTGCGGTGTCCAGGATCACCTTTCAGATAATTGTAATGGCGCACTCCACTGTCCCAACTGTGGCGGCGGACATGCAGCTTTCTCTAGGGCTTGCCCTACATGGCAGAAAGAAAAAGAAATAATTACCCTCAAAGTAAAAGAGAACATTTCCTTCCAGGAAGCGCGCAAGCGCATTTCCTTTCTTCATACCGCAGGGTATGCTGCTGCGGCGCGTAAGGGGGCAACGCCGCAACAGACTCCGGCTTTGGCCCGGACCACAAAGAATGTGGCCGCGGCAGAGCCACCAGCCCCCCAGGCGACAGCAGCCGGCTCTGCTGCGCCATCTCTGAAGGAGGGTCCATCGACCTCTGGGTTGGTGGCCTCCAAGGCCCTGCTTTTCGAGGCAAGGCCTAAGGTGAAAACACCCCGCTTGTGTGAGCGGAAGTCCAGCGGCTCCCAAGAGTCGACGGACACAACCCCGAGCCAGAAGGCGCATCCAGCGCCTCGGGAGCGGCGCGAGTCTCGCGACCGCTCCAAAAAAGACAAAACCCGTACCATAATCACGGGGCCTGAAACGGCTCCGTGAGTAATTTCTCTTACTTGACTCCTCTTGACACACAGCACATAAACACAAACAATATGGATACACAAATATTACACTGGAACGTGAGAGGTCTCATCCACAACCTTGATGATATAAAAGAACTCTTACACAAATACAATCCAAAGGTGCTGTGTTTTCAGGAAACACATCTTAAACCTACTCAAACAAACTTTCTTAGGCAATACGCTATTTTCCGGAAGGACCGAGATGATGCTGTTGCATCGTCCGGCGGCGTAGCAATAGTAGTAGACAGAGGCGTTGCTTGTCGGCAACTGCAACTCCGAACTCCCCTTGAGGCAGTTGCTATCCAAGCAGTACTATTCAATAAACTAGTTACTATCACGTCCGTATACATCCCCCCAAGTTATCAACTCTCTAGCACAACATTTCAAAGCTTTATTGATGAGCTGCCTCACCCTTACATAGTCGTCGGTGATCTAAACGCGCATAGCCCACTTTGGGGCGACTCTCGCTGTGATGCGAGAGGACGGCTTATAGAAAACATCCTATTCACTTCAAGTTCCTGCTTGCTTATAAAGAAAAAGCCAACATTTTACAGCTCTACACACAAAACATTTTCTTCGATAGATCTAAGCATAGCGTCTAGTACACTTGTGCCATATCTGGAGTGGGATGTCATTAATAACCCTTATGGAAGTGATCACTTCCCCATCGTTCTAAACCTTAAAAAACAAAGTGAGTGTCATGCACATCTTCCTCGATGGAAAGTTGACTCAGCCGACTGGACAAAGTTTCGCGAAATAACACAGCTGCCATGGAATGATATCTCTGAACTTAGCTTAGACGACGCAGTAGCATACATAACCGCGTTTATTATTGAGGCTGCATCAGTATGCATTCCCCAAACAAATGGGTCGCCCTCGAAACGGCGTATTCCATGGTGGAATGAGGAGTGTAGGGAAGCCAGGAAAAAGCAAAACAAGGCTTGGAACCTCCTCCGTAACTCCCCAACCACAGAGAATCTGATTAATTTCAAGGCGATCAAGTCGCAAGGTAGAAGAAGAACGCGCCGCCGCGCTAAACGCGAAAGTTGGAAAAACTACATAAGTAGCATCAATTCATACACAGACGAACGAAAAGCCTGGAACAGGGTGAACAAAATAAAAGGCCGCGAAACTCATCCCTTACCTTTATTAAATACACAAGGAGAAACTCTTGAGAATCAGGCAAATTGTCTAGGTTCACATTTTGAGCACATTTCCAGTACATATCATTACACAGATACCTTTCTAAAATACCAGCGACTGGCAGAACAGAAGAATTTGGGTCGGAACAGCTCATCCAATGAAGTATACAATCGTCCATTTGGAATGGCTGAGTTCCAGGCCTCACTGAACTGTTGGAACAAGTCCGCCCCAGGAAGTGACAGAATAATGTACGAGATGATCAGACACCTACACCCTGAAACACAAGAAACACTACTCTTCAATTCTATGTTCTCCGCAGGCTACATTCCGTTTGCCTGGAAAGAAGCAATCGTAATCCCCATTCTCAAAGAGGGCAAGGACCCTTCTTCACCCAACAGTTATAGACCTATAGCTCTCACTAGTTGTCTATGCAAATTATTTGAGAAGATGATTAACCGTCGCCTCATCCATTTTCTTGAAAGCCACAATATACTTGATCCCTTACAGTGCGGTTTTAGGGAGGGTAGATCCACAACAGATCACCTTGTTCGCATCGAGACAATTATCCGTGATGCCTTTGTCCATAAACAGTTTTTTCTGTCAGTATTTTTAGATATGGAAAAGGCATACGATACAACCTGGCGCTTTGGAATCCTCCGTGACCTGTATGAAATGGGAGTTCGAGGCAACTTGTTGAACGTGATTCAGAGTTACCTCTCCAATCGCACGTTCCGTGTTAGATTGGGTAACGTTCTGTCTCGCCCATTTACACAAGCGGCCGGTGTTCCACAAGGTGGTGTGCTGAGCTGCACTCTTTTTATTGTCAAAATGAACTCGATCCAGACTGTCATACCACGTACTATGTTTTATTCTGTATATGTGGATGACATCCAGATAGGTTTCAAATCATGCAATCTAAGTATGTGCGAGCGACAAGTACAGCTTTGCATAAATAAACTGTCTAAGTGGGCTGACGAAAATGGTTTTAAGCTAAACCCTCAAAAAAGTACATGCGTTCTGTTCTCCAACAAGAGAGGCATACTGGTGGACCCCGCACTAGATCTGAATGGAGAACGGCTATGTGTGAGCCATGAACATAAATTTCTAGGTATCCTTTTAGACAGCAAGCTAACTTTTGTACCACACCTAAAGTATCTTAAGGCAAAGTGCCTCAAGGCTATGAATCTGCTGAAGCTGTTGTCACGTACATCTTGGGGAAGCGACAGGAGATGCCTTTTAAAGATGTACAAAAGTCTAATATTAACACGGCTTGACTACGGAGCAATAGTCTATAATTCTGCTGGACCTAGCGCTCTGAAAATGCTAGATCCTATTCACCACTTAGGCATCCGCCTTGCAACAAGCGCCTTTAGGACAAGCCCTGTGCAAAGCCTCTACGTCGAATCGAACGAATGGTCATTGCACTACGAAAGGACATAACTTTCTCCTACGCCCTGAAAGTTAACTCAGATGTTAAACATCCTTGTCATTCTGCTATATGCGACTTGTCCACTGCTAGGCTATTTCGTAACCGCCCAGCCACTAGGCGTCCTCTGTCCCTGCGGTTGGAAGCACTCTCAGACAAAACAAGGGTCCCTCTTTTAGAGAATGTCTTAATGGCCCCCACTCGGCTTCCACCGCCTTGGGAGTGGGAAACTATCAAATGCGACATCTCTTTCTTAGAAATATCGAAAAAAGCACCTGAAGCTCACATACAATCATATTTTCTTGAACTTAAAGAAAAGTATTCCTGTGACGAATATTACACAGATGCTTCGAAGTCTCCTGCTGGTGTTGCTTACGCAGCTCTCGGACCCTCATTTTCAACTTCTGGGCCACTAAACCCCCACACCAGTATCTTCACGGCAGAAGCATACGCTATACTTTCAGCTATTCAACACATAAGGCGTAGAAATGTCGCAAAGGCTGTCGTCTTTACAGACTAATTAAGTGTCGTGAGAGCGCTAATTACCCTACGAAAGCATAAGAATCCCGTTCTGAATGAGCTGTATAGTTGCTGTGCTCCGCATATATGTGCAACCAAGTGATTATACTATGCTGGGTACCTGGCCATAAAGGTATAAAAGGGAACGTAGCTGCTGACGAAAACGCTACGTCAGTGAGTTTTAGCGACACAGATGGAAATATCCCCATTCCTGCCACAGACCTAAAGCCCTTTCTGCGCCATAAATTAGGAAATCATTGGCAAGCAGAGTGGGATACACAAACATTGAATAAGTTACATGTTATAAAACCAAGATTGCAGAATTGGATAAGTGACAAAACAGCACGGTACAAAGAAGTACTTCTTTGCCGATTAAGAATAGGACACACTTACAGTACTCACTCCTACCTCTTGACTGGCGGGGATCGTCCTACTTGTAGTAGGTGTGGCGATAGCCTGACAGTCCTCCATGTTCTTATCCAGTGCCCTGCAATAGAAACAGAGAGGAAAAAGTATTTCCCTTCTGCATATCGGTAAAATATACCACTTCACCCTGCATTTTTTCTTAGTGATGAACCGTTTTTTAAACTGCAAATAGTTTTAGATTTTTTAGCTGAAACCAACGTGCTGAAAATAATTTGGCCAGGAAATTTTAACACGTGATTACCAGCCCTTGCATTCGAGGGCCGTCTTGATGATTTAATGTAACTGTTGTCTCGTTTTCGTATGTTTTTTATCAAAACACAACTGCCATCGTTCACATCCATAATTAATCAGTGTCATTATTTTACTAGCTATATATTGACGTCATCTACAGCGAAAGTTTTTAGGCCCTTATACAGCCATGTCACACCTACCATAATAAATTCACTGTCCACCCCATTCAGAATAAATCCTTTAAATTACCATTTGTCATGGCGCTCTTTGGCCATAACTGGCCCTTGCGCCATTAAAAACCACATATCATCATCATCCCATTTTGTGACGTCCGTAAATTTTTAGACGACACTGGATATTTCCATAAAATATAGATTATTAACACAGTCTTTCACTTTATAAACTGTATTTTAGAACACCTCGTGTTTGGCGCAGCATAGCCTTGGCTGCTTTTGCGCCATTAAACCCCATTTAAGTTAATTTTACTCGTGCTTGCTCGTGAATTATCAAGCACATGCACATATTTCAGACAAGCAAATAGCTAGATTAACTTTATTTTGTGCTTTGTCAACTGATCCAAGCATAGTCGACGTCCTTGCATATTTTGCGTGCAGTGCTACCACATCTTGGTGTTGCAGCACATTTGTAAAAGCGGCGTGCACAGCCTACACGTTCAGTAAACCACAGCCAATTAGCCGTCAAAACTCTGATCCGTGTTGCAGAAGCTGCGGGGGGCTATATTCTCTCGACCATAGATTTCATTTTTTACAAGTAACAGGAGGGCACATGTAACCGGCAAACGGAGGCCTGGTAGAGCACCTGAGATTATGTAAAGTGGGAGGATCAATGCTGGAAGCAGGGCGGCCCGTGTGCTTTGGCGAGCCCCAATCCATTGACCGTGTCCTGGTTCTAGCTTCGGGGCCTCCGTTGCCACTTTGGAGTCCTAGAGGTGCTGCCACACGAAATAATGAAACATTACACACACACACACACGCACACACACACACATACACACACACACACACACACATATATATATATATATATATATATATATATATATATATATATATATATATATATATATATATATATATATATATATCAGCCACCAACTTGTGACGCTGAGCTCTGCCAGGCACTGGTTCTGCGCCATCGCACCCAGCGCCTTCTGCAACCCCAACCAGAACCTTGCCAACCAAGTTATTTTTGTATGATTGTGGTTCTTGAGACATCTATAGCATTTATGATTTTTATTTCAGTGCCCGTTTTTTCCAAGCTTTAGTGCATACAAGCTGTCTTCAGTTTTTCTTGAGCAGAAATGCCAATGCGTTGGTAATTAAATTGCATGTATGATTACCCGTTTCTTAAAAGAAGCAAGCTGTTTCACATTTCCTTGTTTAGGCGGTATCATTTTGTATGATCTGATACATGTATGCACAAGCTTGGATCATCATATTTGTAGCGTCATGGCGATCAGCACTCCTTTAATGGTTTGCGGCAGAAATTGCTACATGTCGTCTCGGATGCTGCATTTCTGTGGACGCACATGCATGCTTATACATGTAATTGATCAGCTCTTGCGTTCGCGATACCTGTGCTGCATTATTGCAACATTAAAAGGAAATGTTCTTTTTTTTCTGAAATCAGCCCTGACCATGCGCTGTTGACCCTGTATATGTCTTATTTTTCGCAGAATATCGCTCCCAATGCTCTAGGTACAACATACCCTTTTAGAGTATCTAATTCATGTGACGTTGTTGATTTCTTGCTTAAATTAACCCATGTTTTTGAAAAGCAGTTACAGTTACTCTCATATGAGTTACGAGGTCATTTTATGAATGCTTACGCCTAATGAAGTTATGAAAATTGTTATCATTAAGCTTCTGTACAACTTTGAGCCCGCTGCTGTTTTACAGCGTTATTCTTATTTTCTTATTTTGGTTTTGCTATGGTCCTGTCGAAGTCGCATGCGAATCCATATCCATAGAGTAAACAGCTGTCATCTTGACGGATGCGCATGCGGATACGACTGTGTTGCTTTGTGTTCATCAAACAAATTCTCTATATCCTTAGTCGAGATGTTCGTCTTAGAGGAGTATGAAGTAGATATGACCACTGCGGTTCTCGAGCACACCGCAGTGCAAAAGTTTCAACCTCAAAATATTGCGGATTTCGATCCCACCGTCCGCCACGACGTGTGGTGGAATGGGGACGACAACACGTCAGGAGGCTTTTATAAGGCCAGAGTGCTGCACATGGCTGGTAAGTACCACTCATTCCTCATTAAGCATACCTTAAGCTTTTACGACGCGCCTTTCGAGCGATTTAATCTTAACAAGCTTGTGCGTTGTCCCGCTCATTGTGCAGTAGTTTAGCAAACGGCCGGCGGAATTTCGTAACGAGGCTTAGGGTTTTCGATGCGACTGCACACAGGTCCGTCCGAGACGTATCTCTCGGGTATGGCTTTGATTGCAGTCTCGAGCTGTCTGCAACATGCCTGAAAGGGTCGGCGTTAAGAAATAGGGAGTGGGTGCAGCACGCACTGCTTCGGGGGCTCAATGCGGACACCGCTTCGCAGGAGCCATCAGCGCAAATGTGTGCTTTTGTCAGTTACCAGCATAATTTTTGTTTCGACACTTAAGTTTCGGCCTAAATAGCGTTCATTGACTCGATATTTAGTGGGATGTGATGAGACCTGTCTACTGCTTGAACAGATAACTGTCATGCAGTGGACGTGGGAGCCACACTTGCAAATGCTTTGCAATTATGAGGCGATTGAACGAGAGTAATGCAAGAGGAATTAGCATGCTGGCCAAATATGTCATTACGACCCTTTCATGTTTCTCGCCTAGCATTGCTGTCTGTCAGCAGTGTCAGCTTTGTAATAGTTTTTGTTAAATGCAATGCAGAAACCGAAGAAGATATGAGAATGCACATGTCCAAAAGGCTCAGAAAGCCTGTAGTCTCATTGGAGAAGGGCAAGAAGAGGGCCAAAGGAAAGGTATGCCAACCTATAGTTGACCAGATTTTAGTTTGATAAGTTGCTACTAATTTGGGTCACGTGGCTATGTTGTAAGAGCGAAAGAATGTTGCTACTTGCTAGCATTTTCTAAACAAGTTGGGTTTGTTGAAGGCCTTACGAGAACATTGCACCTTGGTTCTAGGGAAATGAGCTATGCAGAGCAGATCATGTAAAGCATAAATTACATCCTTCCACGCACTGTTTCTTGTGATTTTCAGCATAGATAACTAAAAACCCAACACCTGTTTCCTTGTGGTTTGTTCATTTTCATAAAAAATCCTCAACATGCTGTCATTTAACCGTTGTGCTGTGTTACCTAAATTCATGAATGCTCTTGTTCACTAACAGCACCATTCCGAAAAGCTTACCTCTGTTGATGAAACTTGCCTCAAGTGACAAACAGGTCTGTGTAAGAGTATGGTCTCTAGAAATTAAGCTAGTCTACTGTCTACCACCTCTTTCTTCTTTTTACAGTACACGTATTTGTTTTTATGCATGAAGCATTGGTACGGCCTAGTTTGCCAGCTTCAGCACAAGGGAGTGTTGATCAGGCTGTTGACATGGTTATCCGAAGGGATTCGCCCAATGAGAGTCGTATGTAAGGTCCACCTTCCAGAAGCGCTGGTACTTAGAGTGGACGGGAGCATCAGCTGGTCAGCAGTTGAGATATGCAGAAGACGTTTGAGTATTGGTGGGAAAAAGGCAGGGAAGAGTTTGATATGAACGAATCCATTACAGGCACAGATAGGGGTGCAAGGTAGATGGAGAAGTTTTGAGGAAGGAGAAAGAATATAGCATACCTGATTAACTCAAGCCAGCTAGGCCTGTCACCGCCCTGTTTCAGGTGGGACGGCAATAAATCTTCATCATCGTGCGATTGTTCTGGCGCTTATTCGAATAAGACTGAGAAGAAGATGACACACAAAAGGCACATGCGGCACTTTGTGTAGCGCTGTGTGTGTACTGTGTGTTTTCTTGTGTCCACTGTCCAGTTTTATCCACGCTAAAACACTCCCGCCAAGATGCCATACCAACAAGCCCACATAGCTACTATGGTTCTTGATTAGGCTCACTGACTACACTTCGGAGATATACGATTGA
The DNA here is from genome assembly GCF_038994185.2 of Dermacentor albipictus. Lineage (NCBI taxonomy): Eukaryota > Metazoa > Arthropoda > Arachnida > Ixodida > Ixodidae > Dermacentor > Dermacentor albipictus. The sequence goes on along the minus strand of NC_091826.1, from coordinate 87,503,507 downwards.
TATTTTTATATTGTATTAACTCATGTCATCGGCCATTGAACAGCTGACGATGGTCTGCGCTTTCTTGCAGGTTTCTATCATCCAAATTGAAATTATGATTAAACATTATCTCAGGCATACAAACAATATTCTGACGATGCATCATAACTGAAACTGACGTCGTTCACATGAGGTCAAAGCTACTAGGTGCATGCCATCTTCACGATCACAGGGTCTACTCTGCTCAGGGTACAGCAGTAAACAAATATATATATTTTGCATGGTAGTGTGTATAAGCGCGACTGGACGAGGACGAGGACTACCATGAATTCTAACCAACTAACCCGCCAACGTGTTTTAACCATATATTTTGCATTTGTGTCCTATGAGCTAAACTGCTCAAACGTTCGTGCTGCATTAAGCCAGACTGCTAGCTTAGTGCAACAGGTCTCTGAACACAGACTTTTGTCATACTTTATTCACACCACATGGCTGTGTAAGTAATTTGTGTAGTCCAAGAATTTATCAAAGGAAATCGTAATATCAACCGGTAGTGAAAATATGTGTGTGCTGGTGAGAGAAATTTCAATGATGGATGGATAGATTGGGCGAACAAAAGCTGTGAAATGATACTACAGGTTCAATATATTGTCATGAAGTTAACAAGTGAGGCCTTGGCAAAACATTATTTTAATAATGGTTTATACTCTGAAAGCACGCATACCACTACGAACTCTGTTGTTCTTGTTCAATGAGGCAAGCAGGTGCACCCGCCGTGGTTGCTGAGTGGCTATGGTGTTGGGCTGCTGAGCACGAGGTCGCGGGATCAAATCCCGGCCACGGCAGCCGCATTTAGATGGAGGTGAAATGCGAAAACACCCGTGTACTTAGATTCAGGTGCATGTTAAAGAACCCCAGGTGGTTGAAATATCGGAGTCCTTCACTATGGCATGCCTCATAAACAGAAAGTGGTTTTGGCACGTAAAACGCCATACTATTTCTTTTTTGCCGGCAGGTGCAGGAACCAGCCTATCTTGTGTGATTAAAGCAAGAACGAAAAATATGCACATACATCTACTCTTGTAGGAACTCTCAAATGGGTAGTAATGAGCATCATGAAATGAGCATGGAGAAAAGGGGTGCTTTATGGCACCCAAAATAAACGAAATGTTATTGATATTTGTACATTTGGCTGCACGACAAAAATGGATAACATTTTGGTTATTGGTAGTGCTATAAGCTCCACTTTCCACTTAGCTGACATCAAGGGGTTCACTACTGCTCCCTTCAGGGTTTGGGTGAGTGAATGCGTGTGCATATTTCTTTTCTCGCATTCTTTGATCTCATCATATATTAAACGTGGAGTAGCATACTAAGCCTTTTGTGTGGCTAACCTCTCGCCTATCATTAATGTTTCTCTCACCAGTGCACACATATATTGACTACTCTTTTATATTGTTTTCTTGCAGTACATTATTGGAATACACAGAATATTGACATGGTGGGCGGGCTGTGCTGTTTGAGTAAAGTACAATGGCAGTACGTGTTCAAGAGACCGTTGCTCTATGCTAGTGGTCCGGCATAACACAGCACCAACATTCTGAGCAGTTTACCTCATAGAACCCAAATGCAAAATATATCGTTCTGTTCAGTACTGTATATGTTGCGTATACCTCTGTGTGCTTAATATTGCCACCACATGGCAATAAACTTAAAGAAAATGATAAAATGCTCAGGAAATTGAATAGTACAATTCTTGACTATGCTGCATGGTGTTAGAAGTCTGCAATTTTTTAAAGATTCCTTGAATGTGAATCGATAAACCACATTTACATTGTTTCCTATGGGAAACTGTGGTTCAATCCGTGATCAGTTCAGACGCTACCTTAGTTACGGAATTAGACTTATAAACTGAGGTACCATGGTACTTCACTGCATTGCATCTTCAGGTAAGCTTGGCATGCGGTAAATTCCGTCTAATAAGATTGAAGCATGCTTGAGTTTCAGATCTTTTTATTTGTGATGTATGAAAGTGAATTTCTGTGCTATCATGCATTCTGTAGATTCAAATAAGGTTTCACGGGAGAAGAAAATTAGTCCTCGTCCAGGGTTAAACAAACAACCACCGCTTTTCCGGGGTGATTGCTCAACCGAGCTAACCAGGCGGCTAGCAGGCGGACGCTCAAGAGCAAATTCAATGACAGCTTGAAGGAAGCCATGCTTTGCACATGTGTGAATGATTTTAAAACACCCCTCAGTGCACAAACCACCAACAGGAACACAGACAGAAGGCTTTATTGTTCTGAAATTATAATTTAAAATAAAAATTTGCAGCCGAAAAAAATTCAACAGTTGCGATGCTCCCTAAGGTGAAATTTGAGCGCAACTCTGTACGTGCTTTCATTTTGGATTATATTGGCTGACAGACAATCTGTCTCGTGTGGCATGTTACAAATGGGGCAAAGTGTGGCACGACTTGGCCAATCTTCAGATCATGAGAGCCAGCGCGTGGGCGCGATTCACAGCTGCCGCCGCCACCGCCAGACCTCCCAGATGACGCATGCTACTCCGGCACCATTTTGTAGCTATGTAGCTGGCAGCACAATGGCTGCTGCATTGGCAACACATTGGTCAAATCTTGGCTTTAACGCTGGGCCAGCATTAGATTGGGTTGCACTTTGCCAATATGCCAACATTGGTCCAATATTGGTGCCAATTTCTGCCAGCATTGGGTCATGGTTGGACCATTGCGGGTGTGCTACCTGGGTATGCTGTATTCGACCAGCGCTGCCAGATCCTCGCAGTGCGGAAGTGTGGAAAACGCCACAAGCGCGTACAGTGCTGAGACCATCGCTTTTGCAGAAGCTCTGGCCTTCATTGCGAAATTCAGCTGAAAGGCTGCGGCGCACACCTGTATTGATTGCCTGTCTATTTTGATGGCGTTTTCGCACCTTTCTGTCGCGGAAGAGTGCATTTGGCAATTTCAAAGAATCCTGCGTTCCCAAGCCCGTGCAAAAAATTATCGAGAAGGCATTGAATTATCATTGGTCAGTGTTGAGTTTTTCATTGAGGAATTGTGGAAATTTTGTAGGAGAATTGTTAGGCTGACTGTTGAGTAGTTTGAATGTTGGCCACTGAAATTTAATTGAAGCACCATTGGGTGGCTCAATGTTGAATTGGTAAGTTACCATTGAAATTCCATTGCGCTTAGACGGCTCGTTGTGTTCATTTTGTTGAATGGTTGTTGGGTTAGCACTGATGCTGCATTGAACTGACGTGGTAGTTCTGTTGACTTGTTGTTGAGGTATTGTTGTCACAGCACTGAAAAGTACATTGTGGCACAATTGAGCTGGCATTGAGATTTCAGAAGTCGCCATTGAAATATGATTGACATTTCATTGGGCTAGTGGATTTTTATTTATATATTGAAATTGCTTTGCTATTCACAGTTGCATGCCCCGGTGCCTGCTCATAACTTTCACGAACACAAACAAAAGCAAAGGAGAGTCTGATCAACTTGTAGTACCTTTATTTACGCTAAAGATGCGTGCCCATGAAACATTATTACAGTACATAAGGCACCATACATCGAACCTGGAGACATAGGCTAGTACCTACAGCACTCTTAACAGTGTAAATACATCTGAAAAAACCTATACATATGAATTCAATCAAAACGATCATCGTGGTCTTCACTTGCGACTTAAGTTTATGACTAGAAGGCAAAGCGAATCAAAAGGCAGGTCTTAAGCATTTCCTTTAACAACCAACTTGGAACACATGAACACTTGAAGCTGCTTGCGTGTGAATACACACAAGACATCTGGATACGTTACATTAAAATGTTTCGCACACTAACCCCTCACAGGAACAGTTACGGCTGACTGTGAGAAGGCAAAATAAGAGACTTGAAACAAATGACTTCACGTAAATATATACAAGCTTTAGCACACGTCTTTCACCGCGATTAAAATTTAATGAAGTACCAAAGTAGGCTTGTCTGAGCTTTTTGTCTTTGAGATGTACACATTTTCATGTTACACAATTATTTTTTAACATAACATCACTAAACTTAGCTATTAATTGATGAGACATCATTTGGAAAGTTGTCGGACATGGTGAACACCTGAATCATGTTTCTGACGAGCCAGGTTTGCAAGAACAGTACACCATCTGATTATGTTAAATTGAGGTAAAGAAGAGCTTGTTGGTGGTATTTCCTCCATTTAGTGAGCTCATTTTCAGTTAATTTTTCTGGACTTGCACAAAGCTAATTAGAGCACTTTTGGGGATCTTTTTCACCAGACCCAGCAAATAAGTCGTACCTCAGCCAATAAAGAGATAAGGCAAGGCTAATATCCTGAACGATAAGAGAAAAAAATTAATATTTACCACAGAAAACTGGAAGTAACACGCGGCTAACGCAATTTCAAAGAGCCAAATAGATGGTCACCTGCACTTGCAGTATCAAGTACCCCAGAAATAGTCATAAAGGATGGAAATAGGTTTCAATGACTGGACAGCCGGATTGGTGAGACAGCGAAAAACGCAAATAAATGCGTATACGAAAAACCAATGACCTCAATTGCGCAGGTAAAATGTTAATAAAATGCTACCAAAAGTTTATTGCATAAAATACAGAAAAGTTGCATAAAAATTGGGACAAAGCAGTAACAAAGACGGAGGCAGATACAGCACCCGTGTTGAAAAAAGTTACAAGTGACACACATGCATATTTAAGCTCAAGACAATATTTCTCCAATATATACAAAAAGAACACATGCACTGATGGCATAAAAGAAGGTTCCTGCGCCTGGAGAATGCAGCACAGTACACAGCAGCGTCGTGAGAACCGAAAAGTTGAGCTTAGTATATTTAAAAAGTACGAATACTTGCATACCTACAGGCATGTGACATGTGATGCCTTGAATGGATGAAATTCATTTAAAAAAATTATGGGGGTTTTACGTGCCAAAACCACTTTCTGATTATGAGGCACGCCGTAGTGGAGGACTCCGGAAATTTCGACCACCTGGGGTTCTTTATCGTGCACCTAAATCTAAGTACACGGGTGTTTTCGCATTTCGCCCCCATCGAAATGCGGCCACCATGGCCGGGATTCGATCCCGCGACCTCGTGCTCAGCAGCCCAACACCATAGCCACTGAGCAACCACGGCGGGTGGATGAAATTCATAAATCTTACACAAATGAAGATACCATCACTCTTATTGGCTTCCTCAGAGTACTCCTTGAAGTTGAAGAAGAAAAATGTACATCAGTGTTAAAAACAGAGAAGACCCCATAGCGTTCTTCCTGAAATAAACAGCGCAAATACTTCATGTATCAATTCTATGGACACTTCGCCAATTCGGTGTACTTTTATATTTAACAACCACCCAAATAGAGACGAGAAGAATGAATTAAGGTAGGAACACACATGGACGCTGACTCAACTAAAAGATTATTCGTGAAGACAATGATTTTAAACACATTGGCCAACTTCACAAAGAAAAAGCCATGGATGTGCAGCAGAAACATCCCGGTACAACAAAAAAGGACCGAAAGACATATCCTGTATTACAAACATGTGTGTCAAAAACAAAAAAAAAAACTTGAAGACTGAAAGGTTTGTCCTGTAAGTGATATTAACGAGAAATACTGCAGCAACTCTTTCCCGCTAAAGGTCACAGAAATCTTGCTTATGAATTTTTCTTCGTGATCAATAAATAATTCTTCCATAAGTCCTCGTGTGTTCTGGTCTTTGTGATGAAACAACCATTCTTTCTGCTCTATACCTCAACACCAGAGGAGTTCCAGAAGCAATATTTATTGATCACAAACGAAATAAATGCATAACCAAGCTATCTGTTGCCCTTAGTGGGAAATACTTGCAGTTCTCAATAGTATTTCTCGTTGGGCAGTATCACTCATTGGACAATCATTTCGCTTTTTCGAAAAATTTCTCCGATAGTTCTCGTTTTTCACGCACGTTTAGTCTACATGACATGGATATTTTATTTTTTTTTCGTGTCACTCGTGGCTGTTTCTGCCACGCATGCACTGCTCTTTACCTTTGTCAAGTTGACCAGCGTCTTCAAAATTAAACTTAGTTGAACTTGCGCTCGTGTGTGCTCCTACCTATTTCGTCGTCCGTCGTCCGCCTCTGTTCGCGCTGCTATTTCCACTTTGCACGTATAACTTGGTTACGCTGGTAAACATTCTCCCAAGCAAAACGAAATACCTGCCCTCAAAAGGTAGCCCATCCTTCACTACGGAAAGCCAAAGCAAATCGAAAGAGTTCACAGCGTCTGTGCGACAGCTAGTACACCACAGAGCAGCACAAAAAATAGTTAAAAATACCACTTGATGGAGAGTGGCAACAGAGATGCGAGCTTGCTAGTGAATCAGCCACATATCAACGGTTGTCTCTTGCACGACGCCAAGCTGCTCTTGACGTAAAACACTTTAGCACCTGGGCATTTGCTGCATGCGTAACCTGCGAGAAGGGAATGCGGACAGATCATGAGATTGCGCGGATTCAGAATCTGCCACACACTGCACATAACTACGCACAAAATAGAAGCACACACTATACTGGCAAGTAAAAATTTGCGACTCTTTACGAGTGCTGTCTAGAAAAGGAAGAAATGGGTTGCTACAGTAAATCTTAGCTAAGACACACACAGCGATGTTTCACAGCGGGGAGAAATATTCCCGGCTCTCTCGCAGAACCAAAGACCCCGCGACAGCGCATAGCCGATACCAAGCAGATATCGAATCTTTGGGTAAAGTCCAGCAGCAAGAATGACCTAAAGATACGCCGAGAGCGATGCGAGCGTGAGCGTGCCTGTACGAGTGAGAACATGCACCGCTTCTCTGAACCTAGCCGCTCCGGCGTGTCTCCGATCGTCCCACGCAATTTGTGTGCAGAACGTCGCGTACACGCCCTTGCAGTTTTTGCGCGGTAGCGTCTGCGCAGTGAGCTAGCTTCATGCACGCGTCATTCTTCACCGCGCAAACGGTGCTCGAGGCGACACCACGCCGAGTAGCGCTCCTTTCGCTTCTGCAAGCAACGCACATTCGGATCGGTCCAGCTCAAAGAGGCAGCAGAGAACGGTGGCATGTTTCGGCTATCGCCAATTAAAATTGTACAGTACGCCTTCAACAGAAACGCGCCGCGCTAGATAAAGATGCTTACTGCGGTAGTTTTGGCGGTGATAGGCGATAAGGCGAGTCTGTCGGCGGCTGTGTTCTTTGCCGACGTCGTCACCACACCTCTGTTCATTTGCGCTGTGTATCCGTGTACAGTCACCGCGCGGAAGCTGCGACTTATCGGTTGGCCGTTCTCCGCAAATCCCAAAGAGGCGAAATATATGTTGCGGTGCGCCGCATCATTAGGCGCAACCTAAATCGAGGGGCGCTTAACCGCTACGGCAAAAAAAGATGATCACACTAACCGTATGGTACACGATGAGCCACTACGGATTAAAAAAATAATTATGATGCCCTACGTGCGAAACCAACGATCTGATTTTGAGGCAGGTCGCAGTTGGGGACTCCGTAATAATTTTGACTTCCTGCAAATTTTTACGTGCATACAATGCACAAAGCACGAGCGTTTTTGCATTCCGCTCCTTTGGAATGCGACCGCTGCAGGGATCGTTTCCACGACCTCGAGCCCCAAATTTCCACGGCGGCGTGACGTGCAACACGCCTTCCGGTAAGAGTGTGGTACAAAAGTAGCACAGCTGCACACCTGCTGCAGAATTATTTGTCGCGGTTGTCCTAAGCTCGTAGTGTCTGCCTAAATGCCTTGAAATGCAGCCCGCCTCTCACGTATCGGAACGCGATAACAAGCGCTTAGACGGCCCACGTGAGCCCCCATGAAAGATGGCATGGCTACTGTACAAAATTATCACTGCTCTGAGAAGCTGATCATTATGTTCCAATTGTGTTCTCTCATTTAAATTCAGGAAACGTCATTAGACAGGAACTAATGAAGGAATGCAATATTACGCACGTGGAGCGCCGCTGCCTCTTCGCCTACTATTGTTTCAAACGAAGCGACGGCGGCAGCGAGCGTAAGTATCGCGTGCTTTCGCTCCGGGGCATACGGTTTCCTTGAAGAAAGCGAACGGTGTGCTTAACATCTCAAGCTTGTCAATGTCAAAATAGAAAAAAAGGCTACGTGCCCAAGAAAGCAGGGTTACTTACCTATCTGCAGAAGTTCGGCTGCGACTGTTTCGGGGTGCCTTCTCCCCAACAGGCATCATGACTTCTGCTGCGCAACTCATCAAAACATCCAGGCTCGCACATCAGTCGAAGACTAGCAGCTGGGTCAGCCAACGACTTCAACGGATAAACGTCCCACTTATCGTCGTTAAAGCATTTCACTAAAGTATGCGTCATGATGTCCGAAAAGAAAGAATAATTTCATCAAAAAGCACGAGGCGTGAACCACCACACAACCATGACACAACGGCAACCAACTAACTGAGTCCGAAAGCCGTTCACAGCTTCACTATCGTATGGAGTTATAAAAACCTTTTAAACACAAAATAACCACACAGAAAAGCCACTAATTAATTAGTAATAATTTTCATCCACTAACCTTCATAAAGTTTTGAGAACAACCTAATTTGTAGCGTAAACAATAAATACTACGATCAAAATATGCGACAACGAAATTAGCGGTAGCGATGTGTACTGTTGCAAAAGTACGCTCAAAACGAATCTACAACGGTTGCAACCGCGTGCGCGCGCATACGCATACGAACGCTACCTTGACGTTGGTAGCGCCACCTAGAAATAAAAATTACTACTAATTTTATTACTTTTACAAAAGTAACGCTACTAGAATAGTTCGTAGCACCTTTGCAGATGACGAAGTGACAAGTAAGGTATGATAAGAGTCCGTTACCTGTATTTCTTTCATTTCCCTTTGGTGTTCTTCTATTTAACTCAACATACGGGACCTGTCCTGCAGGCTTGGGAGACGAGAGGACGGCAGTTCGGCCAGCCTCAAATAAATCGCATGCTTTTTGCAACGCGAGAGTCGGGAGCAGCCGCAGATTCAGCGATTACCTGCGATACCGTTGTGGCTGTTTCTGAATCAGAAGCTCTTCGAAGTCAATGGTTATAGTGGCTGGGCGCTGCGATCTCAAAGCGTGTTCGTTGTTTGATCTCTAGTACCACAGCCGTTGGATAAAAAAACCTATATTTACTTTCCGGACAGAGGGTGCGTTGCAGGAAATTCGATGATTTCTCACGCGTATGTTTGCAGCGTGTGCGCCGCTTGCATCCTACGATTCCCACAGCGCGTCGGATGCTCGAAGGTAGCGTCGTCGCGTGTCGGCGCCTGTCTTATCGCCGGCCGCGCTGCCACCGTGTCTACTTTCGGGGAACTCCACATGCGCGTAGTCACCGTGTTTGCGAGTGAACTTCTCATTCTTCTGCTCCCCGAAACGTGCTCATTTTGGATCGTACCAATTGCTACGTCATCTAGTGTATGTTAAAACTACGATGGCATTTGTAGACCGGTGAAGAAATAAATCGTTATGAACATGGGCGGTCATGACCCTATTCTAACGCTGCAGCTTTTACAGAGCGAAAACGGCTACGAAAGTGGGGCGGTCCCGGAGATAGGCGCTTGAAAGCCCCAGCTGTAGCGACACCACGAAGAAGTGGCACGCTGCGCACGCGCCAAGCATTTCAGAACTTACTGGCTTTCGAACGAGAGGAGCATGCACTCAGTCTTGGCATAGCGGATAGAGCACCGGGCTCGACGGCCGACGTTCAATGCCACCCCATCGGTCACTCATTATTTTCGTTTGATGAAAACGAGGCGAAAGAAGAATCTACCTGCCGCAAAGTGACAAGATCGAGGTTGGAACGCTTCGCATTACATTTTTGGAATGTCTTCATATGCGAGTCCTAATTATTGTATACTGGACTCAACCACCACACAACAAAAAAACAACTACAATATTCAACACAAATTACCCATTAAATTGTTTATTGAGAACACTCAACAGTAACGATGTTGTGCAAGTGTTGAGCGAACACAATTGCTTTTGAAAATTTGTTGAAGTCCGTTGTTTCAGCGATTCCCCAATATATTCAACAATATATCAAGGGTTAGTCAACAGCCATTTTTGTACGGGAGAATTCGCAGGTCACCACGTCCTCCTCTACCACGTCCTTGGCCACCAGGGCGTGGACGGAAATGAGCTAGCAGACGCGGCAGCGTCGCCCGCGACGGCCACCGGTCTCGATCGCTCAGTTCTTTCTTCCGTGCGATCGGTCCGGACTCGCATATTTAAAACGTCTCAACATCATTGTTATTGCTACTGGCAGCGGGAGTGCACAGGCACTAGTCTTTATAAATGGGTACGTAGAGTGTACGGGATTCCGCGCTGGTTCCCCCCGACCCGTCTTTTGACCCATTCCTTCACTGGGCATGGACATTTCCCATACTGCCCACATCGCTTCCATCTCATCACCTCTGATCGGTGCATGTGCGGTGCTCCTTGTGTGGATGAGACACATTACTTGATTCCCTGCACGCGTACCGCGCACGTTGCGTCGCAATTGCGAACCCTCCTCCGCCTCGAAAATATTTTGCCTGACGTTTATTCCGCCTTGATTCAATCAAAACGATCACTCGCCCTGCTGCTGCAACTGGTACACCTCATCGCTCTTTCTTTTTCTTCTTCTTCAGCTCTTTGTTCTTCCGTTCTTCCCGTATGCGCACTAGCCCCGTCCTACGTCTCTCTCATGTTTCACTGTTTCACGATACTTTTGCATTACTGCTCTTTGCCATCCACAATGTTTAAGCCAACAATAGCGGGGCTTCCACGTGCTGGATGGGTCTAACCACATGCTTCATTCTTATTATTCTTTGCTTCCCCTTTACCTCTTTGTGTCACCCACCCTGTGTTACAACATTGCAGAGCACCACCCTGGTGGGCCTTGTGGTGATCTTGCTACGCACGACCCTGCCTACCAGACCACTGGCGTCGAGTCGAGGTGGCAGGCGTCCGGCAGAGGAGACACCAGCGCATGTGAAATGATGCAATAAAACACGCACGTTTCGCGGGACCCTGCGCGGGCATCGGCGGGTGGCCCTGGGGGCGGTCTGTGTCCTGAGGTGGGCGCTTCCTGCAGACAATAATTTTACCGCAGGCAGTTTCCAGAGAGCCTTCTGATAATGCCTTTTCCACCCACTGAATTGTCTGTTTACCTTTTCCTTTCTGACATTTCCAAGCTTACCTCCGCCTTGCCCCGCAACCGTTGTTTTTCAGAAGCCAGCTGTCCTATTTAAATACCAAGCACCTCCATTGAAGCACTGATTTTTTTCTTTTTTCATGAAGCACCCTAAAAAAATGCTAACGCAATAAAAGAAAAGGGCACAGTGCTTAATTTTCCGAACCCCCCAACAGACCGCGTTTGGAACGTTAACATACAAACTTGGCCTGTGTGTCGCTGGCGGGGCTCGGGAGAACCAGCGGACCAAATTATTTTGTTGTTGCGTGTCTTTTTCCCAACAGAGACGTTTGTAATTTGCGCGGCACCAAACCCTTAACACCTTTTCCCCAAGTCTCTCCTGCCCATATTAATGCCACGCATGTTGTTCTGCCCAGATACGACTCCGCAGTCGGAATCAAAGTGACACCGTGTCGTACAGCCTCCACTATTATCAACTACCTCCAAGGCTAGTTAGCACTGCAGCTAATTACGCGCCCCAAGCAGAGACGCCAAGTACGGCTGCACGTAATCACGGTTTCACCGGAAGTGGATTCACAATATACACCGCAAGGCGTTTGAACCCGCCACCTCCCATATTCGAAGGAAGAAGCGTTCATCGCATCTTGTCACGAAGCTGGTTATCACATCATAGTCCGTGTTGGTATATGTGCCTGCCAATGGCGTCATTGCTTCGTAGCTTGCGACGACGCGAATGCAGTAGTAGATATGATCTGTGAGCTTTGCAGGACCACATGTACAGTTGCGCCTGCACAGCGATTGGAGACGTGGGAGGGCCGGACACAAAGTTTTCCTGTTTCAATGGGATTATAATTTTATTGTGGTTAGCATTTTTAGGGCACTTCAAGCACTTTCCACATGATGTCTGTGTGTATGGCTGCCTGCTTTTATGTCTGTGTCTCTACCGTTTTCCCGCCAACATGGATTGCTGGATAGTCTATGGTCTAGTGGTTCACAGCTTCCCGCTGCTATGTGATATAACGGAACCGTATTGGAACGCAATCGTCGGGCCAACTTGGATCACTGCAATCTGACATTGGATATTTGCCGTATTTCCGCCAAGTTATATTACTGAGCGTGTGCTGCAACTAACGTGCTGCCGTTGAATGAACCTCGTTCATACCAACTCTGGATTACTTGGCACACGAAACTAAGCTCCTGGCAGATTACCATGACCCTCTTGAATTTCACTTTGGGTCGACGGCTATGTGCAACTGTGCGTGTACCGCGCTGTTACTTTGGGCATGGAATCCTAGCGCACACTCCCCAGCCGCAGAGCCTACGTTTATGTTGCGTTTTACTCCCATTGTTTTAAGGAGAAGCTTTTGTGCTCGCCCCTCACGTCACAAAGTCGAGAAGCTCAACCCAGTTCGAATTCAGTGCTGGTGTTTGCAAGCCGGAATCCACGCCGAGCCGTCGTCCGTTTCCGAGATTTTAAAATCTGACAGCGAGAGTGCTTGTGTCTGGGTACAGCTCCTTGTTTCAGCCCTTCCAACTCATTTAAACGTTGAACAGCTGTACGCGTTTTGTTCCAAACATGGTGAAGAAACAAAAAGTAAGAATTCGTGCATTTCCAGTGCGAAACTGAAATTGCCGAGGCCGCTAAAGAGACTTAAAAAGAGAAAAATCTTGAACGATTCGTATTGTGAAAATTTAATTTCAGGTTTGTGCTCTGAAATTAACAATTAAGTGGGCATAGACAAATCACGTTACTACGCGGAATCACCGGAAAAGTTTGGAGCACTATTTCGCCAAAATCCTTGTACTGAGACCTTCGAAATTAACGCAGTGTACGTAACTGATTTTGAATTATATCGAACTCATTTATTGACCATTTCAAATCTATTTTACTAGAGTTTATGCTGCCATCCTTTCTTTTATGTCTCCTTGCCACGTATGCCAGACCTCATACTCTCAGAACAAGGTATCTTAAACATGCTTTTAAAACTAAATGTAGAGAAGTCACCGAGGCCAGCAACAACCCAAATTCGTTTCATCAAAAATATGCCGAGTGGCTGTCAAAGCATTTCCAGGTTTTATTTAATAAATCATTATTCCATGGTGAACTATGAAATTAAAGCGTGAAAGCCAGAATCAAACCGTTACATAAAAGTGGAAGACGAAACAACATTAACAACTATCGCCCGATTTTATTGCGATCGACAACTTGCAAATTACTCGAACACGTTATACATATTGATATCAGAAATTTTCGTGATAATGCAAACTTTTTTAACCATGCATTAACACGGTTCTATAAAAGGATTAGCGACGTGTACTCAGCTGATAAAACCAATCAACCATTTTGCAACGAAAATAACGATGCTACACAAATTTATCCTATGTTCATGTACCTTCCAAAAGTATCTGACGATGTTCCTCACAAAAAAAAACTACTCTAAAGAATACATAATGGCTTCAGCAATAATCAGCTAACTGAATGGACCGCTGCATGCCTAACCCACAGCAAATAGTTTGTTTCGATTCGTAACAGCGTATCTGCATCAGTAAAGATTTATTCTGGAGTACTCCACTGCTCGGTGATAGTGCCACATTTCACCCTACTAATCAATGATATCGTACGAGGTATTGCAGTTCATGTTAAACGTTTTTGCCCACGATTGTGTTTCGAACTCCGAAATTATTCCCAAATCGAATCAAGTATTGCTCAAAAGTGCCCTTCAGAAAACTGCTTCTTGGTGTCGAGAATCGCAGATTGCCATGAACGTTGAAAGAACGGTTTTCATGAGAATAAAACATAAAAGAAACATTTAGACTTTGATTACAGCAATAATAACACTTTCCTCTCTGAAGTTAGTAACTGTAAATATTTAGTGCTTTGGATTTCGATTGATCTCAACTAGAATACTCATTCATTCTGTCACTGAAGATGGGACCCTGAACTCCTTTTCCTCGAGCGTGCACTTGAGCGTTCCTCTCCTTCTGTGCACCCCTTGGCTTACGAATCCGTTGTGCGGTTCATTTTAGATTACGCTGCGATGATCTGGATGCCGCTCCGGCAACAGGGGAAATGCAGACAAAGTGTCGATGTTCGGCCTGCCTAGTGACAGCGACCGGCGTGAAAAATGTAAGCGCGCCATACCACGCCGAGAAACTTCTGGCTTCAGTTTCGACTCCCCGCATGTGCGTGTCTGTGAAACGAACTTCGATGCGAGTGACATTGTGCGTGCGGATCAAAGGGTAGTTGACGGCGCTGTTGTGTCTTCGTAGCGCGATGTGCCAAAACTTTCACCGCATGCCGTGTCGAGGATTTTCGAAGGCCTCCCTGCGTATTTGCGTATCGCAGGGAACCGTCAGCTGACCTGGAGAGCTCGGGCGCCCTGCGACGATGTGCTCGAGTTCGACAGGCGCAGATGCAATGGAGACTGTCGCAGGTAATGAAAGTAAACATGTGCTTGCTGATTGCATGTAAGGCGCACGGGATATCTATGAGTAATTTTTTTTTTCTTTTTCGTAGGCATTGCGGTGAACGGAAGCGTACGTGTAGACACTGCCTGTCAAACGGAGGCACCTGTGTGCAGCTTCTCACAGCTTAAAAAACTGAAGGCCCATATCCGTTGCTTGGAGCAACGACTTCAGCACTGTCAACTGAAGCTCGCCAGGGTGACAGTTCAAGAGGCGAAACACCGAAAAACTGAACAAAATTTGCACAATCTGTCAAAGCGTGAAAAGTTAATTTTTGATCAGTGTTTAATGAAAGTGAACGTGATGTCGCCAAATGCAGCGCTGTAAGTTTTAAATAGATAGGCACATCACTCAGCGCTATGTTTATTGAGGTTCGCACATTTCACCTGCTTCGCTCCGAAAAAAAATCTTTGCCAACAGGTACAAGAAGGCATGGCTTCATGACTGTATGCTGCTGACGACAAAATCGACATCGGTGTACATTCTTTATGACAATGGGTTTCTTCCCCTGCCACATCCTCGCGCGATGTACACTTATTTGAAGAATCTAAAAGCAGAGTTTGGATTTGACAAAAATTTGTTTCATATTTTGAGGGAAAAGCTCCAATGTCTGCCTGAAAGGGAACGTCGAGGTGCGCTTTTGTTAATTAAGGCTTAAAGTGGTGACTAATTTGTATTTCCTGACACTTCACTCTATATTTTCTCCTCTTTCAGGTCTTTTGACGTTTGATGAAATGAGTGTCAGGAAGAGTTTTCACCTACGAGAAAGTGACATGAGGCTTCTGGGTAAAGTTGATTTTGGTGAATACACCATCCTTTCGAAAATGGGTGTTGAATTTTCATTGTCCATTTGTTGTACTATAATTGAGTCAAGTCAAATTACATGGAATTTCAACAACAGTTGACTCAGTACAATGAGAGTTCAACGGAATTTCCGTTGTACACTGTCAATTATTTTTCCGTTGAATGCGTTCCCACTGAGTTCTCGTTGTATTTTCACGTTGCAATTATACCGGTACCACATGGTCACTTTCAATCGTGATCTTGCTCCATTAGGATCAATAATACGCGCATAGCGTTCGAGCCTCTTTATCGCGATCGTAGGCTGACGATCATTTCTTTGATACTATACATGCGTAACACTGTCTCAATGCTTAGCCAAAGGTTAGTGTGGATCCAAGAACTATAAGTACCATTGAATTTTTTGAGGACAGTTGTTTACATACGGAAGACTACTGAAATCATAAATATGGAAATGAAACAGAAAACTGAGAGAATGAAGGAATAGCATATTATTACACAAGTACACAATTAAGAGCGACTCATAATGATAAGCAAAAATATGTCGGCAAGAGTTGCATACAAACAGCTGACGATAACGGCCCTATACTCACAATGACAAACGAAATTTTTACAGCACATTAGAAAAATTTGACAAGTGCCTTGGACCTGCAAAACCTGAAACTCTATCTAAGGACCGCTTAAGTGGACAGTGTTATCAGCTATCACTGTCGATTGCAATCAAGAAATGTGATCTGTATCAGGCTTGATTGCAATCAAAAGTGGCTTTGCGACACCAGTATTAGGTGGAATGACGAAAGACAGACATTTTTCATAATTGTGGCTGTTTGGGCTTACTGCTCGACGTGTTGACAAACTGAGCAGAGAAAACAGACAGAAAGAATGAGATGAGTGCTCGTTTGTCATCTGGTTTTCTTTCTTAATATTCCAGGTGCGAATTAGGATAAAGTACAGGCAGACTGCAACAAAGCAAAGGCAGGTATCTGCGAATTACAGACACTACGTGAACCGTCGTGATCATTGCCCGAGGATCAGCTAGGCCACACTCTACACAGTATGACTATGCATACTATCCTAAAGGGAGCCAGGATAGCCGTCTCTTACAATATGAAAGAAAATACAGCTCTCGCTCTATTGTACTGTTTGTCTTTTATTACATGTATGTGTCTACATGCAGATTTACAAGTAGCCAGCCTGAATTGATACAAGTATAATGCTGTTCAATGAAATTTGTTAGCATGCTGCAAGTGTGCATTTCAATTACCCTATTTCACTCAGTGATTGTTGAATAAGAAACTTGTTTTTGTTTTCAGAGGAAGAAGCTCATTCGAAATATGTCGCACCGTTAGGGCTGAAAGTAGACTGACTTGTAAGACTAATATATTCCCCAGTAGACCTATATTTCGCAATTTCAGTCTAGCTTGCAAATAAAGACTGCTGGTGGTCGCACAGTGTTGCTGCACGAATTTTCAGATTTATAGACGTGGATCAGCAAATGAGAAAGTGAAACATTGTATGTTTTGTGTCATCCCGTGATTCCAATGTATTACTTGTGATAATATGAAGGGCCACTCGTGAAGCTGTATGCTAAGCCCCCAAGCATTGGTGACTCAAGAAACCAGTCATAAAACGCTCTTTATTATTTACAGGCATCAGAAAACAGTGTACAAAAGCATACCATACATGAATACATGAAAAAATCTATCACTTTTTGCTCACAGCACACATCATACTAAAGCATAAAAATGTGGCACGACATCACGCACATAACTTAAAAGCAAACATGGTTAAATAGGATGCGCTTAATGCAAAAGAGCCCATAAAGTCTTCCAACTGAACTCTGTTGAAAAGTAATGTAACAGTTTCCACGGTGTTGGAAAATCAAAACGCAGCTGCAGTAGTCATTATGTAACAAGTAATGAAATTGACTGTAAAGGCTTGTGAGCAACTTCCAGACAGTTAATGGCTAAAGCAAGTCTAAAGCCCTGTCAGGGCATCTCATATTACTCGTGTTTTAATAGTTTAAGGAAAATGTTACTTCACCACGCCATTTGGACAACTGTCACTCACTTATCTCAAACAAAACACCACGCAAACATCTCATTTTGAACTAGTGCTCTATGTTGTATGACAAGGGCACAAGGTAGAATGTACCGTATTTATTCGAATCTAGGCCGACAGGCCTTTTGAAATTATCATATACCAAACTCTGGGGTTAGTTTAGATTTGTAGTTCTAAAAAAATGCGCCAGTTTTTAATTGAAATTTGTAAAATGGTGCACAGCTAGTGCTATCTAAAAAAGTCAGTACTGCAGCCGCTACTGGCCATGCCAGTAGCGAGCTGAACTATACAAGCGACATCGCCATTTTGATCTGTGTCGTGGACCTGGTTCTTTATTCTAAGGTATCGGCGTGCAGCATGGCATTATTTTAATGGCACTAAAAAGGCGATGCTACTATAGTGCTGCTTTCAAATGAAAAGTTGTGCTAGGCGCTGAGGCACCGTCAAATGTTTAAGCCGGGTGGGACTTCGGCATCGATGAGAAAAACGTCCGTCGTTGGAGGGGGCAAAGGGAGATGTTTTTTTGCCTACGCCGTAACGAGGGTGGCATTTACTGCTTGAATATAGTGCAGTGTTTGAAGATGACAGCAATAAGAATGACAGCAACGAGGCTAACAGCGATGATAACGTAGAATGAGCTAGGCATGATCATCATTCAATAAATTCTTTTTTCATTTTGTGAGTACTGTCCTCGCTTTTTTTATTCGGCCTACATTGGAGGTAGGTTTTTTTCTTTTCCTGGCTTCGAACTTCCAGGAGTCGGCCTCGAATCATGGCCAGCCTAGATTCAAGTAAATATGGTAGCTACAAGTCTTACAAGCTAAGCTTGAAAGAGACAATGGTGCATCCATTGTAATTTCTCATCATGCACATCCTCTAAAGTGACGTATTCTGCAAACAATGACACCATACATATCGAACTGCTGTATTGCAAGTTAGCAAGGAACTATTTGGTACAGCACACTGTTAATGATTATGTTCACCTGCAGCTTTTCGCAATGGGCAATAGTCCACTTCTAGCTGATGCTGTCATTATTAGCACACAAATGTCACAAAAGCACTTTTACAGCTACTCTATGTACCAGCTTGCAGGACAGCTTTCATGAAAGGGGGAAAATGCTGTGGAATGATACAGATATGGCTAGTGCGATGCAGCTACAGTTGTGCCTCAAACAAGATGCAGCAAAGAAGTTGAGAGATAATAGAGAACAACCAAAATGCAGTCAGTTTTGTTAACAGTAGCCCTTTTTGAAGACATCTTTTGGGGATATACTTTTTAGAAAATGCTATGCTCACCACAAAATACTTTCACATTTGCCAAAAAAGTATTTCACGACCCCTTTATGACTTGCTTTAGACTTTTGGTTTCTCTTTCTTTCTCATTCATACTGAACTTCCTGCAAGGCACACACTAGTGTTTCATAAGGGGCTTAGGGCTTTAGCACAGCTATTTCTGCACAAAAATGTGCATGCATGAATTTGGTATTCTCTGAAACACAAGTGCCTTAGGAAAAGCACATAGCAGCTCCCGAAGTGTGGCTCTCACTAAAATGTCTAAAGCAGAACATGCTGATAAGATTACAGACACACAGCCTCCGACCATGGCAGAATAGCTAACAGTGTGTACCATTTAAAAAGAAAGTCGTTGACTGTGCCAATCAAAAATGTCCAATTATATACTGTACTAAACCCGAAAAGTAACTGATTTTATTCTAGAGCAAGGCCGCATGACTCAAAACTTGCAAGGACCAAAACCAACTTCTCTCGGAGCCACACAACTGCACTTAAGTGAAAACCACTACACATCATGCTTGCGAAAGAGCAGTTGCATGTTTAATGTCACCACACTTCCTGCTATTCTCAGCAAATTTTATGTAATATTAATCGGTAAATACAGAAGGCTGCTCTTGTTTAGAGAGATTGAACAAAATATCTGCTCACTGACGTAGGGGCTCTCACAGAGATGACCTTAGGCTGTTTTCTTTTTACAAAATTAAATGTGTGTCTGCTTGTGCAGCTCTAGCTGGCAAGAAAGGGCGCAAAAGAGATGGTCACTATATTTGTAATCTTCTAACGAAGTGAGACGCTGTTGAAACTATACACGGATGTCTACACACTCTGAGGAAGAAAGCCATTCTCGTTCAAGTTTTCCAATATATGGACCAAAGCCTTCAACCTTTAACTGTTACAATGGATGATAAGTGGCTTTGTCTACATTTTAACCCTGACAAGTCAGGTTACAATCATGTCAATAGCCTTGGCCACTTAATATACAGCTCACTTAGCTATGTAGAGGGGGGACATTATTTGCATTGGCCTAGCACAAAGCCTTGAGTGATGTTTGCACCAGTATTACTACATTAAAATAACCTTTTCTTTGAAGGTTAACCCTGATGTGGTGATGTCTGAGCAATTATTCGGAAAGGCCGAAAAGAAAGCACATGTTGAATTATGGATGCTGTCAATAACAGTCTCGGCGCTGGTAGTTTGAGCACCACTTCGTTTATTGCATGCCTTCCTTATGCATTTCCAAAAAAGATTCAACACTCCCACATATTTTTTATGTCATTGGCTCTGCCAGTGGTTTGTAACACATATGCCAAGAGACAAAAGTATCATTTTTCTCATCATATGGCTTTGTTCTAATTGTGGCACCAGTACAACATAAAGTCTGAACTTAGGTGTGGGTTGCTCAAAATCTGTTCATGGTCTCTAGGCAACCTGAGGGCCATATGTTGGGCAGCTATGTTCTAGAACAACACATACACAGTCAAACTCGGCTATATTGAGCTTGCAAAAAAATGCCTATGAGTTCGATATGGGGCATAATTCGATATAAACATGCTAAAGAATTGGATGTTATAAAAGCACATAACATTTATAAAATCACTTTACTGATGAAACTAGCTTAGCTTTGCTTAAAATAGTTCTGTATTTTCTTCTGCTTGGGGAATTTCGCTACCTTCGACGCACGCACTTCCCCACATTATCTAAAGAGTCGGATCAGCAAAGGCCGCAACCTTCCGCATTCGCGTAAAGCACCGGACTAGTGCGAGTGCACCAATCACCTCGAAGGATGTGGGCAAAGGACCATCGCTGTTTCCCCAATGTGCCCACTTTCATTTGTGCTCGGTACAATGTCGGCAATGTAGTCTTCATCTTTGGGCGGCTCTCCCGTGGTCGCGACACCATCATCTCCACTCACAAACTCGTCGACTGTTGATTCGTCAACGGCTTCTGGAAATCATCTCACTCATCAGTATTCAGAGTCATTAACGGGCACGCGGAATCCATCCTGAAGCAATTTCGTATAAACCACTTGTGCACAGCCGTGTGTACGCGTCGTGTGCCACGGGCATCGGGTCGCGAGTTTGTGCGCTTTAGCACTAATCTCCCCCTTATTCTTCAAGATCGTGCTGAGAGTGCTCCTCAGAATCTTGCACGCTGTGGGGACGTTCGACCTCTCACCGCGGTCGACCCGGTTTATGATTTCAAGCTTCAGGGCAAAAGGAAAATTCTGCCACTTCATAAAGCAACACTGCAGGAGAAGGCCTACAAGGCACAAACACGATGAACCAGAAAAGTAGCGAGGCATTTCGCACTTGCACCATCTTGCACGACGAGGGCGCAAGAGCCTCTCATTAGCAGCCCGAACAAGCGCCGCGGGCAAGCCAAGATCATTTTTTGCAGGGGGGTGTCGACGGCTCGCCACACGCTGCGCGGTCACAGTAAAGAGGGTGGTTGGTTGGAGCTGCGCCACTGGGGGGAAAGCCAACTTCTGGAGGCACTTTTGCGCCGCTTGTCCTTCGATATATCGGGAGCCACTGCAATTTTTGTTCGATGTATGTACAATTTTTGTTACATATGCTCATTTTAACTATGCCGTGTTCTGAAATTTTTCGATATACAGAATAATTCAATGTAAACGGGTTCGATATAGACGTGTTCGACTGTATACAGTACAGCATTTCGGTTTAGCTTTTCCAAGCTTATGATCTTTCAGTTTGACACCCTGCTACAAACTTAAACAGATTCTAGAACCAAGTTTTCATGCATTGAACTCAAGTAAACAGACTGTTTATCATTTAAGACAATGCTCTTCTTCAGTATACTAGCGCTCATGACAGAACGTTCCACAGCAGGAACCACCTCCACAAAATGCAGAAATATGACTTCAGAAATATTTGTTAACAATTCTGATTTCATTCTAAAAACCTTCATACACACTTGCACGTCATGACTATTTCCACTTGTTGAGCAGTTACGTCTTAAAAAAATTCCATAATGCGACCAAAAATACCGTTAGCTTGTGCATAAGAGTTATTTCTCTTAGACTTATCAAGATGAGCTCTGAAGAACGTAAATGGCCCGACCAACATTTTCTGCAATTCTATTCTGTCCTCTTTCTCAACCCCTTTGCCTGTGAGCAGTACAGACCCTACAGAGCACACGTTTTTCCGTAAGGAGTAGCCTTTCATGAGAGTCTTACAAGAAGACCCTAAAGTGCGATGGATGTTTTCCATACATCTTGACGCCCAAAGCTTTGAGAGAGCTTGCAGAATCGCAAACTTGTTGGCAATCTGAAACTGTGGAAAGCTGGTTCCATTGACATATCGTCCAAGTGTACCATTCGTAGATTAAATGGAAAAAGGGAGTAACTCCTCAAAGGACCCCAGTTTATGGCACTGTCGACAACATGCACAAGGAGGTGAGCATTATATGTCATGTACTCGATACCGTACAATATTTGGTACTTGAGAAGAAATTTTTTCATCTCTCTCATAATTGTGGCAAGCTGCTGAACGCAGATGACAGGGCCAAGAATGTAATGCATGATCTCAACAAATTTCAACCAATGATTGTAATGTCTTTCTGGAATGCGGCCTTTTAATACGACTGGGGAATAAAACAGCAGCCAATCGGCAGCCTTCCATTCTTTTATGCCCTTTAAAGATCTTGGCAGCCTCGAGTGCTCCCATGTGAGGGTGAGGCTCAGAAGACATTCGTCTGCATCAGCAAGATGTCGGTGCAGATGAAATCGGCGGCACTGTGTGGGCTTGAGCCACATAAACATTGTTGCCCGAATAAAACCAGAACAAACGGCATGCATGTAGTCCACTACAAAGCCCTCACCAAATGAAAAATGTGAAAGAAGTGTCAGCACACTTGCTCCTTTGATGCCACAACTAGAGGCCTACATGGCCTTGGCCTTACGAGCATGGTGCAAAAATGACTCTTGCATTCTGAGCTTGTTTGTAGAAGCACTTGGCGGATATACACGACAAAACCCATTTCATTTTGGAATAACCTGCCCAGAGTCCTCACACCATACACAACCATAAGTGCCGTTGAACTGTGTCATGCTAGTTATTTCACATCTGGCCACACTCTCTACTGTACAGGGACCAGGAAATGCCTTTGACGTGTGCGATATACCACTGCTGTCCCTCCAAACAACTCCAGTGGATGATAGGTCATTCATTGTTTTCAAAAATGGTATTAAAAAGTTGTTCATTGATCGTTTCCCTGTGCTAAACCATACCTCAGCCAACAAAAAAGTCTGCACACGTTCTTTGTATGGAAGTTCATTAACCATCGAAAGAACAGGCCACATGCTCGCATTAGAACTTTCAAAGAGGGGCACACCGTCAATATTAAATATCAGCGTTATGTCATTCGATGTCACTTGCAACTTGTTGTACTGATTGCTTTTGGTGATGTCGCACACATCAAACGAAGTGCCTGTTCTACTGCACTGCAGCTTTCCTGACTCTAGCACATGTTGAATTTGGCCCTTCAGGTCCATTACAAAAAAAATGACCAGCTTTTCAGCAAGCTGCCACTTGCACGATTCACACTGCACTGACTGCAGACCACATCATTTCCTGGTAATTCTGGTAGTTCACGAATATGTCCAGAGCACACACTACAGTAGAAGTGCTTAGCATACTGCTTTTCGGCTGCAGCAAAGTGTCGAAAAAAGTATACTTTGATGATGGGTATGCGACACCTTTTGGCAAGTGAGCACTAAGAAGCTTGAGTAGGCTCTCAGTGGCTTCTTTTGAGCAGCCATGGCGCAAGCTGTGGGCCATGACCATTAGGAGGCTTTCAGCTTTCGTAAGCTTGGCTCCAGGAAACAGGTCTTCATCCTAAGCAGAGAGAAATGGTAGTAAACATTGGTTGTGTTAGAAAATGTACAACAGTACAATCATAGACTTGTAGATGCCTGTTTTGTTGCCTACACTAAAAGTTGGACAGAAAATCCTGCCATGACAAGGACTTCATGAGTAATTTTCTGGCACAGGCTTTATACTGGCTAACCTGTTACTTACCCTAGCAACCAACTTTAATGCACCATTTTAAGCTACCCCTTTTACATTGCGAACCTGCCTGAAAATAATGCAGCTGCAAACTCTGCATGGTGAACACCAGATGGCCACCAAAGAAACCTCTTTAAAGTAGTCATGGTACTTGCAGCACAGTGAGACGAAGCGCTGTCTTGCCATGAAATTTGTGCTTTGGGACAGCAGATATTTTAACATGTTCTTTTAGAGCACTATTCATCATCATCAGCCTGGCTATGCCCACTTCAGGGCAAAGGCCTCTCCGACATTTCTCCAGCTACCCCGGTCATGTGCTACTTGTGGCCATGTTGTCCCTGCAAACTTCTTAATCTCATCCAGCCACCTTTCTGCCGCTCCTTGCTACGCCTCCATTCTCTTGGATTCCAGTCCATAACCCTTAGTTACCATCGGTTATGTTCCCTGCTCATTACATGCCCTGCCCATACCCATTTATTTTTCTTGATTTCAACTAAGATGTCATTAACTCGCGTTTGTTCTCTCACCCAATCTGCTCTCTTCTTATCCCTTAATGTTACACCCATAATATTTCTTTCCAAAGCTCATAGCGTCGTCCGCAATTTAAGTAGAACCCTTTTCGTAAGCCTCCAGGTTTCTACCCTGTACGTGAGTACTGGTACGACACAGCTCTTATACACTTTTCTCTTGAGGGATAACGGCAACTTGCTGTTCATCATCTGAGAATGCCTGCCAAATGCACCCCAGCCCATTTTTATTCTTCTGATTATTTCAGTCTCATGATCCGGATCCACGGTCACTACCTGCCCTAAGTAGATGTATTCACTGACCGCTTCCAGTGCCTCGCTACCTATCGTATTCTGATATTCTCTTCCGAGGCTGTTAAACATTAGTTTTCTGCAGATTAATTTTTAGGCCCACCCTTGTATTTTGCCTGCCCAGGTCAGTGAGCATGCATTGCAATTGGTACCCTAAGTTACTAAGCAAGGCAATATCATCAGCGAATCGAAAGTTACGAAGGTATTCTCCATTAACTCTTCTCCCCAATTTTTCCCAATCCAGTAACTATTAACACTACTAAGCTACAATAAATGTTCGAGGAAGATTTCTGAACTTCATTTGCAAATGACACAAAAAAGCAGGCTTTGGCCAGAACACGACAGTATTATACCGGTGTCACAAGTAGACTTCTGATCGCAATGAGGACCGTTCCGGATCAAAATTCTCCACTGCAATTGGCTCTCTCGCGCATTTTGTGCAAAGGAGCCAATCAAGACCTAGAAATTCGATCTAGATCGGGCTTGATCGCGATCAAAACACACACACGCACATTATTTCTGCATATTACTACAACAGGTGCCAAGATAACCCCTGAACACTGAAGAAAAACGCTAGGAAATTTCATCGGCACATTACGTGTTCTGAAGCTCTATTCCTACCTCAGCTCCACTTTACCAGCACCAGTTTTGTAGCGCAGCGTGTCGACAAAACTGCGTTTACATCAGTAATATGAATTTACCAGCGTGGTCTTGTCCTTAATTGAGATACATAACTGCTGCGGTCAATGATCGCATCGGTACGCTCCCAACTTCATTATATTTTAACACTGAACACTAACGCAATAGAAGTCTAATTCTATCATATCAATATTTTCACTATATCACTAGGTCACTACGCTGCAGAAGCTTCAGGAGATAACCTGAGAGGTTACAGCAACAAAATAATTTGGAAATCACGCCTGCCACCACAACGCTTACCAAGTCATCCTTAAAGCCTCTCGGAAAATGCTGCTCGCCGTGGTCCAGATACACATCAGCGCGATCAGCGTCACATTCCGGATCGCTGCTCTCAGAGGACGAGGTCGACGAGGTTTCACGCGTGCTTTCCAATGGATGGCGGCAGTCTTCAATTGAAGCATCAGTTGAAGGGAACTTCAACCCTTTGGCTCTGGCCTGCGTCAGCGTTAGCTTCGCTTTCACTTAAACTTTCTTCGCTTGCATCAGTAGAACCTAGTGCACTGTCCAACGCGGCAGACGAAGCACCAACTGATGAACGTTTCTTAAACCTATATTCTGAGCGTATGGGAACGTTGATAGACGGATCCCATAAGTACTTTCCGAATTGTATTTTCGGCGGCATTGTTCGCGAACGGCGCAGGCACAGCACCTACGGGACTTGCACGATTCTTATGGGATAAAATATAGAGCGCAATACAGGGTAAAACAGCGAACGGCGAATGCGGAGCAGTACAGCCTGCAGCAGCGATTTCCCACGTGTACTGCGCATACCCGCTGGCTAGAATACCTAAAGCGTTGCCAGCCGGCCACCTGCCTCGGCGTTCAACGACTCAACATTGAAATGTTAGATCAGTGCATCGAAGAGTTAAGTCTGGGAAACGAATTTTATAGTAATTTGCAATAGTATGTCACTCACAGGGCTGCAAACATTTATTAATGTTTTGTTTCAGGTTTTTGTCATGAGTTATTTTTTATCATTTTCTACCAAACTTAGCCATATCTAAAAAGTGAGCAGGGAACACTGATAACATCTCTTTTGTTTGCGTTTTTCTCTCGCCATTTTGTACGTATTTTGTTAATCGTCTCCCGGCCTCTCCCCGTGCGTTTGTTTGCTGCGACAGCTGGAGTGAAAGATGTCCCACGTCCTTATTAAATGGGTTGACGATCATAAGTGGGACGTGTATCCCGTGAATGCTTTGGCGGACGCGGATGTGGCCTTCCGTCTGCTATCACAGCAAGGGTCGATTAAACAGTTAAGAGGAAGCGTCCAACGCGTGAGTTGGAAAGAAGGAGCGCCACCGGCCCCGGCTTATACTTCTTGCCTTCGGTGAGTACATCTCGTGTTTTTACGGCTGTCCCAACTTAAGGCCTGCTGGATTCATCCACGTTATACGGAACCTGTCTCGGAAAAGTTTATGCGCTGTCCAGGTTGCCGGTGTAGGGTGCTGCACGTACCATCGGTCGATCGCTAAGATACGGGGAAAAAAATGAACGTAGCGAATACGATCGACACGACCAGTTTCTGTGCTAGACCTTGATATTTTTCATACGTATACCCGAGCAGCGTGATGTAACACAGCCTAGCCATAAATTCGTGCTAGCTGGCCCGGCTATCAGCCATTCTGCTCGATATTTCGGCAAGGTTCTGAGTGGTGTTGTATGGGCGTATTGTATATTGTCGGCGAGCCCCAACCCACGCACCAGTCCGGGTTCTAGCTTAGGTGACCTCGTCGCCGCCAATAATGCGAAATAATGACACGTTGTTACAATTAGTTAAAGAAAACACGACTGAATAAATATAATTACGTCGAGCCGCCAACTTATGACTTACGTCAGCGCAACCGTGACTTCTGCAACACCAGTCAGAAATTTGCCGATATTTCAACGTCGCATAACATTCTTTCATTTGGGTTAATTTGTGCTCTCCTAATGATTGTGCTGCCTTAAACAGACAGTTGGTGCTTATGGTAATAACATGCTAATTGCGCATTACCACATAGACTCCTTCGCACTGATACACACACAACAAAAGTTGACAGTAGGTAGTCTTTGAAAGACATCAATATGAAGATCGAGCTTCGCGACGTGTCCGGCATATATTTCCCGCCGATGAAGACCGGAAGAAAATGTACTAATCAGCTATATTAGGCCTGGAGAACGCCTTTTAGGTAAAAAGAGAAAATTTCTTAGACGTCAATTTTATTTAAACATCTCTGCAAAACTGCCGTAACACGACATTGATTCTGATTCCCTCGGTAGGCTTGGCAACAGCTCCAGAGCAACGAAAACACTCTCACATACGTGCATGCACTCACGCATACACACACCAAACAAGGGACCCCCTTTGTGCGATAGGGAGGGAAGGGTGGTTGTCCTTTTTTGGTATTTGTTGTGAGTGCATGCATGCATGCATTTTTTTGTTTGTGTGCTCTAGAGCGGTTACCAAAACTTTATGAAAGTGTGGTTCATTAATTTTCTTTTTTTAGCTCATTTGATAACATGGAAATACTATTGTTAGCACAGGTACGTGCCTTTAACAACAAACACTTGATTGCATTATTGTTGAAAGATATCGGTTATATTTTTTTATCTCGGTAGCATTTCGTTGAGCAGCTAATATCTACATATATTTATGAAATACTTCTTTCAATAATCATGTCATAAGAAGCCGACGAACAAAGACTGCATAAGGGAAATTACTTGTACTTATGAAATGAATTAAACAAATGATAAATTATTGGAAATGAAAGTGGATGAAGAATCACCTGGTTGCATATGGGATACAAACCCACAGCCTTGCATTACGTATGCAATCCTCTTACCAAGTGGTCTCTTTGTTGGTTGGCTTCTTGTGATATGACTAATAAAAATTGGGCACCTCGGTTTCCTTTCTTCTTTAAATAATGGCATCTACCATTTCTTTAACAGGGAGCCCATCACAACTGGAAAAAAAGAGAGCACGTCTCGTGTAGGAGGCTACTGCAGCATTACCTGATGTGCCAACAGAATATGTGCGTATGCCATCTGGTTAAATTTCATCGACCACTTTGTATGAGTGAGAACAAAAAGATGAAAATTGGTGCGCCTTATTGAACATAGATAGGCTCGAAAGTGTGGTTGAGCAACCCATTGCACATGAAAAGTGCTTGTGTACACAAACTAAAAATAATGGACATCTCTTTCTCATGTGCTGAAGAGTCCCCTTAACAGCAAATAGTTTGTCTGGGCTCTCTCTAAGCTGCAACGGTCTGAGCTTCCAGTTTCTAGTAGTGCTTGTAAACATCGGTCAAGCTTCATCCGGCTAAACTTGGGGGCAATGAATTCAGCCTAGAAAACTGGTTATCTGGATTTATAAAATACAGAATATTCAGATATGTGGTTAAAATAACTGGTTAGGCAGATATTTGAACACATTTGTTATTGTGAACAGTGTATTCCAAAAAGTGTGTTGTCAAAGTTCAGCAATTCATAATCTATAACACTCAATGTTTATTGGATGACCCAAAATGGTACTGTAAATGTTTCAGTTATGCTTTGTGTGTTCCTTGGTACTTCAAGGGTACTTCCAAGTTTTTTTTTTCGACAGTGACATCTACATCTTAACACCCATTCAGTGTGCCATAAAACTTTACTAATTGCCTGAAGAAGCTTGTAGGGCATAGTCAAAACAGCTTAGGAAATTAAAAAAGAGAACTTTAAGGATCTCTTGAATGTTTCTGGTTAACCATTGAGCCCCCAAAGTTGTCTTTAAGTTTGTCGGTGGCTTACTGTAGTAATTATGTGCAGATATCAGAGAATCATTGCAGCAGTAGTGACATACCTTAATGTGTAACTCTTCAGTAAGCCCTGCAATATGCTCAGGCCTAAATAATCATACTACACTGTAGAGCCATTTTTCTCATCCACAGCATTAACATGCTGCTGCCACACTGTAAGGCATTCATACCTCGGGCTGCATCTTTCCGTTGCTTTGCCGTTGCTTAACAGGTAGATAGATGGTCGTGCATTTATTTTTTAGAAATGTATATAATACATTATTTGTTTATTGATTTACAATACCTCAAAGGCCCCAGTGAAGGGTTCTTACATGAGGGGTGGACTATGTACAAATTCGCTTGGTGTTATACAATTTTTTGATCGCTTTCTTGAAGTCGGTGCTACTGGAGAGGAGCGCGACGTCAGAGGGAAGGTCATTGCGGTCTTGCTATGTTTTGACAAACAATGAAGAAGGGCGCGCAGTAGTTCGCGCGGATGGTGGGTATACAGCTGTTTCATGATTGGTGCGATCTGAATGAAGACGGGTTGGCTTGATGGCAGGAGTACAAGGTGACGTATGATAAAACTTGAACAATAGGAACAGATGTGCAATTCTGTGGCATGCTGAAAAACTTCCTAGGTTTACACGAGATTTTAGTTCAGTGACACTAGAATGTGTGTCACTGAACACATTTCTGCCCAGTGCTCTGAATGTCAACGTGAAGAAATTGAAGAAAGTGCGGGTAACCGGCGGGCGTAACTATGACTCTCTTTCTGTGACCTCAGTGCAGCGTGCCTGCTTCGGTTGGCGTGATCCTTCTGGCCCTTCAGGCATCATGAGGGGCTGAGCTGTGGTCTGCGTCCCCGTGCCGTGCTTGCTTGCAGCGTTGATGAGGCGGCGGCCCAGTCCAATGTTTTTCTTTTTCCTTTTTCTATATTTTTAAAATTAATTTGCAATTTCTTTTCATTTTTTTTTTCATTAATGGCTGTATGACAGTGTGATAGCTGTTGGGGCACTTGATGCGGTTGTTGCGTGCGTGGATAGAGTGGTGTTTAAGTAATAGTTAGCTATAGGTTTATTGTTTACATAAGGTCCTTGTTCAGCACGGCTGCTGTTTACATTTTGGAATGGTCCTGGCGTTGCAACAACGCTAATTTACATTATCTATCTGTGTCACAGATATAACCTTGTAAAAAGTATTAAGTCCGCGGTGGCTTAAAAGTGATCTGAGGGCGCGCAGTTCACGACTGTGCGCCCAGAGGTTCTAGCTATGCAAGTATGCGTTAGTGGCCAGCGGCGCTAATAATCCCATTCTTTTAGTAACCGTCCGAACATAGTCGTCCTACGTATCGCGGTTTAGATGCGTATTTAAACTTCGGCACTACTCATGCAACAAGCTAAGTTGCATTAATTAAATCATTGTCCGCTCACTGGCCTTGGCCGAACCTTGTACTCTTGATCTTAAGGCTACGTACTGCACCGTACTAGGCTGGTTGCCTACGCAAATCTTGACGCCGCATTTAATTAGAATTTTTCTTGTGGCTGGCGAGTGCTCCTACACATTCTATCATATGTCCGATATCAGATTCACTTGCGATTGGGTCTCCGCAGGCCGCCGCGAGCTGCACGCTACTTAAGGGGGCGTTGGCCTGCAGCCCAGTTCAGTGCAGCGCGCCTGCTTCGGTTGGCGTGATCCTTCTGACCCTTCAGGCATCATGAGGAGCTGATCAGCAAAAATCGCTTATCGCGGACATTTCTAGCTTCTTTCCTGTACAGTACACTTCACTAGACGCTTTTTAAACGCTCGCAAAGTACCTACGGACGTATGCGATTAGCTGACTGCGCTATCGCTAATCCGCTGGTCGAGGGTTCGAATCCTGCAGCTCGGTACCCTTGTTTTTTTCTCTTTTTCTTTCATTCATTCTTTTAGTTTCCTTTTTTGGACTGGGCTCTGCGGCTGGGCCTTGATGTATGGCACGGGGGCGCTGTTTGTTTGTTTTGGAAGCCTCTGTTTAGTAACAGGTCCCCAATTTTTCGTTATGGCCAGCAACGTTCACTTTCTCGTTTATCCCTTGGAAAATATAAAGTGTCATTTATGTTTGTACTCGGATTGTCGTCTGGCATCTCTGGAGCGTCACAATGAGCAGAAGCACGTCCTTATTATTAACTGGAAATGTTCGGTGTGTGCATGCGTTTTTCGGAGCTCGCGAAGCGTCGCGGCACATCGTTGGCACTGTTCTAGCAGAGCAAGTTCTGCAGCCGAGACCTCTAGTCAAGTTGATAGTGTTAACGAGGTCTCCTTGGACAAAACGGGAGTGCAATTATCTACCTCGAGACAACAAGCTCATCCTGGCTCTAATGCCAGTGTTAATGACATTACTCTAGCATATCCTCCAATCAGAAACGAGTGTAGTCGGTGTCTTACGCTATTGTCCTCCAGAGTGGCCCTTGAGGTACACTATAAGAAAAAGCATGGCGTTGTGGTTCGCTGGATGTGTTCATCCTGCTCCCGGGCCACTTATATAACCTCCCACTCGGCCTCCGCGCATTTTTGTAAATGTAGAAAAAAGACCCCCTCCATTGCCGAGGATTAAGGGGGGGGGGGGCATTGGCCAATAAAAGTGCCACCGGTCGTACTGACGCCATGAGTACTATAACTATCCCTCCTGGTCGCACTGGGACTACTGGGGCAGCTACTGGTGATGGTACTCTCCGGGCGAATGCCTCTGCTCGGCACTGGAGCCCCTTGGAGTTGCGCAAAGTGGCCTCTGTTAGGCTTAAGCTGGATGCAGGTGCTACAGGTTATGCCATTAGTTTCTGGATCTCTGGGAGGACTGCCGCGGAGATAGACGCCCATCTTTCCTCGGCCCAGTATCGAGAAGTTGAAAAACAATTGAGGTCAGAGCATTCGGCGGACTATTCCCAAGGCACGTTGAAAGAGAAGTCCGACCCCCCTCAACCTCCAAACAGTAATACTGGCTTAGCCTCTCACGGCAGGCAATCTTGCAAGTTTAAAACTCCTCTACATGCTCGTATGCCGTTATTTTCTTCCTCTTCGTCATCCTCCTCCTCTTTGGGCAGGGAAGAGCCGCCACCCACCCCTGGGCAGTTACCCAGTGACAACTGTGGAGCTAAGAGCCAAACTGTTTCCCCTGCCAGCGATGCTGGGGTGCCACCAGGCGGAGAAACTAAAGAGGTGGACATAGCTGATCGCCAGGGGGTTCCCCAGACCCCACCCACTGGGATGAGTGGTGGGTCTGGCCATACGTCGCCGGGGTACGGTGCTACTATAGCGCACTCGCTGCCCTCTGCCGGGAGGGACGCGCTAGAGTGCAGTGGACTTAGGCCCCGGCCAACGTCGCCCGCCTCACCAGATCCCCAAACCGGCTTCATGGGGGGAGGTGTTTTTGTGGCACCTGAGGGAAGAGATCGCATCTATGAAGCTCAAGAATTTCAGGAACAGGAGGGCGAAAAAGGAACGGCTGACAGCCTGGCGCTTGACGACGAAACTGTTTGCTTGCCACAGCCGGGTGGATCCGGATGCGCTGCCACAAGATGTCCGCATCAGCAATGACACTAGAGATTTCTCCAATGGGCCTCAGGTTCCAGTTGGCTCATCTCCCCAGAGTGCCAGTCCCAGCGATCGGGCGGAGCCGATAAGAGAGTCGCGGTCCCGTGCAGTTCCTACTGCAAGCGCATACCAACCCTGAACGGAGCAGCAAATCCGCATTCTGGCCCAGGCTGAGGCTGGGTTGCCGCCCGGCGAGCGCCTTGTTAACGCGGCTCTGGCCGCAATATATACCACTCGTTCCCTTGACGCCATAAAGTACCTGCGGAGGCAAACTAGGTATCGGGAGATTCTGGCCGAGGAGTGAGCACGGGCTGTCACTCCAGCGCCGTTGGGGTCGACTGTGCACGATGCCGGACAGAGTGACACTAGCACTGATAATGTGCTCTCTGACGGCCAGAGTCTCTCGACCGATGAGGTCGAGGACTTACTCTTATCCTGTGGCATCGATGACCGTGGCCTAGCAGTGAATCTTGTCAATTCCCCTCTTACAATGACCGATCTTCGCTCAATCATTAAAATACTTCTTTTTCTTCTTCGCTCAATTTATGAGTACTTTCGAGTAAAAATTCGACGCGGCCGGAGGCGGGGTGGGAGGCTAGACGATTTAAATGCTAAGGTACTGAGGCGCCCTAGCGAGAGCGCACGCTCATTTAAACGGCGACTGTACGCTGAACATCAGCGCCTTTATGCCTTGGGCCCAAAAGTTCTTATGGAAGAACTAATCTCTGGCGCCGGCACTCTGCAACCTGTAACTCCAGAGGATATACATGACACCTTTGATGAGATTTTCTCCTGTGAGTCTCCTGGCGTTGAGGAAGTCGGTGTGAAGGGCGGACTACCCCGGAGCTGTCCTAGAGTTTCAGCAGAGGAGGTGGTTCTGGCACTTAAAGGTATGGTTGCTTCGTCGGCCCCTGGTCCCGACGGAATGACTGTGCGTGAACTACGAAAGATTCCGTCGGAGGTCCTAGCTTTAATAATGTCTAATTGGCTGACTCACCACAACATTCCCGATGAGCTCCGAATCTCGCGCACAGTTTTTATACCGAAATCACCCGATGTGTCCGCTGCGTCAGAACTCAGGCCGATCACAATTTCATCTGCCTTATTACGTTTGTACTCCCGTGTGCTTCTGGCCAGATTGGAAGAATCTTACAAATTTCACCCATTACAGAGTGGCTTCTCCAGCGATCCGTCGGCACAGTCGAACCTTCTGCTGTTGCAAGGATTGATGAAGCTTGCCAAACGCTTCAACCGCCAGTTTTATGCTGCCTCGCTTGACCTTCGTAAGGCTTTCGACTCCGTCAGTCAGCATGCGCTTGTCTCTTCCTTGCGAGAGGGAGGGGCGCATGATGACTACGTACTGTCGATCGCTGACCAATATTACGGTCAATCCACTACCTTTTCTTACCGAGGCAGGTCCAATGGGGTCAGAGTGTTCGTGCAGAGGGGGGTCAAACAGGGTGATCCCCTGTCGCCGTTTTTGTTTAATCTGGCCCTTGAACCCCTTCTGCATAGCCTCAACTCGTCCGGATGTGGGTATAAAGTGGAGGGAGAGACTGTGTCGGCCCTTGCCCATGCCGACGACCTAATTTTAACGGCTTCTAGTTATGAAGAACTGCTGAGGAACCTCAACGTGGCTTTACAACACTTCAAAAAGATTGGATTGGCACTAAACCCTAATAAAACCCAGTATTTTGGGTGGAGGTACGAGGCCCATCGGCTCAAGTGGTTAGACTACGGCGTTCCCCAGCTTCATCTGGGGGATGCCGTGGTCAGCCCCAAGAGCCGAAATGAACCTATCAGGTATCTGGGTCTCGACGTCTTTCTTAATAAACCTCCGAAGGCTTCAATTACACTAATCGAGAAAGAATTGGCACTAATTAATTCGGCCAAATTGAAGCCTTTCCAGAAATTACATTGCATTTAGACCTTATTGGTCCCGAAATTGTTATATGCCACGTCAAGTTCCCTCTCAGTTCTACCTATCTCTGCAAACATTGATAGGTCTGTCCGGCAGGCGATCAAGCAAATTTTGCACCTGCCGGCATCATTTCCTGACTTCATTGTTCATGTCCCGCATCGAGTAGGTGGCCTGGGCGTTTTGGAGCTCTCTCGCGTATCGGCTGAATCTCAAGTCAAGTCCTTCGCGAGGCTCCAGCCTCTAGGTTCTCCGATCGTGGATGCCGTTCTGGATGGCGCACTTGGCGGTTTCCGGCAGCAGCTAGAGGAGAAAGTGGGCGTGCCGTCGGGGATCGTCGAGTCTGCGTCTCTGGATAGGGCACTGCGTACAGCCCGAAAATCACACTTGGAGGATATCAAGAAAAGATACACGAACAAAAGCCTTTTTGCTTTTGAGAGTGATCCAGTCGGGAATAGGTGGCTCAGTCCGAATACAAAGTTTATGAGTGACGGGGACCGCATCAAGGCCCTTCGACTGAGGTCTAACCTATTCCCTACGCGGACACTCTCTAATCGGCATAGTAGTGATGATTCGGCAAAACTATGCAGACGATGCCATAAGGCCCAAGAAACAACCTATCATATCCTCCAGGTGTGTGAGGCCGTCCACGAGCCGCGTTGCTCACGGCATAACTTCATTGCGAAAGCCATAACTAACAAACTTCAGGCACGTCATCCAGATGCTGACATCTCAAGTGAACGCCTCCTTGTGGCCCATGACGGTGTCACCTAGGCTCCGGCCTGACATCGTGGTTGACCTCAGGGATAAGACATTCATATTGGATGCGGCGATTGCTTGGGATGCCAGGACTGACACCCTTGAGGCCATGTGAACCCACAAGAGGCGCAAATATTTGCCCCTTGTGTCACTTTTTCGAGAGCGTCAGCCTCAGAAGGAGGTGAAGGTCCTGGGCCTGGCGTTCGGTGCACGTGGTTTAATTTGTCCAAGCACCAAACGGGCTGCCAAGGAAATTGGTCTACGGGAAGGGGAACTGGCTTGGTTGGCAGCCAGAACACTGGTGGGCAGTTTAATCTGCCTTAACCGGTTCTCAAAACAAGACTTCGCTTGATGACCGGGGAGTTGGCAGCCCGTTTACGTGCTTGCATCTGATCATCCATAATCGTACATCTCCATTCCATGTTTTTTCATGTCATTCCATTTTATGTGTTCATTATATGTGTTCAATTTTATGTGTTTTATCTTTATACATGTATTCTATATTCCTCTTAACGCCTTTATCTTTCTTTTTTTTATCGCTTTTTATCTTTACCCTTATTATTCTTTTATCGCTTTTATCTTTATTATTCTTGCAGTACAATGCTGAATTATCTTCTGGCCAATTTTTATGGGCCAACTGGGGAAATAGCTTGGATATTAACCTGCATACAGAGGCTTCCAGCTAAATACAGCCTGGAAGTCGACCCCAGCCCTTTAAGCCACCTGAGCGTTGCATATTTAAACATTTTTTTTTGCATGCTTCTCTTTTTGGTGCCTTTTGTCTTTTCTCGTTTAAATGTTTTGTTCTTTCTAGTATGTCCTGCTAAAGCGGCTGTTCGTGCCGTCTGTCCGGTTTACTGCCCCCTCGCCCCACCAAGGCTGCAAGGAAAAAAATGGTGGCTTCAGGATGCCTTCAGCCCCAAGTGACGTTGGCTTTTTGCCACGATTTGCCTACCGGCGGACAGATGCTACCCCTTCATCATCTTAAAGGGGAAAATGAATAAAAGTCGTTTCTAGCCAAATGCCTCGTCATCTAATTAGTGACGCGCATGAATGGATTAACGAGATTCCCACAGTCCCTATCTACTATCTAGCGAAACCACAGCCAAGGGAACGGGCCTGGCAAAATCAGCGGGGAAAGAAGACCCTGTTGAGCTTGACTCTAGTCTGATTTCAATATAAAAAAATAAAAAACCGAACACACCGAACACACCGGTGTGTTCGGTGTGTTCAACGAACTAAAATGATACGAGTATTCTGACAAGAAGAATCGGGCTGCAGGGTTCTGTACAGATTGTGGCATTTTATTAAGGTCACATTGGTGAAGGTCCCAAACAGCGCATGTGTATTCAAATTTTGGTCTGATTAATGTGTGATAGGCGACACGTCGGACAGAAGGACATGCTAGATAAAGGTTAAGACGAAAACAACAAAGAACGTGGTTAGCTTCATTAGTAATGTGCGTTATATGAAAGCACCATTTTAAATCTGACAACAAATTAACACCTAGGTACTTGTAGGCACTTACACATGAAATTGCGGAGTTATAGATCAGATAATTCGGTGGTGGGTAATATTGCTGGCAATGAAAAGAGCAGTGATGTTTTATTTGTGTTTATTAACATAGGAGCCACTTGTCGCAACAGATTTCGATCCGATGAAGGTCAGACTGAAGTGAGCGAATGTCACACGTGTTTTATACGTGATGATATAGTACGCAGTTGTCTGCGAGAAGTCTGATGTTAGGAGAAATATTACTCAGTAAATCGTTCATATATATTGGGAGTAATAGTGGGCCTAGGACTGTGCCCCGAGGCACGCCTGAGATGACAGGACAGTAGAAAGAAGACTGATTATTGGCATGCACGAATTGCTGGCTGTTAGTTGGGAAGTCACAAATCCATTCAAAAGCAAAAGATTCAAACTTAACGCATGAATGTTTTAGAAACAGGCGTTCCTGCGGAGCTTTATGAAATGCTTTCTCGTCTCGAAGTCTACAAAAAATTATATATATATATATATATATATATATATATATATATATATATATATATATATATATATATATATATATATATTGTCATGCGCTAAGGCAAGAATATGCAGCAGGATCAGCAGCCAGACACGAAAATGTCAGACACAAGGAGGACGGTTCACCAGCTGGCGCAAGATCCTTGACTTCGTGGTCTTCAATCACCGTTTTTGCTGGGCACGCAGCGCTGGCTCAAAACACCAGGTAGCATTATTTCCCCTCCCAACGGAGCATCGACTCGATGCTCAAGCACAAAACGTACATGGAAACTACACAAATTAGGTAAGACAAAAAAAGTGTGTGGGGGGGGTGGGGGACGCGCTAGCACACATACGGAAATGCACACGGAAAAATGTGTTCTGTGGTCGGGAACAAAAAAAAACGCTTCACAGTTCTTTGGAGGAAGACGCGACGACAGCGAAAAAAAAAAGGTTGTTTCACTAGTACACTTCACCGTGTAAAATACGGCTTGAGGCGGACCACATGTACAGTCTCTGCGCGTGGTAAACAGCGCTTGGACGATGGCAGGTCTCCATCTGGGATCACTTCATAGTTCACGTCGCTTACACGTCTTAGTACTGTGTATGGTCCGAAGTACTTGCTGAGGAGTTTCTCGCTGAGGCCTCGCCGTCTAATGGGTGTCCAAACCCAAACTTGGTCACCAGGCTCATAGGTCACTTGTCTATGGTGGAGATTGTACCTTATTGCATCGGTACACTGCTGCTTTCTTATGTGCAAGCGGGCCAGTTGACGCGCTTCCTCGGCGCGCTGAATGTACTCCTCGACGTCAGGAGCTAACTGGTCGAGCTGGTCGGTATCTTCATATGGCATCATGGCGTCTAGCATAGTTTGGACATCTCGACCATAAACGAGGCGGAATGGCGGGAAGCGTGTAGTTTCCTGCGTGGCAGTGTTGTACGCAAACGTTACGTACAGTAGGATTTCGTCCCACGTCTTGTGCTGTACATAGCGAGCATGTCTGCCAGTGTTTTGTTTAGTCTTTCCGTCAAGCCGTTAGTCTGAGGGTGGTATGCAGTGGCCTTTCGATGACTCGTGTAGCTCAGCTTGAAGATGTCATCCAGAAGCGTCGCCGTAAATGCCGTCCCTCGGTCAGTGATGATGAATGACGGTGCGCCGTGCCGAAGCACAATGTGATGCATAAAAAACTGGGCAACTTCAGATGCTGTCCCGCCTGGTAGTGCCTTCGTCTCAGCGTAACGCGTCAAGTAGTCAGTTGTGACAATGATCCACTTATTGCCGGAGGAAGACAAGGGAAATGGTCCAAGAAGGTCCATTCCAACTTGATCAAACGGCGTACGCGGAGGGTCGATGGGTTGTAGAAGGCCTGCAGGCTTGCAGGGTGATGACTTGCGGCGCTGGCATTCACGGCATCCTTTCACGTAGCGTTTGACGCAAGCAGTCAGTTTAGGCCAGTAGTACAGTTGCCGTACCCTGTCCAGAGTCCTTGAGTAGCCCAAGTGACCAGATGTCGGCTCGTCGTGGCAGGCTAATAGGATGTCGTCGCGAAGGGCTTGAGGTACTACTAGCAGATGTGGTTTGTCGCCGGCACCTGTGTTTCTTTTGTATAAGATGCCCCCTCGTAGGCAAAATGACGACAACCGTCGCGAAAGTGGGCGAGGAATGGACGCGACGCCGCCTTCTAAGTGATCGATGACGGGTCTTAACTCAGCGTCCAATCGCTGTTTAGCGAGCATATCCGGCCCGCTGAGGGCTCCCAGAAAGGCGCTGGCGTCTTCCTCGTCAGGAGTCTGAGATTTAATAGGTGCCCGTGATAACGTGTCAGCATCTTCATGTTTCCTGCCTGACTTGTACACGATGGTGATGTTGAATTCCTGAAGTCGCAGACTCCAACGTGCCAATCGTCCAGAAGGGTCTCGGAGGTTGGTCAACCAGCACAAAGCGTGATGGTCGGTCACAACTTTAAATGGCCGCCCGTATAGATACGGCCTAAACTTTGTGGTAGCCCAAATAACCGCGAGGCACTCCTTCTCTGTGGTGGAATAATTGTACTCTGCGCGTGACAGAGTGCGGCTCGCGTAGGCTATAACTCGTTCAGTGCCGTCTTGTCGTTGCACCAGGATAGCTCCGAGACCGATATTGCTGGCGTCAGTGCGTACTTCTGTGTCGGCATCCTCATCAAAATGACCGAGCACGGGAGGAGAAGACAAGCGACGTTGTAGCTCCGCAAAGGCATCAGTTGTGCATCAGTCCAGAGGAATGGCGTGTCGTCACGCGTAAGGCGAAATAGCGGATCTGCAATCTTCGAAAAATTTTCAATGAAGCGTCGATAATATGCACACAAGCCCAAAAATCGTCTCACACTTTTCTTATCGGTTGGAGCGGGAAAAGCTGCTACGGCAGCAGTCTTCTCAGGATCAGGCCGAACACCTGCCGCGCTTACGACGTGACCAAGGAACTTCAGTTCCTCGTAACGGAAATGGCATTTCTCTGGCTTGAGGGTAAGGTCAGCCGATCGAATGGCTTCGAGTACATTCCGAAGGCGTCGAAGGTGCTCGTCAAAAGTTTCCGAAAAGACAACGTCATCATCGAGATAGACGAGGCAGCTTTTCCATTTGAGGTCAGCGAGAACGGCATCCATCATTCGCTGAAATGTGGCTGGAGCGGAACAGA
This sequence comes from Dermacentor albipictus, assembly GCF_038994185.2. Classification (NCBI taxonomy): domain Eukaryota; kingdom Metazoa; phylum Arthropoda; class Arachnida; order Ixodida; family Ixodidae; genus Dermacentor; species Dermacentor albipictus. Next base: position 87,463,448 of record NC_091826.1, on the reverse strand, counting down.
GCCCGAAAGGGAGTACTCTAAATTCGTAAAGGCCGTCCGGAGTTACGAAAGCAGTTTTCTCGCGGTCACGCTCATCTACTTCAATTTGCCAGTAGCCGCTTTTCAGATGGATAGAGGAGAAATACTTCGCGTGCCTCAGCCTGTCCAGAGAATCGTCGACACGAGGCAACGGGTACACGTCTTTCTTTGTGACGTTGTTTAGCTTCCGGTAGTCTACACAAAATCGAAGCGTGCCATCTTTCTTTTTAACAAGAACGACTGGCGATGACCAGGGACTGCATGAAGGCTGGATTACGCCGTCTTGAAGCATTTCCTTCACCTGCGTTTGAATAGCATGTCGTTCGGTCGGGGAAACACGATAAGGCTGTTGCCGTATGGGGGGCACGTCGTCAGAGGTGATGATACGGTGTTTCGTAATCGATGTTTGACGTACCTTCGACGACCGTGCAAAGCAAGAGTGGAACTCATGCAACAGCTCGCGCAGGGGTTGTCTGTTCTCTTCAGAAAGCGTTGGACTAATGTCGACGTTGCGTAGAGGTGCTTCAGCAGTGCCGATTGCCTCGGAAACAAAACACTCAGTGACATCGGCGATGGGGTCGGCGTAGGCGATGACAGTACCGGGGAAAAGGTGCCGGTGTTCGTAGCTGAAGTTGGTGACAAGAACCTCACAATGGCCACCGTGGAGATCGACAAGGCTTCTTGCTACGCAAACACCATGAGAAAGCAGGAGAGACCGATTGCTTTCTACGACTGCTTCACCGTGTATGAGCTTGTCACATGCCACTTGAACCACGACACTTGCACGCGGTGGTAACGTGACAGCGTCATCGATGACACGAAGAGATGCTCGAGGGTGGATGGTGTTGGTCGTCGCTGTGGCGCTTTTTGTCGAGAAAGTGACGAGGCGTTGTCGAATGTTGATTATAGCGCCGTGCTCCCTGAGAAAATCCATGCCGATGATTAGGTCTCGAGAACACTGAGGGAGAATGCTCAAACTGGTAACAAACGTAGAGCCGCGAATCTGTATTCGTGCCGTGCACATGCCGAGTGGTGTGACGATGTGCCCGCCAGCTGTACGAACTGGCGTTTGATTCCAAGGCGTGGTCACTTTCTTCAGAAGGGTGGCCAGTTTTTCGCTGATTATAGAATAAACCACTCCAGTGTCCACTAAAGCAGTCAATTCACGACCGTCAAGCAGTACAGGAATGTCCAAGGAAATTATTTTTCTGTAATCAGCAGGTACTGTCGTCGTCGATGTATCTTCGGTCCGCGTACACGTCAGTGGGGGTCCTTGAGCACGTCCAGACTGAGCGGCCTCGCCCCCAAAGGTCGCTGTGGTTAGTTTTCCCGTCGTGGGCTGGGCGACCGACCCTGCACCACGCTTGCATACGTACGGCGAGTCGGAGAAAACCGCCGCGGCGAAGGGGAGCGTGACTGGTGTCGAGCTGATGGAGATCCGCGCTGCTGGGCAACGTATTCTTCAATTTCAGGAGGACGCTGGCCGAACCTAGGCCGCGGCGAGTTCGCTGAGAATCCGCGTAGTCCGAGCTCTCGATAGGAGCACTGTCGGTAGACATGCCCAGCTTCGCCACAGTGAAAGCAAAGGGGACGGCGATCAGGTGCCCGCCACACGTCTGATTTCCTCGGGGCCTGTCGGTGGTCCTGGTAATACGGGGCGGCTTGGACGGGCTCTAGCATGGCCGGGTGCGTGGCGCGAAGCGGGGAGGGAGGTGGGGCAGGTTGCCTCAAAGCTTGCGAATATGACATATGTGGGCTGTCATGTCGTAGCGGTCGAGCTTCTGTATTGAAGGGTGGTTGTTTTAGCGCATGCTGAGCTTCGTCACGGAGAACGCTGGACAAGGAGCTGAGCGTCGGCTGTGAAGGTACCGACAGTTTCTGGAGTTCTTCGCGGATCACGGAACGAATGAGCTCTCGAAAGAAATCGACGTGACCCCCGAGAGCTCCGAAGTGCGTAGGTGAGGCAGTGTTCCCTTGACGTTCGTATGAAGGGGTCCGCTGGCGAAGAGTCTGCTCCATGGTGATGGACTCGGAAAGAAATTCTGACACAGACTTGGGAGGACTGCGCACGAGACCGCCGAACAGCTGCTCTTTCACTCCGCGCATCAGGTACCGCACCTTCTTTTCTTCCGACATGCTGGGGTCGGCTCGTCGAAAGAGACGCGTCATGTCCTCGACGTACATTGCGACACTCTCGTTCGGCATTTGGATACGGGACTGGAGATCACGCTCAGCTCGCTCTCGGCGATCAGGGCTCGCATATGTCTTAAGAATCCGCCTTTTGAATTCTGCCCATGAAGTTAAGGCATCTGCACGGTTCTCGTACCATACACGTGCGCCATCGTTAAGGCTGAAATAGACATTTTTCAGCTTGTCTGCGTCATCCCACTTGTTGAACGCGGCAACACGTTCATAGTGCAACAGCCAATCTTCAACGTCCTCATGTATGGCGCCGTGGAAGGGATTCGGCGTGCGCGGATTGAGTAGCATACAATGAATCGGCGTTGTGCCTTCCATACCGGTTGGGGTGGTCGGAGCTGCCATTTTCTCTGGGAGGAGTCCAAACTCAGGGGCTTGTCCACGGATCCTTCTGCTGGCGCGGTGTACAGGCGTAACCACCGGTACGGGGCTGGAGCTCCTGCTGCCCGGAGGGGTTTGGTGCATAGATTAGATTACCCCGCACCTCCACCAGTTTGTCACGCGCTAAGGCAAGAATATGCAGCAGCATCAGCAGCCAGACACGAAAATGTCAGACACACGGAGGACGGTTCACCAGGTGGCGCAAGATCCTTGACTTCGTCGTCTTCAATCACCGTTTTGCTGGGCACGCAGCGCTGGCTCAAAACACGAGGTGGCAATATATACACGCACACCACATAAACGCAGTTTGTTCCACATAACTTGAGGCAAAGTTTTAAAAATGAGTGGTCTTTGGGCGCGAGTTGAACCAAATGCAAATGTTGGCACTGGCCTAGAGATACTCAGGCTAATTATTTTCCCCATGGCTCACGGATTAGTTATGTTTAATTCGGGCTTGTTTCATGACCATGTGGCACTTCAGTGGCAGAGACCGTTCATGCATTTCAGCGACGTACGCCGCAAGCTTAGCCTACAGCTCCGGAAAGTTTCCAGACTTCGGCACGTGGGAAATTCCTCACTTGCCGTCACAGGAGAAAATTTCGCTTCGCTGCAGTCGCCACTCTTGAACCACCCATTCAGAAAGATCGAACTTGCGGCTCGCTGCGCAGCGTTTTTTTCTTGAGTGTAAAGGATGGCAGCCCTCTTGAACGCTGCTGTGAACGAGTGCCAAATGATTAGTGGGCCTGAAGCCCTCATGACGACTGAGGAGCATAGAAGAAGTACGTAGCCGGCAGTCAAATGAAACGCGTCAAACCAATGCCTTTCGTCAAACTATAGAGAAAGCTAATTGCAACAGGGAAAGAGAAACCCGCGAGCGGTGTCTGCTCTTCCATGAACTACCGGTACTCCCCGCAAGCGCCGCCGTTTTGAGGGTGCCGCCGCGAATGGTACAGCGACGCTTCCATCAACTATCGACAGCCCCCATGAGCGTTGTGTCAATGCCTCCTTTACTAGATGCCTGCCGCATTGTCCGGTAAACTCAGTTCTGAGTCCCCTCCCTGTTCTCGTCTCCGCGAAAAGGCAACGAACGCCTTTCATGGCGAATGCCTGTAATTTGGTTCACGTGCTGCGGCCTCTGAGATTACCACGGCATCGGTCACCGTCTTGAAGGCACGCGATAACGCTTGCTAACAGACGCCTGCGCATTTAACGTGCCGGCGGAAGCATTCAGCCGCCGCTGCCACATCCGCCGGAAGTTGAAAGGGCAAGGAGCGCCGCCTCACGGAATTTATGCTGAACTAAGGGAACCGCTGCAACAGTGGGAAAGCAAGCAACGCGGAGGGCATCTAGTAAAGGAGGCATTGGTTGTGTGCACTGTAAAACTCTCAAAAATGTTGGAAAATTCTTCCGAAAAGCGAACAAGCACGTGGGATAGCGAAAAGCTGCGGGTAGGGCCATAGGGCAAACATAAAATTGTAACTACGTTGTAGCTCCCATTCGTCTCGCTTTCTTGGCGGTGCCATGTGTTGGTTTCGATTGTAAATCCACACACCCCCCTCCCCCACTTCAGATTTTCAATTAAAAAAAAGTGGTCGACTTACAATGGTGTCAATACGGTACTCTCCACACTGAATTTGACATTCCAGCTTCAGCATCCACAATACGAACACTTCTATGTGGGTCTGAAGAAAACTTTGACGGAATATCTTTCTCGGTGTCCTCACCCAGGATTTCTTCATAAAAGTCCCAGTCTGTCTCAGCGTTTCATATGCATGCACAATCGTCATTGAGCTCGGACGCTTACCTGGATGCCAGTGTTGAAATAACTCAGCTGCGCGCCTTCTATGTCCACTTGGCACACCTAGAACCAAAATTATATCCGCTCTTTTCTCATTGGAGTAAGCCATATATGCTGCTCAACGTTGGTCACAGCCAAATAGCATTGCTGTCAAGAACACGCAGGGATACGGGCGCCTGATATATTGACCGGATATATTGACGTTCACTGGAATTGGTTCAAATGAGATACATAAGGTATGATCTACATCCGGCAAACTGGAACAGCCTTCGGGCACACTCTCTTAGGGACTGACGAGCCGGTCACAGTGCACAAGTGAAGCCAGACGCGGCCATCCAATACTGCGACCACGAAGCAATGTGCGGGGTGCGAGATCAAAAAAGAACGTCTAGTAGACAGTAAGTGTGAGAAGGAGAGCAGACTGGGCCAGTAGGAAAAGAGTCAGCATATGAAGAAGACATGCATAATCTTCCTTGAATATAGAAAATGCTTTATTACCATTAGTTTTGTCCTCGTGTGATTTATCCGCTGTTATTAGAGCCCAAAGGTTCAAAGTTGTAGCATCATCATTCAATTTGAAGACTACTACAAGGTCATTTGTGTGCAAAGGCAAAATTGTAGCAGCTGTCATCACCTTCCTTCGTTCCCACGCATTCCGCCCTTTCCTTCTTTCAAGTAGGATCAAAATGCTGCTTTCGTCTTTTGTTTTTTGTGGCCTTAGATGCCTTATTGCTTCGGCAGCATGCTTTTGCACAATCCTGCGATAAGAGCCGCATGCCCAGATACCTACACCAGGCATAACGCCCTGTTGTGGGCCAGTCTCACTGCAGTCGACCTTGTTCATCCATCATTCACTTGAGAGCAGCATAATAACAGTGCACAAGTGCCCCGTCGCATGGTATTTTTTCATATTTCGCGGGCTCTCATTGGAACGCGGAAAAAAGGAGCACATGGGATATATAGTGTTGGAAACGATTTATTGAGAGGTTTCTCAAGGTGCTCTACAACTTTGCATATCACACTTGGGGTCTGCAGCCAATACTTAAAAAGTTGATTAATTAAACATAACTAATCCGTTAGTTCAGGAGGAAATTAAATATAGCCTGAGTACGTCTAGGCCAGTGCCAACATTATTCATTCGGTTAAACTCGCGTCCAGAGTGTCTTTCATTTTTAAAACTTTGGCTCAAGTTATGTGGGACAACCTGTATACATAGTACAGGAGGGAGATTGAAAGGTTAGATGACATAGCTGGCTCTTCTTTACACTATTACCAAAACAGATGTTTCTAAATTTAAGAAACTAACCCTCATTTATGACTGGTTGCGAATAAGCTCATTATGTAAACTAGGTTGGTACTTAACCAGACTTATTTAGTCGAGACAAGCACGGGCCGGTTTTTGTAGCAATGCCTTTTCCCATGGAGGAAAGAAACAAAATAGAAGAGGCCTTGACGTCACATTTTTGAAGCCCGAAATGCAGCCATGTTGGTGTGCCATCTCCCTTTGCGCCTCCAATCAGCTCGCCGGAGCAGTTAGGCACGAGCTTTGAACTTGCATTGCTACGATCTGCCAGAAGTGTGTGCTGCTGACACGCATCAGAACAAAGCCTATGAAACTTCTGTAACAGTTTTAGTGAAGCCGTCGCGATCCTGTGCTCTTCCGTGGCACATTGAAGAAGATGATGAAGACCTGGACTGTGATTACTTGAGTGTGTCTGTTGCTGACTGACACTTGCGCTCACAGACCCAAAACATTTTCAAGCTTACGCATCTCGCTTCGAGGTCAGCTTGTCTCGTGAACATAATGTGGTGTGAGAAAGACACAGGTCGAAAAAAACTTATCTCACTTTTCAGAGGCCTAGAGCAGCAGCGAGAGCTTCAGGAGCATGGTTGCTATGGCAATGTTTACGTTTGCGTACCATTCCCATTGCTGCATTGCGAAAAACAGCATGCGACTTCTGCCACACTTCCCCAACACAGACTGTGTTGGCCAGCGCCTCTCCTACACTTTCCCTTTTCCATACTTTTTCCCGATGACAATGCCTTTCAGTGCTTTTTGCCTTTGTGAGTGGTCAAGCGAGGCTATCTACCGGGCGGAGCATTGAAAGAGGTCACTCATAAACGCGAAAAGCACTAAAGGCATTGGCATCGAGAAAAGCCGTCGCTAGAAAATACCGGCCATGCTCGTCACTTCTTTCTGTATAAGTAAATAAAGGGGTTGATCCAGGGGTAAGGTTCCCATCAATTTTAGAAATGGGCAACATTGTTCATTATCATAGAAATTTACATCATTGGAAACATCAAACCTTGCTCTATTTTTCTACATAATTGCCGTGTTTTTTATTTGTAGGCTGCTACAATTTCTATGTCCCAATATCGTAGAACTCTGCCACCAACCCGTTGAAGAAGCGTTTCACCTCTTTGACTTCATCATCGCTCCGGAAGCATTGGCCACTCATATGTTCCTTTAACTTAGGGAACAAGTGATAATCACTAGGCGTGAGGCCTGGACTGTATTGTGGGTGGGGCATGACAGTCAACCCAAAGTTGGTCAAAAGTTCTTGGGTTTGGCGGGACACGTGAGGTGGGGCGTTGCCGGGATGCAGTATTGCACCGGCTGCCAGTCGTCCTCGCAGGCAGTTCTTGATAGCTTGCCCAAGTCTTCTTAGAGTTGTACAATAACTGTCTGAGTTGATTGTTGTCCCATGTTCCATGAAATCGTTCAGCACTATCCCCTTACGATCCCAAAACACTGGCCTTGACTTTGCCGGCAGAAGGAGTTTGAACTTTTCGGCGACTGGGGACTGGATGAGACCACTACTTAGATTTTTGTTCCATTTCGGGAGTGACATGAAGCATCCACATTTTGTCTCCTGTAACAATGGAGTCCAACCACCCTTCTTTATCTTCTTGACACTTTTGAAGAAATTGGCGACCACAGTCAAGGGGTTTCTCCTCGCGGTCTGATGTCAATAGCCAAGGTACCCATCGAGCACAACACTTGTGATACCCCAATTTCTTTGTCAAAGCTTTTTCCACTGTACCGTAAGAACTCACAGGAATTGGAGCAACAAGTTCACGGACGGTGATTCTCCTGTTTTGGAGCACTTCGCGTCGGACCATCTCGATAGCCGCCTTCGAAAGTGACAGTCTTCTATTCCGTTCTTCATCGCATACTTCCTTCTGACCGGCACGAAACTCCCTGCACCACTTGCGGATGTCTTGAACGGGCATACACTTGTCACCATACACCTCTGTCAACTGACAATGAATATCCATGGGTAGAGCTCCTTTGGCGCGCAAAAAGCGAACTATGGAATGAATCTCGCAGTTGTCGGGATCAACAATGGGAACCTCCATATCATACGGCTGCTGAGCCAAGAATGAGCGGTGCAGCGAAGCGTGGCTTGGGGGAATCGAGAGTGGGGGAACAGCCGCACGCATCAGTGTGGCTGGATTTCGCCGCGCACCTTCCGGTGTGGATGGAGCTCTTTGGGAACCTTATTTCTAGATCAACCCTTGTACAAATAAGAATTCGCTCAAATATGTACAGGACCTGACACAGCATAAGCAAGGGATCATTGTGTTTTTCTTTAGATATTTAAATAATAAATAAGCTTGCCATTGAAACTGTTTAACGGTGTGCAGTAAACAAAAAGAAGTCGGACATCCGAACATTGACATATTATTCATCAAACAACCATGCAGGCTGACCAATCACTGGTTGTCCAGTTTTTGACTTTGAATAACTTGTGAATCAAGCAAACGAATAACTGGTATCGCCAAAGGCCTGATTTGATGGTGCTTCGGTAGTTTGTCAACTACCATTAGCAATATTGAATTAGGTGGTGTTTGTAGACAGGTTTCGTGTGGATAACTTCAAAGAAAGTCTGTGAAAATGCACTTCCCACAGATAATTTTTGTGTGCGTGCTGCTGCTAAACCAATTGTTGTTTTTGTCTTTAAAAGATAGATGCTTTTTCTTAATTTCAGATTAGACTTGTGCTGTTCAAATAAAGGCACTACGAGAAGAGAATAAAGAATTAAAAGATGAAGTGGAGCGGCTGAAGCGAGTGGCAGAACAGCATGATTATATTTCTGGTAAAAAACCTTTCAACATATGTTGCCCCAGCATTACACTCTAAGGAAAGTTTACACCCTTTGGAGTGCCCCTTCTGCCACACAACATGTTTCATGAAATTGATTTTTTTTCTTATCTTGAAGGGTCTCCAACTTCTTTAAAAGCAATGGCAAGTGGTCCTGCACCAAGATTGGGACAGCTACCATGGGGTGACTGTATACACTCTATGAAAAGTTTACACCCTTTGGAGTGCCCCTTCTGCCACACAACAATAATCATCATCTGCCTTGATGCGTTTCCTTTCTTGAAAACGCCATGCCCGCTACTTTCCTGTCGGGAATGCTATCATACTGATAACGCGCATGCCGTTTGTTACTGGAAAGTACCAGGCTCGCAGCGTTAAAGAAAGGAAACACATCAAGGCAGATGACGATGATTATTGTGTGGTAGAAGGGGCACTCCAAAGGGTGTAAACTTTTCTTAGAGTGTATACAGTCACCCCATGGCAGCTGTCCCCATGGCAGCTGTCCCAACCCCATGGCAGCTGTCCCAACCTTGGTGCTTGACCACTTGTCTTTGCTTTTAAAAACGTTGGAGACCCTTCAAAATAAGAAAAAATTAATTTCATGAAACATGTTTTTCAACGAAAAGGTTTTTACTTCCGTTATTACCATGTGAACTTGGTCGTAAAGTGCCAAACTATATGTCATAAAAGGCGCTGGCAAACCCGCCGTGGTTGCTAAGTGGGTTGGCTTTAAGCTGCTGAGTACGAGGTCGCACCATCGAATCCCGATCACGGCGGCCGCATTTCGATGGGGACAAAATGCGAAAACACCCGTGCACTTATATATAGCTGCACGTTAAAGAACCCCAGGTGGTCGAAATTTCCGGAGTCCTTCACTACGGTTTGCCTCATAATTACAAAGGGGTTTTGGCATGTAAAGCCACATAATTTTCAAAAGGACTGGCAAGAGCACTATTTCTTTGTTATGAGAGCACACCAAAATTTTCAAGATAGTGAAGAGAAAGAAGCTTTACACCGTAATGCATTCGCTGATTATCAGCCATTTATATAGAATTTTTATAGTCCATCAAAAGGCAGTAGAATGGTCTGTATTTAGGATTTTTTTTCCAGCAAAAGCTCAAAGCTTGCATCAGCCAAGTAGTCAGGACCTATACAATGCAAAAAAAAATGGGCTTGGACGAAATATGGTACAACAGTGCACACAGGTGACGACCACTCAAGAAAGCTGATATGGTCTGCTAATTTAACAATGAATTGGGCCAAAAAAATATGCAAAACACTGCCTCTTGTGATAGCTCATTGCATTGTTAATAAACTGAGAACGCTTTATTATAAAATTTTTTTTAATGGAGAGAAAGGATTTTCAAGTGCTCTTCAACCGGTCTCGAAATTTACAATACATCTCATCACTTCAGGAAGCCTCTTGGCACCAAAGAGAGAATGCATGGATACAGGCGCTCCGGTGGCAATAAATAGAGGTTAGTATAAGGTGGTGCTTCATTGCTATGGTGGTTATGACCCTCTTCAGTCAAGCAGAGCTGCTAGATATGTGTTTACCTGCATGTCACTGTCTGCTAATTTCCTGCATGGTGCCCTTACAGCATTGGGCACTGCATTGGTACCGACGTATTTGCTACCTGACTACCTGTGCCAAACTAGTTAGAATTGGGCAGAATGCAATAATTAACAAAAATAATAATTCCATTATATTCTCGTAAATATCAAACAAGTTGATGTGAATATGCTGGCCAGTACTGTGTAAGGGTGACGAGCCGGCGATTAGTAGACAGTGACGTGCTGGTAAATAGATATAATTAGTAGCTCTGCTTGACTGAAGTGGCTCGTACCACCCCAGCACTGAAAGAATCAACATAAAATCTGTTTGCACTACCCTCTACTTATGGCGCAGTAACGCACGTGTTTAGTACTACAGGCTCAATATATAACGAGATCAAAGGATGAGAGAAAAGCAATAAAATGTGCATGCACCCACTCGCACGAAAACTTGGAAAGGGACAGCAGAAAGCACCGTGAAATGAACAAAGTTGCAAGTGGTCGCTTGTTCATTCTACGTAACTTGTGCATTTATCCACTTCCCATTTCATTTCACATGCTGCCATGCCTCAGTGGCTGCATTTTGACTGTGGCAAATCCAAAAGCACCTGCCTGTTGTGATATACTAAAGAACCATAAGTGATTGCTTTCATGATTTTGTAACCAATTTATTTTGCAGAGGCTGCCACATTAGTGAAAAGGCTAAAAAGAGTACTTGGAAAAGTGGAGAACCAAGCCGAGCAGACAGCTCGAGCCGTTGTTGCTTGCCGAAAGGTATATATATTTACTGTATCCTCTGTCTAAGCTAACGTCATAAATGCATGAAATGATACTGTCAGAAAAATGAATTTTTTGCCCTATCCTTAAACTTGTTCTTTATAAGCACCAAGTCTCTTCAAGTTGTGTTGAAGGCAAGAACATGCACATCGGTATAGCAGTGCATCATCAGCAATTGCTGTTTATTTAAAAAGTGAGGGAGCAGGATGACCTCTCATTGCTAGGCTGCATTTTTCATATCAATTTTGTCTGTGAAAGCACACATTAGGATTGAACCCTGGGAAAACTTGTCACTGTCTTCACTGTAATTATGCGCTTTTCTTTCTGGCTAGAAACATCACGTATAGTCCTAATATAATGTGTGCTGTGTAGCATCCATGTCTGAACCTATACTTACTATTGCCAAAAAGCACTCATCCTGTCTTCCTTTCGCATCCGTGTTTTTAGCGCTGTTTAATGAATTTGTGGCAATAAACTGGCGTTCAAACCTTTTTAAACCACTGATAACTTACACCATTTACCAGACAGTAACTTTAATGTCATGAGACTGCACAATTTTACTTGATACACGTCACTTTGGTGTTCCATGAGAAAAAAAGCAACCCTATATTGAGGGCTATGGTGGTCATCAGATGATGATGATGATGTGTGGTTTTTGTGGCGCAAGGGCCAGGTTTGGCCAAAGAGCGCCATGACAAGTGGTAGTGTTGACGATGTATTATGGAACATGTAACTTGGCTGTAAAGTGGCCTAAAAATATTCGCTGTAAAGTGCGCAAAATTAACTTGTTATAAAATTATGGCGATGACAGATGACGAATACTACGAACATTAAAATCCATCGCAAAAGAATGATGCAGAATAGAAAATATATGAGATGGTAAAAATGCCTGGAGCACTGTTGCCTCGCCAGAGCCCTTGAGACACAAGGGCCTAGAGGCACGTGCTACACGAAAAAATTATCCCAGCGCCATCCTCTGAAGAGAGGAGACGCTACGAACATGTTGGGCTAACAACATGCAACACAACATCTTTCAGACAACTTAGGACTGCGTTAGTGTCGAAAAGCGGTTCTGGGCCGAGTAACATTACAGGATGAAGGGGAATATGCTGCCGGTATGCTAACGGAAAATGTTTCTTTCTGTCAGATTCGGCTTTCCGACACTCCAGGAGGACATGGAGAACGGTCAGCCTCTCTCCGCATCTCCCACAGGCTGAAGGCTCACTTCCGGTGAGTAGGAAATTATGGGTGCCAAACGTGTGTCCTATTCTGAGACGACAGAATAGGACATCCGTTCGGCGCGATTTTGTAGTAGACGGCCAAAATCCTAATAATAATAATAATAATAATAATAATAATATTTGGGGTTTTACGTGCCAAAACCACTTTCTGATTATGAGGCACGCCGTAGTGGAGGACTCCGGAAATTTTGACCACCTGGGGTTCTTTAACGTGCACCTAAATCTAAGCACACGGGTGTTTTCGCATTTCGCCCCCATCGAAATGCGGCCGCCGTGGCCGGGATTCGATCCCGCGACCTCGTGCTCAGCAGCCAAAATCCTAGCTGTGGTTTTATCAGGCGGAGCTTATTATCCGTTTCCGCATCCCACATGTGTTGCCAGTGATCTCGCAGCCTCCTTCGCAAGAAAGGCCTCAGATCTGTGACAGGCACTGCAGCGGTAGGGTTAACAGCTTGCAATGTGATTGACGTGGCCATCTCGTCCGCCAGAACGTTACCTTTGATTCCCCTATGGCCAGGGACCCAGCATATTATGATGTTCTGGTTAGTTGAGTACGCTTTGCACAAGACCGAATATAGTTCATTAAATACGGGATTTTTATGTTTGCTGAGTGACATTAAGGCCTTCACGACGCTGAGAGAGTCTGTATAGATCGCTGCTTTTGGAAGTTTCGATTTTCTTACGTGCTTTACAGCAGAGAGTAATGCGTAGGCCTCGGCCGTAAAGATACTTGTTTCCGAATGCAGTACATCGGATTCCGAAAACGATGGGCCGACGGCTGCATAGGATACCCCGGCATTTGACTTCGAAGCATCTGTGTAAAACTCTGCGCAGGGGTGCTTGTGCTGGAGCTCTAGGAAATGCATTCGGATTTCGGCCTCAGGAGCGTGCTTTGTAACTTTTATAAAGGATATGTCACACTGTATCACCTGCCACTCCCAAGGAGGTAAGAGCTTGGTTAGGTGCATTAATCGATGCTCGAGGAGTGGGACACGCATTTCCTCGCTAAGCTCCTTCACACGCAGCGAGAAAGGCTGTCTTATGGAGGGACGATTGCTGAAAAGTGTAGCGCACGTCATATCGGTAACGTTATGAAAACATGGATGTTCAGGATTGGAGCGTATTTTAAGGAAATATGTAAAGCTGGTGTATGATCTCTGTAGGTGGAGAGACCATTCATTTGATTCTACATAGAGACTTTGTATGGGACTCGTTCTGAAAGCGCCAGTGGCCAGTCGGATTCCTAGATGGTGCACTGGGTCTAGCATCTTTAGTGCGCTCGGGGCGGCAGAGTGATAAATCACGGCACCATAGTCTAGTCGCGATCGAATGAGGCTTTTATATAGATTCATTAAACACTTTCTGTCACTACCCCACGTTGTCTGGGATAGAAGTTTCATTATATTCATTGTTTTCAGACATTTTTCTCTAAGATGTTTAATGTGGGAGACGAAAGTGAGTCTGTAGTCAAGTATGATACCTAGGAATTTGTGCTCTTTGCTGATAGGTATTCGTTGTCCACACAGTTCTAAGGAAGGATCCGGCACCAGGCCTCTCTTTCTTGTAAAAAGAACGCAAGAGCTTTTGTTAGGATTGATCTTAAATCCATTCTTGTCTGCCCACACTGAGACTTTGTTCAGGCCGTGCTGTACCTGTCTCTCGCAGACTGCGAGGTTACAAGATTTGAAAGCTATTTTAATGTCGTCCACGTAGACAGAGTAAAAGATGGCGGGTGGTAATGAAGCACGAAGCGTGTTCATTTTCACTATAAAGAGCGTGCAGCTGAGCACGCCTCCTTGGGGTACACCCGTTTCTTGCGTAAAAGAGCGTGAAAGTGCATTGCCGACTTTTACTCGGAAGGTACGATTTGACAGATAGCTTTCTATTATATTATGCATATTACCGTGGATGCCCATTTCTGACAAGTCTCTTAAGATTCCGTAACGCCACGTCGTATCGTACGCCTTCTCCATATCGAGGAATATGGATAAGAAGAATTGTTTGTGAACAAATGCGTCCCGGATATTTGCTTCTACACGTACAAGGTGGTCAGTTGTGGAGCGTCCTTCTCGGAAGCCGCACTGATTAGGATCAAGAATTTTGCTCTGTTCAAAGAAAAAGATGAGTCGCCGATTTATCATTTTTTCGAACACCTTACAAATGCAACTTGTGAGGGCTATCGGGCGGTAACTTGCCACTGAGGAAGGGTCCTTGCCTTGTTTCAAAACAGGGATCACAATGGCTTCCTTTCATGCAGCTGGAAGGTACCCTGCATCCCAAATGGTGTTGAACAGTGTGAGTAGTGTAACCTGCGTGTCATTGTGTAAGTGTTTGAGCATTTCATACATGATTCTGTCAGATCCTGGTGCGGAGCTGTTGCATGCGTTCAAGGCAGCTCTCAATTCGGCAATACAAAAAGGACGGTTGTAAGGCTCATTCTCTCGACCTTTTCTTGTAAATGACTTACGTTCTTCTATTTGTTTATATTTTAGGAAGGATTGCGTATAATGATTTGAGCTTGATACACTCTCAAAGTGCTCTCCGAGTGAGTTGGCCTGATCTTGCAGTGTATCTCCCTGTGTGTTTACTAGGGGGAGTGAATGTGTTTGCCGCCCTCTAATCTTATTTACTCTGTTCCAGGCTTTGGCCTCATCCCTAAACGAGTTAATACTTGATAAGAACTTGTGCCAACTTTCTCGTCTGACCTGTCGGCGGGTTCGCCTGCCTTCGGATTTTACTTTTTTAAAGTTGACTAGATTCTCTGCGGTGGGAGAAGCACGTAGCAACCCCCACGCCCTGTTCTGTTTTTTACGAGCGATCCTACAATCGTCGTTCCACCATGGGACACGCCGTTTGCAGGCCAAGCCTTTTACTTCTGATATGCATATAAATGCGACATCTATTATGAATGCTGTAAAAAACTCGACTGCAGCGTCAATTCCTAACGAAGACAGCTCAGCCCATGAGATACTAGTTAGAGATCGAAATTTCTCCCAATCGGCTGACTCAATCTTCCACCTAGGAGCGTATGGTGGATATTCGTTTTCTTTATATGATCTTAGCAGTATAGGGAAGTGGTCGCTACCGTAAGGGTTGTCGGTAACTTCCCATTCAAGTTCAGGCAGTACAGACGGGGAGACTATACTGAGATCTATTGAAGAAAAGGATCGGTTTGCAAGAGAGTAATATGTGGGCTCTTTTTTATTGAGAAGGCACGCTCCAGAAGAGAAAAGGAACTGTTCAACAAGGCGACCTCACGCATCTATACGAGAGTCGCCCCACAGGGAGCTGTGCGCATTGAAATCGCCAAGAACAGCATAAGGTTCTGGCAATTGATCGATCAAGGAGTGAAATTCATGTTTGTTCAGTAGGTAATGCGGGGGTATGTAAAGGGAGCAAATGGTGATGAGTTTGTTTAGTAGGACAACTCGAACCGCCACTGCTTCAAGGGGCGTTTGTAGCTGTAAAGGTTGACACGCAATACTTCTATGAGTAAGAATCGCAACACCACCCGATGATGCGACGGCATCATCGCGATCTTTGCGAAACGTAACATACGTACGGAGAAAGTTTGTGTGTTTAGATTTTAAGTGAGTTTCCTGTAAACACAGCACTTTTGGATTATGTTTGTGGATGAGTTCTTGCAAATCATCAAGGTTTCTAAGGAGACCTCTGATGTTCCATTGGATGATTTGTGTATCCATGTTTAAGGTGAATTGGTGCTGTGTTTACGGAGACGGAGTGGATGCCTTATATTACAGAGCCCTTTCGAGGCCCTGTAATAGGTGTTTTGTTCTTTCTGAAGCGTTCGAGCGATTCTCGACGCTCCTTAGGCGTTTGGTGCGCCTTGGGGTCAGGTGTAGTGTCCATTGCCTCGTGTGAGGCGCCGGACAAGCGCTCTTGCGAGCGAGAGGTTTTCAGAGGGAGTCCCGCCTTGGAGGGCAAGACCCCTGCGCCCACCAGCCCGGAGGTCGATGGGGTTCCCTGAGGGATTTGCTGCGCTGGACGTTGCCAGCGCTGGAAGGGGCCTCGGAGGTTGGGGCAGCCTCGGCTGCACCCACCTTTGGGGTGGATGGTCCCTTCTCCTCGGTTGACGGAGCAGCGCTAGCTGCAACCGCCGCGGGGGCAGATGGCGTAACTGCCGACTCACTGCCTGTGGGTCTGACAGCCGCCGGAGGCCGTTGCGACGCTGCCCCCTTACGCGCCACATCGGCAAAGCTGCTCTTAGACAGGTATGACACCCGCCTACGTGCCTCCTTGAAAGATATATTTTCTTTGACTTTGATTGTCACAATCTCTTTTTCTCTTTTCCAGGACGGGCAGGCGCGCGAGTATGCGGCGTGCTCGCCATCACAGTTGACACAATGTGGAGTCTTCTGGCATGTTTCGGAGGAATGTTCAGTGTCACTACACTTGGCACATGTCAGCCGGCCTCGACATTTCTGTGAACTGTGGCCGAACCTTTGGCACTTAAAGCATCTGAGAGGATTTGGCACGTATGGCCTAACACGAAGCTTGATATAACCGGCCTCGATGGACTCGGGGAGGACACTTGAACCGAACGTGAGTATCAGGTGTTTCGTGTTGATCTCTTTACCGTCTCGCCTGATCTTAATTCGCTTAACATTTATTACATTCTGTTCACTGAAGCCCTCCAAGAGCTCAGCCTCAGTGAGCTCCAGCAAGTCATCGTCTGACACAACGCCGCGGGTGGTGTTCATTGTACGGTGCGGGGTAACTGTTATGGGGGTCTCTCCAAATGACACTAGTTGCGGTAGTTTTTCATATTGTTTTACATCGCGGAGCTCCAAGAAGAGGTCGCCGCTTGCCATCCTCGACACCTTGTATCCTGGACCAAAAACATCAGTCAGGGACTTTGAAACAAGGAATGGTGAAATGTTTCGCACTGCTTTGTTTGGCTTTTCGGAATGAATAACGTGGAAGCGGGGAAAATTCTGAGTTTGGCGTCCAAAAAACTTGAAAACATCTTCGGTGCGCCCTCGTTTCTGAGGGCGATCAGCAAGGGAGGGGAAAGAAGTTTCCATGAAAAATGTATACATTCGGCAACAGCGCCGACCGCTCACCACGGAACCTAACGAGGGGACGCGGCAGAGCTTGCATACAAGTCTGCACGACGCCTGTCGTACGCTGTCACTATAACCGAATATGGTGTACCCAAGGTTGGATAGCCACACAGGGTTAACCCTTGCCGCCAGGAGAAAGGAAGTAAATGGAAAAGAGGAGAAGACAGGAAAGGCGGAAAGTGAGAGAAAGACGAAGGCTGGAGGGAGAGAGAGATAGGAAAAGGCGACTGCCGATTTCCCCCGGGTGGGTCAGTCCGGGGGTGCCGTCTACGTGAAGCAGAGGCCAAAGAGGTGTGTTGCCTCCACCGGGGGGCCTTAAAGGTCCGAACACCCAGCATCGGCTCAACCCCCAGGATCCCCCTTTCCCCGGACACGGCTAAGCCGCGCACGGCTACACGCGGGAGGGGCCAACCCTCGTGTGCTCGGGTCCGTGGTGACGCAACGCACCAAACGCCTGCTGACGCAGACGCCCCTGCGGGGGCTGGTCATCAGAGTAGTATGCACTTGAGTGTTTCTCCTGCCTTTAAGATGTTTGTAGAAATGATAAATGGATATGAAAGTGCCAGAAGAACCAAACTGGCCTCCAGTGGGAGCCGAATCTACAACCTCTGCACTACAAATTGTGCTAGTAGATTCCTGCATATTTATGTATGTGTAACCCTTGGAGTGTTAGCCAGTGCTACTTGGGCCAATCCGCTGGATGTGTACCATCTTTTTGGCCAATGGCGACGCATAGTACATGAACTTTATGAGTACGCAGCTGACCAATAAACTCGTGTGCTACTTGAAGGCATCAAACCTGCCTGATTCAAGACCTTCACTATGAAATAAATGGCAAAGAACACAGAGGGGCCTGATTTTGTTAAACACAGTCATGTGAAACCAACAGATAAGCCAACGAAAGCATAGGGAAAGTTTTTTGTATTTTTATATTTAAGTGTAGAAAGGATAAAGCAAAATGTTTCTGGATGAAAACAACTTGCTGCTGCAAGTTATGTCAGTAACTGCTGCAGATTACCACATTGTTTTTCTCCTTTAAACTTTGCTATTTCTTCCTAGTTATGTCCCCGCTGTGGTTGCTTAGTGGTTATGGTGCTGGGCTGCTAAGCACGAGGTCGCGGGATCAAATCCCGACCACAGCTACCGCATTTCGATGGGGATGAAATGTAAAAGCACGTTAGAGAAAAGCATGCACGTTAAAGAACCCTAGGTGATCCAGCTTATTCAGGAGTCCCCTGTTATAGCATGCCACATAATCAGATCGTGGTTTTGGCAAGTAAAACAGCACAATTAAATTTTTTGTTACATATGTCATTGCCAGCAAATTCTAAATATCTTACTCTGCAAAAGTTAATGGGCTATACAGCTCCCAAATAATTATTTTTATGTTCCCAGGTGGACATTGGGCATGGTGTGAGTGTCGAGCAAGGCACCTTCGACAAACTTTGGCGAGCTTGTGAAAGTGGCCCTGGCAAATTTGCCAGGGCTCTTTTGCGGAACGTATTTACGGCAGACGAACTAAGGGGCAAAACACTCCTGGGTGGAAAGAGCAACCTCCACCTGAACCAACCACTCAAGGAGGCCTTGGACCCTGTTCGTGTCCAAACTGTGATTTGTTTGTATGTCAATCCTAGTGGTACAACTGCAAATTGCAGTCTTGAACATTACTTTAAAAATAGCAGCTCCTCATCCTGTACTTAGCACGAGATATGCGCCAGCATAGGCGGGAAGCCCTCTTGGTGTCTATATGTGGCTGGTTTGATTTTTGCAGTTTGGCGTGTGTATTGTCTCTGTACTATCTTCTCAACATTGTTCCTTCCTTACATTAATATAAGCAGCAACTGTTCATAACACATGCTACCTGCTGAAATGCTCCACAAATCATGCTCCAGTGCATGCAAAGACATCTTTCGAAGTATTTGCACTTTTTCCATTATTGTGGTGCATAGCCGATAAACCACCGCACGTGTTCTTTAGCTACCTCAGCACGGTAACATTATCAAGGGTGTGAAGCCGTGGCGCTGCACACACTGACAGTGCACAGCCACACATATCTGCAGTCTGCGCATATGCAGTGGAAACGTGTTGAATGAAGAGGTCATAGCATTTTTTCCACTCTGTTTGCAGTGTTGCGGCAGTAGGGGCACGGTCATTGAGTGAGATCTGCTCATGTTTGCCTGTGTGTACACATGTGACATAATGCTTGCTAATTAATTAATAAGCGAATATGTGCTGCAATTTATATGGCCGGTAAAACTATGAACTTTCTTAGTTAAGATTGTTTGAGCACATTGATCACAGGGACAAGCAAGTAGACGAGTTCAAGCGCCTGCTTCAACCAGTGCCTTATTAACAACAGGTGCACAATTTTATATGAATGTAAATCACGTTCAAAAAATAGTTCTTTTCTTGACAAACAATGCATGCTCACACACTTCACAATTCAACCTGCAATCTTAAAGGGACCCTGAAATGATTTGGACGATCTTGTACAAATGTAATGAGTTAGGGTTGGCGTTTCTGATCCTCAAATGAAGCATTTAAGCAGTCCGTGTAAATTGTGTAATTTACTATAAGGTTTGAAATATGTGCATCGCTCCCTATCGCAGTGGCACCACTTTGAGTTTTCAACCACCGCTGACGAAGTAACACACAATGTCCATATGACGTCAGTAGGGCAAGCTATCTGATTGGCTACCAAGGGTGCGCCATTTATAATTTTTCGAACTTTATGGTGCACAAATGTTCATTATAGTTGGAATGTTAGTTAATTTGTTTTATTAAAAAAATTAATGTAGCAGAAAAAGAATGCTCAAGGACAGTTTATCACTAGACTCAAGCACTTCTGGCACACAGGAAGTGTCATTTGCTTGTGTTACAGCGTACTTCGCGTTGACGCAAGCTGCGTGGTCTGCATTCATCTTATATCATTTCGCAAGCACCATGGTTCGCCATTGCATTGTGGACTGCAACGTAGCAATCAGCGACATGTCCAGCTGCAACATTGTGTCCCTCTGCAAGGCCAACATGTGAGTCAAGTGGCCTGCATAGTGCAGTCATCTAGTGGTACATGGCTCAGCCAAACGCAGAACTAGTATAGCAGAAACGAAGTGTATATTACTTTGCTGCTGGTGTAACATTTTGGCAGAAGTGTAACCATGAACATGTTTTTTAAATGTCTAAAAAGTTTCGCAGTTGGTTACAACAATATTAGCACTTAGTTTGACTGGTTAAGCTCGGCACCACAAGGTAGCTCGACCGTACAGAGTGATCAGACCACTCACAGATGTCTACGCTAAAGCCGCTTATCACAGTAATAGTAGTATGGAGAAAGTTTAGTTTACACCTCCACCTATCTGTCAAAACGTCGAAAGCTTGCCTCTGGTTAATGGAGTACCAGACACGCTTGGTGCTACAACAGAATGCTTGCAACGAATGCTGCTTTGACAGGTGGCTGGCTGAGAGGTTTGAGAGGCTTGTATGCTGGCTACAAGACAACCGGAAGGAGACGACAGGATGTCCCATCATGATGCATAGCCAGTGAATGCGGAGCTTAGTCTGGTGAATTAGTTGGAAAAAAGAATGGCTATGGAGGAGGGTAACTTGTAATTGGCCAAAGCTCTCTTAAAGGACCCCCGAAACGGTTCGGACAAATTTTGTAGACGCGTAGGATACCGCTAAAGCTAATCATTCAGACCACAATTTTTGTGAAGCATTGCATATTAAGAGAGCTACGGACAATTACAAGTTACCCTCCTCCATAGCCATGCACTTCCTCCTCAACTCGTTTGCCAAGTGATCGGGGCTGTATAAGCTCTACCTTCGCTGGCTCTGCGTCATGATGGCACGTGTCATCTACTTCCGGTTCTCTAGGATCGAGCCTGCAAAGCCTCTCCAACCTCTCCACCAGCTGTTTGGTACACCACCCCAAGCAAGAGCTATTGAAGCAGCATGCATTGTGAGCATTCTGTCGCAGCGCCGAACCTGTCTGGTATTCCGGTAACCACAGGTGAGCTGGGCATTTCGACAGATGGCTGGAGGTATAAACTCAAGCTGATGGAACATTAGCGTTGACGTACATGAGCGGACTGATTGGTCTGCACGGTCTAGCCAGCTGTTGGCGCAGAGCTTAACCAGCCAAACAAAGAGCTAATACTGCTATGACCCAGTGTAAAGCATTTTAAACATTTACAACAACAACATGTTCACGATTACTCTCCTGCGAAAAATTTACGCCAGCGGCATAGAAGAATACACTTCGTTACTGCTACTGTGTTTGGTTGAGCTCTGTGCCACCAGGTGACTGCACCATGCAGGTTGCGCTTCTGCTCATCCTGTGAAACGGCAGTCAAATGGCCGGGCCGTGTCTCCTTATGCTTGCATTTACCTGAATACCAGACTCGCGAAATGCTATTGTGGTAGTAATCCTCCTGTGTAAAGTGACGGCTACAAACTCGCACATACTTTCACCAATCGGATAGCGACAGTCCCATGCACTGCAGCCGCTCCGCTCGTCTTCTGCCTTGCAGCGGGACACAATGTTACAGCTTGACATATTGCCAGTTGCTACGTTTGCAGGCCTCCATGCAACAAAGGCGAATCACGGTTCTCGCGAAAAGACAGACTGGCACTGACCGTGGAGCTCTCGTCAAAATGGAGTATGTTGTAACACAAGCAGACGACACTTGCTGTGTGGCGGAAGTGCTTCATTGAAGTGAGAAATTGTTCTTGTGCATTCTCTTTGTTATCTTCTTTTTATAGAAACAAATTAACTAACATTCCAACTATTACAAACAACATTTGTTCAACATAAAGTTCGAAAAATTATTGATGAAGCACCCTGGGCAGCCAGTCGGATAGCTCACCCTACAAGCATCATTAGGGCAATTTACATCAAATGGTTAGGGGCAGCTGAATATTCAGCCGAGTGGTGTGCTGTGATCAGCAGCGATGTAAATTTTTGAAACCTTACGATAAATTACGTGCTTCACCCGGAGCACTTAAATGCGTCAATTATTGATCAGAAGGACCTATACTCGAACGGTTCAGTATGTTTGTACAATATCATCAAACTCGTTTCAGGGTCCCTTTAATGTAAGACTATTTACACAGCTTGTTGTGCAATGCTTTACTAGACTGTTTCAGGGACCCTTTAAGTGTGCCTTACCAACAAGGCTGCATATCAACGCCTGTTAGCTTTCATGTAGTTGAGTGATACTTTGGTGTTGCAAGCACTGCTACCACTTTTGGGTGAAACTTCAACTTTCTTTGTCATTGAAATTCATTTTATCCGATTGCCCGGTAATTTGATAAGGTTTACGTGCTCTTTTGGGTAAAAAAATTTGACGGTGGCGAAAATTAAATTTACAAAAAGTGATATTTCCAGGAAAAAAAATTTTATGCAGCCAAGTAAAGGGCTGATTTTACCGGCTTCGTCACACATGCTTAACTGTAGGTGCAAGTGAATTATATAAAATTCCACTGAATAGCTGCTAACACTCTGACCTGTTTTCATGCATGCCAAAGAGTTGCCACCAGTACTGAGATGTTTATCTTCACTCTGTCGCACGTTAAAGAACCCCAGTTGGTCGAAATTTCCAGAGTCCTCCACTACGGCGTGCCTCATAATCAGAAAGTGCTTTTGGCAGTAAAACCCCATAATTTTTTCATTCTGTCTCTACTCTTTACAACATCGTGGTGCACACCTGATAACTGCGGACCCTGGCGAATTATACAATGTATAGCTAAATTACTGTGTGATGAGGTTTTATGACTTCCACTAGCAGTGTGGCTTGCACTTAGACATAGCATAGAACTTCAATGTGTTATTCTTTTACTAGAAATTCTGTATGTAATGGCAATCTTATGCTGTCTATCTTTTCCAGACTACACATGCTCGAAATTTCCATCAGCGAGCCTCGGCTACATAAAGAGTAGCCTGTCGTCCATGCTTGCGAGGGAGATGAAAGGAAACCGAAGTCCAATAAACTTGTGATATTCTATAAAGCGAATGATGCACGTGCTTTTTCTTAATCACGAAGTTCTAAGTTTCTCTTCCATAACATCAGGAAAAGAGGCCTGGCAGTGGAAAACTAAAAAAATGCGCCTTGAATATGGCCGAAGGCCAAGCAATGCCTCAGTGGCGAATATCAACATTAGTTAATTTCATGTTGCATTGCACCTTACAATCCATAAATATAATATTGCATTCCACTTTACAATCCAAACTTACCGTTGCATTCCACTTTACAATCCATAAACGTATTGTTGCATTACACTTTACAATCCATAAACATATTGTTGCATTCCACATTACAATCTATAAACTTATTGTTGTATTCCACTTTACAATCCATCCACTTATTGTTGTATTCCACATTACATTTCATGGAAATACAATTGTTCGCCCATGGGAATTCCATAGGAAACCAAGAGAATAATTCTTCAGTGAAATTACAATGGTTTCACGGTGGCCACTTCTCAATGCTGGTCAACAAATCTTCAATAGGGGGACAATGATATTTCAACTCAAATTTTGTTGATTGGGCAATAGGACAATGGAATATCTACTAAAATTCAACACTAATTTTCATAAGGGATTGCAGCGTTTCCCACTAGAACTTCGCGAGTTTTATATTAACCACATCAGCGACTTGGGGACGGGCATTGTCGTGGAACAAGATGAAGCCATTCGTCAATTTTTCACGTAGTTTGTTCTTGATTGCGACACGCAGCCGATCCGGCGTTTCACAAAATCGGAAACAATTGATAGTCTCTCAAGATTCATCAAATTCTATCAGTAATGGCCCCTTACGATCGAAAAATAAAAGTCAACAACACCTTTCCGTTGGAAATGATGGCCTTTGCTTTCTTTGGGGCTGGAGAATTCGAATGTTCCCATTGTAAGCTTTGCCATCGTGTTTCAGGTTCGTAGTAGTGGCACCATGGTTCATCCCCGATCACACTTGCAGACAAGAAATCGTCACCCTTATTGTAATAACGGATCAGATGAGTAAAGGCAGCGCCGAACTTCTCCGTATTCTGGCGGTGATTCACAATCTTGGACATCCATTGCGCACAGAAGAGCCGATAACCAAGATGTTCATGAATTATGGCGTGAACGGTGACGGTGAACCGAACCATGACTGATGTTCACATGCTGTGCCAGTTCATCGATGCTTATCCTCCGTTCTTGTGTCATCAGCTCATCAACCTTTGCAATTTTGTTAGGCAGGGTGTCTACTAACCGGGAAAACCGGGAAAACCGGGAATTCTCAGGGAATTTGAACAGTCTGGAAAAACTCAGGGAAAACTCAGGGAATTTGTGCTTCCATCAGGGAAAACTAGCTGTAACTTTATTGAAAGGGAACGAAAGTCGTGTTAATGCTGGCTCCAGTAAAAGAGGAATCGCAACGAATCGTCATTGACGCCGTGTCATCGGCACGATGTATTGCCAGAGTAGTTAACGACCGATTTTCTAGACGCCCGATTTTTCGGACATGCCCGATAATTTGCACGGTTTTGCGGCACCACCACGTACTCCATATAGTCAATGTATATTGCCCCGACTGCAGGTCTGAAATGGCATTATTCAAAGCCGCCACCGCCGCTATTTTGATTATCTCGCCGCCTCGAACCGGCACTCTCGCAGGCAAATCCGCAAATCCGTAACCACCACCGCGGCAACGTCAGGCCTAGCTGCTTCTATGTTCGCTATTAAGCTTCTTGCCGTGCGGTGCCGTGTTTTTCATTGAAAGAATTCGCCGCTATCACCAATGGCACCGACTCCGCCTTTGTAATCCTAGCGATTGGCTTTGAAGCTCGCAGAGCACAGCGCGTTGCATAATGCCAGTCTGCGAAAGTTAGCTTCGCCGCGGTACACAAATGTTAGGCGGTGAAGCATAACAAGCGTAGGAAGGGGGCAATTGTCGCGGGACACAGTATAGATTACTTAAAACACATGCGTGCACGTCGTATTCTGTCGCAGTACAAGCCCTGATATGCCTAAAAAGCGTACTGTCAGGCCTTCAGAGCTTTTTGAGACGTGCCTGTGGTAATTTTAGCCCTTAAAGGCAGTTAAAGACATGCATAAATTTTTTTTCAGACAGCCCGTTTCTTTCAATTTTTTTTGCGGCCCCTCGGAAGTCCAAGAAATCAAATGTTGACTGTACAACTCACCAAGAGGATGCTTCAGATGATCCATGTGGTGAAAGCCTGGTAGAAGGAGGATGAGAACAGAAAGGACCGACGCACTGAGGAATTAACGGGAAAGGAAGGGTGCCGCCACCTTTTTGAAGGAGCTTGAGCTAAAAAAACTAAGTGATGGCTGATGCTGAGACACAGGTGTCCCTCATCCAAACCAATATAAATTGTTTACGCAGTGAAACCCAACACTGAGATGTTGTGTACGGGCTGAGAGTATGTCAGGACAGTTGAGGTTTACTTCCCAGCTGCTGAGAGAGAACCTTAGTTGTGACAAAGTTCAGGACCTCATACAGATGAGCTTGCTATCAGTTGATAGAAATAGCTGATATTAAAAAAATATTTACTTATGTATGCATCTCCTTTTCATTCGTATTTGAAAATGTTCGACTCAATTTGGAATGGGCTTTACCATTTCTTTCACTGTGCATTTTACTAACACCTTCCTTCTGTTTTCTTTTTAAATAAAATATATATTACTCCTTACTATTCAAACTGGATTAAGTCATTTTTTTGTTTCAGCATGCTTACTAGAGAGTGACAGCATCGGGCAACGTGGTGTCAGCCTGTCTTGACATAAAACAAAGATCTGGCTCATTCAGGGAATTTCGCAAAGGTGCTCAGGGAAAACCTGGAAAACTCAGGGAATTTGGAAATGTCAACTTGGTAGACACCCTGTTAGGGGGTGATTGCACGATGGCTTTCGCCCAGTCTGGGATTATCTTTGCAACTTTCCCGCCCTTCTTCGAACCGTTTGTTCTAACGCTTCACAGTGGCCAATGAAATGCAATGTCAATGTACACGGCAGCCATACAATGACTAATTTCTTTTTGGAAAACACTTTCAGCTGTCAAAAAGCTCACGGCACCATGCTGCTCAACTTCTGGAGCGTCCATTGCGTCACGCAAGCATGTTCAACCAAATGTATGAGCGCATTAAGCAACATTTAACCCAGGCACGTACCCAGGATTTTTTTTCGGGGGGGCCCACCACCTCCATCATCATCATCATCATCATGTTTTATGTCCACTGCAGGACGAAGGGCTCTCCCTGCGATCTCCATTTACCCCTGTCCTGCGCCAACCGATTCCAACTAGCGCCCGCGAATTTCCTAATTTGATCGCTCTACTTAGTGTTTTGTCGTCCTCGATTGCGTTTTCCTTATCTTGGTACCCATTCTGTAACCCTAATGGTCCAACGGTTCTCTAACCGGCGCATTACATTACTTGCCCAGCTACATTTTGTGCTCTTGATGTCAATTAGAATCTCGTCTATACCCGTTCGCTCTCTGATCCAAACCGCTCTCTTTCTCTCTCTTAACGTTATGCCTAGCAATCTTCGTTCGATCGCTCTTTGCGCGGTCCTTAACTCATTCTCAAGTCTCTGCCCCATATGTCAGCACTGGCAAAATGCACTGATGGCACACCTTGCTTTTCAATAATAATGGTAAGCTGCCAGTCAGGAGCTGGCAATGTCTGCCGTATGCGATCCAATCTATTTTTATTCTTCTGTGAATTTCCTTCTCATGATCAGGGTTCCTTGTGATTAATTGACCTAGGTAAACGTACTCCTTCAGTCTCTAGTGGCCGACTGGCGATCCTGATCTCTTGTTCCTTTGCCCGGCTATTCATCATTATCGTTATCTTCTGCATATTAATATTCAACCCCACTCTTACACTCTCTCTGTTAAGGTCTCTGATCATTTGTTGTAACTCGTCTGCATTGTTCTTGAATAGAACAATGCCATCGGCAAACCGAAGGTTGCTGAGATATTTGCCGTCGATCTTCACTCCTAAGCCTTCCCAGTTTAATAGCTTGAATTCTTCTAAGCACGCAGTGAATAGCTTTGGAGAAATTGTGTCTCCCTGTCTGACCCATTTCCCTATAGGTATCTCCCTGCTTTTCTTGTGTAGAATTAAGGTAGCTGTAGAACCTCTGTATATATTCTTACGCGAAGGAAGAGCCAGTAAGACGAGAAAATATTTACAGATTATATTTACAACCACAGTTGCAGCGCTGACCGGTTAGATTCACAGCGCGAGCCCAGTTCGTTCTTCCTCCTCTTTTCTGGAGTGATGGCGCCCACGCACCTCGTTCAAACAAATAAATACCACACGCATGTAGCAATATTTTTCAAGCTTTTACGTAAGCGTTCTGTAGTCCTTGATTACGTAGTACCTCTAGACTGCTGGTATCTCTACTGAATCAAATGCATTTTCGTAATCTATATAAGCCACATAGAGAGGCTTATTGTACTCTGCAGATTTCGCAATAACCTGATTGATGACATGGATGTGATCCATTGTAAGGTATCTCTTCCTGAAGCCAGCCTGTTCCCTTGGTTGACAAAATCCAGTGTTGCCCTTATTCTATTGGAGATTATTTTGGTAAATATCTTATATAATACTGGGAGCAAGCTAATGGTCCTATAATTTTTCAATTCTTTAACGTCTCCTTTTTTGTGGATTAGTATAATGTCTGCATTCCTCCAGTTTTCTGCGACCCTTGCAGTCGATATACACTTCGCATAAAGAGCCGCCAGTTTTCCAAGCATTATGTCTCCTCCATCTTTGATTAAATGGACAGTTATTCCCCCTTCTCCTCCCGCTCTTCATCGTTTCATGTCTTACAGCGCCCTTCTGACCTCATCGATAGTTATAGGAGAGTTTCTGTATCCTGTTAATTACTGTTTCTAAGTGATGTATCGTGACTCCTCTGGGTACTGTATACAGGTCAGCTTATAATTTTTCCGCTGCTTTTACTGTATCTTCGAGATTGCTTATGATATTATCCCTCTTATCTTTTAGCGCATACATCATGGTTTGTCCTATGCCAGGTTTCTTTTTTACTGATTTCAGGCTGCGTTCATTTTTTACGGCTTCTTCAGTCTTTCATATGTTATAGTTTCGAATATCAGTTATTTTCGCCTTGTGGATCCGTTTCGACAGTTCCGCGAATCGCGTAACGCTGTGCGGCCGCCAGTCCCATACAACCGCGTAGAGCGCAGGACTCTGCGATTCTAGAGGTACTGCGCTCACCGTGAACGGTTAGAAAAACACCCACATAAGCACAGCAGAGAAGTGGCTACGTGAGGCGGTTCGATCGATGACTGTAGAAGCGTCATTCAAAGCAAGCAATTATTCTCCACTTCCGGCGGCGTTTTCTCTACTTTCTTTTTAAATAAAAAGATGTTGATCCATAAATATTCTGATAAACAACGGTTAACATTTTTATTATTCGTTTTTCCTTGCAGTTTGAATGTTGCGTTGGCTCTCTCCCTTAGTAGATCGCTTAATTTCTCAACTCCTTGCGATTTTTGTTTCCGGTTTCCAATTTTGCACGAAAAGTGCTATAAAATTAAGGAAAAACAGACGAGGTAACTGGCGATAGTCATCTTGCTTATGGGTTTAAGGGTTATTGCAGGGTTTCGTGATGGACGCTCTTTCGCATCATTTTATTTCCCACCTTATCTAACCCATATCACGTGTATATGGTTCCGGGCATCTGCCAGCGTCGCGGCGAGCCGTAACTCAAGGAAATAATGAAGCAACGGGAAAAGTTAAAAGCAATTGGTGTTTTCTCCGGCCGCAACTCGTTCCATGAGAGTACAGACCAGCAGAGTAACAGCCGCATCCCTCTCGTGGTCCCAGGATCAGCCTAAACAAAGAAGGTTGAACTAACAAAAGCAACAGCTATGCGCGTGACGGTTGAATAGATGGTGACAACTGAGCGCATCTCGAGTTAATCGCGCGGGGGCGGAATCTATGAGAAAACTGTCCTTCACATTACAAGAGATGCCGATAACTACGGCCATCTAAAAGGAGTGAAAAAGGCAGCATAAGGCTGACCGATCAACAGCTGCCAAGTCTCAGCATTAATCTGGCGGCACTTTAGGAATGTGTGAGGAGTGGTGGCGTGAGTGGGGAGGGGGGGGGTATGCCATTTGATTTCGGGGGGGGGGTGCCGGGCCCCCCCGGGCCCCCACCTGGGTACGTGCCTGATTTAACCTCACGCCTGCGTGCCACTTTTGTAAATGAGAGATGCCTGCCTGCTACGTGCAGGCCTTGCAGATAATGAACAGATGCATAATTGCGCGGGGTGGGTATGCTCACTTTCAATTCAATCGTCTCGTACATTATAGATGCGAAGATACAATGGAATATACAATAGCTAAGATACAGCTTGATAAAGGGAAAAAGTTGACACTGGAAACAAAATTCACTGCACGTATACACAAAACCTGGCAACAAGATATCTAAACATACGTATCAGTCTTCAATAAATATATATTATTATATAAATAATAAAATATACGTATAAGCCTCCGCGGCCTCCGCGAGATGCCGCGGTGAGACCGTTCGCCATCAAAACTTCCTTGAAACGTTGTGCTCGGATGGGGCTGCTTGCGTTATGTGACTGCCGGTGCACGATCGTTGCCGCGAAATCCAGCCCGAGTTCGCAATTTTCGTGGTGAAATGGCTTTTCGTGCCTCTAAAAGACATTCTAGACAAAATCCAGAATGATTTTCTGCGCCGGGGGTTGCTTTGGTCGGCGGTGCATGGACAGCGCGAAAGAATTTCGGGGTGGGGGGAGGGCTGACGCCCCATAAGCCTCCCCCCCTGGCTAGCCGCTACACGCTGCGCACGAGCCAAGAATTTCAGAAGTTACTGGCTTTCGAACGAGAAATGGCTTAGAGCACCGGCCTTGACGGCCGACGTTCAATGCCACCCCATCGGTCACTCAGTATTTTATTTTTATGAAAACGAGGCCAACAAGAATCTACCTACCGCGAAGTGGTAGGAATGAGGTTCGAACGCTTCGCATTACATTTTTGGAATGTCTTCATATGCGAGTCCTAATTATTGCATACTGGACTCAACTGCTACACAACGAAAAACAACTACAATAACCAACACCAATTACCCCTTAAATTGTTTCTTGAGAACACTCAGCGTTGATATTGTTGTGCAAGTGTTGAGCGAACTCAATTGCGTTTGAAAATTTGTTGAAATCCGTTGTTTCAACAATTCCCCAACAACATATCATTGGTTAGTCAACAGTCATTTTTGTACGGGAGAACTCGCAGGTCGCCACGTCCTCCTCTACCACGTCCTTGGCCAGCGTGGCGTGGACGGAAATAAGCTGGCCGACGCGGCAGCGTCGTCCGCGACGGCCACCGGTCTCGTTCGCTAGGTTCTTGCTTCCGTGCCATCGGTCCATGCTCGATTATTGAAAACGCCTCAACATCATTGTTATTGCTGCTGGTAGCGTGAGTTCACAGGCACTAGTCTTTATAAATGGGTGCGTAGTATCTACGCGATTCAGCGCTGGTTCCCCCCGACCTGTCTTTTGACCCATTTCTTCACTGGGCATGGACATTTTCAATACTACCCACATCGCTTCCATCTTATCACCTCTGATCGGTGCGTGTGCAGTGCTCCTTGTGTGGATGAGGCACATTACTTGATTGCCTGCACGCGCACCGCGCACGTTGCGTCGCAATTGTGAACCCTCTTGCGCCTCGAAAATATTTTGCCTGACGTTTATCCCGCCTTGATTCAATCAAAACGATCACTCGCCCTGCTGCTGCAACTGGTACACCTCATCGCTCTTTCTTTTTCTTCTTCTTCAGCTCTTTGTTCTTCCGTTCTTCCCGTATGCGCGCTAGCCCCGTCCACCGTCTCCCTCATGTTTCACTGTTTCACGTTACTTTTGCATGAATGCTCTTTACCATCCACAATGTTTAAGCCAATTATGGCGGGCCTTCCACGTGCTGGATGGGTCTAACCGCATGCTTCATTCTCATTATTCTTTGCTTCCCATTCACCTCTGTTATCATCGTCTTTGTGTCACCCACCCTGTGTAAGAACTTTGCAGAGCACCACCCTGATGGGCCTTGTGGTCACCTTACTACGCACGACCCTGCCTACCAGACCACTGGCGTAGGGTCGAGGCGGCAGGCGTCCGGCAGAGGAGAAACCAGCGCAGGTGAAATGATGCAATAAAACACGCACGTTTCGCGGGACCCTGCGCGGGCGTCGGCGGTTGGCCCTGGCGGCGGTCTGTGTCCTGGTGTGGGTGCTTCCTGCAGACAATAATTTTACCGGAGGCAGATTCCAGAGAAGCTTCTGATAATGTCTTTTCCACCCACTAAATTGTATGTTTACCTTTTCGTTTCTGACATTTCCAAGCTTACCTGCGCCTTGTCCCGCAACCGTTGTTTTTCAGAAGCCAGTTGTCCCCATTAAACGTCGTCAGTCCTTTTTTGAGGCATGCGCCAATATGATAGTCTATTAACGTGTGCATTTTCTGTACGTACTATTGGATATATTACACTTGTTTCACCCTGCTAAAATCACCGCAGAATGATTGCTGTATTCAAAAAATTTAAATAAGAAGTGACGCATATACCTCTGCAATTCCACGCGTTCTCTGTCGTACCATTTGATAGGTTTATGGTCATTGTAATCCACAGCCTGTGGAAAACAACCATGTTGGATCGATATACCGAGCCAATAATTTCATCAGCAGCTCATTCTATTCAAACCATCGTCCAAATGACACATCTAAATGAACAAATCGATTTTCCTCAAAGTGGGTATTCTCTATTGGTAAAGTTGTTATCCTCGGCCCTATATTAGTGCTGCTTGTGAAGATTTAGCGCGACCTGAGGAGTGCATTTCAAGACTGTAAAGGAACTCCACGGTGCTCATTGTATTTGTCTTTGTTGCCGTGCATCTCGAATAGACTCCTTAGCTCGTTTACCTGTTTGCCGCAGTAGTCACGAGTGCCTCAAATAAAAATCACGAAAAAAAATTCAGATGTACATCAGGAGGTAGAGCACTTGCTTAGCATGCGAGAGTTACAGGGATTGATACCAAGCACCTTCATTGAAGCACAGATTTTTTTGTAGCATGGGAAGATATTAATGTGAAGTATAATGCCCCCAAAGACGTTGGGGGGTTCTGAGGGACAGTGGGTAGTTCAAGAATAATTTTGACCAGCTGGGTTTCTTGCCTTTCACTTCGGCTTCTACCAAATGGCATGGGTTAGAGCATCCTAATTAACTCTACCTTAATTACCTGCGCCTTAATTACCTTCGCCTTATTGAACACCGAAGGTCGTGGGTTCGACTCCCACCAAAGATCGCGATGCACGTGATTTAGTTAACTCGACGTTAATGAACTGCGCATGCAATAACACAAACTTCGTGGGTTTGAGTTCCACCAAAAGGTCGAAGATTCCTAGACTTCTTGGAGCATAGCATAGTCACGCAAACATCGGATTATCCGCCTCCAGAGCCACGTAATGATCTCGCTTTACAAAACGCGGCGCAACCCATCCTGCTATGACGGTCCATGGTAATGCTTTGATGTCGGATTACTTTAGCGACAAAACGAATTGTCGTCATGGGAACGTGTTATGTTTCAGGCGGGTACTGCAGCGGGACTACTCCATCGCGGTTCCCTATGAGATTGTTGGCATCTAGAACAAAGGCTGCCGCCGTCGAACTGGCACGTGGCCTAAGATGTGCACAAAAACAAAGTGACAAGTGTGCATACACGCATCCATACAGCTGTAATGAAGCACTCTAATAAAATTCCAAGGCATTAAAAGAAAATGGCACAGTGGTTAATTTTCCGAACCACCACAACAGACCACGTTTGGAACATTAACATACAAACTTGGCCTGTGCGTCGCTGGCGGGGCTCGGGAGAACCAGCGGGCAAAATTATTTTGTTGTTGCGTGTCTTTTTCCCAACAGAGACGTTTGTCATTTGCGCGGCACCAAACCCTTAACACCTTTTCTCACCCCAAGTCTCTCCTGCCCATATCAATGCCACGCACGTTGTTCTGCCGAGATAGGACTCCGCAGTCGGAATCAAAGTGACACCGTGTCGTACAGCCTCCACTATTATCAACTACCTCCAAGGCTAGTTAGCACTGCAGCTAATTACGCGCCCCAAGCAGAGACGCCAAGTACGGCTGCACGTAATCACGGTTTCACCGGAAGTGGATTCACAATATACACCGCAAGGTGTTTGAACCCGTCACCTCCCATATTCGAAGGAAGAAGCGTTCATCGCATCTTGTCACGAAGCTGGTTATCACATCATAGTCCGTGTTGGTATATGTGCCTGCCAATCGCGTCATTGCTTCGTAGATTGCGACAACGCAAATACAGTAGTAGATATGATCTGCGAGCTTTGCAGGACCACATGTACAGTTGCGCCTGTACAGTGATTGGAGACGTGGGAGGGCCGGACACAAAGTTTTCCTGTTTCAATGGGATTATAATTTTATTGTGGTTAGCATTTTTAGGGCACTTCAAGCACTTTCCACATGATGGCTGTATGTATGGCTGCCTGCTTTTATGTCTGTGTCTCTACCGTTTTCCCGCCAACATGGATCGCTGGATAGTCTATGGTCTAGTGGTTCACAGCTTCCCGCTGCTATGCGATATAACGGAACCGTATTGGAACGCAATCGTCGGGCCAACTTGGATCAGTGCAATCTGACATTGGATATTTGCCGTATTTCTGCCAACTTATATTACTGAGCGTGTGCTGCAACTAACGTGCTGCCGTTGAATGAACCTCGTTCGTACCAACTTGGATTACTTGGCACATGAAACAAAGCTCCTGCGAGATTTCCACGACCCTCTTGAATTTCACGTTGGGTCGACGGCTATGTGCAACTGTGTGTGTACCGCGCTGTTACTTTGGGCATAGAATCCTAGCGCACATGCCCCAGCCGCAGAGCCTACGTTTATGTTACGTTTTACTCCCATTGTTTTAAGGAGAAACTTTTGTGCTCGCCCGCCGCGTCACAAAGTGTAGGAGCTCAATGCACTTCGAATTCAGCGCTCGTGTTTGCAAACCGGAATCCACGCGAAGCCGTCGTCCGTTTCCGCGATATTAAAATCGGACAGCGAGGGTGCGTGTGTCGGGGTGCAGCTTCTTGTTTCAGCCGTTCGAACTCTTTTAAGCGTTGAACAGCTGTATGCATTTTGTGCCAAATATTGTTAACAAACCAAAAGTAAGAATACGTGAATTTCCAGTGCGAATCTGAAAAAACCGAGGCCACTAAAGAGACTTAAGAAGAGAAAAATCATGCTCCATCCATTCGTATTGTGAAAATTTATTTCAAGTTTGTCCTCTGAAATTAAGAATGAAGCGGGCATAGGCAGAACACGTTACTACGGCAAATCATATCCTAGTTTCATTACAGGATCACCGGAGAAGTTTGGAGAACTATTTCGCCTAAATCCTTGTACTTGGACCTTCGAAATTAACGCGGAACAGGTAACTGATTTTAATTAGTATCCAACTCAATTAACGACCACTTCAAATCTATTTTACTAAAGATGATGCTGTCATCCTTGTTTTTTATGCCTTCTTGCCACGTATGCCCCACCTCTTAATCTCCGAACAAGGTATCTTCAACATGCTTTTAAAACTCAATGTAAAGAAGTCACGGGGGCCAGACAACAACCCAAATTCGTTTCTTCAAAAATATGCCGAGTGGGTGTCTAAGCATTTCCACGCTTTATTTAATAAATCGTTTTGCCACGGTGAACTATCAAATGACTGCGTGAAAGCGAGAATCAAACCGTTACATAAAAGTGGAAGACGAAACAACATTAACATCTATCGCCCGGTTTTATTACCATCCACAACTTACAAATTAATCGAACACATTACATATAATCAAATACAATATCTTCTTGATAATTATAATTTTTTCATGAACTATCATTATGGTTTAACAAACGGACTCGCTACGTGTACTCAGCTGATTCAAAGAATCCACAATTTTGCAATGATAAGTATGCTACACAAATTGACGCTATGCTGATGCAGTTTTCAAAAGCCTCTGACAAAATTCCTCACATAGATCTACTCTCTAAATTGCATAATATTTTCAAAAATAATCAGCTAACTGAATGGAACACGGCGTGCCTAACACACAGAAAACAGTTTGTTTCCATTCCTAACAGCCTATCTCCATCAGGAACGGTGGATTCTGGAGTACTCCACTGCTCGGTGATACGGCCACTTTTGATCATCCTATATATCAATGATATTGTACATCGTATTGCAGTTCATATTAAAATTTTTGCCAACGATTGTTTCGAACTGCGAAATTAATGCCAAATCACATCAAGTATTGCTGCACAGTGCCCTTCAGAACATTGCTTCTTGGTGTCGAGAACCGATGATGGTGATAAACGTTGCAAGAAGAGTGTTAACGAGAATGAAACAAAAAACGAAAAACATTTACGCTTTGATTGCAGTATTAATAACACTTTCCTCTTTGAAGTAGCTACACTCATGCTATTTCTGAAAAATAAACACCATGCATGTCCAGCGCACAAATTACGCACGGCGTGCAGAAGCACAGCCGCAATAATTATACCGCTACCAATTTGCTATATATAGAGTAATGAACACCTTCATGCAACATTTAATACGAAGAACTCAAAATCAATGCGGTCAAAAGCACGCACCAAGAGCGATATCGCTATCAAAAAAGACCTGTACGATATTACCAACAATCCACTGGCAGCACTATAAACCTAAACGAAACACATGTGTAATGAAGCGCAGGAAATATTACACTACAAGCATGGCACCAGACAAAAACACCCACAAAAAGCACTAGATATCAAAACAAGACAGATCAGGCTCTTGGACCAGCTAATCAGACACCGTTCCTTCACTGTCGAGCCAGTCTGGGAAGGGCGGAACTTTCATTGGGTAAGGGCCATAGCCGTCTTCGAGCTGCGGTGAGCTGTAAATGTCCTGGTTACCGCTAGGCTCTAAACAGGAATCAGAACATTCATCCTCGCCCACTCTCGGGCGCTTGGACGGCCCAGGCTCTCCACCTGCAAAATTGGGCAAGATACCTACATGATCCGCTAAAAACTTGTTCGAAAAATGTGTGTCCTCACCGTCGCAATCATTTCGCCCACACTTCACACCGGAGCCAGGCACAACGGGTAAACATGGCCCACAATCGTTGTCATCGCTGTCCTCTTCGTCGCTTGAGGTGCTTCTGTGAGAATCGTCAAGCCATGAGCACTTTTTGAGCAACTGCTGCAGCAATACCTCACGGTGAAGGCTAATGGACTTCTTGCGCCCTTTTCGACTTTTTACGCCCTTTTTAATTTTCCGGATCTTCTCCGTCGCCTGCGAGAGAAGAGCAGTGACGTTAAGGCACCTGTCGAAACTCATCCTGGTATTTGAAGCGGTACTTACACCGTGTGGGTGCAGACAGCGTGCTCGGCGGCGTCCGATCGGCCGCGACGTCAGCGGACAACCATAAAGAAAGGAATACAACAAGAGCGGACACTCCCGTGGAGCCCAGCGGCCGAATTGACCGCAGCGCACCAAGCCGTGGGCGTTAATACCTTAAGTACACTTCCGGTTT
This sequence comes from Dermacentor albipictus, assembly GCF_038994185.2. Lineage (NCBI taxonomy): Eukaryota > Metazoa > Arthropoda > Arachnida > Ixodida > Ixodidae > Dermacentor > Dermacentor albipictus. The sequence goes on along the minus strand of NC_091826.1, from coordinate 87,426,656 downwards.
CGGTTTTATGCGCGCGCGTCGCGCCGGCTTTGCTGTTTTTTTTTCAGCAAATACTTAATATATTAATTTTTTATTACATATTTATTTGCAAACCATTTTATTAATAAGTAAAATTGACTGCGAACGATATTCACATGCCTCCATTGAATATGTGCCACGTGCAATTTCATAAGACGCAAGACACCTTGTGAAATGAGGAAATGTCTATTTTATTCTTTATAAATGCTCGTCGCGGGCTTTTTGTGCATTCATCCAACGTTGCGGCACCAGGTAAGCAACAGCAGTTTCCGCAGGAAGCTCCACCAGACGACGGGAGCTGGAAAAATTACAAGCAAGTGTTATTTTGGTATGAACATGTAAGAATAATGCCTGCAGAGGCGAAGCGTGCGAAAGTGGTGAATGGGCGACATTACAAACAAAAGCACTTCGTATTTACACACACGGCGCAGAAAATACCCGACTCATCCCTAGCAATACCGTACATACCACAAACACATTCTAATTCCAAGCATTCCCCTCTTCCCAAAGCTTGTTTCCTGCACTTCTATAGCACGAATGCGCGGACTACGGCGCGTTTTGCCAACTTGGCTAGAAGCGACGCGATATAGTACGCTACGAATACAGAGGCGGCCACAACACAGGCTCTCAGCCAGACCGTGCTGTGCGCTCGCAGAATTCCTTGTCCTCGCACTCAAGGCAAATACGTGGGTGCCATTCAGAAGACGGAATTTCGAGTTACTAGTTCCTGGCGCTTGAGCTCCGTGGCGTTATCTTCTGGGCGTTCTGCCGGCGCTGGCCACACACTTCCGTGTTATCACTCTTCACAGTTGCTCGTCGCGTTTTCGACAAGCGTGAGTCCGAAAGAAGGCTTAAGTTGTTGCGAGGCCATAATTGTGACAAACTTGTCGCAGTAAGATTCAGTACTCAGAACGCACCAAACTTTGTCACCACGGCCTAGCTACTTTTCGCTGCGTCGCTACAGCCGCGGTGTGCGTGCCTCATAAGTAACAAAAGTTCCGAAAATAATTTTCAACAATGTTCGGCGTCAGAGAAAGCGCCAGGGACTTGTCTAGTGAGTGCATTAAAGAGCGAAACTGTGCAACACGGCCAAGCTGCTTTTCGCTAACCGCGTCGCAGTGCCAGGCGCGCTCACTGCGCTTGAAAAGTACCACAAAAACTAACGAAATTAGTTACAATAATGTTGGCAGTCAGAGAAAGCGCCAAAACTTGTCGCAGTAAGATTCAGTATACGCGAAACTGCGTCACAGTACCCTCTTTGACTAGCGGGCTAAAAAAACTACCGGAATTAGTTAAAATAATATTGGGGATTATAGAAAGCGTCGCAAATGTCTCCCAGTCCGATTCATTCATTCAAATTAACTGGGCCACGACGGCCACGCTGTCTGTTTTTCGTTAACTGCGTCACAAGTCTAGCCTAGGTACCGGGCAGTAAGCCTAATTGCTCGAAGTGCGTCGCAGACTGTCGAACAAAGTTTCTCACTTTGCCGTAGTCCAATAGTGCAGTGCTGCCATGTCGAAGTTCAGAAGGAAGGCAAGAATTCACCGGGAGCGCACCAAACCAGGCTAAATCCCAAAATAGAAAAACAGGCAGACGGGTGCCCGAACAGTCTAACGCTCAGTTGCGCGGCCGGTCTCCCTCGCTTCGGCGGTGTGTCTGACGAATGACGCAAACATCTGGCTCGTGATTCGCCGGTTCGCCTGTCGCTAGGCAGCAGAAGTAAGCCGCAACGTTAAACTCAATTTATACTCAGATATTTTTACTTTTTCCGGGAAATAATAAAAAATAAATCAATTTCTGTTAATCTCATTCCACATTCGTTTTTTTTTTTTGATGCTCGCGGCCCCAATTCGTCGGTGTTAATACTATAGCGTGACGTGTTTCCCATTTCCAATTTTCGCCGAGTGTCCGCTCTTGTTCTATTCCTCTCTCTATGGGCCAACTGACTGTCCGCCTCATCCCATAGAGGCGAGCACCACCCTTTCTAACTTTCCCTCTCCACTTCCCTTCTCGCAGTGCGTCCCTCGAGGCGAGGCAGTCGTGTTCCAGGGGCTGACCTTCAAATTCAATTGTGTTTCCATTCATTCGGAAATAAATGGGTAGCCAGACATTCATATTCAAAGTGATCATGTCAAAAAGGTGGAATTTCTTGTTACCGAATAGGCGCTCAATATATTTCTTGCATGGCACCAAATGCATCTTTAATCTATCTCCAAGGGTGCTGGTTTCTTAAGCCTTCTGCTGTAGTAGTTTTGTTAGGACCCATCCCTACCTCCATTTCAGTACCCTATAAACATTTATCATTTATCAAACCCCGTGTAATATATTGTCTTCTTCCTATCGCGTGTTCTTTTTTTCTCTTGCGAAACTAAGGCAAAATAATAATTTTACCATTTTTCCTTCTTCCAACCTAAAAACCTATACCCCTCTTACCTCGCTATCTTTGAAGTTGCTATCCTTCACCAAAAGGCGTTACAGAGTATTGGATCTCTCCTGCCTCTCATATTTAGAAGTGTCATGGTGCTTGCCTTAAGCATTCTATCCGAGTGCGATTTCTGCACAGTATTTCATTATGCTTCGAGTCACAACACACAACAGATTCCTTATCGCCGACGAGAAGCCGCGTCCCACACACATTATCTTATGGGCGGTGGCTGAACAAAAACGTCAGTAATCACCCTCATTCTAACGAGTTGAATCGCCGAGAAGAGAGGACTATCTATTCTGGGGTGTTAGAGTGGGGCTGATAATTATTCCACGAAGACCGCGAACGAAAATTCTGGAAATGTAAGCACGAACACGTGTAGTAATATTATTTGGGGTTTTACGTGCCAAAACCACTTTCTGATTATGAGGCACGCCGTAGTGGAGGACTCTGGAAATTTTGACCACCTGGGGTTCTTTAACGTGCACCTAAATCTAAGTACACGGGTGTTTTCGCATTTCGCCCCCATCGAAATGCAGCCGCCGTGGCCGGGATTCGATCCCGCGACCTCGTGCTCAGCAGCCCAACACCATAGCCACTGAGCAACCACGGCGGGTACGAACACGTGTATGTCCTGCAGAGAAAATCAAAGAAAGTGACCCTGTCTTCACGTTCCTTGCAATGTCTCAACCCCGCTGCACGCTAACGCCGTTATTTGATTTCGGTGGAATTATTTAAATTTTTACGCCTACACTTCGTGGCGGCGCCAATAGATGTCGCAGTGTGCGCAGAGGGAAGCTACATTGCACGCTTTCTTAGAGGACATGCTTTGGCGGTTGCAATGCCGAGTCTTACAACCTCTGCGATGCTTATTGCACATATGTCCTCGACATTCTACATAAGGTGGGTTCCCCGAAATTTTTTTTTAAGTGGAGCTCTCTTTCCTACTGCTTTCTGGCACACCGCGTCGTGGGGTGGTTCAGAGCAATCGTCACCACTTTAGCCTTCTGACAGCTGTAATTATCCGTGACACTGCACTGCAGCACTGTAGAAGCACTGCAGAAAATGCACGGCAGAAAAGCAGCCCTCGCCGTTATAATAACGTGCCAGTCGATATGGGACTCAACTTGAATTATAGAGAGCACGGAGAAGAGGCACGTCGCATACGATGATGAGGGGAGGTCACGTGGTAAAGCAGTGAAACCTTACTACTACAGGACAGCGGTTGCGGGGAAACTGGATGACCCTATGTTCAAGGTATCCAGCTTTTCTGGACACGAGGGTTTAGTTCGTGTGAGTGCCACCAGGTGGCGTACTTTCCTCAAACTTTTCAAACTTTCCGCGGTGAGGCGTGATGACGTCTACAAAAAACATAAAATAATTAGAACATATATCCCTGCGCATTGAACTTTGCCACAATGCTTGTCACCGCCGGCGTTATCACTCTTTTCGATAAAGCGTAGCTGCTCGTCGCCTGGAAATGACTTATCATCCTAAGAGCGTTTAGTCGAGAGGAGCGATGATTTATTCGGGGCTTTTGACACGGTTCTCTCTTTTTCTTTTTTTTATATAAGGAGTAAACAAGCTAAGGCATAATCGTCGCACGCAGCCCGCAGCAGCCTTTCTTCAGGCTGCTGCGGGCAAGATGATTATGTCTTGTTTTGTGATTTTGCTGATGTATAAGCAAGAAGTATAGCGAAATCTATACTACACAATTTATGCGCCATGTGAGGCAATGACTGTGCTCAACCCTCTCAGAGGCTGTGAAATATGGGGCACAACAACACCTCAAGAAAACACCTGTCCCTGCGCGTTCTGTGTACTAGGCCGACAAACAGCAGTGGTGCCCGTAAGGTAACGTTTAACATCAACCCGCCACTCTCGTGTTAGACTAAACGTTGAAGAAATTAGGCTCTAGCAGTCAACATCGCCCCTAATTATCCTTAATCAAAGCATCCAGCGCTGAACGCTTCGCTTACAGATTCCCACAGTGCGTGGGATCTGCATGATTTTGTTATCATAGATTTCTTCTTATTCCTCGCTGTGGAAAACATAATTATTATGTCTTGTTTTGTGATTTTGCTGATGTATAAGCAAGAAGAGACGCAAAATATATACCACACAATTTATTCAGATTATCCACCCTGCCTAGAAATAAATAACTCCGAATTCTGTTGTCTGTTCACGCTCCTGACAACTCGCGAAGCTCCGGACGGCTATCCCCATGCTATCCCAAATCTCCTGACTCAAGCTGTCTGTTGGCAACCGTCTCCATCGCGCACCTCCTCCTTCCTTCAAGCTGCCGCACACTTTCGGGCGCTTTCTTAGCACTCTCTCCCCCCTCGAGATCTCCCCTTTCCTCCAAACTTTGTACAGGCCAGGCGCGCCAGTGCGTGCATTGTTTCGTTAGCTGCGCCATTTGCGCTGTTCGCTGGCGTCTCTTCGTGCTTGTTCGTTTTCCGCTCTACAAATTCATACTTGCGATTAGTCTTGAGCACGGTGTCAACGAAGATGCCGCCTGTACGTTGCCTATTAACTGTGCTTCACCTCCGTGCGAAGCGGTCGTGCACGCTACAAGATGGGTCCTTGGAAGCGCTCAAGCAAGCTGTAGCCACTTGTCCAGTTCTCGGTTGTCTGGTGGCACTGTCATCAAGCCAATTTCAGCTATGTGCACGTTGATTTTGCATTTGTTTGTCGACTTACGTATTTGACTTACGTCGAATTGCGTGTATGACAGAAAAGTCGGGCGAGGCACTTTTTTTTTCGAAAAGCTGTTCGCAGCATTATTCCGAATTCAAGCGCTTAGAAATATATGCCACGACGGCGATTTCAGGACGGTTCGAATGACAGGTGCAGAATTCTGTTTATATATGGAGCAGTATGTTCGAGCTTGTCGTGGATAACTCCGTGCATTTATATCTGACAAGGTTGTAGCTGGTGTTCTCGAAGTTGAGGTGCGCGCTAGCGCGGGACATCGACTTGCAAGCTGGCGGCTGCGCTAGCCCGTGCCGCGCGGCCGGCGTGATTTTCTTTTGTCTAATCGTGTTTATTTTCACAATTGCCATTTCAGTATACTTGGCGGCGCCTCTAGGGCACCAAAGGGGCAACTGGGGCACCAAAGCTGGAGCCCGGACTGGCCCAATAGTTCGGGGCTCGACAAGACTTCTGCATGTCGCAGTTGCGAGCACCCTTGGCACGCACTGACCTCAGTCGTTCGAACACACAGATCGTTCTGGTTCCAGCTGTGACCTTCGCGCTGAGCGTTTGGGGCCCTAGAGTTCCTCCGCCATCCACTTATAATTTCGGGTGCTTTCCCGAGGCCTCCGTTTGTCGGTTACATACGCCTTCCGAGCACTTAAAAAAATCGTATCCATCGTCGCGACGATACAAGTGCTCCGTTACCTCTACAACAGCAGACCGAACTTTGCCTTGTGTTTTGCCTGGATGTTTTTCATACGAGTACATGCGGAGTTGTGACTGTACGAAGAAAAAATGTGAAGAGGAAGCTTTAGCTCGGTTGCTCCTATCTAAATAGATGTAAAATGAGAATTCGTTCTTCTCGGCAACCACTGCACCAAATTTGACGAGGGTTATTGCATTTAAAAGAAAAAACTTAGAATCTAGGGAATGTTTGTTTAGAATTTTTTAGTTAAGCCGGTAATTTTTCATTAAAAATTGGCAAAATTTTTTTCAAGAAACGATGCTATCAAGTTTACAACTCTGTAACTCAACAACGAAAAGTAATTTCACAATTCTGTGAATTGCATCTAATAGCACATCTAAAGCGGACAAAATTGATATGTTACATATGAATATAAAAAAGTTTAGTAATATCGAAATACAGCTTTTGCAGAACCCTTGAAACTGACGTAACAAATTCACGTAAGATGTAAAATGACATACCGAATTTCTCCGCTGTTATTGATCGAATGGGTGCTGTTTACAGACCCGCGATAACGGTTCTTGATGCAGAGCTATGAAGTTGTAAACGTCGTGCTTCTATTCTTTTTCAATCGGTCGAATATTTGAAAATCTTTTTAAGGCAGCCCTAAATCTAAATTTCGCTTCCAACGGTCACTAGAATTTAACTTTCTCTCTTAAATGCAACAAATTTCAATAAAATCGGTCCAGGGGCTATCTCAGAAAAAACGTTTTTGCGTTTTACATGTATTTGAATAGGCCGCGTTGGAGTTGGAGCTCGGGTGCCCTTTTTAAATACATGTAGAAGGAGAATTCGTTTTCCTCGGCAACCACTGAACCAAATTTGACAAGGTTTGTTGAATATAAAAGAAAAACTGAAAATCTGGTGACTGTTGATTTCGGATTGTTTATTTATGTTGTCAGTTTTTTAATAAAATTTGGCAAAAATCTAAAATTTTCAACAAACGAAATTATCAAATCTACAACTCTGTAACTCAGCAACTAAAATTGATAATACAATTCTGTGAATTGCATCTAATAGTACGTCTAAAGCGGATAAAATTGATAGGCTACACATGAATCTAAAAAAATTTAGTAATATGGAAATGAAGCTTTTACAGAACCCTTGTAAACAACGTAAAAATTCACGTAAGATATAAAATGACGTTTCGAATTTGTCCGCTTTGAATGCTCTAATGGATTCTGTTTACGGAACCGAGATACCTGTTTTTTATGCAGAGCTACGAATCTGTAAACTTCGCGCTTCTATTTTTTTTTTCGAGTTTTCAAATTTTTGAAACTTTTTTTAACAAACTTCCGGACCTAACTAAAGATTCCGCGACCAACAGTCACTAGAAATTAACTTGCTTTCTCAAATGCAACAAATTTCATTAACCCTCTTTGTGTCGATTTTTTTTTCGCCAGATGCGACCGCCCAGGATCGATTTTGTTTATTGCAGATTCCATTTCTTCTTAGGGAGTTATTTCAAAAAAAGTTGGCGTAATTTTCTAGGGTGACCATAAAGTGAGGAAAACATATTTTGCGTTGGTACATATGTACCCTTCATTCATGAATAACAACAATAAAAAGGAAATAAGGATAAGAATTGAAACTTTTAAGCATTGTTATAGTTCAAGGCTTTGAAAAGGCGCGCACGAGAATATTTCGCAAGACTCCAATATTCCTGTTCTTTCACTAATACGTACATCCATAGCGTTGTCGAACTGCATAGGTGAGCACACTCAAGAAAACTGTGGTTGTGTGCCCGTCAAAAAAGCAAAACGCGTGACAACCTTCCGCTAATCTTCATCTTATCGTCAACTAGAGGCAATTAGTTCCCGCGAGTGTCAAAAAAAAAAAGCACCGGAAACGCATGCATGGCGGCATCCTTCCTATACGCGCCCCCTGTGAGCACTAAACGAGTGAGAGACTTTGAGCGATTAGTAACGAAATAGCCATCAGTTTTGCAAGTGCAAGAAGCCGAAACCGCCTGCGGAACAAAACCCGAGCTGCCGCCGGCCTGTGCGCTCGCAATGCGCGAGCGGTGCTATATAGACGCGCGGGAGCGAACCAGCGCTAAAACAAACCATGCAACGGAAAATGAGAGAGGGTGACGCAAAAAAAAATTCCCTGCATTCCTACATAGTGGCAGCGCATTACAGAAAAGGAAAAGTTAGGAAATTGGCGCACTTTTTAAACATACAGATGGAGCCGTAAATGTACGACATCGACTATTGTTTAGTTCGTTTGCGGCGCCGTATATTTACGTCGTCCACCCTCAAAGGGCTAAAATCGTTTCAGGGGTCATCACAGGAAAACGTTTTTGCGTTATTGAATGTATTTGAATAGGCCGCGTCGGAATTTTGCCCGAGCTAAAGCTTCCTCTTAATGCGGTCTCCAAAGCAGTTAGCCGGTTGAGTGACTACGGGGACCTTGGTTTCAGGTGCTGGATCCGACATTCAACGAATATGTTGACTTCGCTGCCGATGACAGCATGCCTGATATGGCCAAAATCATTGTTGACGCCCAACAGGAAAGTGTAGCTGAAGGAGCACGATCATGTCCATCATCACAGGTAAATTTCTTAGCGGAAGGTTGTCACTGTAGATAACTAATTTATTTTTAATATTTCACACGTTCGCGAGCTCGCGCTAGATTTAATGATTACCGTGTTTGCGCGAATATGAGACGTCTTTTTTTTAAGTGTCATATAAAGTGCCTCATTAAATTCGGGTTAGTGACACGAATATAAAGCTATTTTATTTTCGCCTGCTCGCCGTGCTAGCTGGCACTTCACCTTGCGCAAGAGCGCCGTGGTAGGCGTAGCCACTGAGCACTTTATTGTGGTTACGGTCAATTAATTCAACCTGGAGTAAGACGATCGAGGCTGTTCCTCAGGCACGTTAAGCGAGTAGTGTTCACAATGTTCCACGGTGCATCATTGTGTAATACGTGAAGGACATTCCCGTGTTCGACATCTGAGGTATAACCATGATATACGCCACGGAGGTTGAAGCTCTTCTCACCAACCGTGACAAAAACATACTCAATTGTACTTTTGCATTATCTTGCGACTGTAGATCGCAGGAGTGATGAATGAAGCGCCCCGCGGCCATTCGATTTTATGCGTCATTTCCTCATGCATTACTGCATCCCTTCGCATTATTTCATTTCATTCATTTTCATCTTAAAGGCTCGGTGGCATTATATAAGGGAGGGCTTTATACCTTGTATGAATGTAAATTTTAATAATGTGATAATTTATTGGAGCAGAATTTATTGTGTAGGTGTGACTGGTTAAGCTGTGGTTGCGGGGGATTGAGAGAGCAAAAAGGAGTAGTGGCTATTCCGTACATTCATTCAGTATCGCACAGGCTTTCCATTTAGTAAGCTTAAGTGGCATGTACAATTTCTCGTGCCATACTGTGATGGAATTACAGAACACACGGAAAGAGGTGTTTGTTTCAGGGGTTGTTGCACACCATATTTCAGAACTTCCAATAGGGATTAGCGTTGTGATTGCACCAAATGGCAGATTGCGTCATCGCCGAAGTAAAAAACTAGAATTTGATTATAGGGCTGTCCTTGCCTAAACCATAATCGTACTAGAAGACGCACCATAACGGTGCACTCCGTATTAGTATTGAAGCCGTAATCTTGTTTACCGTGTCCCAACATATATCTGCGTGTGTGCTTTTTATTTGGCCCCCGACGAAATGCGGCTGCCGCTGTCAGTATCATGTCCACGACCTCTAGGAATTCCAGGGCCAGCAAGCTAGTGCGGCGCGTGCAGAAGTGGTGATTTTTCGGTTTACCCTTTCCGTTGTTTTCCATGGACCCTGCGACGCGCTATAATTGTTGCGGCTGTGCTTCTGCACGCCGTGCGACATTTGTCCTCTAGACATATGTGCATAGCGTTTATTTTTCAGAAATTGCACTATTTTAGTGTACCGTACCTGGAACTGAAGTTACTCCAGTTTCCCCGCTACCACTGTTGTAAAATTTTAAGGTTTCGCTGCTTTGCCACATCACCTCCCGTTGCCGTCCTTTGAGAAGTGCCTTTTCTCCTTGCAATCACCAATTATTGCTGCGTTCCCTATCCACTGGCACGTTAGTGTAAAGCGAGGGCTTCCATATGTACAAAGTTTGTGGGGGGTCACGGATAATTACAGCTGTCAGAAGGCTAAAGTGGTGACGATCAGGGGGCTCCAGAGGGCATTGACCATAATGGACATGGTGGGGACGAAACGGGTTTCTCGCGTCGCTTTTCCTCCCTGACACACGTCTGTCATGTATAGACACGCTCTGAACCACCCCACGACGCGCTGTGCCACAAAGCAGTACGGCGAGCACCAGCAGTGGGAAAGTTTAAGCGGCAGTGAGAGCTTCGCTTTGAAAAAAATTTCAGCCAACCCATGTCATGTAGGATGTCGAGGACGTACGTGCAATAAGCATCGCAAAGGTTGTAAGACTCGGAATTGCAACCGCCAAAGCACGTCCTCTAAGAAAGCGTGCAGTCTAGCTTCCCTCTGCGCGCACTGCGACATCTACTGGTGCCGGTGCGAAGTGTAGGCGTAAAAAATGTAAATGCTTCCTTGGAAATTAACAAACGACGTTAGCGTTCAGCGGGGATGCCTCATTGCGCGGAACGTGAGGACACAGCCAGTTTCTTCCGTCTTCCCTTCAAGGGAAACACGTGTTCGTGCTTGCGTTTCTGGAATTTTCGTTCGCCATGTCCACGGAGTATATATCGGCCCCCCTGTAACACCTCACAACAGAAAGTCCTCTCTTCTCGGCGATTCTACAAGTCATTAGCATGAGGGTGGTTATTGACCTTTTGTTCAGCCACGGCCCAAAAAATATTGTGTGCGGGGTGCGGCTTCGCGTCGGCGATCAGGAATATGTTCTGTGTTATGACTCGAGGCAGAATGGAAAGGCGATGGAGAAATCGCAGTCGCGTAGAATGTTCAAGACAAGCACCATGACACTTTTAAATGTGAACGTCAGCAGAGATCTACCACTTTGTAACGCCTTTGGCTAAGCATAGTTTTAACAATCACAACCTAAAAGATTGCGAGGTAAGAGGGGTATAGGCTTCTTGGTTTGAAGAAGAAAAAATTTTAAATTCTTATTTTGGCTTAGTCTCGAAAGAGAGAAAAAAAGCACCCGTAAGAACAAGACAATATATTACACGTGGAAAGTGTGGTCTCGCTTGAACGATTTGATAATCGACCTAGGCCTGTGTGGCAAGAAAAGTACCCCAGCAGAAGGCTTAAGAAACCAGCGCAGGTGAAGAAAAATTAACAATGTATGAGGTGCCGCTAAAGAAAAATAATGATTGCCTATTCGGGAAGATGAAATTCCGCATTTTTGATATGAGCCTTTTCAATATAAGTGTCGGGCAACCAATTTTTTCCGAATGAATAGAAACCCAATTCAATTTGAAGGTCAGCGACCGGAACACAACACCCTCACCTGGAGGGGCGCACTGCAAGAAGGAAAGTGGAGAGGGAAAGGTAGGAAGGGGAAAGGTCGCCTCTCGCAGCTGAGGCGGGCGGTCAGTTGTCCGCTGACGTCGCTGCCGATCGGACGCCGCCGAGCACGCTGTCTGCGCCCATACGGTGTAAGTACCCCTTCAAATACCAGGATGAGTTTCGACAGGTGCCTTAACGTCACTGCTCTTCTCTCGCAGGCGACGGAGAAGATCCGGAAAATTAAAAAGGGCGTGAAAAGTCGAAAAGGCCGCAAGAAGTCCCGAAGCCTTCACCGTGAGGTATTGCTGCGGCAGTTGCTCAAAAAGTGGTCCTGGCTCGACGACTCTCAAAGAAGCACCTCAAGCGACGAAGAGGACAGCGATGACAACGATTGTGGGCCTTCTTTACCCGTTGTCCCTGGCTCCGCCGTGAAGCGTGGGCGAAATGATTGTGATGGTGAGGACACACATATTTCGAACAAATGTTCAGCGGGTCATGGAGGAGTCTTGCCCAATTTTGCAGATGGAGAGCCTGGCCCGTCTAAGCGCCCCAGAATGGACGAGGAAGAATGTTCTGATTGCTCTTTAGAGCCTAGCGGTAACCAGGACATTTACCGCTCACCGCAGCTTCAAGACGGGTATGACCCTTACCCAATAAATGTTGCGCCTTTCCCAGACTGGCTCGACATTCAAGGAACGGTGTCGGACGAGCCAGTGCAAGACCCTGATCTGTGTTTTCTTGATATGTAGTGCTTTTTGTAGGTGTTTTTGTCTCGTGTCATGCTTGTAGTGTAATATTTAACTACGCTTCAATACACATGTTATCGTTTTCTACAACAAATTATTTATGTGGGTTTATAATACTGCCAGTGTATTCTAGGTAATAAAGAACGCGTCCTTTTTTGATTGCGATATCACTTTTGGTGCATGCTGTTATCTGCATTGATTTTTTGTTTTTCGTATCAAATGTTGCATGAAAGTGTTTATTACTCTATGTATAGCAAAGCAGTAAAAAATGATTTACACAGATGGCGACACTCCACGAAAACAAGTCCTAACTTTAGACGCATAATTGCAACAAGAACACGAAAAGTAAATTTACTGGCTAGCATAAGTTCAATACACAGACCGACAAAAATCTAACAATGTTTGGGCGCTGATCAAGCGCAATATTTTCTTTAAGGCCTGATTTATTCGATTGTTACAGACACACACAAAAAACAAGTGAAAAGACAGCCTGCCATTGGGTTTACCTAACATTGTGCATCACTGCCACAACTATAATCACACGGAAAACAGCCATTGAATAATACTCTAAAATTGGAAGGCGGTGCGTTATCTGCTGAAGATACAGTGCAGAGAATAAATAGACGCGCTCAAAATTTTACGAAATATGGCAGGTAAAAAAAAACTGACGTGGATCTTACGCAGTGTTATAATAAATGTCAGCGAGGCATTCTGCACGGGTGATTTTGACTCACAATAAATAGCGGTGACGTTGACGGCGAAAGCTTAATCTATTCTACGTTTATTCTAGCAGGAGCGGTGAGTTGCAGTTAAACGTTACCTAGGGTGCACCACTGCTGCTTGTTTTCGTACACTGTAAACGGAAATAACTCCGAGGTGGGAGTATACTGCTTGTCCTCTAGCCACCCTCCGGTTCGGAGTATATTATGCTCCGTATGATCGCAGTAGAATTTTCACTCCGTACGAGCGGAATTTTTGCGTGAAATTATGGGAGGTTTTCTTCTGTCTTTTTTTATTTTTTGCTTTGCAAATGACGGAGTTTTTTCGAGTTGCAACGGGAGTATAAAAAGAGGCATCGCGTCAGTTTGCGCGAACATGTTTACATGCAGAGGCTGCTGGTCAAATTTCGAAATATGCACACGAGACCGCGTCAAATTCGATGAAACAAGTCAATGAAAGCACATATATCATGACATACATAAACATTCCAGAAACGCCCAATGCAGAAATTTGAAAGACATCCCACGTACACGCGATGCTCAAGAGGCAACGGTGCCAGTATATATAGCCACGATACTGTGTGCCTCGAAACCGCCAAGGGAGCAGCTGTGCTGTTTTCAGAATTACGACTCACATGCTCGTTCATACGAGATCTGCCTCTTTGAAACTAACAGTATACCTTAATCAACACAAAACTGTTAATTCAAAATAGGGAGAGAAAAAAAGTTAATGGCGTTATTTTTCAAAACTATGCCATTCTGTGAGTGCTGAAGCGACTTCGCACACTCCCGGCGTTCGCGGCCAAAAAGTAGTGCGTTAGTTACAGTAAGCTAGAAAAATGTAAGTGCATGTGCTGCATAGCAAAATTACATTTTTTCGATATAGTGGTAGCGTAGCAAGAAATTATTACGTGTGAGCATGACCCGCACCAGCCGACGTAACACCGAAAAATGCGCAGACATACATTTTATACACCGCACTACTTGCTCTGAGTACAAGCAATCTGTCTCGGTTGCGAAAAGGAGCTACATCGCTGAACTGTCGAGTGAACCCCTAAACTCGTAGCCAGCAGGCATGCGTCTAAATCAGTGTCTCGGATAGAGCGTAATGTTAATGCAATATCGCAAGCAACGACGTTACCAAAACCTATATGCGCGATAACAATTCGATTCACATCGCTCAATAAGAAGCTTTATTTTAAGCACACATATATACTTATGTCCTACCGTTTTTCTTCGGGCGAGGATATCCGTTCACAGATAAATAAAAACAGTTGCTTGCACTCCGGTCTTTCTCACTGGCAACACAGCACCGCAACGAACTTGGGTTACGCCATTCATGCGCGTCTAGCACGGATGTCGTCGCTCGAACAGTGGCTGCTGTTGCCATTGCTACGCGGTCCTTACAAACATTACACCGGACGTTGTCAGCATGTACTCAAAAGGACATAGAAGTGGCATTTCACGTACTGAAGAACACAAGACAGGGTGACGCAGCACGGAAACACAGCCAGAACGTGAGCCGACATCACGAGCCAGTGAGCAGCTTCGAGGTATACCTAAGCCTTTTTCCGCACTTGAAAACGTGGTTCTTGCAGTCATCGTTGCCAGCAAAGTGATCACAGCTAATGTACTTGAAGCTGAGATACAGTGAGCTTCAGGCATGCCTTTAACACTTTCTGGAAGGAGATACGGGAAACAAATTGACGGAACGCTGTAAAAGACACTTCACAGACGTAAACAAACCGTCAGCCATGAGCACTGCCCGCTCCGCCGAACGCGCCCGGTCGCTGGCGAGGCGCACAGCCTCATGGGAAGTGCCACGTGACTAACCTGTATCGGCGGAGGGGAGTTTTTCAAAACTCCCTGTCGGAGTTTCACGGGAGAACAAAATTTTTAAACGGAGTAAAATCGCGTCACGTCGCCTTAATACTCCGGTAGCTAGCCAGCGGAGTGAAACGAGGGAATGGCGCTGTTTTGCTCCCATACATCGGAGTAAATATTTCAGGAGGGGAGGTTTTAGGGCACATCACCTCTTAAAAATTCTCAGCCGGGTTTATTTTCGTTTACAGTGTATAGTACGCAGAACACACACGGAGAGGTGCTTGTTTCAGGGGTTGTTGCGCACCATATTTCAAAAGTTCTAATGGGGATTGGCGTTGTGATTGTACCACATGGCACATAGCGTCGTCGCCGAAGTACAAAACTTGAATTTGATTAGAGGGCTGTCCTTGCCTAAACCATAATCGTACTAGAAGACGCGCCATAACGGTGCACTCCATATAAGTATTGAAGACGTAATCTTGTTTACCGTGTCCCAACATATATCTGCGTGTGTGCTTTTTATTTGGCCCCCGACGAAATGCGGCTGCCGCTGTCAGTGTCATGTCAACGACCTCTAGGAATTCCAAGGCCA
Source organism: Dermacentor albipictus (assembly GCF_038994185.2). NCBI lineage: Eukaryota > Metazoa > Arthropoda > Arachnida > Ixodida > Ixodidae > Dermacentor > Dermacentor albipictus. Next base: position 87,411,436 of record NC_091826.1, on the reverse strand, counting down.
GCAAGCTTGCGTGGCGCGAATAAAAGTGGTGATTTTTCGATTTACCCTTTCCGTCGTTTTCCATGGACCCTGCGACGCGCTATAATTGTTGCGGCTGTGCTTCTGCACGCAGTGCGAAATTTGTCCGCTAGACATATGTGCATAGCGTTTGTTTTTCAGAAATTGCATTAACGTAGTGTACCGTACCTGGAACTGAAGTTACTCCAGTTTCCCCGCTACCGCTGTTGTAAAATTTTAAAATTTCACTGCTTTGCCACATCAGCTCCCCTTGCCATCCTTTGAGAAGTGCCTTTTCTCCTTGCAATCTACAATTATTGCTGCGTTCCCTATCCACTGGCACGTTAGTATAAAGCGACGGCTTCCGTATGTACAAAGGTTTGTGGGGGGTCACGGATAATTACAGCTGTCAGAATGATAAAGTGGTGTCGATCAGGGGGCTCCAGAGGGCATTGACCGTAATGGACACAATGGGGACAAAACGAGTTTCTCGCGTCACCTTTCCTCACTAACACACGTCTGTCATGAATACACACGCTCTGAACCACCCCACGACGCGCTGTGCCACAAAGCAGTACAGTGAGCACCAGCCGTGGGAAAGTTTAAGAGGCAATGAGAACTTCGCTTTGAAAAAAATTTCAGGCAACCCATGTCATGTTGGATGTCGAGAACGTACGTGCAATAAGCATCGCAAAGGTTGTAAGACTCCGAATTGCAACCGCCAAAACACGTCCTCTAAGAAAGCGTGCAGTCTAGCTTCCCTCTGCGCGCACTGCGACATCTACTGGCGCCGGCACGAAGTGTAGGCGTAAAAAATAAAAATGCTTCCATAGAAATTACCTAACGACGTTAGCGTTCAGCGGGGATGCCTCATTGCGTGGAACGTGAGGACACAGCCAGTTTCTTCCATCTTCACTTCAAGGCAAACACGTGTTCGTGCTTGCGTTTCTGGAATTTTCGTTCGCCATGTCCACGGAGTATATATCGGCCCCACTGTAACACCTCACAACAGAAAGTCCTCTCTTCTCGGCGATTCTACAAGTCATTAGCATGAGGGTGGTTATTGACGTTTTGTTCAGCCACGGCCCAAAAAATATTGTGTGCGGGGTGCGGCTTCGCGTCGGCGATCAGGAATATGTTCTGTGTTATGACTCGAGGCAGAATGGAAAGGCGATGGAGAAATCGCAGTCGCGTAGAATGTTCAAGACAAGCACCATGACACTTTTAAATGTGAACGTCAGCAGAGATCTACCACTTTGTAACGCCTTTGGCTAAGCATAGTTTTAACAATCACAACCTAAAAGATTGCGAGGTAAGAGGGGTATAGGCTTCTTGGTTTGAAGAAGAAAAAATTTTAAAATTCCTATTTTGGCTTAGTCTCGAAAGAGAGAAAAAAAGCACCCGTAAGAACAAGACAATATATTACACGTGGAAAGTGTGGTCTCGCTTGAACAATTTGATAATCGACCTAGGCCTGTGTGGCAAGAAAAGTACCACAGCAGAAGGCTTAAGAAACCAGCGCAGGTGAAGAAAAATTAACAATGTATGAGGTGCCGCTAAAGAAAAATAATGATTGCCTGTTCGGGAAGATGAAATTCCGCATTTTTGATATGAGCCTTTTCAATATAAGTGTCGGGCAACCAATTTTTTCCGAATGAATATAAACCCAATTCAATTTCAAGGTCAGCGACCGGAACACAACACCCTCACCTGGAGGGGCGCCCTGCAAGAAGGAAAGTGGAGAGGGAAAGTTAGGAAGGGGAAAGGTCGCCTCTCGCAGCTGAGGCGGGCGGTCAGTTGTCCGCTGACGTCGCTGCCGATCGGACGCCGCCGAGCACGCTGTCTGCGCCCATACGGTGTAAGTACCCCTTCAAATACCAGGATGAGTTTCGACAGGTTCCTTAACGTCACTGCTCTTCTCTCGCAGGCGACGGAGAAGATCCGGAAAATTAAAAAGGGCGTGAAAAGTCGAAAAGGCCGCAAGAAGTCCCGAAGCCTTCACCGTGAGGTATTGCTGCGGCAGTTGCTCAAAAAGTGGTCCTGGCTCGACGACTCTCAAAGAAGCACCTCAAGCGACGAAGAGGACAGCGATGACAACGATTGTGGGCCTTCTTTACCTGTTGTCCCTGGCTCCGTCGTGAAGCGTGGGCGAAATGATTGTGATGGTGAGGACACACATATTTCGAACAAATGTTCAGCGGATCATGGAGGAGTCTTGCCCAATTTCGCAGATGGAGAGCCTGATCCGTCCAAGCGCCCCAGAATGGACGATGAAGAATGTTCTGATTCCTCTTTAGAGTCTAGCGGTAACCAGGACATTTACAGTTCACCGCAGCTTCAAGACGGGTATGACCCTTACCCAATAAATGTTGCGCCTTTCCCAGACTGGCTCGACATTGAAGGAACGGTGTCGGACGAGCCAGTGCAAGACCCTGATCTGTCTTTTCTTGATATCTAGTGCTTTTTTAGGTGTTTTTGTCTCGTGTCATGCTTGTAGTGTAATATTTAACTACGCTTCACTACACATGTTATCGTTTTCTACAACAAATGATTTATGTAGGTTTATAATACTGGCAGTGTATTCTAGGTAATAAAGTACACGTCCGATATTGCGATTGCGATATCACTTTTGGTGCATGCTGTTGTCTGCTGGTGCATGCTGTTGTCTGCATTGATTTTTTGTTTTTCGTATCAAATGTTGCATGAAAGTGTTTATTACTCTATGTATAGCAAAGTAGTAAAAAAATGATTTACACAGATGGCGACACTCCATGAAAACAAGTCCTAAATTTAGACGCATAATTGCAACAAGAACACGAAAAGTAAATTTACTGGCTAGCATAGGTTCATTACACAAACCGATAAAAATCTAACAATGTTTGGGCGCTGATCAAGCGCAATATTTTGTTTAAGGCCTGATTTATTCGATTGTGACAGACACACACAAAAGACAAACGAAAGGACAGCCTGCCATTGGATTTACCTAACGTGCATCGCTGCCACAACTATAATCACACGGAAAACAGCCATTGAATAATACCGAAAAATTTGAAGGCGGTGCGTTATCTGCTAAAGATATAGTGCAGAGAATAAATAGAGGCGCTCCAAATTTTACGAATTATGGCAGGTAAAAAAAAAACTGACGTAGATCCTACGCAATGTTATAATAAATGTGAGCGAGGCATTCTGCACGGATGATTTTGACTCAAAATAAATTGCGGTGACGTTGACGGCGAAAGCCTAATTTCTACTACGTTTAGTCTAGCAGGAGTGGTGAGCTCATGTTAAACGTTACCAGGGTGCACCACTGCTGCTTGTTTGCGTATAGCACAGAAACACACAGGAAGAGGTGTTTGTTTCAGGGGTTGTGCACCATATTTCAGAACTTCTGAGAGGGATTGGCGTTGTGATTGTACGACATGGCACATTGCGTCATCGCCGAAGTACAAAACTTGAATTTGATGATAGGGCTGTCCTTGCCTAAGCCATAATCGTACTAGAAGACGCGCCATAACGGTACACTCCGTATAAGTATTGAAGACGTAATCTTGTTTACCGTGTCTCAACATATATCTGCGTTTGTGCTGTTTATTTGGCCCCCGACGAAATGCGGCTGCCGCTGTCAGTATCATGTCAACGACTTCTAGGAATTCCAAGGCCAGCAAGCTAGCGTGGCGCGAATAGAAGTGGTGATTTTTCGATTTACCCTTTCCGTCGTTTTCCATGGACCCTGCGACGCGCTATAATTGTTGCGGCTGTGCTTCTGCACGCAGTGCGAAATTTGTCCGCTAGACATATGTGCATAGCGTTTGTTTTTCAGAAATTGCATTAACGTAGTGTACCGTACCTGGAACTGAAGTTACTCCAGTTTCCTCGCTACCGCTGTTGTAAAATTTTTAAATTTCACTGCTTTGCCACATCAGCTCCCCTTGCCGTCCTTTGAGAAGTGCCTTTTCTACTTGCAATCTACAATTATTGCTGCGTTCCCTATCCACTGGCACGTTAGTATAAAGCGAGGGCTTCCGTATGTACAAAGGTTTGTGGGAGGTCACGGATAATTACAGCTGTCAGAATGATAAAGTGGTGACGATCAGGGGGCTCCGGAGGGCATTCACCATAATGGACACAATGGGGACAAAACGAGTTTCTCGCATCGCCTTTCCTCACTGACACACGTCTGTCATGTATACACACGCTCTGAACCACCCCACGACGCGCTGTGCCACAAAGCAGTACAGCGAGCACCGGCAGTGGGAAAGTTTAAGAGGCAATGAGAACTCCGCTTTGAAAAAAATTTCAGGCAACCCATGTCGTGTAGGATGTCGAGGAAGTACGCGCAATAAGCATCGCAAAGGTTGTAAGACTCGGAATTGCAACCGCCAAAACACGTCCTCTAAGAAAGCGTGCAGTCTAGCTTCCCTCTGCGCGCACTGCGACATCTACTGGCGCCGGCACGAAGTGTAGGCGTAAAAAATTAAAATGCTTCCATAGAAATTAACTAACGACGTTAGCGTTCAGCGGGGATACCTCATTGCGTGGAACGTGAGGACACAGCCAGTTTCTTCCGTCTTCCCTTCAAGGGAAACGCGTGTTCGTGCTTGCGTTTCTGGAATTTTCGTTCGCCATGTCCACGGAGTATATATCGGCCCCACTGTAACACCTCACAACAGAAAGTCCTCTCGTCTCGGCGATTCTACAAGTCATTAGCATGAGGGTGGTTATTGACGTTTTGTTCAGCCACGGCCCAAAAAATATTGTGTGCGGGGTGCGGCTTCGCGTCGGCGATCAGGAATATGTTCTGTGTTATGACTCGAGGCAGAATGGAAAGGCGATGGAGAAATCGCAGTCGCGTAGAATGTTCAAGACAAGCACCATGACACTTTTAAATGTGAACGTCAGCAGAGATCTACCACTTTGTAACGCCTTTGGCTAAGCATAGTTTTAACAATCACAACCTAAAAGATTGCGAGGTAAGAGGGGTATAGGCTTCTTGGTTTGAAGAAGAAAAAATTTTTAAATTCTTATTTTGGCTTAGTCTCGAAAGAGAGAAAAAAAGCACCCGTAAGAACAAGACAATATATTACACGTGGAAAGTGTGGTCTCGCTTGAACAATTTGATAATCGACCTAGGCCTGTGTGGCAAGAAAAGTACCACAGCAGAAGGCTTAAGAAACCAGCGCAGGTGAAGAAAAATTAACAATGTATGAGGTGCCGCTAAAGAAAAATAATGATTGCCTGTTCGGGAAGATGAAATTCCGCATTTTTGATATGAGCCTTTTCAATATAAGTGTCGGGCAACCAATTTTTTCCGAATGAATAGAAACCCAATTCAATTTGAAGGTCAGCGACCGGAACACAACACCCTCACCTGGAGGGGCGCACTGCAAGAAGGAAAGTGGAGAGGGAAAGGAAGGAAGGGGAAAGGTCGCCTCTCGCAGCTGAGGCGGGCGGTCAGTTGTCCGCTGACGTCGCTGCCGATCGGACGCCGCCGAGCACGCTGTCTGCGCCCATACGGTGTAAGTACCCCTTCAAATACCAGGATGAGTTTCGACAGGTTCCTTAACGTCACTGCTCTTCTCTCGCAGGCGACAGAGAAGATCCGGAAAATTAAAAGGGGCGTGAAAACTCGAAAAGGCCGCAAGAAGTCTCGAAGCCTTCACCGTGAGGTATTGCTGCGGCAGTTGCTCAAAAAGTGGTCCTGGCTCGACGACTCTCAAAGAAGCACCTCAAGCGACGAAGAGGACAGCGATGACAACGATTGTGGGCCTTCTTTACCCGTTGTCCCTGGCTCCGCCGTGAAGCGTGGGCGAAATGATTGTGATGGTGAGGACACACATATTTCGAACAAATGTTCAGCGGATCATGGAGGAGTCTTGCCCAATTTTGCAGATGGAGAGCCTGGCCCGTCTAAGCGCCCCAGAATGGACGAGGAAGAATGTTCTGATTCCTCTTTAGAGCCTAGCGGTAACCAGGACATTTACCGCTCACCGCAGCTTCAAGACGGGTATGACCCTTACCCAATAAATGTTGCGCCTTTCCCAGACTGGCTCGACATTCAAGGAACGGTGTCGGACGAGCCAGTGCAAGACCCTGATCTGTCTTTTCTTGATATGTAGTGCTTTTTGTAGGTGTTTTTGTCTCGTGTCATGCTTGTAGTGTAATATTTAACTACGCTTCAATACACATGTTATCGTTTTCTACAACAAATTATTTATGTGGGTTTATAATACTGCCAGTGTATTCTAGGTAATAAAGTACGCGTCCTTTTTTGATTGCGATATCACTTTTGGTCCATGCTGTTGTCTGCTGGTGCATGCTGTTGTCTGCATTGATTTTTTGTTTTTCGTATCAAATGTTGCATGAAAGTGTTTATTACTCTATGTATAGCAAAGTAGTAAAAAAATGATTTACACAGATGGCGACACTCCACGAAAACAAGTCCTAAATTTAGACGCATAATTGCAACAAGAACACGAAAAGTAAATTTACTGGCTAGCATAGGTTCATTACACAAACCGATAAAAATCTAACAATGTTTGGGCGCTGATCAAGCGCAATATTTTGTTTAAGGCCTGATTTATTCGATTGTGACAGACACACACAAAAGACAAACGAAAGGACAGCCTGCCATTATATTTACCTAACGTGCATCGCTGCCACAACTATAATCACACGGAAAACAGCCATTGAATAATACTGAAAAATTTGAAGGCGGTGCGTTATCTGCTGAACATATAGTGCAGTGAATAAATAGAGGCGCTCCAAATTTTACGAATAATGGCAGGTAAAAAAAAAACTGACGTAGATCCTACGCAATGTTATAATAAATGTGAGCGAGGCATTCTGCACGGATGATTTTGACTCAAAATAAATTGCGGTGACGTTGACGGCGAAAGCCTAATTTCTACTACGTTTAGTCTAGCAGGAGTGGTGAGCTCATGTTAAACGTTACCAGGGTGCACTACTGCTGCTTGTTTGCGTATAGCACGGAAACACACAGGAAGAGGTGTTTGTTTCAGGGGTTGTGCACCATATTTCAGAACTTCTGAGAAGGATTGGCGTTGTGATTGTACGACATGGCACATTGCGTCATCGCCGAAGTACAAAACTTGAATTTGATGATAGGGCTGTCCTTGCCTAAACCATAATCGTACTAGAAGACGCGCCATAACGGTGCACTCCGTATAAGTATTGAAAACGTAATCTTGTTTACCGTGTCCCAACATATATCTGCGTGTGTGCTTTTTATTTGGCCCCCGACGAAATGCGGCTGCCGCTGTCAGTATCATGTCAACGACCTCTAGGAATTCCAAGGCCAGCAAGCTATCGTGGCACGAATAGAAGTGGTGATTTTTCGATTTACCCTTTCCGTCGTTTTCCATGGACCCTGCGACGCGCTATAATTGTTGCGGCTGTGCTTCTGCACGGCATGCGAAATTTGTCCGCTGGACATATGTGCATAGCGTTACTTTTTCAGAAATTGCATTAACGAAGTGTACCGTACCTGGAACTGAAGTTACTCCAGTTTCCCCGCTACCGCTGTTGTAAAATTTTAAAATTTCACTGCTTTGCCACATCAGCTCCCCTTGCCGTCCTTTGAGAAGTGCTTTTTCTCCTTGCAATCTGCAATTATTGCTGCGTTCCCTATCCACTGGCACACTGTGGTATAAACTTTTATAAAACATGGTTGAGGTGCCTCAGACAGGCTGGCCAACGTTTCGATAGGTGGACGTATCTTCGTCAAAGGCGGCCTCGTCATCCTCGGCGTGTTAGTTTTAAAGGGTTAGTGCAGTGACGTCACGTGCGGGTGTTGTCGCTGGCGGCTGGTTTTAAAGAGAGAGATTACAAGAGGGAACAGGCGTTGTCCTCCGACGTCTGTGAGCCTCATTCTCAAGACGAAGGGACAAGAGTGTGAGAGTGGGCACGCGGGGAGGAAAGAAAAGAAATAGAAGCAGAAAAAAGGGGGAAAAAACGAAAAAAAAACAGGGGGGAGCCAGGGCCGTACCAAGACACAACAAAGGGGGGGCGGGTGAAAGAAAAAGAAAGAGAAAAATGAAATCTTTAAGAAATACGGGGGCTTGGGAGCGTGTTGGGGATGCGAAAGGTTGGGAGGTATTCAGGGGAGTCGTTGGCGGCATGTTTTTGAGGCATTAGAACGGCCGGTCAAGCAATAGGTCGAGTAATTTTGAAATAGTTAAGGTCGCGACGACTAGTCTGCGGTGCAATGTGTGGGGTGACTGAAAGGCAGCGGCATGGTCTTTCAAGGGGCACTGCCCCACGCGCTTAACGTAGGTGTCCTTAAGGCGGCATCTAGAAGGCGATACCCCGGTTGAGGCGCCGAAAAAGGCATATTGACTTCGGAATGTGTTGTCGAGGGGGTTTCAAAAAAAAGACTAAAAAAGGGGGCAGGGGGAAGGGGGGGGGCGAAATCGGTATAGCAAACAGGAGGGTGACGCGTGCAGAAGCGGGCGCGGGCAAGTGTACATGGAAGAAGGGGATCGTACACTTGGTGTAGACGTAAAATCCTGAAAGAGTACATTAAATTGAGTAGTAGGCAGGAAATTTTTTTTTCTTTTTCTTTTCCCCTTCTCCGCCTCTCCCCCCCTTTTTTCCTCCGAAATGAAAGAGTAAGTGAGGTTAAGAATTAAAGCTGGCTGGTGGCCTAATGTGTTTTGTGTATTGGTTGATGATATGAGAGTTTCAGATTTAAGTTACAGCTTTTAAAGATTCTAAGTTGCCGCGTGCCAAATTAATTCCTGTCGGGTGTAGGCAGTTACACTTGTGTATGAGGTATGATTCCGTGTACTTCCTTTCGCGAGGGGAACGGAAATTTGTTTGTAGTATATAGAGCCTTGCTTTGTCAAACATATGTCCATGTTCATTAAAGTGGCTGGCTACTGCTTTGGGTAAATTGTGTTTTGTGTCCGCGCGGTGACCATTGAGTCTTGTATTGATTTGTTGTCCGGTCTCACCTATGTATTGTTTGCTACAAGCGGCGCATTCTAGACAGTAGACTACATTGCTTGATGTGCAGGTGAAAGCCGAAGTTACCTTGTGTGTGTAATTCGACGCTATACTTTTTACTGTAGTAGTGGATTGAATGTGTTTGCATGTAGAGCACCTGGGGCGACCACAGGGATTGGTTCCCAACTTCTTCTTTTTCTGTAGTTTGGCATGCACAAGAACATCTTTAAAATTAGTGTTGCGTCTGTAGGCTACTCTGGGAGGGTCGGGAGAAATCTTCTTAAGTTTCTGGTTGCTGGTGAGAATCGGGTAGTATTTACTTAGGATGTTATTCATGTTTGGGAGTGCGTTTGAGAATTTAGTAGTAAGAAGAGGCGTTGTTGTTCTTGTGATCTTCGGGCCGGGCTTGAGGACCTCGGCTCGATCAAGTTTGGTTGCAGCGATGTAAGCTGTTTGAAGGTCACTGTTTGGGTGGTTCCTGTTTGATAGCGTTTCTTTAAGGTGATCGAGTCTATCTATGTAGTCTTGGTTTTCAACGCAAATGCGACGTAGTCGTGTGGCTTGGCCTTTAAAGATGCCTTGTTTGCAATGTCTGGGATGGTGGCTGGTATATTCTAGGTACTGTTGTTTGTCGAAAGGTTTCCTATACAGCGTTGTCTTTAGTTCACCATTGTCAATGTATATTGTTGTGTCCAGAAAGTTTATGCGCTCAGTTGAGGATTCTGATGTGAGTTTTATTGTTGGGTGAACAGAATTTAGAAAGGATACATATTTATCTAGACTGTCTTGGCCATGTCCCCAGATTATGAGTATGTCGTCTATGTATCGTAGGTATGTGTGGGGCTTAGTAGTGCAGCGCGATAGGAAATCTGTTTCTAGAATCCCCATAAATATGTTCGCGTAGGTTGGTGCAAAAGGCGTACCCATGCTTGTACCTTGTATCTGTAGGTAGTAACTCTCTTCAAATTCGTAGTAGGTATGTGTGAGAACTAATTCAAGGAGAGACAGGTAAACTTCAGTAGAGTGTAACTGTGTTTAGACAGCGTTTGTTTTATCGAAGATAACCATGCCGCCAACGACTCCCCTGAATACCTCCTAACCTTTCGCATCCCCAACACGCTCCCAAGCCCCTGTATTTCTGAAAGATTTCATTTTTCTATTTCTTTTTCTTTCACCCGCCCCCCCTTTGTTGTGTCTTGGTACGGCCCTGGCTCCCCCCTGGTTTTTTTTTTCCTTTTTCCCCCTTTTTTCTGCTTCTATTTCTTTTCTTTCCTCCCCGCGTGCCCACTCTCACGCTCTTGTCCCTTCGTCTTGAGAATGCGGCTCACAGACGTCGGACGACAACGCCTGTTCCCTCTTGTAATCTCTCTCTTTAAAACCAGCCGCCAGCGACAACACCCGCACGTGACGTCACTGCACTAACCCTTTAAAACTAACACGCCGAGGATGACGAGGCCGCCTTTGACGAAGATAGGTCCACCTATCGAAACGTTGGCCAGCCTGTCTGAGGCAGTTCAACCCTGTTTTAAAAAAGTTTATACCACAGTGTGCCATTCCATCTGCCAGCCCCTTTCTTGTTTTTGGACTTCCATGACAGCTGACGATGACGGAACAGGGTAAGTGCCCCTTGTTATCCTTTGCCCATGTAGCAATCCTTGGAGACAGCCAGTACAGATACCTGAAGGAACATTTTCCACCAGGCCCACACGCGCCATACATAAAACACCTTAGTGGGGCACAAATATCAGATATTCTACCGCTAGTATGTGATGCGCCAATTGACACCACACACTTTATTATCAATGTAGGCACAAACAACCTAAGAACACAAAGCGCCGCGGACACGATAGAGTCCATGAGCGACGTAATAAGAACCATTCAAGCCGCTCGCCCAAACGCACACATAACCATAACGACTGTCGCTCCCCGCCTACAAAACAAACACCGCCCACTATTCTACCAAACTAATGCACTCATGAAACACAATGAGGAGATTAACAAGCTAAACTCACCTATTTTCAACTTAGAAAACGTCCATAAGAATGTTGACACCATGCACCACGCGGAAATACACGAAGCACCACACGAACACCTAGCTTGGGATGGCTTCCACTTGAACCGCAGTGGAATAGAGCTAGTTTCCCAATACATCAAGTCCTTTATTAAGGACAAGTACAGAAAAACTCTTTTAATTTCCACCTCAAATACAACCTCCACCAACTCTGCGGAACGTGCAACCGCGAACAACACAGCTGTGACAGTCACTTCGAGGACACAGGGAATACAGACAGTGGAATGTGAAGCAAGCCACTGCACAAGTGAAACAGTCAACACAAGAACAGTTGGAACACAGACAGTGGAATGTGAAAAGAACCAGAAGGCACACACACCACCAAAAATGACATCAACCACTATGCGAACAGACACAATGGCAACAGACAACAGAAAACCCACCACCGAAGTCTACACACAGACCCCACACGCCTGCCTGCACACACACAAACTCAAACAGAGACCGAGATCGAATTAAGCCAGGCATACGATAATAAACCGGCCGAAAGGAAAAACACCCCACGCAAATCTGCCCGCAAGAAGACAAGTAAATGACAGACATCGCAAATCAATAATTCCTCAATGCCACGAATTCCTACAGGCTAGAAAACTTACCAAAAAACATGTGAGCTACACCTCCCATCTGAAAACCTACACAAGCTGCACCGAGAAAATCATAATTCCTAAAGGCCTAACACTCAAGGCTGTACCAGCTCTAGGAACACTCCCACCACACCATAGCGCAAACTGGCAAACAACATTACATAATGCCTTACTTTCACTTTTGAATATCCTCAAAGAACACTGCGAAGAGCAAATCGAAACTTTTAACCACAGACTTATGAACATAACCCTGACACCAGATGAGAAGAGAGATTTAGAACATTACGGCGAAAAACAATCTAGAAAATTGGATCAAAAACAAAGTAAAAAAGAGAATTTTAATCAAAAAACAACCTTCCAGCCAAACAGCCACCACACCCAGAGAAGAGGGACCTCGAGCTTAGAAGGACCAGACAGTAAGGAAATTTCCGCAGAACTAAACCGCTCCAATGTTATAGACATTTCTAAAACATTAAGTCAAAAAGAAATAGCCGTACTCAGCAAGGGCTTAAACTTTTGCCCCACGAACAACACAATAAATGAATTCGAGCTTCACAAGGACCTCTCAGAATTCTCCCGACGAATGCGCATCCGACACTTTTTTGCAGAGACACCAAACACCGGGACGACACCACTTAGAGCCCAATCCACTTGGACTCCCGAACCAGAACAAGCCATAGAACTTGACATATACCTTAAAACTATCACTAAAGAAATTATAAGCCAATCCAAGACATCTAAGCGACCTAAAAACATAACTGCGTCGGAGAGTCATATCATTTCAAATCTGAGCTGCCGGAATGACATTGTTATTAAGGAAGCAGATAAGGGTGGAAGTATAGTTATTTGGCCAATAGAAAAATACAAGCACGAGGCTTACAGACAACTAAACAACCCAGAACATTACCGCAAACTAGATAACGATCCGTAATTGTCCTATACAGTGACAATTACCAACAGGCTGAAATCACTTTTGGCTGATGAATTGATAACACCATCAGAATACAAATTTCTTAAACCAAGCAACAAAACTGCCGGACGTTTTTACCTCCTTCCGAAAATTCATAAAATTCCATCCGCTGAACTATACACTGCTATTATCCCAGGCCGTCCGATAGTATCAAACAACAACACCCCGACAGAGAGCATCTCCACATTCCTTAACCACTACCTTGGTAACTTGCCGAAAACACTTCCGTCATTTGTACAAGATACGCCCCACCTGCTGAGAAATATAGAAGACATTAATACTAAAGGCACACTACCCCACAACACAATTCTCGCAACACTAGACGTCACGGCGCTGTACACCAACATTCCAATCCCTGATGGTTTATCTTCGATAAAACAAACGCTGTCTAAACACAGTGCACAACACTCTACTGAAGTTTACCTGTCTCTCCTTGAATTAGTTCTCACACATAACTACTTCGAATTTGAAGAGAGTTACTACCTACAGATACATGGTACAAGCATGGGTACGCCTTTTGCACCAACCTACGCGAACATATTTATGGGGATTCTAGAAACAGATTTCCTATCGCGCTGCACTACCAAGCCCCACACATACCTACGATACATAGACGACATACTCATAATCTGGGGACATGGCCAAGACAGTCTAGATAAATATGTATGCTTTCTAAATTCTGTTCACCCAACAATAAAATTCACATCAGAATCCTCAACTGAGCGCATAAACTTTCTGGACACAACAATATACACTGACAATGGTGAACTAAAGACAGCGCTGTATAGGAAACCTTTCGACAAACAACAGTACCTAGAATATACCAGCCACCATCCCAGACATTGCAAACAAGGCATCTTTAAAGGCCAAGCCACACGACTACGTCGCATTTGCGTTGAAAACCAAGACTACATAGATAGACTCGATCACCTTAAAGAAACGCTATCAAACAGGAACCACCCAAACAGTGACCTTGAAACAGCTTACATCGCTGCAACCAAACTTGATCGAGCCGAGGTCCTCAAGCCCCGCCCGAAGATCACAAGAACAACAACGCCTCTTCTTACTACTAAATTCTCAAACGCACTCCCAAACGTGAATAACATCCTAAGTAAATACTACCCGATTCTCACCAGCAACCAGAAACTTAAGAAGATTTCTCCCGACCCTCCCAGAGTAGCCTACAGACGCAACACTAATTTTAAAGATGTTCTTGTGCATGCCAAACTACAGAAAAAGAAGAAGTTGGGAACCAATCCCTGTGGTCGCCCCAGGTGTTCTACATGCAAACACATTCAATCCACTACTACAGTAAAAAGTACAGCGTCGAATTACACACACAAGGTAACTTCGGCTTTCACCTGCACATCAAGCAATGTAGTCTACTGTCTAGAATGCGCCGCTTGTAGCAAAAAATACATAGGTGAGACCGGACAACAAATCAATACAAGACTCAATGGTGATCGCGCGGACACAAAACACAATTTACCCAAAGCAGTAGCCAGCCACTTTAATGAACATGGACATATGTTTGACAAAGCAAGGCTATATATATTACAAACAAATTTCCGTTCCCCTCGCGAAAGGAAGTACACGGAATCATACCTCATACACAAGTTTAATTGCCTACACCCGACAGAAATTAATTTGGCACGCGGCAACTTAGAATATTTAAAAGCTGTAACTTAAATCTGAAACTCTCATATCATCAATCAATACACAAAACACATTAGGCCACCAGCTAACTTTAATTCTTAACCTTACCTACTCTTTCATTTCGGAGGAAAAGAGGGGGGGAGAGGGGGAGATGGGGAAAAGGAAAAGAAAAAAAAATTTCCTGCCTACTACTCAATTTAATGTACTCTTTCAGGATTTTACGTCTACACCAAGTGTCCGATCCCCTTCTTCCATTTACACTTGCCCGCGCCCGCTTCTGCACGCGTCACCCTCCTGTTTGCTATACCGATTTCGCCCCCCCCTTCCCCCTTATTTAGTCTTTTTTTTGAAACCCCCTCGACAACACATTCCGAAGTCAATATGCCTTTTTCGGCGCCTCAACCTGGAGTATCGCCTTCTGGATGCCGCCGTAACGACACCTACGTTAAGCGCGTGGGGCAGTACCCCTTGAAAGACCATGCCGCTGCCTTTCAGTCACCCCACACATTGCACCGCAGACTACTCGTCGCTACCTTAACTATTTCAAAATTACTCGACCTATTGCTTGACCGGCCGTTCTAATGCCTCAAAAACATGCCGCCAACGACTCCCCTGAATACCTCCTAACCTTTCGCATCCCCAACACGCTCCCAAGCCCCCGTATTTCTTAAAGATTTCATTTTTCTCTTTCTTTTTCTTTCACCCGCCCCCCATTTGTTGTGTCTTGGTACGGCCCTGGCTCCCCCCTGTTTTTTTTTCCTTTTTTCCCCCTTTTTTCTGCTTCTATTTCTTTTCTTTCCTCCCCGCGTGCCCACTCTCATGCTCTTGTCCCTTCGTCTTGAGAATGAGGCTCACAGACGTCGGACGACAACGCCTGTTCCCTCTTGTAATCTCTCTCTTTAAAACAAGCCGCCAGCGACAACACCCGCACGTGACGTCACTGCACTAACCCTTTAAAACTAACACGCCGAGGATGACGAGGGCGCCTTTGACGAAGATAGGTCCACCTATCGAAACGTTGGCCAGCCTGTCTGAGGCACTTCAACCCTGTTTTAAAAAAGTTTATACCACAGTGTGCCATTCCATCTGCCAGCCCCTTTCTTGTTTTTTGATCCACTGGCACGTTAGTATAAAGCGACGGCTTCCGTATGTACAAAGGTTTGTGGGGGGTGACGGATGATTACAGCTGTCAGAATGATAAAGTGGTGACGATCAGGGGGCTCCGGAGGGCATTCACCATAATGGACACAATGGGGACAAAACGAGTTTCTCGCATCGCCTTTCCTCACTGACACACGTCTGTCATGTATACACACGCTCTGAACCACCCCATGACGCGCTGTGCCACAAAGCAGTACAGCGAGCACCGGCAGTGGGAAAGTTTAAGAGGCAATGAGAACTTCGCTTTGAAAAAAATTTCAGGCAACCCATGTCATGTAGGATGTCGACGACGTACGTGCAATAAGCATCGCAAAGGTTGTAAGACTCGGAATTGCAACCGCCAAAGCACGTCCTCTAAGAAAGCGTGCAGTCTAGCTTCCCTCTGCGCGCACTGCGACATCTACTGGCGCCGGCGCGAAGTGTAGGCGTAAGAAATAAAAATGCTTCCATAGAAATTAACTAACGACGTTAGCGTTCAGCGGGGATGCCTCATTCCGTGGAACTTGAGGACACAGCCAGTTTCTTCCATCTTCCCTTCAAGGCAAACACGTGTTCGTGCTTGCGTTTCTGGAATTTTCGTTCGCCATGTCCATGGAGTATATATCAGCCCCACTGTAACACCTCACAACAGAAAGTCCTGTCTTCTCGGCGATTCTACAAGTCATTAGCATGAGGGTGGTTATTGACGTTTTGTTCAGCCACGGCCCAAAAAATATTGTGTGCGGGGTGCGGCTTCGCGTCGGCGATCAGGAATATGTTCTGTGTTATGACTGGAGGCAGAATGGAAAGGCGATGGAGAAATCGCAGTCGCGTAGAATGTTCAAGACAAGAACCATGGCACTTTTAAATGTGAACGTCAGCAGAGATCTACCACTTTGTAACGCCTTTGGCTAAGCATAGTTTTAACAATCACAACCTAAAAGATTGCGAGGTAAGAGGGGTATAGGCTTCTTGGATTGAAGAAGAAAAAATTTTAAAATTGTTATTTTGGCTTAGTGTCGAAAGAGAGAGAAAAAGCACCCGTAAGAACAAGACAATATATTACACGTGGAAAGTGTGGTCTCGCTTGAACAATTTGATAATCGACGTAGGCCTGTGTGGCAAGAAAAGTACCACAGCAGAAGGCTTAAGAAACCAGCGCAGGTGAAGAAAAATTAACAATGTATGAGGTGCCGCTTAAGAAAAATAATGATTGCCTGTTCGGGAAGATGAAATTCCGCATTTTTGATATGAGCCTTTTCAATATAAGTGTCGGGCAACCAATTTTTTCCGAATGAATAGAAACCCAATTCAATTTGAAGGTCAGCGACCGGAACACAACACCCTCACCTGGAGGGGCGCACTGCAAGAAGGAAAGTGGAGAGGGAAAGGAAGGAAGGGGAAAGGTCGCCTCTCGCAGCTGAGGCGGGCGGTCAGTTGTCCGCTGACGTCGCTGCCGATCGGACGCCGCCGAGCACGCTGTCTGCGCCCATACGGTGTAAGTACCCCTTCAAATACCAGGATGAGTTTCGACAGGTGCCTTAACGTCACTGCTCTTCTCTCGCAGGCGACGGAGAAGATCCAGAAAATTAAAAAGGGCGTGAAAAGTCGAAAAGGCCGCAAGAAGTCCCGAAGCCTTCACCGTGAGGTATTGCTGCGGCAGTTGCTCAAAAAGTGGTCCTGGCTTGACGACTCTGAAACAAGCACCTCAATCGTCGAAGAGGACAGCGGTGACAACGATTGTGGGCCTTCTTTACCCGTTGTCCCTGGCTCCGCCGTGAAGCGTGGGCGAAATGATTGTGATGGTGAGGGCACACATATTTCGAACAAATGTTCAGCGGATCATGGAGGAGTCTTGCCCAATTTTGCAGATGGAGAGCCTGGCCCGTCTAAGCGCCCCAGAATGGACGAGGGAGAATGTTCTGATTCCTTTTTAGAGCCTAGCGGTAACCAGGACATTTACCACTCACCGCAGCTTCAAGACGGGTATGACCCTTACCCAATAAATGTTGCGCCTTTCCCAGACTGGCTCGACATTCAAGGAACGGTGTCGGACGAGCCAGTGCAAGACCCTGATCTGTCTTTTCTTGATATGTAGTGCTTTTTGTAGGTGTTTTTGTCTCGTGTCATGCTTGTAGTGTAATATTTAACTACGCTTCATTACACATGTTATCGTTTTCTACAACAAATTATTTATGTGGGTATATAATACTGCCAGTGTATTCTAGGTAATAAAGTACACGTCCTTTTTTGATTGCGATATCACTTTTGGTGCATGCTGTTGTCTGCATTGATTTTTTGTTTTTCGAATCAAATGTTGCATGAAAGTGTTTATTACTCTATGTATAGCAAAGTAGTAAAAAATGATTTACACAGATGGCGACACTCCACGAAAAGAAGTCCTAACTTTAGACGCATAATTGCAACAAGAACACGAAAAGTAAATTTACTGGCTAGCATAAGTTCAATACACAGACCAACAAAAATCTAACAATGTTTGGGCGCTGATCAAGCGCAATATTTTCTTTAAGGCCTGATTTATTCGATTGTGACAGACACACACAAAAAACAAGTGAAAAGACAGCCTGCCATTGGGTTTACCTAACATTGTGCATCACTGCCACAACTATAATCACACGGAAAACAGCCATTGAATAATACCGAAAAATTTGAAGGCGGTGCGTTATCTGCTGAAGATATAGTGCAGTGAATAAATAGAGGCGCTCCAAATTTTACGAATTATGGCAGGTAAAAAAAAACTGACGTAGATCCTACGCAATGTTATAATAAATGTGAGCGAGGCATTCTGCACGGATGATTTTGACTCAAAATAAATTGCGGTGACGTTGACGGCGAAAGCCTAATTTCAACAACGTTTAGTCTAGCAGGAGTGGTGAGTTGCAGTTAAACGTTACCTAGGGTGCACCACTGCTGCTTCTTTTCGTATAGTACGCAGAACACACACGGAGAGGTGCTTGTTTCAGGGGTTGTTGCGCACCATATTTCAAAACTTCTAATGGGGATTGGCGTTGTGATTGTACCACATGGCACATTGCGTCGTCGCCGAAGTACAAAACTTGAATTTGATTAGAGGGCTGTCCTTGCCTAAACCATAATCGTACTAGAAGACGCGCCATAACGGTGCACTCCGTATAAGTATTGAAGCCGTAATCTTCTTTACCGTGTCCCAACCTATATCTGCGTGTGTGCTTTTATTTGGCCCGCTACGAAATGCGGCTGCCACTGTCAGTATCATGTCAACGACCTCTAGGAATTCCAAGGCCAGCAAGCTAGCGTGGCGCGAATAGAAGTGGTGATTTTTCGATTTACCCTTTCCGTCGTTTTCCATGGACCCTGGGACGCGCTATAATTGTTGCGGCTGTGCTTCTGCACGCCGTGCGAAATTTGTCCGCTAGACATATGTGCATAGCGTTTATTTTTCAGAAATTGAATTAACGTAGTGTACCGTACCTGGAACTGAAGTTACTCCAGTTTCCCCGCTACCGCTGTTGTAAAATTTTAAAATTTCACTGCTTTGCCACATCAGCTCCCCTTGCCGTCCTTTGAGAAGTGCTTTTTCTCCTTGCAATCTACAATTATTGCTGCGTTCCCTATCCACTGGCACGTTAGTATAAAGCGAGGGCTTCCGTATGTACAAAGGTTTGTGGGGGGTCACGGATAATTACAGCTGTCAGAATGATAAAGTGGTGACGATCAGGGGGCTCCGGAGGGCATTGACCATAATGGACACAATGGGGACAAAACGAGTTTCTCGCGTCACTTTCCTCACTGACACACGTCTGTCATGTATACCCACGCTCTGAACTACCCCACGACGCGCTGTGCCACAAAGCAGTACAGCGAGCACCAGCATTGGGAATGTTTAAGAGGCAATGAGAACTTCGCTTTGAAAAAAATTTCAGGCAACCCATGTCATGTAGGATGTCGAGAACGTACGTGCAATAAGCATCGCAAAGGTTGTAAGACTCGGAATTGCAACCGCCAAAACACATCCTCTAAGAAAGCGTGCAGTCTAGCTTCCCTCTGCGCGCACTGCGACATCTACTGGCGCCGCCACGAAGTGTAGGCGTAAAAAATAAAAATGCTTCCATAGAAATTAACTAACGACGTTAGCGTTCAGCGGGGATACCTCATTGCGTTGAACGTGAGGACACAGCCAGTTTCTTCCGTCTTCCTTTCAAAGGAAACACGTGTTCGTGCTTGCGTTTCTGGAATTTTCGTTCGCCATGTCCACGGAGTATATATCGGCCCTACTGTAACACCTCACAACAGAAAGTCCTCTCTTCTCGGCGATTCTACAAATCATTAGCATGAGGGTGGTTATTGACGTTTTGTTCAGCCACGGCCCAAAAAATATTGTGTGCGGGGTACGGCTTCGCGTCGGCGATCAGGAATATGTTCTGTGTTATGACTCGAGGCAGAATGGAAAGGCGATGGAGAAATCGCAGTCGCGTAGAATGTTCAAGACAAGCACCATGACACTTTTAAATGTGAACGTCAGCAGAGATCTACCACTTTGTAACGCCTTTGGCTAAGCATAGTTTTAACAATCACAACCTAAAAGATTGCGAGGTAAGAGGGGTATAGGCTTCTTGGTTTGAAGAAGAAAAAATTTTAAAATTCTTATTTTGTCTTAGTCTCGAAAGAGAGAAAAAAAGCACCCGTAAGAACAAGACAATATATTACACGTGGAAAGTGTGGTCTCGCTTGAACAATTTGATAATCGACCTAGGCCTGTGTGGCAAGAAAAGTACCACAGCAGAAGGCTTAAGAAACCAGCGCAGGTGAAGAAAAATTAACAATGTATGTGGTGCCGCTAAAGAAAAATAATGATATCCTGTTCGGGAAGATGAAATTCCGCATTTTTGATATGAGCCTTTTCAATATAAGTGTCGGGCAACCAATTTTTTCCGAATGAATAGAAACCCAATTCAATTTGAAGGTCAGCGACCGGAACACAACACCCTCACCTGGAGGGGCGCACTGCAAGAAGGAAAGTGGAGAGGGAAAGGTCGCCTCTCGCAGCTGAGGCGGGCGGTCAGTTGTCCGCTGACGTCGCTGCCGATCGGACGCCGCCGAGCACGCTGTCTGCGCCCATACGGTGTAAGTACCCCTTCAAATACCAGGATGAGTTTCGACAGGTGCCTTAACGTCACTGCTCTTCTCTCGCAGGCGACGGAGAAGATCGGGAAAATTAAAAAGGGCGTGAAAAGTCGAAAAGACCGCAAGAAGTCCCGAAGCCTTCACCGTGAGGTATTGCTGCGGCAGTTGCTCAAAAAGTGGTCCTGGCTCGACGAATCTCAAAGAAGCACCTCAAGCGACGAAGAGGACAGCGATGACAACGATTGTGGGCCTTCTTTACCCGTTGTCCCTGGCTCCGCCGTGAAGCGTGGGCGAAATGATTGTGATGGTGAGGACCAACATATTTCGAACAAATGTTCAGCGGATCATGGAGGAGTCTTGCCCAATTTCGCAGATGGAGAGCCTGGCCCGTCCAAGCGCCCCAGAATGGACGATGAAGAATGTTCTGATTCCTCTTTAGAGTCTAGCGGCAACCAGGACATCTACAGTTCACCGCAGCTTCAAGACGGGTATGACCCTTACCCAATAAATGTTGCGCCTGTCCCAGACTGGCTCGACATTGAAGGAACGGTGTCGGACGAGCCAGTGCAAGACCCTGATCTGTCTTTTCTTGATATCTAGTGCTTTTTTTAGGTTTTTTTGTCTCGTGTCGTGCTTGTAGTGTAATATTTAACTACGCTTCACTACACATGTTATCGTTTTCTAACACAAATGATTTATGTAGGTTTATAATACTGGCAGTGTATTCTAGGTAATAAAGTACACGTCCTTTTTTGATTGCGATATCACTTTTGGTGCATGCTGTTGTCTGCTGGTGCATGCTGTTGTCTGCATTGATTTTTTGTTTTTCGTATCAAATGTTGCATGAAAGTGTTTATTACTCTATGTATAGCAAAGTAGTAAAAAAATGATTTACACAGATGGCGACACTCCACGAAAACAAGTCCTAAATTTAGACGCATAATTGCAACAAGAACACGAAAAGTAAATTTACTGGCTAGCATAGGTTCATTACACAGACCGATAAAAATCTAACAATGTTGGGGCGCTGATCAAGCGCAATATTTTGTTTAAGGCCTGATTTATTCGATTGTGACAGACACACACAAAAGACAAACGAAAGGACAGCCTGCCATTATATTTACCTAACGTGCATCGCTGCCACAACTATAATCACACGGAAAACAGCCATTGAATAATACCGAAAAATTTGAAGGCGGTGCGTTATCTGCTGAAGATATAGTGCAGTGAATAAATAGAGGCGCTCCAAATTTTACGATTTATGGCAGGTAAAAAAAAACTGACGTAGATCCTAGGCAATGTTATAATAAATGTGAGTGAGGCATTCTGCACGGATGATTTTGACTCAAAATAAGTTGCGGTGACGTTGACGGCGAAAGCCTAATTTCTACAACGTTTAGTCTAGCAGGAGTGGCGAGTTCATGTTAAACGTTACCAGGGTGCACCACTGCTGCTTGTTTGCGTATAGCACGGAAACACACAGGAAGAGGTGTTTGTTTCAGGGGTTGTGCACCATATTTCAGAACTTCTGAGAGGGAGTGGCGTTGTGATTGTACGACATGGCACATTGCGTCATCGCCGAAGTACAAAACTTGAATTTGATTAGAGGGCTGTCCTTGCCTAAACCATAATCGTACTAGAAGACGCGCCATAACGGTGCACTCCGTATAAGTATTGAAGCCGTAATCTTGTTTACCGTGTCCCAACATATATCTGCGTGTGTGCTTTTTATTTGGCCCCCGACGAAATGCGGCTGCCGCTGTCAGTATCATGCCAACGACTTCTAGGAATTCCAAGGCCAGCAAGCTAGCGTGGCGCGAATAGAAGTGGTGATTTTTCGATTTACCCTTTCCCTCGTTTTCCATGGACCCTGCGACGCGCTATAATTGTTGCGGCTGTGCTTCTGCACGCCGTGCGAAATTTGTCCGCTAGACATATGTGCATAGCGTTTGTTTTTCAGAAATTGCATTAACGTATTGTACCGTACCTGGAACTGAAGTTACTCCAGTTTCCCCGCTACCGCTGTTGTAAAATTTTAAAATTTCACTGCTTTGCCACATCACCTCCCCTTGCCGTCCTTTGAGAAGTGCCTTTTCTCCTTGCAATCTACAATTATTGCTGCGTTCCCTATCCACTGGCACGTTAGTATAAAGCGAGGGCTTCCGTATGTACAAAGGTTTGTGGGAGGTCACGGATAATTACAGCTGTCAGAATGATAAAGTGGTGACGATCAGGGGGCTCCGGAGGGCATTCACCATAATGGACACAATGGGGACAAAACGAGTTTCACGCATCGCCTTTCCTCACTGACACACGTCTGTCATGTATACACACGCTCTGAACCACCCCACGACGCGCTGTGCCACAAAGCAGTACAGCGAGCACCGGCAGTGGGAAAGTTTAAGGGGCAATGAGAACTCCGCTTTCAAAAAAATTTCAGGCAACCCATGTCATGTAGGATGTCGAGGACGTACGCGCAATAAGCATCGCAAAGTTTGTAAGACTCGGAATTGCAACCGCCAAAACACGTCCTCTAAGAAAGCGTGCAGTCTAGCTTCCCTCTGCGCGCACTGCGACATCTACTGGCGCCGCCACGAAGTGTAGGCGTAAAGAATAAAAATGCTTCCATAGAAATTAACTAACGAGGTTAGCGTTCAGCTTGGATGCCTCATTGCGTGGAACGTAAGGACACAGCCAGTTTCTTCCGTCTTCCCTTTAAGGAAAACACGTGTTCGTGCTTGCGTTTCTGGAATTTTCGTTCGCCATGTCCACGTAGTATATATCAGCCCCACTGTAACACCTCACAACAGAAAGTCCTCTCTTCTCGGCCATTCTACAAGTCATTAGCATGAGGGTGGTTATTGACGTTTTGTTCAGCCACGGCCCTAAAAATATTGTGTGCGGGGTGCGGCTTCACGTCGGCGATCAGGAATATGCTCTGTGGTATGACTGGAGGCAGAATGGAAAGGCGATGGAGAAATCGCAGTCGCGTAGAATGTTCAAGACAAGAACCATGACACTTTTAAATGTGAACGTCAGCAGAGATCTACCACTTTGTAACGCCTTTAGTAAGCATAGTTTTAACAATCACAACCTAAAAGATTGCGAGGTAAGAGGGGTATAGGCTTCTTGGTTTGAAGAAGAAAAAATTTTAAAATTCTTATTTTGGCTTGGTCTCGAAAGAGAGAAAAAAAGAACCCGTAAGAACAAGACAATATATTACACGTGGAAAGTGTGGTCTCGCTTGAACAATTTGATAATCGACCTAGGCCTGTGTGGCAAGGAAAGTACCACAGCAGAAGGCTTAAGAAACCAGCGCAGGTGAAGAAAAATTAACAATGTATGAGGTGCCGCTAAAGAAAAATAATGATTGCCTGTTCGGGAAGATGAAATTCCGCATTTTTGATATGAGCCTTTTCAATATAAGTGTCGGGCAACCAATTTTTTCCGAATGAATAGAAACCCAATTCAATTTGAAGGTCAGCGACCGGAACACAACACCCTCACCTGGAGGGGCGCACTGCAAGAAGGAAAGTGGAGAGGGAAAGGTAGGAAGGGGAAAGGTCGCCTCTCGCAGCTGAGGCGGGCGGTCAGTTGTCCGCTGACGTCGCTGCCGATCGGACGCCGCCGAGCACGCTGTCTGCGCCCATACGGTGTAAGTACCGCTTCAAATACCAGGATGAGTTTCGACAGGTGTCTTAACGTCACTGCTCTTCTCTCGCAGGCGACGGAGAAGATCGGGAAAATTAAAACGGGCGTGAAAAGTCGAAAAGGCCGCAAGAAGTCCCGAAGCCTTCACCGTGAGGTATTGCTGCGGCAGTTGCTCAAAAAGTGGTCCTGGCTCGACGACCTCAAGCGACGAAGAGGACAGCGATGACAACTATTGTGGGCCTTCTTTACCCGTTGTCCCTGGCTCCGCCGTGAAGCGTGGGCGAAATGATTGTGATGGTGAGGACACACATATTTCGAACAAATGTTCAGCGGATCATGGAGGAGTCTTGCCCAATTTCGCAGATGGAGAGCCTGGCCCGTCCAAGCGCCCCAGAATGGACGATGAAGAATGTTCTGATTCCTCTTTAGAGTCTAGCGGTAACCAGGACATTTACCGCTCACCGCAGCTTCAAGACGGGTATGACCCTTACCCAATAAATGTTGCGCCTTTCCCAGACTGGCTCGACATTCAAGGAACGGTGTCGGACGAGCCAGTGCAAGACCCTGATCTGTCTGTTCTTGATATGTAGTGCTTTTTGTAGGTGTTTTTGTCTCGTGCCATGCTTGTAGTGTAATATTTAACTACGCTTCAATACACATGTTATCGTTTTCTACAACAAATTATTTATGTGGGTTTATAATACTGCCAGTGTATTCTAGGTAATAAAGTACGCGTCCTTTTTTGATTGCGATATCACTTTTGGTGCATGCTGTTATCTGCATTGATTTTTTGTTTTTCGTATCAAATGTTGCATGAAAGTGTTTATTACTCTATGTATAGCAAAGTAGTAAAAAATGATTTACACAGATGGCGACACTCCACGAAAACAATTCCTAACTTTAGACGCATAATTGCAACAAGAACACGAAAAGTAAATTTACTGGCTAGCATAAGTTCAATACACAGACCGACAAAAATCTAACAATGTTTGGGCGCTGATCAAGCGCAATATTTTCTTTAAGGCCTGATTTATTCGATTGTGACAGACACACACAAAAAACAAGTGAAAAGACAGCCTGCCATTGGGTTTACCTAACATTGTGCATCACTGCCACAACTATAATCACACGGAAAACAGCCATTGAATAATACTCTAAAATTGGAAGGCGGTGCGTTATCCGCTGAAGATACAGTGCAGAGAATAAATAGACGCGCTCAAAATTTTACGAAATATGGCAGGTAAAAAAAAACTGACGTGGATCTTACGCAGTGTTATAATAAATGTCAGCGAGGCATTCTGCACGGGTGATTTTGACTCACAATAAATAGCGGTGACGTTGACGGCGAAAGCTTAATGTATTCTACGTTTATTCTAGCAGGAGCGGTGAGTTGCAGTTAAACGTTACCTAGGGTGCACCACTGCTGCTTGTTTTCGTACACTGTAAACGGAAATAACTCCGAGGTGGGAGTATACTGCTTGTCCTCTACCCACCCTCCGGTTCGGAGTTTATTATGCTCCGTATGATCGCAGTAGAATTTTCACTCCGTACGAGCGGAATTTTTGCGTGAAATTATGGGAGGTTTTCTTCTGTCTTTTTTTTATTTTTTGCTTTGCAAATGACGGAGTTTTTTCGAGGTGCAACGGGAGTATAAAAAGAGGCATCGCGTCAGTTTGCGCGAACATGTTTACATGCAGCGGCTGCTGGTCAAATTTCGAAATATGCACACGAGACCGCGTCAAATTCGATGAAACAAGTCAATGAAAGCACATATATCATGATATACATAAACATTCCAGAAACGCCCAATGCAGAAATTTGAAAGACATCCCACGTACACGCGATACTCAAGAGGCAACGGTGCCAGTATATATAGCCACGATACTGTGTGCCTCGAAACCGCCAAGGGAGCAGCTGTGCTGTTTTCAGAATTACGACTCACATGCTCGTTCATACGAGATCTGCCTCTTTGAAACTAACAGTATACCTTAATCAACACAAAACTGTTAATTCAAAATAGGGAGAGAAAAAAAGTTAATGGCGTTATTTTTCAAAACTATGCCATTCTGTGAGTGCTGAAGCGACTTCGCACACTGCCGGCGTTCGCGGCCAAAAAGTAGTGCGTTAGTTACAGTAAGCTAGAAAAATGTACGTGCATGTGCTGCATAGCAAAATTACATTTTTTCGATATAGTGGTAGCGTAGCAAGAAATTATTACGTGTGAGCATGACCCGCAGCAGCCGACGTAACACCGAAAAATGCGCAGACATACATTTTATACACCGCACTACTTGCTCTGAGTACAAGCAATCTGTCTCGGTTGCGAAAAGGAGCTACATCGCTGAACTGTCGAGTGGACCCCTAAACTCGTAGCCAGCAGGCATGCGTCTAAATCAGTGTCTCGGATAGAGCGTAATGTTAATGCAATATCGGAAGCAACGACGTGACCAAAACCTATATGCGCGATAACAATTCGATTCACATCGCTCAATAAGAAGCTTTATTTTAAGCACACATATATACTTATGTCCTACCGTTTTTCTTCGGGCGAGGATATCCGTTCACAGATAAATAAAAACAGTTGCTTGCACTCCGGTCTTTCTCACTGGCAACACAGCACCGCAACGAACTTGGGTTACGCCATTCATGCGCGTCTAGCACGGATGTCGTCGCTCGAACAGTGGCTGCTGTTGCCATTGCTACGCGGTCCTTACAAACACTACACCGGACGTTGTCAGCATGTACTCAAAAGGACATAGAAGTGGCATTTCACGTACTGAAGAACACAAGACAGGGTGACGCAGCACGGAAACACAGCCAGAACGTGAGCCGACATCACGAGCCAGTGAGCAGCTTCGAGGTATACCTAAGCCTTTTTCCGCACTTGAAAACGTGGTTCTTGCAGTCATCGTTGCCAGCAAAGTGATCACAGCTAATGTACTTGAAGCTGAGATACAGTGAGCTTCAGGCATGCCTTTACCACTTTCTGGAAGGAGATACGGGAAACAAATTGACGGAACGCTGTAACAGACACTTCACAGACGTAAACAAACCGTCAGCCATGAGCACTGCCCGCTCCGCCGAACGCGCCCGGTCGCTGGCGATGCGCAGAGCCTCATGGGAAGTGCCACGTGACTAACCTGTATCGGCGGAGGGGAGTTTTTCAAAACTGCCTGTCGGAGTTTCACGGGAGAACAAAATTTTTAAACGGAGTAAAATCGCGTCACGTCGCCTTTATACTCCGGCAGCTAGCCAGCGGAGTGAAACGAGGGAATGGCGCTGTTTTCCTCCCATACATCGGAGTAAATATTTCAGGAGGGGAGGTTTTAGGGCACATCACCTCTTAAAAACTCTCAGCTGGGTTTATTTTCGTTTACAGTGTATAGTACGCAGAACACACACGGAGAGGTGCTTGTTTCAGGGGTTTTTGCGCACCATATTTCAAAACTTCTAATGGGGATTGGCGTTGTGATTGTACCACATGGTACAT
The DNA here is from genome assembly GCF_038994185.2 of Dermacentor albipictus. NCBI lineage: Eukaryota > Metazoa > Arthropoda > Arachnida > Ixodida > Ixodidae > Dermacentor > Dermacentor albipictus. Next base: position 87,383,789 of record NC_091826.1, on the reverse strand, counting down.
AGCGTCGTCGCCGAAGTACAAAACTTGAATTTGATTAGAGCGCTGTCCTTGCCTAAACCATATACGTACTAGAAGACGCGCCATAATGGTGCACTCCATATAAGTATTGAAGACGTAATCTTGTTTACCGTGTCCCAACATATATCTGCGTGTGTGCTATTTATTTGGCCCCCGGCGAAATGCGGCTGCCGCTGTCAGTATCATGTCAACGACCTCTAGGAATTCCAAGGCCAGCAAGCTTGCGTGGCGCGAATAGAAGTGGTGATTTTTCGATTTACCCTTTCCGTCGTTTTCCATGGACCCTGCGACGCGCTTTAATTGTTGCGGCTGTGCTTCTGCACGCAGTGCGAAATTTGTCCGCTAGACATATGTGCATAGCGTTTGTTTTTCAGAAATTGCATTAACGTAGTGTACCGTACCTGGAACTGAAGTTACTCCAGTTTCCCCGCTACCGCTGTTGTAAAATTTTTAAATTTCACTGCTTTGCCACATCAGCTCCCCTTGCCATCCTTGGAGAAGTGCCTTTTCTCCTTGCAATCTACAATTATTGCTGCGTTCCATATCCACTGGCACGTTAGTATAAAGCGACGGCTTCCGTATGTACAAAGGTTTGTGGGGGGTCACGGATAATTACAGCTGTCAGAATGATAAAGTGGTGACGATCAGGGGGCTCCAGAGGGCATTGACCGTAATGGACACAATGGGGACAAAACGAGTTTCTCGCGTCCCCTTTCCTCACTGACACACGTCTGTCATGAATACACACGCTCTGAACCACCCCACGACGCGCTGTGCCACAAAGCAGTACAGTGAGCACCAGCCGTGGGAAAGTTTAAGAGGCAATGAGAACTTCGCTTTGAAAAAAATTTCAGGCAACCCATGTCATGTAGGATGTCGAGAACGTACGTGCAATAAGCATCGCAAAGGTTGTAAGACTCCGAATTGCAACCGCCAAAACACGTCCTCTAAGAAAGCGTGCAGTCTAGCTTCCCTCTGCGCGCACTGCGACATCTACTGGCGCCGGCACGAAGTGTAGGCGTAAAAAATAAAAATGCTTCCATAGAAATTACCTAACGACGTTAGCGTTCAGCGGGGATGCCTCATTGCGTGGAACGTGAGGACACAGCCAGTTTCTTCCATCTTCACTTCAAGGCAAACACGTGTTCGTGCTTGCGTTTCTGGAATTTTCGTTCGCCATGTCCACGGAGTATATGTCGGCCCCACTGTAACACCTCACAACAGAAAGTCCTCTCTTCTCGGCGATTCTACAAGTCATTAGCATGAGGGTGGTTATTGACGTTTTGTTCAGCCACGGCCCAAAAAATATTGTGTGCGGGGTGCGGCTTCGCGTCGGCGATCAGGAATATGTTCTGTGTTATGACTCGAGGCAGAATGGAAAGGCGATGGAGAAATCGCAGTCGCGTAGAATGTTCAAGACAAGCACCATGACACTTTTAAATGTGAACGTCAGCAGAGATCTACCACTTTGTAACGCCTTTGGCTAGGCATAGTTTTAACAATCACAACCTAAAAGATTGCGAGGTAAGAGGGGTATAGGCTTCTTGGTTTGAAGAAGAAAAAATTTTAAAATTCCTATTTTGGCTTAGTCTCGAAAGAGAGAAAAAAAGCACCCGTAAGAACAAGACAATATATTACACGTGGAAAGTGTGGTCTCGCTTGAACAATTTGATAATCGACCTAGGCCTGTGTGGCAAGAAAGGTACCACAGCAGAAGGCTTAAGAAACCAGCGCAGGTGAAGAAAAATTAACAATGTATGAGGTGCCGCTAAAGAAAAATAATGATTGCCTGTTCGGGAAGATGAAATTCCGCATTTTTGATATGAGCCTTTTCAATATAAGTGTCGGGCAACCAATTTTTTCCGAATGAATAGAAACCCAATTCAATTTGAAGGTCAGCGACCGGAACACAACACCCTCACCTGGAGGGGCGCACTGCAAGAAGGAAAGTGGAGAGGGAAAGGTAGGAAGGGGAAAGGTCGCCTCTCGCAGCTGAGGCGGGCGGTCAGTTGTCCGCTGACGTCGCTGCCGATCGGACGCCGCCGAGCACGCTGTCTGCGCCCATACGGTGTAAGTACCCCTTCAAATACCAGGATGAGTTTCGACAGGTGTCTTAACGTCACTGCTCTTCTCTCGCAGGCGACGGAGAAGATCCGGAAAATTAAAAAGGGCGTGAAAAGTCGAAAAGGCCGCAAGAAGTCCCGAAGCCTTCACCGTGAGGTATTGCTGTGGCAGTTGCTCAAAAAGTGGTCCTGGCACGACGACTCTCAAAGAAGCACCTCAAGCGACGAAGAGGACAGCGATGACAACGATTGTGGGCCTTCTTTACCCGTTGTCCCTGGCTCCGCCGTGAAGCGTGTGCGAAATGATTGTGATGGTGAGGACACACATATTTCGAACAAATGTTCAGCGGATCATGGAGGAGTCTTGCCCAATTTTGCAGATGGAGAGCCTGGCCCGTCTAAGCGCCCCAGAATGGACGAGGAAGAATGTTCTGATTCCTCTTTAGAGCCTAGCGGTAACCAGGACATTTACCGCTCACCGCCGCTTCAAGACGGGTATGACCCTTACCCAATAAATTTTGCGCCTTTCCCCGACTGGCTCGACATTGAAGGAACGGTGTCGGACGAGCCAGTGCAAGACCCTGATCTGTCTTTTCTTGATATCTAGTGCTTTTTTAAGGTGTTTTTGTCTCGTGTCATGTTTGTAGTGTAATATTTAACTACGCTTCAATACACATGTTATCGTTTTCTACAACAAATTATTTATGTGGGTTTATAATACTGCCAGTGTATTCTAGGTAATAAAGTACGCGTCCTTTTTTGATTGCGATATCACTTTTGGTGCATGCTGTTATCTGCATTGATTTTTTGTTTTTCGTATCAAATGTTGCATGAAAGTGTTTATTACTCTATGTATAGCAAAGTAGTAAAAAATGATTTACACAGATGGCGACACTCCACGAAAACAAGTCCTAACTTTAGACGCATAATTGCAACAAGAACACGAAAAGTAAATTTACTGGCTAGCATAAGTTCAATACACAGACCGACAAAAATCTAACAATGTTTGGGCGCTGATCAAGCGCAATATTTTCTTTAAGGCCTGATTTATTCGATTGTGACAGACACACACAAAAAACAAGTGAAAAGACAGCCTGCCATTGGGTTTACCTAACATTGTGCATCACTGCCACAACTATAATCACACGGAAAACAGCCATTGAATAATACTCTAAAATTGGAAGGCGGTGCGTTATCCGCTGAAGATACAGTGCAGAGAATAAATAGACGCGCTCAAAATTTTACGAAATATGGCAGGTAAAAAAAAACTGACGTGGATCTTACGCAGTGTTATAATAAATGTCAGCGAGGCATTCTGCACGGGTGATTTTGACTCACAATAAATAGCGGTGACGTTGACGGCGAAAGCTTAATCTATTCTACGTTTATTCTAGCAGGAGCGGTGAGTTGCAGTTAAACGTTACCTAGGGTGCAACACTGCTGCTTGTTTTCGTACACTGTAAACGGAAATAACTCCGAGGTGGGAGTATACTGCTTGTCCTCTAGCCACCCTCCGGTTCGGAGTTTATTATGCTCCGTATGATCGCAGTAGAATTTTCACTCCGTACGAGCGGAATTTTTGCGTGAAATTATGGGAGGTTTTCTTCTGTCGTTTTTTTATTTTTTGCTTTGCAAATGACGGAGTTTTTTCGAAGTGCAACGGGAGTATAAAAAGAGGCATCGCGTCAGTTTGCGCGAACATGTTTACATGCAGAGGCTGCTGGTCAAATTTCGAAATATGCACACGAGACCGCGTCAAATTCGATGAAACAAGTCAATGAAAGCACATATATCATGACATACATAAACATTCCAGAAACGCCCAATGCAGAAATTTGAAAGACATCCCACGTACACGCGATGCTCAAGAGGCAACGGTGCCAGTATATATAGCCACGATACTGGGTGCCTCGAAACCGCCAAGGGAGCAGCTGTGCTGTTTTCAGAATTACGACTCACATGCTCGTTCATACGAGATCTGCCTCTTTGAAACTAACAGTATACCTTAATCAACACAAAACTGTTAATTCAAAATAGGGAGAGAAAAAAAGTTAATGGCGTTATTTTTCAAAACTATGCCATTCTGTGAGTGCTGAAGCGACTTCGCACACTGCCGGCGTTCGCGGCCAAAATGTAGTGCGTTAGTTACAGTAAGCTAGAAAAATGTAAGTGCATGTGCTGCATAGCAAAATTACATTTTTTCGATATAGTGGTAGCTTAGCAAGAAATTATTACATGTGAGCATGACCCGCAGCAGCCGACGTAACACCGAAAAATGCGCAGACATACATTTTATACACCGCACTACTTGCTCTGAGTACAAGCAATCTGTCTCGGTTGCGAAAAGGACCTACATCGCTGAACTGTCGAGTGAACCCCTAAACTCGTAGCCAGCAGGCATGCGTCTAAATCAGTGTCTCGGATAGAGCGTAATGTTAATGCAATATCACAAGCAACGACGTTACCAAAACCTATATGCGCGATAACAATTCGATTCACATCGCTCAATAAGGAGCTTTATTTTAAGCACACATATATACTTATGTCCTACCGTTTTTCTTCGGGCGAGGATATCCGTTCACAGATAAATAAAAACAGTTGCTTGCACTCCGGTCTTTCTCACTGGCAACACAGCACCGCAACGAACTTGGGTTACGCCATTCATGCGCGTCTAGCACGGATGTCGTCGCTCGAACAGTGGCTGCTGTTGCCATTGCTACGCGGTCCTTACAAACATTACACCGGACGTTGTCAGCATGTACTCAAAAGGACATAGAAGTGGCATTTCACGTACTGAAGAACACAAGACAGGGTGACGCAGCACGGAAACACAGCCAGAACGTGAGCCGACATCACGAGCCAGTGAGCAGCTTCGAGGTATACCTAAGCCTTTTTCCGCACTTGAAAACGTGGTTCTTGCAGTCATCGTTGCCAGCAAAGTGATCACAGCTAATGTACTTGAAGCTGAGATACAGTGAGCTTCAGGCATGCCTTTACCACTTTCTGGAAGGAGATACGGGAAACAAATTGACGGAACGCTGTAACAGACACTTCACAGACGTAAACAAACCGTCAGCCATGAGCACTGCCCGCTCCGCCGAACGCGCCCGGTCGCTGGCGAGGCGCAGAGCCTCATGGGAAGTGCCACGTGACTAACCTGTATCGGCGGAGGGGAGTTTTTCAAAACTGCCTGTCGGAGTTTCACGGGAGAACAAAATTTTTAAACGGAGTAAAATCGCGTCACGTCGCCTTTATACTCCGGCAGCTAGCCAGCGGAGTGAAACGAGGGAATGGCGCTGTTTTCCTCCCATACATCGGAGTAAATATTTCAGGAGGGGAGGTTTTAGGGCACATCACCTCTTAAAAACTCTCAGCTGGGTTTATTTTCGTTTACAGTGTATAGTACGCAGAACACACACGGAGAGGTGCTTGTTTCAGGGGTTTTTGCGCACCATATTTCAAAACTTCTAATGGGGATTGGCGTTGTGATTGTACCACATGGCACATAGCGTCGTCGCCGAAGTACAAAACTTGAATTTGATTAGAGCGCTGTCCTTGCCTAAACCATATACGTACTAGAAGACGCGCCATAATGGTGCACTCCATATAAGTATTGAAGACGTAATCTTGTTTACCGTGTCCCAACATATATCTGCGTGTGTGCTATTTATTTGGCCCCCGGCGAAATGCGGCTGCCGCTGTCAGTATCATGTCAACGACCTCTAGGAATTCCAAGGCCAGCAAGCTTGCGTGGCGCGAATAGAAGTGGTGATTTTTCGATTTACCCTTTCCGTCGTTTTCCATGGACCCTGCGACGCGCTATAATTGTTGCGGCTGTGCTTCTGCACGCAGTGCGAAATTTGTCCGCTAGACATATGTGCATAGCGTTTGTTTTTCAGAAATTGCATTAACGTAGTGTACCGTACCTGGAACTGAAGTTACTCCAGTTTCCCCGCTACCGCTGTTGTAAAATTTTTAAATTTCACTGCTTTGCCACATCAGCTCCCCTTGCCATCCTTGGAGAAGTGCCTTTTCTCCTTGCAATCTACAATTATTGCTGCGTTCCCTATCCACTGGCACGTTAGTATAAAGCGACGGCTTCCGTATGTACAAAGGTTTGTGGGGGGTCACGGATAATTACAGCTGTCAGAATGATAAAGTGGTGACGATCAGGGGGCTCCAGAGGGCATTGACCGTAATGGACACAATGGGGACAAAACGAGTTTCTCGCGTCCCCTTTCCTCACTGACACACGTCTGTCATGAATACACACGCTCTGAACCACCCCACGACGCGCTGTGCCACAAAGCAGTACAGTGAGCACCAGCCGTGGGAAAGTTTAAGAGGCAATGAGAACTTCGCTTTGAAAAAAATTTCAGGCAACCCATGTCATGTAGGATGTCGAGAACGTACGTGCAATAAGCATCGCAAAGGTTGTAAGACTCCGAATTGCAACCGCCAAAACACGTCCTCTAAGAAAGCGTGCAGTCTAGCTTCCCTCTGCGCGCACTGCGACATCTACTGGCGCCGGCACGAAGTGTAGGCGTAAAAAATAAAAATGCTTCCATAGAAATTACCTAACGACGTTAGCGTTCAGCGGGGATGCCTCATTGCGTGGAACGTGAGGACACAGCCAGTTTCTTCCATCTTCACTTCAAGGCAAACACGTGTTCGTGCTTGCGTTTCTGGAATTTTCGTTCGCCATGTCCACGGAGTATATGTCGGCCCCACTGTAACACCTCACAACAGAAAGTCCTCTCTTCTCGGCGATTCTACAAGTCATTAGCATGAGGGTGGTTATTGACGTTTTGTTCAGCCACGGCCCAAAAAATATTGTGTGCGGGGTGCGGCTTCGCGTCGGCGATCAGGAATATGTTCTGTGTTATGACTCGAGGCAGAATGGAAAGGCGATGGAGAAATCGCAGTCGCGTAGAATGTTCAAGACAAGCACCATGACACTTTTAAATGTGAACGTCAGCAGAGATCTACCACTTTGTAACGCCTTTGGCTAGGCATAGTTTTAACAATCACAACCTAAAAGATTGCGAGGTAAGAGGGGTATAGGCTTCTTGGTTTGAAGAAGAAAAAATTTTAAAATTCCTATTTTGGCTTAGTCTCGAAAGAGAGAAAAAAAGCACCCGTAAGAACAAGACAATATATTACACGTAGAAAGTGTGGTCTCGCTTGAACAATTTGATAATCGACCTAGGCCTGTGTGGCAAGAAAAGTACCACAGCAGAAGGCTTAAGAAACCAGCGCAGGTGAAGAAAAATTAACAATGTATGAGGTGCCGCTAAAGAAAAATAATGATTGCCTGTTCGGGAAGATGAAATTCCGCATTTTTGATATGAGCCTTTTCAATATAAGTGTCAGGCAACCAATTTTTTCCGAATGAATAGAAACCCAATTCAATTTGAAGGTGAGCGACCGGAACACAACACCCTCACCTGGAGGGGCGCACTGCAAGAAGGAAAGTGGAGAGGGAAAGGTAGGAAGGGGAAAGGTCGCCTCTCGCAGCTGAGGCGGGCGGTCAGTTGTCCGCTGACGTCGCTGCCGATCGGACGCCGCCGAGCACGCTGTCTGCGCCCATACGGTGTAAGTACCCCTTCAAATACCAGGATGAGTTTCGACAGGTTCCTTAACGTCACTGCTCTTCTCTCGCAGGCGACGGAGAAGATCCGGAAAATTAAAAAGGGCGTGAAAAGTCGAAAAGGCCGCAAGAAGTCCCGAAGCCTTCACCGTGAGGTATTGCTGCGGCAGTTGCTCAAAAAGTGGTCCTGGCTCGACGACTCTCAAAGAAGCACCTCAAGCGACGAAGAGGACAGCGATGACAACGATTGTGGGCCTTCTTTACCCGTTGTCCCTGGCTCCGCCGTGAAGCGTGGGCGAAATGATTGTGATGGTGAGGACACACATATTTCGAACAAATGTTCAGCGGATCATGGAGGAGTCTTGCCCAATTTTGCAGATGGAGAGCCTGGCCCATCTAAGCGCCCCAGAATGGACGAGGAAGAATGTTCTGATTCCTCTTTAGAGCCTAGCGGTAACCAGGACATTTACCGCTCACCGCAGCTTCAAGACGGGTATGACCCTTACCCAATAAATGTTGCGCCTTTCCCAGACTGGCTCGACATTCAAGGAACGGTGTCGGACGAGCCAGTGCAAAACCCTGATCTGTCTTTTCTTGATATGTAGTGCTTTTTGTAGGTGTTTTTGTCTCGTGTCATGCTTGTAGTGTAATATTTAACTACGCTTCAATACACATGTTATCGTTTTCTACAACAAATTATTTATGTGGGTTTATAATACTGCCAGTGTATTCTAGGTAATAAAGTACGCGTCCTTTTTTGATTGCGATATCACTTTTGGTGCATGCTGTTATCTGCATTGATTTTTTGTTTTTCGTATCAAATGTTGCATGAAAGTGTTTATTACTCTATGTATAGCAAAGTAGTAAAAAATGATTTACACAGATGGCGACACTCCACGAAAACAAGTCCTAACTTTAGACGCATAATTGCAACAAGAACACGAAAAGTAAATTTACTGGCTAGCATAAGTTCAATACACAGACCGACAAAAATCTAACAATGTTTGGGCGCTGATCAAGCGCAATATTTTCTTTAAGGCCTGATTTATTCGATCGTGACAGACACACACAAAAAACAAGTGAAAAGACAGCCTGCCATTGGGTTTACCTAACATTGTGCATCACTGCCACAACTATAATCACACGGAAAACAGCCATTGAATAATACTCTAAAATTGAAAGGCGGTGCGTTATCCGCTGAAGATACAGTGCAGAGAATAAATAGACGCGCTCAAAATTTTACGAAATATGGCAGGTAAAAAAAAACTGACGTGGATCTTACGCAGTGTTATAATAAATGTCAGCGAGGCATTCTGCACGGGTGATTTTGACTCACAATAAATAGCGGTGACGTTGACGGCGAAACCTTAATCTATTCTACGTTTATTCTAGCAGGAGCGGTGAGTTGCAGTTAAACGTTACCTAGGGTGCACCACTGCTGCTTGTTTTCGTACACTGTAAACGGAAATAACTCCGAGGTGGGAGTATACTGCTTGTCCTCTAGCCACCCTCCGGTTCGGAGTTTATTATGCTCCGTATGATCGCAGTAGAATTTTCACTCCGTAAGAGCGGAATTTTCGCGTGAAATTATGGGAGGTTTTCTTCTGTCTTTTTTTTATTTTTTGCTTTGCAAATGACGGAGTTTTTTCGAGCTGCAACGGGAGTATAAAAAGAGGCATCGCGTCAGTTTGCGCGAACATGTTTACATGCAGAGGCTGCTGGTCAAATTTCGAAATATGCACACGAGACCGCGTCAAATTCGATGAAACAAGTCAGTGAAAGCACATATATCATGACATACATAACCAATGCAGAAACGCCCAATGCAGAAATTTGAAAGACATCCCACGTACACGCGATGCTCAAGAGGCAACGGTGCCAGTATATATAGCCACGATACTGTGTGCCTCGAAACCGCCAAGGGAGCAGCTGTGCTGTTTTCAGAATTACGACTCACATGCTCGTTCTTACGAGATCTGCCTCTTTGAAACTAACAGTATACCTTAATCAACACAAAACTGTTAATTCAAAATAGGGATAGAAAAAAAGTTAATGGCGTTATTTTTCAAAACTATGCCATTCTGTGAGTGCTGAAGCGACTTCGCACACTGCCGGCGTTCGCGGCCAAAAAGTAGTGCGTTAGTTACAGTAAGCTAGAAAAATGTAAGTGCATGTGCTGCATAGAAAAATTACATTTTTTCGATATAGTGGTAGCGTAGCAACAAATTATTACGTGTGAGCATGACCCGCAGCAGCCGACGTAACGCCGAAAAATGCGCAGACATACATTTTATACACCGCACTACTTGCTCTGAGTACAAGCAATCTGTCTCGGTTGCGAAAAGAGCTACATCGCTGAACTGTCGAGTGAACCCCTAAACTCGTAGCCAGCAGGCATGCGTCTAAATCAGTGTCTCGGATAGAGCGTAATGTTAATGCAATATCGGAAGCAACGACGTGACCAAAACCTATATGCGCGATAACAATTCGATTCACATCGCTCAATAAGAAGCTTTATTTTAAGCACACATATATACTTATGTCCTACCGTTTTTCTTCGGGCGAGGATATCCGTTCACAGATAAATAAAAACAGTTGCTTGCATTCCGGTCTTTCTCACTGGCAACACAGCACCGCAACGAACTTGGGTTACGCCATTCATGCGCGTCTAGCACGGATGTCGTCGCTCGAACAGTGGCTGCTGTTGCCATTGCTACGCGGTCCCTACAAACATTACACCGGACGTTGTCAGCATGTACTCAAAAGGACATAGAAGTGGCATTTCACGTACTGAAGAACACAAGACAGGGTGACGCAGCACGGAAACACAGCCAGAACGTGAGCCGACATCACGAGCCAGTGAGCAGCTTCGAGGTATACCTAAGCCTTTTTCCGCACTTGAAAACGTGGTTCTTGCAGTCATCGTTGCCAGCAAAGTGATCACAGCTAATGTACTTGAAGCTGAGATACAGTGAGCTTCAGGCATGCCTTTAACACTTTCTGGAAGGAGATACGGGAAACAAATTGACGGAACGCTGTAACAGACACTTCACAGACGTAAACAAACCGTCAGCCATGAGCACTGCCCGCTCCGCCGAACGCGCCCGGTCGCTAGCGAGGCGCACAGCCTCATGGGAAGTGCCACGTGACTAACCTGTATCGGCGGAGGGGAGTTTTTCAAAACTCCCTGTCGGAGTTTCACGGGAGAACAAAATTTTTAAACGGAGTAAAATCGCGTCACGTCGCCTTAATACTCCGGCAGCTAGCCAGCGGAGTGAAACGAGGGAATGGCGCTGTTTTGCTCCCATACATCGTAGTAAATATTTCAGGAGGGGAGGTTTTAGGGCACATCACCTCTTAAAAACTCTCAGCTGGGTTTATTTTCGTTTACAGTGTATAGTACGCAGAACACACACGGAGAGGTGCTTGTTTCAGGGGTTGTTGCGCACCATATTTCAAAACTTCTAATGGGGATTGGCGTTGTGATTGTACCACATGGCACATAGCGTCGTCGCCGAAGTACAAAACTTCAATTTGATTAGAGGGCTGTCCTTGCCTAAACCATAATCGTACTAGAAGACGCGCCATAACGGTGCACTCCATATAAGTATTGAAGACGTAATCTTGTTTACCGTGCCCCAACATATATCTGCGTGTGTTCTTTTTATTTGGCCCCCGACGAAATGCGGCTGCCGCTGTCAGTATCATGTCAACGACCTCTAGGAATTCCAAGGCCAGCAAGCTTGCGTGGCGCGAATAGAAGTGGTGATTTTTCGATTTACCCTTTCCGTCGTTTTCCACGGACCCTGCGACGCGCTATAATTGTTGCAGCTGTGCTTCTGCACGCAGTGCGAAATTTGTCCGCTAGACATATGTGCATAGCGTTTGTTTTTCAGAAATTGCATTAACGTAGTGTACCGTACCTGGAACTGAAGTTACTCCAGTTTCCCCACTACCGCTGTTGTAAAATTTTAAAATTTCACTGCTTTGCCACATCAGCTCCCCTTGCCGTCCTTTGAGAAGTACTTTTTCTCCTTGCAATCTACAATTATTGCTGCGTTCCCTATCCACTGGCACGTTAGTATAAAGCGAGGGCTTCCGTATGTACAAAGGTTTGTGGGGGGTCACGGATAATTACAGCTGTCAGAATGATAAAGTGGGGACGATCAGGGGACTCCAGAGGGCATTGACCATAATGGACACAATGGGGACAAAACGAGTTTCTCGCGTCGCCTTTCCTCACTGACACACGTCTGTCATGTATACACACGCTCTGAACCACCCCACGACGCGCTGTGCCACAAAGCAGTACAGCGAGCACCAGCAGTGGGAAAGTTTAAGAGGCAATGAGAACTTCGCTTTGAAAAAAATTTCAGGCAACCCATGTCATGTAGGATGTCGAGGACGTACGTGCAATAAGCATCGCAATGGTTGTAAGACTCGGAATATCAACCGCCAAAACACGTCCTCTAAGAAAGCGTGCAGTCTAGCTTCCCTCTGCGCGCACTGCGACATCTCCTGGCGCCGGCACGAAGTGTAGACGTAAAAAATAAAAATGCTTCCATAGAAATTAACTAACGACGTTAGCGTTCAGCGGGGATGCCTCTATGCGTGGAACGTGAGGACACAGCCAGTTTCTTCCGTCTTCCCTTCAAGGGAAACGCGTGTTCGTGCTTGCGTTTCTGGAATTTTCGTTCGCCATGTCCACGGAGTATATATCGGCCCCACTGTAACACCTCACAACAGAAAGTCCTCTCTTCTCGGCGATTCTACAAGTCATTAGCATGAGGGTGGTTATTGACGTTTTGTTCAGCCACGGCCCAAAAAATATTGTGTGCGGGGTGCGGCTTCGCGTCGGCGATCAGGAATATGTTCTGTGTTATGACTCGAGGCAGAATGGAAAGGCGATGGAGAAATCGCAGTCGCGTAGAATGTTCAAGACAAGCACCATGACACTTTTAAATGTGAACGTCAGCAGAGATCTACCACTTTGTAACGCCTTTGGCTAAGCATAGTTTTAACAATCACAACCTAAAAGATTGCGAGGTAAGAGGGGTATAGGCTTCTTGGTTTGAAGAAGAAAAAATTTTAAAATTCTTATTTTGGCTTAGTCTTGAAAGAGAGAAAAAAAGCACCCGTAAGAACAAGACAATATATTACACGTGGAAAGTGTGGTCTCGCTTGAACAATTTGATAATCGACCTAGGCCTGTGTGGAAAGAAAAGTACCACAGCAGAAATCTTAAGAAACCACCGCAGGTGAAGAAAAATTAACAATGTATGAGGTGCCGCTAAAGAAAAATAATGATTGCCTGTTCGGGAAGATGAAATTCCGCATTTTTGATATGAGCCTTTTCAATATAAGTAACGGGCAACAAATTTTTTCCGAATGAATAGAAACCCAATTCAATTTGAAGGTCAGCGACCGGAACACAACACCCTCACCTGGAGGTGCGCACTGCAATAAGGAAAGTGGAGAGGGAAAGGTAGGAAGGGGAAAGGTCGCCTCTCGCAGCTGAGGCGGGCGGTCAGTTGTCCGCTGACGTCGCTGCCGATCGGACGCCGCCGAGCACGCTGTCTGCGCCCATACGGTGTAAGTACCCCTTCAAATACCAGGATGAGTTTCGACAGGTGTCTTAACGTCACTGCTCTTCTCTCGCAGGCGACGGAGAAGATCCGGAAAATTAAAAAGGGCGTGAAAAGTCGAAAAGGCCGCAAGAAGTCCCGAAGCCTTCACCGTGAGGTATTGCTGCGGCAGTTGCTCAAAAAGTGGTCCTGGCTCGACGACTCTCAAAGAAGCACCTCAAGCGACGAAGAGGACAGCGATGACAACGATTGTGGGCCTTCTTTACCCGTTGTCCCTGGCTCCGCCGTGAAGCGTGGGCGAAATGATTGTGATGGTGAGGACACACATATTTCGAACAAATGTTCAGCGGATCATGGAGGAGTCTTGCCCAATTTTGCAGATGAAGAGCCTGGCCCGTCTAAGCGCCCCAGAATGGACGAGGAAGAATGTTCTGATTCCTCTTTAGAGCCTAGCGGTAACCAGGACATTTACCGCTCACCGCAGCTTCAAGACGGGTATGACCCTTACCCAATAAACGTTGCGCCTTTCCCAGACTGGCTCGACATTCAAGGAACGGTGTCGGACGAGCCAGTGCAAGACCCTGATCTGTCTTTTCTTGATATGTAGTGCTTTTTGTAGGTGTTTTTGTCTCGTGTCATGCTTGTAGTGTAATATTTAACTACGCTTCAATACACATGTTATCGTTTTCTACAACAAATTATTTATGTGGGTTTATAATACTGCCAGTGTATTCTAGGTAATAAAGTACGCGTCCTTTTTTGATTGAGATATCACTTTTGGTGCATGCTGTTGTCTGCATTGATTTTTTTGTTTTTCGTATCAAATGTTGCATGAAAGTGTTTATTACTCTATGTATAGCAAAGTAGTAAAAAATGATTTACACAGATGGCGACACTCCACGAAAACAAGTCCTAACTTTAGACGCATAATTGCAACAAGAACACGAAAAGTAAATTTACTGGCTAGCATAAGTTCAATACACAGACCGACAAAAATCTAACAATGTTTGGGCGCTGATCAAGCGCAATATTTTCTTTAAGGCCTGGTTTATTCGATAGTGACAGACACACACAAAAAACAAGTGAAAAGACAGCCTGCCATTGGGTTTACCTAACATTGTGCATCACTGCCACAACTATAATCACACGGAAAACAGCCATTGAATAATACTCTAAAATTGGAAGGCGGTGCGTTATCCGCTGAAGATACAGTGCAGAGAATAAATAGACGCGCTCAAAATTTTACGAAATATGGCAGGTAAAAAAAAACTGACGTGGATCTTACGCAGTGTTATAATAAATGTGAGCGATGCATTCTGCACGGGTGATTTTGACTCACAATAAATAGCGGTGACGTTGACGGCGAAAGCTTAATCTATTCTACGTTTATTCTAGCAGGAGCGGTGAGTTGCAGTTAAACGTTACCTAGGGTGCACCACTGCTGCTTGTTTTCGTACACTGTAAACGGAAATAACTCCGAGGTGGGAGTATACTGCTTGTCCTCTAGCCACCCTCCGGTTCGGAGTTTATTATGCTCCCTATGATCGCAGTAGAATTTTCACTCCGTACGAGCGGAATTTTTGCGTGAAATTAGGGGAGGTTTTCTTCTGTCTTTTTTATTTTTTTGCTTTGCAAATGACGGAGTTTTTTCGAGGTGCAACGGGAGTATAAAAAGAGGCATCGCGTCAGTTTGCGCGAACATGTTTACATGCAGAGGCTGCTGGTCAAATTTCGAAATATGCACACGAGACCGCGTCAAATTCGATGAAACAAGTCAATGAAAGCACATAAATCATGACATACATAAACATTCCAGAAATGCCTAATGCAGAAATTTGAAAGACATCCCACGTACACGCGATACTCAAGAGGCAACGGTGCCAGTATATATTGCCACGATACTGTGTGCCTCGAAACCGCCAAGGGAGCAGCTGTGCTGTTTTCAGAATTACGACTCACATGCTCGTTCATACGAGATCTGCCTCTTTGAAACTAACAGCATACCTTAATCAACACAAAACTGTTAATTCAAAATAGGGAGAGAAAAAAAGTTAATGGCGTTATTTTTCAAAACTATGCCATTCTGTGAGTGCTGAAGCGACTTCGCACACTGCCGGCGTTCGCGGCCAAAAAGTAGTGCGTTAGTTACAGCAAGCTAGAAAAATGTAAGTGCATGTGCTGCATAGCAAAATTACATTTTTTCGATATAGTGGTAGCGTAGCAAGAAATTATTACGTGTGAGCATGACCCGCAGCAGCCGACGTAACACCGAAAAATGCGCAGACATACATTTTATACACCGCACTACTTGCTCTGAGTACAAGCAATCTGTCTCGGTTGCGAAGAGGAGCTACATTGCTGAACTGTCGAGTGAACCCCTAAACTCGTAGCCAGCAGGCATGCGTCTAAATCAGTGTCTCGGATAGAGCGTAATGTTAATGCAATATCGGAAGCAAGGACGTGACCAAAACCTATATGCGCGATAACAATTCGATTCACATCGCTCAATAAGAAGCTTTATTTTAAGCACACATATATACTTATGTCCTACCGTTTTTCTTCGGGCGAGGATATCCGTTCACAGATAAATAAAAACAGTTGCTTGCACTCCGGTCTTTCTCACTGGCAACACAGCACCGCAACGAACTTGGGTTACGCCATTCATGCGCGTCTAGCATGGATGTCGTCGCTCGAACAGTGGCTGCTGTTGCCATTGCTACGCGGTCCCTACAAACATTACACCGGACGTTGTCAGCATGTACTCAAAAGGACATAGAAGTGGCATTTCACGTACTGAAGAACACAAGACAGGGTGACGCAGCACGGAAACACAGCCAGAACGTGAGCCGACATCACGAGCCAGTGAGCAGCTTCGAGGTATACCTAAGCCTTTTTCCGCACTTGAAAACGTGGTTCTTGCAGTCATCGTTGCCAGCAAAGTGATCACAGCTAATGTACTTGAAGCTGAGATACAGTGAGCTTCAGGCATGCTTTTAACACTATCTGGAAGGAGATACGGGAAACAAATTGACGGAACGCTGTAACAGACACTTCACAGACGTAAACAAACCGTCAGCCATGAGCACTGCCCGCTCCGCCGAACGCGCCCGGTCGCTAGCGAGGCGCACAGCCTCATGGGAAGTGCCACGTGACTAACCTGTATCGGCGGAGGGGAGTTTTTCAAAACTCCCTGTCGGAGTTTCACGGGAGAACAAAATTTTTAAACGGAGTAAAATCGCGTCACGTCGCCTTAATACTCCGGCAGCTAGCCAGCGGAGTGAAACGAGGGAATGGCGCTGTTTTGCTCCCATACATCGGAGTAAATATTTCAGGAGGGGAGGTTTTAGGGCACATCACCTCTTAAAAACTCTCAGCTGGGTTTATTTTCGTTTACAGTGTATAGTACGCAGAACACACACGGAGAGGTGCTTGTTTCAGGGGTTGTTGCGCACCATATTTCAAAACTTCTAATGGGGATTGGCGTTGTGATTGTACCACATGGCACATTGCGTCGTCGCCGAAGTACAAAACTTGAATTTGATTAGAGGGCTGTCCTTGCCTAAACCATAATCGTACTAGAAGACGCGCCATAACGGTGCACTCCATATAAGTATTGAAGACGTAATCTTGTTTACCGTGTCCCAACATATATCTGCGTGTGTGCTTTTTATTTGGCCCCCGACGAAATGCGGCTGCCGCTGTCAGTATCATGTCAACGACCTCTAGGAATTCCAAGGCCAGGAAGCTTGCGTGGCGCGAATAGAAGTGGTGATTTTTCGATTTACCCTTTCCGTCGTTTTCCACGGACCCTGCGACGCGCTATAATTGTTGCAGCTGTGCTTCTGCACGCAGTGCGAAATTTGTCCGCTAGACATATGTGCATAGCGTTTGTTTTTCAGAAATTGCATTAACGTAGTGTACCGTACCTGGAACTGAAGTTACTCCAGTTTCCCCGCTACCGCTGTTGTAAAATTTTAAAATTTCACTGCTTTGCCACATCAGCTCCCCTTGCCGTCCTTTGAGAAGTGCTTTTTCTCCTTGCAATCTACAATTATTGCTGCGTTCCCTATCCACTGGCACGTTAGTATAAAGCGACGGCTTCCGTATGTACAAAGGTTTGTGGGAGGTCACGGATAATTACAGCTGTCAGAATGATAAAGTGGTGACGATCAGGGGGCTCCGGAGGGCATTGACCATAATGGACACAATGGGGACAAAACGAGTTTCTCGCATCGCCTTTCCTCACTGACACACGTCTGTCATGTATACACACGCTCTGAACCACCCCACGACGCGCTGTGCCACAAAGCAGTACAGCGAGCACCGGCAGTGGGAAAGTTTAAGGGGCAATGAGAACTCCGCTTTGAAAAAAATTTCAGGCAACCCATGTCATGTAGGATGTCGAGGACGTACGCGCAATAAGCATCGCAAAGTTTGTAAGACTCGGAATTGCAACCGCCAAAACACGTCCTCTAAGAAAGCGTGCAGTCTAGCTTCCCTCTGCGCGCACTGCGACATCTACTGGCGCCGCCACGAAGTGTAGGCGTAAAAAATAAAAATGCTTCCATAGAAATTAACTAACGAGGTTAGCGTTCAGCTTGGATGCCTCATTGCGTGGAACGTAAGCACACAGCCAGTTTCTTCCGTCTTCCCTTCAAGGGAAACACGTGTTCGTGCTTTCGTTTCTGGAATTTTCGTTCGCCATGTCCATGGAGTATATATCAGCCCCACTGTAACACCTCACAACAGAAAGTCCTGTCTTTTCGGCGATTCTACAAGTCATTAGCATGAGGGTGGTTATTGACGTTTTGTTCAGCCACGGCCCAAAAAATATTGTGTGCGGGGTGCGGCTTCGCGTCGGCGATCAGGAATATGTTCTGTGTTATGACTGGAGGCAGAATGGAAAGGCGATGGAGAAATCGCAGTCGCGTAGAATGTTCAAGACAAGAACCATGACACTTTTAAATGTGAACGTCAGCAGAGATCTACCACTTTGTAACGCCTTTGGCTAAGCATAGTTTTAACAATCACAACCTAAAAATTGCGAGGTAAGAGGGGTATAGGCTTCTTGGTTTGAAGAAGAAAAAATTTTAAAATTCTTGTTTCTGCTTAGTCTCGAAAGAGAGAAAAAAAGCACCCGTAAGAACAAGACAATATATTACACGTAGAAAGTGTGGTCTCGCTTGAACAATTTGATAATCGACCTAGGCCTGTGTGGCAAGAAAAGTACCACAGCAGAAGGCTTAAGAAACCAGCGCAGGTGAAGAAAAATTAACAATGTATGAGGTGCCGCTAAAGAAAAATAATGATTGCCTGTTCGGGAAGATGAAATTCCGCATTTTTGATATGAGCCTTTTCAATATAAGTGTCAGGCAACCAATTTTTTCCGAATGAATAGAAACCCAATTCAATTTGAAGGTGAGCGACCGGAACACAACACCCTCACCTGGAGGGGCGCACTGCAAGAAGGAAAGTGGAGAGGGAAAGGTAGGAAGGGGAAAGGTCGCCTCTCGCAGCTGAGGCGGGCGGTCAGTTGTCCGCTGACGTCGCTGCCGATCGGACGCCGCCGAGCACGCTGTCTGCGCCCATACGGTGTAAGTACCCCTTCAAATACCAGGATGAGTTTCGACAGGTGTCTTAACGTCACTGCTCTTCTGTCGCAGGCGACGGAGAAGATCGGGAAAATTAAAAAGGGCGTGAAAAGTCGAAAAGGCCGCAAGAAGTCCCGAAGCCTTCACCGTGAGGTATTGCTGCGGCAGTTGCTCAAAAAGTGGTCCTGGCTCGACGACTCTCAAAGAAGCACCTCAAGCGACGAAGAGGACAGCGATGACAACGATTGTGGGCCTTCTTTACCCGTTGTCCCTGGCTCCGTCGTGAAGCGTGGGCGACATGATTGTGATGGTGAGGACACACATATTTCGAACAAATGTTCAGCGGATCATGGAGGAGTCTTGCCCAATTTCGCAGATGGAGAGCCTGATCCGTCCAAGCGCCCCAGAATGGACGATGAAGAATGTTCTGATTCCTCTTTTGAGTCTAGCGGTAACCAGGACATTTACAGTTCACCGCAGCTTCAAGACGGGTATGACCCTTACCCAATAAATGTTGCGCCTTTCCCAGACTGGCTCGACATTGAAGGAACGGTGTCGGACGAGCCAGTGCAAGACCCTGATCTGTCTTTTCTTGATATCTAGTGCTTTTTTTAGGTGTTTTTGTCTCTTGTCATGCTTGTAGTGTAATATTTAACTACGCTTCACTACACATGTTATGTTTTTCTACAACAAATGATTTATGTAGGTTTATAATACTGGCAGTGTATTCTAGGTAATAAAGTACACGTCCTTTTTTGATTGCGATATCACTTTTGGTGCATGCTGTTGTCTGCTGGTGCATGCTGTTGTCTGCATTGATTTTTTGTTTTTCGTATCAAATGTTGCATGAAAGTGTTTATTACTCTATGTATAGCAAAGTAGTAAAAAAATCAAGTCCTAAATTTAGACGCATAATTGCAACAAGAACACGAAAAGTAAATTTACTGGCTAGCATAGGTTCATTACACAGACCGATAAAAATCTAACAATGTTTGGGCGCTGATCAAGCGCAATATTTTGTTTAAGGCCTGATTTATTCGATTGTGACAGACACACACAAACGACAAACGAAAGGACAGCCTGCCATTATATTTACCTAACGTGCATCGCTGCCACAACTATAATCACACGGAAAACAGCCATTGAATAATACCGAAAAATTTGAAGGCGGTGCGTTATCTGCTGAATATATAGTGCAGTGAATAAATAGAGGCGCTCCAAATTTTACGAATTATGGCAGGTAAAAAAAAAACTGACGTAGATCCTACGCAATGTTATAATAAATGTGAGTGAGGCATTCTGCACGGATGATTTTGACTCAAAATAAATTGCGGTGACGTTGACGGCGAAAGCCTAATTTCTACTACGTTTAGTCAAGCAGGAGTGGTGAGCTCATGTTAAACGTTACCAGGGTGCACCACTGCTGCTTGTTTGCGTATAGCACGGAAACACACAGGAAGAGGTGCTTGTTTCAGGGGTTGTGGCGCACCATATTTCAGAACTTCTGAGAGGGATTGGCGTTGTGATTGTACGACATGGCACATTGCGTCATCGCCGAAGTACAAAACTTGAATTTGATGATAGGGCTGTCCTTGCCTAAACCATAATCGTACTAGAAGACGCGCCATAACGGTGCACTCCATATAAGTATTGAAGACGTAATCTTGTTTACCGTGTCCCAACATATATCTGCGTGTGTGCTTTTTATTTGGCCCCCGACGAAATGCGGCTGCCGCTGTCAGTATCATGTCAACGACTTCTAGGAATTCCAAGGCCAGCAAGCTAGCGTGGCGCGAATAGAAGTGGTGATTTTTCGATTTACCCTTTCCGTCGTTTTCCATGGACCCTGCGACGCGCTATAATTGTTGCGGCTGTGCTTCTGCACACAGTGCGAAATTTGTCCGCTAGACATATGTGCATAGCGTTTGTTTTTCAGAAATTGCATTAACGTAGTGTACCGTACCTGGAACTGAAGTTACTCCAGTTTCCCCGCTACCGCTGTTGTAAAATTTTTAAATTTCACTGCTTTGCCACATCAGCTCCCCTTGCCGTCCTTTGAGAAGTGCCTTTTCTACTTGCAATTTACAATTATTGCTGCGTTCCCTATCCACTGGCACGTTAGTATAAAGCGAGGGCTTCCGTATGTACAGAGGTTTGTGGGAGGTCACGGATAATTACAGCTGTCAGAATGATAAAGTGGTGACGATCAGGGGGCTCCGGAGGGCATTGACCATAATGGACACAATGGGGACAAAACGAGTTTCTCGCATCGCCTTTCCTCACTGACACACGTCTGTCATGTATACACACGCTCTGAACCACCCCACGACGCGCTGTGCCAGAAAGCAGTACAGCGAGCACCGGCAGTGGGAAAGTTTAAGAGGCAATGAGAACTCCGCTTTGAAAAAAAATTTCAGGCAACCCATGTCATGTAGGATGTCGAGGACGTACGCGCAATAAGCATCGCAAAGGTTGTAAGACTCGGAATTGCAACCGCCAAAACACGTCCTCTAAGAAAGCGTGCAGTCTAGCTTCCCTCTGCGCGCACTGCGAAATCTACTGGCGCCGGCACGAAGTGTAGGCGTAAAAAATAAAAATGCTTCCATAGAAATTAACTAACGACGTTAGCGTTCAGCGGGGATACCTCATTGCGTGGAACGTGAGGACACAGCCAGTTTCTTCCGTCTTCCCTTCAAGGGAAACACGTGTTCGTGCTTGCGTTTCTGGAATTTTCGTTCGCCATGTCCACGGAGTATATATCGGCCCCACTGTAACACCTCACAACAGAAAGTCCTCTCTTCTCGGCGATTCTACAAGTCATTAGCATGAGGGTGGTTATTGACCTTTTGTTCAGCCACGTCCCAAAAAATATTGTGTGCGAGGTGCGGGTTCGCGTCGGCGATGAGGAATATGTTCTGTGTTATGACTGGAGGCAGAATGGAAAGGCGATGGAGAAATCGCAGTCGCGTAGAATGTTCAAGACAAGAACCATGACACTTTTAAATGTGAACGTCAGCAGAGATCTACCACTTTGTAACGCCTTTGGCTAAGCATAGTTTTAACAATCACAACCTAAAAATTGCGAGGTAAGAGGGGTATAGGCTTCTTGGTTTGAAGAAGAAAAAATTTTAAAATTCTTGTTTCTGCTTAGTCTCGAAAGAGAGAAAAAAAGCACCCGTAAGAACAAGACAATATATTACACGTAGAAAGTGTGGTCTCGCTTGAACAATTTGATAATCGACCTAGGCCTGTGTGGCAAGAAAAGTACCACAGCAGAAGGCTTAAGAAACCAGCGCAGGTGAAGAAAAATTAACAATGTATGAGGTGCCGCTAAAGAAAAATAATGATTGCCTGTTCGGGAAGATGAAATTCCGCATTTTTGATATGAGCCTTTTCAATATAAGTGTCAGGCAACCAATTTTTTCCGAATGAATAGAAACCCAATTCAATTTGAAGGTGAGCGACCGGAACACAACACCCTCACCTGGAGGGGCGCACTGCAAGAAGGAAAGTGGAGAGGGAAAGGTAGGAAGGGGAAAGGTCGCCTCTCGCAGCTGAGGCGGGCGGTCGGTTGTCCGCTGACGTCGCTGCCGATCGGACGCCGCCGAGCACGCTGTCTGCGCCCATACGGTGTAAGTACCCCTTGAAATACCAGGATGAGTTTCGACAGGTTCCTTAACGTCACTGCTCTTCTCTCGCAGGCGACGGAGAAGATCGGGAAAATTAAAAAGGGCGTGAAAAGTCGAAAAGGCCGCAAGAAGTCCCGAAGCCTTCACCGTGAGGTATTGCTGCGGCAGTTGCTCAAAAAGTGGTCCTGGCTCGACGACTCTCAAAGAAGCACCTCAAGCGACGAAGAGGACAGCGATGACAACGATTGTGGGCCTTCTTTACCCGTTGTCCCTGGCTCCGCCGTGAAGCGTGGGCGAAATGATTGTGACGGTGAGGACACAAATATTTCGAACAAATGTTCAGCGGATCATGGAGGAGTCTTGCCCAATTTTGCAGATGGAGAGCCTGACCCGTCCAAGCGCCCCAGAATGGACGAGGAAGAATGCTCTGATTCCTCTTTAGAGTCTAGCGGTAACCAGGACATTTACAGTTCACCGCAGCTTCAAGACGGGTAAGACCCTTACCCAATAAATGTTATGCTTTTCCCAAACTGGCTCGACATTGAAGGAACGGTGTCGGACGAGCCAGTGCAAGACCCTGATCTGTCTTTTCTTGATATCTAGTGCTTTTTTTAGGTGTTTTTGTCTCGTGTCGTGCTTGTAGTGTAATATTTAACTACGCTTCCCTACACATGTTATCGTTTTCTACAACAAATGATTTATGTAGGTTTATAATACTGCCAGTGTATTCTAGGTAATAAAGTACACGTCCTTTTTTGATTGCGATATCACTTTTGGTGCATGCTGTTGTCTGCATTGATTTTTTGTTTTTCGTATCAAATGTTGCATGAAAGTGTTCATTACTCTATGTATAGTAGAGTAGTAAAAAATGATTTACACAGATGGCGACACTCCAGGAAAACAAGTCCTAAATTTAGACGCATAATTGAAACAAGAACACGAAAAGTAAATTTACTAGCTAGCATAAGTGCAATACACAGACTCACAGAAAACAAACAATGTTTGGGCGCAAATTGAGCGCAACCTTCTGGTTAAGGCCTGATTTATTCGATTGTGACAGACACACACAAAAGACAAATGAAAAGACAGCCTGCCATTGGGTTTACCTAACTTCGTGCATCACTGCCACAACTATATTCACACGGAAAACAGCCATTGAAAACTACTGAAAAACTTGAAGGCGGTGCGTTATCTGCTGAAGATACAGTGCAGAGAATAAATAGAGGCGCTCCAAATTTTACGAAATATGGCAGGTAAAAAAAAAAACCGACGTGAATCTTACGCAGTGTTATAATAAATGTGAGCGAGGCATTCTGCACGGGTGATTTTGACTCACAATAAATAGCGGTGACGTTGACGGCGAAAGCTTAATCTATTCTACGTTTATTCTAGCAGGAGCGGTGAGTTGCAGTTAAACGTTACCTAGGGTGCACCACTGCTGCTTGTTTTCGTATAGTACGCAGAACACACACGGAGAGGTGCTTGTTTCAGGGGTTTTTGCGCACCATATTTCAAAACTTCTAATGGGGATTGGCGTTGTGATTGTACCACATGGCACATTGCGTCGTCGCCGAAGTACAAAACTTGAATTTGATGATAGGGCTGTCCTTGCCTAAACCATAATCGTACTAGAAGACGCGCCATAACGGTGCACTCCGTATAAGCATTGAAGCCGTAATCTTCTTTACCGTGTCCCAACCTATATCTGCGTGTGTGCTTTTATTTGGCCCGCGACGAAATGCGGCTGCCACTGTCAGTATCATGTCAACGACCTCTAGGAATTCCAAGGCCAGCAAGCTAGCGTGGCGCGAATAGAAGTGGTAATTTTTCGATTTACCCTTTCCGTCGTTTTCCATGGACCCTGCGACGCGCTATAATTGTTGCGGCTGTGCTTCTGCACGCCGTGCGAAATTTGTCCGCTAGACATATGTGCATAGCGTTTATTTTTCAGAAATTGCATTAACGTAGTGTACCGTACCTGGAACTGAAGTTACTCCAGTTTCCCCGCTACTGCTGTTGTAAAATTTTTAAATTTCACTGCTTTGCCACATCAGCTCCCCTTGCGGTCCTTTGAGAAGTGCCTTTTCTCCTTGCAATCTACAATTATTGCTGCGTTCCCTATCCACTGGCACGTTAGTATAAAGCGACGGCTTCCGTATGTACAAAGGTTTGTGGGGGGGTCACGGATAATTACAGCTGTCAGAATGATAAAGTGGTGACGATCAGGGGGCTCCGGAGGGCATTGACCATAATGGACACAATGGGGACAAAACGAGTTTCTCGCGTCGCCTTTCCTCACTGACACACGTCTGTCATGTATACACACGCTTTGAACCACCCCACGACGCGCTGTGCCACAAAGCAGTACAGTGAGCACCAGCAGTGGGAAAGTTTAAGAGGCAATGAGAACTTCGCTTTGAAAAAAATTTCAGGCAACCCATGTCATGTAGGATGTCGAGAACGTACGTGCAATAAGCATCGCAAAGGTTGTAAGACTCGGAATTGCAACCGCCAAAAGACGTCCTCTAAGAAAGCGTGCAGTCTAGCTTCCCTCTGCGCGCACTGCGACATCTACTGGCGCCGCCACGAAGTGTAGGCGTAAAAAATAAAAATGCTTCCATAGAAATTAACTAACGACGTTAGCGTTCAGCGGGGATGCCTCATTGCGTGGAACGTAAGGAGACAGCCAGTTTCTTCCATCTTCCCTTCAAGGGAAACACGTGTTCGTGCTTGCGTTTCTGGAATTTTCGTTCGCCATGTCCACGGAGTATATATCAGCCCCACTGTAACACCTCACAACAGAAAGTCCTCTCTTCTCGGCCATTCTACAAGTCATTAGCATGAGGGTGGTTATTGACGTTTTGTTCAGCCACGGCCCTAAAAATATTGTGTGCGGGGTGCGGCTTCGCGTCGGCGATCAGGAATATGCTCTGTGTTATGACTGGAGGCAGAATGGAAAGGCGATGGAGAAATCGCAGTCGCGTAGAATGTTCAAGACAAGAACCATGACACTTTTAAATGTGAACGTCAGCAGAGATCTACCACTTTGTAACGCCTTTGACTAAGCATAGATTTAACAATCACAACCTAAAAGATTGCGAGGTAAGAGGGGTATAGGCTTCTTGGTTTGAAGAAGAAAAAATTTTAAAATTCTTATTTTGGCTTAGTCTCGAAAGAGAGAAAAAAAGCACCCGTAAAAAGAAGACAATATATTACACGTGGAAAGTGTGGCCTCGCTTGAACAATTTGATAATCGACCTAGGCCTGTGTGGCAAGAAAAGTACCACAGCAGAAGGCTTAAGAAACCAGCGCAGGTGAAGAAAAATTAACAATGTATGAGGTGCCGCTAAAGAAAAATAATGATTGCCTGTTCGGGAAGATGAAATTCCGCATTTTTGATATGAGCCTTTTCAATATAAGTGTCGGGCAACCAATTTTTTCCGAATGAATATAAACCCAATTCAATTTCAAGGTCAGTGACCGGAACACAACACCCTCACCTGGAGGGGCGCACTGCAAGAAGCAAAGTGGAGAGGGAAAGGTAGGAAGGGGAAAGGTCGCCTCTCGCAGCTGAGGCGGGCGGTCAGTTGTCCGCTGACGTCGCTGCCGATCGGACGCCGCCGAGCACGCTGTCTGCGCCCATACGGTGTAAGTACCCCTTCAAATACCAGGATGAGTTTCGACAGGTTCCTTAACGTCACTGCTCTTCTCTCGCAGGCGACGGAGAAGATCCGGAAAATTAAAAAGGGCGTGAAAAGTCGAAAAGGCCGCAAGAAGTCCCGAAGCCTTCACCGTGAGGTATTGCTGCGGCAGTTGCTCAAAAAGTGGTCCTGGCTCGACGACTCTCAAAGAAGCACCTCAAGCGACGAAGAGGACAGCGATGACAACGATTGTGGGCCTTCTTTACCCGTTGTCCCTGGCTCCGCCGTGAAGCGTGGGCGAAATGATTGTGATGGTGAGGACACACATATTTCGAACAAATGTTCAGCGGATCATGGAGGAGTCTGGCCAATTTTGCTGATGGAGAGCCTGACCCGTCCAAGCGCCCCAGAATGGACGAGGAAGAATGTTCTGATTCCTCTTTAGAGTCTAGCGGTAACCAGGACATTTACAGTTCATCGCACCTTCAAGACGGGTAAGACCCTTACCCAATAAATGTTATGCCTTTCCCAAACTGGCTCGACATTGAAGGAACGGTGTCGGACGAGCCAGTGCAAGACCCTGATCTGTCTTTTCTTGATATCTAGTGCTTTTTTAGGTGTTTTTGTCTCGTGTCGTGCTTGTAGTGTAATATTTAACTACGCTTCACTACACATGTTATCGTTTTCTACAACAAATGATTTATGTAGGTTTATAATACTGGCAGTGTATTCTAGGTAATAAAGTACACGTCCTTTTTTGATTGCGATATCACTTTTGGTGCATGCTGTTGTCTGCAGGTGCATGCTGTTGTCTGCATTGATTTTTTGTTTTTCGTATCAAATGTTGCATGAAAGTGTTTATTACTCTATGTATAGACCTTTGCACTGAGGCTTCCATGGGCGCCACCATATTTGGACTACTGGCGCCGCCTAGCGTCTGCTTGGCGGCGACGCCATACTGGACTGTCGTTGCTCAGCCTCAGCCGGCTCAGAGCTGCTGTTCCTATCAACAAACAGATCTAAAAACGTTGGTTGCTATCTACATCTCTGTTTCTCCGTATCTTGGGCCTTCACAGAGTCGTCTTGCCACTTTCGTGCTATTTTCACCAGTGTCGAGAGGCCTCGGCTACGCATCGAGACGGAAACTTTCCCGCTGGCAGCGGCCGTACTACTGCACGCGACTGTCGGATGGCGCCGGGAAGCGTCAGCTCAGCGCTGCAGCTGCTTTCACCTATGATTCTCCGTGTCTTAAGTCTCCTCAGCGTCGTTTTGGACCTTTAGTGCAAGTATCACCAGTGTTAAGCGGTGTCTCTTTACGCATTAAGGCGAATACTTTCCTGTTTTGAGCGCCCGTGGCTCCGAATCAGTCCGTGCGATCGCGGAATGGCGTCGACGTCAGCCACTGTCGGCTTGCCGCCTTGAGCAAACAAGGCCAAAACTTGACCTTGTTGGCTCATATTTGCAAATTTATGGCCCATCTAAACATTAGGCGCTGACGATGGAAACACACACAGCGCATCTTACCTTCCTCGCGTATCCGAGCTGAAGCATCGGCTCTGGATTCTCTGATGTCCGCTTCCCGTCGATAAAATGAATCGAGCAGACGCGTGACTACTCCGTAGGGACGAATCCCTTAAGCGGGAGACACACGGTCCGATCCGGCGGCCGACGCGCCAGAACGGCAGCCGGAATCAAGGTGTTTTGCCGTGCCGAAGCGCCGGATCGGAAGTCCGGCGTGCGACAAACCGGGCAGATTTTCATCGTCCGACGCGTCCGACCACTGCACCGTCGTTTTTTACTTGCCTGCTGCAGTTTGTTTCCGACACGAAATAGTTACCAATTTAGTAAAATTATCTCGAACGTGTGCCTGTTATGCGCCTAGTACACTAGCACCCAGCTACTGGCGAGATCGGGAGCCGCGACGCGAGGGCATTTCGCGGGCAGACAGCACACACCGAACGTCTGGGCGAGGCTGCTCGCTTCGCTTGCACGTTTGCCCTTCGCAACGACGGCGTCGAGTAAACCAATTGTATTTAATTACGGGCAACCTAAGTGTACAGTGTTAATTGTTTTGGCAAAAATAAGCGCTCTTTGACGAGCTCGCGTTGGATCGCAAGCGCCGTCGGCCGCAGCGTCCGCCTAGCTAGGCCTACCGGCCCTATCACTTGCTGTTTGCGGAGCCGTCAGTGGACAACGCGCCGTCGTGAAGTGTTCCGTCACTCGCAGGGGCATAATTTTATTGGCAGCGTTCGCGTAAAGCGAAGCAGTGTTGTGCGGAGTTGTATATATTGCGTTTCTCGACGGGGTATGAAGTGAAGCTGGGGGGCTGTATCTGGGCGGAGCTCGATCTTTCGGATGCACGCACCGTGTGCCCCGAATCGTCGTATGCCGCATGCCGGAGCATGTGGCGCCGCACGTCTGATCAGACGCCGAATCGTACCGTGTGTCTCCTGCTTTACGATTTACAGCGCTAATCCAGCGATGCTTCAGTACCGCGTTGGCAGAAAACCGATACAACAGGTACACGTTGCAGCCGCAGTCCTCTTCCAGAACATTGTGCGTGCTGCACTGCGCTTCTTCTTGTTGTTCGAACAACCGTACACAGCGCAGTGTTTCCCGGACGTTCGCATAGCCTGTGCGGATAAGCTTAATATCGCGAAAACGTCGTGCAGTCAATGCGGGAACTGCGCGCGTGACAGTCCAGCAAGAGAGGGCAACTATGAGACGCTAGCTACTCTCGCTACCGGGGGCCTGATATCCGTTTCCGACTCTCTGGTTCGAGGCTTCCGGTGCAAAGGTCTATAGCAAAGTAGTAAAAAAATGATTTACACAGATGGCGACACTCCACGAAAACAAGTCCTAAATTTAGACGCATATTTGCAACAAGAACACGAAAAGTAAATTTACTGGCTAGCATAGGTTCATTACACAGACCGATAAAAATCTAACAATGTTTGGGCGCTGATCAAGCGCAATATTTTGTTTAAGGCCTGATTTACTCGATTGTGACAGACACACACAAAAGACAAACGAAAGGACAGCCTGCCATTATATTTACCTAACGTGCATCGCTGCCACAACTATAATCACACGGAAAACAGCCATTGAATAATACCGAAAAATTTGAAGGCGGTGCGTTATCTGCTGAAGATATGGTGCAGTGAATAAATAGAGGCGCTCCAAATTTTACGATTTATGGCAGGTAAAAAAAAACTGACGTAGATCCTAGGCAATGTTATAATAAATGTGAGCGAGGCATTCTGCACGGATGATTTTGACTCACAATAAATTGCGGTGACGTTGACGGCGAAAGCCTAATTTCTACAACGTTTAGTCTAGCAGGAGTGGTGAGTTCATGTTAAACGTTACCAGGGTGCACCACTGCTGCTTGTTTGCGTATAGCACGGAAACACACAGGAAGAGGTGTTTGTTTCAGGGGTTGTGCACCATATTTCAGAACTTCTGAGAGGGAGTGGCGTTGTGATTGTACGACATGGCACATTGCGTCATCGCCGAAGTACGAAACTTGAATTTGATTAGAGGGCTGTCCTTGCCTAAACCATAATCGTACTAGAAGACGCGCCATAACGGTGCACTCCGTATAAGTATTGAAGCCGTAATCTTGTTTACCGTGTCCCAACATATATCTGCGTGTGTGCTTTTTATTTGGCCCCCGACGAAATGCGGCTGCCGCTGTCAGTATCATGTCAACGACTTCTAGGAATTCCAAGGCCAGCAAGCTAGCGTGGCGCGAATAGAAGTTGTGATTTTTCGATTTACCCTTTCCGTCGTTTTCCATGGACCCTGCGACGCGCTATAATTGTTGCGGCTGTGCTTCCGCACGCAGTGCGAAATTTGTCCGCTAGACATATGTGCATAGCGTTTGTTTTTCAGAAATTGCATTAACGTAGTGTACCGTACCTGGAACTGAAGTTACTCCAGTTTCCCCGCTACCGCTGTTGTAAAATTTTAAAATTTCACTGCTTTGCCACATCACCTCCCCTTGCCGTCCTTTGAGAAGTGCCTTTTCTCTTTGCAATCTACAATTATTGCTGCGTTCCCTATCCACTGGCACGTTAGTATAAAGCGAGGGCTTCCGTATGTACAATGGTTTGTGGGAGGTCACGGATAATTACAGCTGTCAGAATGATAAAGTGGTGACGATCAGGGGGCTCCGGAGGGCATTGACCATAATGGACACAATGGGGACAAAACGAGTTTCTCGCATCGCCTTTCCTCACTGACACACGTCTGTCATGTATACACACGCTCTGAACCACCCCACGACGCGCTGTGCCACAAAGCAGTACAGCGAGCACCGGCAGTGGGAAAGTTTAAGAGGCAATGAGAACTCCGCTTTGAAAAAAATTTCAGGCAACCCATGTCATGTAGGATGTCGAGGACGTACGCGCAATAAGCATCGCAAAGTTTGTAAGACTCGGAATTGCAACCGCCAAAACACGTCCTCTAAGAAAGCGTGCAGTCTAGCTTCCCTCTGCGCGCACTGCGACATCTACTGGCGCCGCCACGAAGTGTAGGCGTAAAAAATAAAAATGCTTCCATAGAAATTAACTAACGAGGTTAGCGTTCAGCTTGGATGCCTCATTGCGTGGAACGTAAGCACACAGCCAGTTTCTTCCGTCTTCCCTTCAAGGGAAACACGTGTTCGTGCTTGCGTTTCTGGAATTTTCGTTCGCCATGTCCACGGAGTATATATCAGCCCCACTGTAACACCTCACAACAGAAAGTCCTCTCTTCTCGGCCATTCTACAAGTCATTAGCATGAGGGTGGTTATTGACGTTTTGTTCAGCCACGGCCCTAAAAATATTGTGTGCGGGGTGCGGCTTCACGTCGGCGATCAGGAATATGCACTGTGTTATGACTGGAGGCAGAATGGAAAGGCGATGGAGAAATCGCAGTCGCGTAGAATGTTCAAGACAAGAACCATGACACTTTTAAATGTGAACGTAAGCAGAGATCTACCACTTTGTAACGCCTTTGGCTAAGCATAGTTTTAACAATCACAACCTAAAAAATTGCGAGGTAAGAGGGGTATAGGCTTCTTGGTTTGAAGAAGAAAAATTTTAAAATTCTTATTTTGGCTTCGTCTCGAAAGAGAGAAAAAAAGAACCCGTAAGAACAAGACAATATATTACACGTGGAAAGTGTGGTCTCACTTGAAAAATTTGATAATCGACCTAGGCCTGTGTGGCAAGGAAAGTACCACAGCAGAAGGCTTAAGAAACCAGCGCAGGTGAAGAAAAATTAACAATGTATGAGGTGCCGCTAAAGAAAAATAATGATTGCCTGTTCGGGAAGATGAAATTCCGCATTTTTGATATGAGCCTTTTCAATATAAGTGTCGGGCAACCAGTTTTTTCCGAATGAATATAAACCCAATTCAATTTCAAGGTCAGCGACCGGAACACAACACCCTCACCTGGAGGGGCGCATGCAAGAAGGAAAGTGGAGAGGGAAAGGTAGGAAGGGGAAAGGTCGCCTCTCGCAGCTGAGGCGGGCGGTCAGTTGTCCGCTGACGTCGCTGCCGATCGGACGCCGCCGAGCACGCTGTCTGCGCCCATACGGTGTAAGTACCCCTTCAAATACCAGGATGAGTTTCGACAGGTGCCTTAACGTCACTGCTCTTCTCTCGCAGGCGACGGAGAAGATCGGGAAAATTAAAAAGGGCGTGAAAAGTCGAAAAGGCCGCAAGAAGTCCCGAAGCCTTCACCGTGAGGTATTGCTGCGGCAGTTGCTCAAAAAGTGGTCCTGGCTCGACGACTCTCAAAGAAGCACCTCAAGCGACGAAGAGGACAGCGATGACAACGATTGTGGGCCTTCTTTACCCGTTGTCCCTGGCTCCACCGTGAAGCGTGGGCGAAATGATTGTGATGGTGAGGACACACATATTTCGAACAAATGTTCAGCGGATCATGGAGGAGTCTTGCCCAATTTTGCAGATGAAGAGCCTGGCCCGTCTAAGCGCCCCAGAATGGACGAGGAAGAATGTTTTGATTCCTCTTTAGAGCCTAGCGGTAACCAGGACATTTACCGCTCACCGCAGCTTCAAGACGGGTATGACCCTTACCCAATAAATGTTGCGCCTTTCCCAGACTGGCTCGACATTGAAGGAACGGTGTCGGACGAGCCAGTGCAAGACCCTGATCTGTCTTTTCTTGATATGTAGTGCTTTTTGTAGGTGTTTTTGTCTCGTGCCATGCTTGTAGTGTAATATTTAACTACGCTTCAATACACATGTTATCGTTTTCTACAACAAATTATTTATGTGGGTTTATAATACTGCCAGTGTATTCTAGGTAATAAAGTACGCGTCCTTTTTTGATTGCGATATCACTTTTGGTGCATGCTGTTGTCTGCATTGATTTTTTGTTTTTCGTATCAAATGTTATATGAAAGTGTTTATTACTCTATGTATAGCAAAGTAGTAAAAAATGATTTACACAGATTACGACACTCCACGAAAACAAGTCCTAACTTTAGACGCATAATTGCAACAAGAACACGAAAAGTAAATTTACTGGCTAGCATAAGTTCAATACACAGACCGACAAAAATCTAACAATGTTTGGGCGCTGATCAAGCGCAATATTTTCTTTAAGGCCTGATTTATTCGATTGTGACAGACACACACAAAAAACAAGTGAAAAGACAGCCTGCCATTGGGTTTACCTAACATTGTGCATCACTGCCAAGACTATAATCACACGGAAAACAGCCATTGAATAATACTCTAAAATTTGAAGGCGGTGCGTTATCCGCTGAAGATACAGTGCAGAGAATAAATAGACGCGCTCAAAATATTACGAAATATGGCAGGTAAAAAAAAAACTGACGTGGATCTTACGCAGTGTTATAATAAATGTCAGCGAGGCATTCTGCACGGGTGATTTTGACTCACAATAAATAGTGGTGACGTTGACGGCGAAAGCTTAATCTATTCTACGTTTATTCTAGCAGGAGCGGTGAGTTGCAGTTAAACGTTACCTAGGGTGCACCACTGCTGCTTTTTTTCGTACACTGTAAACGGAAATAACTCCGAGGTGGGAGTATACTGCTTGTCCTCTAGCCACCCTCCGGTTCGGAGTTTATTATGCTCCGTATGATCGCAGTAGAATTTTCACTCCGTACGAGCGGAATTTTTGCGTGAAATTATGGGAGGTTTTCTTCTGGCTTTTTTTATTTTTTTGCTTTGCAAATGACGGAGTTTTTTCGAGGTGCAACGGGAGTATAAAAAGAGGCATCGCGTCAGTTTGCGCGAACATGTTTACATGCAGAGGCTGCTGGTCAAATTTCGAAATATGCACACGAGACCGCGTCAAATTCGATGAAACAAGTCAATGAAAGCACATAAATCATGACATACATAAACATTCCAGAAACGCCCAATGCAGAAACTTGAAAGACATCCCACGTACACGCGATACTCAAGAGGCAACGGTGCCAGTATATATAGCCACGACACTGTGTGCCTCGAAACCGCCAAGGGAGCAGCTGTGCTGTTTTCAGAATTACGACTCACATGCTCGTTCATACGAGATCTGCCTCTTTGAAACTAACAGCATACCTTAATCAACACAAAACTGTTAATTCAAAATAGGGAGAGAAAAAAAGTTAATGGCGTTATTTTTCAAAACTATGCCATTCTGTGAGTGCTGAAGCGACTTCGCACACTGCCGGCGTTCGCGGCCAAAAAGTAGTGCGTTAGTTACAGTAAGCTAGAAAAATGTAAGTGCATGTGCTGCATAGCAAAATTACATTTTTTCGATATAGTGGTAGCGTAGCAAGAAATTATTACGTGTGAGCATGACCCGCAGCAGCCGACGTAACACCGAAAAATGCGCAGACATACATTTTATACACCGCACTACTTGCTATGAGTACAAGCAATCTGTCTCGGTTGCCAAAAGGAGCTACATCGCTGAACTGTCGAGTGAACCCCTAAACTCGTAGCCAGCAGGCATGCGTCTAAATCAGTGTCTCGGATAGAGCGTTATGTTAATGCAATATCGGAAGCAACGACGTGACCAAAACCTATATGCGCGATAACAATTCGATTCACATCGCTCAATAAGAAGCTTTATTTTAAGCACACATATATACTTATGTCCTACCGTTTTTCTTCAGGCGAGGATATCCGTTCACAGATAAATAAAAACAGTTGCTTGCCCTCCGGTCTTTCTCACTGGCAACACAGCACCGCAACGAACTTGGGTTACGCCATTCATGCGCGTCTAGCACGGATGTCGTCGCTCGAACAGTGGCTGCTGTTGCCATTGCTACGCGGTCCCTACAAACATTACACCGGACGTTGTCAGCATGTACTCAAAAGGACATAGAAGTGGCATTTCACGTACTGAAGAACACAAGACAGGGTGACGCAGCACGGAAACACAGCCAGAACGTGAGCCGACATCACGAGCCAGTGAACAGCTTCGAGGTATACCTAAGCCTTTTTCCGCACTTGAAAACGTGGTTCTTGCAGTCATCGTTGCCAGCAAAGTGATCACAGCTAATGTACTTGAAGCTGAGATACAGTGAGCTTCAGGCATGCCTTTAACACTTTCTGGAAGGAGATACGGGAAACAAATTGACGGAACGCTGTAACAGACACTTCACAGACGTAAACAAACCGTCAGCCATGAGCACTGCCCGCTCCGCCGAACGCGCCCGGTCGCTAGCGAGGCGCACAGCCTCATGGGAAGTGCCACGTGACTAACCTGTATCGGCGGAGGGGAGTTTTTCAAAACTCCCTGTCGGAGTTTCACGGGAGAACAAAATTTTTAAACGGAGTAAAATCGCGTCACGTCGCCTTAATACTCCGGCAGCTAGCCAGCGGAGTGAAACGAGGGAATGGCGCTGTTTTGCTCCCATACATCGGAGTAAATATTTCAGGAGGGGAGGTTTTAGGGCACATCACCTCTTAAAAACTCTCAGCTGGGTTTATTTTCGTTTACAGTGTATAGTACGCAGAACACACACGGAGAGGTGCTTGTTTCAGGGGTTGTTGCGCACCATATTTCAAAACTTCTAATGGGGATTGGCGTTGTGATTGTACCACATGGCACATTGCGTCGTCGCCGAAGTACAAAACTTGAATTTGATTAGAGGGCTGTCCTTGCCTAAACCATAATCGTACTAGAAGACGCGCCATAACGGTGCACTCCATATACGTATTGAAGACGTAATCTTGTTTACCGTGTCCCAACATATATCTGCGTGTGTGCTTTTTATTTGGCCCCCGACGAAATGCGGCTGCCGCTGTCAGTATCATGTCAACGACCTCTTGGAATTCCAAGGCCAGCAAGCTTGCGTGGCGCGAATAGAAGTGGTGATTTTTCGATTTACCCTTTCCGTCGTTTTCCACGGACCCTGCGACGCGCTATAATTGTTGCAGCTGTGCTTCTGCACGCAGTGCGAAATTTGTCCGCTAGACATATGTGCATAGCGTTTGTTTTTCAGAAATTGCATTAACGTAGTGTACCGTACCTGGAACTGAAGTTACTCCAGTTTCCCCGCTACCGCTGTTGTAAAATTTTACAATTTCACTGCTTTGCCAAATCAGCTCCCCTTGCCGTCCTTTGAGAAGTGCTTTTTCTCCTTGCAATCTACAATTATTGCTGCGTTCCCTATCCACTGGCACGTTAGTATAAAGCGAGGGCTTCCGTATGTACAAAGGTTTGTGGGGGGTCACGGATAATTACAGCTGTCAGAATGATAACGTGGTGACGATCAGGAAGCTCCAGAGGGCATTGACCATAATGGACACAATGCGGACAAAACGAGTTTCTCGCGTCGCCTTTCCTCACTGACACACGTCTGTCATGTATACACACGCTCTGAACCACCCCACGACGCGCTGTGCCATAAAGCAGTACAGCGAGCACCAGCAGTGGGAAAGTTTAAGAGGCAATGAGAACTTCGCTTTGAAAAAAATTTCAGGCAACCCATGTCATGTAGGATGTCGAGGACGTACGTGCAATAAGCATCGCAACGGTTGTAAGACTCGGAATATCAACCGCCAAAACACGTCCTCTAAGAAAGCGTGCAGTCTAGCTTCCCTCTGCGCGCACTGCGACATCTCCTGGCGCCGGCACGAAGTGTAGACGTAAAAAATAAAAATGCTTCCATAGAAATTAACTAACGACGTTAGCTTTCAGCGGGGATGCCTCATTGCGTGGAACGTGAGGACACAGCCAGTTTCTTCCATCTTCACTTCAAGGCAAACACGTGTTCGTGCTTGCGTTTCTGGAATTTTCGTTCGCCATGTCCACGGAGTATATATCAGCCCCACTGTAACACCTCACAACAGAAAGTCCTCTCTTCTCGGCGATCCTGCAAGTCATTAGCATGAGGGTGGTTATTGACGTTTTGTTCAGCCACGGCCAAAAAAATATTGTGTGCGGGGTGCGGCTTCGCGTCGGCGATCAGGAATATGTTCTGTGTTATGACTCGAGGCAGAATGGAAAGGCGATGGAGAAATCGCAGTCGCGTAGAATGTTCAAGACAAGCACCCTGACACTTTTAATTGTGAACGTCAGCAGAGATCTACCACTTTGTAATGCCTTTGGCTAAGCATAGTTTTAACAATCACAACCTAAAAGATTGCGAGGTAAGAGGGGTATAGGCTTCTTGGTTTGAAGAAGAAAAAATTTTAAAATTTTTATTTTGTCTTAGTCTCGAAAGAGAGAAAAAAAGCACCCGTAAGAACAAGACAATATATTACACGTGGAAAGTGTGGTCTCGCTTGAACAATTTGATAATCGACCAAGGCCTGTTTGGCAAGAAAAGTACCACAGCAGAAGGCTTAAGAAACCTGCGCAGGTGAAGAAAAATTAACAATGTATGAGGTGCCGCTAAAGAAAAATAATGATTGCCTGTTCGGGAAGATGAAATTCCGCATTTTTGATATGAGCCTTTTCAATATAAGTGTCGGGCAACCAATTTTTTCCGAATGAATAGAAACCCAATTCAATTTGAAGGTCAGCGACCGGAACACAACACCCTCACCTGGAGGGGCGCACTGCAAGAAGGAAAGTGGAAAGGGAAAGGTAGGAAGGGGAAAGGTCGCCTCTCGCAGCTGAGGCGGGCGGTCAGTTGTCCGCTGACGTCGCTGCCGATCGGACGCCGCCGAGCACGCTGTCTGCGCCCATACGGTGTAAGTACCCCTTCAAATACCAGGATGAGTTTCGACAGGTGCCTTAACGTCACTGCTCTTCTCTCGCAGGCGACGGAGAAGATCGGGAAAATTAAAAAGGGCGTGAAAAGTCGAAAAGGCCGCAAGAAGTCCCGAAGCCTTCACCATGAGGTATTGCTGCGGCAGTTGCTCAAAAAGTGGTCCTGGCTCGACGACTCTCAAAGAAGCACCTCAAGCGACGAAGAGGACAGCGATGACAACGATTGTGGGCCTTCTTTACCCGTTGTCCCTGGCTCCGCCGTGAAGCGTGGGCGAAATGATTGTGATGGTGAGGACACACATATTTCGAACAAATGTTCAGCGGATCATGGAGGAGTCTTGCCCAATTTCGCAGATGGAGAGCCTGATCCGTCCAAGCGCCCCAGAATGTACGATGAAGAATGTTCTGATTCCTCCTTAGAGTGTAGCGGTAACCAGGACATTTACAGTTCACCGCAGCTTCAAGACGGGTATGACCCTTACCCAATAAATGTTGCGCCTTTCCCAGACTGGCTTGACATTGAAGGAACGGTGTCGGACGAGCCAGTGCAAGACCCTGATCTGTCTTTTCTTGATATCTAGTGCTTTTTTTAGGTGTTTTTGTCTCGTGTCATGCTTGTAGTGTAATATTTAACTACGCTTCACTACACATGTTATCGTTTTCTACAACAAATGATTTATGTAGGTTTATAATACTGGCAGTGTATTCTAGGTAATAAAGTACACGTCCTTTTTTGATTGCGATATCACTTTTGGTGCATGCTGTTGTCTGCTGGTGCATGCTGTTGTCTGCATTGATTTTTTGGTTTTTCGTATCAAATGTTGCATGAAAGTGTTTATTACTCTATGTATAGCAAAGTAGTAAAAAATGATTTACACAGATGGCGACACTCCACGAAAACAAGTCCTAACTTTAGACGCATAATTGCAACAAGAACACGAAAAGTAAATTTACTGGCTAGCATAGGTTCATTACACAAACCGATAAAAATCTAACAATGTTTGGGCGCTGATCAAGCGCAATATTTTCTTTAAGGCCTGATTTATTCGATTGTTACAGACACACACAAAAAACAAGTGAAAAGACAGCCTGCCATTGGGTTTACCTAACATTGTGCATCACTGCCACAACTATAATCACACGGAAAACAGCCATTGAATAATACTCTAAAATTGGAAGGCGGTGCGTTATCCGCTGAAGATACAGTGCAGAGAATAAATAGACGCGCTCAAAATTTTACGAAATATGGCAGGTAAAAAAAAATGACGTGGATCTTACGCAGTATTATAATAAATGTCAGCGAGGCATTCTGAACGGGTGATTTTGACTCACAATAAATAGCGGTGACGTTGACGGCGAAAGCTTAATCTATTCTACGTTTATTCTAGCAGGAGCGGTGAGTTGCAGTTAAACGTTACCTAGGGTGCACCACTGCTGCTTCTTTTCGTACACTGTAAACGGAAATAACTCCGAGGTGGGAGTATACTGCTTGTCCTCTAGCCACCCTCCGGTTCGGAGTTTATTATGCTCCGTATGATCGCAGTAGAATTTTCACTCCGTACGAGCGGAATTTTTGCGTGAAATTATGGGAGGTTTTCTTCTGTCTTTTTTTATTTTTTGCTTTGCAAATGACGGAGTTTTTTCGAGGTGCAACGGGAGTATAAAAAGAGGCATCGCGTCAGTTTGCGCGAACATGTTTACATGCAGAGGCTGCTGGTCAAATTTCGAAATATGCACACGAGACCGCGTCAAATTCGATGAAACAAGTCAATGAAAGCACATATATCATGACATACATAAACATTCCAGAAACGCCCAATGCAGAAATTTGAAAGACATCCCATGTACACGCGATGCTCAAGAGGCAACGGTGCCAGTATATATAGCCACGATACTGTGTGCCTCGATACCGCCAAGGGAGCAGCTGTGCTGTTTTCAGAATTACGACTCACATGCTCGTTCATACGAGATCTGCCTCTTTGAAACTAACAGTATACCTTAATCAACACAAAACTGGTAATTCAAAATAGGGAGAGAAAAAAAGTTAATGGCGTTATTTTTCAAAACTATGCCATTCTGTGAGTGCTGAAGCGACTTCGCACACTGCCGGCGTTCGCGGCCAAAAAGTAGTGCGTTAGTTACAGTAAGCTAGAAAAATGTAAGTGCATGTGCTGCATAGCAAAATTACATTTTTTCGATATAGTGGTAGCGTAGCAAGAAATTATTACGTGTGAGCATGACCCGCAGCAGCCGACGTAACACCGAAAAATGCGCAGACATACATTTTATACACCGTACTACTTGCTCTGAGTACAAGCAATCTGTCTCGGTTGCGAAAAGGAGCTACATCGCTGAACTGTCGAGTGAACCCCTAAACTCGTAGCCAGCAGGCATGCGTCTAAATCAGTGTCTCGGATAGAGCGTAATGTTAATGCAATATCGCAAGCAACGACGTTACCAAAACCTATATGCGCGATAACAATTCGATTCACATCGCTCAATAAGAAGCTTTATTTTAAGCACACATATATACTTATGTCCTACCGTTTTTCTTCGGGCGAGGATATCCGTTCACAGATAAATAAAAACAGTTGCTTGCACTCCGGTCTTTCTCACTGGCAACACAGCACCGCAACGAACTTGGGTTACGCCATTCATGCGCGTCTAGCACGGATGTCGTCGCTCGAACAGTGGCTGCTGTTGCCATTGCTACGCGGTCCTTACAAACATTACACCGGACGTTGTCAGCATGTACTCAAAAGGACATAGAAGTGGCATTTCACGTACTGAAGAACACAAGACAGGGTGACGCAGCACGGAAACACAGCCAGAACGTGAGCCGACATCACGAGCCAGTGAGCAGCTTCGAGGTATACCTAAGCGTTTTTCCGCACTTGAAAACGTGGTTCTTGCAGTCATCGTTGCCAGCAAAGTGATCACAGCTAATGTACTTGAAGCTGAGATACAGTGAGCTTCAGGCATGCCTTTAACACTTTCTGGAAGGAGATACGGGAAACAAATTGACGGAACGCTGTAACAGACACTTCACAGACGTAAACAAACCGTCAGCCATGAGCACTGCCCGCTCTGCCGAACGCGCCCGGTCGCTGGCGAGGCGCACAGCCTCATGGGAAGTGCCACGTGACTAACCTGTATCGGCGGAGGGGAGTTTTTCAAAACTCCCTGTCGGAGTTTCACGGGAGAACAAAATTTTTAAACGGAGTAAAATCGCGTCACGTCGCCTTAATACTCCGGCAGCTAGCCAGCGGAGTGAAACGAGGGAATGGCGCTGTTTTGCTCCCATACATCAGAGTAAATATTTCAGGAGGGGAGGTTTTAGGGCACATCACCTCTTAAAAACTCTCAGCTGGGTTTATTTTCGTTTACAGTGTATAGTACGCAGAACACACACGGACAGGTGTTTGTTTCAGGGGTTGTTGCGCACCATATTTCAAAACTTCTAATGGGGATTGGCGTTGTGATTGTACCACATGGCACATTGCGTCGTCGCCGAAGTACAAAACTTGAATTTGATGATAGGGCTGTCCTTGCCTAAACCATAATCGTACTAGAAGACGCGCCATAACGGTGCACTCCGTATAAGTATTGAAGCCGTAATCTTCTTTACCGTGTCCCAACCTATATCTGCGTGTGTGCTTTTATTTGGCCCGCGACGAAATGCGGCTGCCACTGTCAGTATCATGTCAACGACCTCTAGGAATTCCAAGGCCAGCAAGCTAGCGTGGCGCGAATAGAAGTGGTGATTTTTCGATTTACCCTTTCCGTCGTTTTCCATGGACCCTGCGACGCGCTATAATTGTTGCGGCTGTGCTTCTGCACGCCGTGCGAAATTTGTCCGCTAGACATATGTGCATAGCGTTTATTTTTCAGAAATTGCATTAACGTAGTGTACCGTACCTGGAACTGAAGTTACTCCAGTTTCCCCGCTACCGCTGTTGTAAAATTTTTAAATTTCACTGCTTTGCCACATCAGCTCCCCTTGCGGTCCTTTGAGAAGTGCCTTTTCTCCTTGCAATCTACAATTATTGCTGCGTTCCCTATCCACTGGCACGTTAGTATAAAGCGACTGCTTCCGTATGTACAAAGGTTTGTGGGGGTCACGGATAATTACAGCTGTCAGAATGATAAAGTGGTGACGATCAGGGGGCTCCGGAGGGCATTGACCATAACGGACACAATGGGGACAAAACGAGTTTCTCGCGTCGCCTTTCCTCACTGACACACGTCTGTCATGTATACACACGCTCTGAACCACCCCACGACGCGCCGTGCCACAAAGCAGTACAGTGAGCACCAGCAGTGGGAAAGTTTAAGAGGCAATGAGAACTTCGCTTTGAAAAAAATTTCAGGCAACCCATGTCATGTAGGATGTCGAGAACGTACGTGCAATAAGCATCGCAAAGGTTGTAAGACTCGGAATTGCAACCGCCAAAACACGTCCTCTAAGAAAGCGTGCAGTCTAGCTTCCCTCTGCGCGCACTGCGACATCTACTTGCGCCGCCACGAAGTGTAGGCGTAAAAAATAAAAATGCTTCCATAGAAATTAACTAACGACGTTAGCGTTCAGCGGGGATGCCTCATTGCGTGGAACGTAAGGACACAGCCAGTTTCTTCCGTCTTCCCTTCAAGGGAAACACGTGTTCGTGCTTGCGTTTCTGGAATTTTCGTTCGCCATGTCCACGGAGTATATATCAGCCCCACTGTAACACCTCACAACAGAAAGTCCTCTCTTCTCGGCCATTCTACAAGTCATTAGCATGAGGGTGGTTATTGACGTTTTGTTCAGCCACGGCCCTAAAAATATTGTGTGCGGGGTGCGGCTTCGCGTCGGCGATCAGGAATATGCTCTGTGTTATGACTGGAGTCAGAATGGAAAGGCGATGGAGAAATCGCAGTCGCGTAGAATGTTCAAGAGAAGAACCATGACACTTTTAAATATGAACGTCAGCAGAGATCTACCACTTTGCAACGCCTTTAGTAAGCATAGTTTTAACAATCACAACCTAAAAGATTGCGAGGTAAGAGGGGTATAGGCTTCTTGGTTTGAAGAAGAAAAAATTTTAAAATTCTTATTTTGGCTTAGTCTCGAAAGAGAGAAAAAAAGCACCCGTAAGAACAAGACAATATATTACACGTGGAAAGTGTGGTCTCGCTTGAACAATTTGATAATCGACCTAGGCCTGTGTGGCAAGAAAAGTACCACAGCAGAAGGCTTAAGAAACCAGCGCAGGTGAAGAAAAATTAACAATGTATGAGGTGCCGCTAAAGAAAAATAATGATTGCCTGTTCGGGAAGATGAAATTCCGCATTTTTGATATGAGCCTTTTCAATATAAGTGTCGGGCAACCAATTTTTTCCGAATGAATAGAAACCCAATTCAATTTGAAGGTCAGCGACCGGAACACAACACCCTCACCTGGAGGGGCGCACTGCAAGAAGGAAAGTGGAGAGGGAAAGGTAGGAAGGGGAAAGGTCGCCTCTCGCAGCTGAGGCGGGCGGTCAGTTGTCCGCTGACGTCGCTGCCGATCGGACGCCGCCGAGCACGCTGTCTGCGCCCATACGGTGTAAGTACCCCTTCAAATACCAGGATGAGTTTCGACAGGTGTCTTAACGTCACTGCTCTTCTCTCGCAGGCGACGGAGAAGATCCGGAAAATTAAAAAGGGCGTGAAAAGTCGAAAAGGCCGCAAGAAGTCCCGAAGCCTTCACCGTGAGGTATTGCTGCGGCAGTTGCTCAAAAAGTGGTCCTGGCTCGACGACTCTCAAAGAAGCACCTCAAGCGACGAAGAGGACAGCGATGACAACGATTGTGGGCCTTCTTTACCCGTTGTCCCTGGCTCCGCCGTGAAGCGTGGGCGAAATGATTGAGATGGTGAGGACACACATATTTCGAACAAATGTTCAGCGGATCATGGAGGAGTCTTGCCCAATTTCGCAGATGGAGAGCCTGGCCCGTCCAAGCGCCCCAGAATGGACGATGAAGAATGTTCGGATTCCTCTTTAGAGTCTAGCGGTAACCAGGACATTTACAGTTCACCGCAGCTTCAAGACGGGTATGACCCTTACCCAATAAATGTTGCGCCTTTCCCAGACTGGCTCGACATTGAAGGAACGGTGTCCGACGAGCCAGTGCAAGACCCTGATCTGTCTTTTCTTGATATCTAGTGCTTTTTTTAGGTGTTTTTGTCTCTTGTCATGCTTGTAGTGTAATATTTAACTACGCTTCACTACACATGTTATCGTTTTCTACAACAAATGATTTATGTAGGTTTATAATACTGGCAGTGTATTCTAGGTAATAAAGTACACGTCCTTTTTTGATTGCGATATCACTTTTGGTGCATGCTTGTGTCTGCTGGTGCATGCTGTTGTCTGTATTGATTTTTTGTTTTTCGTATCAAATGTTGCATGAAAGTGTTTATTACTCTATGTATAGCAAAGTAGTAAAAAAATCAAGTCCTAAATTTAGACGCATAATTGCAACAAGAACACGAAAAGTAAATTTACTGGCTAGCATAGGTTCATTACACAGACCGATAAAAATCTAACAATGTTTGGGCGCTGATCAAGCGCAATATTTTGTTTAAGGCCTGATTTATTCGATTGTGACAGACACACACAAACGACAAACGAAAGGACAGCCTGCCATTATATTTACCTAACGTGCATCGCTGCCACAACTATAATCACACGGAAAACAGCCATTGAATAATACCGAAAAATTTGAAGGCGGTGCGTTATCTGCTGAATATATAGTGCAGTGAATAAATAGAGGCGCTCCAAATTTTACGAATTATGGCAGGTAAAAAAAAACTGACGTAGATCCTACGCAATGTTATAATAAATGTGAGCGAGGCATTCTGCACGGATGATTTTGACTCAAAATAAATTGCGGTGACGTTGACGGCGAAAGCCTAATTTCTACTACGTTTAGTCTAGCAGGAGTGGTGAGCTCATGTTAAACGTTACCAGGGTGCACCACTGCTGCTTGTTTGCGTATAGCACGGAAACACACAGGAAGAGGTGTTTGTTTCAGGGGTTGTGCACCATATTTCAGAACTTCTGAGAGGGATTGGCGTTGTGATTGTACGACATTGCACATTGCGTCATCGCCGAAGTACAAAACTTGAATTTGATGATAGGGCTGTCCTTGCCTAAGCCATAATCGTACTAGAAGACGCGCCATAACGGTGCACTCCGTATAAGTATTGAAGACGTAATCTTGTTTACCGTGTCCCAACATATATCTGCGTTTGTGCT
This sequence comes from Dermacentor albipictus, assembly GCF_038994185.2. Lineage (NCBI taxonomy): Eukaryota > Metazoa > Arthropoda > Arachnida > Ixodida > Ixodidae > Dermacentor > Dermacentor albipictus. The sequence goes on along the minus strand of NC_091826.1, from coordinate 87,339,196 downwards.
TTTTATTTGGCCCCCGACGAAATGCGGCTGCCGCTGTCAGTATCATGTCAACGACTTCTAGGAATTCCAAGGCCAGCAAGCTAGCGTGGCGCGAATAGAAGTGGTGATTTTTCGATTTACCCTTTCCGTCGTTTTCCATGGACCCTGCGACGCGCTATAATTGTTGCGGCTGTGCTTCTGCACGCAGTGCGAAATTTGTCCGCTAGACATATGTGCATAGCGTTTGTTTTTCAGAAATTGCATTAACGTAGTGTACCGTACCTGGAACTGAAGTTACTCCAGTTTCCTCGCTACCGCTGTTGTAAAATTTTAAAATTTCACTGCTTTGCCACATCAGCTCCCCTTGCCGTCCTTTGAGAAGTGCCTTTTCTACTTGCAATCTACAATTATTGCTGTGTTCCCTATCCACTGGCACGTTAGTATAGAGCGAGGGCTTCGGTATGTACAAAGGTTTGTGGGAGGTCACGGATAATTACAGCTGTCAGAATGATAAAGTGGTGACGATCAGGGGGCTCCGGAGGGCATTCACCATAATGGACACAATGGGGAGAAAACGAGTTTCTCGCATCGCCTTTCCTCACTGACACACGTCTGTCATGTATACACACGCTCTGAACCACCCCACGACGCGCTGTGCCACAAAGCAGTACAGCGAGCACCGGCAGTGGGAAAGTTTAAGAGGCAATGAGAACTCCGCTTTGAAAAAAATTTCAGGCAACCCATGTCGTGTAGGATGTCGAGGACGTACGCGCAATAAGCATCGCAAAGGTTGTAAGACTCGGAATTGCAACCGCCAAAACACGTCCTCTAAGAAAGCGTGCAGTCTAGCTTCCCTCTGCGCGCACTGCGACATCTACTGGCGACGGCACGAAGTGTAGGCGTAAAAAATAAAAATGCTTCCATAGAAATGAACTAACGACGTTAGCGTTCAGCGGGGATACCTCATTGCGTGGAACGTGAGGACACAGCCAGTTTCTTCCGTCTTCCCTTCAAGGGAAACGCGTGTTCGTGCTTGCGTTTCTGGAATTTTCGTTCGCCATGTCCACGGAGTATATATCGGCCCCACTGTAACACCTCACAACAGAAAGTCCTCTCTTCTCGGCGATTCTACAAGTCATTAGCATGAGGGTGGTTATTGACGTTTTGTTCAGCCACGGCCCAAAAAATATTGTGTGCGGGGTGCGGCTTCGCGTCGGCGATCAGGAATATGTTCTGTGTTATGACTCGAGGCAGAATGGAAAGGCGATGGAGAAATCGCAGTCGCGTAGAATGTTCAAGACAAGCACCATGACACTTTTAAATGTGAACGTCAGCAGAGATCTACCACTTTGTAACGCCTTTGGCTAAGCATAGTTTTAACAATCACAACCTAAAAGATTGCGAGGTAAGAGGGGTATAGGCTTCTTGGTTTGAAGAAGAAAAAATTTTAAAATTCTTATTTTGGCTTAGTCTCGAAAGAGAGAAAAAAAGCACCCGTAAGAACAAGACAATATATTACACGTGGAAAGTGTGGTCTCGCTTGAACAATTTGATAATCGACCTAGGCCTGTGTGGCAAGAAAAGTACCACAGCAGAAGGCTTAAGAAACCAGCGCAGGTGAAGAAAAATTAACAATGTATGAGGTGCCGCTAAAGAAAAATAATGATTGCCTGTTCGGGAAGATGAAATTCCGCATTTTTGATATGAGCCTTTTCAATATAAGTGTCGGGCAACCAATTTTTTCCGAATGAATAGAAACCCAATTCAATTTGAAGGTCAGCGACCGGAACACAACACCCTCACCTGGAGGGGCGCACTGCAAGAAGGAAAGTGGAGAGGGAAGGGTAGGAAGGGGAAAGGTCGCCTCTCGCAGCTGAGGCGGGCGGTCAGTTGTCCGCTGACGTCGCTGCCGGTCGGACGCCGCCGAGCACGCTGTCTGCGCCCATACGGTGTAAGTACCCCTTGAAATACCAGGATGAGTTTCGACAGGTTCCTTAACGTCACTGCTCTTCTCTCGCAGGCGACGGAGAAGATCCGGAAAATTAAAAGGGGCGTGAAAACTCGAAAAGGCCGCAAGAAGTCTCGAAGCCTTCACCGTGAGGTATTGCTGCGGCAGTTGCTCAAAAAGTGGTCCTGGCTCGACGACTCTCAAAGAAGCACCTCAAGCGACGAAGAGGACAGCGATGACAACGATTGTGGGCCTTCTTTACCCGTTGTCCCTGGCTCCGCCGTGAAGCGTGGGCGAAATGATTGTGATGGTGAGGACACACATATTTCGAACAAATGTTCAGCGGATCATGGAGGAGTCTTGCCCAATTTTGCAGATGGAGAGCCTGGCCCGTCTAAGCGCCCCAGAATGGACGAGGAAGAATGTTCTGATTCCTCTTTAGAGCCTAGCGGTAACCAGGACATTTACCGCTCACCGCAGCTTCAAGACGGGTATGACCCTTACCCAATAAATGTTGCGCCTTTCCCAGACTGGCTCGACATTCAAGGAACGGTGTCGGACGAGCCAGTGCAAGACCCTGATCTGTCTTTTCTTGATATGTAGTGCTTTTTGTAGGTGTTTTTGTCTCGTGTCATGCTTGTAGTGTAATATTTAACTACGCTTCAATACACATGTTATCGTTTTCTACAACAAATTATTTATGTGGGTTTATAATACTGCCAGTGTATTCTAGGTAATAAAGTACGCGTCCTTTTTTGATTGCGATATCACTTTTGGTGCATGCTGTTGTCTGCTGGTGCATGCTGTTGTCTGCATTGATTTTTTGGTTTTTCGTATCAAATGTTGCATGAAAGTGTTTATTACTCTATGTATAGCAAAGTAGTAAAAAAATGATTTACACAGATGGCGACACTCCACGAAAACAAGTCCTAAATTTAGACGCATAATTGCAACAAGAACACGAAAAGTAAATTTACTGGCTAGCATAGGTTCATTACACAAACCGATAAAAATCTAACAATGTTTGGGCGCTGATCAAGCGCAATATTTTGTTTAAGGCCTGATTTATTCGATTGTGACAGACACACACAAAAGACAAACGAAAGGACAGCCTGCCATTATATTTACCTAACGTGCATCGCTGCCACAACTATAATCACACGGAAAACAGCCATTGAATAATACTGAAAAATTTGAAGGCGGTGCGTTATCTGCTGAACATATAGTGCAGTGAATAAATGGAGGCGCTCCAAATTTTACGAATTATGGCAGGTAAAAAAAAAACTGACGTAGATCCTACGCAATGTTATAATAAATGTGAGCGAGGCATTCTGCACGGATGATTTTGACTCAAAATAAATTGCGGTGACGTTGACGGCGAAAGCCTAATTTCTACTACGTTTAGTCTAGCAGGAGTGGTGAGCTCATGTTAAACGTTACCAGGGTGCACCACTGCTGCTTGTTTGCGTATAGCACGGAAACACACAGGAAGAGGTGTTTGTTTCAGGGGTTGTGCACCATATTTCAGAACTTCTGAGAAGGATTGGCGTTGTGATTGTACGACATGGCACATTGCGTCATCGCCGAAGTACAAAACTTGAATTTGATGATAGGGCTGTCCTTGCCTAAACCATAATCGTACTAGAAGACGCGCCATAACGGTGCACTCCGTATAAGTATTGAAGACGTAATCTTGTTTACCGTGTCCCAACATATATCAGCGTGTGTGCTTTTTATTTGGCCCCCGACGAAATGCGGCTGCCGCTGTCAGTATCATGTCAACGACCTCTAGGAATTCCAAGGCCAGCAAGCTATCGTGGCGCAAATAGAAGTGGTGATTTTTCGATTTACCCTTTCCGTCGTTTTCCATGGACGCTGCTCCGCGCTATAGTTGTTGCGGCTGTGCTTCTGCACGGCGTGCGAAATTTGTCCGCTAGACATATGTGCATAGCGTTACTTTTTCAGAAATTGCATTAACGAAGTGTACCGTACCTGGAACTGAAGTTACTCCAGTTTCCCCGCTACCGCTGTTGTAAAATTTTAAAATTTCACTGCTTTGCCACATCAGCTCCCCTTGCCGTCCTTTGAGAAGTGCTTTTTCTCCTTGCAATCTGCAATTATTGCTGCGTTCCCTATCCACTGGCACACTGTGGTATAAACTTTTATAAAACATGGTTGAGGTGCCTCAGACAGGCTGGCCAACGTTTCGATAGGTGGACCTATCTTCGTCAAAGGCGGCCTCGTCATCCTCGGCGTGTTAGTTTTAAAGGGTTAGTGCAGTGACGTCACGTGCGGGTGTTGTCGCTGGCGGCTGGTTTTAAAGAGAGAGATTACAAGAGGGAAGAGGCGTTGTCCTCCGACGTCTGTGAGCCTCATTCTCAAGACGAAGGGACAAGAGTGTGAGAGTGGGCACGCGGGGAGGAAAGAAAAGAAATAGAAGCAGAAAAAAGGGGGAAAAACGAAAAAAAAACAGGGGGGAGCCAGGGCCGTACCAAGACACAACAAAGGGGGGGCGGGTGAAAGAAAAAGAAAGAGAAAAATGAAATCTTTAAGAAATACGGGGGCTTGGGAGCGTGTTGGGGATGCGAAAGGTTGGGAGGTATTCAGGGGAGTCGTTGGCGGCATGTTTTTGTGGCATTAGAACGGCCGGTCAAGCAATAGGTCGAGTAATTTTGAAATAGTTAAGGTCGCGACGACTAGTCTGCGGTGCAATGTGTGGGGTGACTGAAAGGCAGCGGCATGGTCTTTCAAGGGGCACTGCCCCACGCGCTTAACGTAGGTGTCCTTAAGGCGGCATCTAGAAGGCGATACCCCGGTTGAGGCGCCGAAAAAGGCATATTGACTTCGGAATGTGTTGTCGAGGGGGTTTCAAAAAAAAGACTAAAAAAGGGGGCAGGGGGAAGGGGGGGCGAAATCGGTATAGCAAACAGGAGGGTGACGCGTGCAGAAGCGGGCGCGGGCAAGTGTACATGGAAGAAGGGGATCGGACACTTGGTGTAGAGGTAAAATCCTGAAAGAGTACATTAAATTGAGTAGTAGGCAGGAAATTTTTTTTCTTTTCCTTTTCCCCTTCACCCCCTCTCCCCCCCTTTTTTCCTCCGAAATGAAAGAGTAAGTGAGGTTAAGAATTAAAGCTGGCTGGTGGCCTAATGTGTTTTGTGTATTGGTTGATGATATGAGAGTTTCAGATTTAAGTTACAGCTTTTAAAGATTCTAAGTTGTCGCGTGCCAAATTAATTCCTGTCGGGTGTAGGCAGTTAAACTTGTGTATGAGGTATGATTCCGTGTACTTCCTTTCGCGAGGGGAACGGAAATTTGTTTGTAGTATATAGAGCCTTGCTTTGTCAAACATATGTCCATGTTCATTAAAGTGGCTGGCTACTGCTTTGGGTAAATTGTGTTTTGTGTCCGCGCGGTGACCATTGAGTCTTGTATTGATTTGTTGTCCGGTCTCACCTATGTATTGTTTGCTACAAGCGGCGCATTCTAGACAGTAGACTACATTGCTTGATGTGCAGGTGAAAGCCGAAGTTACCTTGTATGTGTAATTCGACGCTGTACTTTTTACTGTAGTAGTGGATTGAATGTGTTTGCATGTAGAGCACCTGGGGCGACCACAGGGATTGGTTCCCAACTTCTTCTTTTTCTGTAGTTTGGCATGCACAAGAACATCTTTAAAATTTGTGTTGCGTCTGTAGGCTACTCTGGGAGGGTCGGGAGAAATCTTCTTAAGTTTCTGGTTGCTCGTGAGAATCGGGTAGTATTTACTTAGGATGTTATTCACGTTTGGGAGTGCGTTTGAGAATTTAGTACTAAGAAGAGGCGTTGTTGTTCTTGTGATCTTCGGGCCGGGCTTGAGGACCTCGGCTCGATCAAGTTTGGTTGCAGCGATGTAAGCTGTTTTAAGGTCACTGTTTGGGTGGTTCCTGTTTGATAGCGTTTCTTTAAGGTGATCGAGTCTATCTATGTAGTCTTGGTTTTCAACGCAAATGCGACGTAGTCGTGTGGCTTGGCCTTTAAAGATGCCTTGTTTGCAATGTCTGGGATGGTGGCTGGTATATTCTAGGTACTGTTGTTTGTCGAAAGGTTTCCTATACAGCGTTGTCTTTAGTTCACCATTGTCAATGTATATTGTTGTGTCCATAAAGTTTATGCGCTCAGTTGAGGATTCTGATGTGAATTTTATTGTTGGATGAACAGAATTTAGAAAGGATACATATTTATCTAGACTGTCTTGGCCATGTCCCCAGATTATGAGTATGTCGTCTATGTATCGTAGGTATGTGTGGGGCTTGGTAGTGCAGCGCGATAGGAAATCTGTTTCTAGAATCCCCATAAATATGTTCGCGTAGGTTGGTGCAAAAGGCGTACCCATGCTTGTACCTTGTATCTGTAGGTAGTAACTCTCTTCAAATTCGTAGTAGGTATGTGTGAGAACTAATTCAAGGAGAGACAGGTAAACTTCAGTAGAGTGTTGTGCACTGTGTTTAGACAGCGTTTGTTTTATCGAAGATAACCATGCCGCCAACGACTCCCCTGAATACCTCCTAACCTTTCGCATCCCCAACACGCTCCCAAGCCCCTGTATTTCTGAAAGATTTCATTTTTCTATTTCTTTTTCTTTCACCCGCCCCCCCTTTGTTGTGTCTTGGTACGGCCCTGGCTCCCCCCTGGTTTTTTTTTCCTTTTTCCCCCTTTTTTCTGCTTTTATTTCTTTTCTTTCCTCCCCGCGTGCCCACTCTCACGCTCTTGTCCCATCGTCTTGAGAATGCGGCTCACAGACGTCGGACGACAACGCCTGTTCCCTCTTGTAATCTCTCTCTTTAAAACCAGCCGCCAGCGACAACACCCGCACGTGACGTCACTGCACTAACCCTTTAAAACTAACACGCCGAGGATGACGAGGCCGCCTTTGACGAAGATAGGTCCACCTATCGAAACGTTGGCCAGCCTGTCTGAGGCAGTTCAACCCTGTTTTAAAAAAGTTTATACCACAGTGTGCCATTCCATCTGCCAGCCCCTTTCTTGTTTTTGGACTTCCATGACAGCTGACGATGACGGAACAGGGTAAGTGCCCCTTGTTATCCTTTGCCCATGTAGCAATCCTTGGAGACAGCCAGTACAGATACCTGAAGGAACATTTTCCACCAGGCCCACACGCGCCATACATAAAACACCTTAGTGGGGCACAAATATCAGATATTCTACCGCTAGTATGTGATGCGCCAATTGACACCACACACTTTATTATCAATGTAGGCACAAACAACCTAAGAACACAAAGCGCCGCGGACACGATAGAGTCCATGAGCGACGTAATAAGAACCATTCAAGCCGCTCGCCCAAACGCACACATAACCATAACGACTGTCGCTCCCCGCCTACAAAACAAACACCGCCCACTATTCTACCAAACTAATGCACTCATGAAACACAATGAGGAGATAACAAGCTAAACTCACTAATTTTCAACTTAGAAAACGTCCATAAGAATGTTGACACCATGCACCACGCGGAAATACACGAAGCACCACACGAACACCTAGCTTGGGATGGCTTCCACTTGAACCACAGTGGAATAGAGCTAGTTTCCCAATACATCAAGTCCTTTATTAAGGACAAGTACAGAAAAACTCTTTTAATTTCCACCTCAAATACAACCTCCACCAACTCTGCGGAACGTGCAACCGCGAACAACACAGCTGTGACAGTCACTTCGAGGACACAGGGAATACAGACAGTGGAATGTGAAGCAAGCCACTGCACAAGTGAAACAGTCAACACAAGAACAGTTGGAACACAGACAGTGGAATGTGAAAAGAACCAGAAGGCACACACACCACCAAAAATGACATCAACCACTATGCAAACAGACACAATGGCAACAGACAACAGAAAACCCACCACCGAAGTCTACACACAGACCCCCACACGCCTGCCTGCACACACACAAACTCAAACAGAGACCGAGATCGAATTAAGCCAGGCATACGATAATAAACCGGCCGAACGGAAAAACACCCCACGCAAATCTGCCCGCAAGAAGACAAGTAAATGACAGACATCGCAAATCAATAATTCCTCAATGCCACGAAGCACCGAATTCCTACAGGCTAGAAAACTTACCAAAAAACATGTGAGCTACACCTCCCATCTGAAAACCTACACAAGCTGCACCGAGAAAATTATAATTCCTAAAGGCCTAACACTCAAGGCTGTACCAGCTCTAGGAACACTCCCACCACACCATAGCGCAAACTGGCAAACAACATTACATAATGCCTTACTTTCACTTTTGAATATCCTCAAAGAACACTGCCAAGAGCAAATCGAAACTTTTAACCACAGACTTATGAACATAACCCTGACACCAGATGAGAAGAGAGATTTAGAACATTACGGCGAAAAACAATCTAGAAAATTGGATCAAAAACAAAGTAAAAAAGAGAATTTTAATCAAAAAACAACCTTCCAGCCAAACAGCCACCACACCCAGAGAAGAGGGACCTCGAGCTTAGAAGGACCAGACAGTAAGGAAATTTCCGCAGAACTAAACCGCTCCAATGTTATAGACATTTCTAAAACATTAAGTCAAAAAGAAATAGCCGTACTCAGCAAGGGCTTAAACTTTTGCCCCACGAACAACACAATAAATGAATTCGAGCTTCACAAGGACCTCTCAGAATTCTCCCGACGAATGCGCATCCGACACTTTTTTGCAGAGACACCAAACACCGGGACGACACCACTTAGAGCCCAATCCACTTGGACTCCCGAACCAGAACAAGCCATAGAACTTGACATATACCTTAAAACTATCACTAAAGAAATTATAAGCCAATCCAAGACATCTAAGCGACCTAAAAACATAACTGCGTCGGAGAGTCATATCATTTCAAATCTGAGCTGCCGGAATGACATTGTTATTAAGGAAGCAGATAAGGGTGGAAGTATAGTTATTTGGCCAATAGAAAAATACAAGCACGAGGCTTACAGACAACTAAACAACCCAGAACATTACCGCAAACTAGATAACGATCCGTAATTGTCCTATACAGTGACAATTACCAACAGGCTGAAATCACTTTTGGCTGATGAATTGATAACACCATCAGATTACAAATTTCTTAAACCAAGCAACAAAACTGCCGGACGTTTTTACCTCCTTCCGAAAATTCATAAAATTCCATCCGCTGAACTATACACTGCTATTATCCCAGGCCGTCCGATAGTATCAAACAACAACACCCCGACAGAGAGCATCTCCACATTCCTTAACCACTACCTTGGTAACTTGCCGAAAACACTTCCGTCATTTGTACAAGATACGCCCCACCTGCTGAGAATTATAGAAGACATTAATACTAAAGGCACACTACCCCACAACACAATTCTCGCAACACTAGACGTCACGGCGCTGTACACCAACATTCCAATCCCTGATGGTTTATCTTCGATAAAACAAACGCTGTCTAAACACAGTGCACAACACTCTACTGAAGTTTGCCTGTCTCTCCTTGAATTAGTTCTCACACATAACTACTTCGAATTTGAAGAGAGTTACTACCTACAGATACATGGTACAAGCATGGGTACGCCTTTTGCACCAACCTACGCGAACATATTTATGGGGATTCTAGAAACAGATTTCCTATCGCGCTGCACTACCAAGCCCCACACATACCTACGATACATAGACGACATACTCATAATCTCGGGACATGGCCAAGACAGTCTAGATAAATATGTATGCTTTCTAAATTCTGTTCACCCAACAATAAAATTCACATCAGAATCCTCAACTGAGCGCATAAACTTTCTGGACACAACAATATACACTGACAATGGTGAACTAAAGACAGCGCTGTATAGGAAACCTTTCGACAAACAACAGTACCTAGAATATACCAGCCACCATCCCAGACATTGCAAACAAGGCATCTTTAAAGGCCAAGCCACACGACTACGTCGCATTTGCGTTGAAAACCAAGACTACATAGATAGACTCGATCACCTTAAAGAAACGCTATCAAACAGGAACCACCCAAACAGTGACCTTCAAACAGCTTACATCGCTGCAACCAAACTTGATCGAGCCGAGGTCCTCAAGCCCCGCCCGAAGATCACAAGAACAACAACGCCTCTTCTTACTACTAAATTCTCAAACGCACTCCCAAACGTGAATAACATCCTAAGTAAATACTACCCGATTCTCACCAGCAACCAGAAACTTAAGAAGATTTTTCCCGACCCTCCCAGAGTAGCCTACAGACGCAACACTAATTTTAAAGATGTTCTTGTGCATGCCAAACTACAGAAAAAGAAGAAGTTGGGAACCAATCCCTGTGGTCGCCCCAGGTGCTCTACATGCAAACACATTCAATCCACTACTACAGTAAAAAGTACAGCGTCGAATTACACACACAAGGTAACTTCGGCTTTCACCTGCACATCAAGCAATGTAGTCTACTGTCTAGAATGCGCCGCTTGTAGCAAACAATACATAGGTGAGACCGGACAACAAATCAATACAAGACTCAATGGTGATCGCGCGGACACAAAACACAATTTACCCAAAGCAGTAGCCAGCCACTTTAATGAACATGGACATATGTTTGACAAAGCAAGGCTATATATATTACAAACAAATTTCCGTTCCCCTCGCGAAAGGAAGTACACGGAATCATACCTCATACACAAGTGTAATTGCCTACACCCGACAGAAATTAATTTGGCACGCGGCAACTTAGAATATTTAAAAGCTGTAACTTAAATCTGAAACTCTCATATCATCAATCAATACACAAAACACAATAGGCCACCAGCCAACTTTAATTCTTAACCTTACCTACTCTTTCATTTCGGAGGAAAAGAGGGGGGGAGAGGGGGAGAAGGGGAAAGGAAAAGAAAAAAAAATTTCCTGCCTACTACTCAATTTAATGTACTCTTTCAGGATTTTACGTCTACACCAAGTGTCCGATCCCCTTCTTCCATTTACACTTGCCTGCGCCCGCTTCTGCACGCGTCACCCTCCTGTTTGCTATACCGATTTCGTCCCCCCCTTCCCCCTTATTTAGTCTTTTTTTTTGAAACCCCCTCGACAACACATTCCGAAGTCAATATGCCTTTTTCGGCGCCTCAACCTGGAGTATCGCCTTCTGGATGCCGCCGTAACGACACCTACGTTAAGCGCGTGGGGCAGTACCCCTTGAAAGACCATGCCGCTGCCTTTCAGTCACCCCACACATTGCACCGCAGACTACTCGTCGCTACCTTAACTATTTCAAAATTACTCGACCTATTGCTTGACCGGCCGTTCTAATGCCTCAAAAACATGCCGCCAACGACTCCCCTGAATACCTCCTAACCTTTCGCATCCCCAACACGCTCCCAAGCCCCCGTATTTCTTAAAGATTTCATTTTTCTCTTTCTTTTTCTTTCACCCGCCCCCCATTTGTTGTGCCTTGGTAGGGCCCTGGCTCCCCCCTGTTTTTTTTTCCTTTTTTCCCCCTTTTTCTGCTTCTATTTCTTTTCTTTCCTCCCCGCGTGCCCACTCTCATGCTCTTGTCCCTTCGTCTTGAGAATGAGGCTCACAGACGTCGGACGACAACGCCTGTTCCCTCTTGTAATCTCTCTCTTTAAAACAAGCCGCCAGCGACAACACCCGCACGTGACGTCACTGCACTAACCCTTTAAAACTAACACGCCGAGGATGACGAGGGCGCCTTTGCCGAAGATAGGTCCACCTATCGAAACGTTGGCCAGCCTGTCTGAGGCACTTCAACCCTGTTTTAAAAAAGTTTATACCACAGTGTGCCATTCCATCTGCCAGCCCCTTTCTTGTTTTTTGATCCACTGGCACGTTAGTATAAAGCGACGGCTTCCGTATGTACAAAGGTTTGTGGGGGGTGACGGATGATTACAGCTGTCAGAATGATAAAGTGGTGACGATCAGGGGGCTCCGGAGGGCATTGACCATAATGGACACAATGGGGACAAAACGAGTCTCTCGCGTCGCCTTTCCTCACTGACACACGTCTGTCATGTATACACACGCTCTGAACCACCCCACGACGCGCTGTGCCACAAAGCAGTACAGCGAGCACCGGCAGTGGGAAAGTTTAAGAGGCAATGAGAACTTCGCTTTGAAAAAAATTTCAGGCAACCCATGTCATGTAGGATGTCGACGACGTACGTGCAATAAGCATCGCAAAGGTTGTAAGACTCGGAATTGCAACCGCCAAAGCACGTCCTCTAAGAAAGCGTGCAGTCTAGCTTCCCTCTGCGCGCACTGCGACATCTACTGGCGCCGGCACGAAGTGTAGGCGTAAGAAATAAAAATGCTTCCGTAGAAATTAACTAACGACGTTAGCGTTCAGCGGGGATGCCTCATTGCGTGGAACGTGAGGACACAGCCAGTTTCTCCCGTCTTCCCTTCAAGGGAAACGCGTGTTCGTGCTTGCGTTTCTGGAATTTTCGTTCGCCATGTCCACGGAGTATATATCGGCCCCACTGTAACACCTCACAACAGAAAGTCCTTTCTTCTCGGCGATTCTACAAGTCATTAGCATGAGGGTGGTTATTGACGTTTTGTTCAGCCACGGCCCAAAAAATATTGTGTGCGGGGTGCGGCTTCGCGTCGGCGATCAGGAATATGTTCTGTGTTATGACTCGAGGCAGAATGGAAAGGCGATGGAGAAATCGCAGTCGCGTAGAATGTTCAAGACAAGCACCATGACACTTTTAAATGTGAACGTCAGCAGAGATCTACCACTTTGTAACGCCTTTGGCTAAGCATAGTTTTAACAATCACAACCTAAAAGATTGCGAGGTAAGAGGGGTATAGGCTTCTTGGTTTGAAGAAGAAAAAATTTTAAAATTCTTATTTTGGCTTAGTCTCGAAAGAGAGAAAAAAAGCACCCGTAAGAACAAGACAATATATTACACGTGGAAAGTGTGGTCTCGCTTGAACAATTTGATAATCGACCTAGGCCTGTGTGGCAAGAAAAGTACCACAGCAGAAGGCTTAAGAAACCGGCGCAGGTGAAGAAAAATTAACAATGTATGAGGTGCCGCTAAAGAAAAATAATGATTGCCTGTTCGGGAAGATGAAATTCCGCATTTTTGATATGAGCCTTTTCAATATAAGTGTCGGGCAACCAATTTTTTCCGAATGAATAGAAACCCAATTCAATTTGAAGGTCAGCGACCGGAACACAACACCCTCACCTGGAGGGGCGCACTGTAAGAATGAAAGTGGAGAGGGAAAGGTAGGAAGGGGAAAGGTCGCCTCTCGCAGCTGAGGCGGGCGGTCAGTTGTCCGCTGACGTCGCTGCCGATCGGACGCCGCCGAGCACGCTGTCTGCGCCCATACGGTGTAAGTACCCCTTCAAATACCAGGATGAGTTTCGACAGGTGCCTTAACGTCACTGCTCTTCTCTCGCAGGCGACGGAGAAGATCCGGAAAATTAAAAGGGGCGTGAAAAGTCGAAAAGGCCGCAAGAAGTCCCGAAGCCTTCACCGTGAGGTATTGCTGCGGCAGTTGCTCAAAAAGTGGTCCTGGCTCGACGACTCTCAAAGAAGCACCTCAAGCGACGAAGAGGACAGCGATGACAACGATTGTGGGCCTTCTTTACCCGTTGTCCCTGGCTCCGCCGTTAAGCGTGGGCGAAATGATTGTGATGGTGAGGACACACATATTTCGAACAAATGTTCAGCGGATCATGGAGGAGTCTTGCCCAATTTCGCAGATGGAGAGCCTGATCCGTCCAAGCGCCCCAGAATGTACGATGAAGAATGTTCTGATTCCTCTTTAGAGTGTAGCGGTAACCAGGACATTTACAGTTCACCGCAGCTTCAAGACGGGTATGACCCTTACCCAATAAATGTTGCGCCTTTCCCAGACTGGCTTGACATTGAAGGAACGGTGTCGGACGAGCCAGTGCAAGACCCTGATCTGTCTTTTCTTGATATCTAGTGCTTTTTTTAGGTGTTTTTGTCTCGTGTCATGCTTGTAGTGTAATATTTAACTACGCTTCACTACACATGTTATCGTTTTCTACAACAAATGATTTATGTAGGTTTATAATACTGGCAGTGTATTCTAGGTAATAAAGTACACGTCCTTTTTTGATTGCGATATCACTTTTGGTGCATGCTGTTGTCTGCTGGTGCATGCTGTTGTCTGCATTGATTTTTTTGTTTTTCGTATCAAATGTTGCATGAAAGTGTTTATTACTCTATGTATAGCAAAGTAGTAAAAAATGATTTACACAGATGGCGACACTCCACGAAAACAAGTCCTAACTTTAGACGCATAATTGCAACAAGAACACGAAAAGTAAATTTACTGGCTAGCATAGGTTCATTACACAAACCGATAAAAATCTAACAATGTTTGGGCGCTGATCAAGCGCAATATTTTCTTTAAGGCCTGATTTATTCGATTGTTACAGACACACACAAAAAACAAGTGAAAAGACAGCCTGCCATTGGGTTTACCTAACATTGTGCATCACTGCCACAACTATAATCACACGGAAAACAGCCATTGAATAATACTCTAAAATTGGAAGGCGGTGCGTTATCCGCTGAAGATATAGTGCAGAGAATAAATAGACGCGCTCAAAATTTTACGAAATATGGCAGGTAAAAAAAAAATGACGTGGATCTTACGCAGTGTTATAATAAATGTCAGCGAGGCATTCTGAACGGGTGATTTTGACTCACAATAAATAGCGGTGACGTTGACGGCGAAAGCTTAATCTATTCTACGTTTATTCTAGCAGGAGCGGTGAGTTGCAGTTAAACGTTACCTAGGGTGCACCACTGCTGCTTGTTTTCGTACACTGTAAACGGAAATAACTCCGAGGTGGGAGTATACTGCTTGTCCTCTAGCCACCCTCCGGTTCGGAGTTTATTATGCTCCGTATGATCGCAGTAGAATTTTCACTCCGTACGAGCGGAATTTTTGCGTGAAATTATGGGAGGTTTTCTTCTGTCTTTTTTTATTTTTTGCTTTGCAAATGACGGAGTTTTTTCGAGGTGCAACGGGAGTATAAAAAGAGGCATCGCGTCAGTTTGCGCGAACACGTTTACATGCAGAGGCTGCTGGTCAAATTTCGAAATATGCACACGAGACCGCGTCAAATTCGATGAAACAAGTCAATGAAAGCACATATATCATGACATACATAAACATTCCAGAAACGCCCAATGCAGAAATTTGAAAGACATCCCACGTACACGCGATGCTCAAGAGGCAACGGTGCCAGTATATATAGCCACGATACTGTGTGCCTCGAAACCGCCAAGGGAGCAGCTGTGCTGTTTTCAGAATTACGACTCACATGCTCGTTCATACGAGATCTGCCTCTTTGAAACTAACAGTATACCTTAATCAACACAAAACTGGTAATTCAAAATAGGGAGAGAAAAAAAGTTAATGGCGTTATTTTTCAAAACTATGTCATTCTGTGAGTGCTGAAGCGACTTCGCACACTGCCGGCGTTCGCGGCCAAAAAGTAGTGCGTTAGTTACAGTAAGCTAGAAAAATGTAAGTGCATGTGCTGCATAGCAAAATTACATTTTTTCGATATAGTGGTAGCGTAGCAAGAAATTATTACGTGTGAGCATGACCCGCAGCAGCCGACGTAACACCGAAAAATGCGCAGACATCCATTTTATACACCGCACTACTTGCTCTGAGTACAAGCAATCTGTCTCGGTTGCGAAAAGGAGCTACATCGCTGAACTGTCGAGTGAACCCCTAAACTCGTAGCCAGCAGGCATGCGTCTAAATCAGTGTCTCGGATAGAGCGTAATGTTAATGCAATATCGCAAGCAACGACGTTACCAAAACCTATATGCGCGATAACAATTCGATTCACATCGCTCAATAAGAAGCTTTATTTTAAGCACACATATATACTTATGTCCTACCGTTTTTCTTCGGGCGAGGATATCCGTTCACAGATAAATAAAAACAGTTGCTTGCACTCCGGTCTTTCTCACTGGCAACACAGCACCGCAACGAACTTGGGTTACGCCATTCATGCGCGTCTAGCACGGATGTCGTCGCTCGAACAGTGGCTGCTGTTGCCATTTCTACGCGGTCCTTACAAACATTACACCGGACGTTGTCAGCATGTACTCAAAAGGACATAGAAGTGGCATTTCACGTACTGAAGAACACAAGACAGGGTGACGCAGCACGGAAACACAGCCAGAACGTGAGCCGACATCACGAGCCAGTGAGCAGCTTCGAGGTATACCTAAGCCTTTTTCCGCACTTGAAAACGTGGTTCTTGCAGTCATCGTTGCCAGCAAAGTGATCACAGCTAATGTACTTGAAGCTGAGATACAGTGAGCTTCAGGCATGCCTTTAACACTTTCTGGAAGGAGATACGGGAAACAAATTGACGGAACGCTGTAACAGACACTTCACAGACGTAAACAAACCGTCAGCCATGAGCACTGCCCGCTCTGCCGAACGCGCCCGGTCGCTGGCGAGGCGCACAGCCTCATGGGAAGTGCCACGTGACTAACCTGTATCGGCGGAGGGGAGTTTTTCAAAACTCCCTGTCCGAGTTTCACGGGAGAACAAAATTTTTAAACGGAGTAAAATCGCGTCACGTCGCCTTAATACTCCGGCAGCTAGCCAGCGGAGTGAAACGAGGGAATGGCGCTGTTTTGCTCCCATACATCAGAGTAAATATTTCAGGAGGGGAGGTTTTAGGGCACATCACCTCTTAAAAACTCTCAGCTGGGTTTATTTTCGTTTACAGTGTATAGTACGCAGAACACACACGGACAGGTGCTTGTTTCAGGGGTTGTTGCGCACCATATTTCAAAACTTCTAATGGGGATTGGCGTTGTGATTGTACCACATGGCACATAGCGTCGTCGCCGAAGTACAAAACTTGAATTTGATTAGAGGGCTGTCCTTGCCTAAACCATAATCGTACTAGAAGACGCGCCATAACGGTGCACTCCATATAAGTATTGAAGACGTAATCTTGTTTACCGTGTCCCAACATATATCTGCGTGTGTGCTTTTTATTTGGCCCCCGACGAAATGCGGCTGCCGCTGTCAGTATCATGTCAACGACCTCTAGGAATTCCAAGGCCAGCAAGCTTGCGTGGCGCGAATAGAAGTGGTGATTTTTCGATTTACCCTTTCCGTCGTTTTCCATGGACCCTGCGACGCGCTATATTTGTTGCGGCTGTGCTTCTGCACGCAGTGCGAAATTTGTCCGCTAGACATATGTGCATAGCGTTTGTTTTTCAGAAATTGCATTAACGTAGTGTACCGTACCTGGAACTGAAGTTACTCCAGTTTCCCCGCTACCGCTGTTGTAAAATTTTTAAATTTCACTGCTTTGCCACATCAGCTCCCCTTGCCATCCTTTGAGAAGTGCCTTTTCTCCTTGCAATCTACAATTATTGCTGCGTTCCCTATCCACTGGCACGTTAGTATAAAGCGACGGCTTCCGTATGTACAAAGGTTTGTGGGGGGTCACGGATAATTACAGCTGTCAGAATGATAAAGTGGTGACGATCAGGGGGCTCCAGAGGGCATTGACCGTAATGGACACAATGGGGACAAAACGAGTTTCTCGCGTCACCTTTCCTCACTGACACACGTCTGTCATGAATACACACGCTCTGAACCACCCCACGACGCGCTGTGCCACAAAGCAGTACAGTGAGCACCAGCCGTGGGAAAGTTTAAGAGACAATGAGAACTTCGCTTTGAAAAAAATTTCAGGCAACCCATGTCATGTAGGATGTCGAGAACGTACGTGCAATAAGCATCGCAAAGGTTGTAAGACTCCGAATTGCAACCGCCAAAACACGTCCTCTAAGAAAGCGTGCAGTCTAGCTTCCCTCTGCGCGCACTGCGACATCTACTGGCGCCGGCACGATGTGTAGGCGTAAAAAATAAAAATGCTTCCATAGAAATTACCTAACGACGTTAGCGTTCAGCGGGGATGCCTCATTGCGTGGAACGTGAGGACACAGCCAGTTTCTTCCATCTTCACTTCAAGGCAAACACGTGTTCGTGCTTGCGTTTCTGGAATTTTCGTTCGCCATGTCCACGGAGTATATATCGGCCCCACTGTAACACCTCACAACAGAAAGTCCTCTCTTCTCGGCGATTCTACAAGTCATTAGCATGAGGGTGGTTATTGACGTTTTGTTCAGCCACGGCCCAAAAAATATTGTGTGCGGGGTGCGGCTTCGCGTCGGCGATCAGGAATATGTTCTGTGTTATGACTCGAGGCAGAATGGAAAGGCGATGGAGAAATCGCAGTCGCGTAGAATGTTCAAGACAAGCACCATGACACTTTTAAATGTGAACGTCAGCAGCGATCTACCACTTTGTAACGCCTTTGGCTAGGCATATTTTTAACAATCACAACCTAAAAGATTGCGAGGTAAGAGGGGTATAGGCTTCTTGGTTTGAAGAAGAAAAAATTTTAAAATTCCTATTTTGGCTTAGTCTCGAAAGAGAGAAAAAAAGCACCCGTAAGAACAAGACAATATATTACACGTGGAAAGTGTGGTCTCGCTTGAACAATTTGATAATCGACCTAGGCCTGTGTGGCAAGAAAAGTACTACAGCAGAAGGCTTAAGAAACCAGCGCAGGTGAAGAAAAATTAACAATGTATGAGGTGCCGCTAAAGAAAAATAATGATTGCCTGTTCGGGAAGATGAAATTCCGCATTTTTGATATGAGCCTTTTCAATATAAGTGTCGGGCAACCAATTTTTTCCGAATGAATAGAAACCCAATTCAATTTGAAGGTCAGCGACCGGAACACAACACCCTCACCTGGAGGGGCGCACTGCAAGAAGGAAAGTGGAGAGGGAAAGGTAGGAAGGGGAAAGGTCGCCTCTCGCAGCTGAGGCGGGCGGTCAGTTGTCCGCTGACGTCGCTGCCGATCGGACGCCGCCGAGCACGCTGTCTGCGCCCATACGGTGTAAGTACCCCTTCAAATACCAGGATGAGTTTCGACAGGTGCCTTAACGTCACTGCTCTTCTCTCGCAGGCGACGGAGAAGATCCGGAAAATTAAAAAGGGCGTGAAAAGTCGAAAAGGCCGCAAGAAGTCCCGAAGCCTTCACCGTGAGGTATTGCTGCGGCAGTTGCTCAAAAAGTGGTCCTGGCTCGACGACTCTCAAAGAAGCACCTCAAGCGACGAAGAGGATAGCGATGACAACGATTGTGGGCCTTCTTTACCTGTTGTCCCTGGCTCCGTCGTGAAGCGTGGGCGACATGATTGTGATGGTGAGGACACACATATTTCGAACAAATGTTCAGCGGATCATGGAGGAGTCTTGCCCAATTTCGCAGATGGAGAGCCTGATCCGTCCAAGCGCCCCAGAATGGACGATGAAGAATGTTCTGATTCCTCTTTAGAGTCTAGCGGTAACCAGGACATTTACAGTTCACCGCAGCTTCAAGACGGGTATGACCCTTACCCAATAAATGTTGCGCCTTTCCCAGACTGGCTCGACATTGAAGGAACGGTGTCGGACGAGCCAGTGCAAGACCCTGATCTGTCTTTTCTTGATATCTAGTGCTTTTTTTAGGTGTTTTTGTCTCTTGTCATGCTTGTAGTGTATTATGTAACTACGCTTCACTACACATGTTATCGTTTTCTACAACAAATGATTTATGTAGGTTTATAATACTGGCAGTGTATTCTAGGTAATAAAGTACACGTCCTTTTTTGATTGCGATATCACTTTTGGTGCATGCTGTTGTCTGCTGGTGCATGCTGTTGTCTGCATTGATTTTTTGTTTTTCGTATCAAATGTTGCATGAAAGTGTTTATTACTCTATGTATAGCAAAGTAGTAAAAAAATCAAGTCCTAAATTTAGACGCATAATTGCAACAAGAACACGAAAAGTAAATTTACTGGCTAGCATAGGTTCATTACACAGACCGATAAAAATCTAACAATGTTTGGGCGCTGATCAAGCGCAATATTTTGTTTAAGGCCTGATTTATTCGATTGTGACAGACACACACAAACGACCAACGAAAGGACAGCCTGCCATTATATTTACCTAACGTGCATCGCTGCCACAACTATAATCACACGGAAAACAGCCATTGAATAATACCGAAAAATTTGAAGGCGGTGCGTTATCTGCTGATTATATAGTGCAGTGAATAAATAGAGGCGCTCCAAATTTTACGAATTATGGCAGGTAAAAAAAAACTGACGTAGATCCTACGCAATGTTATAATAAATGTGAGCGAGGCATTCTGCACGGATGATTTTGACTCAAAATAAATTGCGGTGACGTTGACGGCGAAAGCCTAATTTCTACTACGTTTAGTCTAGCAGGAGTGGTGAGCTCATGTTAATCGTTACCAGGGTGCACCACTGCTGCTTGTTTGCGTATAGCACGGAAACACACAGGAAGAGGTGTTTGTTTCAGGGGTTGTGCACCATATTTCAGAACTTCTGAGAGGGATTGGCGTTGTGATTGTACGACATGGCACATTGCGTCATCGCCGAAGTACAAAACTTGAATTTGATGATAGGGCTGTCCTTGCCTAAGCCATAATCGTACTAGAAGACGCGCCATAACGGTGCACTCCGTATAAGTATTGAAGACGTAATCTTGTTTACCGTGTCCCAACATATATCTGCGTTTGTGCTTTTTATTTGGCCCCCGACGAAATGCGGCTGCCGCTGCCAGTATCATGTCAACGACTTCTAGGAATTCCAAGGCCAGCAAGCTAGCGTGGCGCGAATAGAAGTGGTGATTTTTCGATTTACCCTTTCCGTCGTTTTCCATGGACCCTGCGACGCGCTATAATTGTTGCGGCTGTGCTTCTGCACGCAGTGCGAAATTTGTCCGCTAGACATATGTGCATAGCGTTTGTTTTTCAGAAATTGCATTAACGTAGTGTACCGTACCTGGAACTGAAGTTACTCCAGTTTCCTCGCTACCGCTGTTGTAAAATTTTTAAATTTCACTGCTTTGCCACATCAGCTCCCCTTGCCGTCCTTTCAGAAGTGCCTTTTCTACTTGCAATCTACAATTATTGCTGCGTTCCCTATCCACTGGCACGTTAGTATAAAGCGAGGGCTTCCGTATGTACAAAGGTTTGTGGGAGGTCACGGATAATTACAGCTGTCAGAATGATAAAGTGGTGACCATCAGGGGGCTCCGGAGGGCATTCACCATAATGGACACAATGGGGACAAAACGAGTTTCTCGCATCGCCTTTCCTCACTGACACACGTCTGTCATGTATACACACGCTCTGAACCACCCCACGACGCGCTGTGCCACAAAGCAGTACAGCGAGCACCGGCAGTGGGAAAGTTTAAGAGGCAATGAGAACTCCGCTTTGAAAAAAATTTCAGGCCACCCATGTCGTGTAGGATGTCGAGGACGTACGCGCAATAAGCATCGCAAAGGTTGTAAGACTCGGAATTGCAACCACCAAAACACGTCCTCTAAGAAAGCGTGCAGTCTAGCTGCCCTCTGCGCGCACTGCGACATCTACTGGCGCCGGCACGAAGTGTAGGCGTAAAAAATAAAAATGCTTCCATAGAAATTAACTAACGACGTTAGCGTTCAGCGGGGATACCTCATTGCGTGGAACGTGAGGACACAGCCAGTTTCTTCCGTCTTCCCTTCAAGGGAAACGCGTGTTCGTGCTTGCGTTTCTGGAATTTTCGTTCGCCATGTCCACGGAGTATATATCGGCCCCACTGTAACACCTCACAATAGGAAGTCCTCTCTTCTCGGCGATTCTACAAGTCATTAGCATGAGGGTGGTTATTGACGTTTTGTTCAGCCACGGCCCAAAAAATATTGTGTGCGGGGTGCGGCTTCGCGTCGGCGATCAGGAATATGTTCTGTGTTATGACTCGAGGCAGAATGGAAAGGCGATGGAGAAATCGCAGTCGCGTAGAATGTTCAAGACAAGCACCATGACACTTTTAAATGTGAACGTCAGCAGAGATCTACCACTTTGTAACGCCTTTGGCTAAGCATAGTTTTAACAATCACAACCTAAAAGATTGCGAGGTAAGACGGGTATAGGCTTCTTGGTTTGAAGAAGAAAAAATTTTAAAATTCTTATTTTGGCGTAGTCTCGAAAGAGAGAAAAAAAGCACCCGTAAGAACAAGACAATATATTACACGTGGAAAGTGTGGTCTCGCTTGAACAATTTGATAATCGACCTAGGCCTGTGTGGCAAGAGAAGTACCACAGCAGAAGGCTTAAGAAACCAGCGCAGGTGAAGAAAAATTAACAATGTATGAGGTGCCGCTAAAGAAAAATAATGATTGCCTGTTCGGGAAGATGAAATTCCGCATTTTTGATATGAGCCTTTTCAATATAAGTGTCGGGCAACCAATTTTTTCCGAATGAATAGAAACCCAATTCAATTTGAAGGTCAGCGACCGGAACACAACACCCTCACCTGGAGGGGCGCACTGCAAGAAGGAAAGTGGAGAGGGAAAGGTAGGAAGGGGAAAGGTCGCCTCTCGCAGCTGAGGCGGGCGGTCAGTTGTCCGCTGACGTCGCTGCCGATCGGACGCCGCCGAGCACGCTGTCTGCGCCCATACGGTGTAAGTACCCCTTCAAATACCAGGATGAGTTTCGACAGGTGCCTTAACGTCACTGCTCTTCTCTCGCAGGCGACGGAGAAGATCCGGAAAATTAAAAAGGGCGTGAAAAGTCGAAAAGGCCGCAAGAAGTCCCGAAGCCTTCACCGTGAGGTATTGCTGCGGCAGTTGCTCAAAAAGTGGTCCTGGCTCGACGACTCTCAAAGAAGCATCTCAAGCGACGAAGAGGACAGCGATGACAACGATTGTGGGCCTTCTTTACCCGTTGTCCCTGGCTCCGCCGTGAAGCGTGGGCGAAATGATTGTGATGGTGAGGACACACATATTTCGAACAAATGTTCAGCGGATCATGGAGGAGTCTTGCCCAATTTCGCAGATGGAGAGCCTGGCCCGTCCAAGCGCCCCAGAATGGACGATGAAGAATGTTCGGATTCCTCTTTAGAGTCTAGCGGTAACCAGGACATTTACAGTTCACCGCAGCTTCAAGACGGGTATGACCCTTACCCAATAAATGCTGCGCCTTTCCCAGACTGGCTCGACATTGAAGGAACGGTGTCGGACGAGCCAGTGCAAGACCCTGATCTGTCTTTTCTTGATATCTAGTGCTTTTTTTAGGTGTTTTTGTCTCGTGTCATGCTTGTAGTGTAATATTTAACTACGCTTCACTACACATGTTATCGTTTTCTACAACAAATGATTTATGTAGGTTTATAATACTGGCAGTGTATTCTAGGTAATAAAGTACACGTCCTTTTTTGATTGCGATATCACTTTTGGTGCATGCTGTTGTCTGCATTGATTTTTTGTTTTTCGTATCAAATGTTGCATGAAAGTGTTTATTACTCTATGTATAGCAAAGTAGTAAAAAAATCAAGTCCTAAATTTAGACGCATAATTGCAACAAGAACACGAAATGTAAATTTACTGGCTAGCATAGGTTCATTACACAGACGGATAAAAATCTAACAATGTTTGGGCGCTGATCAAGCGCAATATTTTGTTTAAGGCCTGATTTATTCGATTGTGACAGACACACACAAACGACAAACGAAAGGACAGCCTGCCATTATATTTACCTAACGTGCATCGCTGCCACAACTATAATCACACGGAAAACAGCCATTGAATAATACCAAAAAATTTGAAGGCGGTGCGTTATCTGCTCAATATATAGTGCAGTGAATAAATAGAGGCGCTCAAATTTTACGAATTATAGCAGGTAAAAAAAAAACTGACGTAGATCCTAGGCAATGTTATAATAAATGTGAGCGAGGCATTCTGCACGGATGATTTTGACTCACAATAAATTGCGGTGACGTTGACGGCGAAAGCCTAATTTCTACAACGTTTAGTCTAGCAGGAGTGGTGAGTTCATGTTAAATGTTACCAGGGTGCACCACTGCTGCTTGTTTGCGTATAGCACGGAAACACACAGGAAGAGGTGTTTGTTTCAGGGGTTGTGCACAATATTTCAGAACTTCTGAGAGGGATTGGCGTTGTGATTGTACGACATGGCACATTGCGTCATCGCCGAAGTACAAAACTTGAATTTGATGATAGGGCTGTCCTTGCCTAAGCCATAATCGTACTAGAAGACGCGCCATAACGGTGCACTCCGTATAAGTGTTGAAGACGTAATCTTGTTTACCGTGTCCCAACATATATCTGCGTTTGTGCTTTTTATTTGGCCCCCGACGAAATGCGGCTGCCGCTGTGAGTATCATGTCAACGACTTCTAGGAATTCCAAGGCCAGCAAGCTAGCGTGGCGCGAATAGAAGTGGTGATTTTTCGATTTACCCTTTCCGTCGTTTTCCATGGACCCTGCGACGCGCTATAATTGTTGCGGCTGTGCTTCTGCACGCAGTGCGAAATTTGTCCGCTAGACATATGTGCATAGCGTTTGTTTTTCAGAAATTGCATTAACGTAGTGTACCGTACCTGGAACTGAAGTTACTCCAGTTTCCTCGCTACCGCTGTTGTAAAATTTTTAAATTTCACTGCTTTGCCACATCAGCTCCCCTTGCCGTCCTTTGAGAAGTGCCTTTTCTACTTGCAATCTACAATTATTGCTGCGTTCCCTATCCACTGGCACGTTAGTATAAAGCGAGGGCTTCCGTATGTACAAAGGTATTGTGGGAGGTCACGGATAATTACAGCTGTCAGAATGATAAAGTGGTGACCATCAGGGGGCTCCGGAGGGCATTCACCATAATGGACACAATGGGGACAAAACGAGTTTCTCGCATCGCCTTTCCTCACTGACACACGTCTGTCATGTATACACACGCTCTGAACCACCCCACGACGCGCTGTGCCACAAAGCAGTACAGCGAGCACCGGCAGTGGGAAAGTTTAAGAGGCAATGAGAACTCCGCTTTGAAAAAAATTTCAGGCCACCCATGTCGTGTAGGATGTCGAGGACGTACGCGCAATAAGCATCGCAAAGGTTGTAAGACTCGGAATTGCAACCGCCAAAACACGTCCTCTAAGAAAGCGTGCAGTCTAGCTTCCCTCTGCGCGCACTGCGACATCTACTGGCGCCGGCACGAAGTGTAGGCGTAAAAAATAAAAATGCTTCCATAGAAATTAACTAACGACGTTAGCGTTCAGCGGGGATACCTCATTGCGTGGAACGTGAGGACACAGCCAGTTTCTTCCGTCTTCCCTTCAAGGGAAACGCGTGTTCGTGCTTGCGTTTCTGGAATTTTCGTTCGCCATGTCCACGGAGTATATATCGGCCCCACTGTAACACCTCACAATAGAAAGTCCTCTCTTCTCGGCGATTCTACAAGTCATTAGCATGAGGGTGGTTATTGACGTTTTGTTCAGCCACGGCCCAAAAAATATTGTGTGCGGGGTGCGGCTTCGCGTCGGCGATCAGGAATATGTTCTGTGTTATGACTCGAGGCAGAATGGAAAGGCGATGGAGAAATCGCAGTCGCGTAGAATGTTCAAGACAAGCACCATGACACTTTTAAATGTGAACGTCAGCAGAGATCTACCACTTTGTAACGCCTTTGGCTAAGCATAGTTTTAACAATCACAACCTAAAAGATTGCGAGGTAAGACGGGTATAGGCTTCTTGGTTTGAAGAAGAAAAAATTTTAAAATTCTTATTTTGGCGTAGTCTCGAAAGAGAGAAAAAAAGCACCCGTAAGAACAAGACAATATATTACACGTGGAAAGTGTGGTCTCGCTTGAACAATTTGATAATCGACCTAGGCCTGTGTGGCAAGAGAAGTACCACAGCAGAAGGCTTAAGAAACCAGCGCAGGTGAAGAAAAATTAACAATGTATGAGGTGCCGCTAAAGAAAAATAATGATTGCCTGTTCGGGAAGATGAAATTCCGCATTTTTGATATGAGCCTTTTCAATATAAGTGTCGGGCAACCAATTTTTTCCGAATGAATAGAAACCCAATTCAATTTGAAGGTCAGCGACCGGAACACAACACCCTCACCTGGAGGGGCGCACTGCAAGAAGGAAAGTGGAGAGGGAAAGGTAGGAAGGGGAAAGGTCGCCTCTCGCAGCTGAGGCGGGCGGTCAGTTGTCCGCTGACGTCGCTGCCGATCGGACGCCGCCGAGCACGCTGTCTGCGCCCATACGGTGTAAGTACCCCTTCAAATACCAGGATGAGTTTCGACAGGTGTCTTAACGTCACTGCTCTTCTCTCGCAGGCGACGGAGAAGATCGGGAAAATTAAAAAGGGCGTGAAAAGTCGAAAAGGCCGCAAGAAGTCCCGAAGCCTTCACCATGAGGTATTGCTGCGGCAGTTGCTCAAAAAGTGGTCCTGGCTCGACGACTCTCAAAGAAGCATCTCAAGCGACGAAGAGGACAGCGATGACAACGATTGTGGGCCTTCTTTATCCGTTGTCCCTGGCTCCGCCGTGAAGCGTGGGCGAAATGATTGTGATGGTGAGGACACACATATTTCGAACAAATGTTCAGCGGATCATGGAGTTGTCTTGCCCAATTTCGCAGATGGAGAGCCTGGCCCGTCCAAGCGCCCCAGAATGGACGATGAAGAATGTTCGGATTCCTCTTTAGAGTCTAGCGGTAACCAGGACATTTACAGTTCACCGCAGCTTCAAGACGGGTGACCCTTACCCAATAAATGCTGCGCCTTTCCCAGACTGGCTCGACATTGAAGGAACGGTGTCGGACGAGCCAGTGCAAGACCCTGATCTGTCTTTTCTTGATATCTAGTGCTTTTTTTAGGTGTTTTTGTCTCGTGTCATGCTTGTAGTGTAATATTTAACTACGCTTCACTACACATGTTATCGTTTTCTACAACAAATGATTTATGTAGGTTTATAATACTGGCAGTGTATTCTAGGTAATAAAGTACACGTCCTTTTTTGATTGCGATATCACTTTTGGTGCATGCTGTTGTCTGCATTGATTTTTTGTTTTTCGTATCAAATGTTGCATGAAAGTGTTTATTACTCTATGTATAGCAAAGTAGTAAAAAAATCAAGTCCTAAATTTAGACGCATAATTGCAACAAGAACACGAAATGTAAATTTACTGGCTAGCATAGGTTCATTACACAGACGGATAAAAATCTAACAATGTTTGGGCGCTGATCAAGCGCAATATTTTGTTTAAGGCCTGATTTATTCGATTGTGACAGACACACACAAACGACAAACGAAAGGACAGCCTGCCATTATATTTACCTAACGTGCATCGCTGCCACAACTATAATCACACGGAAAACAGCCATTGAATAATACCAAAAAATTTGAAGGCGGTGCGTTATCTGCTCAATATATAGTGCAGTGAATAAATAGAGGCGCTCAAATTTTACGAATTATAGCAGGTAAAAAAAAAACTGACGTAGATCCTAGGCAATGTTATAATAAATGTGAGCGAGGCATTCTGCACGGATGATTTTGACTCACAATAAATTGCGGTGACGTTGACGGCGAAAGCCTAATTTCTACAACGTTTAGTCTAGCAGGAGTGGTGAGTTCATGTTAAATGTTACCAGGGTGCACCACTGCTGCTTGTTTGCGTATAGCACGGAAACACACAGGAAGAGGTGTTTGTTTCAGGGGTTGTGCACAATATTTCAGAACTTCTGAGAGGGATTGGCATTGTGATTGTACGACATGGCACATTGCGTCATCGCCGAAGTACAAAACTTGAATTTGATGATAGGGCTGTCCTTGCCTAAGCCATAATCGTACTAGAAGACGCGCCATAACGGTGCACTCCGTATAAGTATTGAAGACGTAATCTTGTTTACCGTGTCCCAACATATATCTGCGTTTGTGCTTTTTATTTGGCCCCCGACGAAATGCGGCTGCCGCTGTGAGTATCATGTCAACGACTTCTAGGAATTCCAAGGCCAGCAAGCTAGCGTGGCGCGAATAGAAGTGGTGATTTTTCGATTTACCCTTTCCGTCGTTTTCCATGGACCCTGCGACGCGCTATAATTGTTGCGGCTGTGCTTCTGCACGCAGTGCGAAATTTGTCCGCTAGACATATGTGCATAGCGTTTGTTTTTCAGAAATTGCATTAACGTAGTGTACCGTACCTGGAACTGAAGTTACTCCAGTTTCCTCGCTACCGCTGTTGTAAAATTTTTAAATTTCACTGCTTTGCCACATCAGCTCCCCTTGCCGTCCTTTGAGAAGTGCCTTTTCTACTTGCAATCTACAATTATTGCTGCGTTCCCTATCCACTGGCACGTTAGTATAAAGCGAGGGCTTCCGTTTGTACAAAGGTATTGTGGGAGGTCACGGATAATTACAGCTGTCAGAATGATAAAGTGGTGACCATCAGGGGGCTCCGGAGGGCATTCACCATAATGGACACAATGGGGACAAAACGAGTTTCTCGCATCGCCTTTCCTCACTGACACACGTCTGTCATGTATACACAGGCTCTGAACCACCCCACGACGCGCTGTGCCACAAAGCAGTACAGCGAGCACCGGCAGTGGGAAAGTTTAAGAGGCAATGAGAACTCCGCTTTGAAAAAAATTTCAGGCCACCCATGTCGTGTAGGATGTCGAGGACGTACGCGCAATAAGCATCGCAAAGGTTGTAAGACTCGGAATTGCAACCGCCAAAACACGTCCTCTAAGAAAGCGTGCAGTCTAGCTTCCCTCTGCGCGCACTGCGACATCTACTGGCGCCGGCACGAAGTGTAGGCGTAAAAAATAAAAATGCTTCCATAGAAATTAACTAACGACGTTAGCGTTCAGCGGGGATACCTCATTGCGTGGAACGTGAGGACACAGCCAGTTTCTTCCGTCTTCCCTTCAAGGGAAACGCGTGTTCGTGCTTGCGTTTCTGGAATTTTCGTTCGCCATGTCCACGGAGTATATATCGGCCCCACTGTAACACCTCACAACAGAAAGTCCTCTCTTCTCGGCGATTCTACAAGTCATTAGCATGAGGGTGGTTATTGACGTTTTGTTCAGCCACGGCCCAAAAAATATTGTGTGCGGGGTGCGGCTTCGCGTCGGCGATCAGGAATATGTTCTGTGTTATGACTCGAGGCAGAATGGAAAGGCGATGGAGAAATCGCAGTCGCGTAGAATGTTCAAGACAAGCACCATGACACTTTTAAATGTGAACGTCAGCAGAGATCTACCACTTTGTAACGCCTTTGGCTAAGCATAGTTTTAACAATCACAACCTAAAAGATTGCGAGGTAAGACGGGTATAGGCTTCTTGGTTTGAAGAAGAAAAAATTTTAAAATTCTTATTTTGCCTTAGTCTCGAAAGAGAGAAAAAAAGCACCCGTAAGAACAAGACAATATATTACACGTGGAAAGTGTGGTCTCGCTTGAACAATTTGATAATCGACCTAGGCCTGTGTGGCAAGAAAAGTACCACAGCAGAAGGCTTAAGAAACCAGCGCAGGTGAAGAAAAATTAACAATGTATGAGGTGCCGCTAAAGAAAAATAATGATTGCCTGTTCGGGAAGATGAAATTCCGCATTTTTGATATGAGCCTTTTCAATATAAGTGTCGGGCAACCAATTTTTTCCGAATGAATAGAAACCCAATTTAATTTGAAGGTCAGCGACCGGAACACAACACCCTCACCGTGAGGGGCGCACTGCAAGAAGGAAAGTGGAGAGGGAAAGGTAGGAAGGGGAAAGGTCGCCTCTCGCAGCTGAGGCGGGCGGTCAGTTGTCCGCTGACGTCGCTGCCGATCGGACGCCGCCGAGCACGCTGTCTGCGCCCATACGGTGTAAGTACCCCTTCAAATACCAGGATGAGTTTCGACAGGTGCCTTAACGTCACTGCTCTTCTCTCGCAGGCGACGGAGAAGATCCGGAAAATTAAAAAGGGCGTGAAAAGTCGAAAAGGCCGCAAGAAGTCCCGAAGCCTTCACCGTGAGGTATTGCTGCGGCAGTTGCTCAAAAAGTGGTCCTGGCTCGACGACTCTCAAAGAAGCACCTCAAGCGACGAAGAGGACAGCGATGACAACGATTGTGGGCCTTCTTTACCCGTTGTCCCTGGCTCCGCCGTGAAGCGTGGGCGAAATGATTGTGATGGTGAGGACACACATATTTCGAACAAATGTTCAGCGGATCATGGAGGAGT
Organism: Dermacentor albipictus; assembly: GCF_038994185.2. Classification (NCBI taxonomy): domain Eukaryota; kingdom Metazoa; phylum Arthropoda; class Arachnida; order Ixodida; family Ixodidae; genus Dermacentor; species Dermacentor albipictus. Next base: position 87,309,093 of record NC_091826.1, on the reverse strand, counting down.
CTTGCCCAATTTTGCAGATGGAGAGCCTGGCCCGTCTAAGCGCCCCAGAATGGACGAGGAAGAATGTTCTGATTCCTCTTTAGAGCCTAGCGGTAACCAGGACATTTACCGCTCACCGCAGCTTCAAGACGGGTATGACCCTTACCCAATAAATGTTGCGCCTTTCCGAGACTGGCTCGACATTCAAGGAACGGTGTCGGACGAGCCAGTGCAAGACCCTGATCTGTCTTTTCATGATATGTAGTGCTTTTTGTAGGTGTTTTTGTCTCGCGTCATGCTTGTAGTGTAATATTTAACTACGCTTCAATACACATGTTATCGTTTTCTACAACAGATTATTTATGTGGGTTTATAATACTGCCAGTGTATTCTAGGTAATAAAGTACGCGTCCTTTTTTGATTGCGATATCACTTTTGGTGCATGCTGTTGTCTGCATTGATTTTTTGTTTTTCGTATCAAATGTTGCATGAAAGTGTTTATTACTCTATGTATAGCAAAGTAGTAAAAAATGATTTACACAGATGGCGACACTCCACGAAAACAAGTCCTAACTTTAGACGCATAATTGCAACAAGAACACGAAAAGTAAATTTACTGGCTAGCATAAGTTCAATACACGGACCGACAAAAATCTAAAAATGTTTGGGCGCTGATCAAGCGCAATATTTTCTTTAAGGCCTGATTTATTCGATTGTGACAGACACACACAAAAAACAAGTGAAAAGACAGCCTGCCATTGGGTTTACCTAACATTGTGCATCACTGCCACAACTATAATCACACGGAAAACAGCCATTGAATAATACTCTAAAATTGGAAGGCGGTGCGTTATCAGCTGAAGATACAGTGCAGAGAATAAATAGACGCGCTCAAAATTTTACGAAATATGGCAGGTAAAAAAAAAACTGACGTGGATCTTACGCAGTGTTATAATAAATGTCAGCGAGGCATTCTGCACGGGTGATTTTGACTCACAATAAATAGCGGTGACGTTGACGGCGAAAGCTGAATCTATTCTACGTTTATTCTAGCAGGAGCGGTGAGTTGCAGTTAAACGTTACCTAGGGTGCACCACTGCTGCTTGTTTTCGTACACTGTAAACGGAAATAACTCCGAGGTGGGAGTATACTGCTTGTCCTCTAGCCACCCTCCGGTTCGGAGTTTATTATGCTCCGTATGATCGCAGTAGAATTTTCACTCCGTACGAGCGGAATTTTTGCGTGAAATTATGGGAGGTTTTATTCTGTCTTTTTTTATTTTTTTGCTTTGCAAATGACGGAGTTTTTTCGAGGTGCAACGGGAGTATAAAAAGAGGCATCGCGTCAGTTTGCGCGAACATGTTTACATGCAGAGGCTGCTGGTCAAATTTCGAAATATGCACACGAGACCGCGTCAAATTCGATGAAACAAGTCAATGAAAGCACATAAATCATGACATACATAAACATTCCAGAAACGCCCAATGCAGAAATTTGAGACATCCCACGTACACGCGATACTCAAGAGGCAACGGTGCCAGTATATATAGCCACGATACTGTGTGCCTCGAGACCGCCAAGGGAGCAGCTGTGCTGTTTTCAGAATTACGACTCACATGCTCGTTCATACGAGATCTGCCTCTTTGAAACTAACAGCATACCTTAATCAACACAAAACTGTTAATTCAAAATAGGGAGAGAAAAAAGTTAATGGTGTTATTTTTCAAAACTATGCCATTCTGTGAGTGCTGAAGCGACTTCGCACACTGCCGGCGTTCGCGGCCAAAAAGTAGTGCGTTAGTTACAGTAAGCTAGAAAAATGTAAGTGCATGTGCTGCATAGCAAAATTACATTTTTTCGATATAGTGGTAGCGTAGCAAGAAATTATTACGTGTGAGCATGACCCGCAGCAGCCGACGTAACACCGAAAAATGCGCAGACATACATTTTATACACCGCACTACTTGCTCTGAGTACAAGCAATCTGTCTCGGTTGCGAAAAGGAGCTACATCGCTGAACTGTCGAGTGAACCCCTAAACTCGTAGCCAGCAGGCATGCGTCTAAATCAGTGTCTCGGATAGAGCGTAATGTTAATGCAATATCGGAAGCAACGACGTGACCAAAACCTATATGCGCGATAACAATTCGATTCACATTGCTCAATAAGAAGCTTTATTTTAAGCACACATATATACTTATGTCCTACCGTTTTTCTTCGGGCGAGGATATCCGTTCACAGATAAATAAAAAGAGTTGCTTGCACTCCGGTCTTTCTCACTGGCAACACAGCACCGCAACGAACTTGGGTTACGCCATTCATGCGCGTCTAGCACGGATGTCGTCGCTCGAACAGTGGCTGCTGTTGCCATTGCTACGAGGTCCCTACAAACATTACACCGAACGTTGTCAGCATGTACTCAAAAGGACATAGAAGTGGCATTTCACGTACTGAAGAACACAAGACAGGGTGACGCAGCACGGAAACACAGCCAGAACGTGAGCCGACATCACGAGCCAGTGAGCAGCTTCGAGGTATACCTAAGCCTTTTTCCGCACTTGAAAACGTGGTTCTTGCAGTCATCGTTGCCAGCAAAGTGATCACAGCTAATGTACTTGAAGCTGAGATACAGTGAGCTTCAGGCATGCCTTTAACACTTTCTGGAAGGAGATACGGGCAAGAAATTGACGGAACGCTGTAACAGACACTTCACAGACGTAAACAAACCGTCAGCCATGAGCACTGCCCGCTCCGCCGAACGCGCCCGGTCGCTAGCGAGGCGCACAGCCTCATTGGAAGTGCCACGTGACTAACCTGTATCGGCGGAGGGGAGTTTTTCAAAACTCCCTGTCGGAGTTTCACGGGAGAACAAAATTTTTAAATGGAGTAAAATCGCGTCACGTCGCCTTAATACTCCGGCAGCTAGCCAGCGGAGTGAAACGAGGGAATGGCGCTGTTTTGCTCCCATACATCGGAGTAAATATTTCAGGAGGGGAGGTTTTAGGGCACAACACCTCTTAAAAACTCTCAGCTGGGTTTATTTTCGTTTACAGTGTATAGTACGCAGAACACACACGGAGAGGTGCTTGTTTCAGGGGTTGTTGGGCACCATATTTCAAAACTTCTAATGGGGATTGGCGTTGTGATTGTACCACATGGCACATAGCGTCGTCGCCGAAGTACAAAACTTCAATTTGATTAGAGGGCTGTCCTTGCCTAAGCCATAATCGTACTAGAAGACGCGCCATAACGGTGCACTCCATATAAGTATTCAAGACGTAATCTTGTTTACCGTGTCCCAACATATATCTGCGTGTGTGCTTTTTATTTGGCCCCCGACGAAAGGCGGCTGCCGCTGTCAGTATCATGTCAACGACCTCTAGGAATTCCAAGGCCAGCAAGCTTGCGTGGCGCGAATTGAAGTGGTGATTTTTCGATTTACCCTTTCCGTCGTTTTCCATGGACCCTGCGACGCGCTATAATTGTTGCAGCTGTGCTTCTGCACGCAGTGCGAAATTTGTCCGCTAGACATATGTGCATAGCGTTTGTTTTTCAGAAATTGCATTAACGTAGTGTACCGTACCTGGAACTGAAGTTACTCCAGTTTCCCCGCTACCGCTGTTGTAAAATTTTAAAATTTCACTGCTTTGCCACATCAGCTCCCCTTGCGGTCCTTTGAGAAGTGCCTTTTCTCCTTGCAATCTACAATTATTGCTGCGTTCCCTATCCACTGGCACGTTAGTATAAAGCGACGGCTTCCGTATGTACAAAGGTTTGTGGGGGGTCACGGATAATTACAGCTGTCAGAATGATAAAGTGGTGACGATCAGGGGGCTCCGGACGGCATTGACCATAATGGACACATTGGGGAAAAAATGAGTTTCTCGCGTCGCCTTTCCTCACTGACACACGTCTGTCATGTATACACACGCTCTGAACCACCCCACGACGCGCTGTGCCACAAAGCAGTACAGTGAGCACCAGCTTTGGGAAAGTTTAAGAGGCAATGAGAACTTCGCTTTGAAAAAAATTTCAGGCAACCCATGTCATGTAGGATGTCGAGAACGTACGTGCAATAAGCATCGCAAAGGTTGTAAGACTCAGAATTGCAACCGCCAAAACACGTCCTCTAAGAAAGCGTGCAGTCTAGCTTCCCTCTGCGCGCACTGCGACATCTACTGGCGCCGCCACGAAGTGTACGCGTAAAAAATAAAAATGCTTCCATAGAAATTAACTAACGACGTTAGCGTTCAGCGGGGATGCCTCATTGCGTGGAACGTAAGGAGACAGCCAGTTTCTTCCGTCTTTCCTTCAAGGGAAACACGTGTTCGTGCTTGCGTTTCTGGAATTTTCGTTCGCCATGTCCACAGAGTATATATCAGCCCCACTGTAACACCTCACAACAGAAAGTCCTCTCTTCTCGGCCATTCTACAAGTCATTAGCATGAGGGTGGTTATTGACGTTTTGTTCAGCCACGGCCCTAAAAATATTGTGTGCGGGGTGCGGCTTCGCGTCGGCGATCAGGAATATGCTCTGTGTTATGACTGGAGGCAGAATGGAAAGGCGATGGAGAAATCGCAGTCGCGTAGAATGTTCAAGACAAGAACCATGACACTTTTAAATGTGAACGTCAGCAGAGCTCTACCACTTTGTAACGCCTTTGGCTAAGCATAGTTTTAACAATCACAACCTAAAAGATTGCGAGGTAAGAGGGGTATAGGCTTCTTGGTTTGAAGAAGAAAAAATTTTAAAATTCTTATTTTGGCTTAGTCTCGAAAGAGAGAAAAAAAGCACCCGTAAGAACAAAACAATATATTACACGTGTAAAGTGTGGTCTCGCTTGAACAATTTGATAATCGACCTAGGCCTGTGTGGCAAAGAAGTACCACAGCAGAAGGCTTAAGAAACCAGCGCAGGTGAAGAAAAATTAACAATGTATGAGGTGCCGCTAAAGAAAAATAATGATTGCCTGTTCGGGAAGATGAAATTCCGCATTTTTGATATGAGCCTTTTCAATAAAGTGTCGGGCAACCAATTTTTTCCGAATGAATAGAAACCCAATTCAATTTGAAGGTCAGCGACCGGAACACAACACCCTCACCTGGAGGGGCGCACTGCAAGAAGGAAAGTGGAGAGGGAAAGGTAGGAAGGGGAAAGGTCGCCTCTCGCAGCTGAGGCGGGCGGTCAGTTGTCCGCTGACGTCGCTGCCGATCGGACGCCGCCGAGCACGCTGTCTGCGCCCATACGGTGTAAGTACCCCTTCAAATACCAGGATGAGTTTCGACAGGTTCCTTAACGTCACTGCTCTTCTCTCGCAGGCGACGGAGAAGATCCGGAAAATTAAAAAGGGCGTGAAAAGTCGAAAAGGCCGCAAGAAGTCCCGAAGCCTTCACCGTGAGCTATTGCTGCGGCAGTTGCTCAAGAAGTGGTCCTGGCTCGACGACTTTCAAAGAAGCACCTCAAGCGACGAAGAGGACAGCGATGACAACGATTGTGGGCCTTCTTTACCCGTTGTCCCTGGCTCCGCCGTGAAGCGTGGGCGAAATGATTGTGATGGTGAGGACACACATATTTCGAACAAATGTTCAGCGGATCATGGAGGAGTCTTGCCCAATTTTGCAGATGGAGAGCCTGGCCCGTCTAAGCGCCCCAGAATGGACGAGGGAGAATGTTCTGATTCCTTTTTAGAGCCTAGCGGTAACCAGGACATTTACCACTCACCGCAGCTTCAAGACGGGTATGACCCCTACCCAATAAATGTTGCGCCTTTCCCAGACTGGCTCGACATTCAAGGAACGGTGTCGGACGAGCCAGTGCAAGACCCTGATCTGTCTTTTCTTGATATGTAGTGCTTTTTGTAGGTGTTTTTGTCTCGTGTCATGCTTGTAGTGTAATATTTAACTACGCTTCATTACACATGTTATCGTTTTCTACAGCAAATTATTTATGTGGGTTTATAATACTGCCAGTGTATTCTAGGTAATAAAGTACACGTCCTTTTTTGATTGCGATATCACTTTTGGTGCATGCTGTTGTCTGCATTGATTTTTTGTTTTTCGTATCAAATGTTGCATGAAAGTGTTTATTACTCTATGTATAGCAAAGTAGTAAAAAATGATTTACACAGATGACGACACTCCACGAAAACAAGTCCTAACTTTAGACGCATAATTGCAACAAGAACACGAAAAGTAAATTTACTGGCTGGCATAGGTTCATTACACAGACCGATAAAAATCTAACAATGTTTGGGCGCTGATCAAGCGCAATATTTTGTTTAAGACCTGATTTATTCGATTGTGACAGACACACACAAAATACAAACGAAAGGACAGCCTGCCATTGGATTTACCTAACGTGCATCGCTGCCACAACTATAATCACACGGAAAACAGCCATTGAATAATACTGAAAAATTTGAAGGCGGTGCGTTATCTGTTAAAGATATAGTGCAGAGAATAAATAGAGGCGCTCCAAATTTTACGAAATATGGCAGGTAAAAAAAACTGACGTAGATCCTACACAATTTTATAATAAATGTGAGCGAGGCATTCTGCACGGATGATTTTGACTCACAATAAATAGCGGTGACGTTGACGGCAAAAGCCTAATTTCTACTACGTTTCTTCTAGCAGGAGTGGTGAGTTCATGTTAAACGTTACCTAGGGTGCACCACTGCTGCTTGTTTGCGTATAGCACGGAAACACACAGGAAGAGGTGTTTGTTTCAGGGGTTGTGCACCATATTTCAGAACTTCTGAGAGGGATTGGCGTTGTGATTGTACGACATGGCACATAGCGTCGTCGCCGAAGTACAAAACTTGAATTTGATTAGAGGGCTGTCCTTGCCTAAACCATAATCGTACTAGAAGACGCGCCATAGCGGTGCACTCCGTATAAGTATTGAAGACGTAATCTTGTTTACCGTGTCCCAACATATATCTGCGTGTGTGCTTTTTATTTGGCCCCCGACGAAATGCGGCTGCCGCTGTCAGTATCATGTCAACGACCTCTAGGAATTCCAAGGCCAGCAAGCTATCGTGGCGCGAATAGAAGTGGTGATTTTTCGATTTACCCTTTCCGTCGTTTTCCATGGACGCTGCTACGCGCTATAATTGTTGCGGCTGTGCTTCTGCACGGCGTGCGAAATTTGTCCGCTAGACATATGTGCATAGCGTTACTTTTTCAGAAATTGCATTAACGAAGTGTACCGTACCTGGAACTGAAGTTACTCCAGTTTCCCCGCTACCGCTGTTGTAAAATTTTAAAATTTCACTGCTTTGCCACATCACCTCCCCTTGCCGTCCTTTGAGAAGTGCCTTTTCTCCTTGCAATCTGCAATTATTGCTGCGTTCCCTATCCACTGGCACACTGTGGTATAAACTTTTTTAAAACATGGTTGAAGTGCCTCAGACAGGCTGGCCAACGTTTCGATAGGTGGACGTATCTTCGTCAAAGGCGGCCTCGTCATCCTCGGCGTGTTAGTTTTAAAGGGTTAGTGCAGTGACGTCACGTGCGGGTGTTGTCGCTGGCGGCTGGTTTTAAAGAGAGAGATTACAAGAGGGAACAGGCGTTGTCCTCCGACGTCTGTGAGCCTCATTCTCAAGACGAAGGGACAAGAGCGTGAGAGTGGGCACGCGGGGAGGAAAGAAAAGAAATAGAAGCAGAAAAAAGGGGGAAAAAACGAAAAAAAACCAGGGGGGAGCCAGGGCCATACCAAGACACAACAAAGGGGGGGCGGGTGAAAGAAAAAGAAAGAGAAAAATGAAATCTTTAAGAAATACGGGGGCTTGGGAGCGTGTTGGGGATGCGAAAGGTTGGGAGGTATTCAGGGGAGTCGTTGGCGGCATGTTTTTGAGGCATTAGAACGGCCGGTCAAGCAATAGGTCGAGTAATTTTGAAATAGTTAAGGTCGCGATGACTAGTCTGCGGTGCAATGTGTGGGGTGACTGAAAGGCGGCGGCATGGTCTATCAAGGGGCACTGCCCCACGCGCTTAACGTAGGTGTCCTTAAGGCGGCATCCAGAAGGCGATACCCCGGTTGAGGCGCCTAAAAAGGCATATTGACTTCGGAATGTGTTGTCGAGGGGGTTTCAAAAAAAAAAAGACTTAAAAAGGGGGAAGGGGGGGGGCGAAATCGGTATAGCAAACAGGAAGGTGACGCGTGCAGAAGCGGGCGCGGGCAAGTGTACATGGAAGAAGGGGATCGTACATTTGGTGTAGACGTAAAATCCTGAAAGAGAACATTAAATTGAGTAGTAGGCAGGAATTTTTTTTTCTTTTCCTTTTCCCCTTCTCCGCCTCTCCCCCCCCTTTTTTTCCTCCGAAATGAAAGAGTAGGTGAGGTTAAGAATTAAAGTTGGCTGGTGGCCTAATGTGTTTTGTGTATTGGTTGATGATATGAGAGTTTCAGATTTAAGTTACAGCTTTTAAAGATTCTAAGTTGCCGCGTGCCAAATTAATTCCTGTCGGGTGTAGGCAGTTAAACTTGTGTATGAGGTATGATTCCGTGTACTTCCTTTCGCGAGGGGAACGGAAATTTGTTTGTAGTATATAGAGCCTTGCTTTGTCAAACATATGTCCATGTTCATTAAAGTGGCTGGCTACTGCTTTGGGTAAATTGTGTTTTGTGTCCGCGCGGTGACCATTGAGTCTTGTATTGATTTGTTGTCCGGTCTCACCTATGTATTGTTTGCTACAAGCGGCGCATTCTAGACAGTAGACTACATTGCTTGATGTGCAGGTGAAAGCCGAAGTTACCTTGTGTGTGTAATTCGACGCTGTACTTTTTACTGTAGTAGTGGATTGAATGTGTTTGCATGTAGAGCACCTGGGGCGACCACAGGGATTGGTTCCTAACTTCTTCTTTTTCTGTAGTTTGGCATGCACAAGAACATCTTTAAAATTAGTGTTGCGTCTGTAGGCTACTCTGGGAGGGTCGGGAGAAATCTTCTTAGGTTCCTGGTTGCTGGTGAGAATCGGGTAGTGTTTACTTAGGATGTTATTCACGTTTGGGAGTGCGTTTGAGAATTTAGTAGTAAGAAGAGGCGTTGTTGTTCTTGTGATCTTCGGGCCGGGCTTGAGGACCTCGGCTCGATCAAGTTTGGTTGCAGCGATGTAAGCTGTTTGAAGGTCACTGTTTGGGTGGTTCCTGTTTGATAGCGTTTCTTTAAGGTGATCGAGTCTATCTATGTAGTCTTGGTTTTCAACGCAAATGCGACGTAGTCGTGTGGCTTGGCCTTTAAAGATGCCAATAAAGAAAGGCGTCAGGCAGGGAGATACGATATCTCCAATGCTATTCACAGCGTGTTTACAGGAGGTATTCAGAGACCTGGATTGGGAAGAATTGGGGATAAAAGTTAACGGAGAATACCTTAGTAACTTGCGATTCGCTGATGATATTGCCTTGCTTAGTAACTCAGGGGACCAATTGCAATGCATGCTCACTGACCTGGAGAGGCAAAGCAGAAGAGTGGGTCTAAAAATTAATTTGCAGAAAACTAAGGTAATGCTTAACAGTCTAGGGAGAGAACAGCAATTTACAATAGGCAGCGAGGCACTGGAAGTCGTAAGGGAATAGATCTACTTGGGGCAGGTAGTGACGGCGGATCCGGATCATGAGACGGAAATAATCAGAAGAATAAGAATGGGCTGGGGTGCGTTTGGCAGGCATTCCCAAATCATGAACAGCAGGTTGCCATTATCCCTCAAGAGAAAAGTATATAATAGCTGTGTCTTACCAGTACTCACCTACGGGGCAGAAACCTGGAGGCTTACGAAAAGGGTTCTACTCAAATTGAGGACGACACAACGAGCTATGGAAAGAAGAATGATAGGTGTAACGTTAAGGGATAAGAAAAGAGCAGATTGGGTGAGGGAACAAACGCGAGTTAATGACATCTTAGTTGAAATCAAGAAAAAGAAATGGGCATGGGCAGGACATGTAATGAGGAGGGAAGATAACCGATGGTCATTAAGGGTCACGGACTGGATCCCAAGGGAAGGGAAGCGTAGCAGGGGGCGGCAGAAAGTTAGGTGGGCGGATGAGATTAAGAAGTTTGCAGGCACGGCATGGCCACAATTAGTACACGACCGGGGTTGTTGGAGAAGCATGGGAGAGGCCTTTGACCTGCAGTGGGCGCGACCAGGCTGATGATGATAATGATGATGATGATGTTTGCAATGTCGGGGATGGTGGCTGGTATATTCTAGGTTCTGTTTGTCGAAAGGTTTCCTATACAGCGTTGTCTTTAGTTCACCATTGTCAATGTATATTGTGTCCAAAAAGTTTATGCGCTCAGTTGAGGATTCTGATGTGAATTTTATTGTTGGGTGAACAGAATTTAGAAAGGATACATATTTATCTAGACTGTCTTGGCCATGTCCCCAGATTATGAGTATGTCGTCTATGTATCGTAGGTATGTGTGGGGCTTGGTGGTGCAGCGCGATAGGAAATCTGTTTCTAGAATCCCCATAAATATGTTCGCGTAGGTTGGTGCAAAAGGCGTACCCATGCTTGTACCATGTATCTGTAGGTAGTAACTCTCTTCAAATTCGTAGTAGGTATGTGTGAGAACTAATTCAAGGAGAGACAGGTAAACTTCAGTAGAGTGTTGTGCACTGTGTTTAGACAGCGTTTGTTTTATCGAAGATAACCATGCCGCCAACGACTCCCCTGAATACCTCCTAACCTTTCGCATCCCCAACACGCTCCCAAGCCCCCGTATTTCTTAAAGATTTCATTTTTCTATTTCTTTTTCTTTCACCCGCCCCCCCTTTGTTGTGTCTTGGTACGGCCCTGGCTCCCCCCTGGTTTTTTTCCTTTTTTTCCCCCTTTTTTCTGCTTCTATTTCTTTTCTTTCCTCCCCGCGTGCCCACTCTCACGCTCTTGTCCCTTCGTCTTGAGAATGAGGCTCACAGACGTCGGACGACAACGCCTGTTCCCTCTTGTAATCTCTCTCTTTAAAACCAGCCGCCAGCGACAACACCCGCACGTGACGTCACTGCACTAACCCTTTAAAACTAACACGCCGAGGATGACGAGGCCGCCTTTGACGAAGATAGGTCCACCTATCGAAACGTTGGCCAGCCTGTCTGAGGCACTTCAACCCTGTTTTAAAAAAGTTTATGCCACAGTGTGCCATTCCATCTGCCAGCCCCTTTCTTGTTTTTGGACTTCCATGACAGCTGACGATGACGGAACAGGGTAAGTGCCCCTTGTTATCCTTTGCCCATGTAGCAATCCTTGGAGACAGCCAGTACAGATACCTGAAGGAACATTTTCCACCAGGCCCACACGCGTCATACATAAAACACCTTAGTGGGGCACAAACATCAGATATTCTACCGCTAGTATGTGATGCGCCAATTGACACCACACACTTTATTATCAATGTAGGCACAACTGACCTAAGAACACAAAGCGCCGCGGACACGATAGAGTCCATGAGTGACGTATTAAGAACCATTCAAGCCGCTCGCCCGAACGCACACGTAACCATAACGCCTGTCGCTCCCCGCCTACAAAACAAACACCGCCCACTATTCTACCAAACTAATGCACTCATGAAACACAATGAGGAGATTAACAAGCTAAACTCACTAATTTTCAACTTAGAAAACGTCCATAAGAATGTTGACACCATGCACCACGCGGAAATACACGAAGCACCACACGAACACCTAGCTTGGGATGGTTTCCACTTGAACCGCAGTGGAATAGAGCTAGTTTCCCAATACATCAAGTCCTTTATTAAGGACAAGTACAGAAAAACTCTTTTAAATTCCACCTCAAATACCACCTCCACCAACTCTGCGGAACGTGCAACCGCGAACAACACAACTGTGACAGTCACTTCGAGGACACAGGGAATACAGACAGTGGAATGTGAAACAAGCCACTGCACAAGTGAAACAGTCAACACAAGAACAGTTGGAACACAGACAGTGGAATGTGAAAAGAACCAGAAGGCACACACACCACCAAAAATGACATCAACCACTATGCAAACAGACACAATGGCAACAGACAAAAGAAAACCCACCACCGAAGTCTACACACAGACCCCCACACGCCTGCCTGCACACAAACAAACTCAAACAGAGACCGAGATCGAATTAAGCCAGGCATACGATAATAAACCGGCCGAACGGAAAAACACCCCACGCAAATCTGCCCGCAAGAAGACAAGTAAATGACAGACATCGCAAATCAATAATTCCTCAATGCCACGAAGCACCGAATTCCTACAGGCTAGAAAACTTACCAAAATACATGTGAGCTACACCTCCCATCTGAAAACCTACACAAGCTGCACCGAGAAAATTATAATTCCTAAAGGCCTAACACTCAAGGCTGTACCAGCTCTAGGAACACTCCCACCACACCATAGCGCAAACTGGCAAACAACATTACATAATGCCTCACTTTCACTTTTGAATATCCTCAAAGAACACTGCGAAGAGCAAATCGAAACTTTTAACCACAGACTTATGAACATAACCCTGACACCAGATGAGAAGAGAGATTTAGAACATTACGGCGAAAAACAATCTAGAAAATTGGATCAAAAACAAAGTAAAAAAGAGAATTTTAATGAAAAAACAACCTTCCAGCCAAACAGCCACCACACCCAGAAAAGAGGGACCTCGAGCTTAGAAGGACCAGACAGTAAGGAAATTTCCGCAGAACTAAACCGCTCCAATGTTATAGACATTTCTAAAACATTAAGTCAAAAAGAAATAGCCGTACTCAGCAAGGGCTTAAACTTTTGCCCCACGAACAACACAATAAATGAATTCGAGCTTCACAAGGACCTCTGAGAATTCTCCCGACGAATGCGCATCCGACACTTTTTTGCAGACACACCAAACACCGGGTCGACACCACTTAGAGCCCAATCCACTTGGAATCCCGAACCAGAACAAGCCATAGAACTTGACATATACCTTAAAACTATCACTAAAGAAATTATAAGCCAATCCAAGACATCTAAGCGACCTAAAAACATAACTGCGTCGGAGAGTCATATCATTTCAAATCTGAGCTGCCGGAATGACATTGTTATCAAGGAAGCAGATAAGGGTGGAAGTATAGTTATTTGGCCAATAGAAAAATACAAGCACGAGGCTTACAGACAACTAAACAACCCAGAACATTACCGCAAACTAGATAACGATCCGTAATTGTCCTATACAGTGACAATTACCAACAGGCTGAAATCACTTTTGGCTGATGAATTGATAACACCATCAGAATACAAATTTCTTAAACCAAGCAACAAAACTGCCGGACGTTTTTACCTCCTTCCGAAAATTCATAAAATTCCATCCGCTGAACTATACACTGCTATTATCCCAGGCCGTCCGATAGTATCAAACAACAACACCCCGACAGAGAGCATCTCCACATTCCTTAACCACTACCTTGGTAACTTGCCGAAAACACTTCCGTCATTTGTACAAAATACGCCCCACCTGCTGAGAATTATAGAAGACATTAATACTAAAGGCACACTACCCCACAACACAATTCTCGCAACACTAGACGTCACGGCGCTGTACACCAACATTCCAATCCCTGATGGTTTATCTTCGATAAAACAAACGCTGTCTAAACACAGTGCACAACACTCTACTGAAGTTTACCTGTTTCTCCTTGAATTAGTTCTCACACATAACTACTTCGAATTTGAAGAGAGTTACTACCTACAGATACATGGTACAAGCATGGGTACGCCTTTTGCACCAACCTACGCGAACATATTTATGGGGATTCTAGAAACAGATTTCCTATCGCGCTGCACTACCAAGCCCCACACATACCTACGATACATAGACGACATACTCATAATCTGGGGACATGGCCAAGACAGTCTAGATAAATATGTATGCTTTCTAAATTCTGTTCACCCAACAATAAAATTCACATCAGAATCCTCAACTGAGCGCATAAACTTTCTGGACACAACAATATACACTGAAAATGGTGAACTAATGACAGCGCTGTATAGGAAACCTTTCGACAAACAACAGTACCTAGAATATACCAGCCACCATCCCAGACATTGCAAACAAGGCATCTTTAAAGGCCAAGCCACACGACTACGTCGCATTTGCGTTGAAAACCAAGACTACATAGATAGACTCGATCACCTTAAAGAAACGCTATCAAACAGGAACCACCCAAACAGTGACCTTCAAACAGCTTACATCGCTGCAACCAAACTTGATCGAGCCAAGGTCCTCAAGCCCCGCCCGAAGTTCACAAGAACAACAACGCCTCTTCTTACTACTAAATTCTCAAACGCACTCCCAAACGTGAATAACATCCTAAGTAAATACTACCCGATTCTCACCAGCAACCAGAAACTTAAGAAGATTTTTCCCGACCCTCCCAGAGTAGCCTACAGACGCAACACTAATTTTAAAGATGTTCTTGTGCATGCCAAACTACAGAAAAAGAAGAAGTTGGGAACCAATCCCTGTGGTCGCCCCAGGTGCTCTACATGCAAACACATTCAATCCACTACTACAGTAAAAAGTACAGCGTCGAATTACACACACAAGGTAACTTCGGCTTTCACCTGCACATCAAGCAATGTAGTCTACTGTCTAGAATGCGCCGCTTGTAGCAAACAATACATAGGTGAGACCGGACAACAAATCAATACAAGACTCAATGGTGACCGCGCGGACACAAAACACAATTTACCCAAAGCAGTAGCCAGCCACTTTAATGAACATGGACATATGTTTGACAAAGCAAGGCTATATATATTACAAACAAATTTCCGTTCCCCTCGCGAAAGGAAGCACACGGAATCATACCTCATACACAAGTTTAATTGCCTACACCCGACAGAAATTAATTTGGCACGCGGCAACTTAGAATATTTAAAAGCTGTAACTTAAATCTGAAACTCTCATATCATCAATCAATACACAAAACACATTAGGCCACCAGCCAACTTTAATTCTTAACCTTACCAACTCTTTCATTTCGGAGGAAAAGAGGGGGGGAGAGGGGGAGAAGGGGAAAAGGAAAAGAAAAAAATTTCCTGCCTACTACTCAATTTAATGTACTCTTTCAGGATTTTACGTCTACACCAAGTGTCCGATCCCCTTCTTCCATGTACACTTGCCCGCGCCCGCTTCTGCACGCGTCACCCTCCTGTTTGCTATACCGATTTCGCCCGCCCCCTTCCCCCTTTTTTAGTCTTTTTCTTGAAACCCCCTCGACAACACATTCCGAAGTCAATATGCCTTTTTCGGCGCCTCAACCTGGAGTATCGCCTTCTGGATGCCGCCGTAACGACACCTACGTTAAGCGCGTGGGGCAGTACCCCTTGAAAGACCATGCCGCTGCCTTTCAGACACCCAACACATTGCACCGCAGACTACTCGTCGCTACCTTAACTATTTCAAAATTACTCGACCTATTGCTTGACCGGCCGTTCTAATGCCTCAAAAACATGCCGCCAACGACTCCCCTGAATACCTCCTAACCTTTCGCATCCCCAACACGCTCCCAAGCCCCCGTATTTCTTAAAGATTTCATTTTTCTCTTTCTTTTTCTTTCACCCGCCCCCCCTTTGTTGTGTCTTGGTACGGCCCTGGCTCCCCCCTGTTTTTTTTTCCTTTTTTCCCCCTTTTTTATGCTTCTATTTCATTTCTTTACTCCCCGCGTGCCCACTCTCATGCTCTTGTCCCTTCGTCTTGAGAATGAGGCTCACAGACGTCGGACGACAACGCCTGTTCCCTCTTGTAATCTCTCTCTTTAAAACAAGCCGCCACCGACAACACCCGCACGTGACGTCACTGCACTAACCCTTTAAAACTAACACGCCGAGGATGACGAGGGCGCCTTTGACGAAGATAGGTCCACCTATCGAAACGTTGGCCAGCCTGTCTGAGGCACTTCAACCCTGTTTTAAAAAAGTTTATACCACAGTGTGCCATTCCATCTGCCAGCCCCTTTCTTGTTTTTTGATCCACTGGCACGTTAGTATAAAGCGACGGCTTCCGTATGTACAAAGGTTTGTGGGGGGTGACGGATGATTACAGCTGTCAGAATGATAAAGTGGTGACGATCAGGGGGCTCCGGAGGGCATTGACCATAATGGACACAATGGGGACAAAACGAGTCTCTCGCGTCGCCTTTCCTCACTGACACATGTCTGTCATGTATACACACGCTCTGAACCACCCCATGACGCGCTGTGCCACAAAGCAGTACAGCGAGCACCGGCAGTGGGAAAGTTTAAGAGGCAATGAGAACTTCGCTTTGAAAAAAATTTCAGGCAACCCATGTCATGTAGGATGTCGACGACGTACGTGCAATAAGCATCGCAAAGGTTGTAAGACTCGGAATTGCAACCGCCAAAGCACGTCCTCTAAGAAAGCGTGCAGTATAGCTTCCCTCTGCGCGCACTGCGACATCTACTGGCGCCGGCGCGAAGTGTAGGCGTAAGAAATAAAAATGCTTCCATAGAAATTAACTAACGACGTTAGCGTTCAGCGGGGATGCCTCATTCCGTGGAACTTGAGGACACAGCCAGTTTCTTCCATCTTCCCTTCAAGGCAAACACGTGTTCGTGCTTGCGTTTCTGGAATTTTCGTTCGCCATGTCCATGGAGTATATATCAGCCCCACTGTAACACCTCACAACAGAAAGTCCTGTCTTCTCGGCGATTCTACAAGTCATTAGCATGAGGGTGGTTATTGACGTTTTGTTCAGCCACGGCCCAAAAAATATTGTGTGCGGGGTGCGGCTTCGCGTCGGCGATCAGGAATATGTTCTGTGTTATGACTGGAGGCAGAATGGAAAGGCGATGGAGAAATCGCAGTCGCGTAGAATGTTCAAGACAAGAACCATGACACTTTTAAATGTGAACGTCAGCAGAGATCTACCACTTTGTAACGCCTTTGGCTAAGCATAGTTTTAACAATCACAACCTAAAAGATTGCGAGGTAAGAGGGGTATAGGCTTCTTGGTTTGAAGAAGAAAAAATTTTAAAATTGCTATTTTGGCTTAGTCTCGAAAGAGAGAAATAAAGCACCCGTAAGAACAAGACAATATATTACACGTGGAAAGTGTGGTCTCGCTTGAACAATTTGATAATCGACCTAGACCTGTGTGGCAAGAAAAGTACCACAGCAGAAGGCTTAAGAAACCAGTGCAGGTGAAGAAAAATTAACAATGTATGAGGTGCCACTTAAGAAAAATAATGATTCCCTGTTCGGGAAGATGAAATTCCGCATATTTGATATGAGCCTTTTCAATATAAGTGTCGGGCAACCAATTTTTTCCGAATGAATAGAAACCCAATTCAATTTGAAGGTCAGCGACCGGAACACAACACGCTCACCTGGAGGGGCGCACTGCAAGAAGGAAAGTGGAGAGGGAAAGGTAGGAAGGGGAAAGGTCGCCTCTCGCAGCTGAGGCGGGCGGTCAGTTGTCCACTGACGTCGCTGCCGATCGGACGCCGCCGAGCACGCTGTCTGCGCCCATACGGTGTAAGTACCCCTTCAAATACCAGGATGAGTTTCGACAGGTGCCTTAACGTCACTGCTCTTCTCTCGCAGGCGACGGAGAAGATCCGGAAAATTAAAAAGGGCGTGAAAAGTCGAAAAGGCCGCAAGAAGTCCCGAAGCCTTCACCGTGAGGTATTGCTGCGGCAGTTGCTCAAAAAGTGGTCCTGGCTTGACGACTCTGAAAGAAGCACCTCAATCGACGAAGAGGACAGCGGTGACAACGATTGTGGGCCTTCTTTACCCGTTGTCCCTGGCTCCGCCGTGAAGCGTGGGCGAAATGATTGTGATGGTGAGAACACACAGATTTCGAACGAATGTTCAGCGGACCATGGAGGAGTCTTGCCCAATTTCGCAGATGGAGAGCCTGGCCCGTCTAAGCGCCCCAGAATGGACAAGGGAGAATGTTCTGATTCCTTTTAAGAGCCTAGCGGTAACCAGGACATTTACCACTCACCGCAGCTTCAAGACGGGTATGACCCTTACCCAATAAATGTTGCGCCTTTCCCAGACTGGCTCGACATTCAAGGAACGGTGTCGGACGAGCCAGTGCAAGACCCTGATCTGTCTTTTCTTTATATGTAGTGCTTTTTGTAGGTGTTTTTGTCTCGTGTCATGCTTGTAGTGTAATATTTACCTACGCTTCATTACACATGTTATCGTTTTCTACAACAAATTATTTATGTGGGTTTATAATACTGCCAGTGTATTCTAGGTAATAAAGTACACGTCCTTTTTTGATTGCGATATCACTTTTGGTGCATGCTGTTGTCTGCATTGATTTTTTGTTTTTCGTATCAAATGTTGCATGAAAGTGTTTATTACTCTATGTATAGCAAAGTAGTAAAAAATGATTTACACAGATGACGACACTCCACGAAAACAAGTCCTAACTTTAGACGCATAATTGCAACAAGAACACGACAAGTAAATTTACTGGCTAGCATAAGTTCAATACACAGACCGACAAAAATCTAACAATGTTTGGGCGCTGATCAAGCGCAATATTTTCTTTAAGGCCTGATTTATTCGATTGTGACAGACACACACAAAAAACAAGTGAAAAGACAGCCTGCCATTGGGTTTACCTAACATTGTGCATCACTGCCACAACTATAATCACACGGAAAACAGCCATTGAATAATACTCTAAAATTTGAAGGCGGTGCGTTATCCGCTGAAGATACAGTGCAGAGAATAAATAGACGCGCTCCAAATTTTACGAAATATGGCAGGTAAAAAAAAAACTGACGTGGATCTTACGCAGTGTTATAATAAATGTGAGCGAGGCATTCTGCACGGGTGATTTTGACTCACAATAAATAGCGGTGACGTTGACGGCGAAAGCTTAATCTATTCTACGTTTATTCTAGCAGGAGGGGTGAGTTGCAGTTAAACGTTACCTAGGGTGCACCACTGCTGCTTGTTTTCGAACACTGTAAACGGAAATAACTCCGAGGTGGGAGTATACTGCTTGTCCTCTAGCGACCCTCCGGTTCGGAGTTTATTATGCTCCGTATGATCGCAGTAGAATTTTTACTCCCTACGAGCGGAATTTTTGCGTGAAATTATGGGAGGTTTTCTTCTGTCTTTTTTTATTTTTTGCTTTGCAAATGACGGAGTTTTTTCGAGGTGCAACGGGTGTATAAAAAGAGGCATCGCGTCAGTTTGCGCGAACATGTTTACATGCAGAGGCTGCTGGTCAAATTTCGAAATATGCACACAAGACCGCGTCAAATTCGATGAACCAAGTCAATGAAAGCACATATATCATGACATACATGAACATTCCAGAAACGCCCAATGCAGAAATTTGAAAGACATCCCACGTACACGCGATACTCAAGAGGCAACGGTGCCAGTATATATAGCCACGATACTGTGTGCCTCGAAACCGCCAAGGGAGCAGCTGTGCTGTTTTCAGAATTACGACTCACATGCTCGTTCATACGAGATCTGCCTCTTTGAAACTAACAGTATACCTTAATCAACACAAAACTGTTAATTCAAAATAGGGAGAGAAAAAAAGTTAATGGCGTTATTTTTCAAAATTATGCCACTCTGTGAGTGCTGAAGCGACTTCGCACACTGCCGGCGTTCGCGGCCAAAAAGTAGTGCGTTAGTTACAGTAAGCTAGAAAAATGTAAGTGCATGTGCTGCATAGCAAAATTACATTTTTTCGATATAGTGGTAGCGTAGCAAGAAATTATTACGTGTGAGCATGACCCGCAGCAGCCGACGTAACACCGAAAAATGCGCAGACATACATTTTATACACCGCACTACTTGCTCTGAGTACAAGCAATCTGTCTCGGTTGCGAAAAGGAGCTACATCGCTGATCTGTCGAGTGAACACCTAAACTCGTAGCCAGCAGGCATTGCTCTAAATCAGTGTCTCGAATAGAGCGTAATATTAATGCAATATCGCAAGCAACGACGTGACCAAAACCTATATGCGCGATAACAATTCGATTCACATCGCTCAATAAGAAGGTTTATTTTAAGCACACATATATACTTATGTCCTACCGTTTTTCTTCGGGCGAGGATATCCGTTCACAGATAAATAAAAACAGTTGCTTGCACTCCGGTCTTTCTCACTGGCAACACAGCACCGCAACGAACTTGGGTTACGCCATTCATGCGCGACTAGCACGGATGTCGTCGCTCGAACAGTGGCTGCTGTTGCCATTGCTACGCGGTCCTTACAAACATTACACCGGACGTTGTCAGCATGTACTCAAAAGGACATAGAAGTGGCCTTTCACGTACTGAAGAACACAAGACAGGGTGACGCAGCACGGAAACACAGCCAGAACGTGAGCCGACATCACGAGCCAGTGAGCAGCTTCGAGGTATACCTAAGCTTTTTTCCGCACTTGAAAACGTGGTTCTTGCAGTCATCGTTGCCAGCAAAGTGATCACAGCTAATGTACTTGAAGCTGCGTTACAGTGAGCTTCAGGCATGCCTTTAACACTTTCTGGAAGGAGATACGGGAAACAAATTGACGGAACGCTGTAACAGACACTTCACAGACGTAAACAAACCGTCAGCCATGAGCACTGCCCGCTCCGCCGAACGCGCCCGGTCGCTGGCGAGGCGCACAGCCTCATGGGAAGTGCCACGTGACTAACCTGTATCGGCGGAGGGGAGTTTTTCAAAACTCCCTGTCGAAGTTTCACGGGAGAACAAAATTTCTAAACGGAGTAAAATCGCGTCACGTCGCCTTGATACTCCGGCAGCTAGCCAGCGCAGTGAAACAAAGGAATGGCGCTGTTTTGCTCCCATACATCGGAGTAAATATTTCAGGAGGGGAGGTTTTAGGGCACATCACCTCTTAAAAACTCTCAGCTGGGTTTATTTTCGTTTACAGTGTATAGTACGCAGAACACACACGGAGAGGTGCTTGTTTCAGGGGTTGTTGCGCACCATATTT
Organism: Dermacentor albipictus; assembly: GCF_038994185.2. Classification (NCBI taxonomy): domain Eukaryota; kingdom Metazoa; phylum Arthropoda; class Arachnida; order Ixodida; family Ixodidae; genus Dermacentor; species Dermacentor albipictus. The sequence goes on along the minus strand of NC_091826.1, from coordinate 87,288,145 downwards.
CAAAACTTCTAATGGGGATTGGCGTTGTGTTTGTACCACATGGCACATTGCGTCGTAGCCGAAGTACAAAACTTGAATTTGATGATAGGGCTGTCCTTGCCTAAACCATAATCGTGCTAGAAGACGCGCCATAACGGTGCACTCCACATAAGTATTGAAGACGTAATCTTGTTTACCGTGTCCCAACATATATCTGCGTGTGTGCTTTTTATTTGGCCCCCGACGAAATACGGCTGCCGCTGTCAGTATCATGTCAACGACCTCTAGGAATTCCAAGGCCAGCAAGCTTGCGTGGCGCGAATAGAAGTGGTGATTTTTCGATTTACCCTTTCCGTCGTTTTCCATGGACCCTGCGACGCGCTATAATTGTTGCGGCTGTGCTTCTGCACGCAGTGCGAAATTTGTCCGCTAGACATATGTGCATAGCGTTTGTTTTTCAGAAATTGCATTAACGTAGTGTAGCGTACCTGGAACTGAAGTTACTCCAGTTTCCCCGCTACCGCTGTTGTAAAATTTTAAAATTTCACTGCTTTGCCACATCAGCTCCCCTTGCGGTCCTTTGAGAAGTGCCTTTTCTCCTTGCAATCTACAATTATTGCTGCGTTCCCTATCCACTGGCACGTTAGTATAAAGCGACGGCTTCCGTATGTACAAAGGTTTGTGGGGGGTCACGGATAAATACAGCTGTCAGAATGATAAAGTGGTGACGATCAGGGGGCTCCGGAGGGCATTGACCATAATGGACACAATTGGGACAAAACGAGTTTCTCGCGTCGCCTTTCCTCACTGACACACGTCTGTAGAGTATACACACGCTCTGAACCACCCCACGACGCGCTGTGCCACAAAGCAGTACAGTGAGCACCAGCAGTGGGAAAGTTTAAGAGGCAATGAGAACTTCGTTTGAAAAAAATTTCAGGCAACCCATGTCATGTAGGATGTCGAGAACGTACGTGCAATAAGCATCGCAAAGGTTGTAAGACTCGGAATTGCAACCGCCAAAACACGTCCTCTAAGAAAGCGTGCAGTCTAGCTTCCCTCTGCGCGCACTGCGACATCTACTGGCGCCGCCACGAAGTGTAGGCGTAAAAAATAAAAATGCTTCCATAGAAATTAACTAACGACGTTAGCGTTCAGCGGGGATGCCTCATTGCGTGGAACGTAAGGCCACAGCCAGTTTCTTCCGTCTTCCCTTCAAGGGAAGCACGTGTTCGTGCTTGCGTTTCTGGAATTTTCGTTCGCCATGTCCACGGAGTATATATCAGCCCCACTGTAACACCTCACAACAGAAGGTCCTCTCTTCTCGGCCATTCTACAAGTCATTGGCATGAGGGTGGTTATTGACGTTTTGTTCAGCCACGGCCCTAAAAATATTGTGTGCGGGGTGCGGCTTCGCGTCGGCGATCAGGAATATGCTCTGTGTTAGGACTGGAGGCAGAATGGAAAGGCGATGGAGAAATCGCAGTCGCGTAGAATGTTCAAGACAAGAACCATGACACTTTTAAATGTGAACGTCAGCAGAGATCTACCACTTTGTAACACCTTTGGCTAAGCATAGTTTTAACAATCACAACCTAAAAGATTGTGAGGTAAGAGGGGTATAGGCTTCTTGGTTTGAAGAAGAAAAAATTTTAAAATTCCTATTTTGGCTTAGTCTCGAAAGAGAGAAAAAAAGCACCCGTAAGAACAAGACAATATATTACATGTGGAAAGTGTGGTCTCGCTTAAACAATTGGATAATCGACCTAGGCCTGTGTGGCAAGAAAAGTACCACAGCAGAAGGCTTAAGAAACCAGCGCAGGTGAAGAAAAATTAACAATGTATGAGGTGCCGCTAAAGAAAAATAATGATTGCCTGTTCGGGAAGATGAAATTCCGCATTTTTGATATGAGCCTTTTCAATATAAGTGTCGGGCAACCAATTTTTTCCGAATGAATAGAAACCCAATTCAATTTGAAGGTCAGCGACCGGAACACAACACCCTCACCTGGAGGGGCGCACTGCAAGAAGGAAAGTGGAGAGGGAAAGGTAGGAAGGGGAAAGGTCGCCTCTCGCAGCTGAGGCGGGCGGTCAGTTGTCCGCTGACGTCGCTGCCGATCGGACGCCGCCGAGCACGCTGTCTGCGCCCATACGGTGTAAGTACCCCTTCAAATACCAGGATGAGTTTCGACAGGTGTCTTAACGTCACTGCTCTTCTCTCGCAGGCGACGGAGAAGATCCGGAAAATTAAAAAGGGCGTGAAAAGTCGAAAAGGCCGCAAGAAGTCCCGAAGACTTCACCTTGAGGTATTGCTGCGGCAGTTGCTCAAAAAGTGGTCCTGGCTCGACGACTCTCAAAGAAGCACCTCAAGCGACGAAGAGGACAGCGATGACAACAATTGTGCGCCTTCTTTACCCGTTGTCCCTGGCTCCGCCGTGAAGCGTGGGCGAAATGATTGTGATGGTGAGGACACACATATTTCGAACAAATGTTCAGCGGATCATGGAGGAGTCTTGCCCAATTTCGCAGATGGAGAGCCTGGCCCGTCCAAGCGCCCCAGAATGGACGATGAAGAATGTTCTGATTCCTCTTTAGAGTCTAGCGGTAACCACGACATTTACAGTTCACCGCAGCTTCAAGACGGGTATGACCCTTACCCAATAAATGTTGCGCCTTTGCCAGACTGGCTCGACATTGAAGGAACGGTGTCGGACGAGCCAGTGCAAGACCCTGATCTGTCTTTTCTTGATATCTAGTGCTTTTTTTAGGTGTTTTTGTCTCGTGTCGTGCTTGTAGTGTAATATTTAACTACGCTTCCCTACACATGTTATCGTTTTCTACAACAAATGATTTATGTAGGTTTATAATACTGCCAGTGTATTCTAGGTAATAAAGTACACGTCCTTTTTTGATTGCGATATCACTTTTGGTGCATGCTGTTGTCTGCTGGTGCATGCTGTTGTCTGCATTGATTTTTTTGTTTTTCGTATCAAATGTTACATGAAAGTGTTTATTACTCTATGTATAGCAAAGTAGTAAAAAAATGTTTTACACAAATGGCGACACTCCACGAAAACAAGTCCTAAATTTAGACGCATAATTGCAACAAGAACACGAAAAGTAAATTTACTGGCTAGCATAGGTTCATTACACAGACCGATAAAAATCTAACAATGTTTGGGCGCTGATCAAGCGCAATATTTTGTTTAAGGCCTGATTTATTCGATTGTGACAGACACACACAAAAGACAAACGAAAGGACAGCCTGCCATTATATTTACCTAACGTGCATCGCTGCCACAACTATAATCACACGGAAAACAGCCATTGAATAATACCGAAAAATTTGAAGGCGGTGCGTTATCTGCTGAACATATAGTGCAGTGAATAAATAGAGGCGCTCCAAATTTTACGAATTATGGCAGGTAAAAAAAAAACTGACGTAGATCCTACGCAATGTTATAATAAATGTGAGCGAGGCATTCTGCACGGATGATTTTGACTCAAAATAAATTGCGGTGACGTTGACGGCGAAAGCCTAATTTCTACAACGTTTAGTCTAGCAGGAGTGGTGAGTTCATGTTAAACGTTACCAGGGTGCACCACTGCTGCTTGTTTGCGTATAGCACGGAAACACACAGGAAGAGGTGTTTGTTTCAGGGGTTGTGCACCATATTTCAGAACTTCTGAGAGGGATTGGCGTTGTGATTGTACGACATGGCACATTGCGTCATCGCCGAAGTACAAAACTTGAATTTGATGATAGAGCTGTCCTTGCCTAAACCATAATCGTACTAGAAGACGCGCCATAACGGTGCACTCCGTATAAGTATTGAAGACGTAATCTTGTTTACCGTGTCCCAACATATATCTGCGTGCGTGCTTTTTATTTGGCCCCCGACGAAATGCGGCTGCCGCTGTCAGTATCATGTCAACGACTTCTAGGAATTCCAAGGCCAGTAAGCAAGCGTGGCGCGAATAGAAGTGGTGATTTTTCGATTTACCTTTTCCGTCATTTTCCATGGACACTGCGACGCGCTATAATTGTTGCGGCTGTGCTTCTGCACGCAGTGCGAAATTTGTCCGCTAGACATATGTGCATAGCGTTTGTTTTTCAGAAATTGCATTAACGTAGTGTACCGTACCTGGAACTGAAGTTACTCCAGTTTCCCCGCTACCGCTGTTGTAAAATTTTTAATTTTCACTGCTTTGCCACATCACCTCCCCTTGCCGTCCTTTGAGAAGTGCCTTTTCTACTTGCAATCTACAATTATTGCTGCGTTCCCTATCCACTGGCACGTTAGTATAAAGCGAGGGCTTCCGTATGTACAAAGGTTTGTGGGAGGTCACGGATAATTACAGCTGTCAGAATGATAAAGTGGTGACGATCAGGGGGCTCCAGAGGGAATTGACCATAATGGACACAATGGGGACAAAACGAGTTTCTCGCGTCACCTTTCCTCACTGACACACGTCTGTCATGTATACACACGCTCTGAACTACCCCACGACGCGCTGTGCCACAAAGCAGTACAGCGAGCACCAGCAGTGGGAATGTTTAAGAGGCAATGAGAACTTCGCTTTGAAAAAAATTTCAGGCAACCCATGTCATGTAGGATGTCGAGAACGTACGTGCAATAAGCATCGCAAAGGTTGTAAGACTCGGAATTGCAACCGCCAAAACACGTCCTCTAAGAAAGCGTGCAGTCTAGCTTCCCTCTGCGCGCACTGCGACATCTACTGGCGCCGCCACGAAGTGTAGGCGTAAAAAATAAAAATGCTTCCATAGAAATTAACTAACGACGTTAGCGTTCAGCGGGGATGCCTCATTGCGTGGAACGTAAGGACACAGCCAGTTTCTTCCGTCTTCCCTTCAAGGGAAACACGTGTTCGTGCTTGCGTTTCTGGAATTTTCGTTCGCCATGTCCACGGAGTATATATCAGCCCCACTGTAACACCTCACAACAGAAAGTCCTCTCTTCTCGGCCATTCTACAAGTCATTAGCATGAGGGTGGTTATTGACGTTTTGTTCAGCCACGGCCCTAAAAATATTGTGTGCGGGGTGCGGCTTCACGTCGGCGATCAGGAATATGCTCTGTGTTATGACTGGAGGCAAAATGGAAAGGCGATGGAGAAATCGCAGTCGCGTAGAATGTTCAAGACAAGAACCATGACACTTTTAAATGTGAACGTCAGCAGAGATCTACCACTTTGTAACACCTTTGGCTAAGCATAGTTTTAACAATCACAACCTAAAAGATTGCGAGGTAAGAGGGGTATAGGCTTCTTGGTTTGAAGAAGAAAAAATTTTAAAATTCTTATTTTGGCTTAGTCTCGAAAGAGAGAAAAAAAGAACCAGTAAGAACAAGACAATATATTACACGTGGAAAGTGTGGTCTCGCTTGAACAATTTGATAATCGACCTAGGCCTGTTTGGCAAGAAAAGTACCACAGCAGAAGGCTTACGAAACCAGCGCAGGTGAAGAAAAATTAACAATGTATGAGGTGCCGCTAAAGAAAAATAATGATTGCCTGTTCGGGAAGATGAAATTCCGCATTTTTGATATGAGCCTTTTCAATATAAGTGTCGGGCAACCAATTTTTTCCGAATGAATAGAAACCCAATTCAATTTGAAGGTCAGCGACCGGAACACAACACCCTCACCTGGAGGGGCGCACTGCAAGAAGGAAAGTGGAGAGGGAAAGGTAGGAAGGGGAAAGGTCGCCTCTCGCAGCTGAGGCGGGCGGTCAGTTGTCCGCTGACGTCGCTGCCGATCGGACGCCGCCGAGCACGCTGTCTGCGCCCATACGGTGTAAGTACCCCTTCAAATACCAGGATGAGTTTCGACAGGTGTCTTAACGTCACTGCTCTTCTCTCGCAGGCGACGGAGAAGATCCGGAAAATTAAAAAGGGCGTGAAAAGTCGAAAAGGCCGCAAGAAGTCCCGAAGCCTTCACCGTGAGGTATTGCTGCGGCAGTTGCTCAAAAAGTGGTCCTGGCTCGACGACTCTCAAAGAAGCACCTCAAGCGACGAAGAGGACAGCGATGACAACGATTGTGGGCCTTCCTTACCCGTTGTCCCTGGCTCCGCCGTGAAGCGTGGGCGAAATGATTGTGATGGTGAGGACACACATATTTCGAACAAATGTTCAGCGGATCATGGAGGAGTCTTGCCCAATTTTGCAGATGAAGAGCCTGGCCCGTCTAAGCGCCCCAGAATGGACGAGGAAGAATGTTCTGATTCCTCTTTAGAGCCTAGCGGTAACCAGGACATTTACCGCTCACCGCAGCTTCAAGACGGGTATGACCCTTACCCAATAAATGTTGCGCCTTTCCCAGACTGGCTCGACATTGAAGGAACGGTGTCGGACGAGCCAGTGCAAGACCCTGATCTGTCTTTTCTTGATATCTAGTGCTTTTTGTAGGTGTTTTTGTCTCGTGTCATGCTTGTAGTGTAATATTTACCGACGCTTCACTACACATGTTATCGTTTTCTACAACAAATGATTTATTTATTTATTTATTTATTTATTCAAAATACCTTACAGGCCCGAAGAATGGGCATTGGGTAAGGGGGGGGGAAATTGACACAGTATAAAGAGCAGCAAACAATTATACAAAATTATACAGTTATACAATGCTTTGTTATTAAAAACACAACGAAGAGTCAAGTTTACACCAAGTACATAATTCTAAATAACAAGAAAAAAAACATACAAGAAGCAACACAGACAAGTTTTTTTTTTAAGTAAGAAATGAATGTTTATGTCGTGACGGAATTTTCCTTTGTTAGCTTCAGCTACCAGGATATCGGGAAGGTCGTTCCACAAGCGGATGACACGTGGAAGCGCAGATGAGTAAAAAGCGTCTGTTTTGCCGTAGATGCGCGTGAAAGAAAGATGATTATGCAATCTGCGTGAGGTGAAAGGAGAAACTTGAAGAGCTATTGGTGATGGCCTCGGTCCGTGAACGTACTTGTGAAAAAGCAATATAAGTGCTACATCACGACGAGTGGTCAAAGAAGGAATTGATAGATTGTTTTTAATTTGCGTTATACTTTCGCTCCAGTTGTAATTTTGTGAAATAAATCTAGCGGCTCTATTCTGAACTGATTCTAGCATAGTGGTTAAATAAATGTAATGAGGGAACCATACTGAAGAAGCAAATTCAAGTTTAGGGCGAACAAATGTAAGGTAGGCTAATTTGCGGATATTTGTCGGCGTCTTACGGAGGTTCCGGCTTAAATATCCCAAGGATCGGGAGGCATTTCCGCAGATATTGTTTATATGTGTAGTCCAGGAAAGGTTTGTTGTCAGGGTTACGCCTAGGTATTTGTAAGAAGTAACTACAGACACAGGATTGTTATTAATATAGTATGGAAAGCTGGAAAGGAAATGTTTGCGAGTGAAAGACAATTTTTTACATTTATCTGGATTAAGCGACATTAGCCAGGTCCTACACCAGCTGCTAATAAGGTCAAGATCATTTTGAATTTTTACGTGGTCATCAGTACTAGTAATTTCTCGGTAAACTATACAATCGTCAGCAATGATCCGCACATGAGAAGAAATGTTATTCGGTAAGTCGTTAATATATATAAGGAAAAGAAGTGGACCGGGGACACTACCCTGTGGCACACCAGAAGACACGTACGAGAGCGGGGAGGAAAAATTATTAACCACGGTGAACTGCTGCCGATTGGTAAGAAAGTTCCGAATCCAAGATAGCGTTAGTGAATCTAAGGACAACGAAGAAAGTTTAGAAATTAGTCGGCAGTGAGCTACGCGATCAAAGGCTTTCGAAAAATCTAAAAACATGCAGTCAGTTTGCAGGTTTTTGTCCAGATTAAAATGTAATTCAGTCGTGAACTCAAATAGTTGCATGTCGCACGATAAACCCTTTCTAAATCCATGCTGGTTTGTGAAGAAAAAGTTATTATTCTCTAAATGATTGTAAATATGGGAGGTGATTATATGCTCTAGCATCTTACAGCAGATGGAAGTAAGTGAAATGGTCTGTAGTTTAGTGGTGAATTTCTATTGCCAGATTTAAAGATGGGAATGACCTTCGCGATTTTCCAGTCTTGGGGAAGCATTCCTGTCGATAGCGATTGTCGGAATATATGAGATAATATTTTACTCGAGACTGATATCGTGTTTTTTAGTATTTTTGAGTTTATGTCGTCAATGCCTGCTGATGTGGACACTTTCAGATTATTTATAATGGATGCGATGCCGTCGACAGTAATGTCGATGGGCTGTAAGAAAGGGTAGTCAAGATCAGCTACCTCAGGCACGTTTGAGTCGTCTTCTATGGTGTATACTGATGAAAAGAATGAATTGAACGCGTTTGGACAGTCATAATCTGGAATGGGAATGTGGTCGTTATCATGCAAAATGATGTTTCCGTCCTGTCGCTCCGGACACACTGATTCCCAAAATTTTTTTGTGTTAGTTGTGAGCAGGGATGGCAAATCGTGCGAAAAGTACTTATCTCGGGCAGCGCGTACTCTGGAGCAGTAGCTTTTCAAGAAGTCGGTGTATTTTTTCCAAGATATTGGAGTGGACGCGCGTTTTGCGGACGCGTACAATCGTTTCTTTTTATTTCTCAGTTGGTTAAGTGACTTAGTGAACCATGGATTGCGTTTATCATTTGTTATTTTAATTAACGGAACATGTTGACTAACTAGTGTTATTAGCTTGTTTTTGAACAAATCCCAGTTATCTTGAACTGTTCGGTTACTGAAACGAGGAAGTAATACACTAACAAGAAATGTTTCAAGTTCAGCGTTAATAACACTGTAGTTTCCTCTGTTATAGTCACGAATTATCTTAGTTGTGGTACCAGAAAATTGGGACGGTACTTTAAGGTTTAATTGCATTAATTTATGGTCACTGAAACCATCTAAATATGTTATTTTTTCAACAGTATTAGGGACCGTTGTCAACACTAGATCTAGTATATTGGAATCACGAGTGGGTTGACTTACGATCTGTGACAGGTTGAAATCTAATGTTAAGGCAATGAAGTCTGTGGAAATGCGGCAGGTCGATGACAACTGCTTCCAGTTTATGGAGGGAAGATTAAAGTCGCCGAAAAGAAAAATACTTTCAGCCGGACAAGCCCTAATGGCGTGAGTTATGCTGTTTCGCAGGTCGCTAACAAACAACACACTTGAGTCAGGAGGACGATAACAGCAACCTAACAATAACTTTTCAAAACGAGTCATGCACGCAACCCAGACAATTTCTAGGTTAGTGTCGGAATCAATTAAATAAGATGTTACCGTCTTCCTAACGCCTATAAGTACGCCTCCACCTCGTTTATTAGTGCGATCGCATCGGTAAATATTATACGTGGTATGTATGGAACTTATTTCATTGTCTGAAATGTCAGGATGCAGCCATGTTTCCGTGAAGATGATAATGTCAGAACCTGTATCGTCTATGGAAGAACAGACTTGACCGAGCTTGCGCACCAGGCTTCGAATATTAGTAAATGATATTGATAGTGACGGTATGATCCGAGGTCCTGATGCCTGATGGCAGTGATGGGTTCGAGTGCTATGCTTTAGCTATCTGCTCAGCTGTACTACTGTGCTAGTGACGCCGTCGTACACATAGGTTGTGTCATCTATGCGCATTCTGTCGACGCTGAGCTTGAAGTATTTTTTTTTTCCTTCACGAATTCGATCAGTTTCCTTCTTGCTTCTCGTGTAGCTGGGGAGAAGTCTTCTCGTATCGAAAATCCGGAGCCCTTAAGTTTTCGTGCAGCTGACAAGATGCGTTCTTTATCCTTATAAAATGTCAATTTTGCTATGATAGGTCTCGTTTTGTTATCGGCGTGCTTGCCTAATCTATGCACCCTCTCGAAGTGCGTGCTTGATAGGCTTAAGTCAAGTTTTTCGGCACAGAAATCGACAATTTTCTGCTCCGACGCAGCGCAGTCCTCTTTTTCGTTGTCCGCTATACAACGTATTATGTAGGTTTATAATACTGGCAGTGTATTCTAGGTAATAAAGTACACGTCCTTTTTTGATTGCGATATCACTTTTGGTGCATGCTGTTGTCTGCTGGTGCATGCTGTTGTCTGCATTGATTTTTTGTTTTTCGTATCAAATGTTGCATGAAAGTGTTTATTACTCTATGTAGAGCAAAGTAGTAAAAAAATGATTTACACAGATGGCGACACTCCACGAAAACAAGTCCTAAATTTAGACGCATAATTGCAACAAGAACACGAAAAGTAAATTTACTGGCTAGCATAAGTTCATTACACAGACCGATAAAAATCTAACAATGTTGGGGCGCTGATCAAGCGCAATATTTTGTTTAAGGCCTGATTTATTCGATTGTGACAGACACACACAAAAGACAAACGAAAGGACAGCCTGCCATTATATTTACCTAACGTGCATCGCTGCCACAACTATAATCACACGGAAAACAGCCATTGAATAATACCGAAAAATTTGAAGGCGGTGCGTTATCTGCTGAAGATATAGTGCAGTGAATAAATAGAGGCGCTCCAAATTTTACGAATTATGGCAGGTAAAAAAAAAACTGACGTAGATCCTACGCAATGTTATAATAAATGTGAGCGAGGCATTCTGCACGGATGATTTTGACTCACAATAAATTGCGGTGACGTTGACGGCGAAAGCCTAATTTCTACAACGTTTAGTCTAGCAGGAGTGGTGAGTTCATGTTAAACGTTACCAGGGTGCACCACTGCTGCTTGTTTGCGTATAGCACGGAAACACACAGGAAGAGGTGTTTGTTTCAGGGGTTGTGCACCATACTTCAGAACTTCTGAGAGGGATTGGAGTTGTGATTGTACCACATGGCACATTGCGTCGTCGCCGAAGTACAAAACTTTAATTTGATGATAGGGCTGTCCTTGCCTAAACCATAATCGTACTAGAAGACGCGCCATAACAGGGCACTCCGTATAAGTATTGAAGTCGTAATCTTGTTTACCGTGTCCCAACCTATATCTGCGTGTGTGCTTTTATTTGGCCCGCGACGAAATGCGGCTGCCACCGTCAGTATCATGTCAACGACCTCTAGGAATTCCAAGGCCAGCAAGCTAGCGTGGCGCGAATAGAAGTGGTGATTTTTCGATTTACGCTTTCCGTCGTTTTCCATGGACCCTGCGACGCGCTATAATTGTTGCGGCTGTGCTTCTGCACGCCGTGCGAAATTTGTCCGCTAGACATATGTGCATAGCGTTTATTTTTCAGAAATTGCATTAACGTAGTGTACCGTACCTGGAACTGAAGTTACTCCAGTTTCCCCGCTACCGCTGTTGTAAAATTTTAAAATTTCACTGCTTTGCCACATCAGCTCCCCTTGCCGTCCTTTGAGAAGTGCCTTTTCTCCTTGCAATCTACAATTATTGCTGCGTTCCCTATCCACTGGCACGTTAGTATAAAGCGAGGGCTTCCGTATGTACAAAGGTTTGTGGGGGGTCACGGATAATTACAGCTGTCAGAATGATAAAGTGGTGACGATCAGGGGGCTCCAGAGGGCATTGACCGTAATGGACACAATGGGGACAAAACGAGTTTCTCGCGTCACCTTTCCTCACTTACACACGTCTGTCATGTATACACACGCTCTGAACTACCCCACGACGCGCTGTGCCACAAAGCAGTACAGCGAGCACCAGCAGTGGGAATGTTTAAGAGGCAATGAGAACTTCGCTTTGAAAAAAATTTCAGGCAACCCATGTCATGTAGGATGTCGAGAACGTACGTGCAATAAGCATCGCAAAGGTTGTAAGACTCGGAATTCCAACCGCCAAAACACGTCCTCTAAGAAAGCGTGCAGTGTAGCTTCCCTCTGCGCGCACTGCGACATCTACTGGCGCCGCCACGAAGTGTAGGCGTAAAAAATAAAAATGCTTCCATAGAACTTGACTAACTACGTTAGCGTTCAGCGGGGATGCCTCATTGCGTGGAACGTAAGGACACAGCCAGTTTCTTCCGTCTTCACTTCAAGGAAAACACGTGTTCGTGCTTGCGTTTCTGGAATTTTCGTTCGCCATGTCCACGGAGTATATATCTGCCCCACTGTAACACCTCACAACAGAAAGTCCTCTCTTCTCGGCCATTCTACAAGTCATTAGCATGAGGGTGGTTATTGACGTTTTGTTCAGCCACGGCCCAAAAAATATTGTGTGCGGGGTGCGGCTTCGCGTCGGCGATCAGGAATATGTTCTGTGTTATGACTGGAGGCAGAATGGAAAGGCGATGGAGAAATCGCAGTCGCGTAGAATGTTCAAGACAAGAACCATGACACTTTTAAATGTGAACGTCAGCAGAGATCTACCACTTTGTAACGCCTTTGGCTAAGCATAGTTTTAACAATCACAACCTAAAAGATTGCGAGGTAAGAGGGGTATAGGCTGCTTGGTTTGAAGAAGAAAAAATTTTAAAATTGTTATTTTGGCTTAGTCTCGAAAGAGAGAAAAAAAGCACCGGTAAGAACAAGACAATATATTACACGTGGAAAGTGTGGTCTCGCTTGAACAATTTGATAATCGACCTAGGCCTGTGTGGCAAGAAAAGTACCACAGCAGAAGGCTTAAGAAACCAGCGCAGGTGAAGAAAAATTAACAATGTATGAGGTGCCGCTAAAGAAAAATAATGATTGCCTGTTCGGGAAGATGAAATTCCCCATTTTTGATATGAGCCTTTTCAATAAAGTGTCGGGCAACCAATTTTTTCCGAATGAATAGAAACCCAATTCAATTTGAAGGTCAGCGACCGGAACACAACACCCTCACCTGGAGGGGCGCACTGCAAGAAGGAAAGTGGAGAGGGAAAGGTAGGAAGGGGAAAGGTCGCCTCTCGCAGCTGAGGCGGGCGGTCAGTTGTCCGCTGACGTCGCTGCCGATCGGACGCCGCCGAGCACGCTGTCTGCGCCCATACGGTGTAAGTACCCCTTCAAATACCAGGATGAGTTTCGACAGGTGCCTTAACGTCACTGCTCTTCTCTCGCAGGCGACGGAGAAGATCCGGAAAATTAAAAAGGGCGTGAAAAGTCGAAAAGGCCGCAAGAAGTCCCGAAGACTTCACCTTGAGGTATTGCTGCGGCAGTTGCTCAAAAAGTGGTCCTGGCTCGACGACTCTCAAAGAAGCACCTCAAGCGACGAAGAGGACAGCGGTGACAACGATTGTGGGCCTTCTTTACCCGTTGTCCCTGGCTCCGCCGTGAAGCGTTGGCGAAATGATTGTGATGGTGAGGACACACATATTTCGAACAAATGTTCAGCGGATCATGGAGGAGTCTTGCCCAATTTTGCAGATGGAGAGCCTGGCCCGTCTAAGCGCCCCAGAATGGACGAGGAAGAATGTTCTGATTCCTCTTTAGAGCCTAGCGGTAACCAGGACATTTACCGCTCACCGCAGCTTCAAGACGGGTATGACCCTTACCCAATAAATGTTGCGCCTTTCCCAGACTGGCTCGACATTGAAGGAACGGTGTCGGACGAGCCAGTGCAAGACCCTGATCTGTCTTTTCTTGATATGTAGTGCTTTTTGTAGGTGTTTTTGTCTCGTGTCATGCTTGTAGTGTAATATTTAACTACGCTTCAATACACATGTTATCGTTTTCTACAACAAATTATTTATGTGGGTTTATAATACTGCCAGTGTATTCTAGGTAATAAAGTACGCGTCCTTTTTTGATTGCGATATCACTTTTGGTGCATGCTGTTGTCTGCATTGATTTTTTGTTTTTCGTATCAAATGTCGCATGAAAGTGTTTATTACTCTATGTATAGCAAGGTAGTAAAAAATGATTTACACAGATGACGACACTCCACGAAAACAAGTCCTAACTTTAGACGCATAATTGCAACAAGAACACGAAAAGTAAATTTACTGGCTAGCATAAGTTCAATACACAGACCGACAAAAATCTAACAATGTTTGGGCGCTGATCAAGCGCAATATTTTCTTTAAGGCCTGATTTATTCGATTGTGAACGACACACACAAAAAAACAAGTGAAAAGACAGCCTGCCATTGGGTTTACCTAACATTGTGCATCACTGCCACAACTATAATCACACGGAAAACAGCCATTGAATAATACTCTAAAATTTGAAGGCGGTGCGTTATCCGCTGAAGATACAGTGCAGAGAATAAATAGACGCGCTCAAAATTTTACGAAATATGGCAGGTAAAAAAAACTGACGTGGATCTTACGCAGTGTTATAATAAATGTGAGCGAGGCATTCTGCACGGGTGATTTTGACTCACAATAAATAGCGGTGACGTTGACGGCGAAAGCTTAATCTATTCTACGTTTATTCTAGCAGGAGCGGTGAGTTGAAGTTAAACGTTACCTAGGGTGCACCACTGCTGCTTGTTTTCGTACACTGTAAACGGAAATAACTCCGAGGTGGGAGTATACTGCTTGTCCTCTAGCCACCCTCCGGTTCGGAGTTTATTATGCTCCGTATGATCGCAGTATAATTTTCACTCCGTACGAGCGGAATTTTTGCGTGAAATTATGGGAGGTTTTCTTCTGTCTTTTTTTATTTTTTGCTTTGCAAATGACGGAGTTTTTTCGAGGTGCAACGGGAGTATAAAAAGAGGCATCGCGTCAGTTTGCGCGAACATGTTTACATGCAGAGGCTGCTGGTCAAATTTCGAAATATGCACACGAGACCGCGTCAAATTCGATGAAACAAGTCAATGAAAGCACATGTATCATGACATACATAAACATTCCAGAAACGCCCAATGCAGAAATTTGAAAGACATCCCACGTACACGCGATACTCAAGAGGCAACGGTGCCAGTATATATAGCCACGATACTGTGTGCCTCGAAACCGCCAAGGGAGCAGCTGTGCTGTTTTCAGAATTACGACTCACATGCTCGTTCATACGAGATCTGCCTCTTTGAAACTAACAGTATACCTTAATCAACACAAAACTGTTAATTCAAAATAGGGAGAGAAAAAAAGTTAATTGCGTTATTTTTCAAAACTATGCCATTCTGTGAGTGCTGAAGCGACTTCGCACACACTGCCGGCGTTCGCGGCCAAAAAGTAGTGCGTTAGTTACAGTAAGCTAGAAAAATGTAAGTGCATGTGCTGCATAGCAAAATTACATTTTTTCGATATAGTGGTATCGTAGCAAGAAATTATTACGTGTGAGCATGACCCGCAGCAGCCGACGTAACACCGAAAAATGCGCAGACATACATTTTATACACCGCACTACTTGCTCTGAGTACAAGCAATCTGTCTCGGTTGCGAAAAGGAGCTACATCGCTGATCTGTCGAGTGAACACCTAGACTCGTAGCCAGCAGGCATTGCTCTAAATCAGTGTCTCGAATAGAGCGTAATATTAATGCAATATCGCAAGCAACGACGTGACCAAAACCTATATGCGCGATAACAATTCGATTCACATCGCTCAATAAGAAGCTTTATTTTAAGCACACATATATACTTATGTCCTACCGTTTTTCTTCGGGCGAGGATATCCGTTCACAGATAAATAAAAACAGTTGCTTGCACTCCGGTCTTTCTCACTGGCAACACAGCACCGCAACGAACTTGGGTTACGCCATTCATGCGCGACTAGCACGGATGTCGTCGCTCGAACAGTGGCTGCTGTTGCCATTGCTACGCGGTCCTTACAAACATTACACCGGACGTTGTCAGCATGTACTCAAAAGGACATAGAAGTGGCCTTTCACGTACTGAAGAACACAAGACAGGGTGACGCAGCACGGAAACACAGCCAGAACGTGAGCCGACATCACGAGCCAGTGAGCAGCTTCGAGGTATACCTAAGCCTTTTTCCGCACTTGAAAACGTGGTTCTTGCAGTCATCGTTGCCAGCAAAGTGATCACAGCTTATGTACTTGAAGCTGAGATACAGTGAGCTTCAGGCATGCCTTTAACACTTTCTGGAAGGAGATACGGGAAACAAATTGACGGAACGCTGTAACAGACACTTCACAGACGTAAACAAACCGTCAGCCATGAGCACTGCCCGCTCCGCCGAACGCGCCCGGTCGCTGGCGAGGCGCACAGCCTCATGGGAAGTGCCACGTGACTAACCTGTATCGGCGGAGGGGAGTTTTTCAAAACTCCCTGTCGAAGTTTCACGGGAGAACAAAATTTCTAAACGGAGTAAAATCGCGTCACGTCGCCTTAATACTCCGGCAGCTAGCCAGCGGAGTGAAACGAGGGAATGGCGCTGTTTTGCTCCCATACATCGGAGTAAATATTTCAGGAGGGGAGGTTTTAGGGCACATCACCTCTTAAATATTCTCAGCTGGGTTTATTTTCGTTTACAGTGTATAGTACGCAGAACACACACGGAGAGATGCTTGTTTCAGGGGTTTTTGCGCACCATATTTCAAAACTTCTAATGGGGATTGGCGTTGTGATTGTACCACATGGCACATTGCGTCGTAGCCGAAGTACAAAACTTGAATTTGATGATAGGGCTGTCCTTGCCTAAACCATAATCGTACTAGAAGACGCGCCATAACGGTGCACTCCGTATAAGTATGGAAGCCGTAATCTTCTTTACCGTGTCCCAACCTATATCTGCGTGTGTGCTTTTATTTGGCCCCCGACGAAATGCTGCTGCCACTGTCAGTGTCATGTCAACGACCTCTAGGAATTCCAAGGCCAGCAAGCTAGCGTGGCGCGAATAGAAGTGGTGATTTTTCGATTTACCCTTTCCGTCGTTTTCCATGGACCCTGCGACGCGCTATAATTGTTGCGGCTGTGCTTCTGCACGCAGTGCGAAATTTTTCCGCTAGACATATGTGCATAGCGTTTATTTTTCAGAAATTGCATTAACGTAGTGTACCGTACCTGGAACTGAAGTTACTCCAGTTTCCCCGCTACCGCTGTTGTAAAATTTTAAAATTTCACTGCTTTGCCACATCAGCTCCCCTTGCCGTCCTTTGAGAAGTGCTTTTTCTCCTTGCAATCTACAATTATTCCTGCGTTCCCTATCCACTGGCACGTTAGTATAAACCGAGGGCTTCCTTATGTACAAAGGTTTGTGGGGGGTCACGGATAATTACAGCTGTCAGAATGATAAAGTGGTGACGATCAGGGGGCTCCGGAGGGCTTTGACCATAATGGACACAATGGGGACAAAAAGAGTTTCTCGCGTCGCCTTTCCTCACTGACACACGTCTGTCATGTATACACACGCTCTGAACCACCCCACGACGCGCTGTGCCACAAAGCAGTAGAGCGAGCACCGGCAGTGGGAAAGTTTAAGAGGCAATGAGAACTTCGCTTTGAAAAAAATTTCAGGCAACCCATGTCATGTAGGATGTCGAGGACGTACGCGCAATAAGCATCGCAAAGGTTGTAAGACTCGGAATTGCAACCGCCAAAACACGTCCTCTAAGAAAGCGTGCAGTCTAGCTTCCCTCTGCGCGCACTGCGACATCTACTGGCGCCGGCACGAAGTGTAGGCGTAAAAAATAAAAAGGCTTCCATAGAAATTACCTAACGACGTTAGCGTTCAGCGGGGATGCCTCATTGCGTGGAACGTGAGGACACAGCCAGTTTCTTCCATCTTCACTTCAAGGCAAACACGTGTTCGTGCTTGCGTTTCTGGAATTTTCGTTCGCCATGTCCACGGAGTATATATCGGCCCCACTGTAACACCTCACAACAGAAAGTCCTGTCTTCTCGGCGATTCTACAAGTCATTAGCATGAGGGTGGGTATTGACGTTTTGTTCAGCCACGGCCCAAAAAATATTGTGTGCGGGGTGCGGCTTCGCGTCGGCGATCAGGAATGTGTTCTGTGTTATGACTCGAGGCAGAATGGAAAGGCGATGGAGAAATCGCAGTCGCGTAGAATGTTCAAGACAAGCACCATGACACTTTTAAATGTGAACGTCGGCAGAGATCTACCACTTTGTAATGCCTTTGGCTAAGCATAGTTTTAACAATCACAACCAAAAAGATTGCGAGGTAAGAGGAGTATAGGCTTCTTGGTTTGAAGCAGAAAAATTTTTAAAATCGTTATTTTGGCTTAGTCTCGAAAGAGAGAAAAAAAGCACCCGTAAGAACAAGACAATATATTACACGTGGAAAGTGTGGTCTCGCTTGAACAATTTGATAATCGACCTAGGCCTGTGTGGCAAGAAAAGTACCACAGCAGAAGGCTCAAGAAACCAGCGCAGGTGAAGAAAAATTAGCAATGTATGAGGTGCCGCTAAAGAAAAATAATGATTGCCTGTTCGGGAAGATGAAATTCCGCATTTTTGATATGAGCCTTTTCAATATAAGTGTCGGGCAACCAATTTTTTCCGAATGAATAGAAACCCAATTCAATTTGAAGGTCAGCGACCGGAACACAACACCCTCACCTGGAGGGGCGCACTGCAAGAAGGAAAGTGGAGAGGGAAAGGTAGGAAGGGGAAAGGTCGCCTCTCGCAGCTGAGGCGGGCGGTCAGTTGTCCGCTGACGTCGCTGCCGATCGGACGCCGCCGAGCACGCTGTCTGCGCCCATACGGTGTAAGTACCCCTTCAAATACCAGGATGAGTTTCGACAGGTGTCTTAACGTCACTGCTCTTCTCTCGCAGGCGACGGAGAAGATCGGGAAAATTAAAAAGGGCGTGAAAAGTCGAAAAGGCCGCAAGAAGTCCCGAAGCCTTCACCATGAGGTATTGCTGCGGCAGTTGCTCAAAAAGTGGTCCTGGCTCGACGACTCTCAAAGAAGCACCTCAAGCGACGAAGAGGACAGCGATGACAACGATTGTGGGCCTTCTTTACCTGTTGTCCCTGGCTCCGTCGTGAAGCGTGGGCGAAATGATTGTGATGGTGAGGACACACATATTTCGAACAAATGTTCAGCGGATCATGGAGGAGTCTTGCCCAATTTCGCAGATGGAGAGCCTGGCCCGTCCAAGCGCCCCAGAATGGACGATGAAGAATGTTCTGATTCCTCTTTAGAGTCTAGCGGTAACCAGGACATTTACAGTTCACCGCAGCTTCAAGACGGGTATGACCCTTACCCAATAAATGTTGCGCCTTTCCCCGACTGGCTCGACATTGAAGGAACGGTGTCGGACGAGCCAGTGCAAGACCCTGATCTGTCTTTTCTTGATATCTAGTGCTTTTTTAAGGTGTTTTTGTCTCGTGTCATGTTTGTAGTGTAATATTTACCTACGCTTCACTACACATGTTCTCGTTTTCTACAACAAATGAATTATGTAGGTTTATAATACTGCCAGTGTATTCTAGGTAATAAAGTACACGTCCTTTTTTGATTGCGATATCACTTTTGGTGCATGCTGTTGTCTGCATTGATTTTTTGTTTTTCGTATCAAATGTTGCATGAAAGTGTTTATTACTCTATGTATAGCAAAGTAGTAAAAAATGATTTACACAGATGGCGACACCCCACGAAAACATGTCCTAAATTTAGACGCATAATTGCAACAAGAACACGAAAAGTAAATTTGCTGGCTAGCATAAGTTCAATACACAGACCGACAAAAATCTAACAATGTTTGGGCGCTGATCAAGCGCAATATTTTGTTTAGGGCCTGATTTATTCGATTGTGACAGACACACACAAAAAACAAGTGAAAAGACAGCCTGCCATTGGGTTTACCTAACATTGTGCATCACTGCCACAACTATAATCACACGGAAAACAGCCATTGAATAATACTGAAAAATTTGAAGGCGGTGCGTTATCTGCTGAAGATATAGTGCAGTGAATAAATAGAGGCGCTCCAAATTTTACGAATTATGGCAGGTAAAAAAAAAACTGACGTAGATCCTACGCAATGTTATAATAAATTTCAGCGAGGCATTCTGCACGGATGATTTTCACTCACAATAAATAGCGGTGACGTTGACGGCGAAAGCCTAATTTCTACAACGTTTAGTCTAGCAGGAGTGGTGAGTTCATGTTAAACGTTACCAGGGTGCACCACTGCTGCTTGTTTGCGTATAGCACGGAAACACACAGGAAGAGGTGTTTGTTTCAGGGGTTGTGCACCATATTTCAGAACTTCTGAGACGGATTGGCGTTGTGATTGTACGACATGGCACATAGCGTCGTCGCCGAAGTACAAAACTTGAATTTGATTAGAGGGCTGTCCTTGCCTAAACCATAATCGTACTAGAAGACGCGCCATAACGGTGCACTCCGTATAAATATTGAAGACGTAATCTTGTTTACCGTGTCCCAACATATATGTGCGTGTGTGCTTTTTATTTGGCCCCCGACGAAATGCGGCTGCCGCTATCAGTATCATGTCAACGACTTCTAGGAATTCCAAGGCCAGCAAGCTAGCGTGCAAGTTACCTTTTCCGTCGTTTCCATGGACCCTGCGACGCGCTATAATTGTTGCGGCTGTGCTTCTGCACACAGTGCGAAATACGTCCGCTAGACATATGTGCGTAGCGTTTGTTTTTCAGAAATTGCATTAACGTAGTGTACCGTACCTGGAACTGAAGTTACTCCAGTTTCCGCGCTACCGCTGTTGTAAAATTTTAAAATTTCACTGCTTTGCCACATCACCTCCCCTTGCCGTCCTTTGAGAAGTGCCTTTTCTCCTTGCAATCTGCAATTATTGCTGCGTTCCCTATCCACTGGCACACTGTGGTATAAACTTTTTTAAAACATGGTTGAAGTGCCTCAGACAGGCTGGCCAACGTTTCGATAGGTGGACGTATCTTCGTCAAAGGCGGCCTCGTCATCCTCGGCGTGTTAGTTTTAAAGGGTTAGTGCAGTGACGTCACGTGCGGGTGTTGTCGCTGGCGGCTGGTTTTAAAGAGAGAGATTACAAGAGGGAACAGGCGTTGTCCTCCGACGTCTGTGAGCCTCATTCTCAAGACGAAGGGACAAGAGTGTGAGAGTGGGCACGCGGGGAGGAAAGAAAAGAAATAGAAGCAGAAAAAAGGGGGAAAAAACGAAAAAAAACAGGGGGAAGCCAGGGCCATACCAAGACACAACAAAGGGGGGGGGGGGGTGAAAGAAAAAGAAAGAGAAAAATGAAATCTTTAAGAAATACGGGGGCTTGGGAGCGTGTTGGGGATGCGAAAGGTTGGGAGGTATTCAGGGGAGTCGTTGGCGGCATGTTTTTGAGGCATTAGAACGGCCGGTCAAGCAATAGGTCGAGTAATTTTGAAATAGTTAAGGTCGCGACGACTAGTCTGCGGTGCAATGTGTGGGGTGACTGAAAGGCAGCGGCATGGTCTTTCAAGGGGCACTGCCCCACGCGCTTAACGTAGGTGTCCTTAAGGCGGCATCCAGAAGGCGATACCCCGGTTGAGGCGCCGAAAAAGGCATATTGACTTCGGAATGTGTTGTCGAGGGGGTTTCAAAAAAAAGACTAAAAAAGGGGGCAGGGGGAAGGGGGGGGCGAAATCGGTATAGCAAACAGGAGGGTGACGCGTGAAGAAGCGGGCGCGGGCAAGTGTACATGGAAGAAGGGGATCGTACACTTGGTGTAGACGTAAAATCCTGAAAGAGTACATTAAATTGAGTAGTAGGCAGGAAATTTTTTTTTTCTTTTCCTTTTCCCGTTCTCCGCCTCTCCCCCCCCTTTTTTTCCTCCGAAATGAAAGAGTAGGTGAGGTTAAGAATTAAAGTTGGCTGGTGGCCTAATGTGTTTTGTGTATTGGTTGATGATATGAGAGTTTCAGATTTAAGTTACAGCTTTTAAAGATTCTAAGTTGCCGCGTGCCAAATTAATTCCTGTCGGGTGTAGGCAGTTAAACTTGTGTATGAGGTATGATTCCGTGTACTTCCTTTCGCGAGGGGAACGGAAATTTGTTTGTAGTATATAGAGCCTTGCTTTGTCAAACATATGTCCATGTTCATTAAAGTGGCTGGCTACTGCTTTGGGTAAATTGTGTTTTGTGTCCGCGCGGTGACCATTGAGTCTTGTATTGATTTGTTGTCCGGTCTCACCTATGTATTGTTTGCTACAAGCGGCGCATTCTAGACAGTAGACTACATTGCTTGATGTGCAGGTGAAAGCCGAAGTTACCTTGTGTGTGTAATTCGACGCTGTACTTTTTACTGTAGTAGTGGATTGAATGTGTTTGCATGTAGAGCACCTGGGGCGACCACAGGGATTGGTTCCCAACTTCTTTTTCTGTAGTTTGGCATGCACAAGAACATCTTTAACATTAGTGTTGCGTCTGTAGGCTACTCTGGGAGGGTCGGGAAAAATCTTCTTAAGTTTCTGGTTGCTGGTGAGAATCGGGTAGTGTTTACTTAGGATGTTATTCACGTTTGGGAGTGCGTTTGAGAATTTAGTAGTAAGAAGAGGCGTTGTTGTTCTTGTGATCTTCGGGCCGGGCTTGAGGACCTCGGCTCGATCAAGTTTGGTTGCAGCGATGTAAGCTGTTTGAAGGTCACTGTTTGGGTGGTTCCTGTTTGATAGCGTTTCTTTAAGGTGATCGAGTCTATCTATGTAGTCTTGGTTTTCAACGCAAATGCGATGTAGTCGTGTGGCTTGGCCTTTAAAGATGCCAATAAAGAAAGGCGTCAGGCAGGGAGATACGATATCTCCAATGCTATTCACAGCGTGTTTACAGGAGGTATTCAGAGACCTGGATTGGGAAGAATTGGGGATAAAAGGTAATGGAGAATACCTTAGTAACTTGCGATTCGCTGATGATATTGCCTTACTTAGTAACTCAGGGGACCAATTGCAATGCATGCTCACTGACCTGGAGAGGCAAAGCAGAAGAGTGGGTCTAAAAATTAATCTGCAGAAAACTAAGGTAATGCTTAACAGTCTAGGGAGAGAACAGCAATTTACAATAGGCAGCGAGGCACTGGAAGTCGTAAGGGAATACATCTACTTGGGGCAGGTAGTGACGGCGGATCCGGATCATGAGACGGAAATAATCAGAAGAATAAGAATGGGCTGGGGTGCGTTTGGCAGGCATTCCCAAATCATGAACAGCAGGTTGCCATTATCCCTCAAGAGAAAAGTATATAATAGCTGTGTCTTACCAGTACTCACCTACGGGGCAGAAACCTGGAGGCTTACGAAAAGGGTTCTACTCAAATTGAGGACGACACAACGAGCTATGGAAAGAAGAATGATAGGTGTAACGTTAAGGGATAAGAAAAGAGCAGATTGGGTGAGGGAACAAACGCGAGTTAATGACATCTTAGTTGAAATCAAGAAAAAGAAATGGGCATGGGCAGGACATGTAATGAGGAGGGAAGATAACCGATGGTCATTAAGGGTTACGGACTGGATCCCAAGGGAAGGGAAGCGTAGCAGGGGGCGGCAGAACGTTAGGTGGGCGGATGAGATTAAGAAGTTTGCAGGCACGGCATGGCCACAATTAGTACATGACCGGGGTTGTTGGAGAAGCATGGGAGAGGCCTTTGCCCTGCAGTGGGCGCAACCAGGCTGATGATGATGATGATGATGATGATGATGATGATGATGATGTTTGCAATGTCGGGGATGGTGGCTGGTATATTCTAGGTACTGTTGTTTGTCGAAAGGTTTCCTATACAGCGTTGTCTTTAGTTCACCATTGTCAATGTATATTGTTGTGTCCAAAAAGTTTATGCGCTCAGTTGAGGATTCTGATGTGAATTTTATTGTTGGGTGAACAGAATTTAGAAAGGATACATATTTATCTTGATTGTCTTGGCCATGTCCCCAGATTATGAGTATGTCGTCTATGTATCGTAGGTATGTGTGGGGCTTGGTAGTGCAGCGCGATAGGAAATCTGTTTCTAGAATCCCCATAAATATGTTCGCGTAGGTTGGTGCAAAAGGCGTACCCATGCTTGTACCATGTATCTGTAGGTAGTAACTCTCTTCAAATTCGTAGTAGGTATGTGTGAGAACTAATTCAAGGAGAGACAGGTAAACTTCAGTAGAGTGTTGTGCACTGTGTTTAGACAGCGTTTGTTTTATCGAAGATAACCATGCCGCCAACGACTCCCCTGAATACCTCCTAACCTTTCGCATCCCCAACACGCTCCCAAGCCCCCGTATTTCTTAACGATTTCATTTTTCTATTTCTTTTTCTTTCACCCGCCCCCCCTTTGTTGTGTCTTGGTACAGCCCTGGCTCCCCCCTGGTTTTTTTTCCTTTTTTCCCCCTTTTTTCTGCTTCTATTTCTTTTCTTTCCTCCCCGCGTGCCCACTCTCACGCTCTTCTCCCTTCGTCTTGAGAATGAGGCTCACAGACGTCGGACGACAACGCCTGTTCCCTCTTGTAATCTCTCTCTTTAAAACCAGCCGCCAGCGACAACACCCGCACGTGACGTCACTGCACTAACCCTTTAAAACTAACACGCCGAGGATGACGAGGCCGTCTTTGACGAAGATAGGTCCACCTATCGAAACGTTGGCCAGCCTGTCTGAGGCACTTCAACCCTGTTTTAAAAAAGTTTATACCACAGTGTGCCATTCCATCTGCCAGCCCCTTTCTTGTTTTTGGACTTCCATGACAGCTGACGATGACGGAACAGGGTAAGTGCCCCTTGTTATCCTTTGCCCATGTAGCAATCCTTGGAGACAGCCAGTACAGATACCTGAAGGAACATTTTCCACCAGGCCCACACGCGCCATACATAAAACACCTTAGTGGGGCACAAACATCAGATATTCTACCGCTAGTATGTGATGCGCCAATTGACACCACACACTTTATTATCAATGTAGGCACAAACAACCTAAGAACACAAAGCGCCGCGGACATGATAGAGTCCATGAGCGACGTAATAAGAACCATTCAAGCCGCTCGCCCGAACGCACACATAACCAGAACGCCTGTCGCTCCCCGCCTACAAAACTAACACCGCCCACTATTCTACCAAACTAATGCACTCATGAAACACAATGAGGAGGTTAACAAGCTAAACTCACTAATTTTCAACTTAGAAAACGTCCATAAGAATGTTGACACCATGCACCACGCGGAAATACACGAAGCACCACACGAACACCTAGCTTGGGATGGCTTCCACTTGAACCGCAGTGGAATAGAGCTAGTTTCCCAATACATCAAGTCCTTTATTAAGGACAAGTACAGAAAAACTCTTTTAAATTCCACCTCAAATACCACCTCCACCAACTCTGCGGAACGTGCAACCGCGAACAACACAACTGTGACAGTCACTTCGAGGACACAGGGAATACAGACAGTGGAATGTGAAACAAGCCACTGCACAAGTGAAACAGTCAACACAAGAACAGTTGGAACACAGACAGTGGAATGTGAAAAGAACCAGAAGGCACACACACCACCAAAAATGACATCAACCACTATGCAAACAGACACAATGGCAACATACAACAGAAAACCCACCACCGAAGTCTACACACAGACCCCCACACGCCTGCCTGCACACACACAAACTCAGAGACCGAGATCGAATTAAGCCAGGCATACGATAATAAACCGGCCGAACGGAAAAACACCCCACGCAAATCTGCCCGCAAGAAGACAAGTAAATGACAGACATCGCAAATCAATAATTCCTCAATGCCACGAAGCACCGAATTCCTACAGGCTAGAAAACTTACCAAAAAACATGTGAGCTACACCTCCCATCTGAAAACCTACACAAGCTGCACCGAGAAAATTATAATTTCTAAAGGCCTAACACTCAAGGCTGTACCAGCTCTAGGAACACTCCCACCACACCATAGCGCAAACTGGCAAACAACATTACATAATGCCTCACTTTCACTTTTGAATATCCTCAAAGAACACTGCGAAGAGCAAATCGAAACTTTTAACCACAGACTTATGAACATAACCCTGACACCAGATGAGAAGAGAGATTTAGAACATTACGGCGAAAAACAATCTAGAAAATTGGATCAAAAACAAAGTAAAAAAGAGAATTTTAATCAAAAAACAACCTTCCAGCCAAACAGCCACCACACCCAGAGAAGAGGGACCTCGAGCTTAGAAGGACCAGACAGTAAGGAAATTTCCGCAGAACTAAACCGCTCCAATGTTATAGACATTTCTAAAACATTAAGTCAAAAAGAAATAGCCGTACTCAGCAAGGGCTGAAACTTTTGCCCCACGAACAACACAATAAATGAATTCGAGCTTCACAAGGACCTCTCAGAATTCTCCCGACGAATGCGCATCCGACGCTTTTTTGCAGACACACCAAACACCGGGACGACACCACTTAGAGCCCAATCCACTTGGACTCCCGAACCAGAACAAGCCATAGAACTTGACATATACCTTAAAACTATCACTAAAGAAATTATAAGCCAATCCAAGACATCTAAGCGACCTAAAAACATAACTGCGTCGGAGAGTCATATCATTTCAAATCTGAGCTGCCGGAATGACATTGTTATTAAGGAAGCAGATAAGGGTGGAAGTATAGTTATTTGGCCAATAGAAAAATACAAGCACGAGGCTTACAGACAACTAAACAACCCAGAACATTACCGCAAACTAGATAACGATCCGTAATTGTCCTATACAGTGACAATTACCAACAGGCTGAAATCACTTTTGGCTGATGAATTGATAACACCATCAGAATACAAATTTCTTAAACCAAGCAACAAAACTGCCGGACGTTTTTACCTCCTTCCGAAAATTCATAAAATTCCATCCGCTGAACTATACACTGCTATTATCCCAGGCCGTCCGATAGTATCAAACAACAACACCCCGACAGAGAGCATCTCCACATTCCTTAACCACTACCTTGGTAACTTGCCGAAAACACTTCCGTCATTTGTACAAGATACGCCCCACCTGCTGAGAATTATAGAAGACATTAATACTAAAGGCACACTACCCCACAACACAATTCTCGCAACACTAGACGTCACGGCGCTGTACACCAACATTCCAATCCCTGATGGTTTATCTTCGATAAAACAAACGCTGTCTAAACACAGTGCACAACACTCTACTGAAGTTTACCTGTCTCTCCTTGAATTAGTTCTCACACATAACTACTTCGAATTTGAAGAGAGTTACTACCTACAGATACATGGTACAAGCATGGGTACGCCTTTTGCACCAACCTACGCGAACATATTTATGGGGATTCTAGAAACAGATTTCCTATCGCGCTCCACTACCAAGCCCCACACATACCTACGATACATAGACGACATACTCATAATCTGGGGACATGGCCAAGACAGTCTAGATAAATATGTATGCTTTCTAAATTCTGTTCACCCAACAATAAAATTCACATCAGAATCCTCAACTGAGCGCATAAACTTTCTGGACACAACAATATACACTGACAATGGTGAACTAAAGACAGCGCTGTATAGGAAACCTTTCGACAAACAACAGTACCTAGAGTATACCACCCACCATCCCAGACATTGCAAACAAGGCATCTTTAAAGGCCAAGCCACACGACTACGCCGCATTTGCATTGAAAACCAAGACTACATAGATAGACTCGATCACCTTAAAGAAACGCTATCAAACAGGAACCACCCAAACAGTGACCTTGAAACAGCTTACATCGCTGCAACCAAACTTGATCGAGCCGAGGTCCTCAAGCCCCGCCCGAAGATCACAAGAACAACAACGCCTCTTCTTACTACTAAATTCTCAAACGCACTCCCAAACGTGAATAACATCCTAAGTAAATACTACCCGATTCTCACCAGCAACCAGAAACTTAAGAAGATTTCTCCCGACCCTCCCAGAGTAGCCTACAGACGCAACACTAATTTTAAAGATGTTCTTGTGCATGCCAAACTACAGAAAAAGAAGAAGTTGGGAACCAATCCCTGTGGTCGCCCCAGGTGCTCTACATGCAAACACATTCAATCCACTACTACAGTAAAAAGTACAGCGTCGAATTACACACACAAGGTAACTTCGGCTTTCACCTGCACATCAAGCAATGTAGTCTACTGTCTAGAATGCGCCGCTTGTAGCAAACAATACATAGGTGAGACCGGACAACAAATCAATACAAGACTCAATGGTGATCGCGCGGACACAAAACACAATTTACCCAAAGCAGTAGCCAGCCACTTTAATGAACATGGACATATGTTTGACAAAGCAAGGCTATATATATTACAAACAAATTTCCGTTCCCCTCGCGAAAGGAAGTACACGGAATCATACCTCATACACAAGTTTAATTGCCTACACCCGACAGAAATTAATTTGGCACGCGGCAACTTAGAATATTTAAAAGCTGTAACTTAAATCTGAAACTCTCATATCATCAATCAATACACAAAACACATTAGGCCACCAGCCAACTTTAATTGTTAACCTTACCTACTCTTTCATTTCGGAGGAAAAGAGGGGGGGAGAGGGGGAGAAGGGGAAAAGGAAAAGAAAAAAAATTTCCTGCCTACTACTCAATTTAATGTACTCTTTCAGGATTTTACGTCTACACCAAGTGTCCGATCCCCTTCTTCCAT
Organism: Dermacentor albipictus; assembly: GCF_038994185.2. Lineage (NCBI taxonomy): Eukaryota > Metazoa > Arthropoda > Arachnida > Ixodida > Ixodidae > Dermacentor > Dermacentor albipictus. Next base: position 87,259,756 of record NC_091826.1, on the reverse strand, counting down.
GTACACTTGCCCGCGCCCGCTTCTGCACGCGTCACCCTCCTGTTTGCTATACCGATTTCGCCCCCCCCTTCCCCCTTTTTTAGTCTTTTTTTTGAAACCCCTTCGACAACACATTCCGAAGTCAATATGCCTTTTTCGGCGCCTCAACCTGGAGTATCGCCTTCTGGATGCCGCCGTAACGACACCTACGTTAAGCGCGTGGGGCAGTACCCCTTGAAAGACCATGCCGCTGCCTTTCAGTCACCCCACACATTGCACCGCAGACTACTCGTCGCTACCTTAACTATTTCAAAATTACTCGACCTATTGCTTGACCGGCCGTTCTAATGCCTCAAAAACATGCCGCCAACGACTCCCCTGAATACCTCCTAACCTTTCGCATCCCCAACACGCTCCCAAGCCCCCGTATTTCTTAAAGATTTCATTTTTCTCTTTCTTTTTCTTTCACCCGCCCCTCCTTTGTTGTGTCTTGGTACGGCCCTGGCTCCCCCCTGTTTTTTTTTCCTTTTTCCCCCTTTTTTCTGCTTCTATTTCTTTTCTTTCCTCCCCGCGTGCCCACTCTCATGCTCTTGTCCCTTCGTCTTGAGAATGAGGCTCACAGACGTCGGACGACAACGCCTGTTCCCTCTTGTAATCTCTCTCTTTAAAACAAGCCGCCAGCGACAACACCCGCACGTGACGTCACTGCACTAACCCTTTAAAACTAACACGCCGAGGATGACGAGGGCGCCTTTGACGAAGATAGGTCCACCTATCGAAACGTTGGCCAGCCTGTCTGAGGCACTTCAACCCTGTTTTAAAAAAGTTTATACCACAGTGTGCCATTCCATCTGCCAGCCCCTTTCTTGTTTTTTGATCCACTGGCACGTTAGTATAAAGCGACGGCTTCCGTATGTACAAAGGTTTGTGGGGGGTGACGGATGATTACAGCTGTCAGAATGATAAAGTGGTGACGATCAGGGGGCTCCGGATGGCATTGACCATAATGGACACAATGGGGACAAAACGAGTTTCTCGCGTCACTTTCCTCACTGACACACGTCTGTCATGTATACGCACGCTCTGAACCACCCCACGACGCGCTGTGCCACAAAGCAGTACAGCGAGCACCAGCATTGGGAATGTTTAAGAGGCAATGAGAACTTCGCTTTGAAAAAAATTTCAGGCAACCCATGTCATGTAGGATGTCGAGAACGTACGTGCAATAAGCATCGCAAAGGTTGTAAGACTCGGAATTGCAACCGCCAAAACACATCCTCTAAGAAAGCGTGCAGTCTAGCTTCCCTCTGCGCGCACTGCGACATCTACTGGCGCCGCCACGAAGTGTAGGCGTAAAAAATAAAAATGCTTCCATAGAAATTAACTAACGACGTTAGCGTTCAGCGGGGATACCTCATTGCGTGGAACGTGAGGACACAGCCAGTTTCTTCCGTCTTCACTTCAAGGCAAACACGTGTTCGTGCTTGCGTTTCTGGAATTTTCGTTCGCCATGTCCACGGAGTATATATCGGCCCCACTGTAACACCTCACAACAGAAAGTCCTCTCTTCTCGGCGATTCTACAAGTCATTAGCATGAGGGTGGTTATTGACGTTTTGTTCAGCCACGGCCCAAAAAATATTGTGTGCGGGGTGCGGCTTCGCGTCAGCGATCAGGAATATGTTCTGTGTTATGACTCGAGGCAGAATGGAAAGGCGATGGAGAAATCGCAGTCGCGTAGAATGTTCAAGACAAGCACCATGACACTTTTAAATGTGAACGTCAGCAGAGATCTACCACTTTGTAACGCCTTTGGCTAAGCATAGTTTTAACAATCACAACCTAAAAGATTGCGAGGTAAGAGGGGTATAGGCTTCTTGGTTTGAAGAAGAAAAAATTTTAAAATTCCTATTTTGGCTTAGTCTCGAAAGAGAGAAAAAAAGCACCCGTAAGAACAAGACAATATATTACACGTGGAAAGTGTGGTCTCGCTGGAACAATTTGATAATCGACCTAGGCCTGTGTGGCAAGAAAAGTACCACAGCAGAAGGCTTAAGAAACCAGCGCAGGTGAAGAAAAATTAGCAATGTATGAGGTGCCGCTAAAGAAAAATAATGATTGCCTGTTCGGGAAGATGAAATTCCGCATTTTTGATATGAGCCTTTTCAATATAAGTCTCGGGCAACCAATTTTTTCCGAATGAATAGAAACCCAATTCAATTTGAAGGTCAGCGACCGGAACACAACACCCTCACCTGGAGGGGCGCACTGCAAGAAGGAAAGTGGAGAGGGAAAGGTAGGAAGGGGAAAGGTCGCCTCTCGCAGCTGAGGCGGGCGGTCAGTTGTCCGCTGACGTCGCTGCCGATCGGACGCCGCCGAGCACGCTGTCTGCGCCCATGCGGTGTAAGTACCCCTTCAAATACCAGGATGAGTTTCGACAGGTGCCTTAACGTCACTGCTCTTCTCTCGCAGGCGACGGAGAAGATCCGGAAAATTAAAAAGGGCGTGAAAAGTCGAAAAGGCCGCAAGAAGTCCCGAAGCCTTCACCGTGAGGTATTGCTGCGGCAGTTGCTCAAAAAGTGGTCCTGGCTCGACGACTCTCAAAGAAGCACCTCAAGCGACGAAGAGGACAGCGATGACAACGATTGTGGGCCTTCTTTACCCGTTGTCCCTGGCTCCGCCGTGAAGCGTGGGCGAAATGATTGTGATGGTGAGGACACACATATTTCGAACAAATGTTCAGCGGATCATGGAGGAGTCTTGCCCAATTTCGCAGATGGAGAGCCTGGCCCGTCCAAGCGCCCCAGAATGGACCATGAAGAATGTTCTGATTCCTCTTTAGAGTCTAGTGGTAACCAGGACATTTACAGTTCACCTCAGCTTCAAGACGGGTATGACCCTTACCCAATAAATGTTGCGCCTTTCCCAGACTGGCTCGACATTGAAGGAACGGTGTCGGACGAGCCAGTGCAAGACCCTGATCTGTCTTTTCTTGATATCTAGTGCTTTTTTTAGGTGTTTTTGTCTCGTGTCATGCTTGTAGTGTAATATTTAACTACGCTTCACTACACATGTTATCGTTTTCTACAACAAATGATTTATGTAGGTTTATAATACTGGCAGTGTATTCTAGGTAATAAAGTACACGTCCTTTTTTGATTGCGATATCACTTTTGGTGCATGCTGTTGTCTGCATTGATTTTTTGTTTTTCGTATCAAATGTTGCATGAAAGTGTTTATTATTCTATGTATAGCAAAGTAGTAAAAAATGATTTACACAGATGGCGACACTCCGCGAAAACAAGTCCTAAATTTAGACTCATAATTGCAACAAGAACACGAAAATTAAATTTACTGGCTTGCATAGGTTCATTACAGAGACCGATAAAAATCTGACAATGTTTGGGCGCTGATCAAGCGCAATATTTTGTTTAAGAACTGATTTATTCGATTATGACAGACACACACAAAAGACAAACGAAAGGACAGCCTGCCATTGGATTTACCGAACGTGCATCGCAGCCACAACTATAATCACACGGAAAACAGCCATTGAATAATACTGAAAAATTTGAAGGCGGTGCGTTATCTGCTAAAGATATAGTGCAGAGAATAAATAGAGGCGCTCCAAATTTTACGAATTGTGGCAGGTAAAAAAAAACTGACGTAGATCCTACGCAATGTTATAATAAATGTGAGCGAGGCATTCTGCACATATGATTTTGACTCAAAATAAATAGCGGTGACGTTGACGGCGAAAGCCTAATTTCTACTACGTTTAGGCTAGCAGGAGTGGTGAGCTCATGTTAAACGTTACCTAGGGTGCACCACTGCTGCTTGTTTGCGTATAGCACGGAAACACACAGGAAGAGGTGTTTGTTTCAGGGGTTGTGCACCATATTTCAGAACTTCTGAGAGGGATTGGAGTTGTGATTGTACCACATGGCACATTGCGTCATCGCCGAAGTACAAAACTTGAATTTGATTAGAGGGCTGTCCTTGCCTAAACCATAATCGTACTAGAAGACGCGCCATAGCGGTGCACTCCGTATAAGTATTGAAGACGTAATCTTGTTTACCGTGTCCGAACATATATCTGCGTGTGTGCTTTTTATTTGGCCCCCGACGAAATGCGGCTGCTGCTGTCAGTATCATGTCAACGACCTCTAGGAATTCCAAGGCCAGCAAGCTATCGTGGCGCGAATAGAAGTGGTGATTTTTCGATTTACCCTTTCCGTCGTTTTCCATGGACGCTGCTACGCGCTATAATTGTTGCGGCTGTGCTTCTGCATGGCGTGCGAAATTTGTCCGCTAGACATATGTGCATAGCGTTACTTTTTCAGAAATTGCATTAACGAAGTGTACCGTACCTGGAACTGAAGTTACTCCAGTTTCCCCGCTACCGCTGTTGTAAAATTTTAAAATTTCACTGCTTTGCCACATCACCTCCCCTTGCCGTCCTTTGAGAAGTGCCTTTTCTCCTTGCAATCTGCAATTATTGCTGCGTTCCCTATCCACTGGCACACTGTGGTATAAACTTTTTAAAACATGGTTGAAGTGCCTCAGACAGGCTGGCCAACGTTTCGATAGGTGGACGTATCTTCGTCAAAGGCGGCCTCGTCATCCTCGGCGTGTTAGTTTTAAAGGGTTAGTGCAGTGACGTCACGTGCGGGTGTTGTCGCTGGCGGCTGGTTTTAAAGAGAGAGATTACAAGAGGGAACAGGTGTTGTCCTCCGACGTCTGTGAGCCTCATTCTCAAGACGAAGGGACAAGAGTGTGAGAGTGGGCACGCGGGGAGGAAAGAAAAGAAATAGAAGCAGAAAAAAGGGGGAAAAAACGAAAAAAAAACAGGGGGGAGCCAGGGCCGTACCAAGACACAACAAAGGGGGGGCGGGTGAAAGAAAAAGAAAGAGAAAAATGAAATCTTTAAGAAATACGGGGGCTTGGGAGCGTTTTGGGGATGCGAAAGGTTGGGAGGTATTCAGGGGAGTCGTTGGCGGCATGTTTTTGAGGCATTAGAACGGCCGGTCAAGCAATAGGTCGAGTAATTTTGAAATAGTTAAGGTCGCGACGACTAGTCTGCGGTGCAATGTGTGGGGTGACTGAAAGGCAGCGGCATGGTCTTTCAAGGGGCACTGCCCCCACGCGCTTAACGTAGGTGTCCTTAAGGCGGCATCTAGAAGGCGATACCCCGGTTGAGGCGCCGAAAAAGGCATATTGACTTCGGAATGTGTTGTCGAGGGGGTTTCAAAAAAAAGACTAAAAAAGGGGGCAGGGGGAAGGGGGGGCGAAATCGGTATAGCAAACAGGAGGGTGACGCGTGCAGAAGCGGACGCGGGCAAGTGTACATGGAAGAAGGGGATCGTACACTTGGTGTAGACGTAACCTCCTGAAAGAGTACATTAAATTGAGTAGTAGGCAGGAATTTTTTTTTTCTTTTCCTTTTCCCCTTCTCCGCCTCTCCCCCCCTTTTTTCCTCCGAAATGAAAGAGTAGGTGAGGTTAAGAATTAAAGTTGGCTGGTGGCCTAATGTGTTTTGTGTATTGGTTGATGATATGAGAGTTTCAGATTTAAGTTACAGCTTTTAAAGATTCTAAGTTGCCGCGTGCCAAATTAATTCCTGTCAGGTGTAGGCAGTTAAACTTGTGTATGAGGTATGATTCCGTGTACTTCCTTTCGCGAGGGGAACGGAAATTTGTTTGTAGTATATAGAGCCTTGCTTTGTCAAACATATGTCCATGTTCATTAAAGTGGCTGGCTACTGCTTTGGGTAAATTGTGTTTTGTGTCCGCGCGGTGACCATTGAGTCTTGTATTGATTTGTTGTCCGGTCTCACCTATGTATTGTTTGCTACAAGCGGCGCATTCTAGACAGTAGACTACATTGCTTGATGTGCAGGTGAAAGCCGAAGTTACCTTGTGTGTGTAATTCGATGCTGTACTTTTTACTGTAGTAGTGGATTGAATGTGTTTGCATGTAGAGCGCCTGGGGCGACCACAGGGATTGGTTCCCAACTTCTTCTTTTTCTGTAGTTTGGCATGCACAAGAACATCTTTAAAATTAGTGTAGCGTCTGTAGGCTACTCTGGGAGGGTCGGGAGAAATCTTCTTAAGTTTCTGGTTGCTGGTGAGAATCGGGTAGTATTTACTTAGGATGTTATTCACGTTTGGGAGTGCGTTTGAGAATTTAGTAGTAAGAAGAGGCGTTGTTGTTCTTGTGATCTCCGGGCCGGGCTTGAGGACCTCGGCTCGATCAAGTTTGGTTGCAGCGATGTAAGCTGTTTGAAGGTCACTGTTTGGGTGGTTCCTGTTTGATAGCGTTTCTTTAAGGTGATCGAGTCTATCTATGTAGTCTTGGTTTTCAACGCAAATGCGACGTAGTCGTGTGGCTTGGCCTTTAAAGATGCCTTGTTTGCAATGTCTGGGATGGTGGCTGGTATATTCTAGGTACTGTTGTTTGTCGAAAGGTTTCCTATACAGCGTTGTCTTTAGTTCACCATTGTCAATGTATATTGTTGTGTCCAGAAAGTTTATGCGCTCAGTTGAGGATTCTGATGTGAGTTTTATTGTTGGGTGAACAGAATTTAGAAAGGATACATATTTATCTAGACTGTCTTGGCCATGTCCCCAGATTATGAGTATGTCGTCTATGTATCGTAGGTATGTGTGGGGCTTGGTAGTGCAGCGCGATAGGAAATCTGTTTCTAGAATCCCCATAAATATGTTCGCGTAGGTTGGTGCAAAAGGCGTACCCATGCTTGTACCTTGTATCTGTAGGTAGTAACTCTCTTCAAATTCGTAGTAGGTATGTGTGAGAACTAATTCAAGGAGAGACAGGTAAACTTCAGTAGAGTGTTGTGCACTGTGTTTAGACAGCGTTTGTTTTATCGAAGATAACCATGCCGCCAACGACTCCCCTGAATACCTCCTAACCTTTCGCATCCCCAACACGCTCCCAAGCCCCTGTATTTCTGAAAGATTTCATTTTTCTATTTCTTTTTCTTTCACCCGCCCCCCCCCTTTGTTGTGTCTTGGTACGGCCCTGGCTCCCCCCTGGTTTTTTTTCCTTTTTCCCCCTTTTTTCTGCTTCTATTTCTTTTCTTTCCTCCCCGCGTGCCCACTCTCACGCTCTTGTCCCTTCGTCTTGAGAATGCGGCTCACAGACGTCGGACGACAACGCCTGTTCCCTCTTGTAATCTCTCTCTTTAAAACCAGCCGCCAGCGACAACACCCGCACGTGACGTCACTGCACTAACCCTTTAAAACTAACACGCCGAGGATGACGAGGCCGCCTTTGACGAAGATAGGTCCACCTATCGAAACGTTGGCCAGCCTGTCTGAGGCACTTCAACCCTGTTTTAAAAAAGTTTATACCACAGTGTGCCATTCCATCTGCCAGCCCCTTTCTTGTTTTTGGACTTTCATGACAGCTGACGATGACGGAACAGGGTAAGTGCCCCTTGTTATCCTTTGCCCATGTAGCAATCCTTGGAGACAGCCAGTACAGATACCTGAAGGAACATTTTCCACCAGGCCCACACGCGCCATACATAAAACACCTTAGTGGGGCACAAATATCAGATATTCAACCGCTAGTATGTGATGCGCCAATTGACACCACACACTTTATTATCAATGTAGGCACAAACAACCTAAGAACACAAAGCGCCGCGGACACGATAGAGTCCATGAGCGACGTAATAAGAACCATTCAAGCCGCTCGCCCAAACGCACACATAACTATAACGACTGTCGCTCCCCGCCTACAAAACAAACACCGCCCACTATTCTACCAAACTAATGCACTCATGAAACACAATGAGGAGATTAACAAGCTAAACTCACTAATTTTCAACTTAGAAAACGTCCATAAGAATGTTGACACCATGCACCACGCGGAAATACACGAAGCACCACACGAACACCTAGCTTGGGATGGCTTCCACTTGAACCGCAGTGGAATAGAGCTAGCTTCCCAATACATCAAGTCCTTTATTAAGGACAAGTACAGAAAAACTCTTTTAAATTCCACCTCAAATACCACCTCCACCAACTCTGCGGAACGTGCAACCGCGAACAACACAACTGTGACAGTCACTTCGAGGACACAGGGAATACAGACAGTGGAATGTGAAGCAAGCCACTGCACAAGTGAAACAGTCAACACAAGAACAGTTGGAACACAGACAGTGGAATGTGAAAAGAACCAGAAGGCACACACACCACCAAAAATGACATCAACCACTATGCAAACAGACACAATGGCAACAGACAACAGAAAACCCACCACCGAAGTCTACACACAGACCCCCACACGCCTGACTGCACACACACAAACTCAAACAGAGACCGAGATCGAATTAAGCCAGGCATACGATAATAAACCGGCCGAACGGAAAAACACCCCACGCAAATCTGCCCGCAAGAAGACAAGTAAATGACAGACATCGCAAATCAATAATTCCTCAATGCCACGAAGCACCGAATTCCTACAGGCTAGAAAACTTACCAAAAAACATGTGAGCTACACCTCCCATCTGAAAACCTACACAAGCTGCACCGAGAAAATTATAATTCCTAAAGGCCTAACACTCAAGGCTGTACCAGCTCTAGGAACACTCCCACCACACCATAGCGCAAACTGGCAAACAACATTACATAATGCCTTACTTTCACTTTTGAATATCCTCAAAGAACACTGCGAAGAGCAAATCGAAACTTTTAACCACAGACTTATGAACATAACCCTGACACCAGATGAGAAGAGAGATTTAGAACATTACGGCGAAAAACAATCTAGAAAATTGGATCAAAAACAAAGTAAAAAAGAGAATTTTAATCAAAAAACAACCTTCCAGCCAAACAGCCACCACACCCAGAGAAGAGGGACCTCGAGCTTAGAAGGACCAGACAGTAAGGAAATTTCCGCAGAACTAAACCGCTCCAATGTTATAGACATTTCTAAAACATTAAGTCAAAAAGAAATAGCCGTACTGAGCAAGGGCTTAAACTTTTGCCCCACGAACAACACAATAAATGAATTCGAGCTTCACAAGGACCTCTCAGAATTCTCCCGACGAATGCGCATCCGACACTTTTTTGCAGAGACACCAAACACCGGGACGCCCCCACTTAGAGCCCAATCCACTTGGACTCCCGAACCAGAACAAGCCATAGAACTTGACATATACCTTAAAACTATCACTAAAGAAATTATAAGCCAATCCAAGACATCTAAGCGACCTAAAAACATAACTGCGTCGGAGAGTCATATCATTTCAAATCTGAGCTGCCGGAATGACATTGTTATTAAGGAAGCAGATAAGGGTGGAAGTATAGTTATTTGCCCAATAGAAAAATACAAGCACGAGGCTTACAGACAACTAAACAACCCAGAACATTACCGCAAACTAGATAACGATCCGTAATTGTCCTATACAGTGACAATTACCAACAGGCTGAAATCACTTTTGGCTGATGAATTGATAACACCATCAGAATACAAATTTCTTAAACCAAGCAACAAAACTGCCGGACGTTTTTACCTCCTTCCGAAAATTCATAAAATTCCATCCGCTGAACTATACACTGCTATTATCCCAGGCCGTCCGATGGTATCAAACAACAACACCCCGACAGAGAGCATCTCCACATTCCTTAACCACTACCTTGGTAACTTGCCGAAAACACTTCCGTCATTTGTACAAGATACGCCCCACCTGCTGAGAATTATAGAAGACATTAATACTAAAGGCACACTACCCCACAACACAATTCTCGCAACACTAGACGTCACGGCGCTGTACACCAACATTCCAATCCCTGATGGTTTACCTTCGATAAAACAAACGCTGTCTAAACACAGTGCACAACACTCTACTGAAGTGTACCTGTCTCTCCTTGAATTAGTTCTCACACATAACTACTTCGAATTTGAAGAGAGTTACTACCTACAGATACATGGTACAAGCATGGGTACGCCTTTTGCACCAACCTACGCGAACATATTTATGGGGATTCTAGAAACAGATTTCCTATCGCGCTGCACTACCAAGCCCCACACATACCTACGATACATAGACGACATACTCATAATCTGGGGACATGGCCAAGACAGTCTAGATAAATATGTATGCTTTCTAAATTCTGTTCACCCAACAATAAAATTCACATCAGAATCCTCAACTGAGCGCATAAACTTTCTGGACACAACAATATACACAGACAATGGTGAACTAAAGACAGCGCTGTATAGGAAACCTTTCGACAAACAACAGTACCTAGAATATACCAGCCACCATCCCAGACATTGCAAACAAGGCATCTTTAAAGGCCAAGCCACACGACTACGTCGCATTTGCGTTGAAAACCAAGACTACATAGATAGACTCGATCACCTTAAAGAAACGCTATCAAACAGGAACCACCCAAACAGTGACCTTGAAACAGCTTACATCGCTGCAACCAAACTTGATCGAGCCGAGGTCCTCAAGCCCCGCCCGAAGATCACAAGAACAACAACGCCTCTTCTTACTACTAAATTCTCAAACGCACTCCCAAACGTGAATAACATCCTAAGTAAATACTACCCGATTCTCACCAGCAACCAGAAACTTAAGAAGATTTTTCCCGACCCTCCCAGAGTAGCCTACAGACGCAACACTAATTTTAAAGATGTTCTTGTGCATGCCAAACTACAGAAAAAGAAGAAGTTGGGAACCAATCCCTGTGGTCGCCCCAGGTGCTCTACATGCAAACACATTCAATCCACTACTACAGTAAAAAGTACAGCGTCGAATTACACACACAAGGTAACTTCGGCTTTCACCTGCACATCAAGCAATGTAGTCTACTGTCTAGAATGCGCCGCTTGTAGCAAACAATACATAGGTGAGACCGGACAACAAATCAATACAAGACTCAATGGTGATCGCGCGGACACAAAACACAATTTACCCAAAGCAGTAGCCAGCCACTTTAATAAACATGGACATATGTTTGACAAAGAGAGGCTATATATATTACAAACAAATTTCCGTTCCCCTCGCGAAAGGAAGTACACGGAATCATACCTCATACACAAGTTTAATTGCCTACACCCGACAGAAATTAATTTGGCACGCGGCAACTTAGAATATTTAAAAGCTGTAACTTAAATCTGAAACTCTCATATCATCAATCAATACACAAAACACATTAGGCCACCAGCCAATTTTAATTCTTAACCTTACCTACTCTTTCATTTCGGAGGAAAAGAGGGGGGGAGAGGGGGAGAAGGGGAAAAGGAAAAGAAAAAAAAATTTCCTGCCTACTACTCAATTTAATGTACTCTTTCAGGATTTTACGTCTACACCAAGTGTCCGATCCCCTTCTTCCATTTACACTTGCCCGCGCCCGCTTCTGCACGCGTCACCCTCCTGTTTGCTATACCGATTTCGCCCCCCCCCCTCCTTCCCCCTTATTTAGTCTTTTTTTTGAAACCCCCTCGACAACACATTCCGAAGTCAATATGCCTTTTTCGGCGCCTCAACCTGGAGTATCGCCTTCTGGATGCCACCGTAACGACACCTACGTTAAGCGCGTGGGGCAATACCCCTTGAAAGACCATGCCGCTGCCTTTCAGTCACCCCACACATTGCACCGCAGACTACTCGTCGCTACCTTAAATATTTCAAAATTACTCGACCTATTGCTTGACCGGCCGTTCTAATGCCTCAAAAACATGCCGCCAACGACTCCCCTGAATACCTCCTAACCTTTCGCATCCCCAACACGCTCCCAAGCCCCCGTATTTCTTAAAGATTTCATTTTTCTCTTTCTTTTTCTTTCACCCGCCCCCCATTTGTTGTGTCTTGGTACGGCCCTGGCTCCCCCCTGTTTTTTTTCCTTTTTTCCCCCTTTTTTCTGCTTCTATTTCTTTTCTTTCCTCCCCGCGTGCCCACTCTCATGCTCTTGTCCCTTCGTCTTGAGAATGAGGCTCACAGACGTCGGACGACAACGCCTGTTCCCTCTTGTAATCTCTCTCTTTAAAACAAGCCGCCAGCGACAACACCCGCACGTGACGTCACTGCACTAACCCTTTAAAACTAACACGCCGAGGATGACGAGGGCGCCTTTGACGAAGATAGGTCCACCTATCGAAACGTTGGCCAGCCTGTCTGAGGCACTTCAACCCTGTTTTAAAAAAGTTTATACCACAGTGTGCCATTCCATCTGCCAGCCCCTTTCTTGTTTTTTGATCCACTGGCACGTTAGTATAAAGCGACGGCTTCCGTATGTACAAAGGTTTGTGGGGGGTGACGGATGATTACAGCTGTCAGAATGATAAAGTGGTGACGATCAGGGGGCTCCGGAGGGCATTGACCATAATGGACACAATGGGGACAAAACGAGTCTCTCGCGTCGCCTTTCCTCACTGACACACGTCTGTCATGTATACACACGCTCTGAACCACCCCATGACGCGCTGTGCCACAAAGCAGTACAGCGAGCACCGGCAGTGGGAAAGTTTAGGAGGCAATGAGAACTTCGCTTTGAAAAAAATTTCAGGCAACCCGTGTCAAGTAGGATGTCGACGACGTACGTGCAATAAGCATCGCAAAGGTTGTAAGACTCGGAATTGCAACCGCCAAAGCACGTCCTCTAAGAAAGCGTGCAGTCTAGCTTCCCTCTGCGCGCACTGCGACATCTACTGGCGCCGGCGCGAAGTGTAGGCGTAAGAAAGAAAAATGCTTCCATAGAAATTAACTAACGACGTTAGCGTTCAGCGGGGATGCCTCATTCCGTGGAACTTGAGGACACAGCCAGTTTCTTCCATCTTCCCTTCAAGGCAAACACGTGTTCGTGCTTGCGTTTCTGGAATTTTCGTTCGCCATGTCCATGGAGTATATATCAGCCCCACTGTAACACCTCACAACAGAAAGTCCTGTCTTCTCGGCGATTCTACAAGTCATTAGCATGAGGGTGGTTATTGACGTTTTGTTCAGCCACGGCCCAAAAAATATTGTGTGCGGGGTGCGGCTTCGCGTCGGCGATCAGGAATATGTTCTGTGTTATGACTGGAGGCAGAATGGAAAGGCGATGGAGAAATCGCAGTCGCGTAGAATGTTCAAGACAAGAACCATGACACTTTTAAATGTGAACGTCAGCAGAGATCTACCACTTTGTAACGCCTTTGGCTAAGCATAGTTTTAACAATCACAACCTAAAAGATTGCGAGGTAAGAGGGGTATAGGCTTCTTGGTTTGAAGAAAAAAAATTTTAAAATTGTTATTTTGGCTTAGTGTCGAAAGAGAGAAAAAAAGCACCCGTAAGAACAAGACAATATATTACACGTGGAAAGTGTGGTCTCGCTTGAACAATTTGATAATCGACCTAGGCCTGTGTGGCAAGAAAAGTACCACAGCAGAAGGCTTAAGAAACCAGCGCAGGTGAAGAAAAATTAACAATGTATGAGGTGCCGCTTAAGAAAAATAATGATTCCCTGTTCGGGAAGATGAAATTCCGCATATTTGATATGAGCCTTTTCAATATAAGTGTCGGGCAACCAATTTTTTCCGAATGAATAGAAACCCAATTCAATTTGAAGGTCAGCGACCGGAACACAACACCCTCACCTGGAGGGGCGCACTGCAAGAAGGAAAGTAGAGAGGGAAAGTTAGGAAAGGGAAAGGTCGCCTCTCGCAGCTGACGCGGGCGGTCAGTTCTCCGCTGACGTCGCTGCCGATCGGACGCCGCCGAGCACGCTGTCTGCGCCCATACGGTGTAAGTACCCCTTCAAATACCAGGATGAGTTTCGACAGGTGTCTTAACGTCACTGCTCTTCTCTCGCAGGCGACGGAGAAGATCCGGAAAATTAAAAAGGGCGTGAAAAGTCGAAAAGGCCGCAAGAAGTCCCGAAGCCTTCACCGTGAGGTATTGCTGCGGCAGTTGCTCAAAAAGTGGTCCTGGCTCGACGACTCTGAAAGAAGCACCTCAATCGTCGAAGAGGACAGCGGTGACAACGATTGTGGGCCTTCTTTACCCGTTGTCCCTGGCTCCGCCGTGAAGCGTGGGCGAAATGATATTGATGGTGAGGGCACACATATTTCGAACAAATGTTCAGCGGATCATGGAGGAGTCTTGCCCAATTTTGCAGATGGAGAGCCTGGCCCGTCTAAGCGCCCCAGAATGGACGAGGGAGAATGTTCTGATTCCTTTTTAGAGCCTAGCGGTAACCAGGACATTTACCACTCACCGCAGCTTCAAGACGGGTATGACCCTTACCCAATAAATGTTGCGCCTTTCCCAGACTGGCTCGACATTCAAGGAACGGTGTCGGACGAGCCAGTGCAAGACCCTGATCTGTCTTTTCTTGATATGTAGTGCTTTTTGTAGGTGTTTTTGTCTCGTGTCATGCTTGTAGTGTAATATTTAACTACGCTTCATTACACATGTTATCGTTTTCTACAACAAATTATTTATGTGGGTTTATAATACTGCCAGTGTATTCTAGATAATAAAGTACACGTCCTTTTTTGATTGCGATATCACTTTTGGTGCATGCTGTTGTCTGCATTGATTTTTTGTTTTTCGTATCAAATGTTGCATGAAAGTGTTTATTACTCTATGTATAGCAAAGTAGTAAAAAATGATTTACACAGATGGCGACACTCCACGAAAAGAAGTCCTAACTTTAGACGCATAATTGCAACAAGAACACGAAAAGTAAATTTACTGGCTAGCATAAGTTCAATACACAGACCGACAAAAATCTAACAATGTTTGGGCGCTGATCAAGCGCAATATTTTCTTTAAGGCCTGATTTATTCGATTGTGACAGACACACACAAAAAACAAGTGAAAAGACAGCCTGCCATTGGGTTTACCTAACATTGTGCATCACTGCCACAACTATAATCACACGGAAAACAGCCATTGAATAATACCGAAAAATTTGAAGGCGGTGCGTTATCTGCTGAAGATATAGTGCAGTGAATAAATAGAGGGGCTCCAAATTTTACGAATTATGGCAGGTAAAAAAAAAACTGACGTAGATCCTACGCAATGTTATAATAAATGTGAGCGAGGCATTCTGCACGGATGATTTTGACTCAAAATAAATTGCGGTGACGTTGACGGCGAAAGCCTAATTTCAACAACGTTTAGTCTAGCAGGAGTGGTGAGTTGCAGTTAAACGTTACCTAGGGTGCACCACTGCTGCTTGTTTTCGTATAGTACGCAGAACACACACGGAGAGGTGCTTGTTTCAGGGGTTGTTGCGCACCATATTTCAAAACTTCTAATGGGGATTGGCGTTGTGGTTGTACCACATGGCACATTGCGTCGTCGCCGAAGTACAAAACCTGAATTTGATTAGAGGGCTGTCCTTGCCTAAACCATAATCGTACTAGAAGACGCGCCATAACGGTGCACTCCGTATAAGTATTGAAGCCGTAATCTTCTTTATCGTGTCCCAACCTATATCTGCGTGCGTGCTTTTATTTGGCCCGCGACGAAATGCGGCTGCCACTGTCAGTATCATGTCAACGACCTCTAGGAATTCCAAGGCCAGCAAGCTAGCGTGGCGCGAATAGAAGTGGTGATTTTTCGATATACCCTTTCCGTCGTTTTCCATGGACCCTGCGACGCGCTATAATTGTTGCGGCTGTGCTTCTGCACGCCGTGCGAAATTTGTCCGCTAGACATATGTGCATAGCGTTTGTTTTTCAGAAATTGCATTAACGTAGTGTACCGTACCTGGAACTGAAGTTACTCCAGTTTCCCCGCTACCGCTGTTGTAAAATTTTAAAATTTCACTCCTTTGCCACATCACCTCCCCTTGCCGTCCTTTGAGAAGTGCCTTTTCTCCTTGCAATCTACAATTATTGCTGCGTTCCCTATCCACTGGCACGTTAGTATAAAGCGAGGGCTTCCGTATGTACAAAGGTTTGTGGGGGGTCACGGATAATTACAGCTGTCAGAATGATAAAGTGGTGACGATCAGGGGGCTCCGGAGGGCATTGACCATAATGGACACAATGGGGACAAAACGAGTTTCTCGCGTCACTTTCCTCACTGACACACGTCTGTCATGTATACGCACGCTCTGAACTACCCCACGACGCGCTGTGCCACAAAGCAGTACAGCGAGCACCAGCATTGGGAATGTTTAAGAGGCAATGAGAACTTCGCTTTGAAAAAAATTTCAGGCAACCCATGTCATGTAGGATGTCGAGAACGTACGTGCAAT
Organism: Dermacentor albipictus; assembly: GCF_038994185.2. NCBI lineage: Eukaryota > Metazoa > Arthropoda > Arachnida > Ixodida > Ixodidae > Dermacentor > Dermacentor albipictus. Next base: position 87,243,548 of record NC_091826.1, on the reverse strand, counting down.
AAGCATCGCAAAGGTTGTAAGACTCGGAATTGCAACCGCCAAAACACATCCTCTAAGAAAGCGTGCAGTCTAGCTTCCCTCTGCGCGCACTGCGACATCTACTGGCGCCACCACGAAGTGTAGGCGTAAAAAATAAAAATGCTTCCATAGAAATTAACTAACGACGTTAGCGTTCAGCGGGGATACCTCATTGCGTGGAACGTGAGGACACAGCCAGTTTCTTCCGTCTTCCTTTCAAAGGAAACACGTGTTCGTGCTTGCGTTTCTGGAATTTTCGTTCGCCATGTCCACGGAGTATATATCGGCCCTACTGTAACACCTCACAACAGAAAGTCCTCTCTTCTCGGCGATTCTACAAGTCATTAGCATGAGGGTGGTTATTGACGTTTTGTTCAGCCACGGCCCTAAAAATATTGTGTGCGGGGTGCGGCTTCACGTCGGCGATCAGGAATATGCTCTGTGGTATGACTGGAGGCAGAATGGAAAGGCGATGGAGAAATCGCAGTCGCGTAGAATGTTCAAGACAAGAACCATGACACTTTTAAATGTGAACGTCAGCAGAGATCTACCACTTTGTAACGCCTTTGGCTAAGCATAGTTTTAACAATAACAACCTAAAAGATTGCGAGGTAAGAGGGGTATAGGCTGCTTGGTTTGAAGAAAAAAAATTTTAAAATTCTTATTTTGGCTTCGTCTCGAAAGAGAGAAAAAAAGAACCCGTAAGAACAAGACAATATATTACACGTGGAAAGTGTGATCTCGCTTGAACAATTTGATAATCGACCTAGGCCTGTGTGGCAAGAAAAGCACCACAGCACAAGGCTTAAGAAACCAGCGCAGGTGAAGACAAATTAACAATGTATGAGGTGCCGCTAAAGAAAAATAATGATTGCCTGTTCGGGAAGATGAAATTCCGCATTTTTGATATGAGCCTTTTCAATATAAGTGTCGGGCAACCAATTTTTTCCGAATGAATAGAAACCCAATTCAATTTGAAAGTCAGCGACTGGAACACAACACCCTCACCTGGAGGGGCGCACTGCAAGAAGGAAAGTAGAGAGGGAAATGTAGGAAGGGGAAAGATCGCCTCTCGCAGCTGAGGCGGGCGGTCAGTTGTCCGCTGACGTCGCTGCCGATCGGACGCCGCCGAGCACGCTGTCTGCGCCCATACGGTGTAAGTACCCCTTCAAATACCAGGATGAGTTTCGACAGGTGCCTTAACGTCACTGCTCTTCTCTCGCAGGCGACGGAGAAGATCCGGAAAATTAAAAAGGGCGTGAAAAGTCGAAAAGGCCGCAAGAAGTCCCGAAGCCTTCACCGTGAGGTATTGCTGCGGCAGTTGCTCAAAAAGTGGTCCTGGCTCGACGACTCTCAAAGAAGCACCTCAAGCGACGAAGAGGACAGTGATGACAACGATTGTGGGCCTTCTTTACCCGTTGTCCCTGGCTCCGCCGTGAAGCGTGGGCGAAATGATTGTGATGGTGAGGACACACATATTTCGAACAAATGTTCAGCGGATCATGGAGGAGTCTTGCCCAATTTCGCAGATGGAGAGCCTGGCCCGTCCAAGCGCCCCAGAATGGACGATGAAGAATGTTCTGATTCCTCTTTAGAGTCTAGCGGTAACCAGGACATTTACCGCTCACCGCAGCTTCAAGACGGGTATGACCCTTACCCAATAAATGTTGCGCCTTTCCCAGACTGGCTCGACATTCAAGGAACGGTGTCGGACGAGCCAGTGCAAGACCCTGATCTGTCTTTTCTTGATATGTAGTGCTTTTTGTAGGTGTTTTTGTCTCGTGCCATGCTTGTAGTGTAATATTTAACTACGCTTCAATACACATGTTATCGTTTTCTACAACAAATTATTTATGTGGGTTTATAATACTGCCAGTGTATTCTAGGTAATAAAGTACGCGTCCTTTTTTGATTGCGATATCACTTTTGGTGCATGCTGTTGTCTGCATTGATTTTTTGTTTTTCGTATCAAATGTTGCATGAAAGTGTTTATTACTCTATGTATAGCAAAGTAGTAAAAAATGATTTACACAGATGGCGACACTCCACGAAAACAAGTCCTAACTTTAGACGCATAATTGCAACAAGAACACGAAAAGTAAATTTACTGGCTAGCATAAGTTCAATACACAGACCGACAAAAATCTAACAATGTTTGGGCGCTGATCAAGCGCAATATTTTCTTTAAGGCCTGATTTATTCGATTGTGACAGACACACACAAAAAACAAGTGAAAAGACAGCCTGCCATTGGGTTTACCTAACATTGTGCATCACTGCCACAACTATAATCACACGGAAAACAGCCATTGAATATGACTCTAAAATTTGAAGGCGGTGCGTTATCCGCTGAAGATACAGTGCAGAGAATAAATAGACGCGCTCAAAATTTTACGAAATATGGAAGGTAAAAAAAAACTGACGTGGATCTTACGCAGTGTTATAAAAAATGTGAGCGAGGCATTCTGCACGGGTGATTTTGACTCACAATAAATAGCGGTGACGTTGACGGCGAAAGCTTAATCTATTCTACGTTTATTCTAGCAGGAGCGCTGAGTTGCAGTTAAACGTTACCTAGGGTGCACCACTGCTGCTTGTTTTCGTACACTGTAAACGGAAATAACTCCGAGGTGGGAGTATACTGCTTGTCCTCTAGCCACCCTCCGGTTCGGAGTTTTTTATGCTCCGTATGATCGCAGTAGAATTTTCACTCCGTACGAGCGGAATTTTTGCGTGAAATTATGAGAGGTTTTCTTCTGTCTTTTTTTATTTTTTGCTTTGCAAATGACGGAGTTTTATCGAGGTGCAACGGGAGTATAAAAAGAGGCATCGCGTCAGTTTGCGCGAACCTGTTTACATGCAGAGGCTGCTGGTCAAATTTCGAAATATGCACACGAGACCGCGTCAAATTCGATGAAACAAGTCAATGAAAGCACATAAATCATGACACACATAAACATTCCAGAAACGCCCAATGCAGAAATTTGAAAGACATCCCACGTACACGCGATACTCAAGAGGCAACGGTGCCAGTATATATAGCCACGATACTGTGTGCCTCGAAACCGCCAAGGGAGCAGCTGTGCTGTTTTCAGAATTACGACTCACATGCTCGTTCATACGAGATCTGCCTCTTTGAAACTAACAGTATACCTTAATCAACACAAAACTGTTAATTCAAAATAGGGAGAGAAAAAAAGTTAATGGCGTTATTTTTCAAAACTATGCCATTCTGTGAGTGCTGAAGCGACTTCGCACACTGCCGGCGTTCGCGGCCAAAAAGTAGTGCGTTAGTTACAGTAAGCTAGAAAAATGTAAGTGCATGTGCTGCATAGCAAAATTACATTTTTTCGATATAGTGGTAGCGTAGCAAGAAATTATTACGTGTGAGCATGACCCGCAGCAGCCGACGTAACACCGAAAAATGCGCAGACATACATTTTATATACCGCACTACTTGCTCTGAGTACAAGCAATCTGTCTCGGTTGCGAAAAGGAGCTACATCGCTGAACTGTCGAGTGAACCCCTAAACTCGTAGCCAGCAGGCATGCGTCTAAATCAGTGTCTCGGATAGAGCGTAATGTTAATGCAATATCGGAAGCAACGACGTGACCAAAACCTATATGCGCGATAACAATTCGATTCACATCGCTCAATAAGAAGCTTTATTTTAAGCACACATATATACTTATGTCCTACCGTTTTTCTTCAGGCGAGGATATCCGTTCACAGATAAATAAAAACAGTTGCTTGCACTCCGGTCTTTCTCACTGGCAACACAGCACCGCAACGAACTTGGGTTACGCCATTCATGCGCGTCTAGCACGAATGTCGTCGCTCGAACAGTGGCTGCTGTTGCCATTGCTACGCGGTCCTTACAAACATTACACCGGACGTTGTCAGCATGTACTCAAAAGAACATAGAAGTGGCATTTCACGTACTGAATAACACAAGACAGGGTGACGCAGCACGGAAACACAGCCAGAACGTGAGCCGACATCACGAGCCAGTGAGCAGCTTCGAGGTATACCTAAGCCTTTTTCCGCACTTGAAAACGTGGTTCTTGCAGTCATAGTTGCCAGCAAAGTGATCACAGCTAATGTACTTGAAGCTGACATACAGTGAGCTTCAGGCAAGCCTTTAACACTTTCTGGAAGGAGATACGGGAAACAAATTGACGGAACGCTGTAACAGACACTTCACAGACGTAAACAAACCGTCAGCCATGAGCACTGCCCGCTCCGCCGAACGCGCCCGGTCGCTAGCGAGGCGCACAGCCTCATGGGAAGTGCCACGTGACTAACCTGTATCGGCGGAGGGGAGTTTTTCAAAACTCCCTGTCGGAGTTTCACGGGAGAACAAAATTTTTAAACGGAGTAAAATCGCGTCACGTCGCCTTAATACTCCGGCAGCTAGCCAGCGGAGTGAAACGAGGGAATGGCCCTGTTTTGCTCCCATACATCGGAGTAAATATTTCAGGAGGGGAGGTTTTAGGGCACATCACCTCTTAAAAACTCTCAGCTGGGTTTATTTTCGTTTACAGTGTATAGTACGCAGAACACACTCGGAGAGGTGTTTGTTTCAGGGGTTGTTGCGCACCATATTTCAAAACTTCTAATGGGGATTGGCGTTGTGATTGTACCACATGGCACATTGCGTCGTCGCCGAAGTACAAAACTTGAATTTGATTAGAGCGCTGTCCTTGCCTAAACCATAATCGTACTAGAAGACGCGCCATAAAACGGTGCACTCCATATAAGTATTGAAGACGTAATCTTGTTTACCGTGTCCCAACATATATCTGCGTGTGTTCTTTTTATTTGGCCCCCGACAAAATGCGGCTGCCGCTGTCAGTATCATGTCAACGACCTCTAGGAATTCCAAGGCCAGCAAGCTTGCGTGGCGCGAATAGAAGTGGTGATTTTTCGATTTACCCTTTCCGTCGTTTTCCATGGACCCTGCGACGCGCTATAATTGTTGCAGCTGTGCTTCTGCACGCAGTTCGAAATTTGTCCGCTAGACATATGTGCATAGCGTTTGTTTTTCAGAAATTGCATTAACGTAGTGTACCGTACCTGGAACTGAAGTTACTCCAGTTTCCCCGCTACCGCTGTTGTAAAATTTTAAAATTTCACTGCTTTGCCACATCAGCTCCCCTTGCGGTCCTTTGAGAAGTGCCTTTTCTCCTTGCAATCTACAATTATTGCTGCGTTCCCTATCCACGGGCACGTTAGTATAAAGCGACGGCTTCCGTATGTACAAAGGTTTGTGGGGGGTCACAGATAATTACAGCTGTCAGAATGATAAAGTGGTGACGATCAGGGGGCTCCGGAGGGCATTGACCATTATGGACACAATGGGGACAAAACTAGTTTCTCGCGTCGCCTTTCCTCACTGACACACGTCTGTCATGTATACACACGCTCTGAACCACCCCACGACGCGCTGTGCCACAAAGCAGTACAGTGAGCACCAGCAGTGGGAAAGTTTAAGAGGCAATGAGAACTTCGCTTTGAAAAAAATTTCAGGCAACCCATGTCATGTAGGATGTCGAGAACGTACGTGCAATAAGCATCGCAAAGGTTGTAAGACTCGGAATTGCAACCGCCAAAACACGTCCTCTCAGAAAGCGTGCAGTCTAGCTTCCCTCTGCGCGCACTGCGACATATACTGGCGCCGCCACGAAGTGTAGGCGTAAAAAATAAAAATGCTTCCATAGAAATTAACTAACGACGTTAGCGTTCAGCGGGGATGCCTCATTGCGTGGAACGTAAGGACACAGCCAGTTTCTTCCGTCTTCCCTTCAAGGGAAACACGTGTTTGTGCTTGCGTTTCTGGAATTTTCGTTCGCCATGTCCACGGAGTATATATCAGCCCCACTGTAACACCTCACAACAGAAAGTCCTCTCTTCTCGGCCATTCTACAAGTCATTAGCATGAGGGTGGTTATTGACGTTTTGTTCAGCCACGGCCCTAAAAATATTGTGTGCGGGGTGCGGCTTCGCGTCGGCGATCAGGAATATGCTCTGTGTTATGACTGGAGGCAGAATGGAAAGGCGATGGAGAAATCGCAGTCGCGTAGAATGTTCAAGACAAGAACCATGACACTTTTAAATATGAACGTCAGCAGAGATCTACCACTTTGTAACGCCTTTGGCTAAGCATAGTTTTAACAATCGCAACCTAAAAGATTGCGAGGTAAGAGGGGTATAGGCTTCTTGGTTTGAAGAGAGAGAGAGAGAAATAAACTTTATTTTGAGACCAGGCTTCTTGAGCCCAAAGGTGGGTGGCCTCCTCAGTCCAGGTAGCCATGGCTCGCTGCCGCCGCCCCAGCCCTGTTCACCAACCGCAGCTGGCTGTCAAGGTCTTGCGTCACCAGCAGAGCCTCCCACTGGTCTTTCGATTCTTCCTCCATATCCGCTTCTTCCTGGTTGTTATCGCTTGGTGGCGATGATGACGGTGGTACTTCGCGGTTATTTCTGCACTCCAGCACCATATGGCGCAAGGTGTTCGGCGTGTCCGGCGGGCAGAACTTGCAGTCTCGCCCGTAGATGCCCGGGTACATGGCGTGCAGCAGTGTTCCGTGTGGGTACGTTCCAGCCTGTAGTCTTCTCCAGGTTACCTCTTGGTCCCTACTCATCGTCTTATGCGCGGGCGGGTAGCGACGCCTCTGCTTCCTGTAGTGCGCCAAGATATCCGAGTACTTCTTGGATATGCGTTCTTCAACCTCTTCACAGTCGTCGGTACGCGTTCTCTGCGCGTCGGAGATGGCTCGGCGTGCATGATCTCGAGCCGCGGCGTGCGCCGCCTGGTTCCCCGTGAGAGACTCGTGTCCCGGTGTCCAGAGGATTTGTGCTGCCTCTATCTTGGTGGTGTTCAAGACCTGAAGCGCTGCCTTTCCAATCCTCCCGTTCATATACCTTCGGCATTCTTCTTGTGAGTCCGTCACCACGGTAACCATGGCCTTCTTGCACGTTGCGATGGCCAGGGCTATGCCCACCTCTTCCGCTGTGCTCGCGTCCTTGGCACGTATGGATGTGGCTGTAAGTTGTTCGCCCTTCTCGTCGACCACGCTGATTGCGAATCGGTCGTTGGTACTGTACGCAGCTGCATCTGTATATCTGACGTTTTCTTCTTTGCTGTTGGTGCGTTCGAGTATGCGCTTGAGCGCCTGTGTTCTCGCCTGTCTCCTTTCCTTGTCGTACTCGGGATGCATGTTTCTGGGAATGGTACTTATGTGTAGCTTGTCTCTGATCTCGTGTGGGATACGCTGAGGTAGGTGCCTTTCATCCTCTACTTGGTAGCCCAGATCTTGCAGCAGGGCTCTTCCCGTCCTTGTCAGCTTTAGTCTTTCCAGTTGGTTGACGTTGTGCGCCTCCACGAGCTCTTCCCACGTGTTGTGGACTCCCATTTTGAGTAATTTCGCTGTGGACGTGGAGGGGGACAGACCCAAGGCAATTTTGTATGATTTTCTGATGAGGGCGTTTACTTTGTCTCGTTGACTGTTCTTCATGTCAACGTATGGGGTACCGTACGTGACGATGCTCGTGAGCAGCGCTTGTATCATTTTCGTGCAGTCTTCTTCCTTGAGTCCGTGGCTTTTGCTCGTCACTCTTTTGATAAGGTGGGTTATTTGTTGCACTGTTCTTTGAATTTTTTCCAACTCTGCTCCCCCGGCCCCGTCCTTTTGAATCAGGAGTCCGAGGATGCGGAGCGTCGTAACCTGCGGAATCATGATGCCTCCCACCTTTACTACCGGGTCTGGTATCTGCTGCGGTTGTCGGCCTCTTGTGCGCTTCCTTAGCACCAAGAGCTCCGATTTTTCAGGTGCGCACGTCAGTCCACATGCTTCCAGGTACTTTTCCGTAGTGTCAACCGCTTCTTGCAGAGCGTCTTGCTGTTGACCTGTCGACCCTCCCGTAGTCCAGATGGTGAGGTCGTCAGCATATATTGCGTGACCAATCCCTTCTATTTGCTTCAGTTGCTTGGGTAGTGTGCTCATCGCCAGATTGAATAGCATCGGCGAAATGACGGAGCCTTGTGGCGTTCCCTTTCGCGGTATGTCGAATTTCTCAGAGCGTAAGTTGCCTATCCCCACTGTGGCTGTACGTTCTTTCAGAAAAGCTTTGATGTAATTATATACTTTTTCACCGCAGTTATAAACGTTGAGGTGCTGCAGTATGGCTTCGTGTGACACGTTGTCGAAAGCCCCTTTCACGTCAAGTGCGAGGATGGCTCTTTTGTTGTGCGTGTCCAGCTTGTCGATGACTTTTTCCTTGATTTGCAGCAACACGTCTTGCGCGGACAGGTGAGCTCGAAATCCGAACATAGTGCTTGGGACGTGTTCGTTGTCTTCGAGATAGTCGCTCATGCGGTTGTGCACCATGTGCTCGTAGAGTTTTCCAGCACACGAGGTTAGGGATATAGGTCGAAGGTTCTGCACGCTGATGGGCTTGTTGGGTTTAGGTATCATGGTTACCTCGGCATGTTTCCATTCCGGTGGAACTTTACCTTGTTGCCAGCACTCGTTGATGTATTTTAAGAGCGCGTCTACAGAGGGTCCGTCAAGGTTCCGGAGTGTCTTGTTGTTTATTCTGTCGTACCCCGGCGCCGTGTTGCGGGTGAGCTTGATCAAGGCCCTCTCGATTTCTGCTTCTGTGAAGGGCCGATCCAGTTCCATATTTGGCTTGCCTCGATACTCGTCGAAGTGCGAATCTACAGTTATGTTTCGCTCAGTACCGAGGAACTTCTCCTTCACTTCTCTGATAACGTCTTCCTCTTTCCCCGGGTGGTTGTGTATGAGTCGCTGCATTTTCTGTTTTGTGGCGTTCTTGTTCTCCTTCTTTGATAGGAGAGTCTTGAGCACCGCCCAAGTGCGCTTGCTGCTTAAGGTACCTTGAAGCTTGTTGCATGTTTCGCGCCAGTTCTTTCTTTCAAGTTGTTCAGAGTACTCTTGCGTTTCCTTGATCAGCTTAGAGATTCGAATTTTGAGTTTCCGGTTGCACTTGTTACGCTGCCAGCGTTTGGCGAGACCCCTCCGCGCCTCCCACAGGTGGAGTAAGTGCGGGTCGACCACGGGGGTGATTTGCGACAGCTGGATTGTCCTCGTATGCTTCTCGGCTCTTTCCACGACTCCTCTGATCCATATTGTTATGTCGTCTATCGTCGCATTAATGGCACTCTCATCTTTGCGAAAGGCCTGCCAGTCCGTGATCTTGGCTTTTCCTATCTTCATCGTTGCTTTGTGGTGCGGAATGATCGTTTGTACTATAAAATGGTCGCTACCAAGATTCTCGTCCATGCAGCTCCACTCATACTGTTTGAGTCCGTGTACGAATGTGAGGTCGGGGCTGGTGTTTCTAGATACACTGTTGCCGATGCGCGTGGGTGTGTGTGGGTCGTTGAGTAGCGTGAGGAGGTGTTGTTGGGCTACGTTGTGCACGTCTTCTCCTTTTTTCTTTGAGGCCGCATAACCCCAGGCCACATGGGGAGCATTAAAATCTCCAACGACTATCAGCCCGTTACCCTTGCTCAGCTTCTTCACCTCTCTCATAAGCTTGTCTAGATCCTTTAGGTGGTCCTTTGGTGGGCTGTACACGTTTAACACAAAGAGGCTTTGCTGCTGTTTTTTCTCGGGTACGATTTCGACGAGGGTGTGTTCGATGCGGTGTTGGATGTCGTGTCGCTGAGCGTTGATGGCTTTCTTGGTCAGGATTGCTGTCCTCGTTTTACCGTCAGTGACGTGAGTGAGGTAACCACTGACCTTGAAGTCTTCTGCTTCGGTTTCTTGTAAGGCTATAATGTCTGGGTCAAACTTTGAAGAAGAAAAAATTTTAAAATTCTTATTTTGGCGTAGTCTCGAAAGAGAGAAAAAAAGCACCCGTAAGAACAAGACAATATATTACACGTGGAAAGTGTGGTCTCGCTGGAAAAATTTGATAATCGACCTAGGCCTGTGTGGCAAGAAAAGTACCACAGCAGAAGGCTTAAGAAACCAGCGCAGGTGAAGAAAAATTAACAATGTATGAGGTGCCGCTAAAGAAAAATAATGATTGCCTGTTCGGGAAGATGAAATTCCGCATTTTTGATATGAGCCTTTTCAATATAAGTGTCGGGCAACCAATTTTTTCCGAATGAATAGAAACCCAATTCAATTTGAAGGTCAGCGACCGGAACACAACACCCTCACCTGGAGGGGCGCACTGCAAGAAGGAAAGTGGAGAGGGAAAGGTAGGAAGGCGAAAGGTCGCCTCTCGCAGCTGAGGCGGGCGGTCAGTTGTCCGCTGACGTCGCTGCCGATCGGACGCCGCCGAGCACGCTGTCTGCGCCCATACGGTGTAAGTACCCCTTCAAATACCAGGATGAGTTTCGACAGGTGCCTTAACGTCACTGCTCTTCTCTCGCAGGCGACGGAGAAGATCCGGAAAATTAAAAAGGGCGTGAAAAGTCGAAAAGGCCGCAAGAAGTCCCGAAGCCTTCACCGTGAGGTATTGCTGCGGCAGTTGCTCAAAAAGTGGTCCTGGCTCGACGACTCTCAAAGAAGCACCTCAAGCGACGAAGAGGACAGCGATGACAACGATTGTGGGCCTTCTTTACCCGTTGTCCCTGGCTCCGCCGTGAAGCGTGGGCGAAATGATTGTGATGGTGAGGACACACATATTTCGAACAAATGTTCAGCGGATCATGGAGGAGTCTTGCCCAATTTTGCAGATGAAGAGCCTGGCCCGTCTAAGCGCCCCAGAATGGACGTGGAAGAATGTTCTGATTCCTCTTTAGAGCCTAGCGGTAACCAGGACATTTACCGCTCACCGCAGCTTCAAGACGGGTATGACCCTTACCCAATAAATGTTGCGCCTTTCCCAGACTGGCTCGACATTCAAGGAACGGTGTCGGACGAGCCAGTGCAAGACCCTGATCTGTCTTTTCATGATATGTAGTGCTTTTTGTAGGTGTTTTTGTCTCGCGTCATGCTTGTAGTGTAATATTTAACTACGCTTCAATACACATGTTATCGTTTTCTACAACAAATTATTTATGTGGGTTTATAATACTGCCAGTGTATTCTAGGTAATAAAGTACGCGTCCTTTTTTGATTGCGATATCACTTTTGGTGCATGCTGTTGTCTGCATTGATTTTTTGTTTTTCGTATCAAATGTTGCATGAAAGTGTTTATTACTCTATGTATAGCAAAGTAGTAAAAAATGATTTACACAGATGGCGACACTCCACGAAAACAAGTCCTAACTTTAGACGCATAATTGCAACAAGAACACGAAAAGTAAATTTACTGGCTAGCATAAGTTCAATACACAGACCGACAAAAATCTAACAATGTTTGGGCGCTGATCAAGCGCAATATTTTCTTTAAGGCCTGATTTATTCGATAGTGACAGACACACACAAAAAACAAGTGAAAAGACAGCCTGCCATTGGGTTTACCTAACATTGTGCATCACTGCCACAACTATAATCACACGGAAAACAGCCATTGAATAATACTCTAAAATTGGAAGGCGGTGCGTTATCCGCTGAAGATACAGTGCAGAGAATAAATAGACGCGCTCAAAATTTTACAAAATATGGCAGGTAAAAAAAAACTGACGTGGATCTTACGCAGTGTTATAATAAATCTGAGCGAGGCATTCTGCACGGGTGATTTTGACTCACAATAAATAGCGGTGACGTTGACGGCGAAAGCTTAATCTATTCTGCGTTTATTCTAGCAGGAGCGGTGAGTTGCAGTTAAACGTTACCTAGGGTGCACCACTGCTGCTTGTTTTCGTACACTGTAAACGGAAATAACTCCGAGGTGGGAGTATACTGCTTGTCCTCTAGCCACCCTCCGGTTCGGAGTTTATTATGCTCCGTATGATCGCAGTAGAATTTTCACTCCGTACGAGCGGAATTTTTGCGTGAAATTATGGGAGGTTTTCTTCTGTCTTTTTTTATTTTTTTGCTTTGCAAATGACGGAGTTTTTTCGAGGTGAAACGGGAGTATAAAAAGAGGCATCGCGTCAGTTTGCGCGAACATGTTTACATGCAGAGGCTGCTGGTCAAATTTCGAAATATGCACACGAGACCGCGTCAAATTCGATGAAACAAGTCAATGAAAGCACATAAATCATGACATACATAAACATTCCAGAAACGCCCAATGCAGAAATTTGAAAGACATCCCACGTACACGCGATACTCAAGAGGCAACGGTGCCAGTATATATAGCCACGATACTGTGTGCCTCGAGACCGCCAAAGGAGCAGCTGTGCTGTTTTCAGAATTACGACTCACATGCTCGTTCATACGAGATCTGCCACTTTGAAACTAACAGCATACCTTAATCAACACAAAACTGTTAATTCAAAATAGGGAGAGAAAAAAAGTTAATGGTGTTATTTTTCAAAACTATGCCATTCTGTGAGTGCTGAAGCGACTTCGCACACTGCCGGCGTTCGCGGCCAAAAAGTAGTGCGTTAGTTACAGTAAGCTAGAAAAATGTAAGTGCATGTGCTGCATAGCAAAATTACATTTTTTCGATATAGTGGTAGCGTAGCAAGAAATTATTACGTGTGAGCATGACCCGCAGCAGCCGACGTAACACCGAAAAATGCGCAGACATACATTTTATACACCGCACTACTTGCTCTGAGTACAAGCAATCTGTCTCGGTTGCGAAAAGGAGCTACATCGCTGAACTGTCGAGTGAACCCCTAAACTCGTAGCCAGCAGGCATGCGTCTAAATCAGTGTCTCGGATAGAGCGTAATGTTAATGCAATATCGGAAGCAACGACGTGACCAAAACCTATATGCGCGATAACAATTCGATTCACATTGCTCAATAAGAAGCTTTATTTTAAGCACACATATATACTTATGTCCTACCGTTTTTCTTCGGGCGAGGATATCCGTTCACAGATAAATAAAAACAGTTGCTTGCACTCCGGTCTTTCTCACTGGCAACACAGCACCGCAACGAACTTGGGTTACGCCATTCATGCGCGTCTAGCACGGATGTCGTCGCTCAAACAGTGGCTGCTGTTGCCATTGCTACGAAGTCCCTACAAACATTACACCGGACGTTGTCAGCATGTACTCAAAAGGACATAGAAGTGGCATTTCACGTACTGAAGAACACAAGACAGGGTGACGCAGCACGGAAACACAGCCAGAACGTGAGCCGACATCACGAGCCAGTGAGCAGCTTCGAGGTATACTTAAGCCTTTTTCCGCACTTGAAAACGTGGTTCTTGCAGTCATCGTTGCCAGCAAAGTGATCACAGCTAATGTACTTGAAGCTGAGATACAGTGAGCTTCAGGCATGCCTTTAACACTTTCTGGAAGGAGATACGGGAAAGAAATTGACGGAACGCTGTAACAGACACTTCACAGACGTAAACAAACCGTCAGCCATGAGCACTGCCCGCTCCGCCGAACGCGCCCGGTCGCTAGCGAGGCGCACAGCCTCATGGGAAGTGCCACGTGACTAACCTGTATCGGCGGAGGGGAGTTTTTCAAAACTCCCTGTCGGAGTTTCACGGGAGAACAAAATTTTTAAACGGAGTAAAATCGCGTCACGTCGCCTTAATACTCCGCAGCTAGCCAGCGGAGTGAAACGAGGGAATGGCGCTGTTTTGCTCCCATACATCGGAGTAAATATTTCAGGAGGGGAGGTTTTAGGGCACATCACCTCTTAAAAACTCTCAGCTGGGTTTATTTTCGTTTACAGTGTATAGTACGCAGAACACACACGGAGAAGTGCTTGTTTCAGGGGTTGTTGCGCACCATATTTCAAAACTTCTAATGGGGATTGGCGTTGTGATTGTACCACATGGCACATAGCGTCGTCGCCGAAGTACAAAACTTCAATTTGATTAGAGGGCTGTCCTTGCCTAAACCATAATCGTACTAGAAGACGCGCCATAACGGTGCACTCCATATAAGTATTGAAGACGTAATCTTGTTTACCGTGTCCCAACATATATCTGCGTGTGTGCTTTTTATTTGGCCCCCGACGAAATGCGGCTGCCGCTGTCAGTATCATGTCAACGACCTCTAGGAATTCCAAGGCCAGCAAGCTTGCGTGGCGCGAATTGAAGTGGTGATTTTTCGATTTACCCTTTCCGTCGTTTTCCATGGACCCTGCGACGCGCTATAATTGTTGCGGCTGTGCTTCTGCACGCAGTGCGAAATTTGTCCGCTAGACGTATGTGCATAGCGTTTGTTTTTCAGAAATTGCATTAACGTAGTGTACCGTACCTGGAACTGAAGTTACTCCAGTTTCCCCGCTACCGCTGTTGTAAAATTTTAAAATTTCACTGCTTTGCCACATCAGCTCCCCTTGCCATCCTTTGAGAAGTGCCTTTTCTCCTTGCAATCTACAATTATTGCTGCGTTCCCTATCCACTGGCACGTTAGTATAAAGCGACGGCTTCCGTATGTACAAAGGTTTGTGGGGGGTCACGGATAATTACAGCTGTCAGAATGATAAAGTGGTGACGATCAGGGGGCTCCAGAGGGCATTGACCGTAATGGACACAATGGGGACAAAACGAGTTTCTCGCGTCACCTTTCCTCACTGACACACGTCTGTCATGTATACACACGCTCTGAACCACCCCACGACGCGCTGTGCCACAAAGCAGTACAGTGAGCACCAGCCGTGGGAAAGTTTAAGAGGCAATGAGAACTTCGCTTTGAAAAAAATTTCAGGCAACCCATGTCATGTAGGATGTCGAGAACGTACGTGCAATAAGCATCGCAAAGGTTGTAAGACTCCGAATTGCAACCGCCAAAACACGTCCTCTAAGAAAGCGTGCAGTCTAGCTTCCCTCTGCGCGCACTGCGACATCTACTGGCGCCGGCACGAAGTGTAGGCGTAAAAAATAAAAATGCTTCCATAGAAATTACCTAACGACGTAAGCGTTCAGCGGGGATGCCTCATTGCGTGGAACGTGAGGACACAGCCAGTTTCTTCCATCTTCACTTCAAGGCAAACACGTGTTCGTGCTTCCGTTTCTGGAATTTTCGTTCGCCATGTCCACGGAGTATATATCAGCCCCACTGTAACACCTCACAACAGAAAGTCCTCTCTTCTCGGCGATTCTACAAGTCATTAGCATGAGGGTGGTTATTGACGTTTTGTTCAGCCACGGCCCAAAAAATATTGTGTGCGGGGTGCGGCTTCGCGTCGGCGATCAGGAATATGTTCTGTGTTATGACTCGAGGCAGAATGGAAAGGCGATGGAGAAATCGCAGTCGCGTAGAATGTTCAAGACAAGAACCATGACACTTTTAAATGTGAACGTCAGCAGAGATCTACCACTTTGTAACGCCTTTGGCTAAGCATAGTTTTAACAATCACAAACTAAAAGATTGCGAGGTAAGAGGGGTATAGGCTTCTTGGTTTGAAGAAGAAAAAATTTTAAAATTCTTATTTTGGCTTAGTCTCGGAAGAGAGAAAAAAAGCACCCGTAAGAACAAGACAATATATTACACGTGGAAAGTGTGGTCTCGCTGGAACAATTTGATAATCGACCTAGGCCTGTGTGGCAAGAAAAGTACCACAGCAGAAGGCTTAAGAAACCAGCGCAGGTGAAGAAAAATTAACAATGTATGAGGTGCCGCTAAAGAAAAATAATGATTGCCTGTTCGGGAAGATGAAATTCCGCATTTTTGATATGAGCCTTTTCAATATAAGTGTCGGGCAACCAATTTTTTCCGAATGAATAGAAACCCAATTCAATTTGAAGGTCAGCGACCGGAACACAACACCCTCACCGTGAGGGGCGCACTGCAAGAAGGAAAGTGGAGAGGGAAAGGTAGGAAGGGGAAAGGTCGCCTCTCGCAGCTGAGGCGGGCGGTCAGTTCTCCGCTGACGTCGCTGCCGATCGGACGCCGCCGAGCACGCTGTCTGCGCCCATACGGTGTAAGTACCCCTTCAAATACCAGGATGAGTTTCGACAGGTGCCTTAACGTCACTGCTCTTCTCTCGCAGGCGACGGAGAAGATCGGGAAAATTAAAAAGGGCGTGAAAAGTCGAAAAGGCCGCAAGAAGTCCCGAAGCCTTCACCGTGAGGTATTGCTGCGGCAGTTGCTCAAAAAGTGGTCCTGGCTCGACGACTCTCAAAGAAGCACCTCAAGCGACGAAGAGGACAGCGATGACAACGATTGTGGGCCTTCTTTACCCGTTGTCCCTGGCTCCGTCGTGAAGCGTGGGCGAAATGATTGTGATGGTGAGGACACACATATTTCGAACAAATGTTCAGCGGATCATGGAGGAGTCTTGCCCAATTTTGCAGATGGAGAGCCTGGCCCGTCTAAGCGCCCCAGAATGGACGAGGAAGAATGTTCTGATTCCTCTTTAGAGCCTAGCGGTAACCAGGACATTTACCGCTCACCGTAGCTTCAAGACGGGTATGACCCTTAACCAATAAATTTTGCGCCTTTCCCAGACTGGCCCGACATTCAAGGAACGGTGTCGGACGAGCCAGTGCAAGACCCTGATCAGTCTTTTCTTGATATGTAGTGCTTTTTGTAGGTGTTTTTGTCTCGTGTCATGCTTGTAGTGTAATATTTAACTACGCTTCAATACACATGTTATCGTTTTCTACAACAAATTATTTATGTGGGTTTATAATACTGCCAGTGTATTCTAGGTAATAAAGTACGCGTCCTTTTTTGATTGCGATATCACTTTTGGTGCATGCTGTTATCTGCATTGATTTTTTGTTTTTCGTATCAAATGTTGCATGAAAGTGTTTATTACTCTATGTATAGCAAAGTAGTAAAAAATGATTTACACAGATGGCGACACTCCACGAAAACAAGTCCTAACTTTAGACGCATAATTGCAACAAGAACACGAAAAGTAAATTTACTGGCTAGCATAAGTTCAATACACAGACCGACAAAAATCTAACAATGTTTGGGCGCTGATCAAGCGCAATATTTTCTTTAAGGCCTGATTTATTCGATTGTGACAGACACACACAAAAAACAAGTGAAAAGACAGCCTGCCATTGGGTTTACCTAACATTGTGCATCACTGCCACAACTATAATTACACGGAAAACAGCCATTGAATAATACTCTAAAATTGGAAGGCGGTGCGTTATCCGCTGAAGATACAGTGCAGAGAATAAATAGACGCGCTCAAAATTTTACGAAATATGGCAGGTAAAAAAAAAACCGACGTGGATCTTACGCAGTGTTATATTAAATGTGAGCGAGGCATTCTGCACGGGTGATTTTGACTCACAATAAATAGTGGTGACGTTGACGGCGAAAGCTTAATCTATTCTACGTTTATTCTAGCAGGAGCGGTGAGTTGCAGTTAAACGTTACCTAGGGTGCACCACTGCTGCTAGTTTTCGTATAGTACGCAGAACACACACGGAGAGGTGCTTGTTTCAGGGGTTTTTGCGCACCATATTTCAAAACTTCTAATGGGGATTGGCGTTGTGATTGTACCACATGGCACATTGCGTCGTCGCCGAAGTACAAAACTTGAATTTGATGATAGGGCTGTCCTTGCCTAAACCATAATCGTACTAGAAGACGCGCCATAACGGTGCACTCCGTATAAGTATTGAAGCCGTAATCTTCTTTACCGTGTCCCAACCTATATCTGCGTGAGTGCTTTTATTTGGCCCCCGACGAAATGCGGCTGCCACTGTCAGTATCATGTCAACGACCTCTAGGAATTCCACGGCCAGCAAGCTAACGTGGCGAGAATAGAATGGTGATTTTTCGATTTACCCTTTCCGTCGTTTTCCATCGACCCTGCGAAGCGCTATAATTGTTGCGGCTGTGCCTCTGCACGCAGTGCGAAATTTTTCCGCTAGACATATGTGCATAGCGTTTATTTTTCAGAAATTGCATTAACGTAGTGTACCGTACCTGGAACTGAAGTTACTCCAGTTTCCCCGCTACCGCTGTTGTAAAATTTTAAAATTTCACTGCTTTGCCACATCAGCTCCCCTTCCCGTCCTTTGAGAAGTGCTTTTTCTCCTTGCAATCTACAATTATTCCTGCGTTCCCTATCCACTGGCACGTTAGTATAAAGCGAGGGCTTCCGTATGTACAAAGGTTTGTGGGGGGTCACGGATAATTACAGCTGTCAGAATGATAAAGTGGTGACGATCAGGGGGCTCCGGAGGGCATTCACCATAATGGACACAATGGGGACAAAACGAGTTTCACGCATCGCCTTTCCTCACTGACACACGTCTGTCATGTATACACACGCTCTGAACCACCCCACGACGCGCTGTGCCACAAAGCAGTACAGCGAGCACCAGCAGTGGGAAAGTTTAAGAGGCAATGAGAACTTCGCTTTGAAAAAAATTTCAGGCAACCCATGTCATGTAGGATGTCGAGGACGTACGTGCAATAAGCATCGCAATGGTTGTAAGACTCGGAATATCAACCGCCAAAACACGTCCTCTAAGAAAGCGTGCAGTCTAGCTTCCCTCTGCGCGCACTGCGACATCTCCTGGCGCCGGTACGAAGTGTAGACGTAAAAAATAAAAATGCTTCCATAGAAATTAACTAACGACGTTAGCGTTCAGCGGGGATGCCTCTATGCGTGGAACGTGAGGACACAGCCAGTTTCTTCCGTCTTCCCTTCAAGGGAAACGCGTGTTCGTGCTTGCGTTTCTGGAATTTTCGTTCGCCATGTCCACGGAGTATATATCGGCCCCACTGTAACACCTCACAACAGAAAGTCCTCTCTTCTCGGCGATTCTACAAGTCATTAGCATGAGGGTGGTTATTGACGTTTTGTTCAGCCACGGCCCAAAAAATATTGTGTGCGGGGTGCGGCTTCGCGTCGGCGATCAGGAATATGTTCTGTGTTATGACTCGAGGCAGAATGGAAAGGCGATGGAGAAATCGCAGTCGCGTAGAATGTTCAAGACAAGCACCATGACACTTTTAAATGTGAACGTCAGCAGAGATCTACCACTTTGTAACGCCTTTGGCTAAGCATAGTTTTAACAATCACAACCTAAAAGATTGCGAGGTAAGAGGGGTATAGGCTTCTTGGTTTGAAGAAGAAAAAATTTTAAAATTTTTATTTTGTCTTAGTCTCGAAAGAGAGAAAAAAAGCACCTGTAAGAACAAGACAATATATTACACGTGGAAAGTGTGGTCTCGCTTGAACAATTTGATAATCGACCAAGGCCTGTTTGGCAAGAAAAGTACCACAGCAGAAGGCTTAAGAAAACAGCGCAGGTGAAGAAAAATAACAATGTATGAGGTGCCGCTAAAGAACAATAATGATTGCCTGTTCGGGAAGATGAAATTCCGCATTTTTGATATGAGCCTTTTCAATATAAGTGTCGGGCAACCAATTTTTTCCGAATGAATAGAAACCCAATTCAATTTGAAGGTCAGCGACCGGAACACAACACCCTCACCGTGAGGGGCGCACTGCAAGAAGGAAAGTGGAGAGGGAAAGGTAGGAAGGGGAAAGGTCGCCTCTCGCAGCTGAGGCGGGCGCTCAGTTGTCCGCTGACGTCGCTGCCGATCGGACGCCGCCGAGCACGCTGTCTGCGCCCATACGGTGTAAGTACCCCTTCAAATACCAGGATGAGTTTCGACAGGTTCCTTAACGTCACTGCTCTTCTCTCGCAGGCGACGGAGAAGATCCGGAAAATTAAAAAGGGCGTGAAAAGTCGAAAAGGCCGCAAGAAGTCCCGAAGCCTTCACCGTGAGGTATTGCTGCGGCAGTTGCTCAAAAAGTGGTCCTGGCTCGACGACTCTCAAAGAAGCACCTCAAGCGACGAAGAGGACAGCGATGACAACGATTGTGGGCCTTCTTTACCCGTTGTCCCTGGCTCCACCGTGAAGCGTGGGCGAAATGATTGTGATGGTGAGGACACACATATTTCGAACAAATGTTCAGCGGATCATGGAGGAGTCTTGCCCAATTTTGCAGATGAAGAGCCTGGCCCGTCTAAGCGCCCCAGAATGGACGAGGAAGAATGTTCTGATTCCTCTTTAGAGCCTAGCGGTAACCAGGACATTTACCGCTCACCGCAGCTTCAAGACGGGTATGACCCTTACCCAATAAATGTTGCGCCTTTCCCAGACTGGCTCGACATTCAAGGAACGGTGTCGGACGAGCCAGTGCAAGACCCTGATCTGTCTTTTCTTGATATGTAGTGCTTTTTGTAGGTGTTTTTGTCTCGTGCCATGCTTGTAGTGTAATATTTAACTACGCTTCAATACACATGTTATCGTTTTCTACAACAAATTATTTATGTGGGTTTATAATACTGCCAGTGTATTCTAGGTAATAAAGTACGCGTCCTTTTTTGATTGCGATATCACTTTTGGTGCATGCTGTTATCTGCATTGATTTTTTGTTTTTCGTATCAAATGTTGCATGAAAGTGTTTATTACTCTATGTATAGCAAAGTAGTAAAAAATGATTTACACAGATGGCGACACTCCACGAAAACAAGTCCTAACTTTAGACGCATAATTGCAACAAGAACACGAAAAGTAAATTTACTGGCTAGCATAAGTTCAATACACAGACCGACAAAAATCTAACAATGTTTGGGCACTGATCAAGCGCAATATATTCTTTAAGGCCTGATTTATTCGGTTGTGACAGACACACACAAAAAACAAGTGAAAAGACAGCCTGCCATTGGGTTTACCTAACATTGTGCATCACTGCCACAACTATAATTACACGGAAAACAGCCATTGAATAATACTCTAAAATTGGAAGGCGGTGCGTTATCCGCTGAAGATACAGTGCAGAGAATAAATAGACGCGCTCAAAATTTTACGAAATATGGCAGGTAAAAAAAAAACCGACGTGGATCTTACGCAGTGTTATATTAAATGTGAGCGAGGCATTCTGCACGGGTGATTTTGACTCACAATAAATAGTGGTGACGTTGACGGCGAAAGCTTAATCTATTCTACGTTTATTCTAGCAGGAGCGGTGAGTTGCAGTTAAACGTTACCTAGGGTGCACCACTGCTGCTAGTTTTCGTATAGTACGCAGAACACACACGGAGAGGTGCTTGTTTCAGGGGTTTTTGCGCACCATATTTCAAAACTTCTAATGGGGATTGGCGTTGTGATTGTACCACATGGCACATTGCGTCGTCGCCGAAGTACAAAACTTGAATTTGATGATAGGGCTGTCCTTGCCTAAACCATAATCGTACTAGAAGACGCGCCATAACGGTGCACTCCGTATAAGTTTTGAAGCCGTAATCTTCTTTACCGTGTCCCAACCTATATCTGCGTGAGTGCTTTTATTTGGCCCCCGACGAAATGCGGCTGCCACTGTCAGTATCATGTCAACGACCTCTAGGAATTCCACGGCCAGCAAGCTAGCGTGGCGCGAATAGAAGTGGTGATTTTTCGATTTACCCTTTCCGTCGTTTTCCATCGACCCTGCGAAGCGCTATAATTGTTGCGGCTGTGCCTCTGCACGCAGTGCGAAATTTTTCCGCTAGACATATGTGCATAGCGTTTATTTTTCAGAAATTGCATTAACGTAGTGTACCGTACCTGGAACTGAAGTTACTCCAGTTTCCCCGCTACCGCTGTTGTAAAATTTTAAAATTTCACTGCTTTGCCACATCAGCTCCCCTTGCCGTCCTTTGAGAAGTGCTTTTTCTCCTTGCAATCTACAATTATTCCTGCGTTCCCTATCCACTGGCACGTTAGTATAAAGCGAGGGCTTCCGTATGTACAAAGGTTTGTGGGGGGTCACGGATAATTACAGCTGTCAGAATGATAAAGTGGTGACGATCAGGGGGCTCCAGAGGGCATTGACCGTAATGGACACAATGGGGACAAAACGAGTTTCTCGCGTCGCCTTTCCTCACTGACACACGTCTGTCATGTATACACACGCTCTGAACCACCCCACGACGCGCTGTGCCACAAAGCAGTACAGCGAGCACCAGCAGTGGGAAAGTTTAAGAGGCAATGAGAACTTCGCTTTGAAAAAAATTTCAGGCAACCCATGTCATGTAGGATGTCGAGGACGTACGTGCAATAAGCATCGCAATGGTTGTAAGACTCGGAATATCAACCGCCAAAACACGTCCTCTAAGAAAGCGTGCAGTCTAGCTTCCCTCTGCGCGCACTGCGACATCTCCTGGCGCCGGCACGAAGTGTAGACGTAAAAAATAAAAATGCTTCCATAGAAATTAACTAACGACGTTAGCGTTCAGCGGGGATGCCTCTATGCGTGGAACGTGAGGACACAGCCAGTTTCTTCCGTCTTCCCTTCAAGGGAAACGCGTGTTCGTGCTTGCGTTTCTGGAATTTTCGTTCGCCATGTCCACGGAGTATATATCGGCCCCACTGTAACACCTCACAACAGAAAGTCCTCTCTTCTCGGCGATTCTACAAGTCATTAGCATGAGGGTGGTTATTGACGTTTTGTTCAGCCACGGCCCAAAAAATATTGTGTGCGGGGTGCGGCTTCGCGTCGGCGATCAGGAATATGTTCTGTGTTATGACTCGAGGCAGAATGGAAAGGCGATGGAGAAATCGCAGTCGCGTAGATTGTTCAAGACAAGCACCATGACACTTTTAAATGTGAACGTCAGCAGAGATCTACCACTTTGTAACGCCTTTGGCTAAGCATAGTTTTAACAATCACAACCTAAAAGATTGCGAGGTAAGAGGGGTATAGGCTTCTTGGTTTGAAGAAGAAAAAATTTTAAAATTTTTATTTTGTCTTAGTCTCGAAAGAGAGAAAAAAAGCACCCGTAAGAACAAGACAATATATTACACGTGGAAAGTGTGGTCTCGCTTGAACAATTTGATAATCGACCAAGGCCTGTTTGGCAAGAAAAGTACCACAGCAGAAGGCTTAAGAAAACAGCGCAGGTGAAGAAAAATTAACAATGTATGAGGTGCCGCTAAAGAACAATAATGATTGCCTGTTCGGGAAGATGAAATTCCGCATTTTTGATATGAGCCTTTTCAATATAAGTGTCGGGCAACCAATTTTTTCCGAATGAATAGAAACCCAATTCAATTTGAAGGTCAGCGACCGGAACACAACACCCTCACCGTGAGGGGCGCACTGCAAGAAGGAAAGTGGAGAGGGAAAGGTAGGAAGGGGAAAGGTCGCCTCTCGCAGCTGAGGCGGGCGCTCAGTTGTCCGCTGACGTCGCTGCCGATCGGACGCCGCCGAGCACGCTGTCTGCGCCCATACGGTGTAAGTACCCCTTCAAATACCAGGATGAGTTTCGACAGGTTCCTTAACGTCACTGCTCTTCTCTCGCAGGCGACGGAGAAGATCCGGAAAATTAAAAAGGGCGTGAAAAGTCGAAAAGGCCGCAAGAAGTCCCGAAGCCTTCACCGTGAGGTATTGCTGCGGCAGTTGCTCAAAAAGTGGTCCTGGCTCGACGACTCTCAAAGAAGCACCTCAAGCGACGAAGAGGACAGCGATGACAACGATTGTGGGCCTTCTTTACCCGTTGTCCCTGGCTCCACCGTGAAGCGTGGGCGAAATGATTGTGATGGTGAGGACACACATATTTCGAACAAATGTTCAGCGGATCATGGAGGAGTCTTGCCCAATTTTGCAGATGAAGAGCCTGGCCCGTCTAAGCGCCCCAGAATGGACGAGGAAGAATGTTCTGATTCCTCTTTAGAGCCTAGCGGTAACCAGGACATTTACCGCTCACCGCAGCTTCAAGACGGGTATGACCCTTACCCAATAAATGTTGCGCCTTTCCCAGACTGGCTCGACATTCAAGGAACGGTGTCGGACGAGCCAGTGCAAGACCCTGATCTGTCTTTTCTTGATATGTAGTGCTTTTTGTAGGTGTTTTTGTCTCGTGCCATGCTTGTAGTGTAATATTTAACTACGCTTCAATACACAAGTTATCGTTTTCTACAACAAATTATTTATGTGGGTTTCAAATACTGCCAGTGTATTCTAGGTAATAAAGTACGCGTCCTTTTTTGATTGCGATATCACTTTTGGTGCATGCTGTTATCTGCATTGATTTTTTGTTTTTCGTATCAAATGTTGCATGAAAGTGTTTATTACTCTATGTATAGCAAAGTAGTAAAAAATGATTTACACAGATGGCGACACTCCACGAAAACAAGTCCTAACTTTAGACGCATAATTGCAACAAGAACACGAAAAGTAAATTTACTGGCTAGCATAAGTTCAATACACAGACCGACAAAAATCTAACAATGTTTGGGCACTGATCAAGCGCAATATATTCTTTAAGGCCTGATTTATTCGATTGTGACAGACACACACAAAAAACAAGTGAAAAGACAGCCTGCCATTGGGTTTACCTAACATTGTGCATCACTGCCACAACTATAATTACACGGAAAACAGCCATTGAATAATACTCTAAAATTGGAAGGCGGTGCGTTATCCGCTGAAGATACAGTGCAGAGAATAAATAGACGCGCTCAAAATTTTACGAAATATGGCAGGTAAAAAAAAACCGACGTGGATCTTACGCAGTGTTATATTAAATGTGAGCGAGGCATTCTGCACGGGTGATTTTGACTCACAATAAATAGTGGTGACGTTGACGGCGAAAGCTTAATCTATTCTACGTTTATTCTAGCAGGAGCGGTGAGTTGCAGTTAAACGTTACCTAGGGTGCACCACTGCTGCTAGTTTTCGTATAGTACGCAGAACACACACGGAGAGGTGCTTGTTTCAGGGGTTTTTGCGCACCATATTTCAAAACTTCTAATGGGGATTGGCGTTGTGATTGTACCACATGGCACATTGCGTCGTCGCCGAAGTACAAAACTTGAATTTGATGATAGGGCTGTCCTTGCCTAAACCATAATCGTACTAGAAGACGCGCCATAACGGTGCACTCCGTATAAGTTTTGAAGCCGTAATCTTCTTTACCGTGTCCCAACCTATATCTGCGTGAGTGCTTTTATTTGGCCCCCGACGAAATGCGGCTGCCACTGTCAGTATCATGTCAACGACCTCTAGGAATTCCACGGCCAGCAAGCTAGCGTGGCGCGAATAGAAGTGGTGATTTTTCGATTTACCCTTTCCGTCGTTTTCCATCGACCCTGCGAAGCGCTATAATTGTTGCGGCTGTGCCTCTGCACGCAGTGCGAAATTTTTCCGCTAGACATATGTGCATAGCGTTTATTTTTCAGAAATTGCATTAACGTAGTGTACCGTACCTGGAACTGAAGTTACTCCAGTTTCCCCGCTACCGCTGTTGTAAAATTTTAAAATTTCACTGCTTTGCCACATCAGCTCCCCTTGCCGTCCTTTGAGAAGTGCTTTTTCTCCTTGCAATCTACAATTATTCCTGCGTTCCCTATCCACTGGCACGTTAGTATAAAGCGAGGGCTTCCGTATGTACAAAGGTTTGTGGGGGGTCACGGATAATTACAGCTGTCAGAATGATAAAGTGGTGACGATCAGGGGGCTCCAGAGGGCATTGACCGTAATGGACACAATGGGGACAAAACGAGTTTCTCGCGTCGCCTTTCCTCACTGACACACGTCTGTCATGTATACACACGCTCTGAACCACCACACGACGCGCTGTGCCACAAAGCAGTACAGCGAGCACCAGCAGTGGGAAAGTTTAAGAGGCAATGAGAACTTCGCTTTGAAAAAAATTTCAGGCAACCCATGTCATGTAGGATGTCGAGGACGTACGTGCAATAAGCATCGCAATGGTTGTAAGACTCGGAATATCAACCGCCAAAACACGTCCTCTAAGAAAGCGTGCAGTCTAGCTTCCCTCTGCGCGCACTGCGACATCTCCTGGCGCCGGCACGAAGTGTAGACGTAAAAAATAAAAATGCTTCCATAGAAATTAACTAACGACGTTAGCGTTCAGCGGGGATGCCTCTATGCGTGGAACGTGAGGACACAGCCAGTTTCTTCCGTCTTCCCTTCAAGGGAAACGCGTGTTCGTGCTTGCGTTTCTGGAATTTTCGTTCGCCATGTCCACGGAGTATATATCGGCCCCACTGTAACACCTCACAACAGAAAGTCCTCTCTTCTCGGCGATTCTACAAGTCATTAGCATGAGGGTGGTTATTGACGTTTTGTTCAGCCACGGCCCAAAAAATATTGTGTGCGGGGTGCGGCTTCGCGTCGGCGATCAGGAATATGTTCTGTGTTATGACTCGAGGCAGAATGGAAAGGCGATGGAGAAATCGCAGTCGCGTAGATTGTTCAAGACAAGCACCATGACACTTTTAAATGTGAACGTCAGCAGAGATCTACCACTTTGTAACGCCTTTGGCTAAGCATAGTTTTAACAATCACAACCTAAAAGATTGCGAGGTAAGAGGGGTATAGGCTTCTTGGTTTGAAGAAGAAAAAATTTTAAAATTTTTATTTTGTCTTAGTCTCGAAAGAGAGAAAAAAAGCACCCGTAAGAACAAGACAATATATTACACGTGGAAAGTGTGGTCTCGCTTGAACAATTTGATAATCGACCAAGGCCTGTTTGGCAAGAAAAGTACCACAGCAGAAGGCTTAAGAAAACAGCGCAGGTGAAGAAAAATTAACAATGTATGAGGTGCCGCTAAAGAACAATAATGATTGCCTGTTCGGGAAGATGAAATTCCGCATTTTTGATATGAGCCTTTTCAATATAAGTGTCGGGCAACCAATTTTTTCCGAATGAATAGAAACCCAATTCAATTTGAAGGTCAGCGACCGGAACACAACACCCTCACCGTGAGGGGCGCACTGCAAGAAGGAAAGTGGAGAGGGAAAGGTAGGAAGGGGAAAGGTCGCCTCTCGCAGCTGAGGCGGGCGGTCAGTTGTCCGCTGACGTCGCTGCCGATCGGACGCCGCCGAGCACGCTGTCTGCGCCCATACGGTGTAAGTACCCCTTCAAATACCAGGATGAGTTTCGACAGGTGCCTTAACGTC
Organism: Dermacentor albipictus; assembly: GCF_038994185.2. Lineage (NCBI taxonomy): Eukaryota > Metazoa > Arthropoda > Arachnida > Ixodida > Ixodidae > Dermacentor > Dermacentor albipictus. Next base: position 87,216,628 of record NC_091826.1, on the reverse strand, counting down.
ACTGCTCTTCTCTCGCAGGCGACGGAGAAGATCCGGAAAATTAAAAAGGGCGTGAAAAGTCGAAAAGGCCGCAAGAAGTCCCGAAGCCTTCACCGTGAGGTATTGCTGCGGCAGTTGCTCAAAAAGTGGTCCTGGCTCGACGACTCTCAAAGAAGCACCTCAAGCGACGAAGAGGACAGCGATGACAACGATTGTGGGCCTTCTTTACCCGTTGTCCCTGGCTCCACCGTGAAGCGTGGGCGAAATGATTGTGATGGTGAGGACACACATATTTCGAACAAATGTTCAGCGGATCATGGAGGAGTCTTGCCCAATTTTGCAGATGAAGAGCCTGGCCCGTCTAAGCGCCCCAGAATGGACGAGGAAGAATGTTCTGATTCCTCTTTAGAGCCTAGCGGTAACCAGGACATTTACCGCTCACCGCAGCTTCAAGACGGGTATGACCCTTACCCAATAAATGTTGCGCCTTTCCCAGACTGGCTCGACATTCAAGGAACGGTGTCGGACGAGCCAGTGCAAGACCCTGATCTGTCTTTTCTTGATATGTAGTGCTTTTTGTGGGTGTTTTTGTCTCGTGCCATGCTTGTAGTGTAATATTTAACTACGCTTCAATACACATGTTATCGTTTTCTACAACAAATTATTTATGTGGGTTTATAATACTGCCAGTGTATTCTAGGTAATAAAGTACGCGTCCTTTTTTGATTGCGATATCACTTTTGGTGCATGCTGTTGTCTGCATTGATTTTTTGTTTTTCGTATCAAATGTTGCATGAAAGTGTTTATTACTCTATGTATAGCAAAGTAGTAAAAAATGATTTACACAGATGGCGACACTCCACGAAAACAAGTCCTAACTTTAGACGCATAATTGCAACAAGAACACGAAAAGTAAATTTACTGGCTAGCATAAGTTCAATACACAGACCGACAAAAATCTAACAATGTTTGGGCGCTGATCAAGCGCAATATTTTCTTTAAGGCCTGATTTATTCGATTGTGACAGACACACACAAAAAACAAGTGAAAAGACAGCCTGCCATTGGGTTTACCTAACATTGTGCATCACTGCCAAGACTATATACACACGGAAAACAGCCATTGAATAATACTCTAAAATTTGAAGGCGGTGCGTTATCCGCTGAAGATACAGTGCAGAGAATAAATAGACGCGCTCAAAATTTTACGAAATATGGCAGGTAAAAAAAAAACTGACGTGGATCTTACGCAGTGTTATAATAAATGTGAGCGAGGCATTCTGCACGGGTGATTTTGACTCACAATAAATAGCGGTGACGTTGACGGCGAAAGCTTAATCTATTCTACGTTTATTCTAGCAGGAGCGGTGAGTTGCAGTTAAACGTTACCTAGGGTGCACCACTGCTGCTTGTTTTCGTACACTGTAAACGGAAATAACTCCGAGGTGGGAGTATACTGCTTGTCCTCTAGCCACCCTCCGGTTCGGAGTTTATTATGCTCCGTATGATCGCAGTAGAATTTTCACTCCGTACGAGCGGAATTTTTGCGTGAAATTATGGGAGGTTTTCTTCTGGCTTTTTTTATTTTTTTGCTTTGCAAATGACGGAGTTTTTTCGAGGTGCAACGGGAGTATAAAAAGAGGCATCGCGTCAGTTTGCGCGAACATGTTTACATGCAGAGGCTGCTGGTCAAATTTCGAAATATGCACACGAGACCGCGTCAAATTCGATGAAACAAGTCAATGAAAGCACATAAATCATGACATACATAAACATTCCAGAAACGCCCAATGCAGAAATTTGAAAGACATCCCACGTACACGCGATACTCAAGAGGCAACGGTGCCAGTATATATAGCCACGATACTGTGTGCCTCGAAACCGCCAAGGGAGCAGCTGTGCTGTTTTCAGAATTACGACTCACATGCTCGTTCATACGAGATCTGCCTCTTTGAAACTAACAGCACACCTTAATCAACACAAAACTGTTAATTCAAAATAGGGAGAGAAAAAAAGTTAATGGCGTTATTTTTCAAAACTATGCCATTCTGTGAGTGCTGAAGCGACTTCGCACACTGCCGGCGTTCGCGGCCAAAAAGTAGTGCGTTAGTTACAGTAAGCTAGAAAAATGTAAGTGCATGTGCTGCATAGCAAAATTACATTTTTTCGATATAGTGGTAGCGTAGCAAGAAATTATTACGTGTGAGCATGACCCGCAGCAGCCGACGTAACACCGAAAAATGCGCAGACATACATTTTATACACCGCACTACTTGCTCTGAGTACAAGCAATCTGTCTCGGTTGCGAAAAGGAGCTACATCGCTGAACTGTCGAGTGAACCCCTAAACTCGTAGCCAGCAGGCATGCGTCTAAATCAGTGTCTCGGATAGAGCGTAATGTTAATGCAATATCGGAAGCAACGACGTGACCAAAACCTATATGCGCGATAACAATTCGATTCACATCGCTCAATAAGAAGCTTTATTTTAAGCACACATATATACTTATGTCCTACCGTTTTTCTTCGGGCGAGGATATCCGTTCACAGATAAATAAAAACAGTTGCTTGCACTCTGGTCTTTCTCACTGGCAACACAGCACCGCAACGAACTTGGGTTACGCCATTCATGCGCGTCTAGCACGGATGTCGTCGCTCGAACAGTGGCTGCTGTTGCCATTGCTACGCGGTCCCTACAAACATTACACCGGACGTTGTCAGCATGTACTCAAAAGGACATAGAAGTGGCATTTCACGTACTGAAGAACACAAGACAGGGTGACGCAGCACGGAAACACAGCCAGAACGTGAGCCGACATCACGAGCCAGTGAACAGCTTCGAGGTATACCTAAGCCTTTTTCCGCACTTGAAAACGTGGTTCTTGCAGTCATCGTTGCCAGCAAAGTGATCACAGCTAATGTACTTGAAGCTGAGATACAGTGAGCTTCAGGCATGCCTTTAACACTTTCTGGAAGGAGATACGGGAAACAAATTGACGGAACGCTGTAACAGACACTTCACAGACGTAAACAAACCGTCAGCCATGAGCACTGCCCGCTCCGCCGAACGCGCCCGGTCGCTAGCGAGGCGCACAGCCTCATGGGAAGTGCCACGTGACTAACCTGTATCGGCGGAGGGGAGTTTTTCAAAACTCCCTGTCGGAGTTTCACGGGAGAACAAAATTTTTAAACGGAGTAAAATCGCGTCACGTCGCCTTAATACTCCGGCAACTAGCCAGCGGAGTGAAACGAGGGAATGGCGCTGTTTTGCTCCCATACATCGGAGTAAATATTTCAAGAGAGGAGGTTTTAGGGCACATCACCTCTTAAAAACTCTCAGCTGGGTTTATTTTCGTTTACAGTGTATAGTACGCAGAACACACACGGAGAGGTGCTTGTTTCAGGGGTTGTTGCGCACCATATTTCAAAACTTCTAATGGGGATTGGCGTTGTGATTGTACCACATGGCACATAGCGTCGTCGCCGAAGTACAAAACTTGAATTTGATGATAGGGCTGTCCTTGCCTAAACCATAATCGTACTAGAAGACGCGCCATAACGGTGCACTCCATATAAGTATTGAAGACGTAATCTTGTTTACCGTGTCCCAACATATATCTGCGTGTGTGCTTTTATTTGGCCCCCGACGAAATGCGGCTGCCGCTGTCAGTATCATGTCAATGACCTCTAGGAATTCCAAGGCCAGCAAGCTTGCGTGGCGCGAATAGAAGTGGTGATTTTTCGATTTACCCTTTCCGTCGTTTTCCATGGACCCTGCGACGCGCTATAATTGTTGCAGCTGTGCTTCTGCACGCAGTGCGAAATTTGTCCGCTAGACATATGTGCATAGCGTTTGTTTTTCAGAAATTGCATTAACGTAGTGTACCGTACCTGGAACTGAAGTTACTCCAGTTTCCCCGCTACCGCTGTTGTAAAATTTTAAAATTTCACTGCTTTGCCACATCAGCTCCCCTTGCGGTCCTTTGAGAAGTGCCTTTTGTCCTTGCAATCTACAAATATTGCTGCGTTCCCTATCCACTGGCACGTTAGTATAAAGCGACGGCTTCCGTATGTACAAAGGTTTGTGGGGGGTCACGGATAATTACAGCTGTCAGAATGATAAAGTGGTGACGATCAGGGGGCTCCAGAGGGCATTGACCGTAATGGACACAATGGGGAAAAAACGAGTTTCTCGCGTTGCCTTTCCTCACTGACACACGTCTGTCATGTATACACACGCTCTGAACCACCCCACGACGCGCTGTGCCACAAAGCAGTACAGTGAGCACCAGCTTTGGGAAAGTTTAAGAGGCAATGAGAACTTCGCTTTGAAAAAAATTTCAGGCAACCCATGTCATGTAGGATGTCGAGAACGTACGTGCAATAAGCATCGCAAAGGTTGTAAGACTCGGAATTGCAACCGCCAAAACACGTCCTCTAAGAAAGCGTGCAGTCTAGCTTCCCTCTGCGCGCACTGCGACATCTACTGGCGCCGCCACGAAGTGTAGGCGTAAAAAATAAAAATGCTTCCATAGAAATTAACTAACGACGTTAGCGTTCAGCGGGGATGCCTCATTGCGTGGAACGTAAGGAGACAGCCAGTTTCTTCCGTCTTCCCTTCAAGGGAAACACGTGTTCGTGCTTGCGTTTCTGGAATTTTCGTTCGCCATGTCCACGGAGTATATATCAGCCCCACTGTAACACCTCACAACAGAAAGTCCTCTCTTCTCGGCCATTCTACAAGTCATTAGCATGAGGGTGGTTATTGACGTTTTGTTCAGCCACGGCCCTAAAAAATATTGTGTGCGGGGTGCGGCTTCGCGCCGGCGATCAGGAATATGCTCTGTGTTATGACTGGAGGCAGAATGGAAAGGCGATGGAGAAATCGCAGTCGCGTAGAATGTTCAAGACAAGAACCATGACACTTTTAAATGTGAACGTCAGCAGAGATCTACCACTTTGTAACGCCTTTGGCTAAGCATAGTTTTAACAATCACAACCTAAAAGATTGCGAGGTAAGAGGGGTATAGGCTTCTTGGTTTGAAGAAGAAAAAATTTTAAAATTCTTATTTTGGCTTAGTCTCGAAAGAGAGAAAAAAAGCACCCGTAAGAACAAGACAATATATTACACGTGGAAAGTGTGGTCTCGCTTGAACAATTTGATAATCGACCTAGGCCTGTGTGGCAAGAAAAGTACCACAGCAGAAGGCTTAAGAAACCAGCGCAGGTGAAGAAAAATTAACAATGTATGAGGTGCCGCTAAAGAAAAATAATGATTGCCTGTTCGGGAAGATGAAATTCCGCATTTTTGATATGAGCCTTTTCAATATAAGTGTCGGGCAACCAATTTTTTCCGAATGAATAGAAACCCAATTCAATTTGAAGGTCAGCGACCGGAACACAACACCCTCACCTGGAGGGGCGCACTGCAAGAAGGAAAGTGGAGAGGGAAAGGTAGGAAGGGGAAAGGTCGCCTCTCGCAGCTGAGGCGGGCGGTCAGTTGTCCGCTGACGTCGCTGCCGATCGGACGCCGCCGAGCACGCTGTCTGCGCCCATACGGTGTAAGTACCCCTTCAAATACCAGGATGAGTTTCGACAGGTGTCTTAACGTCACTGCTCTTCTCTCGCAGGCGACGGAGAAGATCCGGAAAATTAAAAAGGGCGTGAAAAGTCGAAAAGGCCGCAAGAAGTCCCGAAGCCTTCACCGTGAGGTATTGCTGCGGCAGTTGCTCAAAAAGTGGTCCTGGCTCGACGACTCTCAAAGAAGCACCTCAAGCGACGAAGAGGACAGCGATGACAACGATTGTGGGCCTTCCTTACCCGTTGTCCCTGGCTCCGCCGTGAAGCGTGGGCGAAATGATTGTGATGGTGAGGACACACATATTTCGAACAAATGTTCAGCGGATCATGGAGGAGTCTTGCCCAATTTTGCAGATGAAGAGCCTGGCCCGTCTAAGCGCCCCAGAATGGACGAGGAAGAATGTTCTGATTCCTCTTTAGAGCCTAGCGGTAACCAGGACATTTACCGCTCACCGCAGCTTCAAGACGGGTATGACCCTTACCCAATAAATGTTGCGCCTTTCCCAGACTGGCTCGACATTCAAGGAACGGTGTCGGACGAGCCAGTGCAAGACCCTGATCTGTCTTTTCTTGATATGTAGTGCTTTTTGTTGGTGTTTTTGTCTCGTGTCATGCTTGTAGTGTAATATTTAACTACGCTTAAATACACATGTTTTCGTTTTCTACAACAAATTATTTATGTGGGTTTATAATACTGCCAGTGTATTCTAGGTAATAAAGTACGCGTCCTTTTTTGATTGCGATATCACTTTTGGTGCATGCTGTTGTCTGCATTGATTTTTTGTTTTTCGTATCAAATGTTGCATGAAAGTGTTTATTACTCTATGTATAGCAAAGTAGTAAAAAATTATTTACACAGATGGCGACACTCCACGAAAACAAGTCCTAACTTTAGACGCATAATTGCAACAAGAACACGAAAAGTAAATTTACTGGCTAGCATAAGTTCAATACACAGACCGACAAAAATCTAACAAAGTTTGGGCGCTGATCAAGCGCAATATTTTCTTTAAGGCCTGATTTATTCGATAGTGACAGACACACACAAAAAACAAGTGAAAACACAGCCTGCCATTGGGTTTACCTAACATTGTGCATCACTGCCACAACTATAATCACACGGAAAACAGCCATTGAATAATACTCTAAAATTGGAAGGCGGTGCGTTATCCGCTGAAGATACAGTGCAGAGAATAAATAGACGCGCTCAAAATTTTACGAAATATGGCAGGTAAAAAAAAAACTGACGTGGATCTTACGCAGTGTTATAATAATGTGAGCGAGGCATTCTGCACGGGTGATTTTGACTCACAATAAATAGCGGTGACGTTGACGGCGAAAGCTTAATCTATGCTACGTTTATTCTAGCAGGAGCGGTGAGTTGCAGTTAAGCGTTACCTAGGGTGCACCACTGCTGCTTGTTTTCGTACACTGTAAACGGAAATAACTCCGAGGTGGGAGTATACTGCTTGTCCTCTAGCCACCCTCCGGTTCGGAGTTTATTATGCTCCGTATGATCGCAGTAGAATTTTCACTCCGTACGAGCGGAATTTTTGCGTGAAATTATGGGAGGTTTTCTTCTGTCTTTTTTTATTTTTTTGCTTTGCAAATGACGGAGTTTTTTCGAGGTGCAACGGGAGTATAAAAAGAGGCATCGCGTAAGTTTGCGCGAACATGTATACGTGCAGAGGCTGCTGGTCAAATTTCGAAATATGCACACGAGACCGCGCCAAATCGATGAAACAAGTCAATGAAAGCACATAAATCATGACATACATAAACATTCCAGAAACGCCCAATGCAGAAATTTAAAGACATCCCACGTACACGCGATACTCAAGAGGCAACGGTGCCAGTATATATAGCCACAATAGTGTGTGCCTCGAGACCGCCAAGGGAGCAGCTGTGCTGTTTTCAGAATTACGACTCACATGCTCGTTCATACGAGATCTGCCTCTTTGAAACTAACAGCATACCTTAATCAACACAAAACTGTTAATTCAAAATAGGGAGAGAAAAAAAGTTAATGGCGTTATTTTTCAAAACTATGCCATTCTGTGAGTGCTGAAGCGACTTCGCACACTGCCGGCGTTCGCGGCCAAAAAGTAGTTCGTTAGTTACAGTAAGCTAGAAAAATGCAAGTGCATGTGCTGCATAGCAAAATTACATTTTTTCGATATAGTGGTAGCGTAGCAAGAAATTATTACGTGTGAGCATGACCCGCAGCAGCCGACGTAACACCGAAAAATGCGCAGACATACATTTTATACACCGCACTACTTGCTCTGAGTACAAGCAATCTGTCTCGGTTGCGAAAAGGAGCTACATCGCTGAACTGTCGAGTGAACCCCTAAACTCGTAGCCAGCAGGCATGCGTCTAAATCAGTGTCTCGGATAGAGCGTAATGTTAATGCAATATCGGAAGCAACGACGTGACCAAAACCTATATGCGCGATAACAATTCGATTCACATCGCTCAATAAGAAGCTTTATTTTAAGCACACATATATACTTATGTCCTACCGTTTTTCTTCGGGCGAGGATATCGGTTCACAGATAAATAAAAACAGTTGCTTGCACTCCGGTCTTTCTCACTGGCAACACAGCACCGCAACGAACTTGGGTTACGCCATTCATGCGCGTCTAGCACGGATGTCGTCGCTCGAACAGTGGCTGCTGTTGCCATTGCTACGCGGTCCTTACAAACATTACACCGGACGTTGTCAGCATGTACTCAAAAGGACATAGAAGTGGCATTTCACGTACTGAAGAACACAAGACAGGGCGACGCAGCACGGAAACACAGCCAGAACGTGAGCCGACATCACGAGCCAGTGAGCAGCTTCGAGGTATACCTAAGCCTTTTTCCGCACTTGAAAACGTGGTTCTTGCAGTCATCGTTGCCAGCAAAGTGATCACAGCTAATGTACTTGAAGCTGAGATACAGTGAGCTTCAGGCATGCCTTTAACACTTTCTGGAAGGAGATACGGGAAACAAATTGACGGAACGCTGTAACAGACACTTCACAGACGTAAACAAACCGTCAGCCATGAGCACTGCCCGCTCCGCCGAACGCGCCCGGTCGCTAGCGAGGCGCACAGCCTCATGGGAAGTGCCACGTGACTAACCTGTATCGGCGGAGGGGAGTTTTTCAAAACTCCCTGTAGGAGTTTCACGGGAGAACAAAATTTTTAAACGGAGTAAAATCGCGTCACGTCGCCCTAATACTCCGGCAGCTAGCCAGCGGAGTGAAACGAGGGAATGGCGCTGTTTTGCTCCCATACATCGGAGTAAATATTTCAAGAGAGGAGGTTTTAGGGCACATCACCTCTTAAAAACTCTCAGCTGGGTTTATTTTCGTTTACAGTGTATAGTACGCAGAACACACACGGAGAGGTGCTTGTTTCAGGGGTTGTTGCGCACCATATTTCAAAACTTCTAATGGGGATTGGCGTTGTGATTGTACCACATGGCACATAGCGTCGTCGCCGAAGTACAAAACTTGAATTTGATGATAGGGCTGTCCTTGCCTAAACCATAATCGTACTAGAAGACGCGCCATAACGGTGCACTCCATATAAGTATTGAAGACGTAATCTTGTTTACCGTGTCCCAACATATATCTGCGTGTGTGCTTTTATTTGGCCCCCGACGAAATGCGGCTGCCGCTGTCAGTATCATGTCAACGACCTCTAGGAATTCCAAGGCCAGCAAGCTTGCGTGGCGCGAATAGAAGTGGTGATTTTTCGATTTACCCTTTCCGTCGTTTTCCATGGACCCTGCGACGCGCTATAATTGTTGCAGCTGTGCTTCTGCACGCAGTGCGAAATTTGTCCGCTAGACATATGTGCATAGCGTTTGTTTTTCAGAAATTGCATTAACGTAGTGTACCGTACCTGGAACTGAAGTTACTCCAGTTTCCCCGCTACCGCTGTTGTAAAATTTTAAAATTTCACTGCTTTGCCACATCAGCTCCCCTTGCGGTCCTTTGAGAAGTGCCTTTTGTCCTTGCAATCTACAAATATTGCTGCGTTCCCTATCCACTGGCACGTTAGTATAAAGCGACGGCTTCCGTATGTACAAAGGTTTGTGGGGGGTCACGGATAATTACAGCTGTCAGAATGATAAAGTGGTGACGATCAGGGGGCTCCAGAGGGCATTGACCGTAATGGACACAATGGGGAAAAAACGAGTTTCTCGCGTTGCCTTTCCTCACTGACACACGTCTGTCATGTATACACACGCTCTGAACCACCCCACGACGCGCTGTGCCACAAAGCAGTACAGTGAGCACCAGCTTTGGGAAAGTTTAAGAGGCAATGAGAACTTCGCTTTGAAAAAAATTTCAGGCAACCCATGTCATGTAGGATGTCGAGAACGTACGTGCAATAAGCATCGCAAAGGTTGTAAGACTCGGAATTGCAACCGCCAAAACACGTCCTCTAAGAAAGCGTGCAGTCTAGCTTCCCTCTGCGCGCACTGCGACATCTACTGGCGCCGCCACGAAGTGTAGGCGTAAAAAATAAAAATGCTTCCATAGAAATTAACTAACGACGTTAGCGTTCAGCGGGGATGCCTCATTGCGTGGAACGTAAGGAGACAGCCAGTTTCTTCCGTCTTCCCTTCAAGGGAAACACGTGTTCGTGCTTGCGTTTCTGGAATTTTCGTTCGCCATGTCCACGGAGTATATATCAGCCCCACTGTAACACCTCACAACAGAAAGTCCTCTCTTCTCGGCCATTCTACAAGTCATTAGCATGAGGGTGGTTATTGACGTTTTGTTCAGCCACGGCCCTAAAAAATATTGTGTGCGGGGTGCGGCTTCGCGCCGGCGATCAGGAATATGCTCTGTGTTATGACTGGAGGCAGAATGGAAAGGCGATGGAGAAATCGCAGTCGCGTAGAATGTTCAAGACAAGAACCATGACACTTTTAAATGTGAACGTCAGCAGAGATCTACCACTTTGTAACGCCTTTGGCTAAGCATAGTTTTAACAATCACAACCTAAAAGATTGCGAGGTAAGAGGGGTATAGGCTTCTTGGTTTGAAGAAGAAAAAATTTTAAAATTCTTATTTTGGCTTAGTCTCGAAAGAGAGAAAAAAAGCACCCGTAAGAACAAGACAATATATTACACGTGGAAAGTGTGGTCTCGCTTGAACAATTTGATAATCGACCTAGGCCTGTGTGGCAAGAAAAGTACCACAGCAGAAGGCTTAAGAAACCAGCGCAGGTGAAGAAAAATTAACAATGTATGAGGTGCCGCTAAAGAAAAATAATGATTGCCTGTTCGGGAAGATGAAATTCCGCATTTTTGATATGAGCCTTTTCAATATAAGTGTCGGGCAACCAATTTTTTCCGAATGAATAGAAACCCAATTCAATTTGAAGGTCAGCGACCGGAACACAACACCCTCACCTGGAGGGGCGCACTGCAAGAAGGAAAGTGGAGAGGGAAAGGTAGGAAGGGGAAAGGTCGCCTCTCGCAGCTGAGGCGGGCGGTCAGTTGTCCGCTGACGTCGCTGCCGATCGGACGCCGCCGAGCACGCTGTCTGCGCCCATACGGTGTAAGTACCCCTTCAAATACCAGGATGAGTTTCGACAGGTGTCTTAACGTCACTGCTCTTCTCTCGCAGGCGACGGAAAAGATCCGGAAAATTAAAAAGGGCGTGAAAAGTCGAAAAGGCCGCAAGAAGTCCCGAAGCCTTCACCGTGAGGTATTGCTGCGGCAGTTGCTCAAAAAGTGGTCCTGGCTCGACGACTCTCAAAGAAGCACCTCAAGCGACGAAAAGGACAGCGATGACAACGATTGTGGGCCTTCTTTACCCGTTGTCCCTGGCTCTGCCGTGAAGCGTGGGCGAAATGATTGTGAAGGTGAGGACACACATATTTCGAACAAATGTTCAGCGGATCATGGAGGAGTCTTGCCCAATTTCGCAGATGGAGAGCCTGGCCCGTCCAAGCGCCCCAGAATGGACGATGAAGAATGTTCTGATTCCTCTTTAGAGTCTAGCGATAACCAGGACATTTACAGTTCACCGCAGCTTCAAGACGGGTATGACCCTTACCCAATAAATGTTGCGCCTTTCCCAGACTGGCTCGACATTGAAGGAACGGTGTCGGACGAGCCAGTGCAAGACCCTGATCTGTCTTTTCTTGATATCTAGTGCTTTTTTTAGGTGTTTTTGTCTCGTGTCATGCTTGTAGTGTAATATTTAACTACGCTTCACTACACATGTTATCGTTTTCCACAACAAATGATTTATGTAGGTTTATAATACTGGCAGTGTATTCTAGGTAATAAAGTACACGTCCATTTTGATTGCGATATCACTTTTGGTGCATGCTGTTGTCTGCTGGTGCATGCTGTTGTCTGCATTGATTTTTTGTTTTTCGTATCAAATGTTGCATGAAAGTGTTTATTACTCTATGTATAGCAAAGTAGTAAAAAAATCAAGTCCTAAATTTAGACGCATAATTGCAACAAGAACATGAAAAGTAAATTTACTGGCTAGCATAGGTTCATTACACAGACCGATAAAAATCTAACAATGTTTGGGCGCTGCTCAAGCGCAATATTTTGTTTAAGGCCTGATTTATTCGATTGTGACAGACACACACAAACGACAAACGAAAGGACAGCCTGCCATTATATGTACCTAACGTGCATCGCTGCCACAACTATAATCACACGGAGAACAGCCATTGAATAATACCGCAAAATTTGAAGGCGGTGCGTTATCTGCTGAAGATATAGTGCAGTGAATAAATAGAGGCGCTCCAAATTTTACGATTTATGGCAGGTAAAAAAAAACTGACGTAGATCCTACGCAATGTTATAATAAATGTGAGCGAGGCATTCTGCACGGATGATTTTGACTCAAAATAAATTGCGGTGACGTTGACGGCGAAAGCCTAATTTCTACAACGTTTAGTCTAGCAGGAGTGGTGAGTTCATGTTAAACGTTACCAGGGTGCACCACTGCTGCTTGTTTGCGTATCGCACGGAAACACACAGGAAGAGGTGTTTGTTTCAGGGGTTGTGCACCATATTTCAGAACTTCTGAGAAGGATTGGCGTTGTGATTGTACGACATGGCACATTGCGTCATCGCCGAAGTACAAAACTTGAATTTGATGATAGGGCTGTCCTTGCCTAAACCATAATCGTACTAGAAGACGCGCCATAACGGTGCACTCCATAAAAGTATTGAAGACGTAATCTTGTTTACCGTGTCCCAACATATATCTGCGTGTGTGCTTTTTATTTGGCCCCCGACGAAATGCGGCTGCCGCTGTCATTATCATGTCAACGACTTCTAGGAATTCCAAGGCCAGCAAGCTAGCGTGGGGCGAATAGAAGTGGTGATTTTTCGATTTACCCTTTCCGTCGTTTTCCATGGACCCTGCGACGCGCTATAATTGTTGCGGCTGTGCTTCTGCACGCAGTGCGAAATTTGTCCGCTAGACATATGTGCATAGCGTTTGTTTTTCAGAAATTGCATTAACCTAGTGTACCGTACCTGGAACTGAAGTTACTCCAGTTTCCTCGCTACCGCTGTTGTAAAATTTTTAAATTTCACTGCTTTGCCACATCAGCTCCCCTTGCGGTCCTTTCAGAAGTGCCTTTTCTCCTTGCAATCTACAATTATTGCTGCGTTCCCTATCCACTGGCACGTTAGTATAAAGCGACGGCTTCCGTATGTACAAAGGTTTGTGGGGGGTCACGGATAATTACAGCTGTCAGAATGATAAAGTGGTTACGATCAGGGGGCTCCGGAGGGCATTGACCATAATGGACACAATGGGGACAAAACTAGTTTCTCGCGTCGCCTTTGCTCACTGACACACGTCTGTCATGTATACACACGCTCTGAACCACCCCACGACGCGCTGTGCCACAAAGCAGTACAGTGAGCACCAGCTTTGGGAAAGTTTAAGAGGCAATGAGAACTTCGCTTTGAAAAAAATTTCAGGCAACCCATGTCATGTAGGATGTCGAGAACGTACGTGCAATAAGCATCGCAAAGGTTGTAAGACTCGGAATTGCAACCGCCAAAACACGTCCGCTAAGAAAGCGTGCAGTCTAGCTTCCCTCTGCGCGCACTGCGACATCTACTGGCGCCGCCACGAAGTGTAGGCGTAAAAAATAAAAATGCTTCCATAGAAATTAACTAACGACGTTAGCGTTCAGCGGGGATGCCTCATTGCGTGGAACGTAAGGAGACAGCCAGTTTCTTCCGTCTTCCCTTCAAGGGAAACACGTGTTCGTGCTTGCGTTTCTGGAATTTTCGTTCGCCATGTCCATGGAGTATATATCAGCCCCACTGTAACACCTCACAACAGAAAGTCCTCTCTTCTCGGCCATTCTACAAGTCATTAGCATGAGGGTGGTTATTGACGATTTGTTCAGCCACGGCCCTAAAAATATTGTGTGCGGGGTGCGGCTTCGCGCCGGCGATCAGGAATATGCTCTGTGTTATGACTGGAGGCAGAATGGAAAGGCGATGGAGAAATCGCAGTCGCGTAGAATGTTCAAGACAAGAACCATGACACTTTTAAATGTGAACGTCAGCAGAGATCTACCACTTTGTAACGCCTTTGGCTAAGCATAGTTTTAACAATCACAACCTAAAAGATTGCGAGGTAAGAGGGGTATAGGCTTCTTGGTTTGAAGAAGAAAAAATTTTAAAATTCTTATTTTGGCTTAGTCTCGAAAGAGAGAAAAAAAGCACCCGTAAGAACAAGACAATATATTACACGTGGAAAGTGTGGTCTCGCTTGAACAATTTGCTAATCGACCTAGGCCTGTGTGGCAAGAAATGTACCACAGCAGAAGGCTTAAGAAACCAGCGCAGGTGAAGAAAAATTAACAATGTATGAGGTGCCGCTAAAGAAAAATAATGATTGCCTGTTCGGGAAGATGAAATTCCGCATTTTTGATATGAGCCTTTTCAATATAAGTGTCGGGCAACCAATTTTTTCCGAATGAATAGAAACCCAATTCAATTTGAAGGTCAGCGACCGGACCACAACACCCTCACCTGGAGGGGCGCATGCAAGAAGGAAAGTGGAGAGGGAAAGGTAGGAAGGGGAAACGTCGCCTCTCGCAGCTGAGGCGGGCGGTCAGTTGTCCGCTGACGTCGCTGCCGATCGGACGCCGCCGAGCACGCTGTCTGCGCCCATACGGTGTAAGTACCCCTTCAAATACCAGGATGAGTTTCGACAGGTGCCTTAACGTCACTGCTCTTCTCTCGCAGGCGACGGAGAAGATCCGGAAAATTAAAAAGGGCGTGAAAAGTCGAAAAGGCCGCAAGAAGTCCCGAAGCCTTCACCGTGAGGTATTGCTGCGGCAGTTGCTCAAAAAGTGGTCCTGGCTCGACGACTCTCAAAGAAGCACCTCAATCGACGAAGAGGACAGCGATGACAACGATTGTGGGCCTTCTTTACCCGTTGTCCCTGGCTCCGCCGTGAAGCGTGGGCGAAATGATTGTGATGGTGAGGACACACATATTTCGAACAAATGTTCAGCGGATCATTGAGGAGTCTTGCCCAATTTCAGATGGAGAGCCTGGCCCGTCTAAGCGCCCCAGAATGGACGAGGAAGAATGTTCTGATTCCTCTTGAGAGCCTAGCGGTAACCAGGACATTTACCGCTCACCGCAGCTTCAAGACGGGTATGACCCTTACCCAATAAATGTTGCGCCTTTACCAGACTGGCTCGACATTCAAGGAACGGTGTCGGACGAGCCAGTGCAAGACCCTGATCTGTCTTTTCTTGATATGTAGTGCTTTTTGTAGGTGTTTTTGTCTCGTGTCATGCTTGTAGTGTAATATTTAACTACGCTTCAATACACATGTTATCGTTTTCTACAACAAATTATTTATGTGGGTTTATAATACTGCCAGTGTATTCTAGGTAATAAAGTACGCGTCCTTTTTTGATTGCGATATCACTTTTGGTGCATGCTGTTGTCTGCATTGATTTTTTGTTTTTCGTATCAAATGTTGCATGAAAGTGTTTATTACTCTATGTATAGCAAAGTAGTAAAAAATGATTTACACAGATGGCGACACTCCACGAAAACAAGTCCTAACTTTAGACGCATAATTGCAACAAGAACACGAAAAGTAAATTTACTGGCTAGCATAAGTTCAATACACAGAACGACAAAATCTAACAATGTTTGGGCGCTGAGCAAGCGCAATATTTTCTTTAAGGCCTGATTTATTCGATTGTGACAGACACACACAAAAAACAAGTGAAAAGACAGCCTGCCATTGGGTTTACCTAACATTGTGCATCACTGCCACAACTATAATCACACGGAAAACAGCCATTGAATAATACTCTAAAATTTGAAGGCGGTGCGTTATCCGCTGACGATACAGTGCAGAGAATAAATAGACGCGCTCAAAATTTTACGAAATATGGCAGGTAAAAAAAAAACTGACGTGGATCTTACGCAGTGTTATAATAATGTGAGCGAGGCATTCTGCACGGGTGATTTTGACTCACAATAAATAGCGGTGACGTTGACGGCGAAAGCTTAATCTATTCTACGTTTATTCTAGCAGGAGCGGTGAGCTGCAGTTAAACGTTACCTAGGGTGCACCACTGCTGCTTGTTTTCGTCGTACACTGTAAACGGAAATAACTCCGAGGTGGGAGTATACTGCTTGTCCTCTAGCCACCCTCCGGTTCGGAGTTTATTATGCTCCGTATGATCGCAGTAGAATTTTCACTCCGTACGAGCGGAATTTTTGCGTGAAATTATGGGAGGTTTTCTTCTGTCTTTTTTTATTTTTTGCTTTGCAAATGACGGAGTTTTTTCGAGGTGCAACGGGAGTATAAAAAGAGGCATCGCGTCAG
Source organism: Dermacentor albipictus (assembly GCF_038994185.2). NCBI lineage: Eukaryota > Metazoa > Arthropoda > Arachnida > Ixodida > Ixodidae > Dermacentor > Dermacentor albipictus. The sequence goes on along the minus strand of NC_091826.1, from coordinate 87,200,200 downwards.
TTTGCGCGAACATGTTTACATGCAGAGGCTGCTGGTCAAATTTCGAAATATGCACACGAGACCGCACATATATCATGACATACATAAACATTCCAGAAACGCCCAATGCAGAAATTTGAAAGACATCCCACGTACACGCGATACTCAAGAGGCAACGGTGCCAGTATATATAGCCACGACACTGTGTGCCTCGAAACCGCCAAGGGAGCAGCTGTGCTGTTTTCAGAATTACGACTCACATGCTCGTTCATACGAGATCTGCCTCTTTGAAACTAACAGTATACCTTAATCAACACAAAATTGTTAATTCAAAATAGGGAGAGAAAAAAAGTTAATGGCGTTATTTTTCAAAACTATGCCATTCTGTGAGTGCTGAAGCGACTTCGCACACTGCCGGCGTTCGCGGCCAAAAAGTAGTGCGTTTGTTACAGTAAGCTAGAAAAATGTAAGTGCATGTGCTGCATAGCAAAATTACATTTTTTCGATATAGTGGTAGCGTAGCAAGAAATTATTACGTGTGAGCATGACCCGCAGCAGCCGACGTAACACCGAAAAATGCGCAGACATACATTTTATACACCGCACTACTTGCTCTGAGTACAAGCAATCTGTCTCGGTTGCGAAAAGGAGCTACATCGCTGAACTGTCGAGTGAACCCCTAAACTCGTAGCCAGCAGGCATGCGTCTAAATCAGTGTCTCGGATAGAGCGTAATGTTAATGCATTATCGCAAGCAACGACGTGACCAAAACCTATATGCGCGATAACAATTCGATTCACATCGCTCAATAAGAAGCTTTATATTAAGCACACATATATACTTATGTCCTACCGTTTTTCTTCGGGCGAGGATATCCGTTCACAGATAAATAAAAACAGTTGCTTGCACTCCGGTCTTTCTCACTGGCAACACAGCACCGCAATGAACTTGGGTTACGCCATTCATGCGCGTCTAGCACGGATGTCGTCGCTCGAACAGTGGCTGCTGTTGCCATTGCTACGCGGTCCTTACAAACATTACACCGGACGTTGTCAGCATGTACTCAAAAGGACATAGAAGTGGCATTTCACGTACTGAAGAACACAAGACAGGGTGACGCAGCACGGAAACACAGCCAGAACGTGAGCCGACATCACGAGCCAGTGAGCAGCTTCGAGGTATATCTAAGCCTTTTTCCGCACTTGAAAACGTGGTTCTTGCAGTCATCGTTGCCAGCAAAGTGATCACAGCTAATGTACTTGAAGCTGAGATACAGTGAGCTTCAGGCATGCCTTTAACACTTTCTGGAAGGAGATACGGGAAACAAATTGACGGAACGCTGTAACAGACACTTCACAGACGTAAACAAACCGTCAGCCATGAGCACTGCCCGCTCCGCCGAACGCGCCCGGTCGCTGGCGAGGCGCACAGCCTCATGGGAAGTGCCACGTGACTAACCTGTATCGGCGGAGGGGAGTTTTTCAAAACTCTCTGTCGGAGTTTCACGGGAGAACAAAATTTTTAAACGGAGTAAAATCGCGTCACGTCGCCTTAATACTCCGGCAGCTAGCCAGCGGAGTGAAACGAGGGAATGGCGCTGTTTTGCTCCCATACATCGGAGTAAATATTTCAGGAGGGGAGGTTTTAGGGCACATCACCTCTTAAAAACTCTCAGCTGGGTTTATTTTCGTTTACAGTGTATAGTACGCAGAACACACACGGAGAGGTGCTTGTTTCAGGGGTTGTTGCGCACCATATTTCAAAACTTCTAATGGGGATTGGCGTTGTGATTGTACCACATGGCACATAGCGTCGTCGCCGAAGTACAAAACTTCAATTTGATTAGAGGGCTGTCCTTGCCTAAACCATAATCGTACTAGAAGACGCGCCATAACGGTGCACTCCATATAAGTATTGAAGACGTAATCTTGTTTACCGTGTCCCAACATATATCTGCGTGTGTTCTTTTTATTTGGCCCCCGACGAAATGCGGCTGCCGCTGTCAGTATCATGTCAACGACCTCTAGGAATTCCAAGGCCAGCAAGCTTGCGTGGCGCGAATAGAAGTGGTGATTTTTCGATTTACCCTTTCCGTCGTTTTCCATGGACCCTGCGACGCGCTATAATTGTTGCGGCTGTGCTTCTCCACGCAGTGCGAAATTTGTCCGCTAGACATATGTGCATAGCGTTTGTTTTTCAGAAATTGCATTAACGTAGTGTACCGTACCTGGAACTGAAGTTACTCCAGTTTCCCCGCTACCGCTGTTGTAAAATTTTAAAATTTCACTGCTTTGCCACATCAGCTCCCCTTGCCGTCCTTTGAGAAGTGCCTTTTCTCCTTGCAATCTACAATTATTGCTGCGTTCCCTATCCACTGGCACGTTAGTATAAAGCGACGGCTTCCGTATCTACAAAGGTTTGTGGGGGGTAACGGATAATTACAGCTGTCAGAATGATAAAGTGGTGACGATCAGGGGGCTCCAGAGGGCATTGACCGTAATGGACACAATGGGGACAAAACGAGTTTCTCGCGTCACCTTTCCTCACTGACACACGTCTGTCATGTATACACACGCTCTGAACTACCCCACGACGCGCTGTGCCACAAAGCAGTACAGCGAGCACCAGCAGTGGGAATGTTTAAGAGGCAATGAGAACTTCGCTTTGAAAAAAATTTCAGGCAACCCATGTCATGTAGGATGTCGAGAACGTACGCGCAATAAGCATCGCAAAGGTTGTAAGACTCGGAATTGCAACCGCCAAAACACGTCCTCTAAGAAAGCGTGCAGTCTAGCTTCCCTCTGCGCGCACTGCGACATCTACTGGCGCCGGCACGAAGTGTAGGCGTAAAAAATAAAAATGCTTCCATAGAAATTAACTAACGACGTTAGCGTTCAGCGGGGATACCTCATTGCGTGGAACGTGAGGACACAGCCAGTTTCTTCCGTCTTCCCTTCAAGGGAAACACGTGTTCGTGCTTGCGTTTCTGGAATTTTTGTTCGCCATGTCCACGGAGTATATATCGGCCCCATTGTAACACCTCACAACAGAAAGTCCTCTCTTCTCGGCGATTCTACAAGTCATTAGCATGAGGGTGGTTATTGACGTTTTGTTCAGCCACGTCCCAAAAAATATTGTGTGCGGGGTGCGGCTTCACTTCGGCGATCAGGAATATGCTCTGTGTTATGACTCGAGGCAGAATGGAAAGGCGATGGAGAAATCGCAGTCGCGTAGAATGTTCAAGACAAGCACCATGACACTTTTAAATGTGAACGTCAGCAGAGATCTACCACTTTGTAACGCCTTTGGCTAAGCATAGTTTTAACAATCACAACCTAAAAGATTGCGAGGTAAGAGGGGTATAGGCTTCTTGGTTTGAAGAAGAAAAAATTTTAAAATTCTTGTTTCTGCTTAGTCTCGAAAGAGAGAAAAAAAGCACCCGTAAGAACAAGACAATATATTACACGTGGAAAGTGTGGTCTCGCTTGAACAATTTGATAATCGACCTAGGCCTGTGTGGCAAGAAAAGTACCACAGCAGAAGGCTTAAGAAACCAGCGCAGGTGAAGAAAAATTAACAATGTATGAGGTGCCGCTAAAGAAAAATAATGATTGCCTGTTCGGGAAGATGAAATTCCGCATTTTTGACATGAGCCTTTTCAATATAAGTGTCGGGCAACCAATTTTTTCCGAATGAATAGAAACCCTATTCAATTTGAAGGTCAGCGACCGGAACACAACACCCTCACCTGGAGGGGCGCACTGCAAGAAGGAAAGTGGAGAGGGAAAGTTAGGAAGGGGAAAGGTCGCCTCTCGCAGCTGAGGCGGGCGGTCAGTTGTCCGCTGACGTCGCCGCCGATCGGACGCCGCCGAGCACGCTGTCTGCGCCCATACGGTGTAAGTACCCCTTCAAATACCAGGATGAGTTTCGACAGGTGCCTTAACGTCACTGCTCTTCTCTCGCAGGCGACGGAGAAGATCCGGAAAATTAAAAAGGGCGTGAAAAGTCGAAAAGGCCGCAAGAAGTCCCGAAGCCTTCACCGTGAGGTATTGCTGCGGCAGTTGCTCAAAAAGTGGTCCTGGCTCGACGACTCTCAAAGAAGCACCTCAAGCGACGAAGAGGACAGCGATGACAACGATCGTGGGCCTTCTTTACCCGTTGTCCCTGGCTCCGTCGTGAAGCGTGGGCGAAATGATTGTGATGGTGAGGACACACATATTTCGAACAAATGTTCAGCGGATCATGGAGGAGTCTTGCCCAATTTCGCAGATGGAGAGCCTGGCCCGTCCAAGCGCCCCAGAATGGACGATGAAGAATGTTCTGATTCCTCTTTAGAGTCTAGCGGTAACCAGGACATTTACAGTTCACCGCGGCTTCAAGACGGGTATGACCCTTACCCAGTAAATGTTGCGCCTTTCCCAGACTGGCTCGACATTGAAGGAACGGTGTCGGACGAGCCAGTGCAAGACCCTGATCTGTCTTTTCTTGATATCTAGTGCTTTTTTTAGGTGTTTTTGTCTCGTGTCATGCTTGTAGTGTAATATTTAACTACGCTTCACTACACATGTTATCGTTTTCTACAACAAATGATTTATGTAGGTTTATAATACTGGCAGTGTATTCTAGGTAATAAAGTACACGTCCTTTTTTGATTGCGATATCACTTTGGGTGCATGCTGTTGTCTGCATTGATTTTTTGTTTTTCGTATCAAATGTTGCATGAAAGTGTTTATTATTCTATGTATAGCAAAGTAGTAAAAAATGATTTACACAGATGGCGACACTCCACGAAAACAAGTCCTAAATTTAGACGCATAATTGCAACAAGAACACGAAAAGGAAATTTACTGGCTAGCATAGGTTCATTACACAGACCGATAAAAATCTGACAATGTTTGGGCGCTGATCAAGCGCAATATTTTGTTTAAGAACTGATTTATTCGATTGGGACAGACACACACAAAAGACAAACGAAAGGACAGCCTGCCATTGGATTTACCTAACGTGCATCGCTGCCACAACTATAATCACACGGAAAACAGCCATTGAATAATACTGAAAAATTTGAAGGCGGTGCGTTATCTGCTAAAGATATAGTGCAGAGAATAAGTAGAGGCGCTCCAAATTTTACGAATTGTGGCAGGTAAAAAAAAACTGACGTAGATCCTACGCAATGTTATAATAAATGTGAGCGAGGCATTCTGCACGGATGATTTTGACCCACAATAAATTGCGGTGACGTTGACGGCGAAAGCCTAATTTCTACTACGTTTAGTCTAGCAGGAGTGGTGAGTTCAAGTTAAACGTTACCTAGGGTGCACCACTGCTGCTTGTTTGCGTATAGCACGGAAACACACAGGAAGAGGTGTTTGTTTCAGGGGTTGTGCACCATATTTCAGAACTTCTGAGAGGGATTGGCGTTGTGATTGTACGACATGGCACTTAGCGTCGTCGCCGAAGTACAAAACTTGAATTTGATTAGAGGGCTGTCCTTGCCTAAACCATAATCGTTCTAGAAGACGCGCGATAGCGGTGCACTCCGTATAAGTATTGAAGACGTAATCTTGTTTACCGTGTCCCAACATATATCTGCGTGTGTGCTTTTTATTTGGCCCCCGACGAAATGCGGCTGCCGCTGTCAGTATCATGTCAACGACCTCTAGGAATTCCAAGGCCAGCAAGCTTGCGTGGCGCGAATAGAAGTGGTGATTTTTCGATTTACCCTTTCCGTCGTTTTCCATGGACCCTGCGACGCGCTATAATTGTTGCGGCTGGGCTTCTGCACGCAGTGCGAAATTTGTCCGCTAGACATATGTGCATAGCGTTTGTTTTTCAGAAATTGCATTAACGTAGTGTAGCGTACCTGGAACTGAAGTTACTCCAGTTTCCCCGCTACCGCTGTTGTAAAATTTTAAAATTTCACTGCTTTGCCACATCACCTCCCCTTGCCGTCCTTTAGAAGTGCCTTTTCTCCTTGCAATCTGCAATTATTGCTGCGTTCCCTATCCACTGGCACACTGTGGTATAAACTTTTTTAAAACATGGTTGAAGTGCCTCAGACAGGCTGGCCAACGTTTCGATAGGTGGACGTATCTTCGTCAAAGGCGGCCTCGTCATCCTCGGCGTGTTGGTTTTAAAGGGTTAGTGCAGTGACGTCACGTGCGGGTGTTGTCGCTGGCGGCTGGTTTTAAATAGAGAGATTACAAGAGGGAACAGGCGTTGTCCTCCGACGTCTGTGAGCCTCATTCTCAAGACGAAGCGACAAGAGCGTGAGAGTGGGCACGCGGGGAGGAAAGAAAAGAAATAGAAGCAGAAAAAAGGGGGAAAAACGAAAAAAAAACAGGGGGGAGCCAGGGCCGTACCAAGACACAACAAAGGGGGGGCGGGTGAAAGAAAAAGAAAGAGAAAAATGAAATCTTTAAGAAATACGGGGGCTTGGGAGCGTGTTGGGGATGCGAAAGGTTGGGAGGTATTCAGGGGAGTCGTTGGCGGCATGTTTTTGAGGCATTAGAACGGCCGGTCAAGCAATAGGTCGAGTAATTTTGAAATAGTTAAGGTTGCGACGACTAGTCTGCGGTGCAATGTGTGGGGTGACTGAAAGGCAGCGGCATGGTCTTTTAAGGGGCACTGCCCCACGCGCTTAACGTAGGTGTCCTTAAGGCGGCATCCAGAAGGCGATACCCCGGTTGAGGCGCCGAAAAAGGCATATTGACTTCGGAATGTGTTGTCGAGGGGGTTTTAAAAAAAAGACTAAAAAAGGGGGCAGGGGGAAGGGGGGGGGCGAAATCGGTATAGCAAACAGGAGGGTGACGCGTGCAGAAGCGGGCGCGGGCAAGTGTACATGGAAGAAGGGGATCGTACACTTGGTGTAGACGTAAAATCCTGAAAGAGTACAATAAATTGAGTAGTAGGCAGGAAATTTTTTTTTCTTTTCCTTTTCCCCTTCTCCGCCTCTCCCCCCCTTTTTTCCTCCGAAATGAAAGAGTAGGTGAGGTTAAGAATTAAAGTTGGCTGGTGGCCTAATGTGTTTTGTGTATTGGTTGATGATATGAGAGTTTCAGATTTAAGTTACAGCTTTTAAAGATTCTAAGTTGCCGCGTGCCAAATTAATTCCTGTCGGGTGTAGGCAGTTAAACTTGTGTATGAGGTATGATTCCGTGTACTTCCTTTCGCGAGGGGAACGGAAATTTGTTTGTAGTATATAGAGCCTTGCTTTGTCAAACATATGTCCATGTTCATTAAAGTGGCTGGCTACTGCTTTGGGTAAATTGTGTTTTGTCTCCGCGCGGTGACCATTGAGTCTTGTATTGATTTGTTGTCCGGTCTCACCTATGTATTGTTTGCTACAACCGGCGCATTCTAGACAGTAGACTACATTGCTTGATGTGCAGGTGAAAGCCGAAGTTACCTTGTGTGTGTAATTCGACGCTGTACTTTTTACTGTAGTAGTGGATTGAATGTGTTTGCATGTAGAGCACCTGGGGCGACCACAGGGATTGGTTCCCAACTTCTTTTTCTGTAGTTTGGCATGCACAAGAACATCTTTAAAATTAGTGTTGCGTCTGTAGGCTACTCTGGGAGGGTCGGGAGAAATCTTCTTAAGTTTCTGGTTGCTGGTGAGAATCGGGTAGTATTTACTTAGGATGTTATTCACGTTTGGGAGTGCGTTTCAGAATTTAGTAGTAAGAAGAGGCGTTGTTATTCTTGTGATCTTCGGGCCGGGCTTGAGGACCTCGGCTCGATCAAGTTTGGTTGCAGCGATGTAAGCTGTTTGAAGGTCACTGTTTGGGTGGTTCCTGTTTGATAGCGTTTCTTTAAGGTGATCGAGTCTATCTATGTAGTCTTGGTTTTCAACGCAAATGCGACGTAGTCGTGTGGCTTGGCCTTTAAAGATGCCTTGTTTGCAATGTCTGGGATGGTGGCTGGTATATTCTAGGTACTGTTGTTTGTCGAAAGGTTTCCTATACAGCGTTGTCTTTAGTTCACCATTGTCAATGTATATTGTTGTGTCCAGAAAGTTTATGCGCTCAGTTGAGGATTCTGATGTGAATTTTATTGTTGGGTGAACAGAATTTAGAAAGGATACATATTTATCTAGACTGTCTTGGCCATGTCCCCAGATTATGAGTATGTCGTCTATGTATCGTAGGTATGTGTGGGGCTTGGTAGTGCAGCGCGATAGGAAATCTGTTTCTAGAATCCCCATAAATATGTTCGCGTAGGTTGGTGCAAAAGGCGTACCCATGCTTGTACCTTGTATCTGTAGGTAGTAACTCTCTTCAAATTCGTAGTAGGTATGTGTGAGAACTAATTCAAGGAGAAACAGGTAAACTTCAGTAGAGTGTTGTGCACTGTGTTTAGACAGCGTTTGTTTTATCGAAGATAACCATGCCGCCAATGACTCCCCTGAATACCTCCTAACCTTTCGCATCCCCAACACGCTCCCAAGCCCCTGTATTTCTGAAAGATTTCATTTTTCTATTTCTTTTTCTTTCACCCGCCCCCCCTTTGTTGTGTCTTGGTAGGGCCCTGGCTCCCCCCTGGTTTTTTTTTCCTTTTTCCCCCTTTTTTCTGCTTCTATTTCTTTTCTTTCCTCCCCGCGTGCCCACTCTCACGCTCTTGTCCCTTCGTCTTGAGAATGAGGCTCACAGACGTCGGACGACAACGCCTGTTCCCTCTTGTAATCTCTCTCTTTAAAACCAGCCGCCAGCGACAACACCCGCACGTGACGTCACTGCACTAACCCTTTAAAACTAACACGCCGAGGATGACGAGGCCGCCTTTGACGAAGATAGGTCCACCTATCGAAACGTTGGCCAGCCTGTCTGAGGCAGTTCAACCCTGTTTTAAAAAAGTTTATACCACAGTGTGCCATTCCATCTGCCAGCCCCTTTCGTGTTTTTGGACTTCCATGACAGCTGATGATGACGGAACAGGGTAAGTGCCCCTTGTTATCCTTTGCCCATGTAGCAATCCTTGGAGACAGCCAGTACAGATACCTGAAGGAACATTTTGCACCAGGCCCACACGCGCCATACATAACACACCTTAGTGGGGCACAAGCATCAGATATTCTACCGCTACTATGTGATGCGCCAATTGACAACACACACTTTATTATCAATGTAGGCACAAACAACCTAAGAACACAAAGCGCCGCGGACACGATAGAGTCCATGAGCGACGTAATAAGAACCATTCAAGCCGCTCACCCATACGCACACATAACCATAACGACTGTCGCTCCCCGCCTACAAAACAAACACCGCCCACTATTCTACCAGACTAATGCACTCATGAAACACAATGAGGAGATTAACAAGCTAAACTCACTAATTTTCAACTTAGAAAACGTCCATAAGAATGTTGACACCATGCACCACGCGGAAATACACGAAGCACCACACGAACACCTAGCTTGGGATGGCTTCCACTTGAACCGCAGTGGAATAGAGCTAGTTTCCCAATACATCAAGTCCTTTATTAAGGACAAGTACAGAAAAACTCTTTTAAATTCCACCTCAAATACCACCTCCACCAACTCTGCGGAACGTGCAACCGCGAACAACACAACTGTGACAGTCACTTCGAGGACACAGGGAATACAGACAGTGGAATGTGAAGCAAGCCACTGCACAAGTGAAACAGTCAACACAAGAACAGTTGGAACACAGACAGTGGAATGTGAAAAGAACCAGAAGGCACACACACCACCAAAAATGACATCAACCACTATGCAAACAGACACAATGGCAACAGACAACAGAAAACCCACCACCGAAGTCTACACACAGAACCCCACACGCCTGCCTGCACACACACAAACTCAAACAGAGACCGAGATCGAATTAGCCAGGCATACGATAATAAACCGGCCGAACGGAAAAACACCCCACGCAAATCTGCCCGCAAGAAGACAAGTAAATGACAGACATCGCAAATCAATAATTCCTCAATGCCACGAAGCACCGAATTCCTACAGGCTAGAAAACTTACCAAAAAACATGTGAGCTACACCTCCCATCTGAAAACCTACACAAGCTGCACCGAGAAAATTATAATTCCTAAAGGCCTAACACTCAAGGCTGTACCAGCTCTAGGAACACTCCCACCACACCATAGCGCAAACTGGCAAACAACATTACATAATGCCTCACTTTCACTTTTGAATATCCTCAAAGAACACTGCGAAGAGCAAATCGAAACTTTTAACCACAGACTTATGAACATAACCCTGACACCAGATGAGAAGAGAGATTTAGAACATTACGGCGAAAAACAATCTAGAAAATTGGATCAAAAACAAAGTAAAAAAGAGAATTTTAATCAAAAAACAACCTTCCAGCCAAACAGCCACCACACCCAGAGAAGAGGGACCTCGAGCTTAGAAGGACCAGACAGTAAGGAAATTTCCGCAGAACTAAACCGCTCCAATGTTATAGACATTTCTAAAACATTAGGTAAAAAAAAATAGCCGTACTCAGCAAGGGCTTAAACTTTTGCCCCACGAACAACACAATAAAGGAATTCGAGCTTCACAAGGACCTCTCAGAATTCTCCCGACGAATGCGCATCCGACACTTTTTTGCAGACACACCAAACACCGGGACGACACCACTTAGAGCCCAATTCACTTCGACTCCCGAACCAGAACAAGCCATAGAACTTGACATATACCTTAAAACTATCACTAAAGAAATTATAAGCCAATCCAAGACATCTAAGCGACCTAAAAACATAACTGCGTCGGAGAGTCATATCATTTCAAATCTGAGCTGCCGGAATGACATTGTTATTAAGGAAGCAGATAAGGGTGAAAGTATAGTTATTTGGCCAATAGAAAAATACAAGCACGAGGCTTACAGACAACTAAACAACCCAGAACATTACCGCAAACTAGATAACGATCCGTAATTGTCCTATACAGTGACAATTACCAACAGGCTGAAATCACTTTTGGCTGATGAATTGATAACACCATCAGAATACAAATTTCTTAAACCAAGCAACAAAACTGCCGGACGTTTTTACCTCCTTCCGAAAATTCATAAAATTCCATCCGCTGAACTATACACTGCTATTATCCCAGGCCGTCCGATAGTATCAAACAACAACACCCCGACAGAGAGCATCTCCACATTCCTTAACCACTACCTTGGTAACTTGCCGAAAACACTTCCGTCATGTGTACAAGATACGCCCCACCTGCTGAGAATTATAGAAGACAGTAATACTAAAGGCACACTACCCCACAACACAATTCTCGCAACACTAGACGTCACGGCGCTGTACACCAACATTCCAATCCCTGATGGTTTATCTTCGATAAAACAAACGCTGTCTAAACACAGTGCACAACACTCTACTGAAGTTTACCTGTCTCTCCTTGAATTAGTTCTCACACATAACTACTTCGAATTTAAAGAGAGTTAGTACCTACAGATACATGGTACAAGCATGGGTACGCCTTTTGCACCAACCTACGCGAACATATTTATGGGGATTCTAGAAACAGATTTCCTATCACGCTGCACTACCAAGCCCCACACATACCTACGATACATAAACGACATACTCATAATCTGGGGACATGGCCAAGACAGTCTAGATAAATATGTATGCTTTCTAAATTCTGTTCACCCAACAATAAAATTCACATCAGAATCCTCAACTGAGCGCATAAACTTTCTGGACACAACAATATTTACTGACAATGGTGAACTAAAGACAGCGCTGTATAGGAAACCTTTCGACAAACAGTACCTTGAATATACCAGCCACCATCCCAGACATTGCAAACAAGGCATCTTTAAAGGCCAAGCCAGACGACTACGTCGCATTTGCGTTGAAAACCAAGACTACATAGATAGACTCGATCACCTTAAAGAAACGCTATCAAACAGGAACCACCCAAACAGTGACCTTCAAACAGCTTACATCGCTGCAACCAAACTTGATCGAGCCGAGGTCCTCAAGCCCCGCCCGAAGATCACAAGAACAACAACGCCTCTTCTTACTACTAAATTCTCAAACGCACTCCCAAACGTGAATAACATCCTAAGTAAATACTACCCGATTCTCACCAGCAACCAGAAACTTAAGAAGATTTTTCCCGACCCTCCCAGAGTAGCCTACAGACGCAACACTAATTTTAAAGATGTTCTTGTGCATGCCAAACTACAGAAAAAGAAGAAGTTGGGAACCAATCCCTGTGGTCGCCCCAGGTGCTCTACATGCAAACACATTCAATCCACTACTACAGTAAAAAGTACAGCGTCGAATTACACACACAAGGTAACTTCGGCTTTCACCTGCACATCAAGCAATGTAGTCTACTGTCTAGAATGCGCCGCTTGTAGCAAACAATACATAGGTGAGACCGGACAACAAATCAATACAAGACTCAATGGTGACCGCGCGGACACAAAACACAATTTACCCAAAGCAGTAGCCAGCCACTTTAATGAACATGGACATATGTTTGACAAAGCAAGGCTATATATATTACAAACAAATTTCCGTTCCCCTCGCGAAAGGAAGTACACGGAATCATACCTCATACACAAGTTTATTGCCTACACCCGACAGAAATTAATTTGGCACGCGGCAACTTAGATTATTTAAAAGCTGTAACTTAAATCTGAAACTCTCATATCATCAATCAATACACAAAACACATTAGGCCACCAGCCAACTTTAATTCTTAACCTTACCTACTCTTTCATTTCGGAGGAAAAGAGGGGGGGAGAGGAGGAGAAGGGGAAAAGGAAAAGAAAAAAAAATTTCCTGCCTACTACTCAATTTAATGTACTCTTTCAGGATTTTACGTCTACACCAAGTGTCCGATCCCCTTCTTCCATGTACACTTGCCCGCGCCCGCTTCTGCACGCGTCACCCTCCTGTTTGCTATACCGATTTCGCCCCCCCTTCCCCCTTATTTAGTCTTTTTTTTGAAACCCCCTCGACAACACATTCCGAAGTCAATATGCCTTTTTCGGCGCCTCAACCTGGAGTATCGCCTTCTGGATGCCGCCGTAACGACACCTACGTTAAGCGCGTGGGGCAGTACCCCTTGAAAGACCATGCCGCTGCCTTTCAGTCACCCCACACATTGCACCACAGACTACTCGTCACTACCTTAACTATTTCAAAATTACTCGACCTATTGCTTGACCGGCCGTTCTAATGCCTCAAAAACATGCCGCCAACGACTCCCCTGAATACCTCCTAACCTTTCGCATCCCCAACACGCACCCAAGCCCCCGTATTTCTTAAAGATTTCATTTTTCTCTTTCTTTTTCTTTCACCCGCCCCCCATTTGTTGTGTCTTGGTACGGCCCTGGCTCCCCCCTGTTTTTTTTCCTTTTTCCCCCTTTTTTCTGCTTCTATTTCTTTTCTTTCCTCCCCGCGTGCCCACTCTCATGCTCTTGTCCCTTCGTCTTGAGAATGAGGCTCACAGACGTCGGACGACAACGCCTGTTCCCTCTTGTAATCTCTCTGTCTGTCTGTCTGCCTGTCTGAGGCACTTCAACCCTGTTTTAAAAAAGTTTATACCACAGTGTGCCATTCCATCTGCCAGCCCCTTTCTTGTTTTTTGATCCACTGGCACGTTAGTATAAAGCGACGGCTTCCGTATGTACAAAGGTTTGTGGGGGGTGACGGATGATTACAGCTGTCAGAATGATAAAGTGGTGACGATCAGGGGGCTCCGGAGGGCATTGACCATAATGGACACAATGGGGACAAAACGAGTCTCTCGCGTCGCCTTTCCTCACTGACACACGTCTGTCATGTATACACACGCTCTGAACCACCCCATCACGCGCTGTGCCACAAAGCAGTACAGCGAGCACCGGCAGTGGGAAAGTTTAAGAGGCAATGAGAACTTCGCTTTGAAAAAAATTTCAGGCAACCCATGTCATGTAGGATGTCGACGACGTACGTGCAATAAGCATCGCAAAGGTTGTAAGACTCGGAATTGCAACCGCCAAAGCACGTCCTCTAAGAAAGCGTGCAGTCTAGCTTCCCTCTGCGCGCACTGCGACATCTACTGGCGCCGGCGCGAAGTGTAGGCGTAAGAAATAAAAATGCTTCCATAGAAATTAACTAACGACGTTAGCGTTCAGCGGGGATGCCTCATTCCGTGGAACTTGAGTACACAGCCAGTTTCTTCCATCTTCCCTTCAAGGCAAACACGTGTTCGTGCTTCCGTTTCTGGAATTTTCGTTCGCCATGTCAATGGAGTATATATCAGCCCCACTGTAACACCTCACAACAGAAAGTCCTCTCTTCTCGGCGATTGTACAAGTCATTAGCATGAGGGTGGTTATGGACGTTTTGTTCAGCAACGGCCCAAAAAATATTGTGTGCGGGGTGCGGCTTCGCGTCGGCGATCAGGAATATGTTCTGTGTTATGACTGGAGGCAGAATGGAAAGGCGATGGAGAAATCGCAGTCGCGTAGAATGTTCAAGACAAGAACCATGACACTTTAAATGTGAACGTCAGCAGAGATCTACCACTTTGTAACACCTTTGGCTAAGCATAGTTTTAACAATCACAACCTAAAAGATTGCGAGGTAAGAGGGGTATAGGCTTCTTAGTTTGAAGAAGAAAAAATTTTAAAATTCTTATTTTGGCTTAGTCTCGAAAGAGAGAAAAAAAGCACCCGTAAGAACAAGACAATATATTACACGTGGAAAGTGTGGTCTCGCTTGAACAATTTGATAATCGACCTAGGCCTGTGTGGCAAGAAAAGTACCACAGCAGAAGGCTTAAGAAACCAGCGCAGGTGAAGAAAAATTAACAATGTATGAGGTGCCGCTAAAGAAAAATAATTATTGCCTGTTCGGGAAGATGAAATTCCGCATTTTTGATATGAGCCTTTTCAATATAAGTGTCGGGCAACCAATTTTTTCCGAATGAATAGAAACCCAATTCAATTTGAAGGTCAGCGACCGGAACACAACACCCTCACCTGGAGGGGCGCACTGCAAGAAGGAAAGTGGAGAGGGAAAGGTAGGAAGGGGAAAGGTCGCCTCTCGCAGCTGAGGCGGGCGGTCAGTTGTCCGCTGACGTCGCTGCCGATCGGACGCCGCCGAGCACGCTGTCTGCGCCCATACGGTGTAAGTACCCCTTCAAATACCAGGATGAGTTTTGACAGGTGCCTTAACGTCACTGCTCTTCTCTCGCAGGCGACGGAGAAGATCCGGAAAATTAAAAAGGGCGTGAAAACTCGAAAAGGCCGCAAGAAGTCCCGAAGCCTTCACCGTGAGGTATTGCTGCGGCAGTTGCTCAAAAAGTGGTCCTGGCTCGACGACTCTCAAAGAAGCACAGCAAGCGACGAAGAGGACAGCGATGACAACGATTGTGGGCCTTCTTTACCCGTTGTCCCTGGCTCCGCCGTGAAGCGTGGGCGAAATGATTGTGATGGTGAGGACACACATATTTCGAACAAATGTTCAGCGGATCATGGAGGAGTCTTGCCCAATTTCGCAGATGGAGAGCCTGGCCCGTCCAAGCGCCCCAGAATGGACGATGAAGAATGTTCTGATTCCTCTTTAGAGCCTAGCGGTAACCAGGACATTTACCGCTCACCGCAGCTTCAAGACGGGTATGACCCTTACCCAATAAATGTTGCGCCTTTCCCAGACTGGCTCGACATTGAAGGAACGGTGTCGGACGAGCCAGTGCAAGACCCTGATCTGTCTTTTCTTGATATGTAGTGCTTTTTGTAGGTGTTTTTGTCTCGTGTCATGCTTGTAGTGTAATATTTAACTACGCTTCAATACACATGTTATCGTTTTCTACAACAAATTATTTATGTGGGTTTATAATACTGCCAGTGTATTCTAGGTAATAAAGTACGCGTCCTTTTTTGATTGCGATATCACTTTTGGTGCATGCTGTTATCTGCATTGATTTTTTGTTTTTCGTATCAAATGTTGCATGAAAGTGTTTATTACTCTATGTATAGCAAAGTAGTAAAAAATGATTTACACAGATGGCGGCACTCCACGAAAACAAGTCCTAACTTTAGACGCATAATTGCAACAAGAACACGAAAAGTAAATTTACTGGCTAGCATAAGTTCAATACACAGACAGACAAAAATCTAACAATTTTTTGGCGCTGATCAAGCGCAATATTTTCTTTAAGGCCTGATTTATTGGATTGTGACAGACACACACAAAAAACAAGTGAAAAGACAGCCTGCCATTGGGTTTACCTAACATTGTGCATCACTGCCACAACTATAATCACACGGAAAACAGCCATTGATAATACTCTAAAATTTGAAGGCGGTGCGTTATCCGCTGAAGATACAGTGCAGAGAATAAATAGACGCGCTCAAAATTTTACGAAATATGGCAGGTAAAAAAAAACTGACGTGGATCTTACGCAGTGTTATAATAAATGTGAGCGAGGCATTCTGCACGGGTGATTTTGACTCACAATAAATAGCGGTGACGTTGACGGCGAAAGCTTAATCTATTCTACGTTTATTCTAGCAAGAGCGGTGAGTTGCAGTTAAACGTTACCTAGGGTGCACCACTGCTGCTTGTTTTCGTACACTGTAAACGGAAATAACTCCGAGGTGGGAGTATACTGCTTGTCCTCTAGCGACCCTTCGGTTCGGAGTTTATTATGCTCCGTATGATCGCAGTAGAATTTTCACTCCGTACGAGCGGAATTTTTGCGTGAAATTATGGGAGGTTTTCTTCTGTCTTTTTTTATTTTTTGCTTTGCAAATGACGGAGTTTTTTCGAGGTGCAACGGGAGTATAAAAAGAGGCATCGCGTCAGTTTGCGCGAACATGTTTACATGCAGAGGCTGCTGGTCAAATTTCGAAATATGCACACGAGACCGCGTCAAATTCGATGAAACAAGTCAATGAAAGCACATATATCATGACATACATAAACATTCCAGAAACGCCCAATGCAGAAATTTGAAAGACATCCCACGTACACGCGATACTCAAGAGGCAACGGTGCCAGTATATATAGCCACGATACTGTGTGCCTCGAAACCGCCAAGGGAGCAGCTGTGCTGTTTTCAGAATTACGACTCACATGCTCGTTCATACGAGATCTGCCTCTTTGAAACTAACAGTATACCTTAATCAACACAAAACTGTTAATTCAAAATAGGGAGGGAAAAAAAGTTAATGGCGTTATTTTTCAAAACTATGCCATTCTGTGAGTGCTGAAGCGACTTCGCACACTGCCGACGTTCGCGGCCAAAAAGTAGTGCGTTAGTTACAGTAAGCTAGAAAAATGTAAGTGCATGTGCTGCATAGCAAAATTACATTTTTTCGATATAGTGGTAGCGTAGCAAGAAATTATTACGTGTGAGCATGACCCGCAGCAGCCGACGTAACACCAAAAAATGCGCAGACATACATTTTATACACCGCACTACTTGCTCTGAGTACAAGGAATCTGTCTCGGTTGCGAAAAGGAGCTACATCGCTGAACTGTCGAGTGAACCCCTAAACTCTTAGCCAGCAGGCATGCGTCTAAATCAGTGTCTCGGATAGAGCGTAATGTTAATGCAATATCGCAAGCAACGACGTGACCAAAACCTATATGCGCGATAACAATTCGATTCACATCGCTCAATAAGAAGCTTTATTTTAAGCACACATATATACTTATGTCCTACCGTTTTTCTTCGGGCGAGGATATCCGTTCACAGATAAATAAAAACAGTTGCTTGCACTCCGGTCTTTCTCACTGGCAACACAGCACCGCAACGAACTTGGGTTACGCCATTCATGCGCGTCTAGCACGGATGTCGTCGCTCGAACAGTGGCTGCTGTTGCCATTGCTACGCGGTCCTTACAAACATTACACCGGACGTTGTCAGCATGTACTCAAAAGGACATAGAAGTGGCATTTCACGTACTGAAGAACACAAGACAGGGTGACGCAGCACGGAAACACAGCCAGAACGTGAGCCGACATCACGAGCCAGTGAGCAGCTTCCAGGAATACCTAAGCCTTTTTCCGCACTTGAAAACGTGGTTCTTGCAGTCATCGTTGCCAGCAAAGTGATCACAGCTAATGTACTTGAAGCTGAGATACAGTGAGCTTCAGGCATGCCTTTAACACTTTCTGGAAGGAGATACGGGAAACAAATTGACGGAACGCTGTAACAGACACTTCACAGACGTAAACAAACCGTCAGCCATGAGCACTGCCCGCTCCGCCGAACGCGCCCGGTCGCTGGCGAGGCGCACAGCCTCATGGGAAGTGCCACGTGACTAACCTGTATCGGCGGAGGGGAGTTTTTCAAAACTCCCTGTCGGAGTTTCACGGGAGAACAAAATTTTTAAACGGAGTAAAATCGCGTCACGTCGCCTTAATACTCCGGCAGCTAGCCAGCGGAGTGAAACGAGGGAATGGCGCTGTTTTGCTCCCATACATCGGAGTAAATATTTCAGGAGGGGAGGTTTCAGGGCACATCACCTCTTAAAAACTCTCAGCTGGGTTTATTTTCGTTTACAGTGTATAGTACGCAGAACACACACGGAGAGGTGCTTCTTTCAGGGGTTGTTGCGCACCATATTTCAAAACTTCTAATGGGGATTGGCGTTGTGATTGTACCACATGGCACATAGCGTCGTCGCCGAAGTACAAAACTTGAATTCGATTAGAGGGCTGTCCTTGCCTAAACCATAATCGTACTAGAAGACGCGCCATAACGGTGCACTCCATATAAGTATTGAAGACGTAATCTTGTTTACCGTGTCCCAACATATAACTGCGTGTGTGCTTTTTATTTGGCCCCCGACGAAATGCGGCTGCCGCTGTCAGTATCATGTCAACGACCTCTAGGAATTCCAAGGCCAGCAAGCTTGCGTGGCGCGAATAGAAGTGGTGATTTTTCGATTTACCCTTTCCGTCGTTTTCCATGGACCCTGCGACGCGCTATAATTGTTGCGGCTGTGCTTCTGCACGCAGTGCGAAATTTGTCCGCTAGACATATGTGCATAGCGTTTGTTTTTCAGAAATTGCATTAACGTAGTGTACCGTACCTGGAACTGATGTTACTCCAGTTTCCCCGCTACCGCTGTTGTAAAATTTTTAAATTTCACTGCTTTGCCACATCAGCTCCCCTTGCCGTCCTTTGAGAAGTGCCTTTTCTACTTGCAATTTACAATTATTGCTGCGTTCCCTATCCACTGGCACGTTAGTATAAAGCGAGGGCTTCCGTATGTACAAAGGTTTGTGGGGGGTCACGGATAATTACAGCTGTCAGAATGATAAAGTGGTGACGTTCAGGGGGCTCCAGAGGGCATTGACCATAATGGACACAATGGGGACAAAACGAGTTTCTCGCGTCGCCTTTCCTCAATGACACACATCTGTCATGTATACACACGCTCTGAACCACCCCACGACGCGCTGTGCCACAAAGCAGTACAGCGAGCACCAGCAGTGGGAAAGTTTAAGAGGCAATGAGAACTTCGCTTTGAAAAAATTTTCAGGCAACCCATGTCATGTAGGATGTCGAGGACGTACGTGCAATAAGCATCGCAATGGTTGTAAGACTCGGAATATCAACCGCCAAAACACGTCCCCTAAGAAAGCGTGCAGTCTAGCTTCCCTCTGCGCGCACTGCGACATCTCCTGGCGCCGGCACGAAGTGTAGACGTAAAAAATAAAAATGCGTCCATAGAAATTAACTAACGACGTTAGCGTTCAGCGGGGATGCCTCATTGCGTGGAACGTGAGGACACAGCCAGTTTCTTCCATCTTCACTTCAAGGCAAACACGTGTTCCTGCTTCCGTTTCTGGAATTTTCGTTCGCCATGTCCACGGAGTATATATCAGCCCCACTGTAACACCTCACAACGGAAAGTCCTCTCTTCTCGGCGATCCTGCAAGTCATTAGCATGAGGGTGGTTATTGACGTTTTGTTCAGCCACGGCCCAAAAAATATTGTGTGCGGGGTGCGGCTTCGCGTCGGCGATCAGGAATATGTTCTGTGTTATGACTGGAGGCAGAATGGAAAGGCGATGGAGAAATCGCAGTCGCGTAGAATGTTCAAGACAAGAACCATGACACTTTTAAATGTGAACGTCAGCAGAGATCTACCACTTTGTAACGCCTTTGGCTAAGCATAGTTTTAACAATAACAACCTAAAAGATTGCGAGGTAAGAGGGGTATAGGCTGCTTGGTTTGAAGAAAAAAAATTTTAAAATTCTTATTTTGGCTTCGTCTCGAAAGAGAGAAAAAAAGAACCCGTAAGAACAAGACAATATATTACACGTGGAAAGTGTGATCTCGCTTGAACAATTTGATAATCGACCTAGGCCTGTGTGGCAAGAAAAGCACCACAGCACAAGGCTTAAGAAACCAGCGCAGGTGAAGACAAATTAACAATGTATGAGGTGCCGCTAAAGAAAAATAATGATTGCCTGTTCGGGAAGATGAAATTCCGCATTTTTGATATGAGCCTTTTCAATATAAGTGTCGGGCAACCAATTTTTTCCGAATGAATAGAAACCCAATTCAATTTGAAAGTCAGCGACTGGAACACAACACCCTCACCTGGAGGGGCGCACTGCAAGAAGGAAAGTAGAGAGGGAAATGTAGGAAGGGGAAAGATCGCCTCTCGCAGCTGAGGCGGGCGGTCAGTTGTCCGCTGACGTCGCTGCCGATCGGACGCCGCCGAGCACGCTGTCTGCGCCCATACGGTGTAAGTACCCCTTCAAATACCAGGATGAGTTTCGACAGGTGTCTTAACGTCACTGCTCTTCTCTCGCAGGCGACGGAGAAGATCCGGAAAATTAAAAAGGGCGTGAAAAGTCGAAAAGGCCGCAAGAAGTCCCGAAGCCTTCACCGTGAGGTATTGCTGCGGCAGTTGCTCAAAAAGTGGTCCTGGCTCGACGACTCTCAAAGAAGCACCTCAAGCGACGAAGAGGACAGTGATGACAACGATTGTGGGCCTTCTTTACCCGTTGTCCCTGGCTCCGCCGTGAAGCGTGGGCGAAATGATTGTGATGGTGAGGACACACATATTTCGAACAAATGTTCAGCGGATCATGGAGGAGTCTTGCCCAATTTCGCAGATGGAGAGCCTGGCCCGTCCAAGCGCCCCAGAATGGACGATGAAGAATGTTCTGATTCCTCTTTAGAGTCTAGCGGTAACCAGGACATTTACCGCTCACCGCAGCTTCAAGACGGGTATGACCCTTACCCAATAAATGTTGCGCCTTTCCCAGACTGGCTCGACATTCAAGGAACGGTGTCGGACGAGCCAGTGCAAGACCCTGATCTGTCTTTTCTTGATATGTAGTGCTTTTTGTAGGTGTTTTTGTCTCGTGCCATGCTTGTAGTGTAATATTTAACTACGCTTCAATACACATGTTATCGTTTTCTACAACAAATTATTTATGTGGGTTTATAATACTGCCAGTGTATTCTAGGTAATAAAGTACGCGTCCTTTTTTGATTGCGATATCACTTTTGGTGCATGCTGTTGTCTGCATTGATTTTTTGTTTTTCGTATCAAATGTTGCATGAAAGTGTTTATTACTCTATGTATAGCAAAGTAGTAAAAAATGATTTACACAGATGGCGACACTCCACGAAAACAAGTCCTAACTTTAGACGCATAATTGCAACAAGAACACGAAAAGTAAATTTACTGGCTAGCATAAGTTCAATACACAGACCGACAAAAATCTAACAATGTTTGGGCGCTGATCAAGCGCAATATTTTCTTTAAGGCCTGATTTATTCGATTGTGACAGACACACACAAAAAACAAGTGAAAAGACAGCCTGCCATTGGGTTTACCTAACATTGTGCATCACTGCCACAACTATAATCACACGGAAAACAGCCATTGAATATGACTCTAAAATTTGAAGGCGGTGCGTTATCCGCTGAAGATACAGTGCAGAGAATAAATAGACGCGCTCAAAATTTTACGAAATATGGAAGGTAAAAAAAAACTGACGTGGATCTTACGCAGTGTTATAAAAAATGTGAGCGAGGCATTCTGCACGGGTGATTTTGACTCACAATAAATAGCGGTGACGTTGACGGCGAAAGCTTAATCTATTCTACGTTTATTCTAGCAGGAGCGCTGAGTTGCAGTTAAACGTTACCTAGGGTGCACCACTGCTGCTTGTTTTCGTACACTGTAAACGGAAATAACTCCGAGGTGGGAGTATACTGCTTGTCCTCTAGCCACCCTCCGGTTCGGAGTTTTTTATGCTCCGTATGATCGCAGTAGAATTTTCACTCCGTACGAGCGGAATTTTTGCGTGAAATTATGAGAGGTTTTCTTCTGTCTTTTTTTATTTTTTGCTTTGCAAATGACGGAGTTTTATCGAGGTGCAACGGGAGTATAAAAAGAGGCATCGCGTCAGTTTGCGCGAACCTGTTTACATGCAGAGGCTGCTGGTCAAATTTCGAAATATGCACACGAGACCGCGTCAAATTCGATGAAACAAGTCAATGAAAGCACATAAATCATGACACACATAAACATTCCAGAAACGCCCAATGCAGAAATTTGAAAGACATCCCACGTACACGCGATACTCAAGAGGCAACGGTGCCAGTATATATAGCCACGATACTGTGTGCCTCGAAACCGCCAAGGGAGCAGCTGTGCTGTTTTCAGAATTACGACTCACATGCTCGTTCATACGAGATCTGCCTCTTTGAAACTAACAGTATACCTTAATCAACACAAAACTGTTAATTCAAAATAGGGAGAGAAAAAAAGTTAATGGCGTTATTTTTCAAAACTATGCCATTCTGTGAGTGCTGAAGCGACTTCGCACACTGCCGGCGTTCGCGGCCAAAAAGTAGTGCGTTAGTTACAGTAAGCTAGAAAAATGTAAGTGCATGTGCTGCATAGCAAAATTACATTTTTTCGATATAGTGGTAGCGTAGCAAGAAATTATTACGTGTGAGCATGACCCGCAGCAGCCGACGTAACACCGAAAAATGCGCAGACATACATTTTATATACCGCACTACTTGCTCTGAGTACAAGCAATCTGTCTCGGTTGCGAAAAGGAGCTACATCGCTGAACTGTCGAGTGAACCCCTAAACTCGTAGCCAGCAGGCATGCGTCTAAATCAGTGTCTCGGATAGAGCGTAATGTTAATGCAATATCGGAAGCAACGACGTGACCAAAACCTATATGCGCGATAACAATTCGATTCACATCGCTCAATAAGAAGCTTTATTTTAAGCACACATATATACTTATGTCCTACCGTTTTTCTTCAGGCGAGGATATCCGTTCACAGATAAATAAAAACAGTTGCTTGCACTCCGGTCTTTCTCACTGGCAACACAGCACCGCAACGAACTTGGGTTACGCCATTCATGCGCGTCTAGCACGAATGTCGTCGCTCGAACAGTGGCTGCTGTTGCCATTGCTACGCGGTCCTTACAAACATTACACCGGACGTTGTCAGCATGTACTCAAAAGAACATAGAAGTGGCATTTCACGTACTGAATAACACAAGACAGGGTGACGCAGCACGGAAACACAGCCAGAACGTGAGCCGACATCACGAGCCAGTGAGCAGCTTCGAGGTATACCTAAGCCTTTTTCCGCACTTGAAAACGTGGTTCTTGCAGTCATAGTTGCCAGCAAAGTGATCACAGCTAATGTACTTGAAGCTGACATACAGTGAGCTTCAGGCAAGCCTTTAACACTTTCTGGAAGGAGATACGGGAAACAAATTGACGGAACGCTGTAACAGACACTTCACAGACGTAAACAAACCGTCAGCCATGAGCACTGCCCGCTCCGCCGAACGCGCCCGGTCGCTAGCGAGGCGCACAGCCTCATGGGAAGTGCCACGTGACTAACCTGTATCGGCGGAGGGGAGTTTTTCAAAACTCCCTGTCGGAGTTTCACGGGAGAACAAAATTTTTAAACGGAGTAAAATCGCGTCACGTCGCCTTAATACTCCGGCAGCTAGCCAGCGGAGTGAAACGAGGGAATGGCCCTGTTTTGCTCCCATACATCGGAGTAAATATTTCAGGAGGGGAGGTTTTAGGGCACATCACCTCTTAAAAACTCTCAGCTGGGTTTATTTTCGTTTACAGTGTATAGTACGCAGAACACACTCGGAGAGGTGTTTGTTTCAGGGGTTGTTGCGAACCATATTTCAAAACTTCTAATGGGGATTGGCGTTGTGATTGTACCACATGGCACATTGCGTCGTCGCCGAAGTACAAAACTTGAATTTGATTAGAGCGCTGTCCTTGCCTAAACCATAATCGTACTAGAAGACGCGCCATAAAACGGTGCACTCCATATAAGTATTGAAGACGTAATCTTGTTTACCGTGTCCCAACATATATCTGCGTGTGTTCTTTTTATTTGGCCCCCGACAAAATGCGGCTGCCGCTGTCAGTATCATGTCAACGACCTCTAGGAATTCCAAGGCCAGCAAGCTTGCGTGGCGCGAATAGAAGTGGTGATTTTTCGATTTACCCTTTCCGTCGTTTTCCATGGACCCTGCGACGCGCTATAATTGTTGCAGCTGTGCTTCTGCACGCAGTTCGAAATTTGTCCGCTAGACATATGTGCATAGCGTTTGTTTTTCAGAAATTGCATTAACGTAGTGTACCGTACCTGGAACTGAAGTTACTCCAGTTTCCCCGCTACCGCTGTTGTAAAATTTTAAAATTTCACTGCTTTGCCACATCAGCTCCCCTTGCGGTCCTTTGAGAAGTGCCTTTTCTCCTTGCAATCTACAATTATTGCTGCGTTCCCTATCCACGGGCACGTTAGTATAAAGCGACGGCTTCCGTATGTACAAAGGTTTGTGGGGGGTCACAGATAATTACAGCTGTCAGAATGATAAAGTGGTGACGATCAGGGGGCTCCGGAGGGCATTGACCATTATGGACACAATGGGGACAAAACTAGTTTCTCGCGTCGCCTTTCCTCACTGACACACGTCTGTCATGTATACACACGCTCTGAACCACCCCACGACGCGCTGTGCCACAAAGCAGTACAGTGAGCACCAGCAGTGGGAAAGTTTAAGAGGCAATGAGAACTTCGCTTTGAAAAAAATTTCAGGCAACCCATGTCATGTAGGATGTCGAGAACGTACGTGCAATAAGCATCGCAAAGGTTGTAAGACTCGGAATTGCAACCGCCAAAACACGTCCTCTCAGAAAGCGTGCAGTCTAGCTTCCCTCTGCGCGCACTGCGACATATACTGGCGCCGCCACGAAGTGTAGGCGTAAAAAATAAAAATGCTTCCATAGAAATTAACTAACGACGTTAGCGTTCAGCGGGGATGCCTCATTGCGTGGAACGTAAGGACACAGCCAGTTTCTTCCGTCTTCCCTTCAAGGGAAACACGTGTTTGTGCTTGCGTTTCTGGAATTTTCGTTCGCCATGTCCACGGAGTATATATCAGCCCCACTGTAACACCTCACAACAGAAAGTCCTCTCTTCTCGGCCATTCTACAAGTCATTAGCATGAGGGTGGTTATTGACGTTTTGTTCAGCCACGGCCCTAAAAATATTGTGTGCGGGGTGCGGCTTCGCGTCGGCGATCAGGAATATGCTCTGTGTTATGACTGGAGGCAGAATGGAAAGGCGATGGAGAAATCGCAGTCGCGTAGAATGTTCAAGACAAGAACCATGACACTTTTAAATATGAACGTCAGCAGAGATCTACCACTTTGTAACGCCTTTGGCTAAGCATAGTTTTAACAATCGCAACCTAAAAGATTGCGAGGTAAGAGGGGTATAGGCTTCTTGGTTTGAAGAGAGAGAGAGAGAAATAAACTTTATTTTGAGACCAGGCTTCTTGAGCCCAAAGGTGGGTGGCCTCCTCAGTCCAGGTAGCCATGGCTCGCTGCCGCCGCCCCAGCCCTGTTCACCAACCGCAGCTGGCTGTCAAGGTCTTGCGTCACCAGCAGAGCCTCCCACTGGTCTTTCGATTCTTCCTCCATATCCGCTTCTTCCTGGTTGTTATCGCTTGGTGGCGATGATGACGGTGGTACTTCGCGGTTATTTCTGCACTCCAGCACCATATGGCGCAAGGTGTTCGGCGTGTCCGGCGGGCAGAACTTGCAGTCTCGCCCGTAGATGCCCGGGTACATGGCGTGCAGCAGTGTTCCGTGTGGGTACGTTCCAGCCTGTAGTCTTCTCCAGGTTACCTCTTGGTCCCTACTCATCGTCTTATGCGCGGGCGGGTAGCGACGCCTCTGCTTCCTGTAGTGCGCCAAGATATCCGAGTACTTCTTGGATATGCGTTCTTCAACCTCTTCACAGTCGTCGGTACGCGTTCTCTGCGCGTCGGAGATGGCTCGGCGTGCATGATCTCGAGCCGCGGCGTGCGCCGCCTGGTTCCCCGTGAGAGACTCGTGTCCCGGTGTCCAGAGGATTTGTGCTGCCTCTATCTTGGTGGTGTTCAAGACCTGAAGCGCTGCCTTTCCAATCCTCCCGTTCATATACCTTCGGCATTCTTCTTGTGAGTCCGTCACCACGGTAACCATGGCCTTCTTGCACGTTGCGATGGCCAGGGCTATGCCCACCTCTTCCGCTGTGCTCGCGTCCTTGGCACGTATGGATGTGGCTGTAAGTTGTTCGCCCTTCTCGTCGACCACGCTGATTGCGAATCGGTCGTTGGTACTGTACGCAGCTGCATCTGTATATCTGACGTTTTCTTCTTTGCTGTTGGTGCGTTCGAGTATGCGCTTGAGCGCCTGTGTTCTCGCCTGTCTCCTTTCCTTGTCGTACTCGGGATGCATGTTTCTGGGAATGGTACTTATGTGTAGCTTGTCTCTGATCTCGTGTGGGATACGCTGAGGTAGGTGCCTTTCATCCTCTACTTGGTAGCCCAGATCTTGCAGCAGGGCTCTTCCCGTCCTTGTCAGCTTTAGTCTTTCCAGTTGGTTGACGTTGTGCGCCTCCACGAGCTCTTCCCACGTGTTGTGGACTCCCATTTTGAGTAATTTCGCTGTGGACGTGGAGGGGGACAGACCCAAGGCAATTTTGTATGATTTTCTGATGAGGGCGTTTACTTTGTCTCGTTGACTGTTCTTCATGTCAACGTATGGGGTACCGTACGTGACGATGCTCGTGAGCAGCGCTTGTATCATTTTCGTGCAGTCTTCTTCCTTGAGTCCGTGGCTTTTGCTCGTCACTCTTTTGATAAGGTGGGTTATTTGTTGCACTGTTCTTTGAATTTTTTCCAACTCTGCTCCCCCGGCCCCGTCCTTTTGAATCAGGAGTCCGAGGATGCGGAGCGTCGTAACCTGCGGAATCATGATGCCTCCCACCTTTACTACCGGGTCTGGCATCTGCTGCGGTTGTCGGCCTCTTGTGCGCTTCCTTAGCACCAAGAGCTCCGATTTTTCAGGTGCGCACGTCAGTCCACATGCTTCCAGGTACTTTTCCGTAGTGTCAACCGCTTCTTGCAGAGCGTCTTGCTGTTGACCTGTCGACCCTCCCGTAGTCCAGATGGTGAGGTCGTCAGCATATATTGCGTGACCAATCCCTTCTATTTGCTTCAGTTGCTTGGGTAGTGTGCTCATCGCCAGATTGAATAGCATCGGCGAAATGACGGAGCCTTGTGGCGTTCCCTTTCGCGGTATGTCGAATTTCTCAGAGCGTAAGTTGCCTATCCCCACTGTGGCTGTACGTTCTTTCAGAAAAGCTTTGATGTAATTATATACTTTTTCACCGCAGTTATAAACGTTGAGGTGCTGCAGTATGGCTTCGTGTGACACGTTGTCGAAAGCCCCTTTCACGTCAAGTGCGAGGATGGCTCTTTTGTTGTGCGTGTCCAGCTTGTCGATGACTTTTTCCTTGATTTGCAGCAACACGTCTTGCGCGGACAGGTGAGCTCGAAATCCGAACATAGTGCTTGGGACGTGTTCGTTGTCTTCGAGATAGTCGCTCATGCGGTTGTGCACCATGTGCTCGTAGAGTTTTCCAGCACACGAGGTTAGGGATATAGGTCGAAGGTTCTGCACGCTGATGGGCTTGTTGGGTTTAGGTATCATGGTTACCTCGGCATGTTTCCATTCCGGTGGAACTTTACCTTGTTGCCAGCACTCGTTGATGTATTTTAAGAGCGCGTCTACAGAGGGTCCGTCAAGGTTCCGGAGTGTCTTGTTGTTTATTCTGTCGTACCCCGGCGCCGTGTTGCGGGTGAGCTTGATCAAGGCCCTCTCGATTTCTGCTTCTGTGAAGGGCCGATCCAGTTCCATATTTGGCTTGCCTCGATACTCGTCGAAGTGCGAATCTACAGTTATGTTTCGCTCAGTACCGAGGAACTTCTCCTTCACTTCTCTGATAACGTCTTCCTCTTTCCCCGGGTGGTTGTGTATGAGTCGCTGCATTTTCTGTTTTGTGGCGTTCTTGTTCTCCTTCTTTGATAGGAGAGTCTTGAGCACCGCCCAAGTGCGCTTGCTGCTTAAGGTACCTTGAAGCTTGTTGCATGTTTCGCGCCAGTTCTTTCTTTCAAGTTGTTCAGAGTACTCTTGCGTTTCCTTGATCAGCTTAGAGATTCGAATTTTGAGTTTCCGGTTGCACTTGTTACGCTGCCAGCGTTTGGCGAGACCCCTCCGCGCCTCCCACAGGTGGAGTAAGTGCGGGTCGACCACGGGGGTGATTTGCGACAGCTGGATTGTCCTCGTATGCTTCTCGGCTCTTTCCACGACTCCTCTGATCCATATTGTTATGTCGTCTATCGTCGCATTAATGGCACTCTCATCTTTGCGAAAGGCCTGCCAGTCCGTGATCTTGGCTTTTCCTATCTTCATCGTTGCTTTGTGGTGCGGAATGATCGTTTGTACTATAAAATGGTCGCTACCAAGATTCTCGTCCATGCAGCTCCACTCATACTGTTTGAGTCCGTGTACGAATGTGAGGTCGGGGCTGGTGTTTCTAGATACACTGTTGCCGATGCGCGTGGGTGTGTGTGGGTCGTTGAGTAGCGTGAGGAGGTGTTGTTGGGCTACGTTGTGCACGTCTTCTCCTTTTTTCTTTGAGGCCGCATAACCCCAGGCCACATGGGGAGCATTAAAATCTCCAACGACTATCAGCCCGTTACCCTTGCTCAGCTTCTTCACCTCTCTCATAAGCTTGTCTAGATCCTTTAGGTGGTCCTTTGGTGGGCTGTACACGTTTAACACAAAGAGGCTTTGCTGCTGTTTTTTCTCGGGTACGATTTCGACGAGGGTGTGTTCGATGCGGTGTTGGATGTCGTGTCGCTGAGCGTTGATGGCTTTCTTGGTCAGGATTGCTGTCCTCGTTTTACCGTCAGTGACGTGAGTGAGGTAACCACTGACCTTGAAGTCTTCTGCTTCGGTTTCTTGTAAGGCTATAATGTCTGGGTCAAACTTTGAAGAAGAAAAAATTTTAAAATTCTTATTTTGGCGTAGTCTCGAAAGAGAGAAAAAAAGCACCCGTAAGAACAAGACAATATATTACACGTGGAAAGTGTGGTCTCGCTGGAAAAATTTGATAATCGACCTAGGCCTGTGTGGCAAGAAAAGTACCACAGCAGAAGGCTTAAGAAACCAGCGCAGGTGAAGAAAAATTAACAATGTATGAGGTGCCGCTAAAGAAAAATAATGATTGCCTGTTCGGGAAGATGAAATTCCGCATTTTTGATATGAGCCTTTTCAATATAAGTGTCGGGCAACCAATTTTTTCCGAATGAATAGAAACCCAATTCAATTTGAAGGTCAGCGACCGGAACACAACACCCTCACCTGGAGGGGCGCACTGCAAGAAGGAAAGTGGAGAGGGAAAGGTAGGAAGGCGAAAGGTCGCCTCTCGCAGCTGAGGCGGGCGGTCAGTTGTCCGCTGACGTCGCTGCCGATCGGACGCCGCCGAGCACGCTGTCTGCGCCCATACGGTGTAAGTACCCCTTCAAATACCAGGATGAGTTTCGACAGGTGCCTTAACGTCACTGCTCTTCTCTCGCAGGCGACGGAGAAGATCCGGAAAATTAAAAAGGGCGTGAAAAGTCGAAAAGGCCGCAAGAAGTCCCGAAGCCTTCACCGTGAGGTATTGCTGCGGCAGTTGCTCAAAAAGTGGTCCTGGCTCGACGACTCTCAAAGAAGCACCTCAAGCGACGAAGAGGACAGCGATGACAACGATTGTGGGCCTTCTTTACCCGTTGTCCCTGGCTCCGCCGTGAAGCGTGGGCGAAATGATTGTGATGGTGAGGACACACATATTTCGAACAAATGTTCAGCGGATCATGGAGGAGTCTTGCCCAATTTTGCAGATGAAGAGCCTGGCCCGTCTAAGCGCCCCAGAATGGACGTGGAAGAATGTTCTGATTCCTCTTTAGAGCCTAGCGGTAACCAGGACATTTACCGCTCACCGCAGCTTCAAGACGGGTATGACCCTTACCCAATAAATGTTGCGCCTTTCCCAGACTGGCTCGACATTCAAGGAACGGTGTCGGACGAGCCAGTGCAAGACCCTGATCTGTCTTTTCATGATATGTAGTGCTTTTTGTAGGTGTTTTTGTCTCGCGTCATGCTTGTAGTGTAATATTTAACTACGCTTCAATACACATGTTATCGTTTTCTACAACAAATTATTTATGTGGGTTTATAATACTGCCAGTGTATTCTAGGTAATAAAGTACGCGTCCTTTTTTGATTGCGATATC
This sequence comes from Dermacentor albipictus, assembly GCF_038994185.2. NCBI lineage: Eukaryota > Metazoa > Arthropoda > Arachnida > Ixodida > Ixodidae > Dermacentor > Dermacentor albipictus. The sequence goes on along the minus strand of NC_091826.1, from coordinate 87,169,565 downwards.
ACTTTTGGTGCATGCTGTTGTCTGCATTGATTTTTTGTTTTTCGTATCAAATGTTGCATGAAAGTGTTTATTACTCTATGTATAGCAAAGTAGTAAAAAATGATTTACACAGATGGCGACACTCCACGAAAACAAGTCCTAACTTTAGACGCATAATTGCAACAAGAACACGAAAAGTAAATTTACTGGCTAGCATAAGTTCAATACACAGACCGACAAAAATCTAACAATGTTTGGGCGCTGATCAAGCGCAATATTTTCTTTAAGGCCTGATTTATTCGATAGTGACAGACACACACAAAAAACAAGTGAAAAGACAGCCTGCCATTGGGTTTACCTAACATTGTGCATCACTGCCACAACTATAATCACACGGAAAACAGCCATTGAATAATACTCTAAAATTGGAAGGCGGTGCGTTATCCGCTGAAGATACAGTGCAGAGAATAAATAGACGCGCTCAAAATTTTACAAAATATGGCAGGTAAAAAAAAACTGACGTGGATCTTACGCAGTGTTATAATAAATCTGAGCGAGGCATTCTGCACGGGTGATTTTGACTCACAATAAATAGCGGTGACGTTGACGGCGAAAGCTTAATCTATTCTGCGTTTATTCTAGCAGGAGCGGTGAGTTGCAGTTAAACGTTACCTAGGGTGCACCACTGCTGCTTGTTTTCGTACACTGTAAACGGAAATAACTCCGAGGTGGGAGTATACTGCTTGTCCTCTAGCCACCCTCCGGTTCGGAGTTTATTATGCTCCGTATGATCGCAGTAGAATTTTCACTCCGTACGAGCGGAATTTTTGCGTGAAATTATGGGAGGTTTTCTTCTGTCTTTTTTTATTTTTTTGCTTTGCAAATGACGGAGTTTTTTCGAGGTGAAACGGGAGTATAAAAAGAGGCATCGCGTCAGTTTGCGCGAACATGTTTACATGCAGAGGCTGCTGGTCAAATTTCGAAATATGCACACGAGACCGCGTCAAATTCGATGAAACAAGTCAATGAAAGCACATAAATCATGACATACATAAACATTCCAGAAACGCCCAATGCAGAAATTTGAAAGACATCCCACGTACACGCGATACTCAAGAGGCAACGGTGCCAGTATATATAGCCACGATACTGTGTGCCTCGAGACCGCCAAAGGAGCAGCTGTGCTGTTTTCAGAATTACGACTCACATGCTCGTTCATACGAGATCTGCCACTTTGAAACTAACAGCATACCTTAATCAACACAAAACTGTTAATTCAAAATAGGGAGAGAAAAAAAGTTAATGGTTTTATTTTTCAAAACTATGCCATTCTGTGAGTGCTGAAGCGACTTCGCACACTGCCGGCGTTCGCGGCCAAAAAGTAGTGCGTTAGTTACAGTAAGCTAGAAAAATGTAAGTGCATGTGCTGCATAGCAAAATTACATTTTTTCGATATAGTGGTAGCGTAGCAAGAAATTATTACGTGTGAGCATGACCCGCAGCAGCCGACGTAACACCGAAAAATGCGCAGACATACATTTTATACACCGCACTACTTGCTCTGAGTACAAGCAATCTGTCTCGGTTGCGAAAAGGAGCTACATCGCTGAACTGTCGAGTGAACCCCTAAACTCGTAGCCAGCAGGCATGCGTCTAAATCAGTGTCTCGGATAGAGCGTAATGTTAATGCAATATCGGAAGCAACGACGTGACCAAAACCTATATGCGCGATAACAATTCGATTCACATTGCTCAATAAGAAGCTTTATTTTAAGCACACATATATACTTATGTCCTACCGTTTTTCTTCGGGCGAGGATATCCGTTCACAGATAAATAAAAACAGTTGCTTGCACTCCGGTCTTTCTCACTGGCAACACAGCACCGCAACGAACTTGGGTTACGCCATTCATGCGCGTCTAGCACGGATGTCGTCGCTCAAACAGTGGCTGCTGTTGCCATTGCTACGAAGTCCCTACAAACATTACACCGGACGTTGTCAGCATGTACTCAAAAGGACATAGAAGTGGCATTTCACGTACTGAAGAACACAAGACAGGGTGACGCAGCACGGAAACACAGCCAGAACGTGAGCCGACATCACGAGCCAGTGAGCAGCTTCGAGGTATACTTAAGCCTTTTTCCGCACTTGAAAACGTGGTTCTTGCAGTCATCGTTGCCAGCAAAGTGATCACAGCTAATGTACTTGAAGCTGAGATACAGTGAGCTTCAGGCATGCCTTTAACACTTTCTGGAAGGAGATACGGGAAAGAAATTGACGGAACGCTGTAACAGACACTTCACAGACGTAAACAAACCGTCAGCCATGAGCACTGCCCGCTCCGCCGAACGCGCCCGGTCGCTAGCGAGGCGCACAGCCTCATGGGAAGTGCCACGTGACTAACCTGTATCGGCGGAGGGGAGTTTTTCAAAACTCCCTGTCGGAGTTTCACGGGAGAACAAAATTTTTAAACGGAGTAAAATCGCGTCACGTCGCCTTAATACTCCGCAGCTAGCCAGCGGAGTGAAACGAGGGAATGGCGCTGTTTTGCTCCCATACATCGGAGTAAATATTTCAGGAGGGGAGGTTTTAGGGCACATCACCTCTTAAAAACTCTCAGCTGGGTTTATTTTCGTTTACAGTGTATAGTACGCAGAACACACACGGAGAAGTGCTTGTTTCAGGGGTTGTTGCGCACCATATTTCAAAACTTCTAATGGGGATTGGCGTTGTGATTGTACCACATGGCACATAGCGTCGTCGCCGAAGTACAAAACTTCAATTTGATTAGAGGGCTGTCCTTGCCTAAACCATAATCGTACTAGAAGACGCGCCATAACGGTGCACTCCATATAAGTATTGAAGACGTAATCTTGTTTACCGTGTCCCAACATATATCTGCGTGTGTGCTTTTTATTTGGCCCCCGACGAAATGCGGCTGCCGCTGTCAGTATCATGTCAACGACCTCTAGGAATTCCAAGGCCAGCAAGCTTGCGTGGCGCGAATTGAAGTGGTGATTTTTCGATTTACCCTTTCCGTCGTTTTCCATGGACCCTGCGACGCGCTATAATTGTTGCGGCTGTGCTTCTGCACGCAGTGCGAAATTTGTCCGCTAGACGTATGTGCATAGCGTTTGTATTTCAGAAATTGCATTAACGTAGTGTACCGTACCTGGAACTGAAGTTACTCCAGTTTCCCCGCTACCGCTGTTGTAAAATTTTAAAATTTCACTGCTTTGCCACATCAGCTCCCCTTGCCATCCTTTGAGAAGTGCCTTTTCTCCTTGCAATCTACAATTATTGCTGCGTTCCCTATCCACTGGCACGTTAGTATAAAGCGACGGCTTCCGTATGTACAAAGGTTTGTGGGGGGTCACGGATAATTACAGCTGTCAGAATGATAAAGTGGTGACGATCAGGGGGCTCCAGAGGGCATTGACCGTAATGGACACAATGGGGACAAAACGAGTTTCTCGCGTCACCTTTCCTCACTGACACACGTCTGTCATGTATACACACGCTCTGAACCACCCCACGACGCGCTGTGCCACAAAGCAGTACAGTGAGCACCAGCCGTGGGAAAGTTTAAGAGGCAATGAGAACTTCGCTTTGAAAAAAATTTCAGGCAACCCATGTCATGTAGGATGTCGAGAACGTACGTGCAATAAGCATCGCAAAGGTTGTAAGACTCCGAATTGCAACCGCCAAAACACGTCCTCTAAGAAAGCGTGCAGTCTAGCTTCCCTCTGCGCGCACTGCGACATCTACTGGCGCCGGCACGAAGTGTAGGCGTAAAAAATAAAAATGCTTCCATAGAAATTACCTAACGACGTAAGCGTTCAGCGGGGATGCCTCATTGCGTGGAACGTGAGGACACAGCCAGTTTCTTCCATCTTCACTTCAAGGCAAACACGTGTTCGTGCTTCCGTTTCTGGAATTTTCGTTCGCCATGTCCACGGAGTATATATCAGCCCCACTGTAACACCTCACAACAGAAAGTCCTCTCTTCTCGGCGATTCTACAAGTCATTAGCATGAGGGTGGTTATTGACGTTTTGTTCAGCCACGGCCCAAAAAATATTGTGTGCGGGGTGCGGCTTCGCGTCGGCGATCAGGAATATGTTCTGTGTTATGATTCGAGGCAGAATGGAAAGGCGATGGAGAAATCGCAGTCGCGTAGAATGTTCAAGACAAGAACCATGACACTTTTAAATGTGAACGTCAGCAGAGATCTACCACTTTGTAACGCCTTTGGCTAAGCATAGTTTTAACAATCACAAACTAAAAGATTGCGAGGTAAGAGGGGTATAGGCTTCTTGGTTTGAAGAAGAAAAAATTTTAAAATTCTTATTTTGGCTTAGTCTCGGAAGAGAGAAAAAAAGCACCCGTAAGAACAAGACAATATATTACACGTGGAAAGTGTGGTCTCGCTGGAACAATTTGATAATCGACCTAGGCCTGTGTGGCAAGAAAAGTACCACAGCAGAAGGCTTAAGAAACCAGCGCAGGTGAAGAAAAATTAACAATGTATGAGGTGCCGCTAAAGAAAAATAATGATTGCCTGTTCGGGAAGATGAAATTCCGCATTTTTGATATGAGCCTTTTCAATATAAGTGTCGGGCAACCAATTTTTTCCGAATGAATAGAAACCCAATTCAATTTGAAGGTCAGCGACCGGAACACAACACCCTCACCGTGAGGGGCGCACTGCAAGAAGGAAAGTGGAGAGGGAAAGGTAGGAAGGGGAAAGGTCGCCTCTCGCAGCTGAGGCGGGCGGTCAGTTCTCCGCTGACGTCGCTGCCGATCGGACGCCGCCGAGCACGCTGTCTGCGCCCATACGGTGTAAGTACCCCTTCAAATACCAGGATGAGTTTCGACAGGTGCCTTAACGTCACTGCTCTTCTCTCGCAGGCGACGGAGAAGATCGGGAAAATTAAAAAGGGCGTGAAAAGTCGAAAAGGCCGCAAGAAGTCCCGAAGCCTTCACCGTGAGGTATTGCTGCGGCAGTTGCTCAAAAAGTGGTCCTGGCTCGACGACTCTCAAAGAAGCACCTCAAGCGACGAAGAGGACAGCGATGACAACGATTGTGGGCCTTCTTTACCCGTTGTCCCTGGCTCCGTCGTGAAGCGTGGGCGAAATGATTGTGATGGTGAGGACACACATATTTCGCACAAATGTTCAGCGGATCATGGAGGAGTCTTGCCCAATTTTGCAGATGGAGAGCCTGGCCCGTCTAAGCGCCCCAGAATGGACGAGGAAGAATGTTCTGATTCCTCTTTAGAGCCTAGCGGTAACCAGGACATTTACCGCTCACCGTAGCTTCAAGACGGGTATGACCCTTAACCAATAAATTTTGCGCCTTTCCCAGACTGGCCCGACATTCAAGGAACGGTGTCGGACGAGCCAGTGCAAGACCCTGATCAGTCTTTTCTTGATATGTAGTGCTTTTTGTAGGTGTTTTTGTCTCGTGTCATGCTTGTAGTGTAATATTTAACTACGCTTCAATACACATGTTATCGTTTTCTACAACAAATTATTTATGTGGGTTTATAATACTGCCAGTGTATTCTAGGTAATAAAGTACGCGTCCTTTTTTGATTGCGATATCACTTTTGGTGCATGCTGTTATCTGCATTGATTTTTTGTTTTTCGTATCAAATGTTGCATGAAAGTGTTTATTACTCTATGTATAGCAAAGTAGTAAAAAATGATTTACACAGATGGCGACACTCCACGAAAACAAGTCCTAACTTTAGACGCATAATTGCAACAAGAACACGAAAAGTAAATTTACTGGCTAGCATAAGTTCAATACACAGACCGACAAAAATCTAACAATGTTTGGGCGCTGATCAAGCGCAATATTTTCTTTAAGGCCTGATTTATTCGATTGTGACAGACACACACAAAAAACAAGTGAAAAGACAGCCTGCCATTGGGTTTACCTAACATTGTGCATCACTGCCACAACTATAATTACACGGAAAACAGCCATTGAATAATACTCTAAAATTGGAAGGCGGTGCGTTATCCGCTGAAGATACAGTGCAGAGAATAAATAGACGCGCTCAAAATTTTACGAAATATGGCAGGTAAAAAAAAAACCGACGTGGATCTTACGCAGTGTTATATTAAATGTGAGCGAGGCATTCTGCACGGGTGATTTTGACTCACAATAAATAGTGGTGACGTTGACGGCGAAAGCTTAATCTATTCTACGTTTATTCTAGCAGGAGCGGTGAGTTGCAGTTAAACGTTACCTAGGGTGCACCACTGCTGCTAGTTTTCGTATAGTACGCAGAACACACACGGAGAGGTGCTTGTTTCAGGGGTTTTTGCGCACCATATTTCAAAACTTCTAATGGGGATTGGCGTTGTGATTGTACCACATGGCACATTGCGTCGTCGCCGAAGTACAAAACTTGAATTTGATGATAGGGCTGTCCTTGCCTAAACCATAATCGTACTAGAAGACGCGCCATAACGGTGCACTCCGTATAAGTATTGAAGCCGTAATCTTCTTTACCGTGTCCCAACCTATATCTGCGTGAGTGCTTTTATTTGGCCCCCGACGAAATGCGGCTGCCACTGTCAGTATCATGTCAACGACCTCTAGGAATTCCACGGCCAGCAAGCTAACGTGGCGAGAATAGAATGGTGATTTTTCGATTTACCCTTTCCGTCGTTTTCCATCGACCCTGCGAAGCGCTATAATTGTTGCGGCTGTGCCTCTGCACGCAGTGCGAAATTTTTCCGCTAGACATATGTGCATAGCGTTTATTTTTCAGAAATTGCATTAACGTAGTGTACCGTACCTGGAACTGAAGTTACTCCAGTTTCCCCGCTACCGCTGTTGTAAAATTTTAAAATTTCACTGCTTTGCCACATCAGCTCCCCTTCCCGTCCTTTGAGAAGTGCTTTTTCTCCTTGCAATCTACAATTATTCCTGCGTTCCCTATCCACTGGCACGTTAGTATAAAGCGAGGGCTTCCGTATGTACAAAGGTTTGTGGGGGGTCACGGATAATTACAGCTGTCAGAATGATAAAGTGGTGACGATCAGGGGGCTCCGGAGGGCATTCACCATAATGGACACAATGGGGACAAAACGAGTTTCACGCATCGCCTTTCCTCACTGACACACGTCTGTCATGTATACACACGCTCTGAACCACCCCACGACGCGCTGTGCCACAAAGCAGTACAGCGAGCACCAGCAGTGGGAAAGTTTAAGAGGCAATGAGAACTTCGCTTTGAAAAAAATTTCAGGCAACCCATGTCATGTAGGATGTCGAGGACGTACGTGCAATAAGCATCGCAATGGTTGTAAGACTCGGAATATCAACCGACAAAACACGTCCTCTAAGAAAGCGTGCAGTCTAGCTTCCCTCTGCGCGCACTGCGACATCTCCTGGCGCCGGCACGAAGTGTAGACGTAAAAAATAAAAATGCTTCCATAGAAATTAACTAACGACGTTAGCGTTCAGCGGGGATGCCTCTATGCGTGGAACGTGAGGACACAGCCAGTTTCTTCCGTCTTCCCTTCAAGGGAAACGCGTGTTCGTGCTTGCGTTTCTGGAATTTTCGTTCGCCATGTCCACGGAGTATATATCGGCCCCACTGTAACACCTCACAACAGAAAGTCCTCTCTTCTCGGCGATTCTACAAGTCATTAGCATGAGGGTGGTTATTGACGTTTTGTTCAGCCACGGCCCAAAAAATATTGTGTGCGGGGTGCGGCTTCGCGTCGGCGATCAGGAATATGTTCTGTGTTATGACTCGAGGCAGAATGGAAAGGCGATGGAGAAATCGCAGTCGCGTAGAATGTTCAAGACAAGCACCATGACACTTTTAAATGTGAACGTCAGCAGAGATCTACCACTTTGTAACGCCTTTGGCTAAGCATAGTTTTAACAATCACAACCTAAAAGATTGCGAGGTAAGAGGGGTATAGGCTTCTTGGTTTGAAGAAGAAAAAATTTTAAAATTTTTATTTTGTCTTAGTCTCGAAAGAGAGAAAAAAAGCACCTGTAAGAACAAGACAATATATTACACGTGGAAAGTGTGGTCTCGCTTGAACAATTTGATAATCGACCAAGGCCTGTTTGGCAAGAAAAGTACCACAGCAGAAGGCTTAAGAAAACAGCGCAGGTGAAGAAAAATAACAATGTATGAGGTGCCGCTAAAGAACAATAATGATTGCCTGTTCGGGAAGATGAAATTCCGCATTTTTGATATGAGCCTTTTCAATATAAGTGTCGGGCAACCAATTTTTTCCGAATGAATAGAAACCCAATTCAATTTGAAGGTCAGCGACCGGAACACAACACCCTCACCGTGAGGGGCGCACTGCAAGAAGGAAAGTGGAGAGGGAAAGGTAGGAAGGGGAAAGGTCGCCTCTCGCAGCTGAGGCGGGCGCTCAGTTGTCCGCTGACGTCGCTGCCGATCGGACGCCGCCGAGCACGCTGTCTGCGCCCATACGGTGTAAGTACCCCTTCAAATACCAGGATGAGTTTCGACAGGTTCCTTAACGTCACTGCTCTTCTCTCGCAGGCGACGGAGAAGATCCGGAAAATTAAAAAGGGCGTGAAAAGTCGAAAAGGCCGCAAGAAGTCCCGAAGCCTTCACCGTGAGGTATTGCTGCGGCAGTTGCTCAAAAAGTGGTCCTGGCTCGACGACTCTCAAAGAAGCACCTCAAGCGACGAAGAGGACAGCGATGACAACGATTGTGGGCCTTCTTTACCCGTTGTCCCTGGCTCCACCGTGAAGCGTGGGCGAAATGATTGTGATGGTGAGGACACACATATTTCGAACAAATGTTCAGCGGATCATGGAGGAGTCTTGCCCAATTTTGCAGATGAAGAGCCTGGCCCGTCTAAGCGCCCCAGAATGGACGAGGAAGAATGTTCTGATTCCTCTTTAGAGCCTAGCGGTAACCAGGACATTTACCGCTCACCGCAGCTTCAAGACGGGTATGACCCTTACCCAATAAATGTTGCGCCTTTCCCAGACTGGCTCGACATTCAAGGAACGGTGTCGGACGAGCCAGTGCAAGACCCTGATCTGTCTTTTCTTGATATGTAGTGCTTTTTGTAGGTGTTTTTGTCTCGTGCCATGCTTGTAGTGTAATATTTAACTACGCTTCAATACACATGTTATCGTTTTCTACAACAAATTATTTATGTGGGTTTATAATACTGCCAGTGTATTCTAGGTAATAAAGTACGCGTCCTTTTTTGATTGCGATATCACTTTTGGTGCATGCTGTTATCTGCATTGATTTTTTGTTTTTCGTATCAAATGTTGCATGAAAGTGTTTATTACTCTATGTATAGCAAAGTAGTAAAAAATGATTTACACAGATGGCGACACTCCACGAAAACAAGTCCTAACTTTAGACGCATAATTGCAACAAGAACACGAAAAGTAAATTTACTGGCTAGCATAAGTTCAATACACAGACCGACAAAAATCTAACAATGTTTGGGCACTGATCAAGCGCAATATATTCTTTAAGGCCTGATTTATTCGGTTGTGACAGACACACACAAAAAACAAGTGAAAAGACAGCCTGCCATTGGGTTTACCTAACATTGTGCATCACTGCCACAACTATAATTACACGGAAAACAGCCATTGAATAATACTCTAAAATTGGAAGGCGGTGCGTTATCCGCTGAAGATACAGTGCAGAGAATAAATAGACGCGCTCAAAATTTTACGAAATATGGCAGGTAAAAAAAAAACCGACGTGGATCTTACGCAGTGTTATATTAAATGTGAGCGAGGCATTCTGCACGGGTGATTTTGACTCACAATAAATAGTGGTGACGTTGACGGCGAAAGCTTAATCTATTCTACGTTTATTCTAGCAGGAGCGGTGAGTTGCAGTTAAACGTTACCTAGGGTGCACCACTGCTGCTAGTTTTCGTATAGTACGCAGAACACACACGGAGAGGTGCTTGTTTCAGGGGTTTTTGCGCACCATATTTCAAAACTTCTAATGGGGATTGGCGTTGTGATTGTACCACATGGCACATTGCGTCGTCGCCGAAGTACAAAACTTGAATTTGATGATAGGGCTGTCCTTGCCTAAACCATAATCGTACTAGAAGACGCGCCATAACGGTGCACTCCGTATAAGTTTTGAAGCCGTAATCTTCTTTACCGTGTCCCAACCTATATCTGCGTGAGTGCTTTTATTTGGCCCCCGACGAAATGCGGCTGCCACTGTCAGTATCATGTCAACGACCTCTAGGAATTCCACGGCCAGCAAGCTAGCGTGGCGCGAATAGAAGTGGTGATTTTTCGATTTACCCTTTCCGTCGTTTTCCATCGACCCTGCGAAGCGCTATAATTGTTGCGGCTGTGCCTCTGCACGCAGTGCGAAATTTTTCCGCTAGACATATGTGCATAGCGTTTATTTTTCAGAAATTGCATTAACGTAGTGTACCGTACCTGGAACTGAAGTTACTCCAGTTTCCCCGCTACCGCTGTTGTAAAATTTTAAAATTTCACTGCTTTGCCACATCAGCTCCCCTTGCCGTCCTTTGAGAAGTGCTTTTTCTCCTTGCAATCTACAATTATTCCTGCGTTCCCTATCCACTGGCACGTTAGTATAAAGCGAGGGCTTCCGTATGTACAAAGGTTTGTGGGGGGTCACGGATAATTACAGCTGTCAGAATGATAAAGTGGTGACGATCAGGGGGCTCCAGAGGGCATTGACCGTAATGGACACAATGGGGACAAAACGAGTTTCTCGCGTCGCCTTTCCTCACTGACACACGTCTGTCATGTATACACACGCTCTGAACCACCCCACGACGCGCTGTGCCACAAAGCAGTACAGCGAGCACCAGCAGTGGGAAAGTTTAAGAGGCAATGAGAACTTCGCTTTGAAAAAAATTTCAGGCAACCCATGTCATGTAGGATGTCGAGGACGTACGTGCAATAAGCATCGCAAAGGTTGTAAGACTCGGAATTGCAACCGCCAAAACACGTCCGCTAAGAAAGCGTGCAGTCTAGCTTCCCTCTGCGCGCACTGCGACATCTCCTGGCGCCGGCACGAAGTGTAGACGTAAAAAATAAAAATGCTTCCATAGAAATTAACTAACGACGTTAGCGTTCAGCGGGGATGCCTCTATGCGTGGAACGTGAGGACACAGCCAGTTTCTTCCGTCTTCCCTTCAAGGGAAACGCGTGTTCGTGCTTGCGTTTCTGGAATTTTCGTTCGCCATGTCCACGGAGTATATATCGGCCCCACTGTAACACCTCACAACAGAAAGTCCTCTCTTCTCGGCGATTCTACAAGTCATTAGCATGAGGGTGGTTATTGACGTTTTGTTCAGCCACGGCCCAAAAAATATTGTGTGCGGGGTGCGGCTTCGCGTCGGCGATCAGGAATATGTTCTGTGTTATGACTCGAGGCAGAATGGAAAGGCGATGGAGAAATCGCAGTCGCGTAGATTGTTCAAGACAAGCACCATGACACTTTTAAATGTGAACGTCAGCAGAGATCTACCACTTTGTAACGCCTTTGGCTAAGCATAGTTTTAACAATCACAACCTAAAAGATTGCGAGGTAAGAGGGGTATAGGCTTCTTGGTTTGAAGAAGAAAAAATTTTAAAATTTTTATTTTGTCTTAGTCTCGAAAGAGAGAAAAAAAGCACCCGTAAGAACAAGACAATATATTACACGTGGAAAGTGTGGTCTCGCTTGAACAATTTGATAATCGACCAAGGCCTGTTTGGCAAGAAAAGTACCACAGCAGAAGGCTTAAGAAAACAGCGCAGGTGAAGAAAAATTAACAATGTATGAGGTGCCGCTAAAGAACAATAATGATTGCCTGTTCGGGAAGATGAAATTCCGCATTTTTGATATGAGCCTTTTCAATATAAGTGTCGGGCAACCAATTTTTTCCGAATGAATAGAAACCCAATTCAATTTGAAGGTCAGCGACCGGAACACAACACCCTCACCGTGAGGGGCGCACTGCAAGAAGGAAAGTGGAGAGGGAAAGGTAGGAAGGGGAAAGGTCGCCTCTCGCAGCTGAGGCGGGCGGTCAGTTGTCCGCTGACGTCGCTGCCGATCGGACGCCGCCGAGCACGCTGTCTGCGCCCATACGGTGTAAGTACCCCTTCAAATACCAGGATGAGTTTCGACAGGTGCCTTAACGTCACTGCTCTTCTCTCGCAGGCGACGGAGAAGATCCGGAAAATTAAAAAGGGCGTGAAAAGTCGAAAAGGCCGCAAGAAGTCCCGAAGCCTTCACCGTGAGGTATTGCTGCGGCAGTTGCTCAAAAAGTGGTCCTGGCTCGACGACTCTCAAAGAAGCACCTCAAGCGACGAAGAGGACAGCGATGACAACGATTGTGGGCCTTCTTTACCCGTTGTCCCTGGCTCCACCGTGAAGCGTGGGCGAAATGATTGTGATGGTGAGGACACACATATTTCGAACAAATGTTCAGCGGATCATGGAGGAGTCTTGCCCAATTTTGCAGATGAAGAGCCTGGCCCGTCTAAGCGCCCCAGAATGGACGAGGAAGAATGTTCTGATTCCTCTTTAGAGCCTAGCGGTAACCAGGACATTTACCGCTCACCGCAGCTTCAAGACGGGTATGACCCTTACCCAATAAATGTTGCGCCTTTCCCAGACTGGCTCGACATTCAAGGAACGGTGTCGGACGAGCCAGTGCAAGACCCTGATCTGTCTTTTCTTGATATGTAGTGCTTTTTGTAGGTGTTTTTGTCTCGTGCCATGCTTGTAGTGTAATATTTAACTACGCTTCAATACACATGTTATCGTTTTCTACAACAAATTATTTATGTGGGTTTATAATACTGCCAGTGTATTCTAGGTAATAAAGTACGCGTCCTTTTTTGATTGCGATATCACTTTTGGTGCATGCTGTTGTCTGCATTGATTTTTTGTTTTTCGTATCAAATGTTGCATGAAAGTGTTTATTACTCTATGTATAGCAAAGTAGTAAAAAATGATTTACACAGATGGCGACACTCCACGAAAACAAGTCCTAACTTTAGACGCATAATTGCAACAAGAACACGAAAAGTAAATTTACTGGCTAGCATAAGTTCAATACACAGACCGACAAAAATCTAACAATGTTTGGGCGCTGATCAAGCGCAATATTTTCTTTAAGGCCTGATTTATTCGATTGTGACAGACACACACAAAAAACAAGTGAAAAGACAGCCTGCCATTGGGTTTACCTAACATTGTGCATCACTGCCAAGACTATATACACACGGAAAACAGCCATTGAATAATACTCTAAAATTTGAAGGCGGTGCGTTATCCGCTGAAGATACAGTGCAGAGAATAAATAGACGCGCTCAAAATTTTACGAAATATGGCAGGTAAAAAAAAAAACTGACGTGGATCTTACGCAGTGTTATAATAAATGTGAGCGAGGCATTCTGCACGGGTGATTTTGACTCACAATAAATAGCGGTGACGTTGACGGCGAAAGCTTAATCTATTCTACGTTTATTCTAGCAGGAGCGGTGAGTTGCAGTTAAACGTTACCTAGGGTGCACCACTGCTGCTTGTTTTCGTACACTGTAAACGGAAATAACTCCGAGGTGGGAGTATACTGCTTGTCCTCTAGCCACCCTCCGGTTCGGAGTTTATTATGCTCCGTATGATCGCAGTAGAATTTTCACTCCGTACGAGCGGAATTTTTGCGTGAAATTATGGGAGGTTTTCTTCTGGCTTTTTTTATTTTTTTGCTTTGCAAATGACGGAGTTTTTTCGAGGTGCAACGGGAGTATAAAAAGAGGCATCGCGTCAGTTTGCGCGAACATGTTTACATGCAGAGGCTGCTGGTCAAATTTCGAAATATGCACACGAGACCGCGTCAAATTCGATGAAACAAGTCAATGAAAGCACATAAATCATGACATACATAAACATTCCAGAAACGCCCAATGCAGAAATTTGAAAGACATCCCACGTACACGCGATACTCAAGAGGCAACGGTGCCAGTATATATAGCCACGATACTGTGTGCCTCGAAACCGCCAAGGGAGCAGCTGTGCTGTTTTCAGAATTACGACTCACATGCTCGTTCATACGAGATCTGCCTCTTTGAAACTAACAGCACACCTTAATCAACACAAAACTGTTAATTCAAAATAGGGAGAGAAAAAAAGTTAATGGCGTTATTTTTCAAAACTATGCCATTCTGTGAGTGCTGAAGCGACTTCGCACACTGCCGGCGTTCGCGGCCAAAAAGTAGTGCGTTAGTTACAGTAAGCTAGAAAAATGTAAGTGCATGTGCTGCATAGCAAAATTACATTTTTTCGATATAGTGGTAGCGTAGCAAGAAATTATTACGTGTGAGCATGACCCGCAGCAGCCGACGTAACACCGAAAAATGCGCAGACATACATTTTATACACCGCACTACTTGCTCTGAGTACAAGCAATCTGTCTCGGTTGCGAAAAGGAGCTACATCGCTGAACTGTCGAGTGAACCCCTAAACTCGTAGCCAGCAGGCATGCGTCTAAATCAGTGTCTCGGATAGAGCGTAATGTTAATGCAATATCGGAAGCAACGACGTGACCAAAACCTATATGCGCGATAACAATTCGATTCACATCGCTCAATAAGAAGCTTTATTTTAAGCACACATATATACTTATGTCCTACCGTTTTTCTTCGGGCGAGGATATCCGTTCACAGATAAATAAAAACAGTTGCTTGCACTCTGGTCTTTCTCACTGGCAACACAGCACCGCAACGAACTTGGGTTACGCCATTCATGCGCGTCTAGCACGGATGTCGTCGCTCGAACAGTGGCTGCTGTTGCCATTGCTACGCGGTCCCTACAAACATTACACCGGACGTTGTCAGCATGTACTCAAAAGGACATAGAAGTGGCATTTCACGTACTGAAGAACACAAGACAGGGTGACGCAGCACGGAAACACAGCCAGAACGTGAGCCGACATCACGAGCCAGTGAACAGCTTCGAGGTATACCTAAGCCTTTTTCCGCACTTGAAAACGTGGTTCTTGCAGTCATCGTTGCCAGCAAAGTGATCACAGCTAATGTACTTGAAGCTGAGATACAGTGAGCTTCAGGCATGCCTTTAACACTTTCTGGAAGGAGATACGGGAAACAAATTGACGGAACGCTGTAACAGACACTTCACAGACGTAAACAAACCGTCAGCCATGAGCACTGCCCGCTCCGCCGAACGCGCCCGGTCGCTAGCGAGGCGCACAGCCTCATGGGAAGTGCCACGTGACTAACCTGTACCGGCGGAGGGGAGTTTTTCAAAACTCCCTGTCGGAGTTTCACGGGAGAACAAAATTTTTAAACGGAGTAAAATCGCGTCACGTCGCCTTAATACTCCGGCAACTAGCCAGCGGAGTGAAACGAGGGAATGGCGCTGTTTTGCTCCCATACATCGGAGTAAATATTTCAAGAGAGGAGGTTTTAGGGCACATCACCTCTTAAAAACTCTCAGCTGGGTTTATTTTCGTTTACAGTGTATAGTACGCAGAACACACACGGAGAGGTGCTTGTTTCAGGGGTTGTTGCGCACCATATTTCAAAACTTCTAATGGGGATTGGCGTTGTGATTGTACCACATGGCACATAGCGTCGTCGCCGAAGTACAAAACTTGAATTTGATGATAGGGCTGTCCTTGCCTAAACCATAATCGTACTAGAAGACGCGCCATAACGGTGCACTCCATATAAGTATTGAAGACGTAATCTTGTTTACCGTGTCCCAACATATATCTGCGTGTGTGCTTTTATTTGGCCCCCGACGAAATGCGGCTGCCGCTGTCAGTATCATGTCAACGACCTCTAGGAATTCCAAGGCCAGCAAGCTTGCGTGGCGCGAATAGAAGTGGTGATTTTTCGATTTACCCTTTCCGTCGTTTTCCATGGACCCTGCGACGCGCTATAATTGTTGCAGCTGTGCTTCTGCACGCAGTGCGAAATTTGTCCGCTAGACATATGTGCATAGCGTTTGTTTTTCAGAAATTGCATTAACGTAGTGTACCGTACCTGGAACTGAAGTTACTCCAGTTTCCCCGCTACCGCTGTTGTAAAATTTTAAAATTTCACTGCTTTGCCACATCAGCTCCCCTTGCGGTCCTTTGAGAAGTGCCTTTTGTCCTTGCAATCTACAAATATTGCTGCGTTCCCTATCCACTGGCACGTTAGTATAAAGCGACGGCTTCCGTATGTACAAAGGTTTGTGGGGGGTCACGGATAATTACAGCTGTCAGAATGATAAAGTGGTGACGATCAGGGGGCTCCAGAGGGCATTGACCGTAATGGACACAATGGGGAAAAAACGAGTTTCTCGCGTTGCCTTTCCTCACTGACACACGTCTGTCATGTATACACACGCTCTGAACCACCCCACGACGCGCTGTGCCACAAAGCAGTACAGTGAGCACCAGCTTTGGGAAAGTTTAAGAGGCAATGAGAACTTCGCTTTGAAAAAAATTTCAGGCAACCCATGTCATGTAGGATGTCGAGAACGTACGTGCAATAAGCATCGCAAAGGTTGTAAGACTCGGAATTGCAACCGCCAAAACACGTCCTCTAAGAAAGCGTGCAGTCTAGCTTCCCTCTGCGCGCACTGCGACATCTACTGGCGCCGCCACGAAGTGTAGGCGTAAAAAATAAAAATGCTTCCATAGAAATTAACTAACGACGTTAGCGTTCAGCGGGGATGCCTCATTGCGTGGAACGTAAGGAGACAGCCAGTTTCTTCCGTCTTCCCTTCAAGGGAAACACGTGTTCGTGCTTGCGTTTCTGGAATTTTCGTTCGCCATGTCCACGGAGTATATATCAGCCCCACTGTAACACCTCACAACAGAAAGTCCTCTCTTCTCGGCCATTCTACAAGTCATTAGCATGAGGGTGGTTATTGACGTTTTGTTCAGCCACGGCCCTAAAAAATATTGTGTGCGGGGTGCGGCTTCGCGCCGGCGATCAGGAATATGCTCTGTGTTATGACTGGAGGCAGAATGGAAAGGCGATGGAGAAATCGCAGTCGCGTAGAATGTTCAAGACAAGAACCATGACACTTTTAAATGTGAACGTCAGCAGAGATCTACCACTTTGTAACGCCTTTGGCTAAGCATAGTTTTAACAATCACAACCTAAAAGATTGCGAGGTAAGAGGGGTATAGGCTTCTTGGTTTGAAGAAGAAAAAATTTTAAAATTCTTATTTTGGCTTAGTCTCGAAAGAGAGAAAAAAAGCACCCGTAAGAACAAGACAATATATTACACGTGGAAAGTGTGGTCTCGCTTGAACAATTTGATAATCGACCTAGGCCTGTGTGGCAAGAAAAGTACCACAGCAGAAGGCTTAAGAAACCAGCGCAGGTGAAGAAAAATTAACAATGTATGAGGTGCCGCTAAAGAAAAATAATGATTGCCTGTTCGGGAAGATGAAATTCCGCATTTTTGATATGAGCCTTTTCAATATAAGTGTCGGGCAACCAATTTTTTCCGAATGAATAGAAACCCAATTCAATTTGAAGGTCAGCGACCGGAACACAACACCCTCACCTGGAGGGGCGCACTGCAAGAAGGAAAGTGGAGAGGGAAAGGTAGGAAGGGGAAAGGTCGCCTCTCGCAGCTGAGGCGGGCGGTCAGTTGTCCGCTGACGTCGCTGCCGATCGGACGCCGCCGAGCACGCTGTCTGCGCCCATACGGTGTAAGTACCCCTTCAAATACCAGGATGAGTTTCGACAGGTGTCTTAACGTCACTGCTCTTCTCTCGCAGGCGACGGAGAAGATCCGGAAAATTAAAAAGGGCGTGAAAAGTCGAAAAGGCCGCAAGAAGTCCCGAAGCCTTCACCGTGAGGTATTGCTGCGGCAGTTGCTCAAAAAGTGGTCCTGGCTCGACGACTCTCAAAGAAGCACCTCAAGCGACGAAGAGGACAGCGATGACAACGATTGTGGGCCTTCCTTACCCGTTGTCCCTGGCTCCGCCGTGAAGCGTGGGCGAAATGATTGTGATGGTGAGGACACACATATTTCGAACAAATGTTCAGCGGATCATGGAGGAGTCTTGCCCAATTTTGCAGATGAAGAGCCTGGCCCGTCTAAGCGCCCCAGAATGGACGAGGAAGAATGTTCTGATTCCTCTTTAGAGCCTAGCGGTAACCAGGACATTTACCGCTCACCGCAGCTTCAAGACGGGTATGACCCTTACCCAATAAATGTTGCGCCTTTCCCAGACTGGCTCGACATTCAAGGAACGGTGTCGGACGAGCCAGTGCAAGACCCTGATCTGTCTTTTCTTGATATGTAGTGCTTTTTGTTGGTGTTTTTGTCTCGTGTCATGCTTGTAGTGTAATATTTAACTACGCTTAAATACACATGTTTTCGTTTTCTACAACAAATTATTTATGTGGGTTTATAATACTGCCAGTGTATTCTAGGTAATAAAGTACGCGTCCTTTTTTGATTGCGATATCACTTTTGGTGCATGCTGTTGTCTGCATTGATTTTTTGTTTTTCGTATCAAATGTTGCATGAAAGTGTTTATTACTCTATGTATAGCAAAGTAGTAAAAAATTATTTACACAGATGGCGACACTCCACGAAAACAAGTCCTAACTTTAGACGCATAATTGCAACAAGAACACGAAAAGTAAATTTACTGGCTAGCATAAGTTCAATACACAGACCGACAAAAATCTAACAAAGTTTGGGCGCTGATCAAGCGCAATATTTTCTTTAAGGCCTGATTTATTCGATAGTGACAGACACACACAAAAAACAAGTGAAAACACAGCCTGCCATTGGGTTTACCTAACATTGTGCATCACTGCCACAACTATAATCACACGGAAAACAGCCATTGAATAATACTCTAAAATTGGAAGGCGGTGCGTTATCCGCTGAAGATACAGTGCAGAGAATAAATAGACGCGCTCAAAATTTTACGAAATATGGCAGGTAAAAAAAAAACTGACGTGGATCTTACGCAGTGTTATAATAATGTGAGCGAGGCATTCTGCACGGGTGATTTTGACTCACAATAAATAGCGGTGACGTTGACGGCGAAAGCTTAATCTATGCTACGTTTATTCTAGCAGGAGCGGTGAGTTGCAGTTAAGCGTTACCTAGGGTGCACCACTGCTGCTTGTTTTCGTACACTGTAAACGGAAATAACTCCGAGGTGGGAGTATACTGCTTGTCCTCTAGCCACCCTCCGGTTCGGAGTTTATTATGCTCCGTATGATCGCAGTAGAATTTTCACTCCGTACGAGCGGAATTTTTGCGTGAAATTATGGGAGGTTTTCTTCTGTCTTTTTTTATTTTTTTGCTTTGCAAATGACGGAGTTTTTTCGAGGTGCAACGGGAGTATAAAAAGAGGCATCGCGTCAGTTTGCGCGAACATGTTTACGTGCAGAGGCTGCTGGTCAAATTTCGAAATATGCACACGAGACCGCGTCAAATTCGATGAAACAAGTCAATGAAAGCACATAAATCATGACATACATAAACATTCCAGAAACGCCCAATGCAGAAATTTAAAGACATCCCACGTACACGCGATACTCAAGAGGCAACGGTGCCAGTATATATAGCCACAATAGTGTGTGCCTCGAGACCGCCAAGGGAGCAGCTGTGCTGTTTTCAGAATTACGACTCACATGCTCGTTCATACGAGATCTGCCTCTTTGAAACTAACAGCATACCTTAATCAACACAAAACTGTTAATTCAAAATAGGGAGAGAAAAAAAGTTAATGGCGTTATTTTTCAAAACTATGCCATTCTGTGAGTGCTGAAGCGACTTCGCACACTGCCGGCGTTCGCGGCCAAAAAGTAGTTCGTTAGTTACAGTAAGCTAGAAAAATGTAAGTGCATGTGCTGCATAGCAAAATTACATTTTTTCGATATAGTGGTAGCGTAGCAAGAAATTATTACGTGTGAGCATGACCCGCAGCAGCCGACGTAACACCGAAAAATGCGCAGACATACATTTTATACACCGCACTACTTGCTCTGAGTACAAGCAATCTGTCTCGGTTGCGAAAAGGAGCTACATCGCTGAACTGTCGAGTGAACCCCTAAACTCGTAGCCAGCAGGCATGCGTCTAAATCAGTGTCTCGGATAGAGCGTAATGTTAATGCAATATCGGAAGCAACGACGTGACCAAAACCTATATGCGCGATAACAATTCGATTCACATCGCTCAATAAGAAGCTTTATTTTAAGCACACATATATACTTATGTCCTACCGTTTTTCTTCGGGCGAGGATATCGGTTCACAGATAAATAAAAACAGTTGCTTGCACTCCGGTCTTTCTCACTGGCAACACAGCACCGCAACGAACTTGGGTTACGCCATTCATGCGCGTCTAGCACGGATGTCGTCGCTCGAACAGTGGCTGCTGTTGCCATTGCTACGCGGTCCTTACAAACATTACACCGGACGTTGTCAGCATGTACTCAAAAGGACATAGAAGTGGCATTTCACGTACTGAAGAACACAAGACAGGGCGACGCAGCACGGAAACACAGCCAGAACGTGAGCCGACATCACGAGCCAGTGAGCAGCTTCGAGGTATACCTAAGCCTTTTTCCGCACTTGAAAACGTGGTTCTTGCAGTCATCGTTGCCAGCAAAGTGATCACAGCTAATGTACTTGAAGCTGAGATACAGTGAGCTTCAGGCATGCCTTTAACACTTTCTGGAAGGAGATACGGGAAACAAATTGACGGAACGCTGTAACAGACACTTCACAGACGTAAACAAACCGTCAGCCATGAGCACTGCCCGCTCCGCCGAACGCGCCCGGTCGCTAGCGAGGCGCACAGCCTCATGGGAAGTGCCACGTGACTAACCTGTATCGGCGGAGGGGAGTTTTTCAAAACTCCCTGTAGGAGTTTCACGGGAGAACAAAATTTTTAAACGGAGTAAAATCGCGTCACGTCGCCCTAATACTCCGGCAGCTAGCCAGCGGAGTGAAACGAGGGAATGGCGCTGTTTTGCTCCCATACATCGGAGTAAATATTTCAAGAGAGGAGGTTTTAGGGCACATCACCTCTTAAAAACTCTCAGCTGGGTTTATTTTCGTTTACAGTGTATAGTACGCAGAACACACACGGAGAGGTGCTTGTTTCAGGGGTTGTTGCGCACCATATTTCAAAACTTCTAATGGGGATTGGCGTTGTGATTGTACCACATGGCACATAGCGTCGTCGCCGAAGTACAAAACTTGAATTTGATGATAGGGCTGTCCTTGCCTAAACCATAATCGTACTAGAAGACGCGCCATAACGGTGCACTCCATATAAGTATTGAAGACGTAATCTTGTTTACCGTGTCCCAACATATATCTGCGTGTGTGCTTTTATTTGGCCCCCGACGAAATGCGGCTGCCGCTGTCAGTATCATGTCAACGACCTCTAGGAATTCCAAGGCCAGCAAGCTTGCGTGGCGCGAATAGAAGTGGTGATTTTTCGATTTACCCTTTCCGTCGTTTTCCATGGACCCTGCGACGCGCTATAATTGTTGCAGCTGTGCTTCTGCACGCAGTGCGAAATTTGTCCGCTAGACATATGTGCATAGCGTTTGTTTTTCAGAAATTGCATTAACGTAGTGTACCGTACCTGGAACTGAAGTTACTCCAGTTTCCCCGCTACCGCTGTTGTAAAATTTTAAAATTTCACTGCTTTGCCACATCAGCTCCCCTTGCGGTCCTTTGAGAAGTGCCTTTTGTCCTTGCAATCTACAAATATTGCTGCGTTCCCTATCCACTGGCACGTTAGTATAAAGCGACGGCTTCCGTATGTACAAAGGTTTGTGGGGGGTCACGGATAATTACAGCTGTCAGAATGATAAAGTGGTGACGATCAGGGGGCTCCAGAGGGCATTGACCGTAATGGACACAATGGGGAAAAAACGAGTTTCTCGCGTTGCCTTTCCTCACTGACACACGTCTGTCATGTATACACACGCTCTGAACCACCCCACGACGCGCTGTGCCACAAAGCAGTACAGTGAGCACCAGCTTTGGGAAAGTTTAAGAGGCAATGAGAACTTCGCTTTGAAAAAAATTTCAGGCAACCCATGTCATGTAGGATGTCGAGAACGTACGTGCAATAAGCATCGCAAAGGTTGTAAGACTCGGAATTGCAACCGCCAAAACACGTCCTCTAAGAAAGCGTGCAGTCTAGCTTCCCTCTGCGCGCACTGCGACATCTACTGGCGCCGCCACGAAGTGTAGGCGTAAAAAATAAAAATGCTTCCATAGAAATTAACTAACGACGTTAGCGTTCAGCGGGGATGCCTCATTGCGTGGAACGTAAGGAGACAGCCAGTTTCTTCCGTCTTCCCTTCAAGGGAAACACGTGTTCGTGCTTGCGTTTCTGGAATTTTCGTTCGCCATGTCCACGGAGTATATATCAGCCCCACTGTAACACCTCACAACAGAAAGTCCTCTCTTCTCGGCCATTCTACAAGTCATTAGCATGAGGGTGGTTATTGACGTTTTGTTCAGCCACGGCCCTAAAAAATATTGTGTGCGGGGTGCGGCTTCGCGCCGGCGATCAGGAATATGCTCTGTGTTATGACTGGAGGCAGAATGGAAAGGCGATGGAGAAATCGCAGTCGCGTAGAATGTTCAAGACAAGAACCATGACACTTTTAAATGTGAACGTCAGCAGAGATCTACCACTTTGTAACGCCTTTGGCTAAGCATAGTTTTAACAATCACAACCTAAAAGATTGCGAGGTAAGAGGGGTATAGGCTTCTTGGTTTGAAGAAGAAAAAATTTTAAAATTCTTATTTTGGCTTAGTCTCGAAAGAGAGAAAAAAAGCACCCGTAAGAACAAGACAATATATTACACGTGGAAAGTGTGGTCTCGCTTGAACAATTTGATAATCGACCTAGGCCTGTGTGGCAAGAAAAGTACCACAGCAGAAGGCTTAAGAAACCAGCGCAGGTGAAGAAAAATTAACAATGTATGAGGTGCCGCTAAAGAAAAATAATGATTGCCTGTTCGGGAAGATGAAATTCCGCATTTTTGATATGAGCCTTTTCAATATAAGTGTCGGGCAACCAATTTTTTCCGAATGAATAGAAACCCAATTCAATTTGAAGGTCAGCGACCGGAACACAACACCCTCACCTGGAGGGGCGCACTGCAAGAAGGAAAGTGGCGAGGGAAAGGTAGGAAGGGGAAAGGTCGCCTCTCGCAGCTGAGGCGGGCGGTCAGTTGTCCGCTGACGTCGCTGCCGATCGGACGCCGCCGAGCACGCTGTCTGCGCCCATACGGTGTAAGTACCCCTTCAAATACCAGGATGAGTTTCGACAGGTGTCTTAACGTCACTGCTCTTCTCTCGCAGGCGACGGAAAAGATCCGGAAAATTAAAAAGGGCGTGAAAAGTCGAAAAGGCCGCAAGAAGTCCCGAAGCCTTCACCGTGAGGTATTGCTGCGGCAGTTGCTCAAAAAGTGGTCCTGGCTCGACGACTCTCAAAGAAGCACCTCAAGCGACGAAAAGGACAGCGATGACAACGATTGTGGGCCTTCTTTACCCGTTGTCCCTGGCTCTGCCGTGAAGCGTGGGCGAAATGATTGTGAAGGTGAGGACACACATATTTCGAACAAATGTTCAGCGGATCATGGAGGAGTCTTGCCCAATTTCGCAGATGGAGAGCCTGGCCCGTCCAAGCGCCCCAGAATGGACGATGAAGAATGTTCTGATTCCTCTTTAGAGTCTAGCGGTAACCAGGACATTTACAGTTCACCGCAGCTTCAAGACGGGTATGACCCTTACCCAATAAATGTTGCGCCTTTCCCAGACTGGCTCGACATTGAAGGAACGGTGTCGGACGAGCCAGTGCAAGACCCTGATCTGTCTTTTCTTGATATCTAGTGCTTTTTTTAGGTGTTTTTGTCTCGTGTCATGCTTGTAGTGTAATATTTAACTACGCTTCACTACACATGTTATCGTTTTCCACAACAAATGATTTATGTAGGTTTATAATACTGGCAGTGTATTCTAGGTAATAAAGTACACGTCCATTTTGATTGCGATATCACTTTTGGTGCATGCTGTTGTCTGCTGGTGCATGCTGTTGTCTGCATTGATTTTTTGTTTTTCGTATCAAATGTTGCATGAAAGTGTTTATTACTCTATGTATAGCAAAGTAGTAAAAAAATCAAGTCCTAAATTTAGACGCATAATTGCAACAAGAACATGAAAAGTAAATTTACTGGCTAGCATAGGTTCATTACACAGACCGATAAAAATCTAACAATGTTTGGGCGCTGCTCAAGCGCAATATTTTGTTTAAGGCCTGATTTATTCGATTGTGACAGACACACACAAACGACAAACGAAAGGACAGCCTGCCATTATATGTACCTAACGTGCATCGCTGCCACAACTATAATCACACGGAGAACAGCCATTGAATAATACCGCAAAATTTGAAGGCGGTGCGTTATCTGCTGAAGATATAGTGCAGTGAATAAATAGAGGCGCTCCAAATTTTACGATTTATGGCAGGTAAAAAAAAACTGACGTAGATCCTACGCAATGTTATAATAAATGTGAGCGAGGCATTCTGCACGGATGATTTTGACTCAAAATAAATTGCGGTGACGTTGACGGCGAAAGCCTAATTTCTACAACGTTTAGTCTAGCAGGAGTGGTGAGTTCATGTTAAACGTTACCAGGGTGCACCACTGCTGCTTGTTTGCGTATCGCACGGAAACACACAGGAAGAGGTGTTTGTTTCAGGGGTTGTGCACCATATTTCAGAACTTCTGAGAAGGATTGGCGTTGTGATTGTACGACATGGCACATTGCGTCATCGCCGAAGTACAAAACTTGAATTTGATGATAGGGCTGTCCTTGCCTAAACCATAATCGTACTAGAAGACGCGCCATAACGGTGCACTCCATAAAAGTATTGAAGACGTAATCTTGTTTACCGTGTCCCAACATATATCTGCGTGTGTGCTTTTTATTTGGCCCCCGACGAAATGCGGCTGCCGCTGTCATTATCATGTCAACGACTTCTAGGAATTCCAAGGCCAGCAAGCTAGCGTGGGGCGAATAGAAGTGGTGATTTTTCGATTTACCCTTTCCGTCGTTTTCCATGGACCCTGCGACGCGCTATAATTGTTGCGGCTGTGCTTCTGCACGCAGTGCGAAATTTGTCCGCTAGACATATGTGCATAGCGTTTGTTTTTCAGAAATTGCATTAACCTAGTGTACCGTACCTGGAACTGAAGTTACTCCAGTTTCCTCGCTACCGCTGTTGTAAAATTTTTAAATTTCACTGCTTTGCCACATCAGCTCCCCTTGCGGTCCTTTCAGAAGTGCCTTTTCTCCTTGCAATCTACAATTATTGCTGCGTTCCCTATCCACTGGCACGTTAGTATAAAGCGACGGCTTCCGTATGTACAAAGGTTTGTGGGGGGTCACGGATAATTACAGCTGTCAGAATGATAAAGTGGTTACGATCAGGGGGCTCCGGAGGGCATTGACCATAATGGACACAATGGGGACAAAACTAGTTTCTCGCGTCGCCTTTGCTCACTGACACACGTCTGTCATGTATACACACGCTCTGAACCACCCCACGACGCGCTGTGCCACAAAGCAGTACAGTGAGCACCAGCTTTGGGAAAGTTTAAGAGGCAATGAGAACTTCGCTTTGAAAAAAATTTCAGGCAACCCATGTCATGTAGGATGTCGAGAACGTACGTGCAATAAGCATCGCAAAGGTTGTAAGACTCGGAATTGCAACCGCCAAAACACGTCCGCTAAGAAAGCGTGCAGTCTAGCTTCCCTCTGCGCGCACTGCGACATCTACTGGCGCCGCCACGAAGTGTAGGCGTAAAAAATAAAAATGCTTCCATAGAAATTAACTAACGACGTTAGCGTTCAGCGGGGATGCCTCATTGCGTGGAACGTAAGGAGACAGCCAGTTTCTTCCGTCTTCCCTTCAAGGGAAACACGTGTTCGTGCTTGCGTTTCTGGAATTTTCGTTCGCCATGTCCATGGAGTATATATCAGCCCCACTGTAACACCTCACAACAGAAAGTCCTCTCTTCTCGGCCATTCTACAAGTCATTAGCATGAGGGTGGTTATTGACGATTTGTTCAGCCACGGCCCTAAAAATATTGTGTGCGGGGTGCGGCTTCGCGCCGGCGATCAGGAATATGCTCTGTGTTATGACTGGAGGCAGAATGGAAAGGCGATGGAGAAATCGCAGTCGCGTAGAATGTTCAAGACAAGAACCATGACACTTTTAAATGTGAACGTCAGCAGAGATCTACCACTTTGTAACGCCTTTGGCTAAGCATAGTTTTAACAATCACAACCTAAAAGATTGCGAGGTAAGAGGGGTATAGGCTTCTTGGTTTGAAGAAGAAAAAATTTTAAAATTCTTATTTTGGCTTAGTCTCGAAAGAGAGAAAAAAAGCACCCGTAAGAACAAGACAATATATTACACGTGGAAAGTGTGGTCTCGCTTGAACAATTTGCTAATCGACCTAGGCCTGTGTGGCAAGAAATGTACCACAGCAGAAGGCTTAAGAAACCAGCGCAGGTGAAGAAAAATTAACAATGTATGAGGTGCCGCTAAAGAAAAATAATGATTGCCTGTTCGGGAAGATGAAATTCCGCATTTTTGATATGAGCCTTTTCAATATAAGTGTCGGGCAACCAATTTTTTCCGAATGAATAGAAACCCAATTCAATTTGAAGATCAGCGACCGGACCACAACACCCTCACCTGGAGGGGCGCATGCAAGAAGGAAAGTGGAGAGGGAAAGGTAGGAAGGGGAAACGTCGCCTCTCGCAGCTGAGGCGGGCGGTCAGTTGTCCGCTGACGTCGCTGCCGATCGGACGCCGCCGAGCACGCTGTCTGCGCCCATACGGTGTAAGTACCCCTTCAAATACCAGGATGAGTTTCGACAGGTGCCTTAACGTCACTGCTCTTCTCTCGCAGGCGACGGAGAAGATCCGGAAAATTAAAAAGGGCGTGAAAAGTCGAAAAGGCCGCAAGAAGTCCCGAAGCCTTCACCGTGAGGTATTGCTGCGGCAGTTGCTCAAAAAGTGGTCCTGGCTCGACGACTCTCAAAGAAGCACCTCAATCGACGAAGAGGACAGCGATGACAACGATTGTGGGCCTTCTTTACCCGTTGTCCCTGGCTCCGCCGTGAAGCGTGGGCGAAATGATTGTGATGGTGAGGACACACATATTTCGAACAAATGTTCAGCGGATCATTGAGGAGTCTTGCCCAATTTCAGATGGAGAGCCTGGCCCGTCTAAGCGCCCCAGAATGGACGAGGAAGAATGTTCTGATTCCTCTTGAGAGCCTAGCGGTAACCAGGACATTTACCGCTCACCGCAGCTTCAAGACGGGTATGACCCTTACCCAATAAATGTTGCGCCTTTACCAGACTGGCTCGACATTCAAGGAACGGTGTCGGACGAGCCAGTGCAAGACCCTGATCTGTCTTTTCTTGATATGTAGTGCTTTTTGTAGGTGTTTTTGTCTCGTGTCATGCTTGTAGTGTAATATTTAACTACGCTTCAATACACATGTTATCGTTTTCTACAACAAATTATTTATGTGGGTTTATAATACTGCCAGTGTATTCTAGGTAATAAAGTACGCGTCCTTTTTTGATTGCGATATCACTTTTGGTGCATGCTGTTGTCTGCATTGATTTTTTGTTTTTCGTATCAAATGTTGCATGAAAGTGTTTATTACTCTATGTATAGCAAAGTAGTAAAAAATGATTTACACAGATGGCGACACTCCACGAAAACAAGTCCTAACTTTAGACGCATAATTGCAACAAGAACACGAAAAGTAAATTTACTGGCTAGCATAAGTTCAATACACAGAACGACAAAATCTAACAATGTTTGGGCGCTGAGCAAGCGCAATATTTTCTTTAAGGCCTGATTTATTCGATTGTGACAGACACACACAAAAAACAAGTGAAAAGACAGCCTGCCATTGGGTTTACCTAACATTGTGCATCACTGCCACAACTATAATCACACGGAAAACAGCCATTGAATAATACTCTAAAATTTGAAGGCGGTGCGTTATCCGCTGACGATACAGTGCAGAGAATAAATAGACGCGCTCAAAATTTTACGAAATATGGCAGGTAAAAAAAAAACTGACGTGGATCTTACGCAGTGTTATAATAATGTGAGCGAGGCATTCTGCACGGGTGATTTTGACTCACAATAAATAGCGGTGACGTTGACGGCGAAAGCTTAATCTATTCTACGTTTATTCTAGCAGGAGCGGTGAGCTGCAGTTAAACGTTACCTAGGGTGCACCACTGCTGCTTGTTTTCGTCGTACACTGTAAACGGAAATAACTCCGAGGTGGGAGTATACTGCTTGTCCTCTAGCCACCCTCCGGTTCGGAGTTTATTATGCTCCGTATGATCGCAGTAGAATTTTCACTCCGTACGAGCGGAATTTTTGCGTGAAATTATGGGAGGTTTTCTTCTGTCTTTTTTTATTTTTTGCTTTGCAAATGACGGAGTTTTTTCGAGGTGCAACGGGAGTATAAAAAGAGGCATCGCGTCAGTTTGCGCGAACATGTTTACATGCAGAGGCTGCTGGTCAAATTTCGAAATATGCACACGAGACCGCACATATATCATGACATACATAAACATTCCAGAAACGCCCAATGCAGAAATTTGAAAGACATCCCACGTACACGCGATACTCAAGAGGCAACGGTGCCAGTATATATAGCCACGACACTGTGTGCCTCGAAACCGCCAAGGGAGCAGCTGTGCTGTTTTCAGAATTACGACTCACATGCTCGTTCATACGAGATCTGCCTCTTTGAAACTAACAGTATACCTTAATCAACACAAAATTGTTAATTCAAAATAGGGAGAGAAAAAAAGTTAATGGCGTTATTTTTCAAAACTATGCCATTCTGTGAGTGCTGAAGCGACTTCGCACACTGCCGGCGTTCGCGGCCAAAAAGTAGTGCGTTTGTTACAGTAAGCTAGAAAAATGTAAGTGCATGTGCTGCATAGCAAAATTACATTTTTTCGATATAGTGGTAGCGTAGCAAGAAATTATTACGTGTGAGCATGACCCGCAGCAGCCGACGTAACACCGAAAAATGCGCAGACATACATTTTATACACCGCACTACTTGCTCTGAGTACAAGCAATCTGTCTCGGTTGCGAAAAGGA
This sequence comes from Dermacentor albipictus, assembly GCF_038994185.2. NCBI lineage: Eukaryota > Metazoa > Arthropoda > Arachnida > Ixodida > Ixodidae > Dermacentor > Dermacentor albipictus. Next base: position 87,140,350 of record NC_091826.1, on the reverse strand, counting down.
GCTACATCGCTGAACTGTCGAGTGAACCCCTAAACTCGTAGCCAGCAGGCATGCGTCTAAATCAGTGTCTCGGATAGAGCGTAATGTTAATGCATTATCGCAAGCAACGACGTGACCAAAACCTATATGCGCGATAACAATTCGATTCACATCGCTCAATAAGAAGCTTTATATTAAGCACACATATATACTTATGTCCTACCGTTTTTCTTCGGGCGAGGATATCCGTTCACAGATAAATAAAAACAGTTGCTTGCACTCCGGTCTTTCTCACTGGCAACACAGCACCGCAACGAACTTGGGTTACGCCATTCATGCGCGTCTAGCACGGATGTCGTCGCTCGAACAGTGGCTGCTGTTGCCATTGCTACGCGGTCCTTACAAACATTACACCGGACGTTGTCAGCATGTACTCAAAAGGACATAGAAGTGGCATTTCACGTACTGAAGAACACAAGACAGGGTGACGCAGCACGGAAACACAGCCAGAACGTGAGCCGACATCACGAGCCAGTGAGCAGCTTCGAGGTATATCTAAGCCTTTTTCCGCACTTGAAAACGTGGTTCTTGCAGTCATCGTTGCCAGCAAAGTGATCACAGCTAATGTACTTGAAGCTGAGATACAGTGAGCTTCAGGCATGCCTTTAACACTTTCTGGAAGGAGATACGGGAAACAAATTGACGGAACGCTGTAACAGACACTTCACAGACGTAAACAAACCGTCAGCCATGAGCACTGCCCGCTCCGCCGAACGCGCCCGGTCGCTGGCGAGGCGCACAGCCTCATGGGAAGTGCCACGTGACTAACCTGTATCGGCGGAGGGGAGTTTTTCAAAACTCTCTGTCGGAGTTTCACGGGAGAACAAAATTTTTAAACGGAGTAAAATCGCGTCACGTCGCCTTAATACTCCGGCAGCTAGCCAGCGGAGTGAAACGAGGGAATGGCGCTGTTTTGCTCCCATACATCGGAGTAAATATTTCAGGAGGGGAGGTTTTAGGGCACATCACCTCTTAAAAACTCTCAGCTGGGTTTATTTTCGTTTACAGTGTATAGTACGCAGAACACACACGGAGAGGTGCTTGTTTCAGGGGTTGTTGCGCACCATATTTCAAAACTTCTAATGGGGATTGGCGTTGTGATTGTACCACATGGCACATAGCGTCGTCGCCGAAGTACAAAACTTCAATTTGATTAGAGGGCTGTCCTTGCCTAAACCATAATCGTACTAGAAGACGCGCCATAACGGTGCACTCCATATAAGTATTGAAGACGTAATCTTGTTTACCGTGTCCCAACATATATCTGCGTGTGTTCTTTTTATTTGGCCCCCGACGAAATGCGGCTGCCGCTGTCAGTATCATGTCAACGACCTCTAGGAATTCCAAGGCCAGCAAGCTTGCGTGGCGCGAATAGAAGTGGTGATTTTTCGATTTACCCTTTCCGTCGTTTTCCATGGACCCTGCGACGCGCTATAATTGTTGCGGCTGTGCTTCTCCACGCAGTGCGAAATTTGTCCGCTAGACATATGTGCATAGCGTTTGTTTTTCAGAAATTGCATTAACGTAGTGTACCGTACCTGGAACTGAAGTTACTCCAGTTTCCCCGCTACCGCTGTTGTAAAATTTTAAAATTTCACTGCTTTGCCACATCAGCTCCCCTTGCCGTCCTTTGAGAAGTGCCTTTTCTCCTTGCAATCTACAATTATTGCTGCGTTCCCTATCCACTGGCACGTTAGTATAAAGCGACGGCTTCCGTATCTACAAAGGTTTGTGGGGGGTAACGGATAATTACAGCTGTCAGAATGATAAAGTGGTGACGATCAGGGGGCTCCAGAGGGCATTGACCGTAATGGACACAATGGGGACAAAACGAGTTTCTCGCGTCACCTTTCCTCACTGACACACGTCTGTCATGTATACACACGCTCTGAACTACCCCACGACGCGCTGTGCCACAAAGCAGTACAGCGAGCACCAGCAGTGGGAATGTTTAAGAGGCAATGAGAACTTCGCTTTGAAAAAAATTTCAGGCAACCCATGTCATGTAGGATGTCGAGAACGTACGCGCAATAAGCATCGCAAAGGTTGTAAGACTCGGAATTGCAACCGCCAAAACACGTCCTCTAAGAAAGCGTGCAGTCTAGCTTCCCTCTGCGCGCACTGCGACATCTACTGGCGCCGGCACGAAGTGTAGGCGTAAAAAATAAAAATGCTTCCATAGAAATTAACTAACGACGTTAGCGTTCAGCGGGGATACCTCATTGCGTGGAACGTGAGGACACAGCCAGTTTCTTCCGTCTTCCCTTCAAGGGAAACACGTGTTCGTGCTTGCGTTTCTGGAATTTTTGTTCGCCATGTCCACGGAGTATATATCGGCCCCATTGTAACACCTCACAACAGAAAGTCCTCTCTTCTCGGCGATTCTACAAGTCATTAGCATGAGGGTGGTTATTGACGTTTTGTTCAGCCACGTCCCAAAAAATATTGTGTGCGGGGTGCGGCTTCACTTCGGCGATCAGGAATACGCTCTGTGTTATGACTCGAGGCAGAATGGAAAGGCGATGGAGAAATCGCAGTCGCGTAGAATGTTCAAGACAAGCACCATGACACTTTTAAATGTGAACGTCAGCAGAGATCTACCACTTTGTAACGCCTTTGGCTAAGCATAGTTTTAACAATCACAACCTAAAAGATTGCGAGGTAAGAGGGGTATAGGCTTCTTGGTTTGAAGAAGAAAAAATTTTAAAATTCTTGTTTCTGCTTAGTCTCGAAAGAGAGAAAAAAAGCACCCGTAAGAACAAGACAATATATTACACGTGGAAAGTGTGGTCTCGCTTGAACAATTTGATAATCGACCTAGGCCTGTGTGGCAAGAAAAGTACCACAGCAGAAGGCTTAAGAAACCAGCGCAGGTGAAGAAAAATTAACAATGTATGAGGTGCCGCTAAAGAAAAATAATGATTGCCTGTTCGGGAAGATGAAATTCCGCATTTTTGACATGAGCCTTTTCAATATAAGTGTCGGGCAACCAATTTTTTCCGAATGAATAGAAACCCTATTCAATTTGAAGGTCAGCGACCGGAACACAACACCCTCACCTGGAGGGGCGCACTGCAAGAAGGAAAGTGGAGAGGGAAAGTTAGGAAGGGGAAAGGTCGCCTCTCGCAGCTGAGGCGGGCGGTCAGTTGTCCGCTGACGTCGCCGCCGATCGGACGCCGCCGAGCACGCTGTCTGCGCCCATACGGTGTAAGTACCCCTTCAAATACCAGGATGAGTTTCGACAGGTGCCTTAACGTCACTGCTCTTCTCTCGCAGGCGACGGAGAAGATCCGGAAAATTAAAAAGGGCGTGAAAAGTCGAAAAGGCGGCAAGAAGTCCCGAAGCCTTCACCGTGAGGTATTGCTGCGGCAGTTGCTCAAAAAGTGGTCCTGGCTCGACGACTCTCAAAGAAGCACCTCAAGCGACGAAGAGGACAGCGATGACAACGATCGTGGGCCTTCTTTACCCGTTGTCCCTGGCTCCGTCGTGAAGCGTGGGCGAAATGATTGTGATGGTGAGGACACACATATTTCGAACAAATGTTCAGCGGATCATGGAGGAGTCTTGCCCAATTTCGCAGATGGAGAGCCTGGCCCGTCCAAGCGCCCCAGAATGGACGATGAAGAATGTTCTGATTCCTCTTTAGAGTCTAGCGGTAACCAGGACATTTACAGTTCACCGCGGCTTCAAGACGGGTATGACCCTTACCCAGTAAATGTTGCGCCTTTCCCAGACTGGCTCGACATTGAAGGAACGGTGTCGGACGAGCCAGTGCAAGACCCTGATCTGTCTTTTCTTGATATCTAGTGCTTTTTTTAGGTGTTTTTGTCTCGTGTCATGCTTGTAGTGTAATATTTAACTACGCTTCACTACACATGTTATCGTTTTCTACAACAAATGATTTATGTAGGTTTATAATACTGGCAGTGTATTCTAGGTAATAAAGTACACGTCCTTTTTTGATTGCGATATCACTTTGGGTGCATGCTGTTGTCTGCATTGATTTTTTGTTTTTCGTATCAAATGTTGCATGAAAGTGTTTATTATTCTATGTATAGCAAAGTAGTAAAAAATGATTTACACAGATGGCGACACTCCACGAAAACAAGTCCTAAATTTAGACGCATAATTGCAACAAGAACACGAAAAGGAAATTTACTGGCTAGCATAGGTTCATTACACAGACCGATAAAAATCTGACAATGTTTGGGCGCTGATCAAGCGCAATATTTTGTTTAAGAACTGATTTATTCGATTGGGACAGACACACACAAAAGACAAACGAAAGGACAGCCTGCCATTGGATTTACCTAACGTGCATCGCTGCCACAACTATAATCACACGGAAAACAGCCATTGAATAATACTGAAAAATTTGAAGGCGGTGCGTTATCTGCTAAAGATATAGTGCAGAGAATAAGTAGAGGCGCTCCAAATTTTACGAATTGTGGCAGGTAAAAAAAAACTGACGTAGATCCTACGCAATGTTATAATAAATGTGAGCGAGGCATTCTGCACGGATGATTTTGACCCACAATAAATTGCGGTGACGTTGACGGCGAAAGCCTAATTTCTACTACGTTTAGTCTAGCAGGAGTGGTGAGTTCAAGTTAAACGTTACCTAGGGTGCACCACTGCTGCTTGTTTGCGTATAGCACGGAAACACACAGGAAGAGGTGTTTGTTTCAGGGGTTGTGCACCATATTTCAGAACTTCTGAGAGGGATTGGCGTTGTGATTGTACGACATGGCACTTAGCGTCGTCGCCGAAGTACAAAACTTGAATTTGATTAGAGGGCTGTCCTTGCCTAAACCATAATCGTTCTAGAAGACGCGCGATAGCGGTGCACTCCGTATAAGTATTGAAGACGTAATCTTGTTTACCGTGTCCCAACATATATCTGCGTGTGTGCTTTTTATTTGGCCCCCGACGAAATGCGGCTGCCGCTGTCAGTATCATGTCAACGACCTCTAGGAATTCCAAGGCCAGCAAGCTTGCGTGGCGCGAATAGAAGTGGTGATTTTTCGATTTACCCTTTCCGTCGTTTTCCATGGACCCTGCGACGCGCTATAATTGTTGCGGCTGGGCTTCTGCACGCAGTGCGAAATTTGTCCGCTAGACATATGTGCATAGCGTTTGTTTTTCAGAAATTGCATTAACGTAGTGTAGCGTACCTGGAACTGAAGTTACTCCAGTTTCCCCGCTACCGCTGTTGTAAAATTTTAAAATTTCACTGCTTTGCCACATCACCTCCCCTTGCCGTCCTTTAGAAGTGCCTTTTCTCCTTGCAATCTGCAATTATTGCTGCGTTCCCTATCCACTGGCACACTGTGGTATAAACTTTTTTAAAACATGGTTGAAGTGCCTCAGACAGGCTGGCCAACGTTTCGATAGGTGGACGTATCTTCGTCAAAGGCGGCCTCGTCATCCTCGGCGTGTTGGTTTTAAAGGGTTAGTGCAGTGACGTCACGTGCGGGTGTTGTCGCTGGCGGCTGGTTTTAAATAGAGAGATTACAAGAGGGAACAGGCGTTGTCCTCCGACGTCTGTGAGCCTCATTCTCAAGACGAAGCGACAAGAGCGTGAGAGTGGGCACGCGGGGAGGAAAGAAAAGAAATAGAAGCAGAAAAAAGGGGGAAAAACGAAAAAAAAACAGGGGGGAGCCAGGGCCGTACCAAGACACAACAAAGGGGGGGCGGGTGAAAGAAAAAGAAAGAGAAAAATGAAATCTTTAAGAAATACGGGGGCTTGGGAGCGTGTTGGGGATGCGAAAGGTTGGGAGGTATTCAGGGGAGTCGTTGGCGGCATGTTTTTGAGGCATTAGAACGGCCGGTCAAGCAATAGGTCGAGTAATTTTGAAATAGTTAAGGTTGCGACGACTAGTCTGCGGTGCAATGTGTGGGCTGACTGAAAGGCAGCGGCATGGTCTTTTAAGGGGCACTGCCCCACGCGCTTAACGTAGGTGTCCTTAAGGCGGCATCCAGAAGGCGATACCCCGGTTGAGGCGCCGAAAAAGGCATATTGACTTCGGAATGTGTTGTCGAGGGGGTTTTAAAAAAAAGACTAAAAAAGGGGGCAGGGGGAAGGGGGGGGGCGAAATCGGTATAGCAAACAGGAGGGTGACGCGTGCAGAAGCGGGCGCGGGCAAGTGTACATGGAAGAAGGGGATCGTACACTTGGTGTAGACGTAAAATCCTGAAAGAGTACAATAAATTGAGTAGTAGGCAGGAAATTTTTTTTTCTTTTCCTTTTCCCCTTCTCCGCCTCTCCCCCCCTTTTTTCCTCCGAAATGAAAGAGTAGGTGAGGTTAAGAATTAAAGTTGGCTGGTGGCCTAATGTGTTTTGTGTATTGGTTGATGATATGAGAGTTTCAGATTTAAGTTACAGCTTTTAAAGATTCTAAGTTGCCGCGTGCCAAATTAATTCCTGTCGGGTGTAGGCAGTTAAACTTGTGTATGAGGTATGATTCCGTGTACTTCCTTTCGCGAGGGGAACGGAAATTTGTTTGTAGTATATAGAGCCTTGCTTTGTCAAACATATGTCCATGTTCATTAAAGTGGCTGGCTACTGCTTTGGGTAAATTGTGTTTTGTCTCCGCGCGGTGACCATTGAGTCTTGTATTGATTTGTTGTCCGGTCTCACCTATGTATTGTTTGCTACAACCGGCGCATTCTAGACAGTAGACTACATTGCTTGATGTGCAGGTGAAAGCCGAAGTTACCTTGTGTGTGTAATTCGACGCTGTACTTTTTACTGTAGTAGTGGATTGAATGTGTTTGCATGTAGAGCACCTGGGGCGACCACAGGGATTGGTTCCCAACTTCTTTTTCTGTAGTTTGGCATGCACAAGAACATCTTTAAAATTAGTGTTGCGTCTGTAGGCTACTCTGGGAGGGTCGGGAGAAATCTTCTTAAGTTTCTGGTTGCTGGTGAGAATCGGGTAGTATTTACTTAGGATGTTATTCACGTTTGGGAGTGCGTTTCAGAATTTAGTAGTAAGAAGAGGCGTTGTTATTCTTGTGATCTTCGGGCCGGGCTTGAGGACCTCGGCTCGATCAAGTTTGGTTGCAGCGATGTAAGCTGTTTGAAGGTCACTGTTTGGGTGGTTCCTGTTTGATAGCGTTTCTTTAAGGTGATCGAGTCTATCTATGTAGTCTTGGTTTTCAACGCAAATGCGACGTAGTCGTGTGGCTTGGCCTTTAAAGATGCCTTGTTTGCAATGTCTGGGATGGTGGCTGGTATATTCTAGGTACTGTTGTTTGTCGAAAGGTTTCCTATACAGCGTTGTCTTTAGTTCACCATTGTCAATGTATATTGTTGTGTCCAGAAAGTTTATGCGCTCAGTTGAGGATTCTGATGTGAATTTTATTGTTGGGTGAACAGAATTTAGAAAGGATACATATTTATCTAGACTGTCTTGGCCATGTCCCCAGATTATGAGTATGTCGTCTATGTATCGTAGGTATGTGTGGGGCTTGGTAGTGCAGCGCGATAGGAAATCTGTTTCTAGAATCCCCATAAATATGTTCGCGTAGGTTGGTGCAAAAGGCGTACCCATGCTTGTACCTTGTATCTGTAGGTAGTAACTCTCTTCAAATTCGTAGTAGGTATGTGTGAGAACTAATTCAAGGAGAAACAGGTAAACTTCAGTAGAGTGTTGTGCACTGTGTTTAGACAGCGTTTGTTTTATCGAAGATAACCATGCCGCCAATGACTCCCCTGAATACCTCCTAACCTTTCGCATCCCCAACACGCTCCCAAGCCCCTGTATTTCTGAAAGATTTCATTTTTCTATTTCTTTTTCTTTCACCCGCCCCCCCTTTGTTGTGTCTTGGTAGGGCCCTGGCTCCCCCCTGGTTTTTTTTTCCTTTTTCCCCCTTTTTTCTGCTTCTATTTCTTTTCTTTCCTCCCCGCGTGCCCACTCTCACGCTCTTGTCCCTTCGTCTTGAGAATGAGGCTCACAGACGTCGGACGACAACGCCTGTTCCCTCTTGTAATCTCTCTCTTTAAAACCAGCCGCCAGCGACAACACCCGCACGTGACGTCACTGCACTAACCCTTTAAAACTAACACGCCGAGGATGACGAGGCCGCCTTTGACGAAGATAGGTCCACCTATCGAAACGTTGGCCAGCCTGTCTGAGGCAGTTCAACCCTGTTTTAAAAAAGTTTATACCACAGTGTGCCATTCCATCTGCCAGCCCCTTTCGTGTTTTTGGACTTCCATGACAGCTGATGATGACGGAACAGGGTAAGTGCCCCTTGTTATCCTTTGCCCATGTAGCAATCCTTGGAGACAGCCAGTACAGATACCTGAAGGAACATTTTGCACCAGGCCCACACGCGCCATACATAACACACCTTAGTGGGGCACAAGCATCAGATATTCTACCGCTACTATGTGATGCGCCAATTGACAACACACACTTTATTATCAATGTAGGCACAAACAACCTAAGAACACAAAGCGCCGCGGACACGATAGAGTCCATGAGCGACGTAATAAGAACCATTCAAGCCGCTCACCCATACGCACACATAACCATAACGACTGTCGCTCCCCGCCTACAAAACAAACACCGCCCACTATTCTACCAGACTAATGCACTCATGAAACACAATGAGGAGATTAACAAGCTAAACTCACTAATTTTCAACTTAGAAAACGTCCATAAGAATGTTGACACCATGCACCACGCGGAAATACACGAAGCACCACACGAACACCTAGCTTGGGATGGCTTCCACTTGAACCGCGGTGGAATAGAGCTAGTTTCCCAATACATCAAGTCCTTTATTAAGGACAAGTACAGAAAAACTCTTTTAAATTCCACCTCAAATACCACCTCCACCAACTCTGCGGAACGTGCAACCGCGAACAACACAACTGTGACAGTCACTTCGAGGACACAGGGAATACAGACAGTGGAATGTGAAGCAAGCCACTGCACAAGTGAAACAGTCAACACAAGAACAGTTGGAACACAGGCAGTGGAATGTGAAAAGAACCAGAAGGCACACACACCACCAAAAATGACATCAACCACTATGCAAACAGACACAATGGCAACAGACAACAGAAAACCCACCACCGAAGTCTACACACAGAACCCCACACGCCTGCCTGCACACACACAAACTCAAACAGAGACCGAGATCGAATTAAGCCAGGCATACGATAATAAACCGGCCGAACGGAAAAACACCCCACGCAAATCTGCCCGCAAGAAGACAAGTAAATGACAGACATCGCAAATCAATAATTCCTCAATGCCACGAAGCACCGAATTCCTACAGGCTAGAAAACTTACCAAAAAACATGTGAGCTACACCTCCCATCTGAAAACCTACACAAGCTGCACCGAGAAAATTATAATTCCTAAAGGCCTAACACTCAAGGCTGTACCAGCTCTAGGAACACTCCCACCACACCATAGCGCAAACTGGCAAACAACATTACATAATGCCTCACTTTCACTTTTGAATATCCTCAAAGAACACTGCGAAGAGCAAATCGAAACTTTTAACCACAGACTTATGAACATAACCCTGACACCAGATGAGAAGAGAGATTTAGAACATTACGGCGAAAAACAATCTAGAAAATTGGATCAAAAACAAAGTAAAAAAGAGAATTTTAATCAAAAAACAACCTTCCAGCCAAACAGCCACCACACCCAGAGAAGAGGGACCTCGAGCTTAGAAGGACCAGACAGTAAGGAAATTTCCGCAGAACTAAACCGCTCCAATGTTATAGACATTTCTAAAACATTAGGTAAAAAAAAATAGCCGTACTCAGCAAGGGCTTAAACTTTTGCCCCACGAACAACACAATAAAGGAATTCGAGCTTCACAAGGACCTCTCAGAATTCTCCCGACGAATGCGCATCCGACACTTTTTTGCAGACACACCAAACACCGGGACGACACCACTTAGAGCCCAATTCACTTCGACTCCCGAACCAGAACAAGCCATAGAACTTGACATATACCTTAAAACTATCACTAAAGAAATTATAAGCCAATCCAAGACATCTAAGCGACCTAAAAACATAACTGCGTCGGAGAGTCATATCATTTCAAATCTGAGCTGCCGGAATGACATTGTTATTAAGGAAGCAGATAAGGGTGAAAGTATAGTTATTTGGCCAATAGAAAAATACAAGCACGAGGCTTACAGACAACTAAACAACCCAGAACATTACCGCAAACTAGATAACGATCCGTAATTGTCCTATACAGTGACAATTACCAACAGGCTGAAATCACTTTTGGCTGATGAATTGATAACACCATCAGAATACAAATTTCTTAAACCAAGCAACAAAACTGCCGGACGTTTTTACCTCCTTCCGAAAATTCATAAAATTCCATCCGCTGAACTATACACTGCTATTATCCCAGGCCGTCCGATAGTATCAAACAACAACACCCCGACAGAGAGCATCTCCACATTCCTTAACCACTACCTTGGTAACTTGCCGAAAACACTTCCGTCATGTGTACAAGATACGCCCCACCTGCTGAGAATTATAGAAGACAGTAATACTAAAGGCACACTACCCCACAACACAATTCTCGCAACACTAGACGTCACGGCGCTGTACACCAACATTCCAATCCCTGATGGTTTATCTTCGATAAAACAAACGCTGTCTAAACACAGTGCACAACACTCTACTGAAGTTTACCTGTCTCTCCTTGAATTAGTTCTCACACATAACTACTTCGAATTTAAAGAGAGTTAGTACCTACAGATACATGGTACAAGCATGGGTACGCCTTTTGCACCAACCTACGCGAACATATTTATGGGGATTCTAGAAACAGATTTCCTATCACGCTGCACTACCAAGCCCCACACATACCTACGATACATAAACGACATACTCATAATCTGGGGACATGGCCAAGACAGTCTAGATAAATATGTATGCTTTCTAAATTCTGTTCACCCAACAATAAAATTCACATCAGAATCCTCAACTGAGCGCATAAACTTTCTGGACACAACAATATTTACTGACAATGGTGAACTAAAGACAGCGCTGTATAGGAAACCTTTCGACAAACAGTACCTTGAATATACCAGCCACCATCCCAGACATTGCAAACAAGGCATCTTTAAAGGCCAAGCCAGACGACTACGTCGCATTTGCGTTGAAAACCAAGACTACATAGATAGACTCGATCACCTTAAAGAAACGCTATCAAACAGGAACCACCCAAACAGTGACCTTCAAACAGCTTACATCGCTGCAACCAAACTTGATCGAGCCGAGGTCCTCAAGCCCCGCCCGAAGATCACAAGAACAACAACGCCTCTTCTTACTACTAAATTCTCAAACGCACTCCCAAACGTGAATAACATCCTAAGTAAATACTACCCGATTCTCACCAGCAACCAGAAACTTAAGAAGATTTTTCCCGACCCTCCCAGAGTAGCCTACAGACGCAACACTAATTTTAAAGATGTTCTTGTGCATGCCAAACTACAGAAAAAGAAGAAGTTGGGAACCAATCCCTGTGGTCGCCCCAGGTGCTCTACATGCAAACACATTCAATCCACTACTACAGTAAAAAGTACAGCGTCGAATTACACACACAAGGTAACTTCGGCTTTCACCTGCACATCAAGCAATGTAGTCTACTGTCTAGAATGCGCCGCTTGTAGCAAACAATACATAGGTGAGACCGGACAACAAATCAATACAAGACTCAATGGTGACCGCGCGGACACAAAACACAATTTACCCAAAGCAGTAGCCAGCCACTTTAATGAACATGGACATATGTTTGACAAAGCAAGGCTATATATATTACAAACAAATTTCCGTTCCCCTCGCGAAAGGAAGTACACGGAATCATACCTCATACACAAGTTTATTGCCTACACCCGACAGAAATTAATTTGGCACGCGGCAACTTAGATTATTTAAAAGCTGTAACTTAAATCTGAAACTCTCATATCATCAATCAATACACAAAACACATTAGGCCACCAGCCAACTTTAATTCTTAACCTTACCTACTCTTTCATTTCGGAGGAAAAGAGGGGGGGAGAGGAGGAGAAGGGGAAAAGGAAAAGAAAAAAAAATTTCCTGCCTACTACTCAATTTAATGTACTCTTTCAGGATTTTACGTCTACACCAAGTGTCCGATCCCCTTCTTCCATGTACACTTGCCCGCGCCCGCTTCTGCACGCGTCACCCTCCTGTTTGCTATACCGATTTCGCCCCCCCTTCCCCCTTATTTAGTCTTTTTTTTGAAACCCCCTCGACAACACATTCCGAAGTCAATATGCCTTTTTCGGCGCCTCAACCTGGAGTATCGCCTTCTGGATGCCGCCGTAACGACACCTACGTTAAGCGCGTGGGGCAGTACCCCTTGAAAGACCATGCCGCTGCCTTTCAGTCACCCCACACATTGCACCACAGACTACTCGTCACTACCTTAACTATTTCAAAATTACTCGACCTATTGCTTGACCGGCCGTTCTAATGCCTCAAAAACATGCCGCCAACGACTCCCCTGAATACCTCCTAACCTTTCGCATCCCCAACACGCACCCAAGCCCCCGTATTTCTTAAAGATTTCATTTTTCTCTTTCTTTTTCTTTCACCCGCCCCCCATTTGTTGTGTCTTGGTACGGCCCTGGCTCCCCCCTGTTTTTTTTCCTTTTTCCCCCTTTTTTCTGCTTCTATTTCTTTTCTTTCCTCCCCGCGTGCCCACTCTCATGCTCTTGTCCCTTCGTCTTGAGAATGAGGCTCACAGACGTCGGACGACAACGCCTGTTCCCTCTTGTAATCTCTCTGTCTGTCTGTCTGCCTGTCTGAGGCACTTCAACCCTGTTTTAAAAAAGTTTATACCACAGTGTGCCATTCCATCTGCCAGCCCCTTTCTTGTTTTTTGATCCACTGGCACGTTAGTATAAAGCGACGGCTTCCGTATGTACAAAGGTTTGTGGGGGGTGACGGATGATTACAGCTGTCAGAATGATAAAGTGGTGACGATCAGGGGGCTCCGGAGGGCATTGACCATAATGGACACAATGGGGACAAAACGAGTCTCTCGCGTCGCCTTTCCTCACTGACACACGTCTGTCATGTATACACACGCTCTGAACCACCCCATCACGCGCTGTGCCACAAAGCAGTACAGCGAGCACCGGCAGTGGGAAAGTTTAAGAGGCAATGAGAACTTCGCTTTGAAAAAAATTTCAGGCAACCCATGTCATGTAGGATGTCGACGACGTACGTGCAATAAGCATCGCAAAGGTTGTAAGACTCGGAATTGCAACCGCCAAAGCACGTCCTCTAAGAAAGCGTGCAGTCTAGCTTCCCTCTGCGCGCACTGCGACATCTACTGGCGCCGGCGCGAAGTGTAGGCGTAAGAAATAAAAATGCTTCCATAGAAATTAACTAACGACGTTAGCGTTCAGCGGGGATGCCTCATTCCGTGGAACTTGAGGACACAGCCAGTTTCTTCCATCTTCCCTTCAAGGCAAACACGTGTTCGTGCTTCCGTTTCTGGAATTTTCGTTCGCCATGTCAATGGAGTATATATCAGCCCCACTGTAACACCTCACAACAGAAAGTCCTCTCTTCTCGGCGATTGTACAAGTCATTAGCATGAGGGTGGTTATGGACGTTTTGTTCAGCCACGGCCCAAAAAATATTGTGTGCGGGGTGCGGCTTCGCGTCGGCGATCAGGAATATGTTCTGTGTTATGACTGGAGGCAGAATGGAAAGGCGATGGAGAAATCGCAGTCGCGTAGAATGTTCAAGACAAGAACCATGACACTTTAAATGTGAACGTCAGCAGAGATCTACCACTTTGTAACACCTTTGGCTAAGCATAGTTTTAACAATCACAACCTAAAAGATTGCGAGGTAAGAGGGGTATAGGCTTCTTAGTTTGAAGAAGAAAAAATTTTAAAATTCTTATTTTGGCTTAGTCTCGAAAGAGAGAAAAAAAGCACCCGTAAGAACAAGACAATATATTACACGTGGAAAGTGTGGTCTCGCTTGAACAATTTGATAATCGACCTAGGCCTGTGTGGCAAGAAAAGTACCACAGCAGAAGGCTTAAGAAACCAGCGCAGGTGAAGAAAAATTAACAATGTATGAGGTGCCGCTAAAGAAAAATAATTATTGCCTGTTCGGGAAGATGAAATTCCGCATTTTTGATATGAGCCTTTTCAATATAAGTGTCGGGCAACCAATTTTTTCCGAATGAATAGAAACCCAATTCAATTTGAAGGTCAGCGACCGGAACACAACACCCTCACCTGGAGGGGCGCACTGCAAGAAGGAAAGTGGAGAGGGAAAGGTAGGAAGGGGAAAGGTCGCCTCTCGCAGCTGAGGCGGGCGGTCAGTTGTCCGCTGACGTCGCTGCCGATCGGACGCCGCCGAGCACGCTGTCTGCGCCCATACGGTGTAAGTACCCCTTCAAATACCAGGATGAGTTTTGACAGGTGCCTTAACGTCACTGCTCTTCTCTCGCAGGCGACGGAGAAGATCCGGAAAATTAAAAAGGGCGTGAAAACTCGAAAAGGCCGCAAGAAGTCCCGAAGCCTTCACCGTGAGGTATTGCTGCGGCAGTTGCTCAAAAAGTGGTCCTGGCTCGACGACTCTCAAAGAAGCACAGCAAGCGACGAAGAGGACAGCGATGACAACGATTGTGGGCCTTCTTTACCCGTTGTCCCTGGCTCCGCCGTGAAGCGTGGGCGAAATGATTGTGATGGTGAGGACACACATATTTCGAACAAATGTTCAGCGGATCATGGAGGAGTCTTGCCCAATTTCGCAGATGGAGAGCCTGGCCCGTCCAAGCGCCCCAGAATGGACGATGAAGAATGTTCTGATTCCTCTTTAGAGCCTAGCGGTAACCAGGACATTTACCGCTCACCGCAGCTTCAAGACGGGTATGACCCTTACCCAATAAATGTTGCGCCTTTCCCAGACTGGCTCGACATTGAAGGAACGGTGTCGGACGAGCCAGTGCAAGACCCTGATCTGTCTTTTCTTGATATGTAGTGCTTTTTGTAGGTGTTTTTGTCTCGTGTCATGCTTGTAGTGTAATATTTAACTACGCTTCAATACACATGTTATCGTTTTCTACAACAAATTATTTATGTGGGTTTATAATACTGCCAGTGTATTCTAGGTAATAAAGTACGCGTCCTTTTTTGATTGCGATATCACTTTTGGTGCATGCTGTTATCTGCATTGATTTTTTGTTTTTCGTATCAAATGTTGCATGAAAGTGTTTATTACTCTATGTATAGCAAAGTAGTAAAAAATGATTTACACAGATGGCGGCACTCCACGAAAACAAGTCCTAACTTTAGACGCATAATTGCAACAAGAACACGAAAAGTAAATTTACTGGCTAGCATAAGTTCAATACACAGACAGACAAAAATCTAACAATTTTTTGGCGCTGATCAAGCGCAATATTTTCTTTAAGGCCTGATTTATTGGATTGTGACAGACACACACAAAAAACAAGTGAAAAGACAGCCTGCCATTGGGTTTACCTAACATTGTGCATCACTGCCACAACTATAATCACACGGAAAACAGCCATTGATAATACTCTAAAATTTGAAGGCGGTGCGTTATCCGCTGAAGATACAGTGCAGAGAATAAATAGACGCGCTCAAAATTTTACGAAATATGGCAGGTAAAAAAAAACTGACGTGGATCTTACGCAGTGTTATAATAAATGTGAGCGAGGCATTCTGCACGGGTGATTTTGACTCACAATAAATAGCGGTGACGTTGACGGCGAAAGCTTAATCTATTCTACGTTTATTCTAGCAAGAGCGGTGAGTTGCAGTTAAACGTTACCTAGGGTGCACCACTGCTGCTTGTTTTCGTACACTGTAAACGGAAATAACTCCGAGGTGGGAGTATACTGCTTGTCCTCTAGCGACCCTTCGGTTCGGAGTTTATTATGCTCCGTATGATCGCAGTAGAATTTTCACTCCGTACGAGCGGAATTTTTGCGTGAAATTATGGGAGGTTTTCTTCTGTCTTTTTTTATTTTTTGCTTTGCAAATGACGGAGTTTTTTCGAGGTGCAACGGGAGTATAAAAAGAGGCATCGCGTCAGTTTGCGCGAACATGTTTACATGCAGAGGCTGCTGGTCAAATTTCGAAATATGCACACGAGACCGCGTCAAATTCGATGAAACAAGTCAATGAAAGCACATATATCATGACATACATAAACATTCCAGAAACGCCCAATGCAGAAATTTGAAAGACATCCCACGTACACGCGATACTCAAGAGGCAACGGTGCCAGTATATATAGCCACGATACTGTGTGCCTCGAAACCGCCAAGGGAGCAGCTGTGCTGTTTTCAGAATTACGACTCACATGCTCGTTCATACGAGATCTGCCTCTTTGAAACTAACAGTATACCTTAATCAACACAAAACTGTTAATTCAAAATAGGGAGGGAAAAAAGTTAATGGCGTTATTTTTCAAAACTATGCCATTCTGTGAGTGCTGAAGCGACTTCGCACACTGCCGACGTTCGCGGCCAAAAAGTAGTGCGTTAGTTACAGTAAGCTAGAAAAATGTAAGTGCATGTGCTGCATAGCAAAATTACATTTTTTCGATATAGTGGTAGCGTAGCAAGAAATTATTACGTGTGAGCATGACCCGCAGCAGCCGACGTAACACCAAAAAATGCGCAGACATACATTTTATACACCGCACTACTTGCTCTGAGTACAAGGAATCTGTCTCGGTTGCGAAAAGGAGCTACATCGCTGAACTGTCGAGTGAACCCCTAAACTCTTAGCCAGCAGGCATGCGTCTAAATCAGTGTCTCGGATAGAGCGTAATGTTAATGCAATATCGCAAGCAACGACGTGACCAAAACCTATATGCGCGATAACAATTCGATTCACATCGCTCAATAAGAAGCTTTATTTTAAGCACACATATATACTTATGTCCTACCGTTTTTCTTCGGGCGAGGATATCCGTTCACAGATAAATAAAAACAGTTGCTTGCACTCCGGTCTTTCTCACTGGCAACACAGCACCGCAACGAACTTGGGTTACGCCATTCATGCGCGTCTAGCACGGATGTCGTCGCTCGAACAGTGGCTGCTGTTGCCATTGCTACGCGGTCCTTACAAACATTACACCGGACGTTGTCAGCATGTACTCAAAAGGACATAGAAGTGGCATTTCACGTACTGAAGAACACAAGACAGGGTGACGCAGCACGGAAACACAGCCAGAACGTGAGCCGACATCACGAGCCAGTGAGCAGCTTCCAGGAATACCTAAGCCTTTTTCCGCACTTGAAAACGTGGTTCTTGCAGTCATCGTTGCCAGCAAAGTGATCACAGCTAATGTACTTGAAGCTGAGATACAGTGAGCTTCAGGCATGCCTTTAACACTTTCTGGAAGGAGATACGGGAAACAAATTGACGGAACGCTGTAACAGACACTTCACAGACGTAAACAAACCGTCAGCCATGAGCACTGCCCGCTCCGCCGAACGCGCCCGGTCGCTGGCGAGGCGCACAGCCTCATGGGAAGTGCCACGTGACTAACCTGTATCGGCGGAGGGGAGTTTTTCAAAACTCCCTGTCGGAGTTTCACGGGAGAACAAAATTTTTAAACGGAGTAAAATCGCGTCACGTCGCCTTAATACTCCGGCAGCTAGCCAGCGGAGTGAAACGAGGGAATGGCGCTGTTTTGCTCCCATACATCGGAGTAAATATTTCAGGAGGGGAGGTTTCAGGGCACATCACCTCTTAAAAACTCTCAGCTGGGTTTATTTTCGTTTACAGTGTATAGTACGCAGAACACACACGGAGAGGTGCTTCTTTCAGGGGTTGTTGCGCACCATATTTCAAAACTTCTAATGGGGATTGGCGTTGTGATTGTACCACATGGCACATAGCGTCGTCGCCGAAGTACAAAACTTGAATTCGATTAGAGGGCTGTCCTTGCCTAAACCATAATCGTACTAGAAGACGCGCCATAACGGTGCACTCCATATAAGTATTGAAGACGTAATCTTGTTTACCGTGTCCCAACATATAACTGCGTGTGTGCTTTTTATTTGGCCCCCGACGAAATGCGGCTGCCGCTGTCAGTATCATGTCAACGACCTCTAGGAATTCCAAGGCCAGCAAGCTTGCGTGGCGCGAATAGAAGTGGTGATTTTTCGATTTACCCTTTCCGTCGTTTTCCATGGACCCTGCGACGCGCTATAATTGTTGCGGCTGTGCTTCTGCACGCAGTGCGAAATTTGTCCGCTAGACATATGTGCATAGCGTTTGTTTTTCAGAAATTGCATTAACGTAGTGTACCGTACCTGGAACTGATGTTACTCCAGTTTCCCCGCTACCGCTGTTGTAAAATTTTTAAATTTCACTGCTTTGCCACATCAGCTCCCCTTGCCGTCCTTTGAGAAGTGCCTTTTCTACTTGCAATTTACAATTATTGCTGCGTTCCCTATCCACTGGCACGTTAGTATAAAGCGAGGGCTTCCGTATGTACAAAGGTTTGTGGGGGGTCACGGATAATTACAGCTGTCAGAATGATAAAGTGGTGACGTTCAGGGGGCTCCAGAGGGCATTGACCATAATGGACACAATGGGGACAAAACGAGTTTCTCGCGTCGCCTTTCCTCAATGACACACATCTGTCATGTATACACACGCTCTGAACCACCCCACGACGCGCTGTGCCACAAAGCAGTACAGCGAGCACCAGCAGTGGGAAAGTTTAAGAGGCAATGAGAACTTCGCTTTGAAAAAATTTTCAGGCAACCCATGTCATGTAGGATGTCGAGGACGTACGTGCAATAAGCATCGCAATGGTTGTAAGACTCGGAATATCAACCGCCAAAACACGTCCCCTAAGAAAGCGTGCAGTCTAGCTTCCCTCTGCGCGCACTGCGACATCTCCTGGCGCCGGCACGAAGTGTAGACGTAAAAAATAAAAATGCGTCCATAGAAATTAACTAACGACGTTAGCGTTCAGCGGGGATGCCTCATTGCGTGGAACGTGAGGACACAGCCAGTTTCTTCCATCTTCACTTCAAGGCAAACACGTGTTCCTGCTTCCGTTTCTGGAATTTTCGTTCGCCATGTCCACGGAGTATATATCAGCCCCACTGTAACACCTCACAACGGAAAGTCCTCTCTTCTCTGCGATCCTGCAAGTCATTAGCATGAGGGTGGTTATTGACGTTTTGTTCAGCCACGGCCCAAAAAATATTGTGTGCGGGGTGCGGCTTCGCGTCGGCGATCAGGAATATGTTCTGTGTTATGACTCGAGGCAGAATGGAAAGACGATGGAGAAATCGCAGTCGCGTAGAATGTTCAAGACAAGCACCATGACACTTTTAAATGTGAACGTCAGCAGAGATCTACCACTTTGTAACGCCTTTGGCTAAGCATAGTTTTAACAATCACAACCTAAAAGATTGCGAGGTAAGAGGGGTATAGGCTTCTTGGTTTGAAGAAGAAAAAATTTTAAAATTCTTATTTTGGCTTAGTCTCGAAAGAGAGAAAAAGCACCCGTAAGAACAAGACAATATATTACACGTGGAAAGTGTGGTCTCGCTTGAACAATTTGATAATCGACCTAGGCCTGTGTGGCAAGAAAAGTACCACAGCAGAAGGCTTAAGAAACCAGCGCAGGTGAAGAAAAATTAACAATGTATGAGGTGCCGCTAAAGAAAAATAATGATTGCCTGTTCGGGAAGATGAAATTCCGCATTTTTGATATGAGCCTTTTCAATATAAGTGTCGGGCAACCAATTTTTTCCGAATGAATATAAACCCAATTCAATTTCAAGGTCAGCGACCGGAACACAACACCCTCACCTGGAGGGGCGCACTGCAAGAAGGAAAGTGGAGAGGGAAAGGTAGGAAGGGGAAAGGTCGCCTCTCGCAGCTGAGGCGGGCGGTCAGTTGTCCGCTGACGTCGCTGCCGATCGGACGCCGCCGAGCACGCTGTCTGCGCCCATACGGTGTAAGTACCCCTTCAAATACCAGGATGAGTTTCGACAGGTGTCTTAACGTCACTGCTCTTCTCTCGCAGGCGACGGAGAAGATCCGGAAAATTAAAAAGGGCGTGAAAAGTCGAAAAGGCCTCAAGAAGTCCCGAAGCCTTCACCGTGAGGTATTGCTGCGGCAGTTGCTCAAAAAGTGGTCCTGGCTCGACGACTCTCAAAGAAGCACCTCAAGCGACGAAGAGGACAGCGATGACAACGATTGTGGGCCTTCTTTACCCGTTGTCCCTGGCTCCGCCGTGAAGCGTGGGCGAAATGATTGTGATGGTGAGGACACACATATTTCGAACAAATGTTCAGCGGATCATGGAGGAGTCTTGCCCAATTTCGCAGATGGAGAGCCTGGCCCGTCCAAGCGCCCCAGAATGGACGATGAAGAATGTTCTGATTCCTCTTTAGAGTCTAGCGGTAACCAGGACATTTAAATTTCACCGCAGCTTCAAGACGGGTATGACCCCTACCCAATAAATGTTGCGCCTTTCCCAGACTGGCTCGACATTGAAGGAACGGTGTCGGACGAGCCAGTGCAAGACCCTGATCTGTCTTTTCTTGATATGTAGTGCTTTTTTTAGGTGTTTTTGTCTCGTGTCATGCTTCTAGGGTAATATTTAACTACGCTTCACTACACATGTTATCGTTTTCTACAACAAATGATTTATGTAGGTTTATAATACCGGCAGTGTATTCTAGGTAATAAAGTACACGTCCTTTTTTGATTGCGATATCACTTTTGGTGCATGCTGTTGTCTGCATTGATTTTTTGTTTTTCGTATCAAATGTTGCATGAAAGTGTTTATTATTCTATGTATAGCAAAGTAGTAAAAAATTATTTACACAGATGGCGACACTCCACGAAAACAAGTCCTAAATTTAGACGCATAATTGCAACAAGAACACGAAAAGTAAATTTACTGGCTAGCATAGGTTCATTACACAGACATATAACAGATAAAAATCTGACAATGTTTGGGCGCTGATCAAGCGCAATATTTTGTTTAAGAACTGATTTATTCGATTGTGACAGACACACACAAAAGACAAACGAAAGGACAGCCTGCCATTGGATTTACCTAACGTGCATCGCTGCCACAACTATAATCACACGGAAAACAGCCATTGAATAATACTGAAAAATTTGAAGGCGGTGCGTTATCTGCTAAAGATATAGTGCAGAGAATAAGTAGAGGCGCTCCAAATTTTACGAATTATGGCAGGTAAAAAAAAACTGACGTAGATCCTACGCAATGTTATAATAAATGTGAGCGAGGCATTCTGCACGGATGATTTTGACTCAAAATAAATTGCGGTGACGTTGACGGCGAAAGCCTAATTTCTACTACGTTTAGTCTAGCAGGAGTGGTGAGCTCATGTTAAACGTTACCAGGGTGCACCACTGCTGCTTGTTTGCGTATAGCACGGAAACACAGAGGAAGAGGTGTTTGTTTCAGGGGTTGTGCACCATATTTCAGAACTTCTGAGAGGGATTGGCGTTGTGATTGTACGACATGGCACATTGCGTCGTCGCCGAAGTACAAAACTTGAATTTGATGATAGGGCTGTCCTTGCCTAAACCATAATCGTACTAGAAGACGCGCCATAGCGGTGCACTCCGTATAAGTATTGAAGACGTAATCTTGCTTACCGTGTCCCAACATATATCTGCGTGTGTGCTTTTTATTTGGCCCCCGACGAAATGCGGCTGCCGCTGTCAGTATCATGTCAACGACCTCTAGGAATTCCAAGGCCAGCAAGCTATCGTGGCGCGAATAGAAGTGGTGATTTTTCGATTTACCCTTTCCGTCGTTTTCCATGGACCCTGCTACGCGCTATAATTGTTTCGGCTGTGCTTCTGCACGGCGTGCGAAATTTGTCCGCTAGACATATGTGCATAGCGTTACTTTTTCAGAAATTGCATTAACGAAGTGTACCGTACCTGGAACTGAAGTTACTCCAGTTTCCCCGCTACCGCTGTTGTAAAATTTTAAAATTTCACTGCTTTGCCACATCACCTCCCCTTGCCGTCCTTTGAGAAGTGCCTTTTCTCCTTACAATCTGCAATTATTGCTGCGTTCCCTATCCACTGGCACACTGTGGTATAAACTTTTTTAAAACATGGTTGAAGTGCCTCAGACAGGCTGGCCAACATTTCGATAGGTGGACGTATCTTCGTCAAAGGCGGGCTCGTCATCCTCGGCGTGTTAGTTTTAAAGGGTTAGTGCAGTGACGTCACGTGCGGGTGTTGTCGCTGGCGGCTGGTTTTAAAGAGAGAGATTACAAGAGGGAACAGGCGTTGTCCTCCGACGTCTGTGAGCCTCATTCTCAAGACGAAGGGACAAGAGCGTGAGAGTGGGCACGCGGGGAGGAAAGAAAAGAAATAGAAGCAGAAAAAAGGGGGAAAAAACGAAAAAAAACAGGGGGGAGCCAGGTCCGTACCAAGACACAACAAAGGGGGGGCGGGTGAAAGAAAAAGAAAGAGAAAAATGAAATCTTTAAGAAATACGGGGGCTTGGGAGCGTGTTGGGGATGCGAAAGGTTGGGAGGTATTCAGGGGAGTCGTTGGCGGCATGTTTTTGAGGCATTAGAACGGCCGGTCAAGCAATAGGTCGAGTAATTTTGAAATAGTTAAGGTCGCGACGACTAGTCTGCGGTGCAATGTGTGGGGTGACTGAAAGGCAGCGGCATGGTCTTTCAAGGGGCACTGCCCCACGCGCTTAACGTAGGTGTCCTTAAGGCGGCATCCAGAAGGCGATACCCCGGTTGAGGCGCCGAAAAAGGCATATTGACTTCGGAATGTGTTGTCGAGGGGGTTTCAAAAAAAAAGACTAAAAAAGGGGGCAGGGGGAAGGGGGGGGCGAAATCGGTATAGCAAACAGGAGGGTGACGCGTGCAGAAGCGGGCGCGGGCAAGTGTACATGGAAGAAGGGGATCGTACACTTGGTGTAGACGTAAAATCCTGAAAGAGTACATTAAATTGAGTAGTAGGCAGGAAATTTTTTTTTCTTTTCCTTTTCCCCTTCTCCGCCTCTCCCCCCTTTTTTCCTCCAAAATGAAAGAGTAGGTGAGGTTAAGAATTAAAGTTGGCTGGTGGCCTAATGTGTTTTGTGTATTGGTTGATGATATGAGAGTTTCAGATTTAAGTTACAGCTTTTAAAGATTCTAAGTTGCCGCGTGCCAAATTAATTCCTGTCGGGTGTAGGCAGTTAAACTTGTGTATGAGGTATGATTCCGTGTACTTCCTTTCGCGAGGGGAACGGAAATTTGTTTGTAGTATATAGAGCCTTGCTTTGTCAAACATATGTCCATGTTCATTAAAGTGGCTGGCTACTGCTTTGGGTAAATTGTGTTTTGTGTCCGCGCGGTGACCATTGAGTCTTGTATTGATTTGTTGTCCGGTCTCACCTATGTATTGTTTGCTACAAGCGGCGCATTCTAGACAGTAGACTACATTGCTTGATGTGCAGGTGAAAGCCGAAGATACCTTGTGTGTGTAATTCGACGCTGTACTTTTTACTGTAGTAGTGGATTGAATGTGTTTGCATGTAGAGCACCTGGGGCGACCACAGGGATTGGTTCCCAACTTCTTTTTCTGTAGTTTGGCATGCACAAGAACATCTTTAAAATTAGTGTTGCGTCTGTAGGCTACTCTGGGAGGGTCGGGAGAAATCTTCTTAAGTTTCTGGTTGCTGGTGAGAATCGGGTAGTATTTACTTAGGATGTTATTCACGTTTGGGAGTGCGTTTGAGAATTTAGTAGTAAGAAGAGGCGTTGTTGTTCTTGTGATCTTCGGGCCGGGCTTGAGGACCTCGGCTCGATCAAGTTTCGTTGCAGTGATGTAAGCTGTTTGAAGGTCACTGTTTGGGTGGTTCCTGTTTGATAGCGTTTCTTTAAGGTGATCGAGTCTATCTATGTAGTCTTGGTTTTCAACGCAAATGCGACGTAGTCGTGTGGCTTGGCCTTTAAAGATGCCTTGTTTGCAATGTCTTGGATGGTGGCTGGTATATTCTAGGTACTGTTGTTTGTCGAAAGGTTTCCTATACAGCGTTGTCTTTAGTTCACCATTGTCAATGTATATTCTTGTGTCCAGAAAGTTTATGCGCTCAGTTGAGGATTCTGATGTGAATTTCATTGTTGGGTGAACAGAATTTAGAAAGGATACATATTTATCTAGACTGTCTTGGCCATGTCCCCAGATTATGAGTATGTCGTCTATGTATCGTAGGTATGTGTGGGGCTTGGTAGTGCAGCGCGATAGGAAATCTGTTTCTAGAATCCCCATAAGTATGTTCGCGTAGGTTGGTGCAAAAGGCGTACCCATGCTTGTACCTTGTATCTGTAGGTAGTAACTCTCTTCAAATTCGTAGTAGGTATGTGTGAGAACTAATTCAAGGAGAGACAGGTAAACTTCAGTAGAGTGTTGTGCACTGTGTTTAGACAGCGTTTGTTTTATCGAAGATAACCATGCCGCCAACAACTCCCCTGAATACCTCCTAACCTTTCGCATCCCCAACACGCTCCCAAGCCCCTGTATTTCTGAAAGATTTCATTTTTCTATTTCTTTTTCTTTCACCCGCCCCCCCCCCTTTGTTGTGTCTTGGTACGGCCCTGGCTCCCCCCTGGTTTTTTTCCTTTTTTCCCCCTTTTTTCTGCTTCTATTTCTTTTCTTTCCTCCCCGCGTGCCCACTCTCACGCTCTTGTCCCTTCGTCTTGAGAATGAGGCTCACAGACGTCGGACGACAACGCCTGTTCCCTCTTGTAATCTCTCTCTTTAAAACCAGCCGCCAGCGACAACACCCGCACGTGACGTCACTGCACTAACCCTTTAAAACTAACACGCCGAGGATGACGAGGCCGCCTTTGACGAAGATAGGTCCACCTATCGAAACGTTGGCCAGCCTGTCTGAGGCAGTTCAACCCTGTTTTAAAAAAGTTTATACCACAGTGTGCCATTCCATCTGCCAGCCCCTTTCTTGTTTTTGGACTTCCATGACAGCTGACGATGACGGAACAGGGTAAGTGCCCCTTGTTATCCTTTGCCCATGTAGCAGTCCTTGGAGACAGCCAGTACAGATACCTGAAGGAACATTTTGCACCAGTCCCACACGCGCCATACATAAAACACCTTAGTGGGGCACAAACATCAGATATTCTACCGCTAGTATGTGATGCGCCAATTGACACCACACACTTTATTATCAATGTAGGCACAAACAACCTAAGAACACAAAGCGCCGCGGACACGATAGAGTCCATGAGCGACGTAATAAGAACCATTCAAGCCGCTCGCCCATACGCACACATAACCATAACGACTGTCGCTCCCCGCCTACAAAACAAACACCGCCCGCTATTCTACCAGACTAATGCACTCATGAAACACAATGAGGAGATTAACAAGCTAAACTCACTAATTTTCAACTTAGAAAACGTCCATAAGAATGTTGACACCATGCACCACGCGGAAATACACGAAGCACCACACGAACACCTAGCTTGGGATGGCTTCCACTTGAACCGCAGTGGAATAGAGCTAGCTTCCCAATACATCAAGTCCTTTATTAAGGACAAGTACAGAAAAACTCTTTTAAATTCCACCTCAAATACCACCTCCACCAACTCTGCGGAACGTGCAACCGCGAACAACACAACTGTGACAGTCACTTCGAGGACACAGGGAATACAGACAGTGGAATGTGAAGCAAGCCACTGCACAAGTGAAACAGTCAACACAAGAACAGTTGGAACACAGACAGTGGAATGTGAAAAGAACCAGAAGGCACACACACCACCAAAAATGACATCAACCACTATGCAAACAGACACAATGGCAACAGACAACAGAAAACCCACCACCGAAGTCTACACACAGACCCCCACACGCCTGACTGCACACACACAAACTCAAACAGAGACCGAGATCGAATTAAGCCAGGCATACGATAATAAACCGGCCGAACGGAAAAACACCCCACGCAAATCTGCCCGCAAGAAGACAAGTAAATGACAGACATCGCAAATCAATAATTCCTCAATGCCACGAAGCACCGAATTCCTACAGGCTAGAAAACTTACCAAAAAACATGTGAGCTACACCTCCCATCTGAAGACCTACACAAGCTGCACCGAGAAAATTATAATTCCTAAAGGCCTAACACTCAAGGCTGTACCAGCTCTAGGAACACTCCCACCACACCATAGCGCAAACTGGCAAACAACATTACATAATGCCTCACTTTCACTTTTGAATATCCTCAAAGAACACTGCGAAGAGCAAATCGAAACTTTTAACCACAGACTTATGAACATAACCCTGACACCAGATGAGAAGAGAGATTTAGAACATTACGGCGAAAAACAATCTAGAAAATTGGATCAAAAACAAAGTAAAAAAGAGAATTTTAATCAAAAAACAACCTTCCAGCCAAACAGCCACCACACCCAGAGAAGAGGGACCTCGAGCTTAGAAGGACCAGACAGTAAGGAAATTTCCGCAGAACTAAACCGCTCCAATGTTATAGACATTTCTAAAACATTAAGTCAAAAAGAAATAGCCGTACTCAGCAAGGGCTTAAACTTTTGCCCCACGAACAACACAATAAATGAATTCGAGCTTCACAAGGACCTCTCAGAATTCTCCCGACGAATGCGCATCCGACACTTTTTTGCAGACACACCAAACACCGGGACGACACCACTTAGAGCCCAATTCACTTCGACTCCCGAACCAGAACAAGCCATAGAACTTGACATATACCTTAAAACTATCACTAAAGAAATTATAAGCCAATCCAAGACGTCTAAGCGACCTAAAAACATAACTGCGTCGGAGAGTCATATCATTTCAAATCTGAGCTGCCGGAATGACATTGTTATTAAGGAAGCAGATTAGGGTGGAAGTATAGTTATTTGGCCAATAGAAAAATACAAGCACGAGGCTTACAGACAACTAAACAACCCAGAACATTACCGCAAACTAGATAACGATCCGTAATTGTCCTATACAGTGACAATTACCAACAGGCTGAAATCACTTTTGGCTGATGAATTGATAACACCATCAGAATACAAATTTCTTAAACCAAGCAACAAAACTGCCGGAAGTTTTTACCTCCTTCCGAAAATTCATAAAATTCCATCCGCTGAACTATACACTGCTATTATCCCAGGCCGTCCGATAGTATCAAACAACAACACACCGACAGAGAGCATCTCCACATTCCTTAACCACTACCTTGGTAACTTGCCGAAAACACTTCCGTCATTTGTACAAGATACGCCCCACCTGCTGAGAATTATAGAAGACATTAATACTAAAGGCACACTACCCCACAACACAATTCTCGCAACACTGGACGTCACGGCGCTGTACACCAACATTCCAATCCCTGATGGTTTATCTTCGATAAAACAAACGCTGTCTAAACACAGTGCACAACACTCTACTGAAGTTTACCTGTCTCTCCTTGAATAAGTTCTCACACATAACTACTTCGAATTTGAAGAGAGTTACTACCTACAGATACATGGTACAAGCATGGGTACGCCTTTTGCACCAACCTACGCGAACATATTTATGGGGATTCTAGAAACAGATTTCCTATCGCGCTGCACTACCAAGCCCCACACATACCTACGATAGATAGACGACATACTCATAATCTGGGGACATGGCCAAGACAGTCTAGATAAATATGTATGCTTTCTAAATTCTGTTCACCCAACAATAAAATTCACATCAGAATCCTCAACTGAGCGCATAAACTTTCTGGACACAACAATATTTACTGACAATGGTGAACTAAAGACAGCGCTGTATAGGAAACCTTTCGACAAACAGTACCTAGAATATACCAGCCACCATCCCAGACATTGCAAACAAGGCATCTTTAAAGGCCAAGCCAGAAGACTACGTCGCATTTGCGTTGAAAACCAAGACTACATAGATAGACTCGATCACCTTAAAGAAACGCTATCAAACAGGAACCACCCAAACAGTGACCTTCAAACAGCTTACATCGCTGCAACCAAACTTGATCGAGCCGAGGTCCTCAAGCCCCGCCCGAAGATCACAAGAACAACAACGCCTCTTCTTACTACTAAATTCTCAAACGCACTCCCAAACGTGAATAACATCCTAAGTAAATACTACCCGATTCTCACCAGCAACCAGAAACTTAAGAAGATTTCTCCCGACCCTCCTAGAGTAGCCTACAGACGCAACACTAATTTTAAAGATGTTCTTGTGCATGCCAAACTACAGAAAAAGAAGAAGTTGGGAACCAATCCCTGTGGTCGCCCCAGGTGCTCTACATGCAAACACATTCAATCCACTACTACAGTAAAAAGTACAGCGTCGAATTACACACACAAGGTAACTTCGGCTTTCACCTGCACATCAAGCAATGTAGTCTACCGTCTAGAATGCGCCGCTTGTAGCAAACAATACATAGGTGAGACCGGACAACAAATCAATACAAGACTCAATGGTGACCGCGCGGACACAAAACACAATTTACCCAAAGCAGTAGCCAGCCACTTTAATGAACATGGACATATGTTTGACAAAGCAAGGCTATATATATTACAAACAAATTTCCGTTCCCCTCGCGAAAGGAAGTACACGGAATCATACCTCATACACAAGTTTATTGCCTACACCCGACAGAAATTAATTTGGCACGCGGCAACTTAGAATATTTAAAAGCTGTAACTTAAATCTGAAACTCTCATATCATCAATCAATACACAAAACACATTAGGCCACCAGCCAACTTTAATTCTTAACCTTACCTACTCTTTCATTTCGGAGGAAAAGAGGGGGGGGGAGGGGGAGAAGGGGAAAAGGAAAAGAAAAAAAATTTCCTGCCTACTACTCAATTTAATGTACTCTTTCAGGATTTTATGTCTACACCAAGTGTCCGATCCCCTTCTTCCATGTACACTTGCCCGCGCCCGCTTCTGCACGCGTCACCCTCCTGTTTGCTATACCGATTTCGCCCCCCCCCCCTTCCCCCTTATTTAGTCTTTTTTTGAAACCCCCTCGACAACACATTCCGAAGTCAATATGCCTTTTTCGGCGCCTCAACCTGGAGTATCGCCTTCTGGATGCCGCCGTAACGACACCTACGTTAAGCGCGTGGGGCAGTACCCCTTGAAAGGCCATGCCGCTGCCTTTCAGTCACCCCACACATTGCACCGCAGACTACTCGTCGCTACCTTAACTATTTCTAAATTACTCGACCTATTGCTTGACCGGCCGTTCTAATGCCTCAAAAACATGCCGCCAACGACTCCCCTGAATACCTCCTAACCTTTCGCATCCCCAACACGCTCCCAAGCCCCCGTATTTCTTAAAGATTTCATTTTTCTCTTTCTTTTTCTTTCACCCGCCCCCCATTTGTTGTGTCTTGGTACGGCCCTGGCTCCCCCCTGTTTTTTTTCCTTTTTCCCCCTTTTTTCTGCTTCTATTTCTTTTCTTTCCTCCCCGCGTGCCCACTCTCATGCTCTTGTCCCTTCGTCTTGAGAATGAGGCTCACAGACGTCGGACGACAACGCCTGTTCCCTCTTGTAATCTCTCTCTTTAAAACAAGCCGCCAGCGACAACACCCGCACGTGACGTCACTGCACTAACCCTTTAAAACTAACACGCCGAGGATGACGAGGGCGCCTTTGACGAAGATAGGTCCACCTATCGAAACGTTGGCCAGCCTGTCTGACGCACTTCAACCCTGTTTTAAAAAAGTTTATACCACTGTGTGCCATTCCATCTCCCAGCCCCTTTCTTGTTTTTTGATCCACTGGCACGTTAGTATAAAGCGACGGCTTCCGTATGTACAAAGGTTTGTGGGGGGTGACGGATGATTACAGCTGTCAGAATGATAAAGTGGTGACGATCAGGGGGCTCCGGAGGGCATTGACCATAATGGACACAATGGGGACAAAACGAGTCTCTCGCGTCGCCTTTCCTCACTGACACACGTCTGTCATGTATACACACGCTCTGAACCACCCAATGACGCGCTGTGCCACAAAGCAGTACAGCGAGCACCGGCAGTGGGAAAGTTTAAGAGGCAATGAGAACATCGCTTTGAAAAAAATTTCAGGCAACCCATGTCATGTAGGATGTCGACGACGTACGTGCAATAAGCATCGCAAAGGTTGTAAGACTTGGAATTGCAACCGCCAAAGCACGTCCTCTAAGAAAGCGTGCAGTCTAGCTTCCCTCTGCGCGCACTGCGACATCTACTGGTGCCGGCGCGAAGTGTAGGCGTAAAAAATAAAAATGCTTCCATAGAAATTAACTAACGGCGTTAGCGTTCAGCGGGGATGCCTCATTGCGTGGAACGTGAGGACACAGCCAGTTTCTTCCGTCTTCCCTTCAAGGGAAACACGTGTTCGTGCTTGCGTTTCTGGAATTTTCGTTCGCCATGTCCACGGAGTATATATCGGCCCCACTGTAACACCTCACAACAGAAAGTCCTCTCTTCTCGGCGATTCTACAAGTAATTAGCATGAGGGTGGTTATTGACGTTTTGTTCAGCCACGTCCCAAAAAATATTGTGTGCGAGGTGCGGCTTCGAGTCGGCGATCAGGAATATGTTCTGGGTTATGACTCGAGGCAGAATGGAAAGGCGATGGAGAAATCGCAGTCGCGTAGAATGTTCAAGACAAGCACCATGACACTTTTAAATGTGAACGTCAGCAGAGATCTACCACTTTGTAACGCCTTTGGCTAAGCATAGTTTTAACAATCACAACCTAAAAGATTGCGAGGTAAGAGGGGTATAGGCTTCTTGGTTTGAAGAAGAAAAAATTTTAAAATTCTTATTTTGGCTTAGTCTTGAAAGAGAGAAAAAAAGCACCCGTAAGAACAAGACAATATATTACACGTGGAAAGTGTGGTCTCGCTTGAACAATTTGATAATCGACCTAGGCCTGTGTGGCAAGAAAAGTACCACAGCAGAAGGCTTAAGAAACCAGCGCAGGTGAAGAAAAATTAACAATGTATGAGGTGCCGCTAAAGAAAAATAATGATTGCCTGTTCGGGAAGATGAAATTCCGCATTTTTGATATGAGCCTTTTCAATATAAGTGTCGGGCAACCAATTTTTTCCGAATGAATAGAAACCCAATTCAATTTGAAGGTCAGCGACCGGAACACAACACCCTCACCTGGAGGGGCGCACTGCAAGAAGGAAAGTGGAGAGGGCAAGGTAGGAAGGGGAAAGGTCGCCTCTCGCAGCTGAGGCGGGCGGTCAGTTGTCCGCTGACGTCGCCGCCGATCGGACGCCGCCGAGCACGCTGTCTGCGCCCATACGGTGTAAGTACCCCTTCAAATACCAGGATGAGTTTCGACAGGTGCCTTAACGTCACTGCTCTTCTCTCGCAGGCGACGGAGAAGATCCGGAAAATTAAAAAGGGCGTGAAAAGTCGAAAAGGCCGCAAGAAGTCCCGAAGCCTTCACCGTGAGGTATTGCTGCGGCAGTTGCTCAAAAAGTGGTCCTGGCTCGACGACTCTCAAAGAAGCACCTCAAGCGACGAAGAGGACAGCGATGACAACGATTGTGGGCCATCTTTACCCGTTGTCCCTGGCTCCGCCGTGAAGCGTGGGCGAAATGATTGTGATGGTGAGGACACACATATTTCGAACAAATGTTCAGCGGATCATGGAGGAGTCTTGCCCAATTTTGCAGATGGAGAGCCTGACCCGTCCAAGCGCCCCAGAATGGACGAGGGAGAATGTTCTGATTCCTCTTTAGAGTCTAGCGGTAACCAGAACATTTACAGTTCACCGCAGCTTCAAGACGGGTAAGACCCTTACCCAATAAATGTTATGCTTTTCCCAAACTGGCTCGACATTGAAGGAACGGTGTCGGACGAGCCAGTGCAAGACCCTGATCTGTCTTTT
This sequence comes from Dermacentor albipictus, assembly GCF_038994185.2. Taxonomy (NCBI): domain Eukaryota; kingdom Metazoa; phylum Arthropoda; class Arachnida; order Ixodida; family Ixodidae; genus Dermacentor; species Dermacentor albipictus. The sequence continues at coordinate 87,108,349 of NC_091826.1, read as the reverse complement.
CTTGATATCTAGTGCTTTTTTTAGGTGTTTTTGTCTCGTGTCGTGCTTGTAGTGTAATATTTAACTTCGCTTCACTACACATGTTATCGTTTTCTACAACAAATGATTTATTTAGGTTTATAATACTGCCAGTGTATTCTAGGTAATAAAGTACGCGTCCTTTTTTGATTGCGATATCACTTTTGGTGCATGCTGTTATCTGCATTGATTTTTTGTTTTTCGTATCAAATGTTGCATGAAAGTGTTTATTACTCTATGTATAGCAAAGTAGTAAAAAATGATTTACACAGATGGCGACACTCCACGAAAACAAGTCCTAACTTTAGACGCATAATTGCAACAAGAACACGAAAAGTAAATTTACTGGCTAGCATAAGTTCAATACACAGACCGCCAAAAATCTAACAATGTTTGGGCGCTGATCAAGCGCAATATTTTCTTTAAGGCCTGATTTATTCGATTGTGACAGACACACACAAAAAACAAGTGAAAAGACAGCCTGCCATTGGGTTTACCTAACATTGTGCATCACTGCCACAACTATAATCACACGGAAAACAGCCATTGAATAATACTCTAAAATTTGAAGGCGGTGCGTTATCCGCTGAAGATACAGTGCAGAGAATAAATAGACGCGCTCAAAATTTTACGAAATATGGCAGGTAAAAAAAAAACTGACGTGGATCTTACGCAGTGTTATAATAAATGTGAGCGAGGCATTCTGCACGGGTGATTTTGACTCACAATAAATAGCGGTGACGTTGACGGCGAAAGCTTAATCTATTCTACGTTTATTCTAGCAGGAGCGGTGAGTTGCACTTAAACGTTACCTAGGGTGCACCACTGCTGCTTGTTTTCGTACACTGTAAACGGAAATAACTCCGAGGTGGGAGTATACTGCTTGTCCTCTAGCCACCCTCCGGTTCGGAGTTTATCATGCTCCGTATGATCGCAGTAGAATTTTCACTCCGTACGAGCGGAATTTTTGCGTGAAATTATGGGAGGTTTTCTTCTGTCTTTTTTTATTTTTTGCTTTGCAAATGACGGAGTTTTTTCGAGGTGCAACGGGAGTATAAAAAGAGGCATCGCGTCAGTTTGCGCGAACATGTTCACATGCAGAGGCTGCTGGTCAAATTTCGAAATATGCACACGAGACCGCGTCAAATTCGATGAAACAAGTCAATGAAAGCACATATATCATGACATACATAAACATTCCAGAAACGCCCAATGCAGAAATTTGAAAGACATCCCACGTACACGCGATACTCAAGAGGCAACGGTGCCAGTATATATAGCCACGATACTGTGTGCCTCGAAACCGCCAAGGGAGCAGCTGTGCTGTGTTCAGAATTACGACTCACATGCTCGTTCATACGAGATCTGCCTCTTTAAAACTAACAGTATACCTTAATCAACACAAAACTTTTAATTCAAAATAGGGAGAGAAAAAAAGTTAATGGCGTTATTTTTCAAAACTATGCCATTCTGTGAGTGCTGAAGCGACTTCGCACACTGCCGGCGTTCGCGGCCAAAAAGTAGTGCGTTAGTTACAGTAAGCTAGAAAAATGTAAGTGCATGTGCTGCATAGCAAAATTACATTTTTTCGATATAGTGGTAGCGTAGCAAGAAATTATTACGTGTGAGCATGACCCGCAGCAGCCGACGTAACACCAAAAAATGCGCAGACATACATTTTATACACCGCACTACTTGCTCTGAGTACAAGGAATCTGTCTCGGTTGCGAAAAGGAGCTACATCGCTGAACTGTCGAGTGAACCCCTAAACTCGTAGCCAGCAGGCATGCGTCTAAATCAGTCTCTCGGATAGAGCGTAATGTTAATGCAATATCGCAAGCAACGACGTGACCAAAACCTATATGCGCGATAACAATTCGATTCACATCGCTCAATAAGAAGCTTTATTTTAAGCACACATATATACTTATGTCCTACCGTTTTTCTTCGGGCGAGGATATCCGTTCACAGATAAATAAAAACAGTTGCTTGCACTCCGGTCTTTCTCACTGGCAACACAGCACCGCAACGAACTTGGGTTACGCCATTCATGCGCGTCTAGCACGGATGTCGTCGCTCGAACAGTGGCTGCTTGTCCATTGCTACGCGGTCCTTACAAACATTACACCGGACGTTGTCAGCATGTACTCAAAAGGACATAGAAGTGGCATTTCACGTACTGAAGAACACAAGACAGGGTGACGCAGCACGGAAACACAGCCAGAACGTGAGCCGACATCACGAGCCAGTGAGCAGCTTCGAGGTATACCTAAGCCTTTTTCCGCACTTGAAAACGTGGTTCTTGCAGTCATCGTTGCCAGCAAAGTGATCACAGCTAATGTACTTGAAGCTGAGATACAGTGAGCTTCAGGCATGCCTTTAACACTTTCTGGAAGGAGATACGGGAAACAAATTGACGGAACGCTGTAACAGACACTTCACAGACGTAAACAAACCGTCAGCCATGAGCACTGCCCGCTCCGCCGAACGCGCCCGGTCGCTAGCGAGGCGCACAGCCTCATGGGAAGTGCCACGTGACTAACCTGTATCGGCGGAGGGGAGTTTTTCAAAACTCCCTGTCGGAGTTTCACGGGAGAACAAAATTTTTAAACGGAGTAAAATCGCGTCACGTCGCCTTAATACTCCGGCAGCTAGCCAGCGGAGTGAAACGAGGGAATGGCGCTGTTTTGCTCCCATACATCGGAGTAAATATTTCAGGAGGGGAGGTTTTAGGGCACAACACCTCTTAAAAACTCTCAGCTGGGTTTATTTTCGTTTACAGTGTATAGTACGCAGAACACACACGGAGAGGTGCTTGTTTCAGGGGTTGTTGCGCACCATATTTCAAAACTTCTAATGGGGATTGGCGTTGTGATTGTACCACATGGCACATAGCGTCGTCGCCGAAGTACAAAACTTGAATTTGATTAGAGGGCTGTCCTTGCCTAAACCATAATCGTACTAGAAGACGCGCCATAACGGTGCACTCCATATAAGTATTGAAGACGTAATCTTGTTTACCGTGTCCCAACATATATCTGCGTGTGTGCTTTTTATTTGGCCCCCGACGAAATGCGGCTGCCGCTGTCAGTATCATGTCAACGACCTCTAGGAATTCCAAGGCCAGCAAGCTTGCGTGGCGCGAATAGAAGTGGTGATTTTTCGATTTACCCTTTCCGTCGTTTTCCATGGACCCTGCGACGCGCTATAATTGTTGCGGCTGTGCTTCTGCACGCCGTGCGAAATTTGTCCGCTAGACATATGTGCATAGCGTTTATTTTTCAGAAATTGCATTAACGTATAGCTCTAAAGAGGAATCAGAACATTCTTCCCCGTCCACTCTCGGGCGCTTGGACGGGCCAGTCTCTCCATCTGCAAAATTGGGCAAGACTCCTCCATGGTCCGCTGAACATTTATTCGAAAAATGTGTGTCCTCATCATCACAATCATTTCGCCCACGCTTCACGCCGGAGCCAGGGACAACGGGTAAAGAAGGCCCACAATCGTTGTCATCGCTGTCCTCTTCGTCGCTTGAGGTGCTTCTTTGAGAGTCGTCGAGCCAGGACCACTTTTTGAGCAACTGCCGCAGCAATACCTCACGGTGAAGGCTTCGGGACTTCTTGCGGCCTTTTCGACTTTTCACGCCCTTTTTAATTTTCCCGATCTTCTCCGTCGCCTGCGACAGAAGAGCAGTGACGTTAAGGCACCTGTCGAAACTCATCCTGGTATTTGAAGGGGTACTTACACCGTATGGGCGCAGACAGCGTGCTCGGCGGCGTCCGATCGGCAGCGACGTCAGCGGACAACTGACCGCCCGCCTCAGCTGCGAGAGGCGACCTTTCCCCTTCCTAACTTTCCCTCTCCACTTTCCTTCTTGCAGTGCGCCCCTCCAGGTGAGGGTGTTGTGTTCCGGTCGCTGACCTTCAAATTGAATTGCGTTTCGATTCATTCGAAAGAAAATGGGTAGCCAGATATTTATATTCAAAGTAATCATGTCAAAAAGGCGGAATTCCTTGTTGCCGAATAGGCGCTCATTATATTTTAAGTGGCACCTAATACATTGTTAATTTTTCTTCTCGAGTGGTGGCTTCTTAAGCCTTCTGCTGTGGCACATTTATTACCACACAGTGCTACCTCCAATTTAGTACCCTATAAGCTTTTATCAAATTTTAGAAGCGAGACAACGAATTTGCGACCTGTAATATATTGTTACGGGCAGGCACGCACCCAGGATTGTTTTTCGGGGGTGCCGAACCCAAGGTAATTCATCCTTCAAATGAGCGGGGGGGGGAGTAGCTTTACTTATAAATATGTGAATAATGCCCACGATTTGCCATAAAGGCGCGTAAATCCGCAAAAGAGAACTGAAATAAGGTGTACCTCACAGGTACGCCTGTGGGATACACCACTCCTTAACTTGGCACACAAGGAAGCACACCAAATGGACTCGCGCATGGCAGAATCACTGGAGAATGCTGCCAAAAACAAGTAAACAAGCGAAAGTAAAAAAAAATGAAGAGTTCGAGTTGCGTTTTTCGAATTAGCCCTTGAAGAGTTATAGGGAAATATGTATGTTTGCGGAGCAATCACAGTTCTTTTGAACACCTAGTTTACTGCTCTACCAATTTAAGTGCCAGAAGCGGCCCGTGTTGCTTTTGGGAAGTTCCGTAACGATGCGCGGTCACCAGTCCCATACAAGCGCGTACAGCGCAGGACGCTGCGGTTCTAGATGTACTGCGCCCACCATGGAAGGTTAGAAAAACACTAACATTAGCACAGCAGAGAAGTGGCTACGTCAGGCGGCTCCAGTGATAACTGTAGAAGCGTGATTCAAAACACACGGAAATACTCTCCGCATCCGGCGGCCTTTTCTCTACTTCCTTTTTAAATAAAGAGATGTTGATCCATAAATGTTTTCACAAACAACAGTTAAATTTGTTAATTTTCACTTTTCCTTCCTGTTTTGCTGCTGCCTTGGCTCTTTCCCTTAGTAAATCGGTTCATTTCTCAACTCTTTGCGACACTTCTTTCCAGTTGGCAATTTCGCACGAAAAGTGCTGTAGAATTGGCGAAAAACCAGACGAGGGAACGGGTTATAATAAGATTGTTTATGGTTTTACCGGTTATTGCAGGGTCTGATGATGGACGCTGTTTGGCATTATTTGATTTTCCATCTTCTATAACCCATATCGCGTGTATATGCTTTCGGGGATCTGCCAGCGTCGCGGCGAGCCGTGACTCGAAGAAATTATGAAGCAAAAGGAAAAGGTTAACGCAAGTGGCGTTTTCTCCCACCGCAACTCGTTCCTCGAGCATACAGACTAGCTCACTACGAACCGAATCCCTTTCCTAGTTCCTGGATCAGTCTAAACAAAGAAGGTTGAACTAACAAATTAACAGCGATGCGTGTGATCGTTGTATAGATGGTGACAACTGAACTCATCTCGAGTTAATTGCGCAGGCGCCGAATTGATGAGAAGACTGGTCTTCATGCCCCAGGAGATGCCGATAACTACCGCCATCCAAAAGGGGTGAAAAAATTGACAACCATTCCACTCAGTGAAGATGGAATGGCAGCGAGAGCTGACGACAGTCAAAGCTCTCGAACGAAAAGCAAAGTGCTTCCCCCACGTGTGCGGAGCGCTCCACGCCTGCTTCACCTCCGCCGCGGGTGGGCCCAGTATTTGACTGTCTTCGGGATCGGCCCACGTTTAGGGAGTGCCTAATGCCTTCTTCATCTCCGCTGCGGGTGGGCCCAGTATTGCACTGTCTTCGGGATCGGCCCACATATAAGGAGTGCCTAATGCCTGCTTCACCTCCGCCGCGGGTGGGCCCAGTATTGCACTGTCTTCGGGATCGGCCCACGTGTAGGGACTGCCTAATGCCTGCTTCACCTCCGCCGCGGGTGGGCCCAGTATTGCACTGTCTTCGGGATCGGCCCACGTATAAGGAGTGTCTAATGCCTGCTTCATCTCCGCCGCGGATCGGCCCGACGGTAGTGCAATGTCAGGCCGACCCGCGGCGGAGGTGAAGCAGGCATTAAGCACTCCCCATACAAGGGCCGATGCCGAAGATAGTGCAATACTGGACCCACCCGCGGCGAAGGTGAAGTAGGTGTTGAGCGCTCCGCATACGTGGACCCATCCCGATGATTTCGAAGGGCGCGTCACAGGCTCCCGAGCCCACAGGGGAATGTGCCATTGAGCTTGAACCCTTTTCGCATTATCACCAGGATAGGCCCACATGATGATTTTTCCTGTTGACGGATGACGAAAAAATCATGTAAGGTTAGTCATATACGGCTCTCGCTGTAAAAGGCATCAAAATGTTGACTGCCGAATAGATTGATTTGTCAACGCTTTAGGGATGTGTCAGAGGAGTGGTGGTGTGGGTGGGGCGGGGAGGGGGGTTATGCCGCTTAATTTCGGGGAAGGAAAACCCGGGCCCTCCCCGCCCCACCCCCCTGAGCGCGTGCCTGGTTACGGGGATGTTGCGAGCATAGAAAGACTATATTACAAAATAGATACAGTGCTTAGGCCTAGTCAGAGTAGTTGAGATGGCTGACTACCAACAACACGCAGCAGCCAGCGTCTCCGATCCCCTTCTTCGTCCTCTGTCTTCTTTCATCCTTCCGTAACAGGACCCACGGGTGGCGAAGCGCCTTCTCGGCGTATGGTAGGTGAAGAATTGCAAGCGAATTATGGCTTCAGCCGCGAAACGTGCACGACGTCAACAGGCATCTGACCTGAAGATGCATCAAAGTGTAGCGGCGAAGTTTCCTAGTTTATATCATAACCTTGGCGTAGGACTTCACGAGGCCCTGTGTAGCGAGAGAGAAGCCTCTGGGAGAGGCCAACCCGACGACATGGTGACCAGAGGAGCACCCAAGCACCTGGCGCTAACTTAACATCGCCATGGGAGCGAACGTAATGCTCTTTCTGTACACGCTGCGAGGCTAATAAACGAGATTGGGCTACTAGACGTGCCATATGAGCGCGATCGACGACTTCACGAGCGTACTCAGTTGCAACACGCGGCACAGAATGGAAGATGGTATCAAAGGGTAATGTGGTATTGCGACCATACAAGAGAAAAAAGGGCGAATATTCAGCGGTGTCATGTCGGGACGAATTGTACGCGAACATCACGTAAGCTAGCGTGGCGTCGCAGTCAGGGTGATCGTTGCAGACTTACATCGATAGCATCTCTGTGATTCTTCAGTTGAGACGTTCCGTAAGACCATTCCTTTGTGGGTGGTAGGCGGTGGACAGCTTGCGCTCAGGGGCACAAGATCAGAGGACGTCGTCGACAACTCCAGATAAGAAAGAGCGGGAGCGGCCACGGTTTGCTACTAACTTTCGAGGTGCACCGCGGTGGAGAATGACGTCATGGAGGATAAAATCGGCGACGTCTGTTGCGCAACTAGTCGGCAACGTCTTTGTTATCGCGTAGCGTGTCGCGTAATCAGTAGCGACGGCGATCCATTTATTCCCTCTAGTCGTTGTCGGAAAAGGGCCAAGCAGGTCAATGCTTACGCGAAAGAACGGTTCGGAGGGAACTTCAATTAGTTGGAGTCGTCCGACAGGTTCCAGCGGAGGCTTATTCCGGCGCTGACAAAATTCGCCAGTTGCGACATAGCAACGCACGGAGCGGTAGAGACCCGGCCAGAAGAACCGGCGTCGTACGCGGTCGTACGTACGCAAAACTCCAAAGTGTCCCGCTGTCGGTGCATCGTAAAGTTGTTCGAGAGCGATGGATCGCTGATGACGACGAAGGACAAGGAGCAACTCAGGGCCGTCAGGGGTCATATTGTGGCGGTAGAGGATGCCGTCGTGCAGCACGAACATGCGGCATGTGCCGTCAGCGCTACCAAAGTGCACTCCGGCTATGATGGACTGTAAGGATGCGTCGCGTTTTTGTTCAGCGAGCATGTCGGTCATGTCAACGCCATCACGCAGGTCACCGGATCTTGCTCGACAGGATCGGGAGGATCCACGGGGTGACGCCAGATGCAGTCAGCGTCCTTGTGGAGGCGTCCAGTCTTGTAATGGACACTAAATGAAGATGCCGTGAGCCGCAAAGCCCAGCGACCAAGCCGTCCAGTCGGGTCCCGAAGGGAAGATAGCCAGCAGAGTGCGTGATGGTATGTGACGACCGGAAAAGTGCGGCCGTACAAATATGGCCGGAACTTGTCCGCAGCCCAAACTAAAGCCAGGCACTCCCACTCGGTGATGTAGTAATTTCTCTCGGCAGGTGACAGGAGGTCGCTGGCTTAAGCTATCACGCACTCAGTACTATTCTGTTCGGCGAGAACGGCGCCGATGCCATGGCCGCTTGCCTCAGTGTGGACTTCGGTCGGTGCAGATGGATCAAAGTGGGCAAGTATGGGAGGGGTGGTCAGGAATCTGATGAGAGCGGCGAGCGCGTAGGCCTGCTCCGGGCCCCATGATAATGGCACGTTCTTCTTTATAAAATCTGTCAAAGGCGGAGCAACGTCGGCGAAGTTTTTGACGAAGCGGCGAAAGTAAGAACACAGGCCGGACGAAGCAGCGCACGTCAGAAGCAGAACGTGGCACAGGAAAACTGTGCACGGTAACAACTTTTTCCGGATCTGGTTGGACACCGGATGCGTCAACGAGTTGTCCGAACACGGTAATCTGACAGCGCCCGAATTGACACTTCGTGGAGTTCAGTTGAAGGCCTGCTTTTCGGAAGACCGCAAGAATTGAAGCGTGTCGGGTAAGGTGGCTGCTGAACGTGGGAGAAAAACCAATACCGTCGTCAAGGTAACAAAGATAGGGGGTCCATTTGTAGCCTCGCAGAAGAAAGTCCATCATACGTTCAAATGTCGCAGGAGCATTGCATGGGCCAAAGGGCATGACTTTGAACTGATATAAACCACCCGGCGTGATGGCGGCCCTCTTCTCGCGGTCCATTTCATCGACTGAAATCTGCCAGTAGCCGGATCGAAGATCGATGGACGAGAAGTATTTAGCTCTGTGCAAGCAGTCCAAGGCGTCATCGATGCGGGGTAGTAGGTAGACGTCTTTTTGAGTGATCTTGTTCAAGTGGCGACAATCGACGCAAAAACGCCAGGTACCATCTTTCTTTTTACGACAGGCGAAGGCCAAGTCCTGGCTGAGGGCTCGATGACCCCTTTGCGGAGCAGTTTGTCCACTTCTGATTCGATGACTCGACGTTACATGCGGTACCCGATAGGGACGCCGACGAATGTGATTCGTGCCTCCAGTGTTATTACGTTGGTGAACAACAGATGTTTGGCCTAAAAGCATGTCAGCGAAATCAAAGATCTCACTGTACCGATTCAAGCAGGTGACGTAAGTCAGTGGCCTGTGCACAGGTGAGGTCAGGTGCAATCATTTTCGCGGAGAGAGAGAGAGAGAGAGAAGTTTAATGATACGAAATGCAGAGAGGTCGGCCTTAGGTATATTCCTCTAGCCAGCTACTCGGCGTTGGGGGAATGGGAAGAGGGAAAGAAAGAGGCGCATGATGGGCGACGATGACGAGAGAAGCAAGATGTTGGCATGCTTCGACGTCGGTGCCATCGGTCCCGCAGAAAGTTCCAGGATCCTTAGGTTGCACAACCACAACAAAAGGTGACAGCGATGTAGCTGGCGACGGTGACGTTGGAGGCGGCAACAACGTTGATCCCGCATGACCACCGTCATTCATGGTGCGAACGGTTATGCGACGTCCTCTGCGGAGCTCCGTTTCCAGCCGGGGTACCCGGCAACTCCCACCAATCTGTTACGGGATGTTGCGAGTATAGAGAGACTAGAGAGAAAGCGAGTACAGAAAAAGCAGGGATGTCAACCAGAAGAGCACGCGGTTTGCTACCCTACACTATGGGTGGGGAAAAGAAAGATGAAAAAAGGGAAAAAGTAAGCACTGAGTGTGTTTGGGAGGGCCACTATACACAAGGACACTATCAACTGTCTCTTAAGCCGATGCACTTCAAGTATTGCACTAGTGCACGAATCGCTTTCGTGCCAGTGACGCGTGTGGCCACGGTCCGAGTACCTTTAACTCGGTTCCTGGCATCGTGAACGGCTTTTTGACGGTTCTGGTCATACGAGGTGAATAGGCGGGCCAGCTGGCGACATTCCTCGGCGTCTCTGGCAGCTTCCGAGATTGGCAAGCATTCGGATGGGTCCTGCCGGTAGGGCAGAATGGTGTCAATTGTGTGCGAAGGATGACGGCCGTAAAGAAGGTAAAAGGGTGAGAATCCGGTAGTGGCCTGAGTCGCGGTGTTGTCCTTCGGCGTGGTCTTGCTCAACTGTCGAAAATCAACACAGACGCGGATGGAACTATCTTTTTTTTTTGTGACGAGGACCACGGGAGGTTTACGCTCAGCCAGTGGCTGAGCGTAAACAAACTCGACCGCACTCCGCAAGGCCGGCACGTCTAGGGGACAAACGCACACAACACGCGCTAAGAAGCCTCCTGTGTAGTGCCAGAGTCCTTCCATGTTTTTCTAGTCACGAAACTCCGCCGTCACGCTATAGACGAGCGCACGCCAAGTTTCGTCCGAGACGCCAGCGCTCGTTTCTCCCCTGGCGGCACGGTTTCCAATCCCCCGGGGGTTTGCTTCCGCCGGTTCCCTTCGCTCGCGCTGAGCCAGAGGAGGCCAGGCTGAGCGCGCGCTGCACGCGAGAAGGTGTAGGTTTCCGTCGCCGCTTCCCTTCGCGGTCGCGCCCGCGTTCAGTTCGCGCTGCGCGCGAAACGTCTCTTGTTTGCGACGGCGCCTCTTCGGATGACCGGAAATTATTATTGTGTTGTTACCTGTCACGACAGCAATGTAAACATGAAAAGGTTGATGCCACCAGTGAAATTATACCGATTCACAAGAAAATGGTACGAAAGAAGCAGACGACAGACATGGATTACTGCGGTGCGCCGAGCGAAGTAAACATCTGGCAAACGAAGCGAGATCGTTTATTGATCACTCCTGAGTGTATGACGGTTTCTATATCTAACCCACGTGAAATTAATAATTACTCGGTGCATAATCCTTTTATTCATACAAAAACTTTAAGTTCAACGAGTGCTTGTCCTGTCTTCTTTCTCGTGTTTCGTTTGTGTGTGCGCTGTCTAAGAATGGAAACAACGTCTGTTGTATGCGCTAGCAGTGGCCGAAGTTCACGCGTGCCGAGAAATTGAATATGTGCATGATGCATTGAACGTGACCGGAGTTCATTCCCGCTTCACCACTGCACCGATCGATCGGGTTACTGGACGATACACACCCGCGTCTTGGTCGCGCCGGCATTGCTGAAGCAGGAATGATTAATAATACTTTCAACTTCCGTCTCTTGAGTACTGTTAAAAAATGACCAAGCTGTCTACATTGCTGCCTCTATTCCATATTGTAGGGGAGGTACTAGTTAAAGTTGTGTGCGCATGTCGTACTTGTGCTATTCAGCGATATATCTTGTTTATTTCCGCACAGTGTCGATAGAAGTCCGTTGTCGCCATCAGAGACAACACGGATTTGTAGCAAACATAATGTGAGAAACTGCAAAAATGACTTTAGCTCGTAGGTGCCGTATGTATGTGCCGCATCGTATGTGCTGACGATTTTTCCGGCGGCACATACGATGTCGTTTCCAATTACCTGCTCAGCGTCCCTTACATGGTTAAGCAGACGCTGCCCTTTCGCCGCATTGAAGCCATAAAAATAATCGTCAAGCGTACCGATCTTCTTAAAGGCAAATATAGCGTGTGCAGTTTGTTTCACACTAAGGGGAAAACTCGGAACGTATTGCATCGCGATGCGGCAAGCAATGGAGTCGTGCGGCGGCAGCAGCTCGAGCAGGCGCACACGCTTGAGGGGCGGTGTCGTGATCTGCGTCGTCTGCTACGGCGGCGCGCGCTGGCCGCATTTTCGGGAAGCGTGGTACTGTCAGGGGCAGTGCACCGATTTCATCGGTACTGCGGGAACTGAGCTGATATTCTTTACTAAACGTTGTGCGTCGCCACACTCTGATCCTTCATTGGCGATAATGGAGTTCCACAAACTTCTTTTGACAACATGGTTCATTTGTTCTTTCGAAGGGCCGGAGTACTCAGCGTGTGCACGTATATTTCTTCACTGTGTGTGCTACCATAATGAGCAGCGACAAAACGCACCAAGATGTGCGCGCAACGTGCTCAGTCTTTGTTTGACTCGAAAGGAAAACAAAGCACTCAACAATGGGAGTCGAACACGGTGAAACAAACGGACACGATTAAATGAACGTTTTAGGTTCAGACAATGAGCTGGAAGTGATTTTTCTCGATAATCATTCGCTACACCAGACAGACCCTGCCCGCCGGTGGGGAATTGGACACGTCACGCTCGGAACTTCAGTTAGTATCTCGTCATGTCCCCAGCGGCAGCGATGACAGCGCTCATCCTGGAAGGCAGTGAAGTGTAGAATGACTTGATCAGGGATGTGTTCATTCGCTGCACGTCTCAGTCACTGACGATGGTGGATCGAAGCCTATCCTCGGGCGACTGATAGAGGGGATGTTGCGCCAGCGATACTTTCAACGAGCCCCAGACATTTTAAATGATGTTGGCGCCCGGGGATTGAGGCGGCCGCTCCAAGAGAGTGACTGCGCGCTCTTCTAGCAGTTCTTGCACAGCACGAGCAGTGTGGATCGGCGTCCTATCGCGTTAGAATATATAGTCGCCTTCCAGAAACGGGCCGTCAAGAATGTATGGAATCAGTACGTCGTCTATGACTGCCATGCAGCGATGAACTTACATTCGAGGCGTATCAGTGGGCGTCGCGCAACGCTTAGCAAAGAATACCGGCTCCTTTCACGCAGTAACGATGTGATCAGCGCGCTGCACCTGACAGTAGAACGTTTCTCGACAATGCGGCCAGCGTGCGCCGCCGTAGCAGACGACGCCGTTCAAGATCCCGCCCCTCGAGCATCTGCGCGAGCTGCTGCGCTTCGAGTTTTCCCCTAAATGTGCGAGAGACTGTACACCGCCCTTCGAAGGAAATGTCCACGCGCACACACCGCGCGCGGCGCGAAACGTGCCCAAACACGCGCAGTGCAGGAGGCAATCAAGGCGGCGCGAACGAGAGATGGGAGAGGGGTACCACCGCTAATAGAATTTTGCTCCGCATGCGGCGCTCTCAACGCCGGCGCAGCAGCGCCGCTCTCGGTGCCGTTCTTGTCTATGGGAGAGGTTCATATACTGCCCAAAGGTGCCGCGACGCGGCGCCACTGTGCCACAGAGGGCATCGTTCGCGTACCGAAATGCGTGCGCAGTGCGAGGCGAGCTGACTGATCGGGTGCGTTCTGTGCTATTTTTCGAGTGTTGGGCTGTTTGGTTGAAGTGGTGGGGTGGGACAACGATGCCGAACACGTGTTGCGTGCCTGGGTGCCGTTCCGGTAACAAGGGCACGACCGAAAAGGTGTCGTTGTTCTGTTTACCTAATAACAAGGAGCAGCGCGAGAAATGGAAGCGGGCCATACCGCAGCAGGAAAGTGGCTGTTTTAATTTCGAATCGAAGTATACACGTGTGTGCGCGAAACACTTTGACGCCTCGGACATCGTCACTGCGTAAAATTTCAACATCAACGGCGACGACGTGTCCCTGGAGCGTGAGATGCTGACGCTGAAGACTAACGCCGTTCCAACGATTTTTGAAGGCCTTCCAGCGTACCTGACGAAGCCCAAACCTCGGTCCCGCTCATCGACAGTTCGACACTTTCTTGTTTATAGAAACAATCGACTATGCATTCTGTACTTATTGCCATTCGTTTGCTGGTGTTTGTTTCCTGCCTCCCAATGCATACCTCTCACGTTTAATCTTATTTCTTTATGCGTATTATATCAGTGTCATGCTTTTAACAAACTTCTTGCATTGTGAATGGTGGACCATTTATGACCGGACGTCTCTGTGCTATCTGTATTTCGCTCCGCTTATTTTACATGATAAATAAATGATGGTGCTTGTATTTTGTTTTTGCACCAACACGTTTTATTTCTTTTCTTAATCGAATTATAAAGTTTTTTTTTCATTTTTCGACCATGATAAGAATATCAGGACCGGTGATTGCAACATTTTAACATATTGTAAATAGTTGCGAATTAAGAACCCAAATACCTAGTCTCGTCGTTTCTGCGTCGAAACCACGAGCAGCGTGAATAAGTGCTGGGCTTACTAACGCTTCTAAACGACTGCTTGCTAAGGCCGTCGCTAAGGCCGTTGCTAAGGCCTAATTACAGCTAGTTTCAACTGTGCAGGTCCTAACACTTCAGGTTCGCCTTAATCCGTTGTTAAAAGCCGCACCGAAGACATTTAGTAGCGAAGTTCGTCTTGCATTAATTCTACCTAAATCTTATTCAGAAATGGCATCGCTTTGCAAGAAATCTTAAGCGCATGGAGCAGCTCAGTTCCCTTTTCTTTGTCATTAAGTATTCTATGGTAGCAGCCCTTTGCAATAGCAATTTCATTCCTTTGATCTCGTTATAAGATACTGCCCACAGAGTCCTTCTCTGCCACAGTTTAACAGAAACTGAACAGCTGTGCTCGGCGAACAATCTGTCGCTATGCGCAACGGAGAATTGGCGCTTACTCATCTGGTGATAAGTGGGACCACTGGTGTTTTGTTGCGAATGCGCGGTGTTTAATTTAAGGCAAATATTAAAAAGCGGAGCCCACCGAAGCGTTGAGGCGAACGGCGATGACGAAGAAATCCGGACCGAGACCGCCCCGCCGTGTACAGCAGACGCACTTCGACGGTGGCGAAATGCAAAACACCCGTTTATTTAAATTTAGGTGCATTTTAAAGAATCCCAGGTGGTCAGAACTAATCCCGAGTCCCCCACTACGGCGTGCCTCATAATCGTATCGCGGTTCTGGCTCTTAAAATTCCAGATCTTTCTTTTTTTTCGGTCTGAGACCGCCGCAAGCTCCATGTTATGAGTGGCTTTTTTTTTTCGTCCTGTGCGCTCATATCATCGCAGAAGACACGCTCAGGCAGTAATTTAATTATATTCAATGTTAAAAATAGTTACGTGAAACTAAAGCGATCGTTGAGGAAGTTGAGAAAGCTAGAATACCGAGGCGGCCCCACACACAACCACAGCGGTAGCGGCGTTCGCATGCCCTCTCATGCACGGTTGCGCCTCTAGCGGCGGGCGCTGGCGCTATATGAAACTGAGGCGGCAGTTTCGTGACCAGAAAAAAGCATGGAAGGACTCTGGGAAGGACTCTGGTAGTGCCTAGGCAGAGTCATATATTCAAGGAGCTGAAGCCCCCAAATTTTCTCTCTCGCGTCCGATCTTACTCGCGCCTGCGCACAAACGGCTGGCGATCCCTCAAATAAACGTCTCGTTTCTGTTCCCGCCGCGCTAGCTTTCCGGCTGTGGCATTGTTAGAGGTCGCGGGACGTGATCCCGACTGCAGCAGCCACGTTTCGATGGGGGCGAAATGAAAAAACGGACGTATTTTGGGACACGTTAAAGAACATTACGGTGTCACAATTAATACGAAGTGCGCGACTACGGCGTGACTCATAGTACGATTGTGGTTTCGGTCCGTGCTGCCCCCATAATCAAATTCAACTTTAATACTTTTGCCACGATGTAATGTGTCACGTCAGGTAATTACAGTGCTCAGCCCTCTCAGAGATTATGAAATATGACAAATATTCCTTCTGTGTTCTATGTACAACGCAGGCAAACAGCAGAGGTGCACGTGAGGTAACGATTAACATTAACTCACCGTTCTCGTGTTAGGCTAAACGTTGAAGAAATTGACATTTCGCCAACGTCACCGCTAATTATCATCAATCAAAGCAACCACCACAGAAATCTTCGCCTACATTTATTTCCACACGGCGTGGGATCTGCATAATTTTTTGCTACCCTGTCATTATTCTTAGGTTTCGGAGCGCCTCAATTTATTCTGTGTACTAAATCTTCGGCACATAAAGTTCGATGACTGTTTTCCGTGTGGTAGTAGTAGTGGTGGCAGCGATACACGACATTAGTTACGCCTAACGACAGCGTATCTTTTCTTGGGTCGCTTTTTTTGTGCGTGTGTCATCAACCGTATTAGTCACGTTCATAAGCAGAACACGGCAATCAATTTTTGTCTAAGCATTGTTTTAAAATTTTCTGTCGACCAGTGTCTATCACGTATGCTAAACAGTAAATATATTTTTTCGTGTGTTTGTGGCAGATATGCGTTGCCTTTACGGAATCCTGCCTGGTCCTTAGCTTGACAGAAGTCTAAGGTGTTCCTGATTCTATTTGCGATTACCTTAGTAAATAGTTTGTAGGCAACGGACAGTAAGCTGATCGGTCGATAATTGTTCAAGTCCTTGGCGTCCCCTTTCTTATGGATTAGGATTATGTTAGCGTTCTTCCAAGATTCCGGTACGCTCGAGGTCATGAGGCATTACGTATACAGGGTGGCCAGTTTCTCTAGAACAATCTGTCCACCATCCTTCAACAAATCTGCTGTTACCTGATCTTAGCTGTGTCTTACCAGTACTCACCTACGGGGCAGAAACCTGGAGGCTTACGAAAAGGGTTCTACTCAAATTGAGGACGACGCAACGAGCTATGGAAAGAAGAATGATAGATCTGATAGATGAAGGGATCAGAAAAGAGCAGATTGGGTGAGGCAACAAAGGCGGGTAAATGACATCTTAGTTGAAATCAAGAAAAGGAAATGGGCATGGGCAGGACATGTAATGAGGAGGGAAGATAACCGATGGTCATTAAGGGTTACGGATTGGATCCCAAGGGAAGGGAAGCGTAGCAGGGGGCGGCAGAAAGTTAGGTGGGCGGATGAGATTAAGAAGTTTGCAGGGACGGCATGGCCACAATTAGTACGTGACCGGGGTTGTTGGAGAAGTATGGGAGAGGCCTTTGCCCTGCAGTGGACATAACCAGGCTGATGATGATGCGTTGAAGTGTCAGATTTGTTTTCGTGGAGTGTTGTCATTCTTTGAATTCATTTTTACCGCTTTCATATTCACACGTGTACTTCTTTATCTTTGTCGGGTGACCACTTCTCGCCGCCTAACAAATGTTATCGCACAGCGCACGACGCGCCTGTATGTAAAAGAAGTTTCTGGAATGTTATCGATGGTTCCGTCTACTGTCTTTCACCGCAACTTGCGTTATCTGATTGCATGTGTGCGCGACGTGAATAACGTGGAACTTTGTGGAAGGCACGCGGGTCCCAGCGATTGCTCTGGAACATTCGACGACAGATGTATAAAAGCCGACGCGCTTGACCCGCTCATCAGATTTTCGACGACCGCCAATCGTGTTTGCTGCTACCATCCTTCTTTGGGTGTAGCCTGTTTTTGAGGGCACAGGTTCGCCCAATAAAACGCTCGTTTCGTTAATCTGCCGTTTCAGTTTTGCTGCCTTCTCAACCGTCACTACCACGTGACAATATAGACCGGTTTAGTGAGGCCATTGCCATTCTGCGATCATAGCGCGTCTATCCTGCGTCGCCATGCTGGTATGAGGGATCGCGCTGAGCCTCGCACGGCGAACGTGCTGTTGATGGCGTGTGGCAAGTTTTCGCGTCTTCCCGAGAAACGTAAAGTTGCTTGGATTGGGAAACATTTCAGCGTGTCGTCACTAAGCTTTTAGCTTCGATGTGGCCGCAATGTCGAGCGCGACGTGCCTAGAGGCGCTCCCGCAGCTCTGCCCACAATCGAAATAGGAGGCGAGTCAAGTCTGAACATTGTCGATACCTAACGTATACATTTAACGCGTTATTGTTGTACGTCTAGCCTTGAACTCTATTAAGGAATTACTCAGACGGGACAACAATCACAGGTGTCTCCATGCGTCATGCGGTTTGCCGCACCAGCGTGCGTCGCCATCAAGCTATAACGGCGAAGCTCCGAGGGAAACACGTTTTGCTAGTTTTCTTGCTCCTAAAATTTTCGAGATACGATTTTCTAAACATTGTTAATATGGCACCCAGGCATCAAGCTTTGCAAGATTAAGAAATGTAAAATGTGTCGAGTGAAAGGGTTGTCAACATGGATAAAATGACCTTATTAGAGTGGCCGCGAATATGCCACGGTCAACCAGACGCACGCGACACGTTGAAATATTATGCGCACTCAGGTTTCCAATGGTGGCTTTGCGTGCAAAGGCACCTCGCCTACTCGAGAGAGTTGTAAAACGAACAACTAGTCTTTGCAAGAGAAACTTTATTTTCGTAATATAGTGCGCGATGAGTTGCGTCGACAGCTTGCTGGCGAGATTTGGAAGCACGCGAAATTTAAGCGCCCATGTGAACTAGGGCCGGCCGGCACACAATAGGCGCGGCTTTCGTTACGGAATGGAAATGAGCACACCTTCATTTCTTAGTCGGCACGTACTGTTTTCATAATACGTCCTTGGCCACTTCTACAAGAACGTTGGTTGCAAGGCATGGTAATCTTAGAACACGTTTGAACAGAATAAGTTTAATGTGCGTGCGCGAAGAAATATTTGACCGACTCGAATACGCACCTTTCTTTCAAATCCCAGGTTGATCATGGGTGCCGAATACCTAGTTCATCGCCAAACGCTGACTCGGTACAAAACCTCCCGAACAGTCTCGCGATGGCACGAAGTCCTTTCTCTTTACGCTGGCAATACAAACCGGACGCTTCTCTGTAATCGCAGCGGCGGTGGCGTTCACAAAGTCGCCGCAGCTGAAGATGCAGTTCCCGCTTGCTTCCGGGTTATTTCTGCTGCTGAACACAACAGAGTCGTAGCCCGTCGACCTTGACTCATCTGACATTGCAGAAATCCCTGACAGGACGCGTTAGAATCTCACTAACTCGCCATTAAACCGCTACCTCTCCAAGCTGTCGCCGTGCGAGTGAGAGACCAGTGCGAGAGGAGAGAGAATACACGAACTGAAGCGAGTTATTTCACAAGGCACATACACCTCGAGGAAATGCTTAAGCTCGCAGCAGTTCTGAGATACGCGCTGTCACACTTGCAGTAAAAATGCGCTGTGGTTCCGCTTACCTTTTTGAGGGAACGCGTTTTATATATTGAAGAAAAACAATTACCGGAACGCCAATGCATTTCGTCGCAAACATTGATAACGCGTATCTGTAAATTGATGTCATCCTCAGAACTCGTTTAAAGTGGATACGGCATCCACAGTGAAGGAAGAAAGGAATTAAATTGTCGTGTTTGACGAGCGAGAATCACGGTCCGAATATTAGGCACGCCGTTGTGAGGCACTCTGGAAATTTTGACCACCTTGGGTTCTTTAACGTGCACCTAAGTCTACGTACACGGGTGTTTTGGCCCCCATCGAAATGTGGCCGCCGTGGCCGGGATTCGATACCACGAACTCGGGCTAGTTCGCCTAAAGTTTCGTCATCTTAAGGCCGCAAGATTGAGCAGATCGATATTCATGACTTGTGCGTACGCCGGTGCGACTTGACGTAGGATGTCAGAGTTGGCGGACGATCCTACCGCTGTCAACCAGATGTAGGAGTAGTCGGACTATCTCACCGCTGCCACCATTTGAAGGAGTTGAAGGTCGTAGAGAGGAGTTCGGTGAACAGGATTTATTTACATATTTTACATTTTAAGCAAGATACATTGGCAGTCTACCGGGACTCCCAAATGGAGCCCTTAAGACTAACATACAGCAAACAGCTTACAAGCACACAGCTCACGAATACGTTTCGAGCATGACAACGAGCACTCAGCTCCCGACGACGAGCACACCACAGCAGCCGACAAACGCTGCTTATAAGCTCTCCGCGCGACGTCAAAGTTCGACGTCATCGTTCGACGTCACCGTTCGAAGTCCCCGTGGACGGATTCCCAGTGGACGGATTCCCAGTGGGCGGAAACGTTCGTCCAGTCATTGTAAACTAGCCGCCCCTCCCCCCGCAGGACGGCCCACACACACAAAGGCATCCACGTTTGAGCCCACACACACAAAGGCACACACGTTCGAGCCCACACACACAAAGGCACACACGGTCGAGTGTCCGGAGCCGACGTCAGAGGGCGTCGTAGAGCTCTCGGTGCCGCATAGCTCTCGGTGCCGACGTCAGAGGGCTTCGTAGAACTCTGCTTTGTCCCGGGCGGCACGGCCGATTACCACAGCCCTGAGCTGACCGCGCGCCACGTGGCTGCCGGTCATCCGCAGTTCTCCGAAGTGCGCCCCGTCTGGTGGGATTGGAACACGTGCAGCGGGCTGAAATCTGGCACGTTGCCACCCCGTATGGCCATTCCTAACAAGGCCAACCACAATTAGTGCGCCAAATGCGTGGCGCCAACGAAAATCATGCGCCAAAGTAGCTTGCTCCCATTGTCCTCCCGAGAACGCAACCATAAACAGCCAGCCACGAAGATCGCAATATTTTAGTAATGCGGACCAGCAGTCAGATGATTCGAAGCGCGACTGTAGCTCGAGCAAATGGGCAGTGCGCAGTCAAAATAAAACAGGTGCGTGATACGCAGCCAGCACAGTACAAGTTGAAACGAAAGGCGTTGCCGTAACAGCACGTGGGCGAATTAGCACGAACGTGAATTACACTCGAGGCGGGAATATTTTTGAACGGCGCTAGCACGCCACCCAGGTATTGAATAATAAACATGGAAAACAAATAATTTCGGCTAGACCAGTTTGCCTGGTCGCGTACGTGATAGTACATGCGTGAATCGCGGACCAGTGGAAGCGCGAGGAACGCAGTTCTAGGTCACCCAACGAGCAACACTGGTTGAATCCTTAGTTTCGGGATACGTACAGCACCCGCTGTGATAAGCCTGTCATTAATAATTAACTCTCCTTAATGTCCCTCTATATACAGAGATACTAACTCTCCCGTACGTATTCCAGAAACCATGGATGGCTGCAATTAGAAAGTAAAGTTTGTGCGCTAGCACTACACATTACACGCGTGTCAGGATCAAGGAGAAAAACGTGAAAACGCCAGTAATAGTCGCTCACAGTGTGGACAAAAAGCAGTCATTTATCTGTGAAATCACGTGTCTTAAGGTTAGATTAGACACAACGGGAAGCTCACAGTATACCTTTAAAACGCGTCGCGCAAGCGTGACATGTCCATGCAATGCTCATATCGAGGTAACAATGATCAGGAATAAGGCGCTTTCATGTGGTACTCACTTTTTTTGTCGGCGAAACGCTGTCATCGACGTGGCTCGATTCGCTTTCTGAATCAAAGAAGCGATGTCGCGTACTGCGAGGGTCGTTGATGAACGTTATCGAAAGCACTAAATGGTGATCTTGCTCTGAGAGTGTTCACAATTTAAACAAAGGCGCCTTCCTGCACAGACGCCAAACCGAGCCAACCGACTCGACAGGGCAAGCGGCGCCCCTTCCCATGGCTTCCCGCCGGAAAATGGGAAAGTGCGAAAGATTTGAAGAGAGGGTTGGGAGACAAATCTTTAAAGCAGAGCGAGGGTGAGCTTAAGCAACGCCCTTTTTCGGGGCTTTCGGTCACGTGATAGCTCGAGGTCTCGAGATGGCGCCTGGGCCGTAGGGCATGGGGGAAAGTAGAATACTCCAATGTCTAAAGCCTCTTAAACTTCGTAAAGTAGTGAAGAACCTTTGAAGCTTCTTGAAGCTTCTTCCACGCTTTGAAGAATGCCGCCTCCTCCTCGCGCGCTCTGGCCGAGGCCAACGCGGCTTCGCTATTGGCATAATAGCATCACGTGGGCCCTCGCACCGTGCATCAGCGCCATTTTCGCTCGTGAAGCGTCTACGGAGTGGCGAGGAGCGCATGTTGGAGCCGTTGCTACGCTCGAGCACTGTAGGTGGTGCCACGGTCGAGGAGGGAGCGTGAAAGAGAGGAGAAACGAGGAGGAGGGAAGGCGGAGGAGGAGGAGGAGGTGGTGGTGGTAGTGGTGGTGGTGAATTGTAGCAACAGGTGGGTTTAGCCTGGCGATCAAGGACGACAATTGCTCCGTCCGAGCGTCTCGCACAATACCGCTGAAGGGTTTCACCATATGTCCATCAAACCAGTCTCTCTTAAGAATTCGACAAGGAGACGTGAAGTTGAGCGTCACTACTTTACGAAGTTTAAGGGGTTTTACCAATGTCATCCTTCTTCCCTTCTGCCAGGCACGGCGCCGTTTAGCACTGACGTGTGCCCCCCTGAAGGGTGCGGCTTCGCTCTCGCTTTTCCGGTTTTTTTATACCTATTTTTCGACACATCAGCGAAGCGACCGACGTGCTCGACGAATGTGCATCGTGTGTGTCTGTAGAGGTGACCGTTCTTGCATTTTCTTTGAGGGATTGGCTACGACAAGCATCTGGAACGAGCAAGCGCCAAATTCTATCATTTCGGAATGGCTGAGCATCGAAGAAAAGGGTACGTATTGGTGTTGCATTTCAGAGAATTGCCTCTGCTGCTGCGTACACCTTTGCGTTTACTGTGCGGTGTGAGGTTGTCTGCACAGGTGTGTTGTACGGCATGCGCGCGTACAAATGGGCGTACGTATATACATGTGCAGTTGCAAGTGACTCGTGCTTTTCTATGCGTTTTTCTCCCTGTCGTCGCGAAACGATCAGCTAGATGCAAAGCATGTTCATATCTGTAATAGAATACCGAACAGTCAATTGTGCTTTAAGGTTTCGTTAGGCGAAAAGTCGCATATTCGTGGCCTCAGGATGCCATTTTTTGTGTTTGTACAGCTGTGACTCTGTAAAGAAAGTGACTAAGTGAAACATGCTCTGTGTTAGAGCGATTTACGCTAAGCTTGCTTTTCCTTTGTCTTATGATAAACCGTTATTTCTAACATGCGTATTTCCTCTTTGTTATAATGATGGTGGCTTGCGCGCCGCGATTCGTTTCTTGATGAACAGTGTAATTGAATGAAATGTGACAAATACCTGCCTTACCTTTCATAAATGGCGCAAATATATTGCTAATTTTCACAGTGTACGTAGATGCGAGGTTGTAGCGCCTTTAAGCTGTCGGAGGTTCATGGCTAATTACAACCTGGCACCGAATCGCGCACTTCAAAAAATTTAGTTTCTGCTTGCCAGTCACATTGCCTAATTAGTAATCCAACGATCTTCTCCAAGGTAAAAAAATCCTACGTGACTGTGTACTGAAATTTTAATTTATAATGTTATTTTATGTGCTTATTACTTATGCCGATTTTCATTGGCTGATCTATAGTCTTTTGCGGTCGGTCGCACTGTTGTCACGCTGCTTCTTTGAACCGTATTCTGTTCTTGTGTAAATGTCTTCAAATTGTTGTTTCTTGGCTGTTAGGATGCATTAAATATGCTGTGTTTCTAAAGTATTTGTTCCGATCTTTTCCGAATTTATTGAATATTCTACTATCCATTTTTCACGCGATTGGTTATAGTTTTTGATACCACAAGTCGTAATCAAGCAGGAGTGCCCTGCTCCACTCAAAGATTACTTTTTTGTTGAAGTTGAAGCGGGCGGATTTATATGGTTGTATGCATTTTTATGTTCGCAAATAAGTGCACCATGTTCAATATCCGAGTAGTAGCACCACATTTACTAAAATGCTTCTTCTACATAAACCGATAAAATTGTTATTGTATCTTGTGATTTCTTTGGTGACATGCAGAATGTTCATACTGCGCTTTCAGACTCTCGACTTTTCCACTCCGACCAACCTTCGTATTTCCTGTTGCCACTGAAAAAGCGATGACAAAGGCAAGGTGCATACCTGGACACTATGCGCGCATAGATCGCCACTATGAGTTGGCGCCATGCTCGTGCTGTCGCCACTTTGGGCGACAGTAAAAAAATTACCGACGATTACGTTACTTCCTAATGCGAAATTTGAGCGCAGCAAATAAGCTGTTTCACCTTTTCGATAGATTGAGGCAAAGAAATCGAGCAACACATGTATGCGCTATCACAGAATTTTTTTTTTATTGTTCACACGTATTCCTTTAACAAAGACTCCACTAACAGTTCTTGACAGTCATGAAGGAAGCTTTGTGGTCGGAGAAATAGACTGATATATGTTCGACTTGGTACACCAATGCTTGATTCTCAAAGACGAGATCTATACAAGTGCCTCGCGAGGTTGTCACAGCCGTGGGACGCGTTACGAGCGAGAGGAACGGGATGTTCTCCCGCATAAGTGTTAGGAAATTGCTGTTTGTCTTTATGTCATCAATAAAGTCCCCCACTACTAACATCGGTGTGGATCGATGGACGGTTAATGCGAGTTGCAGGAAGTGCACGACGTCTTTCGTGAGTGCGGTAGGGGCATAGTAGGCAGCTACTACCAGCAAGCCGTTTGGAAACTTTGCGGCGCACAGTTCGCCAACTTCATGTGACGTGCCAAACATTTCGGCTGGTATTGCAGAGAGACCTGTGCGCAAGTAGATAGCGACTCCCGCCGTCTTGTTCGATGGCACGGGGCAACGATGTAACCATCTCGTCCACGTCAACGCAAACGTTCACAACTGGACCCTTAATGCCATATTGGCCTCCGCCGTGCATCAGTCGTCGCACTTGCATGAATGGGATTCGCGGAGATACGAGTCTTACACTCACCGCATTAAGTTGTGGAAGGTGCGCTGGCCTCGAGGGATATTTGTAACCGTTTGTTGTCGAAAAATGAGGAATGTCACCTTTCCGCGCAGATTGCATGCATGAAGAACACAGTCTGAATTGACACAAGTCCGAGTTGGGAAACGCACACCGGAGATTCTCACGGCACGTAGCCGGAAGCGGTTTCACGTCATTTTGGAACCAGAGCCGATCACACACTGAACACACACTTCCAAACGGATTGTCTGTAAACTGTCGCCGGAAAGCATTTGTTGCACCCTGACTGTTTGCGAGCCTTTGTTTGCGTTTGGCCTCGGCCGCGCGAACGGTAGAGTCTTCTCTGCGACGGCGATGAGCTTCTGCTTCAGCCTCGCTTACTGCTGGTTGATCTCGACGGCGGCGATGAGCCTCCGCTTCGGCGGTGCGAACGGCAGGGTCTTCTCGGCGGCGGCGCTTAGCCTCTGCTTCGGCGACGCGTACTCCTGGATCATCTCGACAGCGGCGATGAGCCTCCGCTTCGGCGGCGCGAACGGCAGGGTCTTCTCGGCGGCGGCGCTTAGCCTCTGCTTCGGCGACGCGTACTCCTGGATCATCTCGACGGCGGCGACGGTAAGCTTCTGCTTCGGCGGCACGCACCTCTGGATTCTGACGGCGACGGCGCTGGGCCTCTGCTCTGGCAGCTCGTCTAGCAGCAGCAGCAGCAGCAGCAGACCGAGGACTTCCATCGGTCGTCTCGCTCGTGGCTCAGAAAGAACTGGCAGATAATTTCGCAGTGGCGAACGGCAGCGGCAATTTCGGCTCGGGCGGTGCACATATACAGATCCGCCGCCACCGATCTGGCTCTCTGATTGCCACCGCACAGGGCGAACGGCAGCGGCAATTTCGGCTCGGGCGGTGCACATATACAGATCCGCCGCCACCGATCTGGCTCTCTGATTGCCACCGCACAGGGGTTGCATTGGAGGAGGAGCGAAGAAAGGAATTAAGTTCGAGCCGGCGCTTTGACAACCGGAGACTCGCAGGAAGAGGGGGGAGGGGGGCGGCGTGTACACCCAGCGGCAAACGATGGGGGCAGAAGCGCGCGCAGCAAGCGGACAACACGATAAAGGGAGGAGGGAAGAGATAGCAGCGACTGACTGATGCCGCTGACGCCGATAGTGAGTCAACCCCAGCTGCGGAGTCGGTTTCAGGGACAACGCCGCCGATGCCGACACAAACAATATGATACCCTCGCTTCCGCAGCGCTAAGAACCAGGTCTAGCCGTGGGAAGGTGGTCACGTATTCGTCGACGTGCCGGGGCCTACGTGAAATAACCGGCGCGTCGGCAACTGAAGAGCACCCTATCCGCCACACAAGAACAGGGGGGGGGGGGGGGACCCTTTCCTCCTCTTTCTGTATGGCGGCGACGGTGTTCTATGCAGTCACGTTATCTTGACTCTCTAGCGGCGTCAGCGGCATCCAGCGGTATCAGTCGGTCGCTGCTAGCGCTGGGGGGATGAAAGGGGGGCGGAGCTGGTTACGAGGCCGACGACAACGCCGACGACGACGCGAAACCCAGGAACGGACGCCAAAGAGCTGCGCTCTAAAAATGCTGCGATATATATCCGGGTCCGGCTGTTGCGGTTTGTGCAGCAAGAGCTGTAGTGTCAACAAATAGTCGTATATCATCGAGAGAGAATTATTTCCCGTTCTTATGAAAAAGGACAAACTCTCTCTTTAAAAAACAAACATTGAAACACTGTGAAAGCTATGCGTCGAACAGAATATAGCGCGTTATTTGCGCCCGCATGTGTGTTTCACGTGCGTTTACGCATGTCCTTGTATTTATTCTGAAGCAAATTGCGTGTTCACTAAAGTTTTGATTCCTATTGGCCTATGCATATACGTGTTTTTACTCGAGTTTAGCGCTATTCATTTTACGCTAGATCTATTCTTTCTTTTTCGTTATGTACGTATAGACTCAATGATAGGGTACCAAGAAGTGCACGCACAAGCTATACAAGCTATATAACTTGGGATGATAGATATGTAACAGCCGCGTAAGCTCGCCGAGAAAAGCACCGAAATGTCTTATTTTAACATATCCCAAAACAGATTAGCACAGACATCTTTCATGTTTACGCAGAACGCTCTCAAGCAGTCGTATGACCACGTTTTGAATACGTGTTAGCAAGATGTAAGCAGTACACATCTTAACAAGATGTCTCGTAGCCATCTTCTGTAGAATGTCGTCCAGATGTGCATTATAAGACGTCTTGCCGCCCGCCTAATTGGTAGACGTTTTAGTTCATTTAAGCTGGTCGAAGACGTCTTCATAACGGCGTGTTCAGTGTGCGAAGTGGTAGAGTGATTATGCGTGTGCTGGCTTGAGCGTGCCTGTGTATGGTTGTATGTGCACTCTAAAAACAGTGTTCCGGGCACTCTCTTCGAGGGAGTAACTGCTTGTCCCACATTTCACTCGCTTTTCGAGAGTAAATCGACCCTCTTTGAGAGAGAGTAGGATAACTCCTCGACGGTTTTGTTATTCCATCGCAAGGAAGTGCTAGTACTCTTCCGCAGAGTGCTAATACTCTTCCCACACCGAGTGCTTCTAGCCTTGCAAACCGAGTACTTCTACTCCTCCAAGTCTAGTGTTTCTACTCCCCTAAAGAGAATGCTAGTACTCTTCCCAATAGTGTGAAAGCACGATGTAGAGCAGTGATCACGTTAGAAGGGATTCGCAATACACACATGTGGGGAATATTTGATTCCTTCATAAGCAGCTCCGGCACTTATGCTTGGTGAACTGTATGTAATGTGTAGTCGTCGAGTTACTCAAAGGAAACATTTTCTCTCTTACTCGGTCAAAATCTTTATCGATCACTCACAAGACAAACTGAATAATAACTTGAGAAACATAGAGCCCTATAACGTAAAACCATTTAAATGTGTTTTCACTCAAATCTCCTGACATCAAGTTTGCATAACCGCCGACGCAAGCATCGGGCAGTGACCCGCAGTGTTGTCTAAACACACCAATCAAACACTCCTCGTTTATAGGAAGTTATTTTGCTTGCTTAAAAACGAAAAAAATTGCCTACACTGAGTGGCTTGTCTTATCTAATTGGGTGACGAGAGGCGAGGAGCACGCTCAAGTGGAGAGGGATTCGATGGGGCCGAGCCAGTGCACTGAAAATCGATAACCGCATTAAGAGGGTGGTGCCGGCGTCTCCGATGGGTCCGCTTTCCCTTGCTTAGCTTGCGGTGGCTGGTCAAAAATCAAGGCTGCATGCAGTAGAATGTTAAGAATTCCGCTGAAACGGATCCTCAGCAAAAAAGAGTTGGCAGAGCGAGGTTTTAAACGTGCCGAAAGTGCTCGAAAACGTTACACGGCTACGCATAAACTTACATAGTACGCAAATAAACCCATGCTCTCCGGCAGCTGCGAGTAGCCAGTGTCTGAGCGACAGGCGGCAGCCATCTTTTATTCCTTTCGGAATGCGGCAGCCTGCGGCTATTCAGAGAAAAATTTAGTTTTGTTTGGCATATTAATGCATCTTTAACGCCTACACGTCGATATGACACGGTGAGCTTTTGCAGTTTTGTGACGTCGCGTGACAGGCAGGCGAAGTGGGTGCAGGCCGAAAGCTCTTGGCCAATAGCCCAGGGCTAATTGCGAAAAGGTGTCGAATAAGACATAACTATTTTTCTTTTGTTCGGTCCAACCATGCATAATCAGTGTCTACACATGACATCAGGGGTGCTATGCAGGATGCGCCGAGTTTGTCGTTCACCCGAGTTTTACCCGAGTTTGCTCGACGGCAGTCAGTGAACGGAGATAGCGCGGAACGCGCCGAAGGTGCAGGCAAAAAAATATGTAGACAAAAAGCCGCGTATGACAACATGAGCGCACCCTGCGCTGCACGCTGCTTCCATGTTTCAAGCGCAGAAGGCAACACAACGAAACGCGCCAGCGCCACGTATTGTTATCAACGGATTATCGCAACTTAGCGATACCGTGACTGTCCCGCTGTCTGTCTGCACACTTGCCGTGAGCCGCTTGCCACGCCTTTCCCAGGCGCGTCAAGGGCGTGCCTTTTCTTTCCGGCACTATCTTTCTTTCCTCCATCGAATGCGAACAGGGTACATGCGGCGCATTCTTGCACCTACACTTTCACTCAAACGAATACGTTAAAATACAACAAATAAAATAACGAACATTTTTATTTCTCTAAGTATCTGTTTTTCGTTTTCAACGCTAGAAATTTGTGATGACAAACGGAGATCGAGCAAATTATTAAATTTTGCACTTCTTGCCGCGAGTGGCGACAGTGAGGCGAGAGCTTAGAAGCGGTACATTGAAGCGGGTCGCACGCACAAGGGCGTTCATACGGTGATAAGTCGCCTAGGGGCGCTGCAGAGCTATTCTCAATAATGTCGGTCATGATCCATGGAAAGTCATGGCCACTCTTTCTCTATTAGGGGAATAGGAACGCAGCGCCGCGGTACGGCTGTTCATCGCAGGCGCTTCACTAGGCCATTAAGGCCCCCGCTGTACCAACTAAAAACGACACAACGGCTGTCGCTGCGAAATGGCAGTATGTTATTTTAGAGTGCGTAGTGACGCAGTTCAGTGAGAATGTACCAGTTTATCTTTGTGCGCGAAGCCTCTGCGATACATTGCGAAAAGTGCGTGCTTCCCCAGCGACACAATTCATCGCTTGTCATCGCTTGCCCAGTGAAGGTGCCTCTGAGCGCATGTACGCAGTATATGAGTGTGTTGTGCAGTCGAAGGTGCTTGCAGATTACCTCTGCTGGAGCCAGCAGCGATCGCAGATGGATATCGTAACGACATCGCAGCACTCGCATTTTGGTAGGTGAGGGCTCTTGTGTGCAGTTATGAAATCAGATTTCGAACGGAGAGAGGTGTTGGAACTGTTGAGTGCGCAGTGCTTGTGATGAAGAAATGCCATTGCACTGGGTCTAGAAGAGCGGGCGATTCTCAGACGCTGATCGTGTTTACTACGCTGTGGCTCCGTTTCATCACCGATGACAGAGCAGCCATCTCAAACGACTGCTGCAATACGCACTCCTCAGCATCGTCGTCCCCCTCGCCGCATCGACGCCTTGTAAGCAGCTACAGTGACGTGCCGATAATTATTTACAGTGCGCTACGCACCACAATGCAGGCCATGAAACCGTGTTGTGCGGCCATCTCAGCCCGAGAAGATGTATGCATAAGCCAGCGACAGTCAACGCTTTGTTTTTGATAGTGGTGCTCAGTACATCACCGATGACAGTGCGTTGTGCGCGTTTTATGTCGGCGGTCAAGATTGTTGATGCCTCTCAGCTCGACACCGCGTCGCTGTTGCCGGAAGATAAGTTGGGCGTGGCGCAACTGTAGTGGGTGCGCGCACAAGAGTTACATGCCTCGCGCGGGGTGTGACCTCTGGTTTTGATTGACAGGCGAACTCGTGCTAAACTCGTACATCGCGAAACCCCCTCCGAGTTCAACTCGGGAGCATGGCGGCGGCAGCAGCAGCCTGTTTCATTGCATCCAGCGGCAGCCAGCGGCAGTATGACCGTCCGGACCCGTTCACCTACATGACCGACGGGGAGTTTCAGCGTCATTTTCGCCTGTCGAAGACATCGGTGCGCTGGCTGTGTGACGAGCTAGGCGAAGACTCTCGTCTGCGAAGACAGCGTGGCGGGCTTCATTTGCTCATCGTCGTAGAGCAAGTCATCTGTGCGCTCCATTTCTACGAGACTGAGAGTTTTCAGAGAAGCATCGACGCCGAGCGTTACCTTGGATGCCATCAAACTACTGTTAGCCACTGTGTCAGAGATGTGTCTGACCAAAGCCGCCTAGAAAAAAATTGACAAATTCGTCAC
This sequence comes from Dermacentor albipictus, assembly GCF_038994185.2. Lineage (NCBI taxonomy): Eukaryota > Metazoa > Arthropoda > Arachnida > Ixodida > Ixodidae > Dermacentor > Dermacentor albipictus. Next base: position 87,077,919 of record NC_091826.1, on the reverse strand, counting down.
TTCTGTGTAGCCGACTTAAATTTTGTGTTAGCGACATCTCACATGCGGCTGCTTATGATACTGACTTTTTCGCTGGTTGATGACTTTTTGCCGATTGTTCTACTTGTCTGTCAGGGTGCCTTCCACATGGCTCACTTTCTTGGGAAAGAGGTCAATTAAGTATAAATAGATAAATGGATATCACAAATTGTGTGAAGTAACCTATGAATCCTAATCTCATAAAGAACTTGGGATTCTTCATTGGTAAAGTTACTAAGTATGCACAATGCTGAATTTTGGCCATGCGTAATCTATCGGCCGCACTATGAAACAGCGAGGCATTGCATAATTTGTTGCAGCGCGAGATGTAGATGTTGCGCCAAGCCGGTTGTGCCTATGCATTTGTGGCGAAATGGATATGCATTCAGAATCTTAGTGTATTGGCTTGCATGAAGAAAATACTTCAGATTGTTTGCTCTGTTCACTGTCGATGCATGAGCCAGAGGTTCAGTGCATCTTCTTTCTTTGATGGGGCGGCGTTATTCTGGATGGATAAATTGTATATTTTCGTCTCATAATGGGGCTCTAATTCTTAAGCAGTAGAACAATGCACATCCGATACTCTGCAGAACTCTCTGTACGTGAAGATGTCATGAGCCACCAAGGCAAAATTACGTATAGGGAGAAATGTGGTGCAGATGCCAATGAAAAGTGGGTCTTTAACCCACCGTGATAAAAATAAAAATTGCAGAGCAAATAGACCATTTGTACAGCTTTAGAGCAATGATTACACAAAACGTGATATGCCCAAACGAGTAAACGCTTGCCGCAATGCCAAAGTAGGCTGAGCGACATGCAGCATATATTGGCATTGAACATGTCTCGTAACCGTTATTTTTATTGTAAGCCCTCGCTGTCACACCTTTCCCTCCAGCACTCCCTTTACTGAAACGTGGCACCGTCTTTGAATTGGTGTCATGATGATAATGGTAACGGCAGCAGCAAGGCTGGTTAATGCTTGCCTCTTTGATTCCTGTGAGTTTAGTGGTAAAATATATGGCACGTGCTTACATTCAGCTGTGCTGCAAAATTTAACATTTGTGATTTTTTGGAGAGCTAATTTGTGTTGGGAAATTTCAAAGATGTGCACCATTGTGGCCTAATAACTAGAGCATTGGTGAGGTTGATGACGGTGTATTGGTATAGAAGCTTGAAGTTTAATTGCACAACAATTCGACGGGACACAAAGACAAATACACACAGCAGAATGCTTTGCTGTGTGTGTTACACTTCTTTGTGTGCCGTTGAATTGTTGTGCGATCCAACTTCAAGTAGAGCATTGGGCTTCTTTGGTGCAGGACCGAGGAAGTGTGAGCTATTCGACAACATGCCAGTGCCTTGCCACACAATTATGGAAGTCGGAAGGTTTGCAAACAAAGCTTTGCTTTCAGATCCACCTGTGCTCATGTAATACAAGCGCTGATTGAAAGAACCACCACACAAAAATAATGGTGAAATCCATGGCCTGTGAAAAGTGTAATTTGTATATAGACACTGTTGACATAATAGGTGCCATACCGGCCTCAAGATTGTACTGGACAGAGCAGTTTGTTTCCTATGTGAAGCACAACCTCCCATTACATGCTGTGCAAATAACCAAGCTCAGTTTGTTTTGACTTGCTACACGACATTCAGTGTAATCTGTTTTTGATTCAAAAGAAGTGCCAAACACCACCGCTTTTTCAAGGACGTCATGGGAATATTTGGCGAGACCTTTTTCAGCCCCTCATAATGGAAGTGTGGCCAGCCAGCTTTGCTTGGATGCCTTTATAGATTTCTGCTCCTGATCACTGTGTTCTATCAAGTTGCAGAAGTCTATGCAACTGGCCCAAGGCAGTACATGTTTCTATAGTCGGATACAACTTTAGGAGGCTGCGGAATCTGCACTTTAAGGCAGGTGAACACAAGCCTGCACCAATGGGCACGCACTCTAGACTGACATCGTGCCGCCGGACAGACTAATACCTGCTCGTTGGAGAGGGACTATTTCTTTAGACGTGTAGGCAATCGGCAGCTGCGCTTTGGTAATCTGGGTGGGGCCTCTCCTGTCTTCTGAAGTTTTAACCGACTGTAAAGGATGCTGCTTTTCATACAACACAAAAGGACAAAGTGTACAATTATTTGGCCTATGAAATGGATACATCAGAAGTGTGCTATGCAAGGACTTAAGATGTGTGAAATATGGTACATGCAATTATAAGACATTGTTAAAGAATATGTGATATCGAACATGCATGTAATGGCACATTTGAATCGGGGAGTGTTGCAGTCATATGCACTGTCTATAGTTGATGGCATTATTAAGCTCCTGCTGTTTCCTGTCTTCATTGTGAATTACACACACCGTTCATCTTGTGGCTAATCAACACGCACTGTATTCTTGCACATAGAAAGAACAAACAGCAAGATGACGTGTATGCTGCATCAGTGTATGTTTTATTTACATGGTCCAAGAGTGGCACAGGTTGTCTTATGTTTTTGCCTATTTTGAAGGGACACCAAGTGCATGTTACAAGTCTCCTAATTTGCACAGCACAATGTTTACTGCAATAATTTTATTCATGTTCTTGAATAATAAACAGAATATTAAACTGAATGCTCCTTTATAAGGTGCCTTCTGTGGGCTCGACAGGGGAGCAGTGAGGACACCGGTACTACTGTTGCAGAGCAGCCCTCTGGACCTGTGCCACCCTCTCAAGAGCACGTGCCTGGCGCTCGCCTACTGCCACCAGGCGGTTGAGTGCCTCCAGCAGCAGAATGTTTTGCTGCAAAAAAGTGTATTGGAATGAATCAGCCGCATACAAACCATTATTTACAAAGAAAAATGCTCGTTGCACTATTAGTACTAAGTGCCCTTAACTGTGGAAGCCTCTAGTGTAGTATGCATAATAAAACAATGCGTTGGGACAAGGTTGCTTTATTTTTCATAACTGAGGTTTTTTTTTCAGAGCCAATTGTCATGTTGATTAGTGTGCCAGCAGCTAAGGTGGCCCCGCACCTTCACGAGTCTCTACTGTCAGCACCACAAACCTATTTTTGTTCGCTGCAAAACAAATGCCTCACCCTACAATCCCGTCTTATACGAGCTGATTGCATCCTATGCCTACAAACATCATATTTTTGTCCCATTATGCAATTTTCTACCATCCTCGGCTGTAGTTCTCTCTCCTTGACATCCATTCTGTCATGCTTACGTAATCACCTGATATGAATTGGCAACAAGTGATCGAATACGTGCATGGCCTGCCTGCCGATTCCTTTCTTTTTTTTTAACCTCAACTAGCATATCAGTTGCCACGGTTTACTACGCCACTGTCTTCCTGCCTTAATGCTATCTCCAACAATTTTTGTTACTTCGCTTTCTGCACAGTCCTTGACATCTCAAGTTTCTTTGTGAACCTCCAGGTTTATGTCCCATATTGCATAACCGGTGGAATGCAATAATTCTAGACTTTTTTCAAGGATATCGGTAACGTGGCGATCACGATTCGGTAATGCCTTCCATGTGCTGTTCAACCCATGAAATTTTTGTATAGGTTTCCTGCTTTATATCAGTACTTGCTATTGATATTTCACTTGGATAAAGATACTCTTCCATAAATTTTGCTGGCTTAATGTCACTCATGAATTTCTGTTATCTCACCAAGTTAGTGAAGGTTACCTTCATCTTTTCCATATTTGCGCGGCACTTGCATGTAAAAGCACGAACACTCATTGGTTCTCACTGCCTTCTTTAAACTGCTGGACATTCAGTTCGTTACTACGAAAGTGACTTAATCCGTGCACTCTTATTATGCTAAATATGAAACAGTAGAAATATACTTATCTGCAGTTTGTCGATGTCTCCTTCACTGTGTTGGTAGCGAGATCCATCGTCGGTACCGCCTCCTTGTCGCATCGTAGCTATATAGGATGTCTGCCTTTTGCCCACACTATGTAATGTTCGTGACGCTCGCAGTCACGCAGAGTGGAGGAACTCAGCGCACTCGCAGAAGCAGCACCGGACAAGTTGTTTCTTCAGCACTTCGCCGTGAACAGTAGGTGCGCGTTGCGATCTGTAACATCGCCGGAACTATTGGCAGTCTTACCGGGTGCACGGGAAGATAGCCCACGGAGGAACAGAACTATCCAAGAAATAGTGGCCATCGTCGAGCCTGATCACTACGTCGCGCACTGCAAGCTCGTTGTACGGTTTTGTTTACACGGGGTCTCTCTGATGCTTAGCCGCCATGCTTGCCCGGTGAATGGATGTGAAGACACCACCACAGCGTTCCCTCGTGGTATAATGCGAAGCGTACTAAATTACAAATTAGTCTAAGACGCATTCAGTGCACATCTCGTAAGCTTCAAAATGCTTATAAACCACGTTAAAGTAACTGATAATATTGTACTAAATGCATTTGTTTTACAACTTGCTTCTGCATGTAATGCACTCGGTGGAACGACAAACAAGTGAAAGAAGGCACGACCATGCACCGACGGTATGATCACGTGAGCCCCAGTTTGTCGACCGCCCAGAAGGCAACGCCCAAGGAATGATAGCCAGCCAGAGTGAATCTAGATAAACCAATGAAACTGTAGGCTTGTCGAAAGATAAACTGTGTCTCGGTACCATTCGTGCTTTCATCTTGGGGTGTCGCCAGAGCTCGTGAAGGTCCCGAGTTTCGCCAAACACGGCGCATCCTGCATAGCACCCCAGATGGGAAGGTATCACGGTTTGCGTGACGTCGCGTGACTGACAGGCGAGTGGGGGTGGTCCAAAAAAGTTTTGGACCAATCGTGGAGGGCTGACTGCAGAATTGGAATAGAAAAGTTTGGGATAGCTTTACGGTATAGCGCCCATACTGTAAACGCATAAAATCAGGTTACAGTGATGCTCATGAACTTTACAAAACATCTAATAAAACATAAGTATTACAATGTAGAAATATCCTTTATTTTCACTTGGTTCCACCTTCTCAAAAAGAAGTGTACAATGAAAAGTTAAACATAGAACGGACGTGCGCAAACTCAGAAAGTATTGACATTACGATCGAAGAGAAGTATGCGCCACATTACTGGCCAGCAAAGGCACTTCTAGCACAAAACGCATGCACTTCTACGGCGGAGGTTACCAGATGAGCTGCTAAGCATGGAGCTGGTAATGTAGATAAATTGTGCAAGAAACTTTTTTGTGTGCCATATTCGAAGACAGCAGCTCATTTGCCAAAGTCCTGTACAGCGTATGGACGTTGCTGACTGAGAGGAGAGTGCATGAAGAAATGTGTTGTATATTCTCATATGAGGCCGCAGGTCTAGCTAGCTTTGCTTATATTTCACATAAAGTTATTCATGTATGGGCTGCACCCCAATGTTTCTAAGTGTGTCTTGTGGTTGTGCAGCAACATCCTGGCGTGGTCTCAAAGCGGTACAGGGGCGTATCATATTTCCTATTCGGTTGGCCTCCTCACAAAAGTAGTTTCCTGGTGCTGTTGGGATTGATCCGTTACACTTCCTCACAAATAAATAAAATTACATTTACAATATTATCTAGTGTGCAGCGAATGAGTACAAAACTACAAAGTGCATTTTCATTAAAATCTTCCACATCAAATTTCTTGTCATAATGGTAGCTTTTCTTTCCCCTTACGATAAGAATGCTATACTTCTGAGCAGCCGCTTGCATAATTTTGACATAGGCAGAAGTACAGGCAGGGAAGTGCACGAAAAAGACAAACAAAGAAGCAAATCATAAAATGGTAAAGGCACCATCCTGTTTCACATATCCCTTCCATGCATGTGGATTTTGCATGCGGCTATTCATAGACTTGCATAATGAACGAGCTACCTGAAACCAAAGCTTTTTTTTCCTACTGAAGTGGTTAAGATGCGCTAGAGTAAGAAAAATTATTGCGTTTCACAGAATCTTATCTTCGTCTCAAGTACATATGTGTGTGTGATGATTGATGCATCGCCTCACTGTGCACTCTATCTTAGGTCCAGAAATTTACCATGTGCAAAAATGCTTTAATTTTATTTTGCCTTATAAAAATTATATCTGCAGAAGCCAACATACTAAGGGGCTTCTGCTTGATTAACACCATGTTCACATCGGCCAATTTATGAATGAATGTTCCGCTCATATGCTCTCAGTTCTTTGCATTAGGTAATGCATGTTCTTTGCATTGGGCAGGTGGGTAATGGAGTTCATTTTTGACAGACTCGACTACTCCTGCAGTTTGAAATCCAGCATTTTACATTCTTGAAGGCATGTAAAACTTGCAGTTATAAGTTTACTAGGCCAGCTCTTCGTTTTGTGTACGACAGACGACTGGAAACACGGAATTAAAGCAACGTTTTATTTTGATACTTTATCTCTCCACTAAAAATATTAAAGCAATAAACACATTTTGATCTGCCGTGCAGTAGCGAAATACACACATTACGCTTGTAATCCCCAGAGGAAAGGTGGTTTAGGTGTTCATATCACATAACTCTGAAGCGCCAACTCATATTAGCAAATGCACAGGCATGTCCAAAACAATAAGCGTATGCAAAAAGCCCCTGCAATTGTAATTCCACACAGTAGCCGTTATATTCGATGTCGATGCATAACTCGCTGCTTGACAATTCCAGGGTATCTACCAAGTTGTCATTTCCGAAGCTGATGCCACAACCCGAGCCGGAGCCACGTCAAGTGATACAGCTGCACACGGCTGTAGAGCGAACACGGCGGATTCCTGACAAATTGCCCGAAGAAGACCGGCAAGTCGTTATGATGCTCCGGTCTCTGATGAATACCCTTCGAATACTCTTAAATAACCTGCACACTCCGTCAGCGCGAAGTGCAATGCAAGTGCTGGATGCTCTCAATTCAGTACTTGCAACTCTTGAGTAAGCATCATGGCTCACCCGCATCATTATATTTTTTTATTTATTTTATTTACAAATACTGCAGGCCCTCTTCGGGCCCGAGCAGGAGTGGGTACATACAACAACGTAAATTACAACTGCCAATTAGCAATTAAGAACACAACAAAACATGTACATACATCATTGTAACACTATACGTAACAGAAATAAACATGAACTTACAACAGTGCAATACGTAAACAAAATACCAATGAAAAAGCGTAACGCAAAAGAAGCTGCTTTGATTGCGGCAATTTAGAGGTCAAAGAAAAGGTTATTTGAAAGATGAACGAACGATTCTGTTGTATTAGCGTTAACTACTTCTTCAGGTAATTTATTCCAAAGTGAAATTACATGGGGAAAAAGAGAATATTGATGGATGTTAAGGTTACTAAATGGTTGCTTAATTGTTTTGTTGTGGTTTGTACGAGCAGAGTGCATGGGGAGCTCAGGTAAAGGTAATTGGTACTGAAGTCAGAACGGCTGGGGTTTAGCTTAAAAATATACTGCCATGTACTGCAACGTACTGCTGACGCCCACCGAATCCTTGGTCTTCACTCGTAACTTCAACGTGCATCACCAGCTATGAACCACCAAGATTGACGGCAGCCTAACGTATCGACCGAGCACTTGCTTTGACTTGACTGATTTCCAAGCACTTTGCTGCGTGCACAGACAGTGTTCCCTCTATCCCGCTTTCTTTCTTTCTGTTCCCCCTTTCCCTTCCCCCAGTGCAAGGTAGCAAACCGGACGCTCGTCTGGTTGACCTCCCTGCCTTTCCTCTCTTTGCTATCTCTCTCTCCGAATTCCCCGAGTTTTCCATGTTTTTCTTGAGTGCCTTTGCAAAATTCCCTGATTGACACAGAACTTCGTTTTATATCAAGGCGGGCTGACACCATGTCGCCCAATGCTGTCACTCTCTAGTAAGCATGCTGAAAAATAAAAAAAGGCTTAATCCAGTTTCAATAGTAAGGATCAGCGTTTATTTTATTCAAAAGGAAATCCCGAGGTAGGGGTTAGTAAGATGCACAGCACATAAGATATCTGTGAAAAAAAAACGTAAAACTTGTTGCAAATCGAATCGAACATTCTCAAATAAGAATAATATGAGATGCACGCAGAAACAAATATTTTCGTATATCCCATTCAGTCACGAATTATGAGCGACTGTCGATACATATGTGAAGCATAGCTGGTGCTTGAGACTGCACTGAAAGCAAATCAAGGTGGCAGAATAACTCTGAGCATCTTATGATGAGTCCTCAGAAGTAGAGTAAATAAATGTATGAATATTGCAAAGTCAGTCATGCTACATTTCTTTACAAAAAGTATTAAGTGCCCCGCTCGAATTCAAGAAAGAGAAAAGTATATTTCAAGGTTGCTACCGAAATGCCCCCACGTCAAACGTCACGTAAAGCAGAAGTGCTTTCACCAGAGCAGTACTCTCTAACGGTACATGCCACTGAGAAGTAAAATGGAAGTAATTTAGGTTATCATAGTGTTCAATTTACCCTAAGCTTAATGTCTGTGCTTTATTCCTTGCCACCAGTGCACAGAAATGGCAAAAATATGTCGCGCCCACACATGTGGGTGCTGTAACTGAAGGGGATATGAGCTATCTCTATAAACTGTGGCAAGCTCATTGGTATGAGGCCCGAATATTGTCACAAGTAAGATTTTCTCTCAACAGCTTGTAAATCAACCTCAACTGTCCTGACATGCTCTCAGCCCGTGCACGAATTCTCAGTGTTGCGTTTCACTACTTCAAAGAGTTTATTTTGGTTTGGATGAGGGACACCTGCATTCGGCGTCAGCCAGTACTTTGTTTTTTGAGCTCAAGCTCCTTGGAAGAAGCGGCGGCATGGTTCCTATCCCAGTCATTCCGCAATCCGTAGGTTCTTGCCGTGCTTGTCCTCCTTCCGACGCGCGTTCGCCCCACAGACCACTTAAAGCATCCTCTTGGCCAGTTGTACAGTCAAGTACGATTCTTCGGACTGCCTAGAGGCTCCGAAAACGTTCGAAACATAAGGCAGTAAAAAAAAATGAATGCATATCTTTTATTGCCTTTAATGGCTCAAATCGCTGCAGGCACATCCGAAAAGGCCTGCCAGTACACTTATTACGCATATCAGTGCTCGTACTGTGACAGGAGATTGCGGCCTCGTGTATAATTAAAGAATACACACTTTGTCACGTGACAATTGCCCCTTCTCACACTTAATATGATTTACCGCAATACTTTTGCGTATGCTTCACCGCGTAACTTTTGTGTAATGAGGCAAAGCTCACTTCTGAAAACCAGCATTATGCAGCTCGTCGTGCTTTCCGAGCTTTGAAGCCAATCGCGAGGACCACAAAGTCAGAGCCGGTGCCATTGTTGATACCGGCGAATTCTTTCAATGAAAAACACGGCGCCGAAGGAAGGGCAAGAAGCTTAATAGCGAACATCGAAGCAGCTAGGTATAGCGTTTGCCACGGTGTGGCTACGACTGCCAGCAGATCTGCGTGCGAGAGCGCCGGTTCGAGGCAGCGATGTTATCAAAACAGCGGCGGTGGTGTCATTGATTAATGCCGTTTCGGACCTGCGGACAGCAAAAAGTCCGGAAAATCGGACAGCGAAGGGTTCTTGCGTCTGAAACTTCAGAACGTTTTTATATATTGGCCTTATGGGGTACGTGGCGGTGCCGCGAAGCCGTCCGAATTATCGGGCATCCGGAAAGTCGGTCGTTGGCTGTACACTGGTAACTCCGCCAGCCGACGACACGGCTGGAGATTCATCACAATCTCTCTCTGTTGCTCGAGCAAGCATTACCGCGACTTTCCTTCCCTTTCAATAAATTACAGCTAATTTTCCCTGATAAAAGCACAAATTCTCCGAGTTTTCCCTGAGCATTTCCAGGCTATTCGAAATTCCTCAGAATTCCTGGTTTTCCCGGTTGATCGACACCCTGAATTCACCGAGTTCGTACAAGTAACACCCCTTCAAATTCGCACCGCACTCGATAACCACAACAGAAGACATATTATCTGACATACAATCACACCATTTCAATACATCGGCAAAAACAGATCAGTATTAGGGCTAAACCCCATGAGACCGATTTTGTGCGCGACGGCGACGAGCAACGGCTTCTAGCGACAAAACTGCCCGTCGCTTGAACAGGTCGCTCGGTTTAGGAAATCTAGAATTCGTCACTCGTCGTCCGGAAGTGCTATGAGCGACTAGCCAATGGGCGAAGCCGGAATCGAATGCGCATCACTCAAGTACTACCGATTGTCGCACGGAATGAGCAAACAATTGGAGATTTATACGCGCAAGGATAAGAACCTACTGCAAGACCTTCAGAAATATTTTATGCTGCTTTTTACAGTAAAATACATACCCTTAAATTACTAAAGCACGCGTCACGCTAGTTTCGACGCGCATTTGCAGCCCTCATACCGGCAACACTGGGTAGACGTCGCTCAAGATCGTCGCTCGCACGGAGTACGACTTGTAGGCGACGAGCGAACGCGACAGCCGTCTCCATCGCATCCCTTGTCGCTGTCGCACGCAAGATCGCTTTTTCGGGTTCATACTTTGCTCAGCATAAAACTTTAATTCCTCATGCGTTTTCAGTAAGTTCAAGATAACGCGCCCAACTGACCTCTTGCAGCATGCACCTGAATGCCTGCGGCAAAGTTTCTAACTAGCACTGGCGCTGCACGTAACTTCAGTAGTCGCAGATTACTCATGGGCGAAACACCGTCAAGCGCTCGGCTTATATATAACGAAAGCATGCCGCCAGCAAAGTGACGCCTTCTGTAAAGTGACTCCTCGTTCCAGCAGTCCTCCGTACACAGTAGACTGCCAAACTGAATAAATTCAAACAAACGAAACGCACGCTAAGCACCCTCCGCATAGGCTCGGAATCATGGGCTGGTGAACAAACCATTTTAAGCGTCGTCTCGCCTCACGTCTAATTGAACATGGTTCTGTTCAGCATTTGCGATTTTCAAAGCTCTTACGGAAAGCGGCAAGTGATAAAATCACATGTAGTTATCGCGACGACTGGCTTTTTCGATTGACATCGAGAGAGACAGCGCCCTTGCCAATCCATTGTCAATCGCGTCGGCTAAGCGCCGCAACGACTTCCCGGCGATAACATGTCATATTGGGGGCGAGCTCCACCACTGGAAAAGCTGGCGCTACCGTCGGCCTGACGTAGCATGAGAGATCACGTGGACAAAGCGGCCACGTCGGTTGCTTCGGAAGCGCCGAAGCGAGCTGAAAACGAAAGTTTTGAGTCTCACCTGCACTGCAGTTCTGTTTAGGTGTTGAGGTATTCCCGCTTCGTGTGTCTCATTGACAACATTTGAAAGTACTATAATACGCAGTGGCTGACTTTGGAGGCGTGCAGCATGGTAGGCTCGGTGCCGCAATGCCGGACGTAAGCAACGGAGCGCGTTGTTGGCCATATTCACACGTAGCTGCAAGACAAGCAGCTGCGTAAAGCTTGGCTCGCGAAAATTAGAACCGGCAGACAGCCATCGGCTACAACTCGGGTATGCAGCAAGCACAAACGCGAGGAAGATTTCTGCTACGGCGCCGGGACTGCGATGTTCGGTGAGTAGCAGAAAACGCGCACTGAGACGCTCGCCCGCGCCCGCTGCCCGGCTTATGTCATGACGCTTTGTTCTATGAACTTGTTGAAGCTAGATACTGGGAAGTTCACTGGAATGGAAAGGGAGCGGTAAGACGCACATTAAACAAAGGCATGGCACATGGTCATGTTTGTGTTATGAATTAATGCCCTGGATTACGAAAAAATAACGCAGAGGGAAATCGCACGCAGAGAAGACCGACAAACATACAGTACAATGCAACTTGAGAAATAATATTGAAATGTCCAACAATTTAGAAGACAAAGATCGAGTCGTCACGACGGCTCATCAAACTCGCCGTAGATGTCGAAGTCTCTATAACGAAATTATTTTTGAACAGTTCTCATAGCGTCCATGCAACAATGGTTGCTAGTGTACTGTCAAACGATCATATGCTGCCGCCTATAGCTAACGGCACGGTGCGAAAACGCGCTCACGGCGAAATCAAAACATTGTGCGCGGACATGCATGCAGACGCGCAGTCGGTCGCTGCGAACCCGAGCGATCGCTGCATCGAGGCTTCATCCTGTTATGCTCCATTTGGTTTTATACAGACAGCCCACTATAAGAACATATTTCACATAGTTTACTATCAGCGTTTGCCTACCTTTCGCACAAGAACCCGGTTCGGGAGTCTCCATCGCGGCGACCGCGCGCAGTGGCTTTCACTGTACGTAATCGGTAAAGAAATAGCGTCTGTAAACGATTCTATGCTTTGAGTTTGACCAAAATTATGATACCGACAGTCAAAAACTTCCCTCGTTTTGAGAGTATCTACACAAATGTGTTTTTACTGAGCGCCGTAAGCGAAACCTATAAGGAGCGCGCCGCGTGATCACTCATACTACGCCAGGGAGGCGCTTCCGACAGATGGCGACTCCGTAAGTCCTCGCCCCCAATACGCAGAATGTGCACCTAAGTTAGAATTCCCTTACCGTGTAGGATTTGTTGTTATATCCAGCGAATGACGAACGGCTGTCGTGTTTTCGCGGCGACGCGTGATGGCTGACAGACGATCACCCTTGATGGCCTTCGTTGCTGCTCGCTGGACGGATCACCTTTCACAGTGCTGTGTTCTTCCGCGATGTTGTGCGCGCGCGCGATGGGGCAACTCCGAGTGAAAAAGTAGAGCGCTGGCTCCGCGTTCCTTTGAACTGTGGCTGCCTGTTCGCTTAGAAGGAAAACGGTGTGTTCTTTGCTCAGCGTGCGTGAGTGATACATCGCCATGTTCGGGGCCAGCCTCCTACAGTTGAAGCAGAAGCTTACGCTACGTTTTGTTCTCTATGGCCGCAAGAGTAGAACGGGCATTCTACTCTCTCTTAGAAGGGCAGAGTGAAAAGCACTTTTCACTCTCTCTTTGCGAATGGAGTTAACAATGCATTTCAATCGACTCGACATTTTGCGAGAGTAAAACAACGCTTTGAAGAGTAATTTATCCCCTCCACTCCTGCGATACCATCCGTAGTCTTTAGGGTGTACAGACGACCGTACGCTGAAGACGTGCACACGCATATGTACTCCCTCCTCTCCCTCCTTGCTGCTTCTCAAAACCGTGCGCGTGCAAACAGAGTGAATCACACTCGCTCTGCAACTACTGTTCCAACGTCAGCTATAATAAAACTCATTATGATTTAAGTTTGGTGGTTCTTGAAGTCAAATGGCTATGTTTTTACCCACGCTGGCTGCGCGAGTGTGGTTAGTGTAGGAAGCCGTCGTTTTTTTTACTTGGTGTAGAAAAGTGTAGCTCCGCCTACGTACACAAAGCCATTTTTATAGCTATAATAGAACTGGCAGAACTTTCTAAATTAATCAACAAGCGTAAGACAGCGGACATCAGGAACTATAATATGGATAGAATTGAACATGCTCTCAGGAACGGAGGAAGCCTAAAAACAGTGAAGAAGAAACTAGGAATAGGCAAGAATCAGATGTGTGCGTTAAGAGACAAAGCGGCAATATCGTTACTAATATGGATGAGATAGTTCAAGTGGCTGAGGAATTCTATAGAGATTTATACAGTACCAATGGCACCCATTACGATAGTGGAAGAGAGAATAGCCTAGAGGAATTCGAAATCCCACAGGTAACGCCAGAAGACGTAAAGAAAGCCTTAGGAGCTATGCAAAGGGGGAAGGCAGCTGGGGAGGATCAGGTAACAGCAGATTTGTTGAAGGATGGTGGTCAGATTGTTCTAGAGAAACTGGCCACCCTGTATACGCAATGCCTCATAACCTCGAGCGTGCCGGAATCTTGGAAGAACGCTAACATAATCCTAATCCATAAGAAAGGGGACGCCAAAGACTTGAAAAATTATAGACCGATCAGCTTACTGTCCGTTGCGTACAAAGTATTTACTAAGGTAATCGTAAATAGAATCAGGAACACCTTAGACTTCTGTCAACCAAAGGACCAGGCAGGATTCCGTAAAGGCTACTCAACAATAGACCATATTCACACTATCAATCAAGTGATAGAGAAATGTGCAGAATATAACCAACCCTTATATATAGCTTTCATTGAATAAGAGAAAGCGTTTGATTCAGTCGAAACCTCAGCAGTCATGGAGGCATTACGGAATCAGGGTGTAGATGAGCCATATGTAAAAATACTGGAAGACATCTACAGCGGCTCCACAGCCACCGTAGTCCTCCACAAAGAAAGCAACAAAATCCCTATAAAGAAAGGCGTCAGGCAGGGAGATACGATATCTCCAATGCTATTCACAGCATGTTTACAGGAGGTATTCAGAGGCCTGGAGTGGGAAGAATTGGGCATAAAAGTTGATGGAGAATACCTCAGCAACTTGAGATTCGCTGATGATATTGCCTTGCTTAGTAACTCGGGAGACCAATTGCAATGCATGCTCACTGACCTGGAGAGGCAAAGCAGAAGGGTGGGTCTGAAAATTAATCTGCAGAAAACTAAAGTATTGTTTAACAGTCTCGGAAGAGAACAGCAGTTTACGATAGGTAGCGAAGCACTGGAAGTGGTAAGGGAATACATCTACTTAGGGCAGGTAGTGACCACGGATCCGGATCATGAGACTGAAATAGCCAGAAGAATAAGAATGGGTTGGGGTGCGTTTGGCAGGCATTCTCAAATCATGAACAGCAGGTTGCCACTATCTCTCAAAAGGAAAGTGTATAACAGCTGTGTGTTACCAGTACTCACATATGCGGCAGAAACCTGGAGGCTTACGAAAAGGGTTCTGCAGAAACTGAGGACGACGCAACGAGCTATGGAAAGAAGAATGATGGGTGTAACGTTAAGGGATAGGAAAAGAGCAGATTGGGTGAGGCAACAAACGCGGGTAAACGACATCTTAGTTGAAATCAAGAAAACGAAATGGGCATGGGCCGGACATGTAATGAGGAGGGAAGATAACCGATGGTCACTAAGGGTTACGAACTGGATTCCAAGGGAAGGGAAGCGTAGCAGGGGGCGGCAGAAAGTTAGGTGGGCGGATGACATTAAGACGTTTGCAGGGACAACATGGCCACAATTAGTACATGACCGGGGTAGTTGGAGAAGTATGGGAGAGGCCTTTGCCCTGCAGTGGGCGTAACTAGGCTGATGATGATGATGATGATGATGATGTAGCATGAAAATTGCACTCTCTACACTGCAGTTTCTATGAGTGCAGGACGCGGACGTCAAACAAGCAGGCTGGCGTTGCGAACGCGTGGCGCCATTTTGTCTGATACTGTCGGCGCTCATATAGCGACGATAGTGAATATTCGCTGCAAAGACACTAGCGAAGTGCTTGCGCGACCATGTGTCACAGAAGGGAGATGAGCTAGTCTTCCAAAAAAAAGTAAAATTATCTTACTCGCATATCGTTGGGACTGTTTAAGACTCCGCGCTGTCTTCGTGCACTGCACTGTTAAGCGAAATTACACCGTTTTGGTCGTATCTTGCCACACAACGATACCGTCATAGTCTTGCTTGCGTTTCCTTTCTTGAAAGCGCTGCGCCCGCTACTTTCCTGTCGAGAATGCTCTGTCATGTTGATAACGCGCATGCCGTTCGTGACTTGGAAGTACCAGGCTCGCTGCGGTTAAAGAACGGAAATGCGCAAGACAGATGACGAGTGCATTTTGTTGTGTGGCAAGATACGACCTAAATCTTGCTTATGAGTGTGCGCATTCGCGGTGGGTTTAGCTGCAGTTTGTCTAGATTTGTTGAAATGAAAATCGATCGCTCGCGTTTAGTTTAATGGTAGCGTGAGCTGGGCAGTGCTACGCTCATCCATGGCTTCTTCAGCCCGCGATGCCAGCGTGTGTGACGGGGATCACTGGTACTGCAAGGAGCGACGGTGAGCGGCTACGAGTAAAGCTCGATGTGACGCTCCCTTGGGTGTTGTCGCCTCTAACACTGGAATACGCAGCCGACAAGTGCGAAGTCAGGTGCTTTTCATCTGCTGATGCAGAAGACGACCCGCAGTCTGCTCTGATTGGCTGCTTCCCAGCGAGCCAAGTGCAGCACACGACGCCTCTGCCCTGCATTACACTCGTCTACACGAGTCTGCACGAAGTGAAAGTAAAAAGAAATAGCCCCAATTTTTCCTTTGCCGGGAGGACGCAAAACAAGTTGCTCCTGAAGTGTGACTTCACCGTCCATCCGTGGCCAAAACACTGCTTTAACGCACCATCAATGTTCCGACTAAGTGCCATAAACGCATTTTTCTAGAAGGGGCTACCCACTCAGAATAGTCGTTTGAAATTTGTAAACCCTCGGCCGATATTTTGAAATAGATGTGTTTTTAATTTTGCCCATTCAGTTACGGTTGTGCATTGCTGTGAAGGACCACAGATTGTGTCCAGAGTTCCCAGGTATGAGAATCAGCGTATGAAACACTTGTTTTACCAGTTTTGTAGTACGTGTAACCTATGTGGGATCCGTCTTGTTGTGTGCATAAGAATGCATTAGAAAAATCCAATCTATCGCAGTAACGTATGTCCTTGGGAGATGCGGCAGATTGCGGCAGTCCGGCAGATTACATATTTTCATGGCGCATTCTGCCCGAAAGCAGTTTTTCTCAGAATGCGCCTCCGAAACGAGTTCTCATAAACCTGTTACAAGTTCCTGTACCATTCGTCTGTCCATGTATTTTTTTTGTCCCCATATTTTTCTACATAGGCAAAAAAGAAAATAGGAAGAGCTGTAACAGTTAAAAACTTACCTTCTGGGTGAACTTCCAGAGATAATCACCGGGCGTACATCATACATATAACAGGAAGCTAGCTATAAATATGTGGTTTCTATTCAACAAAGAAAAAACACAGTTTGACAGGGTGTCTACCAAGTTTACATTTCGAAATTCCCCGAGATTTCCAGGTTTTTGCCGAGTGCCTTTGCGAAATTCCCTGAGTGGCACAGAACATTGTTTTATGACAAGACGGACTGAGAGAGTTTATTTGGTTTGGATGAGGGACACCTGCACCTCGGCGTCAGCCAACACTTTTTTGAGCTGAAGCTACTTCAAAGAAGCGGCGGCGCGCTTCATATTCCTTTCATTTCTCAATGCGTAAGCTCCTTTCTGTTCTCGTCCTCCTTCCCCCGCGCGTTCGCCCCACGGACCCTTTGAAGCATCCTCTTGGCCAGTTGCACAGTCAACATTCCATTTTTCGGACTGCCTAGGGGGGCCACGAGGACGTGCGAAAATTCGGGCAGTTCGAAAAAAAAATGAATGCATGGGCCGTATTCTGCAATGATCTACTTTGGCGATACTATCGCGTCGGCGATACCTCAGGAGCACGCTGATTGGTTGGTTAGGCGAAATCGGAAGACGTAGTTTATCCTATTTCGCTAAACCAACAATTAGCCAACACCTGAAGTCCAATTGTCGCCGAGGCGATAGTGTCGCCGAAGTGGATCGTTTCAAAACATGGCCCCATGTGTTTTACTGCCCTTAAGGGCTCACATTGCCACGCACATCTGAAAAAGCTGTGAAGGTCAAACAGTACACTTATTAGGCATATCGGTGCTCGTAGTGTGACAAGAGATGGCGGGTGCACGCGTGTATAATTAAGGAGTACATACTGTGTCCCGAGACAATTGCCCCTTCCCACGCTTGTTATGCTTCACCGCAATACTTTTACGTATGTTTCACCGCGTAACACTACTGTACTAAATCGAAGCTGGCTTTCGGGAACCGACATTATGCAACGCATTGTGCTTTCCGAGCTTCGAAGCCAATCGCAAGAACCAAAAAGGCGGAGTCAGAGCCATTGCTAACAGCGGCGAATTCTTTCAATGAAAAACACGGCACAGAACTGCAAGGAGCTTAATAGCGAAGGTCAAAGCAGCTAAGCCTAGCGTTGCCGCGATGGTGGCTGCACAGCTGCCAGCGAATCTGCGTGCGAGAGCGCCCGTTCGAGGCGACGAGGTAATCAATATGGCGGCGGTGGTGGCTTTGGTTAATGCCGTTTCGGACCTGCGGTCACGCCAAAAAGTCCGGAAAATCAGACGGTTAAGGGGTCTTGCGTTCGAAATTTCAAACGTTCTTATACATTGACTCCATGGGGTACGTGGTGGTGCCGCGAAGCCGTCCAAATTATCGGGCGTCCGGAAAGTCGGTCGTTGACTGTAAAGTGGCCACTCCTCAGACGAATGTCACGGCGTCAAAAACAATTCATTACGATTACTCTTTGTTACTCGAGCCAGCATTACTGCGACTTTCATTCCCTTTTAATAAAATTACGCTCATTTTCCCTGATAGAAGCACAAGTTCCCCGAGTATCCCTGAATATTCTCGACTATTCGGAATCCCTGAAAATTCCCGGTTTTCCTGGTTTTCCCGGTTGGTAGACGCTCTGGTTTGAACACAAGTATATAGCCGTACACAATGCCTACAAATTTTGACATACGTATTTCCAGCCTGAAAGACGACGGACGAATTATGATGTTTAAAAACTGTAGTTTCAAATGCCGCAGTCGTTAAACTGACACTCCGGAATTATTGAACTTGCACATAGAAACTACACTTTGCATCGTTTCCCGCAATGCCCAACGTATTACGTTCGATACACTGAATTTGATGACTAAAAACTGTGGTTTAGGCACTCGAAATCCAATGTAGAGTCTACTTTAGCGTTTTTGATATACTGGAGGAACTTTTCAGCTGGGGTATAGTTCACCAAATCAATTACTAATTAAGTAATTACCGTACTAATTAATTTTACTCAATCGTCATTCCACTGTTTAATTGCCATGGTAGCTTAATGGCTATAGTGTTGGGTTACTAAGCACGAGGTTGCAGAACCGAATCCCGGCCACGGCGGGCGCATTTCGATGGGGGCGAAATGCGAAAACACCCGTGTACTTGGATTTAGGTGCACGTTAAAGAACCCCAGATGGTGCAAATTTCCGGAGTCCCCCGCTACGGCGTGCCTCATAATCAGGAAGTGGTTTTGGCGCGTAAAACCCCATAATTTAATATTTTTTTTCAATTCCACTGTTCGTACCCATATATTCTCCATGGCCACAAATATATGTGAACAAACTTTCTTAATTCATTTTATGTGAAATGGTGTATGGACTATGTGTGCTCAAGAAGCGTATTCATTACATTGTATTTAAGTTCTATTTTCTTTTTATCTGAGCTCCCTACTTTTTTTTTTCTTGCTATGCTCTTGTTCTACTTTCAGGATTTCTTTGTCTGTTGGTATATATTGTTGATTTATTTCTTCAGTATTAATTTTGTGTACGACAATCTACTAAGTCGTAGTTCTAAAGTTGCAGCAGGAGTCATTGCTCCAAATTTTCCATTTGCCGTGCTTTCTTTGTTTATTTTTCTTAAGGGGAGGGCAGGCCTTGTACCATCTTCTGCCTCCTTTTTTCGTAGGTTGGTAGCCTATGAATCAGAATAAAGTCATTCTTCTTCTTCAGTAGCCTCTAACCAACGCTTTTCATCGCCCTTTTATGCCTTTCCAACAAGGAAATGCCTGACATTTATTATTACCCCATAACAAAGTTACCTTGTGCCGTATATACCCATCACCATAACATCGATCCTGTGCTAGCAGTGTTGGAAGATTTTAGCGCCCTTTGCGAATACTGACAGAATGCTAAGCAGTAAGGAATCCCGATTTGCAAGCATCGTGTCTTGACTTCGCTGCAATTAGACCACGTCGTATCACACAGCCTTCGTTCCTGTAATCATATTTAATTCTTTCTTGCCGTAGAGTACAAAGCAGCACAATGTCATGTGGGGAAATAACACGACAGCAGAGCACGTCAATTTAATAGCCTTTTTATTTGTTGACCGCTTACAAATGACCGGGATAACAGAACACGCGGTTAAAAACACAAACACATGCGATAAAAAACATGGATTTCGTTGAACTCACCGGTTCATCCAAACTTTTTTTTTCAGCATTCCGAACGTGGAAAAATGGCGTAACGCTTGAGAACACTTCTCTTCACCTGGACTATGAAACGCTACTTTAGGCAGTGTGCATCTCATCTGGCGCGTTTAACACTCGAAGTACTCTACTAACACACTCCTCTTCACCTTATACAAACGGCGGCACTAGCTGTTAAAAAGAGAATCCCAGTACCTGAGGACTCATTAAAATGCGCAGTAAATGTGCGTTTCTCCAGCAGTAATAGGTACTGAAACATTTCGGACTATTGCTCCAATCCGCAAAGCGTGACGTCACGGATGCGGGAATGACCTGTCATCATATTGTGTGGAGGCAATAGTTATCTTGCTGCCCCCACTACCTGACGTGCTCGAACGAGTTTCTGGGCACAATAACCGCAGTCACGACAAGTGGCCAGTGTTAAGAGTACTCCTGAAAAGCAAGGTGAGCAAGAGCTCTAAGGCAACTCTTTAAAAAGAGTTCTGTGGGATATTATAATTCAAAGCGGCGCGTAGTAAAAAAAAAAAGCAGCTGGTAAGTACGGCACGCTCGTGTTATTTTTTCAGCAGTAAAGCTCGCACTATTGTCGCTCGTCACACCGAACCACAGCACCCTGTTCGTTTGCAAACTCTCTGTCACCTGCCCAATCAATTCTGAGTGTAGGTTTTTTGACGCTGCATTAGTCGGTTGCCCTTCTAAGCCTCCAATGACCTACAGCCCACAAACAAGATGCGTCTAGCGTTGCACGCGGTCACATGATTTGTGGCCCCACGCGCTACTGCTAAAAAATGTTTAAGTGGAACAACGCGGACATCTAGTATGACAGCCCCTTGGACAGGACGACCGCTTCTTGCACGACTGGAACCGCCCGGCTCATCCGAGTAAGGCTCTGGTGGCACGCTGCCTCTCCTCAGCAACACGCCAGTGCAATCCAGAAGCGGCGAAAACAGCAGCCGAAATAGATTGTCATGCGCATTTGAAACCCTCCGCCAACAGCACCCGTATCGTGAAACATTTTTAAATAACAGCAACATCCGCTTGCACCAACCGCTACTTGTCGCTTGGGTGAGAGTTCGAACTGACCCTTCTTGATCAAAGCTGTGGACACTTTGTCAACATTATTTCGCGTGCTTTCGCTGGTATTTGACGCATTGAACACTGCGTCTCACAACGTGGCAGAATTGGAGAAGAAACTAAAATCGAAAGCTCGACGTACGCCACACCACCCAAATGTCACAGAAGAGCTTTGGCGCGGAGATTCCTGTTCCGTCACGGATGACGATAAACCAAACATTGCGATGTGATCTGCTGCCCGTCAAGATGCAAATGGCGCACGCGTTTACTGTTACCCTGTCTATCGCAAGGTTACTGTGGCACTACATTCGAGGCACGCTGTAGAAGGACGGAGGAATACGATGTGACACTTTTTTCCTGCCTTAATGAAGCAGACAGAATGTTTGCTGACAGCCTTTATATTTATGTTTCTGCGTCAATTAATTTCATGATGAAAGTTTAACGACTGCCACAAAGCAAAAATTAGGAAATCGATAGCCACAATAAAGACAGTGTCTCCTTTAACACATTTGTAGTCATGGTGTCAGAGCGGCGGTGCTTAAAATAGAGGACCTTCGCTTCGTTTATACGAAGGCGTTACTCCAGGATACTGCAGCAAACAGAGCTGAATGCTTTTGTTGTTGTTGTTGTTGTTGTTGGTTGGTTTTTGCTGCTGCTTACATTCCTCTTCACTGCCCTTATGATGGAAACGTCTCCATGAAGAAACGCCAGTGCGTTTATGCTTAAAGCTGTTGACCCGACAAACCAGCGATAGGGAAAGCTGCCGCATTCGCGAGAGAATGTCGTAATTGTAATGTCGTAATCGCCAGAAAATTGTTTATTAAGGCACTTTGCTTGATGACCTCTTAGATGTTACTACGATTCGATGTCGCTACTCAAACTGACACCAATGGAAGCGCCTTTGTACATTCTCTCCGTACGCGACGACGAAAGTTGCGGTAAGGACTCCGCCACGTAAGGACTCCAAAAATGCCACTGTACAATGATAAGTGGTGGCATTCCTGTTTATATAATGTTGCCAGTCTTACTCGACGCCTGTCCCGCCAAAAAGCATACAGCGGTAAACTGTTCCAAAGGCGTCGACATAAAGAAAAGGGGATGCCATAGAGGCAGACTTAAACTAACGATATGTGCTCTCCTGCAGAGACATCATTACAATGCGATGTCTCGGCATTGCTGGATCCAAGTACAGCGTTCGAATTCTAAGAAATGCTTTCCTTGGAGAAAAAGAAAAAGGGGAGGGGGGTGCTCACTTCCTGCACAAATCCGTCTCACACCGACACTCAAACGCGAGCTTTCAACGCGATGGGCGCAATCCGGAAAGCACCGCGTCGAGGCCAAAAGGACCAACGACTATGCATGTGTTTATGTCGAAGACCCTGCCACTACATGGATGGTTTCCAGGGCCTTTACACGAGAACTGCTCGGAAGAGACCGGCGCGCGGTGCACCAGCAGCCAACCAAGAAGCCTTCGATGCGCTTCCTCAGTCAGCGACGCATGCCCTTGCCATCTCTGAAGCGTTGGCAAACATGGCCCCGGATGACATAGTAAATCGAACCCTCACGGACAGTCTGGGCCTGTTCCCATCTGCACGTAGACGTGCTCCGGCTAAAATTTGGGTAAGAGTGGTTACGGGCCACAGCTTCGTGTCAGAGTAAGGAGCAGCTGCGGCGCAGCGACTTCCTGGACGGCCTGAGCCTCCGGTGGAGGCTGATGGTGTTGCCGTCTCTGTGAGCCTGCGAGGGTTTCAGCAGGTGGCCGTTGCGGAGATTGTTGGTCATCGGGTCTGCAAAAACGCAAAAGAAAGAAGAAAGGCGTTGAAGATGTCGCCATCCTAGTTGCTACTCCCCCTGAAGGGAGACTAAATGAAAATATTAAGTCGAGCCATATTGAAAGATTAGGCATCTGTAATAATGGCTACGTCGTTTGTCGCTACAACTGAGCGTTGTTAAGCGAGACAATGACGAAAATTGAAAATTGGAGTGTCACAACCTATTTTGGACTACGAAATCTCTCGCGTGACGTCAGCACTGGCTGGCTGATGGAGAGCGGTAGAAAGGAGGATCAAGAGGGGATGGCGTCAACTCGTCAGTTTTGGATGCGGACGATTCGAATTGAGGAGCAGAAGCGGCACCTCTGGAAGCAATATGCGATATGCGAAATTCCGTAAGCAGACTTCTCCACACACCTAGTTTGACCTAAACACAACGGTGGACTTCGGGTCAGAATCATAATTATAAGGTGTCAACATGCGAGCTGCTGACACCATACCTGCTGCTTTCCCACCCTCGCACCATCTAAGCTTTGAAAACGCGCGGCTAAGGCTTAACAGCGATACTATAGCTGGAACGCGGCTATCTTGGGTAGGGCAAGTTAGGTGTGTGAGAAAGCCTGTTCACGGAATGTAGCGTATCCCCTATTTTCTGCGCAACAACGTCACGTATTGGCGCACAGAAAAGGATGATAGACTTCTAGGCAAATAATCTGCTTATCTAGCTCGGCTTAACATTTTCCTTTAATGCGCCTTTAAGTACCCAAGCATGTGTACCAACACCATGCACTTGTTCGAATATGATGCGACAATGAGCTAATGCGAGGGGGTAATTTTCAGCACAGATGCACACACGCGGACGCACAAATAAAGAGACAATGATTAAAAAGGCAAATCTAAAGCAGCCTTGCAACCTAGATGACGCGAAGCTTGCTTGTGCTAGCGAGGTAGCAGCAGCAGCGGATGGCACTGGCCTCGTAGCCCGCGGCGATTCCTTTTGTCGGCGTCGCGAGGACGAAGGCAATGTATGATGCTTGTGGTGAGAAGAAACGTTGACGAGATGCGTATGCACAGAGATGCACGACACATGTCTGAATACGTTTAACGCCCCTCACCCACACACACTGCCGGGCATTCGCTACCAATGGACACACAGCTCCAGTGACCCAAGTTGCCTACCGGGCCACGCATCCGTCAGCGGCGAGTCGACTATCCAGGAGCAAACCCGGTGGCCCAAGTTGTCTATACATATCCACAAATACACCCTGCGAGGAAGCTACGAGAAACGCCAAATCTCTTGGAGGAAGCAATGAATGCTTCGCTTTAAATTATGGGGTATTACGTCCCAAAAGCACGATTCGATTATGACGCGCGCCGTAGAGGGGAACTCCGGAATAATTTGGACCAACTCGTGTTCTCTAACGGACACTTAAATCTAAGTACACGGGTGTTTTCGCACTTCAACCCCATCGAAATGCGGCTGCCGTGGCCTGGGACTGCCTTGCTTTAAAATGATGAAAGTTACGGAGGTCGTCTGGACGACCGTCCGCTTTGACACTTCACACTGGTAGTAAGACGGAAAGGGAAAAAGAAGTAGAGAGCGAACACAGTGTCCACGCTTGAGGATGAAAATGTTAATTCAGACCGTTCTGTTTCGATAGCTGCTGTAGCGTTCAAATTGCTTTTCTGTTATCTTTACCGTAGCTACTGGATCAGAATGTGGTACCTTAGCTCAGTGAGCCATATTATATATCCTAGGAGCCATCTTTTTACAGCGCCTCTTCTAAGAATGGACAGGCGAAAGTCCACGTTTAGAAGTGTTGCTGCAAAAATATGGGTTGGTACCAAATCGGCAAATGTACAATCCTGTTTTATTTGGGTTCTCCGAGCAGCGTAGTGCGCCTGCGCGAGACTGTTTGCGCATGCGCAGTCGAGGCCCATTACGGTAATTCATGCCGTAATGCCCATCACGCTCTTCAAAGGCCCCGTGCGAAAGACCACTCTTTTGAAGGTTGTCCACCATCGCTTTTCTTTCTGTGTTGAATTGGGGCATAGCCAAATTACATGTTCAATGTCGCCGATATCACTACAGAAGGTGCAGAGCGGGGAAGTGCATCGTCGAGTCTTTAATAATCAAGCCGCGGTGTACGCGGAGTCGGTTCTTATGCGGTACAACAACATTGCTTCTTCTCGAGTAAGTCCATGGAACACACAGGCTTGACGCGGAGTCCTGCGGATCGCTCTAAAGTGATTGTGGATTGCATTCTTTGAGTTCTGAAAATGTTTGGCGGTCTCACTTTTGGTTGAACACCTGTCAGTGTTATACGTGCAAGAACACCAGCTTTTTCGTTTCCTTTAATTCCTACGTGGGGTTTCATCCATTGTAATTTTACGTTAAATCCCTTGCTCATTAGTTTATTAATCAGTGCCAGAGATTTCCTTGTAAACTTCTCTCGAAGTAGGCCACGATGTAATCGTTGTAACGCTGAGTCCGTCAACACCACAACATCTCGCGCAGAATAGGCCCGTATTTTCAGAAAGCCGAGGTAATTGCGGTGCTTTCTATTGTAGTAGACATAACTACGCGATCCAGCGACCAGACCATGTCACATCGAGGAAGGGTATGTAGAATGCCGCTGCACAGCTTTCTGTTTATGCACACACAGGCCCGTCTGTGTAAACTTGTAGGTGGCTTTGAAATGCTGTGTTCAAGTGGTCCAGTACAAGAAACTTTGCTTCGGCAGTTCGAATGGTTCCTTTCGCCGGTAGCTGGGGTACGCTGTGGCTGCAGGTAACGCCCAAAAAGTACCATGGCGGGTCGACACGACTCCGTTTAGGTCATTCCAGTCCTAAAAATCGGAAGGTATTCTGCGCTGCATCAAAATTGGAGCGAGTTCTTGCTTTTTGCTGCCAGAAAAGCGCCGTGAATGCGAGGGACTAAACCAGGCTTAATAGCTGCGTCAACAAGGCCTGAGATGCCAAAAGGCAGAGTGGAAGAGACTCTGCTTCGTTAGTAACCTTCTTGTTTAAAGCCAACCAGGGAACTCCCATCGCCAAGCGAAGTCGTTTTCTATGTACTTTCTGCAAGCGCTCGAATCGACTCGGTGATGGAGATATCAGTGCCAGCTGATAGAGAACGCGGCTGGTTATCGCTGAAGCATTTACTTTCAGCATGCACACAGAATTGTTTCTTCAACGTACACTTGCCGTGCGATGAAGTGCGTTGACGCTTTGCACTGATGCAGCAACAGCACTTTCAACCGCGCTTCACCACAGTAGTTTGCTGTAGATGGTAACACCCATGAAACGAACACTAGTTGCACGACAAACTGGATGGCCTCCTTATATTCAGCGTCAAGCATGTAGACTTTCGCCTTTCTCCCGGGAAAAGCATGAGAGCAGATTTTTCCTCTCATAACGATAGGCCAATCATCGATAAGTAGCGTTCAATGATGGAGGTTCCGCCCTGGGCTATACGAGCCAACCGTTCGTGTTGGTACACTGGGATCCAAATGAAGATGTCATCTGGGTAGATGGACACTTTTATTGCCGTCAAACCTACTTTCATTTCGACTTAAAGGCTGGCCATGGCAACGTTCAAAAGCACGGGAGATAGACAGGAGACTTCTTTGTGGGACGCCAAGAGAAATGTGTCGCTTTTCGTTCATTATATTCCCGAGCTTAACCCGAACCCATCAATCTCTGAGAAATTCATGTACGAATCGAAGAGAACTTCCAGAGACGCCCATGGCTTGGAGTCCGCTGATGATGCTTGCATGAAGCACACAGTCGTATGCTTCGGCAACTTCCGTGAAGATGGTCGAAAGATCGTGGACGCGATCGTGCTCAACGCGGCTTCATAAGTCCAAGACACTGTCCTGGGCACTCAAACGGGGACGAAACCCGGTCATACACGATGACAGTCTACTTACTTGCTGGAGATATTAAGTTAACCTCGTACAAATTCGTCTTTCCATCAACTTTGATACACATGATGCCAGTGAACTGGCCGACATGAGGCACGGGTTGCCCGATGCTTTCCAGACTTCAGCACTGGCACCACCCATGCTGTCTTCCATCATTGTGGAATCTCTCATATGCTCCAGGCGTGATAAAATATGTCCAGGAGGGCGCGTTTTCGTTCGTATGGCAGGTTTGTCAGCATATGATTGCTGATAAAATCGGGATCCTGATCACAGCGTCTTCTTAATTTGCTAAGCACCGAACCCAACTCACGAAAGGAGAAGGACGTATCCATCGTATGGAATGATTGAGATCATAGAGAGTTCACCTCTCCTATTGATCAGTCGAATGTGCTTACATCTGCGAAATCTTCTGAAAGGGCTTGTAAATATTTTCCTTGCTTTAAAGCAAGTGCTTCGAACGGCCTGTGCGGGCGAATCTTTCCGGAAAGGCCATTGACTACTCCCCATGTCCTTGTCATGAGAGTGAACGCCGATAATCTCTCACAGAAGGCAGCCCACTGAACTCTTCTTAATCTTTACGTGCGGCGACGGATGACAGCATTTATGCTGTTATATTCTGTTTTTGCAGATGAATTTCCATTTTTTATCATTAGTCTCCGCTCCGCTCTCCTGCACGCTGCGTAGAGGTTCGTTAGTTTCAAGTCACGAGTAGGGAAGTGATATGGCAGTTTAAACACTGAAGTAGTCATTCTCTTGCTCCGCAACATATCTGCGAACAACTTGCCAAGGGATTCATCCAACGCTTCTCATATGTGTCCCAGCGTGCCACAGCACCGACTTGTCGAGCAGCAGTCTGAAATCCGGTGATGTTGGCGAATAGCAGGAAATGGTCCCTGCCCATCCTGTCTGGGGCAATTGTCGATGATGCCGAAAGGTATGTAGAATGTAACACCAGGTATATTGCACTCCATGAATCTGGTGGCCTGAAGAAAGTTGGCTGGCATCATTCGCCACACCTAAGTCAGCAGTATCCGCGGCTGCTGAAAGTTCCTTGTCTCGAAAAATCTACAATGTTAACTCCCCAGAACGAATGGTGGGAGTTAATACAGCCACAAATTATTCTAGGAGGGGGGGGGGGGGGGTGGCAACGAATGCATATGTCCTTTATGAATGCCTCCGCAAAGACCCTCCTTCGTGGACTTGTGTACACTGTTACTACACTGAGTTTTCGGTTCCCCAGACACACCCTTAAAGTGGCGACTTCCAAGAAGGTAGAACGAAGGTCTTGCACTGATAAGGCGACATGAGGTATTTCTCCCCTGATGTATATCATGGCACTTCCTTTTGCAAATCAGGGTATGCTGGAATTGCCATGTGTGATGTACCTCGAGATCGCCCTTCGACAAAGCAGACCAGCCCCAAAGAGGGCTGAAACTGGTAGAGGTCTTGTAGGGAAAAGGTTATATTCGCAGAGACGCTGTAATATATCGGCACAGTTCCAATGCATTATTAAGGGCACTTTTGAACGATGGAAAGGACCAAGTGGGGCGAGAAATTGCCATTACTCTACTAAGCGTATGCGGAAGTGGGGCAGAGCAGGGTGTCGAAACGAATTTTTTTTGTCGTTTTAGTTTCGTTCCACTAAAAAAAGTTCTATTCCGGTTCTGCTCCGGAATGAAAAAGAAACGCCCGTAACGGTTCATAACGGTCTTGGTTCGCTCGCAAAATTTTTCGAAGCAAAGCAACAATGCAAACAGTATTTATTTTCCTCAGTAAGTTCACTACGAATTCGAAGATCATGCTCAGTGCCTTAAGTCAGGGCACTGAGCATGACCTCAGAAGCAGCCCGTCATCCAGTGTACTCGCCGAAATCCTAGACTGCTGCTCCGATAAAACGAACTTAAACGAATATAAACGAATGATGAAATTTGGACAAGAAAGCGTTGCACCCTTATCAGACGAAACGATAAGCTCTTCAGCGCGCAAGCCCCAGGTTTTGCTACGATGCCTATCACCAAGTGCGCCGAGCGGCACGCTTAGATTAGTGGAGCGCCAGACAGATACATCGCTCGCACTATCCTTGCCTGAGATACGCGC
The DNA here is from genome assembly GCF_038994185.2 of Dermacentor albipictus. NCBI lineage: Eukaryota > Metazoa > Arthropoda > Arachnida > Ixodida > Ixodidae > Dermacentor > Dermacentor albipictus. Next base: position 87,049,110 of record NC_091826.1, on the reverse strand, counting down.
TAATGTTGACGTTGCCTGACATCGGTTGTATCGCATTGCCGACATTCCTCTTAAACCTAAAAACGATCAAACATTTCGTTTTCACTCCGAAATAAAATAATAAATACCTTTTCGGTTATGTTTTCGCTCGAGTAAAAAAAATATTGCCTTTTTTCTCGTTTTTGTTTTCGTTTCATTCCGACACAATGGAGCAGACTAAATAGCCAGCACTGATTCCAGCATACCCTTCGTTGAACTCTCAGGCACCTTCGCGAACTGTGAGAGTAGCGCTGTGAACAAAGCGTGTATCACATGCTGACAGTTTTTCTGCTGACTGCTTCCCACCGGTACTTGCGGTCGATTCAATGCGGACGCATAGGCGCGTTTTTCCGACTCTTTTAGAACAGCGGCGTTGACCATTTGCGTTGGCTCGATAACTCTTTTTTTTTCGGTTTGAGACGCGGGAAATTATATGCGTAGGGTGTTTTCCAAGCCACTTAATTGTGGCGCGCTGGACATCTTCGTGTTCGATGATGCGCTTGCATCCTTCGGATCCAAGACAAAAATATCAATCCTACGCTGAGCAGCTTGTCCGAGCAAGACATCAGCCGTAACTGGCTGGGTGGTCGCCGCTGTAGTTAGCACACACAACTTTTTTTACTTGCACACGTCTAAAGGTCATGAGGCACACCGCGCAGCGCTTCCATCTCTGTTCCCCACGACAGTACTCAGCTACATGTCCGAAGCGCTGGCACTTATAACAGCGAGAAGGTGTCTCCACGTAGTCGACAAACTCGTGTCTGGTAAAAAACCGTGGTTAGATAACCTTCTCCGGGCGTTCAGAACTTCGAGCAAATGTGAGAACCACAGAGTCAGTGCGCCTGAACTCCCATTCAGATGATGAGTATTGGATCCTACGGATGATTATTCTCGCATGCAATACTCCCTGAGGTCTCAGGTAGTTGAGCAGCTCTTCACACAATTACCATTTTGGGACTTATACTCCCTGTGCTGTGAAAGGGCTCTCGACTCGGGCTCCACCGAGGATCGTTTCAATCTCAGAGTATAGGATCATACCGTTCGCCTGCCCTAGATAAATCAGCTCTTTCGGATGCTGGAGTGATTAGCACTGACATTCCCAGCGTCCTGTCCTTACGATGGCTCACAATTTGGAAGCCGCCCTTTTCCATATCTAGGTCTGAAACGTTCGCCTCGTCGTAGTTCCCCGTGTTGACTCGTCCTAGGATCGTTTAAATCTCAGAGTATAGGACAATAGGGTTCACCTGCCCTAAATCAGGTATTTCGGATGCTAGAGTGATTAGCACTGGAATTCCCAGCGTCCTGTCCTTACGACTGTTCACAACTTGGAAGCCATCCTTTCCCATATCTAGGTTTGAAAGTTTTGCCTCGTCGTGGTCCCCTTATTGACTCGTCCTAGGATCGTTTAAATCTCAGAGTAAAGGACAATAGGGCTCACCTGCCCTAAATCAGGTCTTTCGGATACTAGAGTGATTAGCACTCGAATTCCCAGCGTCCTGTCCTTACGACTGCTCACAACTTGGAAGCCGCCCTCTCCCATATCTAGGTCTGAAAGGTTTGCGTCGTCGTGGTCCCCTTGTTGATTCCATCCTCAGATTCCCCAGAATCTTCTCGCTTGCAGTCACGCAGGCTTGTACGAACCAGCTGGCGTTTGTTACCCGGTGTCACCCCTTGGGAGGTCATGGCAGAGTGCTTGTCGATGCCAGCTTGGGTCATTGTGGCAGCTTTTGAGGCGGCGGGTGGCGCAGCGTCCGCGGTCTCCGGTACGGAAGGTATCTTTTCGAGTCGTCCGATGTCTCGAACAGTTCCGTCAGTAAAATGACCGGAAACTGACGGTAAATGCAAGCAGCGCTACTGAGGCTGGCATGCAGCGGGTTCCTGGTCTTTTTCCACCGAAGCACCAATAATTCGCAGTTATTAGTGTGACTAGTCTGCCTGACTGATTTGATATGCGTTGCACCACATCTAAGTTCCCCTAGAAAAGTGTACTGAACCATAAAATGGATGTAACTTTTTGACAGGATTACAGCTCTGCCCGCAGCCTAGTGACGTAGCGACGTAGCGAGCGTGGAATAAGTCCTCGGGACTTGCAGGTCAGGTTGAAGTTAAGATCATTTTTTATTTCTTTTTACCCTTCTTCATGATGCCTCCCGACCAGACGGGCTTCCGTCAAAACCTCGACTTCATTAATCTTCGCCGGGCGTATGGCCAGCCAGTCATCACCGAGATTCGCCAGTACATTTCAGTGACAAGCAGAACTTCTGCTTCAAAAATCATCTTAACTTCAACCTGACCTGCGAGTCCCGAAGACTTATTCCACGCTCGCTACGTCTCAACAGGCCTGTACGTTCAAGTTTTGGTTTCAGCGTGGTTTCCAAGGCGGAAAAACTTCTTTTACAAGCCAGGATCTTGGAATGCAGACAGTCAGTGAGGAACCTACAAAATGAAGCTTTCTTCGCGCGCCGTCGCCTTGAGCACCGGGTCCCAGACGAGTTCGCAAGCATTCAACTACACGCAAATTTCAAGGCCAGGCTACAAACCCGTCGTACGCAGGACTCACGAAAGAAAACTTGCTTGACTGTCGCCACCCGCTGATGTCTTGCACAGAAACGTTGCCGCGTCCGCCGTGCACAATCTTTCGTCGCACAAGCCCAATTCGGCAGAACTCGCAGTCCTGAGCCTGGGCTTGAACTTCAACCTTGGACCGCAGAAGGATGCGAAAAGGTTGATCTGTGCGGTAGAAAATGCTATCAGCCAAATTGAACCTTCAAAGAGGGAGGAGGCACGAACCCGCACCACAGGCATTCTCTCGCGGCTTCGCGCACACCCTTCCGTCTCCCCGCTTTCAGCGGAAGAAAACAAGGCGATCAAAGACCTTCGCTCAAACCAAAATCTCGTCATCCTCCCGGCTGACAAAGGCAACGCCACGGTGCTACTCAATAGGACTGACTACCGTGACAAGATGTTGTCACTCCTTGCGGACGAGGCAACGTACAGTCGTCCGAAGAAGGATCCCACGCTGAAGATACAGAGGGAGCTACAGAAGCTTCTTACGGATGTGTTCCGGTTTGTAGATCCAAGGCACAAAGGGTTGTACTTCTCCCTTCTGTGCACTAACGGTTCGGCGCCGGCGCTCTACGGTTTGCCAAAACTACATAAACCTAACGTCCCGATGCGACCAATTGTTGATTTTACTCGCTCTCCGCTTCATAAACTGTCCAAATACCTTCATAAGGTTCTTTCCCCTCTCGTTGGTAGAGGCAGCACGCACGTTCACCATTCTGAAGACTTCATAAACAAGGTTCGTCATTTTACTCCCGACGATCAAGAAGCGCGTGTCTCGTTCGACGTCGTGTCGCTTTTTACAAGCGTTCCTATTCGACTCGCCGCGGAAACTTGCACCGCCGCTCTGCACGATGACCCTACCCTACCAGAAAGGACGCCCATCGACGTTCCTGACTTGAAGAGGCTCCTCCTGTTCTGCCTGGAGAACACCTACTTCACTTTTGAAGGCACCTTCTACTGGCAAGTGCACGGGACACCGATGGGTGCATCCATTTCGGTAACTACTGCAAATTTAACTATGGCATGGTTTGAGCGTCGAGCACTCGCCTCTTTCAACTCGCCGCCCAGAGTGTTCCTACGTTACGTAGACGATGTGTTCTGCATAATTCAGCGAGAAGAAATTCCCTCATTTTTGTCACATTTGAACAGTATTGAAGCGTTGTAGGGGTTGGGGGACGGACGTTGGGATGAAAACCCACAAACTTGGGAGGATTTATTCTACATTATGTACAGGGAGGTGAGCGTCAATTATCAGTCGTACAGACATTACGGGCCGGCAGCAACTCGGACGCTGCGGCCCGCGGCAAGAAGTTCGAGAGAGGTGAATCAGGGAATCAGGGAATGTCCCAGAATGCTCAGGTCTCTCTGGAAGGCTTCTTATAAACCCTTCGCGCACTGTAAGTCACGTCATGTTTGACCAATAGGAGAGTCCGCTCCGATGACGCCACTTTCAGCCAATGGTAGGCGCCCGTGTCGCGGTGTCACACCTGGCGGCTTTCTGCGGTCTTGCCTCGCAGACTGGCAATGCACTTCGAACGAGGAGAAGGGGAGGGCTGCTCATGCTCCATTGTCGGAGGCCCACCTGCTAATCCCGGCGGCGCACTTGTTGCCTTAAACTTGTTTGCTCGGCCGCTTCTCTGGAATGCACTTTCCTGCTTCTGCATTCCTCAATTAGCTGTGCTGCCATCCGATGTGGTCTGGGGAACTCGAAGTAATCGCAGGAAACAGCTCCATATCTAACAGCTCGTCCTCGCCCGGTTGTTCTGAATGGCCGGTGAACTCAATTCGCTGGCCATGAGGAACGCTGATAGAAGCTGCAGGGTACTGGAGTCGAGCCACGTTTGACGAACTTCGGGATCCTTGGCCCTGGAGAACAGACGTCAAACAAACAAAACAACACAGCGCTGCCCCACGTGTAAGCGCAGGCTCTTCACCCCTGACTCGCCAGGCTATTACTGAGTCAAAATCAACCCTGATCTTTTAGTTCCCCAATTTTGACTAAACAGTTGTAACCACCCTTCCAAACAGCTATGCATTTCTCCTCGATTGCCGACAAGACCAGAGTACTATTGTTGTTGCAAAACAAAAGGGTCGTTGACGATGCAAACAACAAATGAAAACAGCCGAACATAACTTAAGTGGCCTAACTACACGAACAGCATGTTTCCAATCTATCGCAGTGGCGTACTTATCGCACGTAATGGTGCCACTGGACAATCTGGTCAACCTCACAAGTACGTAATCACAAGCGCACTAGCCTTGTGGTCACTAAACAAAACGCGTACTTGCGTTGCAGGCAAACTTTTCATTTACGCTTACTCACGTTTCTTCCCTGAAAGTCCTACAGGACACGTGACGTAAACGAACAATTAAACTCGCGGGACTTACACACTCCGCAGAACTCTTAAAATGATGCGTCTTCTACTAACTCTTTCCACGCACGTTCACTAAAGAAGTCAGAATACGGCTGCCCTCAACACACACTAGCAACCCAGTCATAAATCTGCTTCCTTCCGTCCACACAGGACACGCGCTAAAGGAACTAAGAACGCCTCTCAGTGCAACTCAGGCACTCACTGAAAATCTACGCGCTTAACCTTAGAAAATTCAACACTTAAAAAGAAAGAAGGTTAAATAAAACACGCGCTTTACGATAGGCCTCTCAACGATAACCTTGACCTTCAGGTTACTCACACACACAAAAAAAAGCCTATCTACTTATTAATGAGCATCTCGCGAGACTACATGTTTACATAAACCTCATCTTTCAAATCACGAAGCTTCTCAAACGAAAACACAAACAAAGCTCAAACCTTACACATTGAAAGAAATCCTAGTCTCAAATCGCGAAAAACTTTCCGATGCTCAAAATAAAAAAAACAAGACACTCCATTTCTACGGAAGGGCTCTTCGCCTCCCTTTCCAAACGCTTATGTCTGACTCATACTCTGAGCCGTCCTCGCGGTCGTCGCGGCTTGAAAGCTACTCTGGCTGCCGAGAGACAACAAAAGGGCTGACTAACTATCAGCTCCCCCAAGACGTTACGGTCTACTGCCAATTTGCGTCCCCGCGCCCCGCTTTCAACACGAACTCGATTGACCGCGTCGCTACTCCCCACCTGGTCTCGTCCTGCCACCTTGCGTTTCTTCGAACTGCACGCTGAGCTATGAAAAGAACTACGGAACGACGAGGAGATTAACAGCCTCGTGCCCTCTGTCCGCGTCCGTGCAGAACATTCTTCGCGGTCCCCCTTTGACCGGTGGCTCGAACGTTCTGGATGCGTCAACATCGTCCTAGACGACCGCACCTTTTTCCTCGCGCCCTGCCCTTTCGGGTTTCTCGCCAACTTTGGCGGCGCTACAAAAGTTACCGTCTTTCGGTCTTTACCGCGCTTCTTTTTACGGCGCTTTCTCTTTGCACTCGCTTTCATGTCGCCTCGTGCCTCGTGCTGGCCGGTACACATTTCGTCGGCCCGGATCGGTCTCTTACCCGCACAGTCTGAGTGATTTACATTTAAATCTACACTCTCTTTGCCTCGAATGGCGGACAGCTCAACCGACTCTGGCACAATGCAGCAGGCTTTACTCGAGTAAGACAACTCGCACTCTTGCGAACTGCCCTCTACTACATTGCCCAGCTCACGCTGTGAATCGGCACACAGCCCGTCGGTATCGATCGCTGTCTCACGCGCACAGTCCGAATGATTAATAAGTGAATCATCCCTCTCTAGGCTACCTAGACTGGCGGAGAGCCGCACCGATCCCTGAACAATGCAGTTGTTCTCTCGTGGACTACGGAGCTCGCCATCCCGAGAACTACTCTCAACTGCATCGCTCAGTTCGCACTTCACTTCTGCACGCACAGGCTCTACATGGGTGCTCGCTTCTGTCGGGTCAGAAGTACCCTTTTTTCCGCTAGCAACCTCGCTAACATTACCAGCGACGCACACACGCGGTAACTGTGCCAATTTGTTCGCAGCTGGCCTAGCTGTCTCTACAGTCATCTGTTGGCACAGCACCTCGTCGCTCTCCTTGCGGCCTTTAACGGCCTCTGTTGCCGCTAAGGCATCGTTAGCAGCTAGCCCTTTCCCTTCACTTATGACTCTGCAGCTAATCTCACAGGCACTACTCTTCTCATTGGCTTTTGGCGAAAATCTGCTAGATGCTTCCTCATACTTTCGCTCTGTACTATCTACAGAATTCTCAGACAGCCGTTGTCTCTGTGCCATTAACTGATCACAATACTGTATCTCTTTGATCAGTGCTGCCTTCTCTCTCGCATACTTTTCCTCTCGCTCACGTTCGCGTTCATTCTCACGTCCGTGACGCTCACATCTAAGAGTAAGTTCTTGAAGCTCCTGCTTCCGTTCATTCTCGCGTTCTTCACGCTGACGCTCACTCCTAAGCTCACGACGCTCTCGCAAACGTACACGACGCACACGCTCCCGTGGCTCCTGTATCACTTCCCAAGCAAGCTCAATGCTTTTATCATCATTGCCACTATCTTCAATCGCCTTTATGATAGCTGGCGTTTTCATCCGTTCGTCCGCCTCAACTCCCAAATCGTCGCACACCAACAACAAGTCTAACCTCGTCAACCTTCTAAGATCCATGGCAGCTGCCCCGACAGGTGGTTAAAACTGTTTTCCTTACTTAATTTGTGCAAACACACAATGCATCAAACTCCCGATTCCCAGAACTATCAAAATTGAACACACAACCTTTGAGTCTGGCGAATCATAAGGAAAAAAACCACGCGCTCACTTACGGTTACAGCACCCTGCCATCCGGTTCGCTCGTCCGCTGTTGCCGGTTCCTCCGGACTCCCTGGGTCGAAGGCTCGCTCCTTCTTCGCTACTCCCAGTTTCTTCGGACCTCTTTCGACGAAGGCTCTCTCTTCGTCGCTCTTCCCGGTTCCTTAGGATCTCTCTTGACGAAGGTTTATCCGTAGCGCTGCCACCAGCTGATGCATTCGGAGGCGATCCTACCGCTGCCAACCAGATGTAGGGGTTGGAGGACGGGCGTCGGGATGAAAACCCAAAACTTGGGAGGGATTTATTTTACAGGGAGGTGAGCGTCAACTAACAGTCGTACAGACATTACGGGCCGGCAGCAACTCGGACGCTGCGGCCCGCGGCAAGAAGTTCGAGAGAGGTGAATCAGGGAATCAGGGAATGTCCCAGAATGCTCAGGTCTCTCTGGAAGGCTTCTTATAAACCCTTCGCGCACTGTAAGTCACGTCATGTTTGACCAATAGGAGAGTCCGCTCCGATCACGCCACTTTCAGCCAATGGTAGGCGCCCGTGTCGCGGTGTCACACCTGGCGGCTTTCTGCGGTCTTGCCTCGCAGACTGGCAATGCACTTCGAACGAGGAGAAGGGGAGGGCTGCTCATGCTCCATTGTCGGAGGCCCACCTGCTAATCCCGGCGGCGCACTTGTTGCCTTAAACTTGTTTGCTCGGCCGCTTCTCTGGAATGCACTTTCCTGCTTCTGCATTCCTCAATTAGCTGTGCTGCCATCCGATGTGGTCTGGGGAACTCGAAGTAATCGCAGGAAACAGCTCCATATCTAACAGCGTCTATCCAATTCACAGTCGAAGAAAAAAAAAAGATGGCGAGCTTCCTTTTCTGGACGTCCTCGTAAAACGTGACAGGCACAGTCTGCCATTTACCATGTACAGAAAGAGCACACACACAGGCAGGTATCTGCATTTTAATTCAGTGCACCAGATGAACCAGAAGAGATCGGTAGTAGCCTCTCTTGTCGGCAGAACTAAGCGTATCTGCACAACGCCACAAGGCCGGGCTGCCAACCTACAAGAGGTTTACCGTAATCTTTCGGCATGTGGCTACCCGAGGTCGTTTGTGAACTCGGTGGAACGCCATCTGTATCAGCCCCCAAGGCCTGACTGTGTGCTCCCAAGAAAACGCGCCCCCATACCATATGGGCCCGGTGTGAGCGAGGGCTTAGCCCGCGTTCTACGCGGCTATGACGCCCAGGTAGCTCACGTACCGTCCCAAAAATTACGACACCGGCTGGTAAACGTCAAAGACAAGCTTCCAAAGACTAAGTTTCCTGGCATGGTCTACGGGATTCCATGTGAAGTCTGCGACTGCGTATATATCGGCGAGACAGGAAATTTCGAACAGCGGTTGAAGCAGCATATCAACGATGTCAAGAAGAAAAAAGTCGCCTCCAACGCCTTGGCAGAGCATGCAGATGACTTGGGCCACAGGATTGATTGGGATAACGCCAAGATAATAGAAAAAGAAAGAAATTTGACGTCAAGACACCACTTGCAATCCCTCCTAATCCAAATGACAGATAGCACCCTCAACCGGAATGACGGAACCCTCCGCCCCATCCACACGCGTTGCTTACATCATATTTTAAAGCCATATAAACATTGTATCGCACGTCCTTGATTTCATTGTGAACAAGGCTCCCGTCAGGGGAGCCGAAACGTCTTTTCTTGTATTCATTCAGTGGTCGGTGTCCTTCTTTTTACCCTTCTTCATGATGCCTCCCGACCAGACGGGGTTCCGTCAAAACCTCGACTTCAGACATAATGCTACTTGCCTTGTCCACTCTGTTTAAGATTAAGCGTCAATCGACGAGGTCCATCGAAGACCAGAACTGAAAGGCGACCCTTCAACAAAGGAGGAACTAAACGTCGCAAGCGACTCCATTGTGAGACCGTCCTAACTGCCATAGCCCCATCGTTCAGCTGTGCCATATCAATCACCTCTCCGCGAGTGGCGTCCAAAGATACACAAGACGACCTTAGACGCCAGGCTGTTCGCCTTCTCAAAGCAAAACAGCCGGCGTTAGGTTTGAATGCGTTCAGTTGGAAAGGCATTCACGCCCTAAATGAGCAAATAAGCCGTGCCAGCAGCGCGCGCATTGCAACTCGCTTAGTGTACCAGACCAGCGAGTGAAAGAGTCAACCGGCATTTGTAGATCGGGAGGCTCGGCTCAGAAAAGAAGCCGCGTAATCTGAAACGTGAGTGACTGAGAACAAAAAAGAATCTCGCGTTACACGGCAACTCTTACGGACACCCCTGCGCTGGTACTAATATAGTACAATTCCGCGTGTTCCGCAGAAAGCGCTCTCGGTTGCCATTGATATACTCACGCAGTCCTTTAGAGTGGGGTCCGCGGACGTAGTCGTCCACGGGGTTGTTCATCTGGTCTAAGTACCGCTCGGCCAGGTACCGGAACACTGCGCAGGAGAGATAACGCCGTCTGACAAACACGCACACTACGTCACCGTGACAGCAGTATAAACAAAAACTCCAACAGCAGCAAATGTGACTCATCAGGTTAAGCGGTGGGCCGTCGAGAAGATATACATACAACCTTGTGCCAAAAACAGCGCTCGCAGTACCAACGTTATGTTCGTTACACGTTAGAGTAAAACTATGAAATGGACAAGTGGCGTGAGCCCAAAGCGGGTGCTCAGGTCTCGCGGTCTCCTTCACCGAGTTTAGCGATCGCCGTGAAAACGTCTAAACAGTGTTATGCGTAATGAACCCTTCTTCCGTCCATTCTATACCGCGAAGACACGTTTGGTTACACAGTGGCATGGCGTCACGCATTGCAATCGGCTTACAGTGCATCGCTGTTTAAACTGGTACTAAGACGGGCTGACAACAGATGACACGCAAACACTTTGTCTTCTACGCGACACATGCAAGCGCAGCGAAAGATGTCGTAAAGCATGTCAACGCCACCACGCACATAGTCCGAATATAAGCACGCGCCCAGTCTTGTGAGTACATGTTTTGCGCTCACAAAAACAAGAAAGAAAACGAGCGCATACCACAAGGAACGAAAGTACTTTAGCTCTCTTATATTCGCAGCGCCAAACTCGTTTAGTTTCCCAAACAGAAACTTCGGGTGCTATTGGTTGAGCAGAAAAAAAAACTAGAAGGTCGGATAAGGTTGTTCTCTCGGTGCAAAAAAGTCGCAGGCCTGCGCGGCACAAGTAGTACAGTCACAGCGTAAGCTGGAGGAGCGGCTCCATAGGAACTTCATTTTCGGCACCATGCACTAGAAGGTATTCGCGGCTAAGTCTCTTCGCGTCGTTTTCACGAGAACGATCTGCACTGTCCACCCGGCGTCGACGGCGAGCTGCGGCTTGAGGTGCGGCTTGTCCTGCTCACTGCGCAGCAGTCTGCTGAGCCCGACATTGTCTGGTAGCATGCGCGCGCGTAGCTTCATCAGCAGCGGTTCGTGCCTTGCGAGGAGACGCCATGAAGTGTACCGAAGAGTAAGCACAGGTATCCGGACTACGTGGCGCACATGTCACATCCCTTGACCAAGGGTACGGGACGTTGCTGTTGATGATGATTATGGTAATGATGGTTTATTGGCATCTCCTTCGAAACGGGATGGTCACAAACAGTCAGCAGGCCTGCTTGAATTAATCAGGTATGCCATACATGTTTTTCACTGCATCAATATCTATACATCTCCATAATCTTCTTTTTCGTCCTCAAGACTTCTCTATCTACCCTGTGCTGGTATATATGCAACTGCTACACGGCGTGACAGCTGGTGCAACTGCAACGCAAAGAGCGCACTATAGACGACCGCACGCCAAGTTTCATCCTAGACGCCAGCGCTCGTTTCTCCCCTGGCGGAGCGATTTTATCTCCAACGGGTGTAGGTTTCCGTCGCCGCTTCCCTTCACGGTCGCGCCCGCGTTCAGTTCGCGCTGCGCGCGAAACGTCTCTTGTTTGCGACGGCACCTCTTCGGATGACCGGAAATTATTATTGTGTTGTTAACTGTCACGACAGCAATGTAAACATGAAAAGGTTGATGCCACCAGTGAAATTCTGCCGATTCACAAGAAAATGGTACGAAAGAAGCAGACGACAGACATGGATTACTGTGGTGCGCCGAGCGAAGTAAACATCTGGCAAACGAAGCGAGCTCGTTCATTGATCACTCCTGAGTGTATGACGGTTTCTATATGTAACCCACGTGAAATTAATAATTACTCGGTACATAATCCTTTTATTCATATAAAAACTTTAAGTTAAACGAGCGCTTGTCCTGTCTTCTTTTTCGTGTTTCGTTTGTGTGTGCGCTGTCTAAGAATGGAAACAACGTCTGTTGTATGCGCTAGCAGTGGCCGAAGTTCACGCGTGCCGAGAAATTGAATATGTGCATGATGCATTGAACGTGACCGGAGTTCATTCCCGCTTCACCACTGCACCAATCGATCGAGTTACTGGACGATACACGCCCGCGTCTTGGTCGCGCCGGCATTGCTGAAGCAGGAATGATTAATAATACTTTCAACTTGCGTCTCTTGAGTACTATTAAAAAATGACCAAGCTGTCTACATTGCTGCCTCTATTCCATATTGTAGGGGACGTACTAGTTAAAGTTGTGTGCGCATGTCGTACTTGTGCTATGCAGCGATATATCTTGTTTATTTCCGCACAGTGTCGATAGAAGTCTGTTGTCGCCATCAGAGACAACACGGATTTGTAGCAAACATAATGTGAGAAACTGCAAAAATGACTTTAGCTCGTAGGTGCCGTATGTATGTGCCGCATCGTATGTGCTGACGATTTTTCCGGCGGCACATACGATGTCGTTTCCAATTACCTGCTCAGCGTCCCTTACATGGTTAAGCAGACGCTGCCCTTTCGCCGCATTGCAGCCATAAAAATAATCGTCAAGCGTACCGATCTTCTTAAAGGCAAATATAGCGTGTGTAGTTTGTTTCACACTGGGGGGGGGGGGGGGGAGAAACTCGGAACTTATTGCGTCGCGATGCGGCAAGCAATGGAGTCGTGCGGCGGCAGCAGCTCGAGCAGGCGCACACGCTTGAGGGGCGGTGTCGTGATCTGCGTCGTCTGCTACGGCGGCGCGCGCTGGCCGCATTTTCAGGAAGCGTGGTACTGTCAGGGGCAGTGCACCGATTTCATCGGTACTGCAGGAACTGAGCTGATATTCTTTACTAAACGTTGTGCGTCGCCCCACTCTGATCCTTCATTGGCGATAATGGAGTTCCACAAACTTCTTTTGACAACATGGTTCATTTGTTCTTTCGAAAGGCCGGAGTACTGAGCGTGTGCACGTATATTTCTTCACTGTGTGTGCTACCGTAATGAGCAGCGACAAAACGCACCAAGATGTGCGCGCAACGTGCTCAGTCTTTGTTTGACTCGAAAGGAAAACAAAGCACTCAACAATGGGAGTCGAACACGGTGAAACAAACGGACACGATTAAATGAACGTTTTAGGTTCAGACAATGAGCTGGAAGTGATTTTTCTCGACAATCATTCGCTACACCAGACAGACCCTGCCCGCCGGTGGGGAATTGGACACGTCACGCTCGGAACTTCAGTTAGTATCTCGTCATGTCCCCAGCGGCAGCGATGACAGCGCTCATCCTGGAATGCAGTGAAGTGTAGAATGACTTGATCAGGGATGTGTTCATTCGCTGCACGTCTCACTCGCTGACGATGGTGGATCGAAGCCTATCCTCGGGCGACTGATAGAGGGGATGTTGCGCCAGCGATGCTTTCAACGAGCCCCAGACATTTTAAATGATGTTGGCGCCCGGGGATTGAGGCGGCCGCTCCAAGAGAGTGACTGCGCGCTCTTCTAGCAGTTCTTGCACAGCACGAGCAGTGTGGATCGGCATCCTGTCGCGTTAGAATATATAGTCGCCTTCCAGAAACGGGCCGTCAAGAATGTATGGAATCAGTACGTCGTCTATGACTGCCATGCAGCGATGAACTTACATTCGAGGCGTATCAGTGGGCGTCGCGCAACGCTTAGCAAAGAATACCGGCTCATTTCACGCAGTAACGATGTGATCGGCGCCCTGCACGTGACAGTAGAACGTTTCTCGACAATGCGGCCAGCGCGCGCCGCCGTAGCAGACGACGCCGTTCAAGATCCCGCCCCTCGAGCATCTGCGCGAGCTGCTGCCGCCGCCTGACTCAAGCGCTCGCCGCATCGCGATGCAATGCGCTTCGAGTTTTCCCCTAAATGTGAAACAGACTGTACACCGCCCTTCGAAGGAAATGTCCACGCGCACACACCGCGCGCGGCGCGAAACGTGCCCAAACACGCGCAGTGCAGGAGGCAATCAAGGCGGCGCGTACGAGAGATGGGAGAGGGGTACCACCCGCGAATAGAATTTTTCTTCGCATGCGGCGCTCTCAACGCCGGCGCAGCAGCGCCGCTCTCGGTGCCGTTCTTGTCTATAGACGCTGCGCGGCGCGCATCTCACATCGCAACGCAAGTGGCACGATACAATGCTAATGATGATGATGCTTTTTTGGCACCCACTTTGAAACCCGGTAGTGACATAGCCACCTAGCCAGCTTGATTTAATCAGGTACAGAATATATACTTTTTTTCTACTATGCATTCTCGCATACACCTCCTTCAATTTTTATTTTTTTCTTCAAACCATCTTTAAACACGTTGCACCGCTTCCTGTGCATCTGCTACATGGCGTTTTACCTGGTGTAATAAAATACAACTGCACTGCAAAATGTGCAGGTATCGACGCTACACGACGTGCATGTCACACGGCGTGTCTTCTCGCGCTAGGACGCGTTTATAGGGCACTTTTCTGCTGCGTGAACCCGAGCCCCCGCAGCGAACCCGGGTTCAATCCTGGCGGGAACCGAGTATATTTTTAAGAACGATAGCTCGTACTCATCACGTCTCTTGATTTCTTGGGGTGAAGCCTCCCTTCAGCGTGAAATTTTCAGTCCGAGGTTTTAACGGCGGCGGCCCCCACAGTAAATCGATCATCATCATCAGCCTGGTTACGCCCACTGCAAGGCAAAGGCCTCTCCCATACTTCTCCAACTACCCCGGTCATGTACTAATTGTGGTCATGTTGTTCCTGCAAACTTCTTAATCTCATCCGCCCACCTAACTTTCTGCCACCCTGTGCTACGCTTCCCTTCCCTTGGAATCCATTCTGTAACTCGTAATGACCATCAGTTACCTTCCCCCCTCATTACGTGTCCTGCCCATGCCCATTTCTTTTTCTTGATTTCAACTAAGATAACATTAACTCGCGTTTGTTCCCTCACCCAATCTACTCTTTTCTTATCCCTCAACGTTACACCTATCATTCTTCTATTCATAGCTCGTTGCGTCGTCCTCAGTTTAAGTAGAACCCTTTTCGTAAGCATCCAGGTTTCTGCCCCGTATGTGAGTACTGGTAAGACACAGCTGTTATAAACTTTTCTCTTAACAGGAAGCTTAAGCTCGGGCCCAACTCCGACGCGGCCTATTCAAATACATGTAAAAACGCAAAAACGTTTTTCTGAGATAACCCCTGGACCGATTTTAATGAAATGTGTTACATTTGAGAGAAAAACTTAAATTCTAGTGACTGTTGGAAGTGGAATATTGATTTAGGGCTTGAATTTTGTTAAAAGGATTTTCAAAAATTCAGACGTTTGAAAAAAATAGAAGCATGAAGTTTACAAACTAATAGCTCTGCATCAAGAACAGATATCGCGATTCTGTAAACGGCATCCATTAGACCATTCAAAGCGGACAAATTTGTTATGCCAGTTTACATCTTACGTGAATTTGTTACGTTGTTTACGAGGGTTCTGCAAAAGTTGTAATTACACATTTTCCCATTTTTCGAGGTTCATGTGTAACATATCAATTTTGTCCGCTTTAGATGTGCTATCAAGTACAATTCACAGAATTGCGATATCATGTTTTTTTGCTGAGTTGCGGAGTTGTAAACTTGATAGTTTCGTTTTCTGAAAATTTGCGATTTTTGCCAAATTTTTATAAAAAATTGACGACCTAAATCGAAAATTCGAAACCAACAGTCACTATATTTTAAGTTTTTCTTTTAAATGCAGCAAACCCCGTCAAATTTGGTGCAGTGGTTGCCTAGAAAAACGAATTCTCCTTTTACATGTATTTAGAAAGGAGCACCCAAGCTAAAGCTTCCTCTTAAGGGATAATGGCAACCTGCTGTTCATGATCTGAGAATGCCTGCCAACGCACCCCAGCCCATTCTTATTCTTCTGATTATTTCTGTCTCATGATCCGGATCCGCAGTCACTACTTGTTTTAAGTAGATGTATTCCCTTACCACTTGCAGTGCCTCACTACCTATCGTAAACTGGTGTTCTTTCCCGAGACTTAAACATTACTTTAGTTTTCTGCAGATTAATTTTTAGACCCACCCTTCTGCTTTGCCTCTCCCGGTCAGTGAGCATGCATTGCAGTTGGTCCCCTGAGTTACTAAGCAAGGCAATATCATCAGCGAATCGCAAGTTACTAAGGTATTCTCCATTAACTCTTATCCCCAATTCTCCCCAATCCAGGTCTCTGAATACCTCCTGTAAACACGCTGTGAATAGCATTGGAGAGATCGTACCTCCCTGCCTGACGCCTTTCTTTATTGGGATTTTCTTGCTTTCTTTATGGAGGACTACGGTGGCTGTGGAGCCGCTATAGATATCTTTCAGTATTTTTACATACGGCTCGTCTACACCCTGATGCCGCAATGCCTCCATGACTGCTGAGGTTTCGACTGAATCAAACACTTTCTCGTAATCAATGAATCGATAAAGCAACCCGATTCGCGATTGATTGGTGACGTCATTAGTATATCGAATAGGTAATAGATTGGTGACGTCAGTGATATATCCTAGATGGTCGCCAGTTGATGACGTCACCGATAAATCCAAGATGGCGTAGTAAACCAATAGTAACCCAATTGTTGACGTCACGCGACTGATATAATCCAAGATGTCGGCCAAATTTTGGTGCCAATGATGACGTCGTAATCCGATATGGCGGGTAAAAGTGAATTCACGTGATTATGACGTCGTAATCAGAGTGCGGCATAGTTTAGGAATCTCAAATCCAAGATGGCGGCCAAATTCGTGTAATAATGATGACGTCATAATCTAATATGGAGGTTTGAAGCACAACCACGTGATTATGACGTGGTAATAAAAATGAAGGCATAGTTTCGAAATCTGAAATCAAAGATGGCGGCCAAATTTGGGTGTTAATGATGACGTAACGGTCCAATATGGCGGATGGAGGTGGAAACCACGTGATTATGACGTCATGGGACAAAATAACGTCATAGTTTCGGTTTCCCGAATTCAAGGTGGCGGTTTTCGGCGTGACGTCATAGTTGAGATGGCAGCCACTGAATATAGTTGTGCCCGCACACCTTCCTTTACCCTCCCCAACATAGATCCTATAACGGGGCAGTAAAAGCATCGCGTTACGGGACCGCTATACATATACAGGCTGTCCCACATAACTTGAGCCAAAAATTTAAAAATGAAAGGAACTGTTCGAACACTCCTTTGAAACATCGCCTCGTGGTGAACGCCTAAAGCAAAACGCCCCATCGATGTAAAACCGGCATCAGTCTCAAGGCCCTCGCTTACTCAGAAAAACTGAGAATACATTAAAAGAGCCCTTTGTGTCTTTTTTATTTTATTTTTGTCTCTTTCAATTGGTCGCCAACGCCGATGGCCACGTTGCAGCTGCGCACGCAATGCTGCACTTTCATTTGCCTCAAATGCGCTAAACAGTTGAGCCTACGTATAGTGGCTGTATAATGCACATACGTTCTAATCCATGTTGTAGAAGACCGCGATAACTTACCTTCGTTGACGTTGAAGTCTTCCTTCACCGAGGTGCGGTAGAGCCGGAGCTGCATTCTCCTGGCAAGCTCCTCGGACTCCTCCCTGCTCAAAAGAACGGGCGCATCTTCAGAAAACTCTTCTGGACGAGCTTACTCAGGATCCACGAAAATCTCGTCAATCGCGAGTAGAGCGACACCTAAACTGTCCTACGGTTCACGCAGAGGCTAGCATTCGGCCTTGTTTTACATATATGTCTAACGCCACACGCGTATTCTTGCGTACGACAACATCAGGGTTCATATTCTCGAAGAGCTCTTAACCTATATTTGTTCGTAAGAGAATATTTAGCCGCTCCCGATGCTGGACATATTGGTGGAAGCGGCTTGCCAGAGACCCACATCACTTGGGGACGAAACTCTCTGCATTCAACCCTTGGAGCTCATCCGTATTCACAAAACATAACTGCCTCCGATGATCGCAATATACCGCTGCAGCGATCATATCACAACGAGTAGCGGGCGCACGAATATTTGAGTATGGTGAAGTGTGAAAGACGGAACAATTCCAGGAGCGACATACAGGACAAGCGCTTGTCCCGTCTTTCGCGCTTCCGCACCCAAATATGCATCAAAAATAGGCCCAAAATTCCACTCTTCAGGCGTACGAAATCTGGCCAATGAGCGAACGCCCTTACACAGAAGTATTTTGAGCTGTTCTGGCACAGGAATAGTTATCGAAGTTAGTTGGAGTCTGCTTCTTTCGTAGTCAACGTTTTACGTCGTTGACGCTAAATAGTTAATTATACCTGAGTAGGCATTACTAAAATCAGCTGCGTCGTGGTGAACTGGTGGCACTACTACACAGCATCACCACCTGTTCTAACGCGAGAGTGTTCAGGAGCCCGTGCCGTAGGAAACCTGGGGCGCTATTCTGGACATTCCGCCATTTTCTTCGGTGCGTGACGTAGGCGCGACGCAAACAAAATGGCGCTGGTAGCCCAGTTTTGCTTACGTAACGTGACGCTAACTTGACGTTTCGCCTAAGAAACTGAAATGAAGACACTGAATGTAGCGTTATCGGTAAAGCAAAACAGTTTTCCTCCGCAGTAAAAATAAAGCAGCTATCTCAAAGCGTATGATTGTTCCTGCGAAAACGCTTCGCGCTTCCGTCGTCTGCTGCGTACAAGCCGTCGTCTGCTTCAATAGCTAGGATGTGTGTCCCTGGAAAATGGAATGAGCCATTGCATGCTGGCGCCAACGCGCTTGTTTTCTTTCTTGAGACAACATACGCGACCTACCAGTGGTGATGCGCGCACGTTCTAGGCCACGTTATCGCTATTTCGTGAAACGCAAGTGACTCAGCCCGACTCGGCTGGCTGAGAAACGGCCGAATATCACCGATAGCGTTGCGGGCGCCAGAGATAACCACTAGCGCGACGCAAGCGCCGGCGCTGCCATCTCTTGTTCATTTCGCTGGTTACTCGCACTGCGGGAGGAAACTTCAAGGCGCCGCCTTGCGTACATTTCTTTTTATAAATTAGAAAGAGGCCGTTGTCATAACGTCTGATTGTGCGAAAAGGCATTAATCTCGATTACAATACAAATGCAGCACTGAAAAGTGGACAACATTGCTGAAAGTTTGCTATGTTCAACCAATATTATTTTGTATAAACGCGTTCTTTAAAAAAATGATGGCCCCAAACACAAATGCCAACACCACCCGAGAGCGATGCAAATACTATGAGCACGCGTAATGAACAAAAGATTTTCGTGGCGCCAAACGATGGGGAAAATGTGGCGATACGCATTCCTCTCGGCTGCCATTGCATATGGCTGCTCATTAGCATAATTCGCGCGGCTCGTCGCAGCAAAACTTATGGCGGAAAATCTCAGCAATGGCGGCCCAGTGCAACGTCACGCATCGTCAAAATGACGATTACGAAACAGCCCTTCCTGTGACGCTCCTCACGAGATATTCCTTCAGCCAATCAGCAAGCTGGCATGGCGCATATCTTGAATCGCCACCACATATTCGCGCAATCGCAGATGCATTGCACTGGCTTCTGCACGCTACGCTCACATTCTTTTTGAAGCACTAACATCACAATATATCTTCCAAGGACCAAAAAAATGTATTAGTCCATAAAATTTGCAGCTCCACGCCGCATTTCGTCATCTTGATGAAAACGCAAAATGAGTTTTCGCAAAACTTCCGTTTCCCGGCAAATATTTCTAGGCACGTGAGCTCGCCACAGCCAATAAGAGAGTAAACATGGCGGATAATGGCGGCTGTGCAGCCGCCATGCGTGTACAGAATAGCGCCACTGTGTCGGTGTCGGACGTCGCAATAGCAAAAGATATTTTAGAACCACACATACCCAGACCCTCCATGCGGCGCAAGGAATTTACTGAAATAATTGAATTTCTCAAGCTAAAATACGTGGAGAAATCGTAAACTGCGGATTTCACACAACCTGCACACATGATAGCTCTCGGATTGTAATTTGACTCTAAGAGCAAACGTAATTCTGTTACGCGAAAACTCAAACAAACCCCTTTTCCAGCGTCTCTACAATTCATAAACGGCCGACGGCGTCCACCATTTGCGCGCGCCGGCGCGTAGATATCTCGGAGTCCACGTAGCGGCGCGCCCGCTTCCTTGAAATACTTCCAGATGGCGCTCGCCTCGGCCGCATCGTGGCCCACGCAAGACTCCGGGTTTTTGCCAGAAATCCCACCTTCGTACATAGCCTTCACCGCGAGCGTTTCCTGGTAAACATTACGATTACGTACTATCAGCGCCAAATAAAACTTGAACAACGGAGCGCGCGGCCCAAGCATAAGTGAAGAAATAGTGCGCGCCGTCCAGTGTTCACCATTGACAAGCGTGCACATCCGGTTTGGCCGCAATGCGTGATGCACCTCTAGTGAGATAATTTCGCTTCTGTTCTGGTTCTTACATTTGAATGGCAGAAAACGAAAAAATCAAAATGAAGCTTTAAATATTGCAGTTTACGGCGAGTCTTGTCGCAGAGATCGCCGAAACCACAAGTGCTGTCGGCGCGAACAGCGGTGCGCGTGGTGCAGTTTGCACCGTCATCGCCCGCGCCGCGCGGGCGAATTTACCTTGCGAGGTATCAGATCACGTGACCTACGATATTAGGCGCGCGGGAAGACGGCGCACATGACGCCACCGACCTGCTCTGCTCGCCCTTGCATGCTTGTCCTTCGCCCTGGCAGCCGCAGCAGATGAGACCAACAATATGCGGCCCCTGAGTCGCCTATGCGCAGGCTATGGAGGAAAGAAATAACCAGTGGGTAGCTCTGCGCATCACTATCCAAGCCCGACGAGTCGGTCCAACACGTGATCATGCCGTAAGAGCGCGCGGTAAGTTTTGGTGCTCCAACTCCGTGGGCACAGATACGGCAGGGCAGTCGAACAAGTGCGCATCGATTAAAAACTACCGGAACCACACACTGTCGGCCAATATGCCGAGTCTCAGAGGTGACGAGTTCACGCAGGCAGTCACAGCGGGCTTCTCGTCTATCTAGGCCGTGGAGCAGCGAGTGTTCAATCACGTGAACTCCAACATTGGGCGCGCGGGAAAACTGCGCGCATAAAGCCATTAGCCTTCTCGACCCCCCTCCCCCCGTGCATTCGCATCACATCACGTGACCACCAACACACGGCGCGCGCGGGTAGCGAATTCTCCTCACGCTTGAACTTTCTTAGAACAGCACGGCGGTGGCGACGGCGGCAGAAAAAATGCGCCTCGAAAGTTGACGAAATTTCTATCGCAATAAAGAGAATCGTGCGTGCGCTTACTTGGACACTGTGGCCCTGTCCATGAGATCAATCTTGTTCTGCACCAGCACCATTGGTATGGAGCCGCATTCGTGTTCCACCTGCGAGTAACGGTAACATGCGAAACACTTTTGTCATGAACAGGCAGCAATGGCTCTCTAAAAATGTGGCATTACGCAGTCAAGACATGAAAGCCATGCGGCAGGTTTTATATCTAAGAAACGAGTTGGCTCTTTTTCCTAGGACACAGCAACGTTAGGAACAGCTCTGAATGGCCAGCAGAATAGTCAACGTCTCGGTTCTCGTACTGCAGCCGGGAACGGCGCGCGCGCACCTGCATAAATAAGGAGTGCGCACTAGGCCCCATTACGGTCTCTAATACGGGGAGCGCAAGGTGGGCGGAACAAGGGCTCAAATAATCACAACAACGTCAGGAAGAGCTCTTAATGGTTTCCAGTGCACCTATTAGACGTCTCGGTGCTCGTACTGTGATCTGAGAAGGTGCGTGCACATGTGTAAAATTAAGAAACACATATTATGTCCCTTTGACAGTGGCACCTTTGAACTCTTCATATGATTCACCGCAGTAACTTTTGTCTGCTTCGCCGCATAACAGCGAAGTATTGCGGCGAAGCTAACATAAAAAAAAAAGAAGGGTCATGATGCAACGTATATTAGAACATTGCCTCACGCGCGCTCGCCTCAACACATGTCTCTATTTGAAGCGAACAGAGTTGGGCTGGTTAGGCCTACAATGCCTACACACAAATGGCTTGTGTTTAAATCTGACTTCGGCTAGGTACCTAGTGCATAATGGCAATTACGATGCAGCTGTGCTGCATGACACGTTTTTTCTTCTTTTTTTTTCCTTATCTTCTTGTTTCTTTTTGTTGGGGCAGTTTTTAAGGAGATTTATGGCCACGCCCGTACTATGGGAAGTATCCGTATGTCACTTGCTGTGCAAATGATGCGTGTTGTAAGGTAAAGTGTGCTAATTTAGACTCCGTTAACTGTGAGTAAGCAAGCACCGAGATTTATTAATATTTTGTTTAAATATCATGTCTTAATTGTTTGTCTGTTTGTTTGTTTGTTTGTTTGTTTGTTTGCCTGTTTGTTTGTTTGTTTGTTTGTTTGTTTGTTTGTTTGTTTGTTTGTTTGTTTGAGCCGGCCTATCTTTGCTGCGTATTGTAATTAAGCACGAAGCCAGCATCACTCAAATATGCAGCATCATCATCAAAAGAATGAGAGCAAGCTGCGACCCATTCAACGACAAATACGCGTCACAGTTATTATGAGACGCATTTAAGGCTCTGACGGCAGTTAAACTTCCACTACTTCTCGGTGGTGACAATGGTGACAAGCAGCCAACGTAGCGAAATGAAACAACGTCCATTTCTGCGCATGCTAGCGACGTGTGTGACGCCGGAAACACCGAGACCACTGAGACCACGTGACAATTTCTTTTGTAACTGCCTTCAGTTCTTGCATGATCCGCCAGCTTATACAGGCGACCGCGAAAGTTTGCGTACCGCGGGATCTGAAGAAACGTTGAACTTGGGAGTAGTTTGTGACCGTATGTTAGCCATGTAGAAGAAAGCGTACAGGGCTATGTTGTTCTAATACACTACTAATACTCGAAGACAACTTTTCTTGGCTATGTAGTGAAGGCTACGAAAGCGAAGTGCGCCTGTGGCGCCGCTGCTGGAAGTAGTCCCGCAATTTCGTCCACACCTTCTTACACGTGGAAGTATATAGAACATAACTGTTTCGTTTTGTACAGCACATTACCTCAGACGAGACGCAATATTTACCACTCAGATACTTATACATTCTTACATTTTTTTTTTTGGCCCTTTCGAGTTTTACGTACACGCGAGACCGTCGCACGTTTTTAAGCATTCCTCAAAGGTAACACGACACCCGCGTCTTCTGATCAGTGTTCGTCGCTTGCTGTCGTGCCTGCGAGCGCTCTCCTCTGAGACTGACGACCAGCTTCAACATTAAATGGCTGTCAAAGCACACAAAACAAGCGTGCATGCAGCGTCTACTGCGTCTGCCCTCGCTAACTGAAAAGGAGCTATGCAAGGTCGGAGAAATCGAAACCGATTCCACACTCGCCCCGACAACACTGCGTACGAATACGTGTGCAGAAGCTACGGCCCCGCAACTTTCGCGTCAGAAGTCAATGGGAAGTTATCCGCGAGTACAGTAACCAGGCTGGTGATTCGAATACTAACTAGGCTGCTTTCCGAGGCTTCGGGCATATCCAGACAATGTCTTACCGTTCATTGTTGATAGCTTGATGCTTTAAGTTGTTCATCTATCGCGGAAAACAAAACGCCAATCGCATAGCAGCGTTCTGGACATACTCTTGAACCTTTTCAATTGTGGATAGCTCAGCAAAGTAATTACTCATTATGAATTACTATACTAGCAAACCTTTCTTTTTTTCTTTCTTGCTCAAATAAAATGTCATTGCTTTTTTGTACTAATGTACTCCTTGTGGCTAGAAAGACAGGTAAACAAGTTGTTTTAATTTTCTCTGGAATAAAATGGTGTTTGGGTTTTGTGGAGGTATCCAACTTTTAAAGCAAATCCATTAGTGCGACTAGACGCGTTCGAAAACTTTATATGCATGTTTTCACAGAGTCAAGGAAGGAGTGGATAATACAAAGAGATTTCATTTTTGTGAGAGTCTGCGGCATGTCATAAGAGGTGTGGTGCGCTCGAAAATTGGTAAGTGTGTGTTAAGTAGGGGATAAATGAAGACTGCTGAACCCTCGATTCTCGCCACTATAGAGGCGTTACATGAAACGCTTACAAAGTTTCCCCGCTACCGCGGGGACAACCAAAGGTTGCATGAATTCAACATTTGCAGAAAATAGCGATCATCTGTTACGGGTAGCGTGTACCGACGGCGGTCGCGTGTTCCATAAACCTTTGCTTTCGACTGTATACGTCCCTTACGGCGAAGCCAATTCTATATTTGCGCGAAATGAGGATCATGTACCGAAATTTCTCTCTCACATCCAACGGTCCACAAACTTTTGCGGTTGACTGTACGCCGTCAAGCGCGGAGAGGACGCCGCCGACGTACCTTTTTCCTCCACGACTCGATCGCCCTGAACGACTCCCTGTCCGTGGTGGAGAACGCGAGAACGCATCCCTGTGCTCCTCGGTAGTAAGCCTTGGTGATGGCGTCGAACTCCTCCTGGCCCGCCGTGTCCCAGAGCATGAGACGCACGTCCTCACCGCGGATGCTCAGCTGGCGCTCCAGGAAGTCGACGCCGATGGTCTTCTTGTACTCGGCCGTGAAGACGCCCTTGCAGTAGCGCTGGATGAGGCTGGACTTTCCCACGGCTCCGTTGCCCACCACGACCACCTTCAGGGCTACCTCGAAGTCGTCCTCGCGCATGGCTTTGGTCGGTGGCAGTCCTCGTCCGATCGAACGCCTTCACCTGGGGTCTCACGTCCTACGCCCACTCACGAGCACACTCACTCACGCTCACGCACTTCTGGCACAAAGGCAATGCACGAGGCGGGCGCCTTATCAGCGCACCGATTTCAGTAGACCTGCCGTAGCCCTGCACGGCAAGTAAGACAGGGGCAATCTAGGCGGACCGCTCGGAGTTGCCGCACCCGCAGGGACCGGGTACGGAAGCGAAGTCTTCGTGCGGACTGTGCTATTCACGGAAAGTAAGAACCGGCGCCAATGGGTAGGTGCCCTTGGTGCGTTGCGTGTACGCCTAACGGAGGCTAACTCACGCGCAAGCCTGGTGGGTCGAACTGGGCGCTGCCTTTGAAGCGCGGTAAACACCGATGGACAACACCGCAGCCAAACACACGAGATCAAACACTCAGACGCTCCTGGGACGTGAGGCACGCAACAATCACCGGGTTGCGATATGGAATGCGCGTTCGCCTAAGTAACCACAAGGCACGCCTCCTTCCGCTAGCACTGCGCTGAAGCTTTCAAACGGCGCCCGCAACCGCTGAGCGAGGTGACGAAGAGGAACTATTGCGGACACCGCGCTGTAACAGCGCGGCGGCGGTGTGCTGACGCTGTTGGCTCTCAGGGCGCGCTGCGTCACGGTAGGATCATGGCCGGGTATTGTCTTGCTGCCTGCGGTTCCGGTGCTGCCAGGGCCGGCCACGAAGCATTCCGCGCTCTGCCAAGCCTCCCTGCGGAAGAGAAAACGACACACGAGACGCATGAGAAAAAAAAAAGGCCCAAGGCTTAGTTCGGACATCCACGACAAGAAATAAAACTACGACAGAGCGGCGACCACGGCTGATACGTGGTGTTGGATGGCAGGTGTACGACGAGAATGCTTGCGAGAAGACCCGGAAACAGCCAAAAATAGTGGCTATAAAACAGGCGCGGATAGAGTTGGGCGGGTTTGCCCGCGCTGAACGCTTGTCGGTACCGTTGAGTTGGCGCTATAGTGCAGGGCCGGATACTGAAGTTTCCGATTCTCCAAAGAGATAAACATATCTTATCTCTACCTCCGCCTCTTTTGTTCCCGCGCTCCTGTCTATACAACAGCGGTCGCCCAGTTTATCCCGGGCGCCCATGGCTCTCTCCTGCATACCGGCCTGGCGGTGCCAGGCGCAACCATCCGGCCCCAGCGGGACGCAGCGAACGCGCTCGGCTCGCAGCACCCGTCCCGCGTCACCAGGAGGCGCATTCTGCGTTAATTCTGCGCCGAATCCCGCGCGCCTATTGTTTCCGTATTGCGGGCCGACCCGTAACGCCGCCGAATGGAGGACGCGACGCTGGTGAGAAAACAGAAAGGCTGCCCCCGAAACGAGGCTATATGGACAGGTAGAATAGGAAGACGCCGAGGACGATATATATATATATATATATATATATATATATATATATATATATATATATATATATATATATATATACATATATACGCGGCGCCTAAGAAAAGCCCAATGACGTATACGACGGTTGCAAGGCGCGCTGCTCGGCACTCTCGCATTTGGAGCACGTTAACTTTCACACCGCTCGTGACGACGACGCGTCCGCGGCGACGACGCGCTCACACGCGTCGCCGTGCGTAGGTTCGTCCTTGTCGCGCCGACTTTCCCCTCCGCTTTCACGCGCGGCCAGTTAAACGGGGAGGGACCGCCCGCGCGCGCATATAACGCGCCAAGCACGTACGCGCGTGGCCGTCCGTCCCTGATGAATAATTAATCGGACTGCACACTCCCCCCCCCCCACCCTTTACCTCACCTCTCGCCGTTCTATACTCGTCGCCGTCTCCCGACGGGGTGGTGGGCGGGCGTGCGAACGAACGCATAGTCGACAGCCTGTTCGCGCTCTTCTTTTTCACGTGTCGCCCAGTTCCCACCGACGCGAGGCGAAACTCGGACAACGGCGCGGCGAGATCAAAAAAATACAAAACCACACGCGCTCTCCAAATTGGCGCGGTTTCCTGCGGCGGTAAAAAAAAAATCGCACGCGCTCTCGGAGGAAGAGAAAAAGATGCGGGAGATCTCGAGTCTTCCTTTGTGGCGCCGGTGTACAGTGTATGCTAAACCCCATATAGGGCATGCTATTCCGTGTGGTGCATACACTATACCGTACCATGTACAGTGGACACTGCGCCCTTTAGAGCAGCCGAAGACGCCGTGTCGATATACAACTTCACCAATAGTGAAGATCGTACCGGAGATCTCCGGGGGGCAGCAGCCTGTGTTGTTGTTTGTTGCCCTCGAAAGAGGGAAGTTTCCTCGATGCGTCACCTGCACGTCGTACGAACTCTCTTTGCGGCTGCCTTGCCTATGTATAAACAACCATTCGCTTAAGGCTAAGCTCGCACGGAAAGACAAAATACAACGGGGCGCGTGTATTTCATTCACGAAGCGTGGCCGCGTTCCCCCCGAATGAAGTCTCCCGTGGGATGTTTTCCAGTTCATTCCCAGCATTCCAGTCCAGGTCATCGCGTGCCCGCTCTGGCAAGGGGTTCAGATCACGTGGCTAGAACGCTTTCGGAATACAATTCAAAGAGCGCAATCAAGCACAAGACAAAGAAGTTCAGGCGCTCACTGTCGAAGACACGGGCTATCTTGTTTGGCGCTCTTTTAACTTTCTTCCGCATCTTGAACCAGGTTATCCCAACAACACGTCTGCCCAAGAACACTATCGGCGCAGCATTGGATGTAGTCAGCGCATCTTCCTGGTTACAAAGTGCGCCTGCGCGAAGCTTCCTGGGCGAGAGCTCGGGGAGAAGGGGCCTGGTGGCGCAGGGGCTCGAAGCAGCGGAAAACAAGGCGCACGTGATTTGCATTGGCGTGTGTGGATGCTGTTGTTTTTTTCAACAACGTAGAATCTACAAGCTACACTTACTCTGGGCAATGCGAGTGTGCCTCTTTTTATTTTGTGCCTCGTCTAAGCGCCAGTTCTCCAGAACTTAAACTGCGAACGTTTATTTGGTTTACCTTCCTTAATATTCGTTTCCCGCTTTTCAGTTCGCTATTCATTTACAAACATTCTCAAGATCCAATGTATGTAAAAATTTGTAACATGGGCGCAGTAAAGTCATTTTAAGCATGTAAGGTAATCAAGAAACGTCGCCCACTGTTTGCGTTCTGGCTGACATCACCAATGCACGTCACACTTTAGGTGAAATTTTCTCTCACGCAGCGCGCGGTGATATCGAATTGCACTGCTATTTGCATCTCGCCTTCCGCAATTAAAGAGGCTTAGAGTGATCAAGGCATTACGCGGTATGTCTTCAACGGGAAAAAGCGAATTCTCTCGCTTTCTGGCACTTGCCTGTAGCAACCTTTTTACTTGTCTACTCGCCCGGCCAAACACAATGGCCGCTCGCTGCAGACAAGCCGTGTGCAAAAAGGAAGGATCTCGGCTTGCGCGGGACCGCGTTCTGATTGAAATCATGTGACTTGTGCGCCGAAGCACAAAACGAGGTTCATCAGAGCTAACTGGCCCGCGATGGGTCACTTTCCAGAGGCACTGCAGGCTAGTATTACAGCTCACTCGCCGCGCAGCGTGACACTAGACGCGACACTATTGGCTAGCACCATGCCGGACAGAAAATAATAACGAAAGCGTCGCAAATGTGCCCCGTTCGTGTTTGCCGTGCTCTTGCTCTCAGTTGGGTGAACTACACCAGTACTCAGAAGGGTTCGCAAAGTTCACTCACGACGGGCTCGTATCACAGCATCCCAATGGTGCCGCAGAATGTGGCGTGCACCTCATTAGCATTCGAGTGTGCGCATATTATATATAGCTCCAGGTGCTGTAGCGGGCCTTTGGTCAGGCTCCAGGTGCTGTAGCGGGCCACTGGGCAGTTTTGGTGCGTTCCCATTGGAACGCACCACAACAGCTCAGTGCTCAGAAAGAATGGGCAGCTTAGACGAAGCCATAACATCCCCTTCCTATCAAAAAAAGAATAATAATAATAATAATAGGTTATACTAGACACGAGTAAAAAAAAAAGTCAATACTCTCAACGCAATTTAAGCGTTACAGATCACCTGGGTAGGAGGACTTATCCTCCCCCACACAGCAAACTGGCTAGACCTCTGGCGTCCACATTACGCATGCTTCAGACTAAGTGCTATCCAAACCTGGCCCTTTTCCACACGATCACTCCAGAGGCTTTTAGCTCTACTTGCCCCGACTGTGGGGCTGTTAGCAATCTCGCACACATGCTCTGGCGATGCCTCTCGTTACAGGGACCCAATCGCATCACAGAAGACGAATGGAGCTCTGCCATCCAGAGCTCAGACCTTTCACATCAAACCTGGGCTGTCCAGAGAGCCCACGATGCGGCGGTTAGGCTCGGCCTACCCGTCCCCACGTGGGAGCGGCCCGCAGCTCTGCCCTAGGGCAAAGCTTCTCAGGGCCTTGTAATTAAAGTTCTTTGTCTGTCTGTCCGTATGGCAGTCTTGAAGGAAGTGTGATCAGAGTTGCCGGCGACGGAGGCGGAGCCGTGTGATTCTACCAATATTTTGTATTCTGCACAAACGAACGGAAGTTCACGTTGGTCTGACAGGTAGCATTTGAAATTTAAAACGATGATCGACGCGAAGTGAAACGCAGCAGGGAGGAAAGGACAATGTGCGCCCAGGGTTTTCTGCAATAAGGCCATGAAAGTCTTCTGCTGGACACTTTCAGGGCAATCGGTTTATATTATATAATACTTAAGGCATACGCTTACGATCCCAGAGTATAGAATGTAAAAGGTGCGCCCCCAGAATGAATAAAAAGTGACCTATTAGCGCTGCTATCCGTACGCAGCGACCTGACCGACGAAACCGAAACTGCACCGAAATTGAAGTGTAGAACTCCGTGATCGAAGCGTGGA
Source organism: Dermacentor albipictus (assembly GCF_038994185.2). Taxonomy (NCBI): domain Eukaryota; kingdom Metazoa; phylum Arthropoda; class Arachnida; order Ixodida; family Ixodidae; genus Dermacentor; species Dermacentor albipictus. The sequence goes on along the minus strand of NC_091826.1, from coordinate 87,019,740 downwards.
ATACACCAACACCGATAGGCCCAAGACTCCAGGTGGCGCAGTGGCGTCTCTAATCCAACCGCCAATTTTTAGCTCCATCGCTCCGCCGCGGTGGTTCATCACCACCGCGGCTGTATACGCATGCCACGAGTCCTAGGCTTTACGAATTCACATTGCGCTGTCACTCCCCGCACATGCAGAACTAATCGCAAATCGTAGTCTTCTATTTTCCCCGCACAAGCGCACGATCAGGTCATTCGTCGCGGTTACTCCGTCCAGCGTATAAGGAAAGCCAAAGCAGCAGCGGCCGCCAGTGAGGGGCCCACAGAGGGCATACGGCCTTCTGCTGCGCCCAAGGTTGCCGCTTCCATTCCCGGCCGCATCGGGTGCGTGCCGGAAAGACGGTACGCGAAAATGCTCGCACACTAGCAGGCTAAACAGAGAGAGAGAGAGAGAGAGAGAGAAAGGATGTACACGAAAAAAGAGTAAGGAAGATTAGCCGGAGGTGGTTCCGGTTGGCTACCCTTCGCGGAAGAAGGGGTCAGGAGAGAAAAAAAAGAGAGAGGCGCACGAACGAAGTAAACCGCGCACAGAATACAGCGGTAGCAGGCAGCGTTCTGAAAGCCGGCCATGTAGGCTCGTATGGATCTCAGGAACTTGAAGAGCACAGCCATAACTTTCCACGCGGAGTTACTTCGGAAGCACTGGCCTACATATTCCTGCTCTGATGGTAGCCTGTTGTCCATTCTGTCAGGCGCTGCGTACATCGCTTGCCTCTTCAATTCTGAGGGGCAAGGTAAGGAAATGTCACTGGACTGGACGGGACTGGACTGGCATTTACAAAATAGCTCTTACTCTACAAATGCGCGTGATACTAGGCTCCAGCTAATCGTTGTGTTGGACACATCATTAGAGAAAGGCGGCCTAGTGGCAGACAGCTTTTACGGACCTTCGTGAAATCTTTCCTTTGGCTATAAATGGTGCGAATTCATTGTAACAACGGATAAACGGTAGGACGCGCATGAGAAAACACACAGCACGAGCTCTACACTAAAGCTGCACATTTTATTCGGAAAGCGAAGTCACATATGCGCAGTGTAAGGCAAAACAATACGAGCAAAAATACACAAGTAATTGCAAGAGCTCTATGTGTACAGGGCGGTCACTACAAACACGTCGAAGCGATGAAAATGTTCTACGCTGGAGCTAGGTGGTAAGAACATACGCCAGCCAAACCTGATGTCGGACATTTCATTAGCGAAGGCTATTGGCAAATCACACTGGCGAATAATAAGAATTGACAATTCCCCCCTAGAGGTTCATTCAAGAAAGCATGCAGTCGAATGCCTGTATAACGAAGTGATTGTGGCCTCCGAAATCATTCGTTATACAGGTCACTTCGTTGTAAAGGTTGTGCACCGCACCATTCACAATAGGACTGGGGCGGAATTATTATTTCGTTATACAGGTGATTTCGTTGCAGAGGCGTTCATTGTAGAGGCGACCGACTGTACATCTCGTTGTGATAAAAGAAGATGGCGGCGTTACTCGCACCCGCTTGGCATTCCTTGTGAGTGGGCGATTGCTCTCACAGAAAAATACCAAAGGTGTATGAGTACAGCGTCCGCTACCTGACGTAAACGAAAGCCATGTAGTGTGAGTACAATTACTTGGCCCCCGAATACGTCGCTTTTCATAGATGCATAACCCTGGTATACTTGTTATCCGACTTTCATGACGTCTGTCGATGGTATCGTAATCAGGTTACCTCGACAGGAGAATTCGACCAAGAAAAAGAAAGGCCTTGTATTTCCCATCCTAACTAGTGTCCTTACCGTGTAACCCCTGGCACCACCTTCTCCTCAAATCCCGGCGAGTAGTGCGAAATATGATATTCGATTGCCGGTATAGGGGGGGGGGGGGGGCATAGATGTCCTTGCGCTCTCGAGCTCAAAACGAATTCAGAGCCCTCCACTCTGGCGTCTCTAATAGGGTGGACGTGTAACTTTGGCGACAATAAACGCCCCATCAATAATATTACAGAGGAAGTGGCCATACTTTAAAGCTGCCTGCCCGCTCGCGACGTCCTTTCGTACCATGCGAAACACACACACACACACACACACACACACACACACACACACACACACACACACACACACACACACACACACACACACACACACACACACACACACACACACACACACACACACACACACACACACACACACACACACACACACACACACACACACACACACACACACACACACACGAGAAAGCTCGCACACAGATAATCGCACAGAGACGCGCGAGAACACAAGAAGTTGCGGAGCTTACAGCACTCCCCTCCCACTCGTACAACGTCAGGCCGTCCCGTTCCTTTATCTCGTCTGTGTCTCTTTTTTCGCTCACTCTCTCGCTCGCGTTATTCCTTTCGCAGAGGCAAACGCGATGTGCACCGAGCTCGTTCTTGGTACTCCGCGCCCAGCCGCCGTCGCCGCTGCGACCTGGCGTCACCCGCCAGTGAAACGCCTAATTGCCGCCACTTCACACGCTCGCGCACAGCGCACGACGCCTCTTCCCGACGCGCTTACGCGCCCGCCAAGTGAGGTACCGAAGAAGCCCGCATGCATCAGGCAAAGTCGAACACGTGGCAACCATGACGCGTTTCTGGCTGTGCTGCCTCCCAATTGCTTTCGGCGCTTGCAGTACGCGAAACCATGCGTGGCGTTCGAGATTGACTTTCCGTTACTCCATTACTTCCGTCATTGGGAAGCCGATTAGGGACTCGAAGAAGGCTGGGTTACCTGCCACGCTCGGTAGGCAACATTGGTCACCGCACCCAATAAACACCGACGAGCACAGCTGCTCGGAGTCAGTCATCGTTCATCACCACCACGCTGCGGAGCGTCCGTCTAACGGAGGGTGCCTCGAGCCTCGTTCACGAATCCGGACGGATCGTGACAGATATTACATTTGTCCGTCTGGGATATGTACAGAGAATATTTAGGATTTTCATCATATAGGACCAAACAATTCTTTTCAATTGTTATCATTGCCTGGTTGCGCCAGACAAGTTCCTGACTCCTTTAATTGTTTCTTTAATCCTAGCAGCACAGAAAAGCAACGTCCCTCCCGATATCAACACGAAGCGCAGCTTCAACTTCTCCCTCAGAGACTACGTTGGCTTGAGCCATTATCTTGAATACGCCGTCTGGTCATTCGTAGGTGGCACAGCTAATGTTGATTAAGAAGGTGATTTGTTTGCAAACATTATTTAAGATGACACGCGCTTATTGATACTTAAACAAACGCTCAAGAAGTCAAAGTTCTCTCATTGGTTTTCTAACGAATAGGACAATAAAACTGAAAGACCGTGCACAGAGAAAAGCGCGTGGCAAACAGGCTAACAGGATAAGTGGAAACTGGAATTAAGGCGCTGTCGTTGTGTTCGCAAGCTTTATTACGACAATGACCACTACGACCACATTATTGAAAGTGTTGAAGTCAGCATGACACGCAATTCAAGATATTACTGTGGCTAGGCTCAGGCCGTTACTTTCAGGCTCCTACAGACCAGGTCCGACCTCACCCCCAGAGCGCTTAGTTGGATAGACCCGAACTTCCCGCAGTCGTGCTCCAATTGCGATCACACACGCTGCTCCGTCGACCACATGATCTGGCTGTGCCCGTACAACGCGGGCTCCGACATTCAATACAAGTCCAAGTCGAACGCCTTGCTGATGAGCTCGGATTTCACGAACCAACTACAGGCCATCCAGAGGGCCCGCGACGTCGCGGAGTCACCACCTCCCTGGCCCGTCGTGGGCGGAGCCACCAACTTGATTGGAGAGCCTTCGATTCACCCCAATCAAGTTCCTCAGGACACTCTAATAAAGTTCTTGTCACTGTCACGTACGCTCTCCCTCTTCTAAAATGAGAGCTGAAGATGTGTGTCTTTCTTATGATAATGGCGACGTTGTCTCGAACACTGCTGATGCCTTTTCACAACATTTCTGTTCTGTATTCGGTGTAAAGGACGCTACTGCCTCAAGTAACCTTCATTTTCAGTCTGGTACGGTGTGTACGCTATCAGTCAAGACCTTGTTTTGAAGTGCACAAAGCGCCTCAAACGTTCCCTTTCTTGTGGCGCTTATGGTACTCCTCCCGCACTGTTGAAGAAGTACGGAAGCATACTTGTCCCTGTTCTCACAAGCATACTGAACAGTTCCCTGAAGTCTAGTACGTTCCTTACCACTTGGAAAGTGGCACGGGTAGTACCCGTATACAAATCGGGTGCTATAGAAGTACAGTTACTAACTACCACCATATATCTATTCTCTGCGCTGCCTCCGGAGCGTTTGAATTTGGGGCGCTATAAAGTAAACCTATTCCAAACTTTTCAATTCCATTTCTGCAATCGGCCCTCCACGACTTGTCAAAATGTTTTCGGGCCAGTATTACTACTTCGCTTGTCTGTCACACCACGTCACCACCGCTTCAAAGTGACGTATACGCATACATTAATATGCCGATTAAAACTGAACTTTTTTTTTCGGAATAGGAGACTTTCCCTTTCCAGAATGAATAGAAGATGGCTGCCCGCCGACCGCCCTGGCATTGGCTACTCGGAGCTTCCGGGGAGAATGGATTTATTTGCGTATATTAAACATTACCGCGTGACAGTATAACGTTATCGAGCTTTTGTGGCACGTACACGACATCGCTCTTCCAAATTTTCTTCGCTGAGGACCCTTTTTTAGCTGCCTTTTTACCCTTCCGTTGCATGCTGCCGCAGTTTCTTTACCTGACACCAAAAGCTAAGCAAGAAAGAGCGGGCCAGTCGAAAACGCCCGCACCACCCTCCTCATCGTGTTATCTACTTTCACTGCGCAAGCCCGGTCCCAGCCAAAATGCTGAAGTGACTAGCGCAAGAGTGGGCATACTAAAAAGGCGACAAGGACAAGCGCTAACTTCCAACTGGTGTCTATTACAAAAAGGTATGCATATATACTCTTGCGCACTTGATCATAATCAGTCACAATCGTGCAAGACAACATGGTCATCACAAATAAACAAGAGCCAAGGCTTAAGGCGGCCTCCCACGTACAAACCCGAGGAATGCAAATTCTTTAGCAGTCAATGCTAGGGATGGTTTGCTAACGCAGTTGCCTTCTGCGATAGCCACTGCCTCAATGATGAGTCTGATGGTTTTCCTGCCCGTTGGTTGCTATTATTTCTGTTTTTTCAAAGAGTCGATGACATTTGCGTTGGGAGCAATGGATCCCAAGGAAACACTCTCTCCATTTTTGAACTTTCTGATTATGTTCCTGTAGTCTCACGTTTAGGTACCTTCCCGTTTGTCCCACGTAATGCAAGGTAACGCCCGATGCTTGCGTCAGCGGTCACGTAAATTTGACGTCATAAGATTGGAATAAAAGCAGACTGTAATAGTTCTGCAGTATAGGGCCCCTGTATTGCATTCCCTGCTTTACGGTAGTGCTAAGAACATTTTAATAGGTGAAAGGTATGACTTTGTATCAGGACGCTTTACAACAACGAACTTGGTCGCATTTGTGACCCATGCTTCCAGTGTGGTGCAATGTAGGGGCCAGTTAGACGCTCTTTACCTTGACTTAAGTAAAGCATTTGATGTAGTTTATCATGAGCACCCTGGACATGTCTTTTCGACATATCTGGACTTACCTTTTCCCATCCCTGCCCTGATATCTAAATACTTAAGCTAAAGATCCGTGCTTCATTGGCATTAATGGACAGAACTCTGTTAGCTCTCAGGTCACTAAGTGGAGTTCTTCAATGATCCCTTCTTGGCCCTATTCTCTTCCTACTGTTCTTAAATAAAATTTTGTCAGCAATTCAACATTCTTCATTCATTCTATACGCTGACGAGTTAAAGCTATTTAATACCCGTGTCACACGGGTAACTCGGATCTCCTTCAAACTTCCTTCCCTTCAAGGACCGCAAGGGAGTTTCACCTCAAAGGAGTTAGCTCCGTGTCACACGGCCTATAAGCGAGCTTTTGAAAGCTGCCGCTGGGGGCCCATTAGGCGCTGCTCTCCTCTTACGCAGTCATGAAAGAAACACGTTATATATTGCTAAAAAGTTGCGAAACGTGCGATCGCGTTGACCAAAACAACAAAAAATGGCGCAGTCAGGGCAAACGCTGCAGCCATTCCGAGAACGCCCGGTTCGAGAGTCGAATGTAGCTGCTCAACTCAAATATCTTTGTCAGTGCTCAAATACTATATTATATGCAATAAAAACAGTTATAATTGCTGGTAACAGGGAAAATTAATAAAAATGAGGGTGATTTCCTGACTCGAAATTCAAACACGCTGGGAACAAGAGTACTCCCTTCAGTCTGCGAGGGAGGTCTTCCATCTCCTTTCGCTGGGAACTTACCTTAACTTCCTTTGCTAAAGGAATGCCGTGTGACACGGCGCGCATCTCCCTCGAGATAAAGACGTCCTTGGTTGGAGGGAGTTAAAAGGACTTTAGCCGCGTCCGTGTGGCAGGGGTATAAGACTGTCAACAGTGTACCGACTGCATTGACTTCCAAAAAGACATTTTTCACTCTCAAACTGGTACAGAGACAATAGGCTACTCTTAATTGCTTTCAAAACTATGGTATTAAGAAATGCACGGAAAAAAGACATTTTTCACTCTCAAACTGGTACAGAGACAATAGGCTACTCTTAATTGCTTTCAAAACTATGGTATTAAGAAATGCACGGAAAGCACACCATGTACAATTCTGATACACCCTCCGGTATGCTTCACCCCCAGGGTCGATGAAATGAAATATATTGGTGTGTACTTCGACAAAACGCTAAGCTTGCCTACAAAACGCGCAACTTTCCGTGCTGCAAAAGTATACCAGAGAGCACTCCCCGTATTCCGCGCGGCTTCCTTGCAAGAGACTGTCCTATGGCACGACTCCAAAAGTTAGGTGATAAGTATTTGCGTGCATTGACATATTTCAGAGTTCATTTCCTGTGTTTTGTATGGATGTATATAATCATCTTGTAGGATTAGCCCACCTTTTACGTCCGCCTCCTCGTTTTCTGTTCCCCTATTTGTTTCTGTTTCCATATCTCACATTGTTTCGTCTACTACGTTTATTTTCCCTGTACATTTTGTCTCGCGTATTGCTTCTTTAAGTGCACCTGTACGAAGGCTCCGTAGCTGCCTCTGTGCACTATAATAAGCATTTGATTGATTGATCGATTGATTGATCGATCGATCGATCGATCGATTGATTGATTGATTGATTGATTGATTGATTGATTGATTGATTGATTGATTGATTGATTGATTGATTGATTGATTGTCCAGTGCGAGACGAAGACTTGTCCCAGCGATCTACAGTTACCCCTGTCTATGCCAGCTAAGCACCAAATTATGCGTGCAAACTCCCTACATTTATCACGCCAGCTAGCTCTCCACGGTATCAGACTGCAACAGACTGCCTATTGTCTAACTACAACAGACTACCATTTGTCTACCCTATGCACAACATGGCCTGCCCAACTCCATTTCTCACTCTCTTAATGTCACCTAGCACGTCGGCTACTCCGGTCTGCTTTGTAACCCATACAGCCGACTTCCTATTTGTCAAAGACCATCATTTTTCATTCTGTCGTTCGTTACGACGTCCTTAGCTTGTTCGCAAGTTTCGTTGTTATGCAAATTTCAGCCCCGTATGTTTGTGACACAATGCACTGATTTAGTGTACTTTCTATTGAACCATATATCAGCGAGCTGAGGTTCGTGACTTGAGAGTCGCAGCCATAAGTGCGCCAGACCACTCTTTGCCAAAAAGAACCATGCGCTGGGCGTGGTGGTAATCCCTACTTGAAGCTACAGAGCGAAATTACACAATGCAATGAGAAAGAGAGGACGGACAAACCGCTGAACTATCAAAATACCAATTTCATTGAAATCACAAGAATAAGCATCCTTAAAACGTACGTGACAATGATAAAACGCCACCACCGCTGTTTGCTCGTTCAGAAAAAAAAAATTTTTCTCACGGCCCGGCTCTCATGTGACCCGTAATAACAGCGAAACGCTACAAGGTGAAAAATGTAAGCCACCAAATTCTGTTGAGAAAATGTCGTACTTGTACGTGAGATTTTGCGGTATCGTGGCTGCCGGCACATCCGCGCCGACATTAAATGCATGGACGGGCGCCTTCCTCCTCTCCTCAGACAACAACCGCGCACAATGAACCCCTTACCTCTTTCCTGGTAAGGGCTTTGAAGAATTTGAACTTCGAATACTCTTCGCGGGTGCACGAGCTTCTCTGATTCCTTCCTCCACTCTCTTAGGTCAGCCTCATTGTTTGGTTAGCTGGTTTGCTACTTTCACCAACATGACAAGGGAGAATTTTACGCAAGCGCACCACCGTAATGTCAAGAACAATTCCTAAGTTATGCCACACAGTGTAATCCTCATTCGCTACCGCAATCTTCGTTCTGGCCTCCTAAATACACGCACATCCGTCACTATTCCCACTGGAGTGTGGAGCGTAATGCCTTGCACTTACTGCCCAGCACTGTTGTTGCGCGGTAGCTCAGTGGTTAGCGCGCTCGACTTAGACAACGCGGAGAACGTTTCTTTTTCTTCGCGCTGTGTCAATGGTGATGTTGGGCATGACGAGGTGCCTTGATGACGACAGAAATCATCATTGCGTTCATTTAAAAGTAGCACACAAACCCGGTGACGCGTATCTAATGGCCCAAGTTGGCGTGAAAGAGGTTAGAGACAAAGACACAAAAACAGGCAGACGGACGGACTGGGTAAAATTCTGAAAGAATGATAACCACATTACCGAACGGAAGGAAGATATACGCATACTTTTTTTTTTATCAATTGGGCGCGTTACTGAACCGCGTACCCTACTTCCAAGATTGCCGCGAACGACCATCGCAATACGTTTACAGGCTAGCACGGTGGAGTGGCACCGTTAACCACGAGGATTGGTCACTGGGCGCCATACACCAATGCCCCGAGCGCTAGATGGCTGATCACGGTGATAACAGCGTCACGCCATCCTCAAGCAAGCCGACGGCGAAAATAAAGGAACAAAGAAAGGAATTTCAGTAAAACTTCATTTGGGGCCTAGTTGGTAGATAATTCTGAACTTAACGTTACAGCGCAAACACCGAAGACGAGCCACAAAAGGAAGACACGACACACACTGGCGCTAACAACTTCTTTATTTCTTCATCGTCGATGCATATATATATCTAGGCCACGCAAGCCGCGCATGCTCATTCTTGCGCGGCTTGCCTCAGAGGCGTACCACATAAAAAGACGAGGCAATAATTGCATCAGTGACATATCTTTGTCCCTGCACCCATCAGAATTTGAATTCCTACGTTTGCGTATGCGATTAGTTGGCAGATGTCAGTATTGTATTCTCTGCGGCTGCGCGGTTGTGTGGCCTAGGTATATATATATGCATCGACGACGAAGAAATAAAGAAGTTGTTAGTCAGCGCCAGTGTGTGTCGTGTCTTCCTTTTGTGGCTCGTCTTAGATGTTTGCGCTGTAACGTCAAGTTCAGAAGAACAAAGAAAGCACGGGAAAGTGAAAACAATCGTCACGACGTAAACGACCCCCGGGCTAGCTATACCTCGAACGCGTGGTGGCTGCTGGTTTAGTCTTGCCGGTCTCTGTAGCATGCACTTAAGTATATGCGCATGCGAGCGCGCAATGCATTTCTCAACAATCGAACCTGCGACCTCCTGTTCTCAGCGACAGGGCCCAATCACCGACCACTGCGACCGTTGAACGCGAGGGCGAGCTTAGACGTGGGTAGCAGCTATGGGCTGTCAAGAATGGCGAGCTGCGAAACAAGATTGCCACACAGTTACGACAGGGCGACACGACGCGCACCTCTCCCTCTCCGTCGCTGCAGCTGGGAGGCGTTCAAAGAAGCGGCCTTTGCGCTGGAATCCGCCGCCTTCCTCCAGCCCCTTCGACATTGTGACGGAACTAGTTCGGTGCGTGAACAATGATTCCGGAGTTCCCCAACGCGGAGCTGATTTGACACGCATGGACAAGCTGCCGCGGGAACGACGTATTTTTGTGCTTCTCACGGTTCGGAGTGGCACGGAACAACGAGCGACCCTCGATCGGCAACGATAGTTCCCGGAACGGCACCCGCCAACGCCGTCGTCGGGCATCAGAGCGCGGTTGCCTTTGTGTACGTAAACTGTTCTGCAGAGCAGCGGCGCGTTGGTGATGAGTAAACGAACAGTCGCCGCGTCGTAGGACCGGCGGATCGAGTGTATAAAAACTGTGGTTGTGCGAATGCTGAAAACACTTCTCTTGAGCAGTCATGTTAGACTGAGTCACTTCTCTCATGCAGTCCTGTTGGACTAATACTTTTTTTCTCAAGCAGTCATGTTAGACTGATTTTATTTCTGTAAATAAACCCTTTTCCTCGTTCTCGATGAGAAGCAGTTCTTCACTTCATCAACGATCTCAGCGTAAATAAGTTGGACGACGGCATGGGCCAGCTACCTTCGAATTCATGCCGTACTCCAATCTTGGCAAAGGACCACGGACGATGGGATTGAGCCCCCAATCCTGACAACTGGCTGACAGCGGTGAGATGGACTTTGCGACATGGTGCCGTATCTGCGGTGAGTGCTTGGTTTTTGCTTTGACTCTCTAGGCTTCATTTTGTGGTTGTTCTGTTTAGAACAGTAGGGAAGCTAGATTGTTGTGTGTTAGCTAGGTTGCGTTTTTCTAGCTAGATTTAGAGAGCAGAATCAAGGCAGTAAAGCAGCAGTCATGGAGTTAAGGACACTGCTGAGAGACGAGTTGTTGATTGTTGGTGAGGAACTGGGCCTAGATGTACGCAAAGAAATGCTCAAATCGGAATTATTGGAGCTAATTTCCAATCAGGCCAGTGAGGAAGATATTGAAATGGGAATGGAACTTCTCAAAAAGAGAGAGAAACGGGAAAGAGAAAGAGAAAAGAGAGAGAGAGAGGAACGCGATAAAGATCGCGAGTTTCAGTTAAGGAAAATGCAACTTGAACTTGAAAGCAAACGTTTGGAGTTGCCTCAAGGAAGTGAAGGCGCTCTGGGACGATCAAGTGAGGCAGAATCGTACCGCATGGACAGGCTATTAAAGCCATTTGAGGTCGGGACCGACATAGGCTTGTTCCTATGCAATTTTGAAAGGACTTGCGAAAAGATGAACTTCGGCCCGAATACATGGCCGCAGCGGTTGCTGTCTATGTTGCCGTGTGAGGCGGCGGAAGTAATCGCCAGATTGAGTGTGCAGGATGCATATGATTATGCAAAAGTTAAGGCTAGTCTCCTGAAGAAATACCGCCTTTCAGCCGAAGCTTTTCGGCAAAGGTTTAGGAGCACAGGCAAGAAAGATAGCGAGGGCTATCCGGAGTTTGCATATAGCTTAAAGGCCAACCTAGTCGAGTGGCTTAAAAGCGCGGAAGCGTACGACAGCAGAGACATGATCATTGAATGCATGTGTCTAGAGCAGTTTTACAAAACCATCCCCCAAGCTGTGAAACTGTGGGTGCAAGACAGAGGTAATGTAAACACTGTGGAAAGGGCGGCTGAATTAGCCGAAGAGTACGCAAGCCGTAGAAAGTTGAACGCCGAGGAGGGAAACTGGGACGGTCGAAATGGACCGCGGAAACCATTTCCGTTCAAAAAGGGTGCGCAAACTAGACGATCCGAGCCTGTAGACATGGCGGAAAAGCCCGCAGAAAAGAGCGAGGAGAAACTTAACGGAGAAACCGCACAAAAAGAACAGAAAAGAAAATTCGAATCTGTTAGACCAATTCGCTGTTACAAATGCCACAAACTGGGACATATAGCTGTAAACTGCGAGAAGTCTAGCGTAGTTTTTTTCCTACGTGGAGGAAAAAGATGAGAATATGGAACTTTTAAGTCCATATCTCCACGACCTGCAAGTTTATGGAAAACCATGCCGAGTGCTAAGAGACAGTGCCGCCACGCTGGACATTGTCCATCCGTCTTACGTGATGGTAGATGACTTTACCGGAGAAGTAGCGTGGATAAAACAGGTTGTAGAAGAACACAGCGTGTGTCTGCCCATGGCCAAAGTCAAAATCAGTGGACCATTCGGGGAGCTAGAGACTGAGGCTGCAGTTTCCAAATTTTTGTCACTGCAGTATCCCTACATCTTTTCGAATCGTTCGAATCAGTTACTGCGTGACAGAGGGCTCAAACTGGGAGAGGGCATAGTACAGGCATTGACCCGAGGCCAAGCTCGTAAGATCGCGGCGCTTTCGGCTGAAAATGCTCAAGCTCCTCCAGCGGAAGCAGAAAAGGGGATAACTTCAATACCCGAATCCGAGCTAGGCCCGAGGGACGAAAGAACAGTTGAGGAGAGCCTGCCAGCTGACCAGCTCAATGAGAGCGTAGCACTAGAGTGTCAGAGTTCTAGCCTGCAGGAAGAGCAAGCAGACGCGCTCACAAGCGAGACAGGGTCGTTATTATCACCAGCCTCAAAGAACTTTGATCAACTCTTACGCGTGGATAGAGAGTCACTGGCAGCTGAGCAAAAGAATGATGAGAGCTTAGCAAAATTACATGACACAGCTAAAGAAGGCATTGCTAGGCGCAACGTAACGATACATGAGAGAGGAGGATTGTTGTATCGGCATTACAGAGATCGAAAGGGTTGGATTTTAGATCAGTTAGTCATACCTACTAAGTATAGGCAGGACCTTTTGAGTCTTTGTCATGGAAATGGGTGGTCCGGCCACCTAGGCATAAACAAATCAAAGGAAAGATTGCTTATGGAATACTACTGGCCTGGCTGTTTCAAGGATGTAGAAAACTTTGTAAGATCATGCGACGCCTGCCAGCGTTCTGGTAAACCAGGAGAGACATGGAAAGCTCCACAGAAGGTAGTGCCCTTAATAACAGAGCCTTTCAGACGACTGGTAATAGACACGGTGGGGCCTCTTCCAAAAACAAAATCAGGCTACAGGTACTTGTTTACCATGCTGTGTCCGGCTACCAAGTTTCCAGAAGCGATCCCTTTGAAAGAGCTCAGCTCCACCGAAGTAGTAGACGCGCTTTTGACAGTGTTTGCACGAGTTGGGTTTCCAGCCGAAATTCAGGCAGACCAAGGGTCAGTATTCACGAGCGCACTGACTTCCACATTCTTGCAAAAGTGCGGGGTAAAGTTAATACACAGTTCTGTCTATCACCCTCAGTCAAACAGTGTAGAGAGGTGGCATTCAGTGCTTAAGCGAGTTTTGCGTGCGCTCTGTTACGAGCACAAGGAGGACTGGGAGAACTGTCTGCCGGCAACTTTGTTTGCTTTGCGAACGGTTCCACATGAGGCGACAGGGTTCTCACCAGCAGAACTAGTGTATGGGAGGACACTCCGGTCTCCACTGAGAATGTTAAGAGAGATGTGGGAGGAAAGAGGGGAGATTCCGACAGTGGTTGAATACGTGCTAAATTTACTGGAACGGCTAAGCGCAAACCAAGAACTAGTCGGAAAGAACATGGCAATAGCTCAAAAGAACGCCAAAGTCTATTACGACAAGAATGCGAGGCTTCGTACGTTTGAAGCCGGCTTAACGATGAAAGCGGAAAAGTGTAGGTTCGGTTGTTCACAGGTTACTTATCTGGGCCATGTTGTCGGTCAGGACATGAGACGGCCGGCGGAGCTGAAAATAGCTACGATTGGAGAATTTTCTCAGCCGCGCCCGAAAACGGACCTTCGTTCATTTTTGGGACTTGTGGGGTGCTATCAACGGCACATTCCGAATTACTCGCAATTGGCAAGTCCATTAACAGACGCCCTCCGAAAGGGAGCACCGAGTAACGTACACTGGGATAAGGACAAAGAGAACGCTTTCCAAAGTTTGAAAACGCTATTGGTTTCTCGCCCTGTGCTTCGCGCGCCAGACTACACAAAGGAATTCATAGTTCAATGCGACGCAAGCGACAGAGGTATGGGCGTGGTACTTAGTCAGGTCGGCGACGATAACGAGGAGCATCCTATCCTCTACGCCAGCCGTAAACTAAATGTAAGAGAGGAAGCCTACAGCGCTTCAGAGAAGGAATGCGCTTCCCATACAAAAATGCTTCCTTACTTTCTTTAGAACTTTTATCAACATCCTATCAACTTTAGTAACATCCTATTGACTTTTACTTTTTAGTAACGTTTGTCAAAAGAAAGTTGGTTACTTCTTTTCTAACTTCAGTATGTAAAAAGAAAGTTACTAGAAAGTTAAGACACACTATTTTAACTTTTTAAAAACACGATTCAATAGGAAGGTAATAAAAATAATTATGTTCTTAAAGTACATAACCCAAGTTACAAAACATGCATGAATATTATTCAATAAGGTTATAATTATTCAGTGAACATAGCTGGTGCAAGACAGTGTTGTTTCATGGACAGGTGTAACTTTCCACAATTTGCAATCAACTTTCTAGTAACACTGGTTACTACAAAGTTGTTAAAAATGATTTAGTGAAAAATGAACATATAACAGCATCTGAACTATAAATGAATATGCAAAGACTGGCTGCATTTAAAAAAATGTTTTTTTTTGCACAGTAACTGTTTTCCTAATTTTTAATCAACTTCCTAGTAACAGATGATAGTAGAATGTTCATAGAAAAAAAAATGCTTCTAATACCGGACGCTAAGAGAAAATATGGTCTCACCAATTCAAGATGTGGGCACGTATTCTCGAAAACACGACAGCTAGTGCCATGGGAAGCGTGTATATGAGCGGTGATCATGAATTTGTGCTCAGTAGGTGTCAAAGAAGCCCGTAGGCCATGCACCATCGCACTAGACGGCGCGCTGATCGGCTCGTGTTCGCCAACTAAAGCGGGAGACACACGGTCCGATTTGGTGTCCGATCCGGCGTCTGACGCGCCGAAACTGCAGCCCGAATCGAGGTGTTTTGCCGTGCCGAAGCGCCGGATCGGACGTCCGGCGTGCGACAAACCGGGCAGATTTTCATCGTTCGACGTGTCCGACAACTGCACCGTCGTCTGGCCGCAGCCATTGGCAGCGCGGCTGGCATGCGACGTTCTCTGACGTTCCCTCCACGGAGGCGGCGCTGGCTTTCCGGTTTCTCGCAGTTATTCTTTTTCCTTGCCTGCTGCAGTTTGTTTCTGACATGAAATAGTTACCAGTTCAGTAAAATTATCTCGAACGTGTGCCTGTTACGCAAACCAGCGCCTTGTACACTAGCGCTAAGCTACTGGTGAGATCGGGAGCCGCGACGCGAGGGCATTTCGCGAGCAGACATCACACACCGACCGTCTGAGCGAGGCCGCTCGCTTCGCTTGCACGTTTGCCCTTCGCAACGACTGCGTCGAGTAAACCAATTGTATTTAATTACGGCCGACCTAAGTGTACAGTGTTCATTGTTTTGGCAAAAATAAGCACTCTTCGACGAGCTCGGACTGGATCGCAAGCGCCGTCGGCTGCAGCGTCCGCCTAGCTATGCCTACCGGCCCTATCGCTGGCTTTAGCGGAGCCGTCAGTGGACAACCCGCCGTCGTGAAGTGTTCTGTCACTCACAGGGGCATAATTTTATCGACAGCCTTCGCGTAAAGCGAAGCAGTGTGGTGCAGAGTTGTTTATATTGCGTTTCTCGACGTGAATATCAACTCAAGCTGGGGAGTTGGATGTGGGCGGAGCTTACGCGCCGCTCATGCCGTAGCATGCAGCGCCGCACGTCGGATCGGACACCGAATCGTACCGCGTGCGTCTGTATAGCTCGCTCATGGTTCGGCTGAAGTCCCCGTATACACTTTATAAATAAGGAAGCCTATCTAGGCACTGTAAACCCAATTATTGGGGCCTAAATGCCTCTCCGCCTCCTACTACGGCTTCCTTTGAGTGACAGTCTGATCTCGAAGGCCATGCTTTTGCAACCTGCATGCACCTGAAGCAATTGCGAATCTTGAAGGCAACATCCGCTTAGTTTTTATTATATATACATTTCCTTAAACTTCGTATCACAAAGTACAAAGTACACACTTCTGGACCAAATAAATTTATTAAAAGACTCTATCAAATGCTATTAGGAAAAAACACGCAATTTTTTCATTTAAGATACATTTTTCTAAAAAACCGCAGAGTGGCGCTACTGTAGTATTTGTTTGGTCGACACACCACGTTGGTTGTCGTTAGTGCTCCCTGCAGTAAGGTGGTATTTGAGGTAAATTTTAGAAGTGCCTAGACAAAACGTGCTGCTTGTTGTGTGCAGTGACCATCCCAAACCCTCCGGACTCGTGTAACGCCATTAGTTCGCCGTGTGTTTCGAGCGATCCACCAGTGTCGTCAGTGAGTGCCCTAGTACAGCTCCCGTCCGAACTGCCTTTGTTCTGCCGAGCTGCCTGCCGGCGCTCTCGTCAAAAGTCTGGTACTGGGGCTTCGAATTGTAGTGTTTGGAAGACTGTTGAAGGTTGTGCTTTTGTGGAGCTGGAGTTCATCGGCAGTTCTACAGTGCTTGCGCCAGAGAAACGTCGGTGCTTCTGTACCTGTTAGACGAAGGAGCGTTTGCCAAGTCTTGAAAGGTAAGAAAGTTTGGCGCTTGCGCGCATTCTTGAAGCTTATGATTTGCGTAATGAGCGTTGTGTAACTAGCAAGAGCAAAGCGCTTTCCTATCGCATGTTAGCCATGTTGCTGTGCACATTTAGCAAGCAATTTCGCGAAAGCTTCCTCTGATGTTACAGCGTACTTGCATTCTGCTACCCGCCTTGATTGCTATGCCTGAATGGGCACACAATTATGAAAACACATTGAAAGTTTGTGTTCGTTCGGCAGTGCGTAATAATTTGAAGACTGCGATTTTGTAGCAATACTTACCCCTCGATTCTATATCACTCTTCTCGCCCACCGCTAACGGCCGGCAGCTGCAGTACGTAGCACGGGCCGGGGCGTCGGTCAGCCTACTAACGAATAGCGCAAAGGAATACCATCGCTACAAAATCGCGGTCTTTAAATTATTACGCAAATTTTGTGCACAATGAGATGTTATAAACACACCTTGCATGTACATGAAAAAAAGGTTTACAACAGAGATGACATATATGCATGGGCACATATATGTGTCAATAAAATACTCGAGCCTCTTTCTGCCTACAGAAAAAGAAGTTATGTCTTCTCGAGGGCATGGCTGCTTGTAATAATGAACCTCTAAGGGAAGGTTTTCTCTAATCCCTATTTTTGATATCTAAATGCTTATGTGGCATGTACAAACTGCTTGCATCCATTTCTCATTGGGATGAGCTGTCTGAAATTTATTTTCAGTAATAATTGCAATAATTAACTACTTTCACCTGTCTTCTAATGACTAAAGTTCTATGCTTCTACCTTGACAAACCTTTTGTGAAATTAGTTTGATGAGGCCCAATATACAGCGCTTTCTAAATTGAAGGTATCAGTACCTATTAAAGACTACGCTAACTATGAGAATGCTGCTTGCGTATATTGTTTATTCACTCTGTCAGACAAAATCTTTACACCCAAGTGCAGTCAGTAAATTTAAAAGTGCATGCCTGCAAGGGGAAGTCAGAATTGTATTTGAAGACAATTGCATCTTGTTTAATAGTTCTCGAGCACTTGTGCGCCACTAATCGAGCACAGCTTGGCCCTATACTCGATGAGGCTTGAAGCTTTCAATGTCTGCTAATCACTAAAACAGCACCAGATCTCACTCTGTGTCAAGGGGTGGCACACATTTGCTTAGTTCTAGGCAGATGCATGTCTTTCTTTCGCATTGAAGTTCCCAATACTTTCTAGTCTTACGTAAAAGTACACAGCTCAGTACAATGCATGTATGGTATACGTAAGGCTGCTTTGTTCTTTAAACCGAATCAACAAGAAGCAGCGACTTCCGTTTTTGCAAACCTTACCCTACTTCCTAACCATTCCTTGATCAAATGCGTATAAAATGAATCTTTGGTTGTTGTATTCTTTCACAGGTAGACATCGGTGACAGTGTATACGTTGAAAAGGGCCTGCTGAAGAGGCTGTGCCTGGATGCTAACAACTCAGGCTTTCACTTCGCGGAGGGCCTCCTTAAAGCTCCTTTTTCAATAGAAGACGTTGAAGGGAGGTCCTTATTTGGGCGGCTGTCAAATGCCTTCCACAGAAGGATCCGTTGGATTCCAAGAAGGTCAACACCATAGTAGGTATGTATGTCACAAAGAAGCATCTTAATATTCTTTGTGCAGTTTTCAACAAAACTCCTTTCATGGCAATTTCAATGCTATCTTAGGGTATACTCCTTTCTTTCCTGCTAAAATAGCTATTAACCTGATTATAATAGCATATTATAATGCAAGCTTTGCCACCATAACTAGAAAATTGTCATTACTGTTGGCGTGTGTATTTTTGTGATAGAGGCCCTGGTCATGTGAATGCACTGATAATATAATATCCTGTCTTGTGGAAAGCTAACATGTTTAGTAACAAGCTCACTTTGACAATGTCTGCCTGCACAACAAAGGCATTTTGTAATCTTGCTGTAGAACGTCCGTAATGCCTGTTGAACTGCTTACATGTTGCTTGTATCATTTCGTGTTTCTTAAGTGCAACATAAAAATCAACTCTTCTATGTACCTGTGCCCAAGCAAAGCTGCAGCATAGTTATGACTGACACCTTGCCTTTCCTAAGATAATTCACACATAAAACTTCCATGTACTAGTCACAATACGAATATCGAAGTTCATTAAACTGAAGTTGATTTACAGCTTTTGTTTGTAGATGACAATTGGTACGATAGAGTTTATGTGTCGTGCATCTGTTGGTGTTATGCACATCCATCACGCTCCCAGCTTTAATGCACGAATTCAGTCATTTCATGCATTTTTAGGACTTTGCACAAAACAGGTGGAGATGTTTATAGCTCACAGGATTGAAAGCTTGTCTCTTGTGCACTTCTCATGGCACTTCTTGTCTCATGTCACTGTAGCAAAACTAATATATTGCCTTTTTTCTTCTCATTTCTAGACTACACAACGCAACATTTCAGCCTACTTCCAGGGCAGCTGGAGAACTCGTCCTCCTTACTAGCCCGGGGATATTAAATGGATGTGTTCAAGCACAAATGGAAACCCGTCTTCTTCTGTTGCATGCCACACCTAGCCACTTGGCAATCACTATTCGCCAAAGACAGTTGACAGGATGTTACTAGCAAGTCGTTAGGATATATAAAGGTGGTTAATAAATAGTCATTGCACAGTTTTTATGAAGCAAATAAAAATTTTATTCAGAGATAATCAAAGCTTACTTTTGCAATATATAATTGCAAAAGTAATTACCTCTGGATAAAATTTTTATGTACTTTCTAAAAACTGTGAAGCGACTATTTATTAACCACCTTTATACATCCTAACGACTATCTAGTAATATCCTGTCAACTATCTGTGGCGAATAGTCGACAGGATGTTACTAGCAAGTAGTTAGGATGTATAAAGGTGGTCAATAAATAGTCGCTTCACAGTTGACACTTTCTAACGACATAAGATAATAAGCAGTCGGTAAGAATTCTATCGACATTTTATATCTATACTTTCAATTCAATATCGGTGGCCAATAGTCGGCAGGAGGTTACTAGGAAGTTGTTACGGTGTCTAAAGACGTTTTATAGAATGTCGATAGGTTCTAGTAACATTTGTCTAAAGACTGTTTATAAAATGTTACTAAAATTTTTTGTAAGGGTTGTTTGGTTTGGGCCGCCCAGAAGTTGTCGTGTTACTTGTACGGAGCGAAGTTCATCTTCGAGACCGACCACTGTCCTCTGACGTGGCTCAATCAAATGTCACACAAAAACGGCCGCTTGCTCCGATGGAGCCTCACTCTCCAAGAGTACAACTTTTCCGTTAGATATAAGAAGGGAAAGTTGCATAGCAATGCGGATGGTTTGAGCAGGCTAATTTGAATTCTGCGTTTGAGGGTCCCGCCTAAATTTTAAGGTTACTAGTGTTAGCTTTTCTTTAGGCGAAGAAAATCCCCTCTCATTTGGCAGAATTGCCTCCAATAATTGCTGAATTTGTCAGCAGGAATTTGCTTCAGAAATTGGCATAGTGAAATGTAGCATTTTTTTTTGTTTCTGCACTTATGTTGTTGTTGTTTTTTTTGAAGCCTAGCGAGTCTAAAGTGAGAGCCAATGCACGTCATCTCGGCGCAGAGCCGTGTTGTGGGGTTCATTTTGCAGTTGCCTGTCCTTGTTGGATGTTTTGGGGCGGTGACATCAATGCACAAGTGGTCGCTGCGAGCCAAGACATCAATCCCCCCCTGACCAGCAGCCGTCCTCTTCCTGCCTAGCGGTTGTCAGCGCTAGACAGTCGAGACTTTCCGGCCCATGGAGGCGCTGTCAAGAATGGCGAGCTGCGAAACAAGATTGCCACACAGTTACGACAGGGCGACACGACGCGCACCTCTCCCTCTCCGTCGCTGCAGCTGGGAGGCGTTCAAAGAAGCGGCCTTTGCGCTGGAATCCGCCGCCTTCCTCCAGCCCCTTCGACATTGTGACGGAACTAGTTCGGTGCGTGAACAATGATTCCGGAGTTCCCCAACGCGGAGCTGATTTGACACGCATGGACAAGCTGCCGCGGGAACGACGTATTTTTGTGCTTCTCACGGTTCGGAGTGGCACGGAACAACGAGCGACCCTCGATCGGCAACGATAGTTCCCGGAACGGCACCCGCCAACGCCGTCGTCGGGCATCAGAGCCCGGTTGCCTTTGTGTACGTAAACTGTTCTGAGCAGCGGCGCGTTGGTGATGAGTAAACGAACAGTCGCCGCGTCGTAGGACCGGCGGATCGAGTGTATAAAAACTGTGGTTGTGCGAATGCTGAAAACACTTCTCTTGAGCAGTCATGTTAGACTGAGTCACTTCTCTCATGCAGTCCTGTTGGACTAATACTTTTTTTCTCAAGCAGTCATGTTATACTGATTTAATTTCTGTAAATAAACCCTTTTCCTCGTTCTCGATGAGAAGCAGTTCTTCACTTCATCAACGATCTCAGCGTAAATAAGTTGGACGACGGCATGGGCCAGCTACCTTCGAATTCATGCCGTACTCCAATCTTGGCAAAGGACCACGGACGATGGGATTGAGCCCCCAATCCTGACAGGGCGCAGAACAGCCCCTCGCTTTGCAAAAAAAAAAAAATAGAAAGCACTGCTGCATTTTTTACGCCTATACTGGCGAGATGACGACTGTGTACAACTCCCTCCGTACGTTTGCAACGGGGCGAAATTGCAATCGTATTCACAAAGTCGCGAGGACAAGCAGGTAGTATTTATTGTGCTCAGTACGAATAAATAAATAAAATGCTAATGATGATGCTTCGCTAATAATATGACCGACGCCATGATTGGCTTGCATTGTCTTTTACGAACACTGTTAGCGTAAGAACGTTTCCAGGAGCACGAGCCTTTTTATTGCGATAGCAATTATATGCGAACTTTTAATTTAAATTATGGGATTTTACGTGCCGAAACCACTTTTTGATTATGAGGCACACCGTAGTGGGGGACTCCGGAAATTTGGACCTAAATCTAAGTACACGGGTGTTTTCGCATTTCGCCCCCATCGAAATGCGGCCGCCGTGGCCGGGATTCGATCCCGCGACCTCGTGCTTAGCAGCCCAACACCATAGCCACTAAGCAAGCACGGCGGGTGTATATGCGAAGTTTTGCCGTCACCGTGAGGTTCCGCATATATATTAAGGTATATGTATGCTATATGCCACGTCATGCTATATGACATGCGGTATATATGCGGGTTATAGTGCCACGCCATTCCATCGCTAAAGTTGCTCATACCAGGTCTTGCATTCTTGACAAAATTATTTCTCAGAATTCTGAAAATGACAGTCAACAAACGAACGTCACGAAACAAAACGCCGACAGTGCATGTATTTTATTTGAAATCTTCTCAGACTTACATATTAAACGTGTGAAACAATATAACAGTGCTAGAAACTCAAAATGATGCAATTTTATTGACGGGGCAGCGCACTACCTCCGGGCTCGGCCCAGGAAAGTGGTTTGTAACATACGCGATACGGAATAGTGATGGTAAAGTCGCTAAGAAAGACGTTCGCTTTAATTAATAAACGTAAACAAAATAGTCCGACGGCGGGATTCCAATAGAGGACCCCTTTTCAATTCATACTGCCACTACAGCTACGAGTCTTACACTTCGTGTAATATTCTAAGATGTCGCTATCGCATTTATTGGCGAATCTGCGGTAATGTTTTGTACAAAGCGCGCATCCAAAGTGCTGTACGCGAGCATTTGCACATCCTGAGCGCCGTAGGAATGCGGCCGCTGTGGTCGGGAATCGAACCGTCTACCTCGTGCTCATCAGCACAACGCCATAGCCGCGACTGATTTAACGGGCTGATTTCTAGATGAACGACATGTCCCACTGTCCGACGGCTAAGCAAATGAAAAAAAAAACCGTCGGCTTATGCTTCAATCCTAAAGTGGCAAAGAAATTCGAACTTTAGACAAAAAAAACGTGTATACGCGCTAACGTTGCCGAGATGCGTGGCGACATGGCTCACATCCGCACCTCGTGATGCTAGCTTCCGCAGGCCATGCTACCTCCAGGAATGTCGTGAGGCGTCTTCAAGGTTCGCGCTGTGTATGTCACCACACAAGAGGCGCGCGTGGGAAGTGAGAAGGCTCGGCTAAAACAATAATGGGAATCTGCGAGATGTTTGTTTGTTTGTTTGTTTGTTTGTTTGTTTGTTTGTTTGTTTGTTTGTTTGTTTGTTTGTTTGTTTGTTTGTTTGTTTGTTTGTTCAGTAGCAACAGGCGCCAGAAGGCATTACAGTGGAGAGGGGGTTACAAACAGTTAAAAACGTTCACATAATATTTTTTTTCTGCACGACGTGTGACGCAAAAAAGAAAAAAGAACGAAAGCTCAACAAACGTTAGAGCAGTTTCAAAATACGTTGAGTTATACGTGGGCAACACAACAAAAATCATGAGCCATTCCACTCTGTGAAGGTGGTTGACCAGCGAAGCTGTTTACCACACGACGCGGAGGTGACACATCATTTTGAACAAAGGTACGAAGTCATTGATTGTCTTGAAGGGTGGTCATCGTGACGAAAGGTACGCACACTCATTTATTGTCCTGATCGGTGGTCATTATTTCACTCGCAACTGCAATCACATTCTTTGATAAGGTCAAATAGACGCAGGTACGCCGCTCGGTGCTCGGTAGGGCTGGATCGGTGTGGCATCACAATGGATATGTCTGCAGCACGGAACGCGCAAACCGCTCCCTTTTCGGCACCGACACATCTACATTGAAATCACCGACAACGACAACAGGGGTAGTGTCATCGCAACTAATTCGCGCAAAGTGAGTATGAACTCTACGGGACTTTTCTTGCGCTTTACTTTTTTGCTTTGCTTACGTGGGTATGAGCCATTGCTCACGGGGGTATGAGCCATTGATGATGACCGTTTTCGACATGCTGTTCTGTTTGTTGTATGCGTGATTAGAAAGCATTTAAGCACTGTTCGCTTCACTTTGCTGAGTGCTGGTAGCCTCTGCTTTACGAGGGTATGAGTCATTCCATTTTTTGCTTCCTTACGGGAGCATTATTGCTTACGGGGGCATGAGCCATGCATAATGATAGTTTTTGTTCACGGAGAACAACAATACACTGAACGTTGGCCATACACAGCTTCGCTGCAAACGGTCTAACAAACGGTAAAGTTGAGCCTCTTCAGCAGGGAAAGAAAAATCACGCAGGAACTCCTCTGGTAGTTGTCTGCGCATGCGAAAACATTGTGCCACTTGCTCATCTCCACGCAGCCCGGTGTCGTTATCACTCCTATGGAACTTCATCCGACCAGTATTTATTTAGTTACAATACTGGATAAGTATAAACCCTCATCAACCCTCATCGGTCGTTCGCTTACCATGCTCGATAGCGAACATGATAAGGCAGCGCTAATTAAAATAGAGTTCATTACAGCACTCGAACCCACGAACCCATGACCATTGGTCTAAATTAAGGTGAAGTGAATTAGCCGCAGTTGATTAAGATGGAGTTAATTAAGGTACTCACAATCCTCGACATTTGGTGGGAGTCGAACCCACGACAATTGGCGTTAATTAAGGTAAATTAAGGTTAATTTAGCGAAGCTGTCGCAAAACCGCCACCGCATCTTCTGAGGGGGGTATTAAACGCTTTAATAACGGTTGGGATGCTTGTTTTGAGCTTGTTCTTTATTGAAACATATGCTGTTCTGTGGGTTGTACAAGTGATTTCAATGAATGTATGCACTGTTCGCTTCATTCTGCTGGGCGCTTGCAGTCTGTGCCTTACGCGGGTATGAGCCATTGCATTTTTTTTGCTTGCTAATGGGGGTATGAGCCATTGCTTAAGGGGGTATGAGTCACTCATTGTCTTACGTGACGCGCAAATTTCTCGTTGGGTAGGCATAGAAATGCTCACGCATTTAAAATATATCAGTTGACACGACGTTGACGACACCGGCAGGCAACCTGTCCCATTCTTGCGTAGTTGAAAGAAAAAAGGATTTCTTAAACAGTTCTGTCTTGCGCAGAACTTCTTGTACCTTTAGCTCACGGCCCACGCGTTGTGACCTGTAGTGAGCCGCCATTACAGCATACTTGTGCCTTTGTGTACCAATTGTACCGTAGTATATATGAAGTTCAAAAGCTCCAGACGCAGCTTTCTGCGTCGTACTTATAAG
This sequence comes from Dermacentor albipictus, assembly GCF_038994185.2. Taxonomy (NCBI): domain Eukaryota; kingdom Metazoa; phylum Arthropoda; class Arachnida; order Ixodida; family Ixodidae; genus Dermacentor; species Dermacentor albipictus. The sequence goes on along the minus strand of NC_091826.1, from coordinate 86,994,969 downwards.
GTATCCCATTTAAATTCTTCCTTAGCGCTCGTAGCGCTGAAATTAACTTTTTGTAGTCCTGACACGTGCCGCGCACCTAGATTCCGTACCCTCTCAAGTTTATCGATGTCACGTGCCGTCGGAGGGTCCCACACTCCCCACACTACACTGGCGTACTCGAGGACGGACGTTACGCACGTTTTGTATAGCGGCTCTCGTGTAGACTGGCTGAATAATCTGGCGTTCATACGAAGAAAACCCAGCATTTTCCCCGCCTTAGCGGTTACGTAGTTAACCTGCTTCTGCTGTGATATTTCTGGGGTGTACCAAACACTTAGGTATTTGAACTGTGTTAGTTTAGCTATTGCATTGTTATTCGAGGCGTAAGAGAAATTTAAAGAGTTCTTTCGAGTGAGTGTCTTGGCGACTGTTTTGGTTAGGTGCAGCTGCACGCGTCACTGAGGGCTTGTTGAATCAGGCTGGTATTATCCATGCTGCTAGTCACCCTATACAGCACGCGGTCATCTGCAAACAGCCTTAACTGCGATATCAGACCTTCGCCAATATCATTTATACAAAATAAAAACAGCCAAGGCCTCAGGACGGAGACCTGAGGTACACCGGATGCAACTTCCTGCGTCCGCGACTGAACCCCGTTTACAACCACGAACTGCCGGTGCAAGATAAGATATTTTTAACCCATGAGACAACCTGCGGGTGAATTTTGTATTTAAGCACTTTTTCTATTGCGTGTGTGTGTGTGTGTGTGTGTGTGTGTGTGTGTGTGTGTGTGTGTGTGTGTGTGTGTGTGTGTGTGTGTGTGTGTGTGTGCGCGCGCGTTTTGCGAAATGGATTCAATTGTCCAACGTAAAGATTCACTGGCCTGCATTTAGAAGGAGCTCTTGCGCTACAATCGCTCGTAAGAGAACGTTTTACCCAATCCTGTTTCTGGACGTAGCATTAGAGAAGGCGGCCCGTCTATGGCAAGGATCACTTAAGAACACACAAAAAAAAGCGTTGTGAATTCGGCCCCTGATGTTCCGACGGCCCCGATGTCAAGCAAAGCGGACAGCGCGGGAAGCTGCATGCGCACGATGGTGGCAGAGAAGGGATCCACGGCGAGAAAACAAAGGGGCTCAGGAGGAAGGACCGGAGGGTAATCCCCCCCCCCCCCCCCCCTTGCGTGAGCGACATAATCGCCCGGTCTCATTACTACGGGCCGGCCGTGCGCCTTGGTGCTGCATCTCTCGAGTCACGACCATGACGGATGGACGGAAAGAAAAAGGCACGGCTGACCCGTTCCAGCCGCGTGTCTCTCAAAGACAGAGAGGAAAGAGTGCGTGGTCGGGCGCATGTGTGCCGGAGGGGTCGCGAGATGGACGCTTGTGCAAACGGTGACAGAACGTTTCCACGCGATGGGTCAACGCCGGGAACAAAAAGGCGCAAATGAAGGCGTACCGAACTGCCATGGGAAAGTCACGCCTTGCTTCGGTACACTACTGAGTGGACTTGCACGCTCTCTGCGACAGTGCGAGGCGCCTTTGAGTGAGGAAGATCGTCTGAACTGATCCCGCGCTCAGAAACGTCAATGCGCTATCGCACCGCTGTGTACCATAGTCTACTTTACATATACTTTTTACTTGGTTTGGTAGAGCGACGGATGCATTAAAGAGGTGGTGCCCTGTTCGATCCTTCCGGATGAGGGATAATTTTTCTTCAACAGTGGGACTTTCATTTTGAGGAACGCGTGTGGGCTTCCTACGTACCGTGTTAACTTGGATCGGATAGTTACTTCCGTTTTCATCAAACTTACTCCGTCTAGCGGATTCTCGCTGCCATGCACTGTCAGTAAAAGAATCGGTTATTTATTCCATGGCGGAAATGCAAAGTACCGCAGGCCGCACCGTAACTGCCTAGCTGCGGCAGCTGTCACATCAGTGACAACCATGGAGAAGGGATATGAGAGCAAATGATACAAGAAAAAATTTCACCCACGACTACGAAGCGACTCGCGATCTGCGATTACAGCCTTCTCGAGAGGACTTGTTGCGGAACCGGCTAACAGACTGCTGCAGGGTAGGGATATCACTTCGCATACCGTTACTTGGTTCCCGGCGCACATGGGGACAGTGGAGGGAGCCCCGCGTAACCTCAACGAGGTGGCACACAGGGAGGCACGAGGATTAGTGTGCCGTGTACTCCCTGAAGGGGCTGGATCTCCCGCTCCTGAGTACAGGGACCAACTGTTAACCTACAACGAAATCACCAAGCACTATTGCTTAAGGCGCAGGGCATTCCCGTTGCCACATCCTAAATTAAATAGGCCGCAGGCGGTTACATTAAGGCTTCTGCAGACACGGACGTACCCTAACCCGGTCATCATGAATAAAATTAATCCGGACTGCGGGGTTTCAGTCTATTGTAGTAAGTGTGGGGGTTTGCTCGATTTACAACACATGCTGTGGCGCTGCTTGGCGTTGGCCGGTGATGGTTCTCGAGGTGAACAGGGGTGGCAGCGAATGCTGCACAGTGAAGTGCTGGCGGACCAACTCAGGGCTGTCCAGAGGGCCCGTGTGATGGCAGAGGGGCTCGGCCTCTCTGTACCGACGTGGGAGCGGCCCGCATCAGTCCCAGACTGATTCCTCAGGACGTAAATAAAGTTCTTCATACCATACCATACGACACTCCCTAACGCGAAATTTGAGCGCAGCTCGATGTGTGTTTTCGTTTCGCGATATACTGGCTGGCGCGGACAATCTGTCCCGTGCGGCGCGTTGCAAGCGGAGCGAACTGTGGCGCGACTGCCTCGCTAATCGGGAGATCGCGAGAGGCAGCGCGTGGGTGACGCGGGAGCGCGATCCACAGCAGCCACCGCAGACAGATCACTCCGGTCATGCAGCGCTTTGTTCCCATATATGGTATGAGTGGCGCCATCGGTGAGCAGGCGACGTGCGCTACTCTGGCGCCATCTCGTAGTCGCCGCAGAGCCAGTCTTGCGCGGCACTACCGATTTTCTTCTCGCGCTTTCGCTATACCCTCCTCCTCCGCTTTCCTACTCGTGCTCTCTTCGCTGTCGCCGTCCTTCATCTCCCGCTGCGTTCCGCGTTCGCTCTTTCATCCTGCTCGGTCACGAGAGACGCCGACGCTCGCCGCAGGGACGGGCGCCTCTTTAAAGAGGCTATTTGGAGTTATCAGCACGCATTCCCAAATAACACGTCGGCCACGTTAGCAGTAATGTTTCGTGCTCATTGCTTCTTACGTGTTTATGTTGAAGCTATCGCGCGATTCTCTACTAGTCATCATGCGGTAACTTTTCTGTATCTATGTATTTGCGTTTAACGAGAATTAACTTACAGCCTGTAGCTGCCACCATTCTCCTCCTTTACTTCCTTGTGCCGTAATATTTGTTGTTGTTTCTTTGCTGTGTTTTTTTTTGCACTTGGGCGGTTCTACGTACCTTTTTCCTCACTTTAACATATACATGTAAGCACGATTACAATAGAAATTATTCGAAGGACCGCACTGTCTACGTGTCTTCCGCGTTTTTATAGACCAGGTTTTTAATAACCTCGTAGTGCGAGCGTCAGCCGCGCCGCTACTCTCGAAACCAGGTGCTGCCTTCTGGTGAGGACTGGGGGAGACGCGAGAAAGTGGCTGCACTGATGGTGGCCTGTTCACGTGTTGCTGTGTTTCTAGACGTGTCCTGGCCGGTACCTGCTAAGCTGTTTGCTTTAGATGTGTTCTCACTGCGTCTGCTGAGCGGGATGTTCAAAGGTTATTCGTCCCGGAGGCTCTGTGCCGCCGTTGGCCGCACCAACAACCAGCACAGCAAGAGCGCAAGTTGTTCGTGCAAGAGCCCTGCGATCGGCGTTCACGGAGACACAAGAATTGTGTGGGAATGTGTGGAGTGTGCTCGGGGCAAAAGTTTCCCGCGGCGCCTGAGAACCGACGCTATCGGATAGTGGCTTTGAACATAAAAGACTTCGTGCCCAGCAAACTTGCTCGGTAGGGTATTCGCATTGTTGTCGTGAACTACGCGATAGTGTGCGTCTTGACTTCCCGCGCTACGGGCCTGCGATAAAAGCATAATTACAGTGCCGTTTACGACCCATCGGTGAGTTTATTTTGCGGTATGCTCGGTTCACTTTCCAGATCAAAAGCCCACGGAGGTCAGCTCGTACCCAAAACTTCGTTTTGATTGCGAAAGAAAGGTAAGCGCAAAGCGTTCGAGTGTACGTGCCGACTTCGTAACTTGCGCAGCCGTTTTCCCATTTTCACGTTGCGGCATATAAACAAGACTGCACGGAACTACTTGGACGGTTTTCGTGTCCCATGTTTTCCATGCACCTAAACGAGCCTTATTCGAGCACTCGTGACCGCGAGAAGAAATAGCAGCATGTAACTAGCGTCCACCGAAACAGGGCTGTGCACGCGTCAATGCCTCACTCGATTTATTTATTTCCTTCGCGCAATGTGTGGGTGCTGGAAATGCTAGAATTCTGCAATGCTCACACTCAGCTACACGCAGAACGTGTTCGGTAGTTCCTAACAGAACTGGTGCCCTCCTTCAGGGATGTCATACATGGCCAAGCAAATTATTGTGCGAGGGAGAAAATAACAAAGCTCCTGTAACTGGCTGCTCACGTGATATAAAAATGTACTGCCCCACTAATTAGTTATGCTGCTGAGTGTGTCCGTTGTCAGTGCGAAATGCTGCTTATACATGCTTTCGTGTCATAGTCTTAAGTAAACGCGCAGGAGCTTGTGCTTTCCCTGCATCTGCGTTCCGCGTCCACTAAAAAAAAAAATACTTTATTGTACTCACATCGATCGTGGTAAGCTAAGAGCACAAGACCATCGATAATGACGACGCAGGGTAAAAACGGAGAACAATGTGTGGCGACAGCGCGCGGGACAAATTTAATACTCGTCCTTAAAAAAAAAAGCTATGCATAGCGTAGTGAAGCAGACGACGCTGCAGCTTCGTCAATTGAGGCAGATGCTGCCGCAGGCTGCTCTCGCTAAATTACCTGCGTGGTACATTTCTGTGATCTGAAATGTGATCGCACGAACGAAGGCCCACTTACCGGCATTCAGAGGCGACAGGGCGGCTGCAGCGACTTCGGAACCAGTCGTCGCGGGCGACTGACAAACCGCGCGGTCTGCTGCCGCCCGCGCTATTACCGCAGTCCTATCGCCATCGCCATCATCATAACAAAAAAACATGGCGGCCGCCTACGGGCGCTGGAAATTCTGTTCTATAGTTGGTGCCGTTTCCGTGCCAGTTTCATATCAAATGCGGTTTCCTAAACGCCATTTCTAAAAGAAATGAGCAGAAATGGCTTTCAGCGCGTATACACAGCTTTGTACAGCTCGTGCGCGAAGCCGGCTTGTCCGGAAGCACAACCGACCTAAACTGGTTTAACTAAACCCGGCTCTTACCCAACGCCATCCGCGCGCTATCCACCCGCTCAAAATCAGGCCGCGGAGAGGCCAACCGCTTCGTTTCTATCACCCCTCCATTCCTCCCCCGACCATCCATCTTTTCAACTCACCGCCCCGGAAGCGAAAACAAACAACTTCGCGATGACAGCTTCACGCTCACGCGTGTCTGGAAACCAGAGACAGGGATCGCAGCGCGGCTCCAGACCTCCCGCTGCCCCCGTGATCATCCGCTCGCGCTACAATGCGACACTTGCCGGCGCTTGTTTGTCTGGCTTCCGCCGGGGCGGCGAGCGGGGATTCATCTCCGTCCGTCCGTCCCGCCGTTAGTTTATAGTCCGACGTTATCGGCGCGCGGGCGAGCGTCGTTCGTACTCAGTCACGCTACGTCGGTTGCGCTGCGCCAGCCGAGATGCCATCCCCTCTATACTTCAACGCGCGCGCCGTAGGCTGCTATCTTCGGAGCATGCGCAGAAGGTTCGCCAAGTCGCGCGCCGTCCGCAAAAGCCGTTTGCGGAGTTGTGTTGGCGCCTTTTTCTTCGCGCGCAATGCATTGTGGTGCGAGAGTTCCGCCGACTTCGACGCGCGAATGGCTCCGGAGCCGAATCGGCGCCGGGCCCGTCGGGGCGCGTTGGAAGCCGCCGGTTACGTTAGCTGCGCCTGTGCGCCCGACTATAGAGGTGTCGTTTTCGCCGACGTGACGTACCGTGCGTGCGCGCGCGCGCGCGCGTGCGTTACGTCGGACTATAAACAGCCCTTTAACTCTGCGCCTCTCGTAGAAAGCGCAGCTCGTTAACGCGCTCGTTTCCGCGAAGTAAGGCCGCAACAGCGAGCGGCCGGCAGTTCCGCAGGAAGCGACGAAGACGGGCCAAGAAGGCCAGAGGCGGCAAAATGAACCGGCAATAACGCTCTCTCCTCGGCTCTCTCTCCACACACACACACACACACACACACACACACACACACACACACACACACACACACACACACACACACACACACACACACACACACACACACACACACACACACACACACACACACACGCACGCACACACACGCCGCTTCGTTTTCGGACGTGGCCAACCTCCGCGAGAGGGTCGTCCCAAATTACGTGAACCCGTGCGACCAGGTGCAGCATACAAGTAAAGAAGGAACAGAAAAGAAGCGCGCGCACGCGCTATTATACACCCCCCCCCCTCCACCCCCCCGTTATTAGCCAAAGGGGAAGTCCGGCGAGGCCGCGAGGGGTCATCACGGTCGTAACACTTTTTCTCCCAGCAGCCGCGAAGGAGATAGATGCCGGCCGCCGCGCGACAAGCGGCCACTCCTGTCGGGACAATGGGCCGCTTTCACGATCCGTGGTCCTGATGAGCTCGTGCTCAATGCACCGCCTAATGCACCGCCGTCGCCCGACGCCGCGACCAACCGCCACCCGGTCACACTTTCGAGAAAAAATTCCTCCGCTCGAGACAATTCGGCAAGCGGCAAGACAATTAAGCTCGACGCTTGAGCTCAAACTGCAGAAAGCGGGAAGGGCTCCGCCATAGTTTCCTACAAAAAGTCACAAGAGGGAGCTGGCTGGAGCTAGTACGGGCGAAAGCTGCAAGTTTTGCCAGGCTATGACAAGTGGTATATGTGGGATTGCCTATAAAGTTCATTCTTGCAGCTTCGACCGGCTTAGTGGTATTGCAAATTGATCATTTTCAATTCTCTCTCTCTCTCTCTCTCTCTCGATATATATATATATATATATATATATATATATATATATATATATATATATATATATATATATATATACCGCCTTGTAAGTGAACAATCCGCAATGAGTATGCGCGTGCAGAAACGTGATGCTCTCGTACGATCAGAAGTATGACTGCTTGAAAGCTTAGAACGCCAAAGCGTGAAAAGCAGTGACAAGACCGGCTGAGACCGCAACCACCAGGGTGCGACAATTACAAACCACAATGCGATTGCAAACAACGCCTCACCTGTTGTAAACCGCTTGTAATTTTTTCGAGATTCCGGTAACATTTTCTCAGCTCCCAAAGCTCGTATGTCTAGGCGTCTTGCCCGCCTCATGATCGCCCAACATCAGCTATATTGCAAAGCGGCCAGGCCTATATCAAACGGCCACTTTGGATTGCTTGACCACCAGTGACGAAAAGTTGAAGCTTGCGTAAATATCCGCCACTATTACAACCAACACGGTCTATGACACTGCGCCAAGTTGTTATTTTAACAATTCTGCGCCCGCTGTATGCGGGGTACCAAACGGTAGAATTAGGAGGAAAACGCGCAGTTATGCAATGCGCAAAGAAGATACCCGCTGGCCTTTTCCAGTGACAGAGTAAGAATGCCCAGAAAAGGATAATGCCGTCGATACAGCACTAGGTTGTGTGATAAGACGAGGAAGTTTGCGCCTATTTGATGACGTGGCCTTACAAAGAACAGCGGTAATTAAAGAGAGTGCGATGTATAAACATACATTAAAACTTCCTATTTGGAATCGACTTTCGAATGTCGATTCAAACATTGAATATTTCCTTATTTCCAATCAAAGCGAGATAGATATTAAGTCGGTGTGGAGCACCTATGTTAACTTTTAAAAATGCGCATCTACATTATTTGATGCATACATGTAATGATCGATGTTCGCAACCATAGGCATCAGCTAAACTGAGGAGCTTGCAGTCATCCCGTGCACTCTGGTAACGGCAGCAATGAGGCAAGGAACAAGCACGTCATCATATGCGCGTGAACTGTTAAGTAGAGATGTGTGACGCACAGAACTACACGGTGTTCGTAAACAGATGCAAAAATGAACACACTGGCCAAGTAGTAAAGAAATGCCTAAATGCAATAGTAAATTGGTGTACGTAAGATGTTGAAAAGATCGGCACTCTTATTGAATCGCTAGAAATTGTTGAGCAGAAGTTGCCCTCCCCTTTATGTTCGCTCAGATACTGGGTCCGTATTCACAAAATGTTCCCAAGCTAAAACTGTTCGCAAGAGGAGCTTCCGTACAATCCTAGTGTTGGACATATCATTAGCAAAGACGGCGCTCGGCCACTGGCAAGGACCACTTACGAACGAAGAAGTTTTGCGAATTCGGACCCCGATGCTTCGGCGTAAGCGCGGCTGTGCGGCAGCGGAACCATTCGGGACAATCCGCTCCTGCCAACAGTCTCCCTTCCCGAGACTCCAACATGCATTGTTATCTCCCGTGATCGAACAAGAGCGAATGTTCGACAACTCCGAATACTGAATTATTGAACCCAATACCAAACGAATAGCAAAGACAATAGCATTCATCTTCGAAATTTCGGATGTTCGCGTACACCTAGGGAGAATTATTTACGGGCAACGCTGAGAGATACGTGTGATGCAGTGCGCTCTCGCCTGCATATCTAGACAGGAGGAAGTGCAAAGTGTAACGATATTTTCTTGCTACGATTTTTTTTAGTTACTTATGCATTGTTGTGGATATTGAATCCTGTTTACAAGCACGTTGTTAGTTACAAAAATCTTGTTGGTCAACCTTTACGTATTATTTTTTTTTTTTTTCAATGTCGTTGTGTGTGAAGGTACCTTGTCCTGCTGTAGGCCGAACCACGTAACCACTGATGTCACCCTTCCTCTCAGCATTATCAAAATCGTCTATTCTTAACCAAGCAAGGAAATAAAAACCGCGGAAAGATGCTGTGGTAATAGCATACACATTGGTGCAAGTATATGAAGGTGGCATTTTCGGGGGTATCTGCAGTGTAGTCCGACGTCGCTAGATAATAGCAACATGCGCATCTTCCAGTTGACAGTGCGTTTTGTCGGAGATACCAGTGTAATTGAAATGTGCTAACGACGACTGCGAGATTCTCGCATCGTAAACGCGTGCCCATCTTGCACAGCCGCATACGCACCTGCGCTACCGACCATGCATACGCGAAAACGTCCACAAAAGCATCTTCCACGCTCGAAATTCGTTTCTGCGCGCAGAAAGGCCGACAATTGTCTTACGACGACGTGTATGTAGGCTGGCACACACCATCGTTTACTTGAGGTGCTATGCGATACGCTTGAAAGCTGACGCGATACGCTTCTGTCGCATTCATGTAAACACGGCTGGTGTTGACGTCGTGTGAGTTATACGGTCGAATTGTATCGATCCGACTGCTAAATCGACTAAATCGCGTCGGATTCGCCTAAAAAAAGATGTGCTGGGACGTCATGTTTCGTTTATAAATGCTATGCCAACGCATAACGCTTAGATTATTCAGTACTTTACTGAACACAAAGAAGCTGTTAAAAAAAAAAGAACGGCGTAAGTCAATCGCAACCAAGTCCTGTGACCAGTTATTTAAATATTCAGTTTAGATTTTCGTTTACAAGCCGAGGCTGCAGCCAAAGACTTTTCATTCTTACATTTCTGTTTTTTGTAGACTCGCAGCCATTCTATGCAAAAGCCAGACGCGCTTCTTTGATACAAACAAATGCAGCTCCGAATAATGAGCATACAGAAACCAGCGCCTAGAGAAGAGAATAAGTACCTCCGACGTCGCAGTCGATTAGTAGCATTAGTCACAGCCTATATGTGGCCGCTTCAAGACATGGTATGTTACGATGACGAGCGCGGCGACTTCATAACTGAAGATAACAACGTCCCAAAAATAGCGTTCCGCTCGAGTAGCTCCGCAACAATACAAACGAGGGGTTTCCCTTTCCCTCAAACCGCGCAAGTTCTTAACGCGCGTAATCAGCTGTGCTGGCAGTTCTCGAACAATGGTGCGGCGGTCCGTGAATTACCCGACTGATTTCGGGAGCCCGTTTGCCGGGACGGAGGTCGATCGCGGTCACTCAAGGCCGCCTGTTTCCGGCCGCTGGCCGATAGCGGTCAGTTTCCGAAACGGGTCACGCGCTGGACCTGCCGAGAAGAAAGAGCTCGGCGCGCCATGGCTTCTCTCAGGGAGTGCATCGAGGCATGCAGGCACTCTGTGTACAAAGAAACACCGGCGGCGGCTCTCTGGCAGACGACAGACACACGCACACAGTGCAGACGAAAGCGCACATACACAAACTAGCAGACAAATACAAGCAAAGGGCGTGCGCACGGACGCATACACAGACACGAGTACGCACATCTGAACAAACACACGCCAGATTCCAGAAAAAAATAGAAGAAAAAAGAGTGCTGTGGCATGCGTCGCCCGCTTCAGACACGACGCAACGCCGGCGCCATCAGGGCCACCCGAAATTACTATGATACCAGTGCGTCCAAGTGCCTGTGCCGTTCACACCGCCGCGGGGAATCCTGCGATCGTTTGTGTACGTGCGCCACCCTGGCCGACAGGAACGCAGCGTATATCTGGAAGGCTCCTTGTACGAATCTACGCGGTAACTGTCGCAACGGCCGAAACTGCCCGGTCCGCAGCAGACGACCAATAACCGCGCGAACAGTGGTAGCAGACGATTATGGCGGAAGCGCCCTAAAAGTGTGCTCGATCGCTGAAGAGCGGCGGCTCTGTGAATCGGGTAAACACAGGTCTCTACCACCAGGGGGCCAATTTGAGATGCCGCCGTTTTTCTTAGGGTGCGATCTCAAATTCATTCCTGCCGGCTCACGGTCCTTTTTTCTCTCGCTTTTTACACGCTGCCCTCTTCCCAGACGCGGAATCGCGCTCAGCATTTGGCGTGAGGAAATTCCGCGACTGCCGAGATGGAAGGAAATGGTCTTGCCGCGAGCTTATTTAGAGGTGCGTGCTTTCTTGGAACATTCGGCAGCATGCGTGCGACTGCTGTATATACGCGGGAATTCTATTGTTGCGAAAACGTGAGCGTAGACCTGCAGCTGTCGCCAGAAACGGGAACGCCCCCGAAATAATGCCTGCAAGTGCGCGAAACTTAATCTCGGGCTCATTACTGCCCACAATTGTCGTGCCTCCGCGATTCCCGCGTTGCTGCCTGGAGTGTTTTACTAGTTTGGGCTGGTCCGCAGCTCTCCGCACGGCCTAAAATGGGCACCACAAAGGCACGGTCGTCGTTCGTCTAGAATTGGAGCAAACTATGAAACAGGCCACTGGACACGAAGAACCGCCGTCCCTGTCGGAGCCTGCTCACAAAAAAAAAAAAAATCTAGTCCTGGTATAGTAATGCGTATAGCGAATTGGCGAGGTATTCGACGCCAGAGAAACTGGGGCCCTCCGCAAGAACTAGCATACTGGCCGTTCACGCTTGATAACCTTGTTAAGGTGTCTCGCCGCATCGCTGAAGCGAACCGGACAAGAACGTGGTGTCTCGTGCAGGACACACAAAAGGTTGGCTTGTGCAGTTGCGGTTCGTACGTGCTCTCTGCGTGGACAGGTTCAGTTCACTACATATAGCAAGAAAGATGGACTAGTTAGGTACACCCGGTCTCAAAAGTTTACGGACCACGGGGTCTCAGAAGACGCTGAATTCCCGAGCATCCTGTAGCAGCAGCTAGTAAAACTGTATACGGCAATGTTAGCACATTCTAGTCGAGGTCCGAAATGTAAATACCAGGCTGCGTGTGAGGTTGCGGAGATATTTATATTTTTCTCAGATATAATGGTTCTTAATATTTTGTGGCCGGATGTACGTGTATTAAAGCTAATAGCTTTTCCCCTTTCGCCCGTTTTCGTGGTTGGCGGTCGTCAGCGGTTTGTGGTCGCAGTGGCCGCTGGTCGATGGTCGGGCTTGCGATAAGACGCTGGTACAAAAAGCCCGCGCTCTCGCGCAACCGAGTCGCTTGGCCTGTTCGTCGCCGAACGCCAATCGCATATGATACGTACAGTACGTGCTCTTGCGCGTGAGCGTTCATGTGTGTGTTCAGATATGGTAGCGGAGCGAAAATATTCGTTCGTTCGTCGTTCGTTCGTTCGTTCGTTCGTTCGTTCGTTCGTTCGTTCGTTCGTTCGTTCGTTCGTTCGTTCGTTCGTTCGTTCGTTCGTTCGTTCGTTCGTTCGTTCGTTCGTTCACTCGCTCGCTCGCTCGCTTGCTGGCTGGCTGGCTCACTCGCTCGTTCGTTCATTCGTTCTTTCGTTCTATCCGCTTGCATTGACGATCATCATCGACAGTTTCTGCACAACTGTTTTAGAGCGAAAGCTTTACTAGCCGCGAACTTGCGATTTTGCCGTGGCGGTGCTCCGAGGAGGCACATGACGTCACAACGCGCGCCTCGCCACATATATTTCTCTCTCCCTCTCTCGCTCCCTAGTCACTACTGCGCATGCGCCACTAGCAGCACCAAGCCACAGGTGTTCCGCCGCTGCGCAGCGCCGCGCCGCGCCTTTCCGCCGCCGTTAGGTATGACGTCACACACGTTCCTCGTCGTTGCGCTCGCCTCCGCTCGCTTCGCCAGCTGCGTCGCATGCCTGATAACATGTCGGAGGATGGAAAAGGAGAGCTCGCGTGCGCCGCAACCACAGCTGAGGCGGCAGTATGGAGAACGACAATCCTGATAAGCAGGAGGAGGCCTGGAATCGGCATCGGAACGAGATGAAGAGGAAACGAATCGCCCAGGAAACAGACGAACAGCGCGGAACGACTAGCTAAACGCCGCAACATAGCTAGACAACCAGACTAACCTGGACTTGCACTCAAGAATAACCAAGGCTAACCATGCTATGCCTTAGCTTTCGCTACGCATATCCTGGCATAGCCGAGCTAAGCCACTGCCAATTTTTTTAAACACGAACTACCAGCGCGAAATGCTGACGGGACAGAGAAATATCAACGCAGGTAAATGCCGAACTTCAACTAGTTTTGATCACTATGCGACGATGATCACGGCATCCATAAAAAAATGTGAAAGCAATCTCTGCGTGAGCAACCCACACCATTATCGCAGTTAACGCACCACTATCGTCTTTCGAAGGAGAATTCACAGAGGAAGATCGAAAGAGCTGAGTAACAGCGCATACGGAGCGATAAAGCAGAACACCCAAGAGTGTCGACTCTGAGCTGTTCAGCTGCCAACTCTACGCAAATTATTTAAAACATTTCCAGCTGGCATCGTGAGTAGATTCGCATCGAGTGCATTTGCGTGCGTCCAATAGTAGCCTAGCTTTTGTAATGCGAGTCAATAAGTTGATTCGAAAGATACGAGAACACATAGATTGCCGTGACACGCACAATCTGAAATAGAAAAATCAAAGGCAAGAAGTAGAGCACACAGCTCGGATTTCTATACTCTCACGCCGGAAAGCTAATCGATCAAAGTCTATCTCTCTCGATCAGTAAAACATCGCACACTACGCATCGCCTGCCCTCGTATGGCGACTACGTTTCCGCACGCTCGTTGCTCATTGTTAGTCCTGAAGTGCGTAGATAAAATTCGACCGCACGAAAACCGGCTCCTATACCGAGGCCACAATTGACGTGGAGCCTCACAATGCGTCGTACGTGACGGGTGTTTCTCTGACAGGTATGGGTATGTACACAAAAACATTGAGAGCTGCAGACAAGAGCGCAAAATATTACATAATTTTATTGTCGTGAAGCGACAGCCGCTGGGAAGAAAAAAAAAGAAACCAAAACAGGCTATAGCCTTTTTTTTTTTGGAAGGTATACCTTCCCAGGAACTCTCGAAGAATGTAAAAAAGCCGAGCACGTTCTTTATATGTAGAGACATTTTACTTGAAACGTCGAAATGAATATGAAGCATTTCTTGTTTCTCATCTTATCGCGAGACTTCGATGAAGACACGCTCTACAGAAGTATACGTGGTGTTAAGAACGGCCTGCTGAGGTGAAAGTTTTGCCAGTCAGGTGCGAGAGCGGCGTCGACTTTTCCTGGAAAGCCACCATCATCCTCTAGCCAAACGGCGTCACTAAGTCTACTGTATCCAGAGGACAATACGTCGCATGCTTGACCCTTCGTCGCGTGATTGCCGAGATGAGTTCGACGAACCAGGCTTTATGACTGAACACGCCACCGTCACCGCCAACCCGGTCTGCCTTGAGCAAGGGAGGTCGCGAGGGAACGTCCTCGGAGGCCCCTTCCCACGCACCGTTCCTGACGTAAGCCCCGAGTTCTACGAAGTCTGTCTGCCTTCGGTGGAGTCCATGAAACTGGTGCGGAAGCCCTCCCGCTCAAAGGCGGCTCATCTACATCTACTGATCGGACGTTTCCCTCACCTATACCCGCCATGGTTGCTCAGTGGCTATGGTGTTAGGCTGCTGAGCACGAGGTCGCGGGATCGAATCCCGGCCACGGCGGCCGCATTTCGATGGGGGCGAAATGCGAAAACACCCGTGTACTTAGATTTAGGTGCACGTTAAAGAACCCCAGGTGGCCGAAATTTCCGGAGTCCTCCACTACGGCGTGCCTCATAATCAGAAAGTGGTTTTGGCACGTAAAACCTTATAATCTAATCCCTCACCTAGGGATCGAGGGAGGACCGAGTGTTTATAAACCACTGTTGTGCGGCTGCTCAGTGTACTTTCTCTCGCAGTCTTGCTTGACTGATGAACTGCAACGTCCTTATGTATATACTGTAAATAAACCCATATTCTTCGTTCTCGATGAGAAGCAGTCCTTCCCTTCAACAACATCCTCAGCGTGGATAAGTTGGACGACGGCATGGGCCAGCTACCATCTAATTCATGCCCGACTCTAATCTTGACAACTGGTTACGAGTGGTGGGATTGACCTCCCAATCCTCACAGTGGTGGCACAGCGAGCTGCCAGAGTCGCCTTTCTCATCTGGGACATTACGCTCATTTGTTTGTGATTATCGTCCACTCCACCATGCAAGCCTTTAAAAGGACGCTAACGAGAAAACTACGATTCATTTATCACTGATTAAATTATTCTTTCAAAAATATATTTGCCTATTTCGCAGTAAGAGGTTATCATTACTGGAAAAGAAAAAGACCAAACTGCCACTATTTTTTTTTTTTGGCACCGGAACATCAGTGTTCGTACGCCACTGTGACGTCATGGATTCCAAAACTATTCTCTGGTATTTGAGTCATTGTGACGAAATAAAAGGTATAAAACCTTGCTGACCTCAATCTTGTGGCTCCTTTAGAACACAACGTAGTCCATCGTCACCGATTAATATTCCACCAGCCCTGAAGAAAACGCCGTCAAATTTTGTGACGTCATGGAGACCTGGTGCGGGGTCTTCAAAGTGGCGTCGCCACCCGTCTGTCGTTCTTACGTCCTTTATGGCTTACCAAGACTCCTTTCACGAAAACAGTTGCATTTGTGGTGTTGTTGACGCGTAATTTACCTGATACAGTTTAACTTTTTTTTCTTTTCTCATTATTGTTCATTTAAAGGTTAACGAGCGACGGAACGCCCTAATCGCTTCTGTGTGCAAATGCTTCCTTCCACGTAGCTTCATCCGTCCACGTGAAATATCCATTCGGGGGCTTCGAGCTGAGGCACGGCTGGCATTGGTCACGTGGTCCGGAGACCGCCAACAGTCGGCCAGAGAAGCACATGCCCGGCTCCTGTGACTACGCCTTGTGGCAAACTTGTGATTTGGCGGTGCTCTGGTAGGCGAGCTGCCATACCAAAGACGTTACGAAAGATCGGACTAAATAAAGACCATTTCGCCGGAGACCTACACATCTGTTGCGTGACAGGGACGTTTTCAGAGGCCATACCGTACCGCTGGGCTCGCTGAAACAAGTTATCGCAGGCACACTTGCTGGTCCTTCGTGTGGCAGAGCTGCAAGCCTGTCATTCATTTACTTCCTTTGGGGATGTTGCCCTGAAAAAGGGGCACGTGCTTCTGCAGCCCTAACGGGAGCACAGCTCAATGTCTGTGGGGAGAGGGAAGTGGGAAGAGAAAGTATAGGTGAATGAGGTAAAGATTAGAGGAGGGAAGGTGGCGTCCCTTAGCGGGACCAACACTAGGCGGTAGCAGACCCTTTGAGTCTGCTGGACAATGATGTGTCCTTCAGGAAGTCGAGGAGTGCCTTGAAGACATGGCTTTGGCGGCGGGTGGAATTTACTTTCTTTCATCATAATGTGTCTTGCGGCAAATCTTTCGAATTTCACAAACAAAAGAAAGAGGCACACAAACCCTTGTCTGTGCGCAATTTAGGCGACTTCGAAGACTGGGTTATGTAAGGGTGCGTCTATAGCACCGTTTTCACTTATCTCTCGAATAGAAACATAACAAAGAAATATAGACCCTTTTCTCGGAGCAGTTCGTTCTACAGAAACGAGATGGCGCTTTCTGCGGCGCGCCGCACGTTGCCTCAGCGAAAGCGAACGAATACGAAGCCACTACCGCGTCTGCCCTGCTTCTGCGCGATCAGCTGCCGGAAATGCAACTGGATGTTCGCGAAAGTACTCTGCACCATTCATGCTGAAAAATGTAGAGCAGCAGAGAGAAGAGGTATGCAGTAGTTTGGCTTCAAAAAATACTGACTGGCATATTAAGCGATGGTATGAATGTGTGTGACCAACTCCACGCACTCCTGCTGCATAAGGACTACCGGTGTCACCGGCCCTTCGCGATGCACGTCTTTCTTTGAGGATTAACAAAAAAATTCCCTCAAGCGCAAGCGTTGTATCGCTAACCTCCAAATAAAGGACTTCAACCCCCGAACGTCGGCAAGAGTGAGTGCCGCTCGTTACACAGTAGCACAGGGAGTAGCGACATTTTCTGGCATAGTTTCTCGCACTTTGTCTACAAACATCCACCCCAACTCACACGTAACCTTACGTCCACTATATCGCAAACATATCAAGAATAAGTCAATGGGCGAACACTTGAATCAATGCGCCAAAGCGTGGGTGAGGGCGACTACACTGACTACACACTAATGTTCGAAGCTCGACGTTTTGAGACGGTCCACTGAGTGGGCAACTGACTAGGGATATTACGCTATTGCTGCAAGCAATTACAAATCACAGAACATTTATGTTCCAGGCCTTGTGCGCAGCACGCACAAATCTAATGCAACTTAGCACACCCGCAAGCGATTAAACAGGATGTAAGCGATCAGATAGGAACTTTACGGATTCAGAAACATGACAAGATAGTGCTTCAAAGTGTTTGCCAAATAAGGAACGTAGAGCAAAACATACCGACCTTGATTTAATTCATAACCGGAAAGTTTGGACTGCTTGAAATACATATCTAGCCTGGCATGTAGTACATGCACCGTATAAGCTGATCGCGCCATCTAGACAGGGAGTAACGAGCAGCGAAAACCCTTACATGTTCTGTGAAAATGTGGCCAAAGCTTCCTGTCGTCCACCCAGTCAACGTCTACGATATCCGCCGAAACAAAAGTTCGCTGAGCCACACCGGCTTGGTGTACAACCATCGTAGACTTGGAGGCAACGGAGGCAAACGATGAACGCATCACCACGTTATCAAACATGGCAGCGTCCACGCGATCGCCATGACAAATACTGCAGAAAAGATACATTTTCGCCCGCTCATCGAGCCACGTGGTCTCTGACATTTTGCGTCACAGCCCACGATGTAGGTACCTGTCTGACATAAGAGAGACAGAGATACATACGGTTTAATACTTCGCTACAGCAATTCTAACCATAGCCCCTTTGAAGAGTTTTGTTCACGGCGTGCGAGACTGCAGAGTCCTGTCGGACGGATGGATTTTGTGAGCATCCCCTGTGCAACGGAGCGGTTGCGCATGCCACCAAGCTCGTCACATTTACCTTTCAGTGTTTAAAAGCCCACCGCTCGCATTAACAAATCATCGAACATCTTTATTTCGGCCCCATCTTAGATGGCCACTACCTTTCGCGCGCGTCGTGTTCACCTTCTCCCTCCTTTCATCCGCTTGCCCCTGCGCAGGGTAGCAAACCGGACGTTTGCCAGGTTGACCTCCCTACTCTAATTCTTTTCCTTCTCTTTTCTTTAGCTCGCTCACAGGCGCCGCAGACTTAGAAAGCCGGTGGTCCCCCCTCCCACCTCATCCTCGACCCCGTCCAACGTTCTCTAGAGCGTGCGAAATCCCGGCGCGCGGAAACTTGGCCCGTCCTAATGCCAGACAAAGCGCACCGTTTTGGCGGCGCAGCCAAAAATGCGGTCGGCCGCACGGTCCTGCGAGTCCGGACCAGCCGGCCTCGAGTCCTGCCGACCCAACAGCCTTATATAACCGCCAATCCATCGCAAAGGACGTCTACGATCGAAGCCCTTTTTTTTTTTTTCTACACACTCAACCCCCCCCCCCCCCCCTCCTTTGAAGGCCCAGTCAAATTCATGACCTATAACGGCGCGTGACCGCAGAAAACAAAGGGACGCGGTTCCTGTGTACTTCGGTCGAGATGAAAAAGACGCCCGTCCGAAGAAAGTCTCCGCGAACTTGCAACGCCTCTCGCTCGAGCCCATGCGCGGAGGCGGAGACCGCGGACCCTTTAATCGCCCATTCTTCTCGGGGTCGATCAGCGGTGCCACAGCAGCGGCTGCTGGCGCTCCGCAACCACGCTTCCAATTACCCTTCACCTCGTTACGGCGGGTGGTTGCCTCTAAAAGGCAGCTCTCGCAAGACGCAGTGCGCATGCGTGCTCCCAATCGCTAATCGGGTAGAGGAAGCACGCGCACGAAGAGGGCCCCCGCCCCGAAGGGAGGGCAGCCCGCGCACGAGAACCCGCGAGGAGGACGCGCAAGGCAGCAGCTACAGGAAAATCGAACCAGGATATTTGGTGCGCTACCGCCTGATGCCGAAGACGGCGTAGGTGTGGTCCCGCAAGCGCCACCAGGTAAACCGCCGCTAGGAATCTCGCGGGCAGTATTCGCAAAGAACGTTCTTACCCTCTAGAACTTGTCGTAAGAGCAGGCGCTGCAGCCATACGCGATGCAAGTCCACTTGTCGAAACATTGGCCCCCGCTTTACGTTCTTGAAAAAGACAAGTTCACTTGTCGAAGCATTGGCTCCCGCTTTTACATTGTTCTCGTTTTGCTCATCTTCTTGAATTTCCATATTCCGCCTTTCCCGTGTTTTCCCTTTAAAGGCTTTGAGTGGCTCCGTGCGCTACATGGTGGACTACTCTTCCCGCGGGGATACTGGATTTCCATAACAGCAATGTTTCGTCTTCAGTTGAAGTTTCTAAGAGAAAACGTAGCACTTAGGTTACGTTTGGGGTGGATGTCTCACTTTCCCTTTATTAATAGGGAGTTTTAGAATAGGGGCGGCCCCAAAGAGCTTTGCGGGTGTTAGCGTTGGGGCACGTAGGACTGAAGAGTTTTAGAATAGGGTTTTACGTTTGCGGATACCGTCTTGCGCTGACAGCGCCACTACGGCGTCAAAGAAAAGCTATTAGAAATAATTAAATAAAATGTACCATTTTGTGATAGGAATAATAACTTTGACTTGCATGTATTCGCGTTTAATTACGATTTAGAGGTTATTCTGTAAGCAGCAAGCAATTAGTTGCGCTTAGTTTTGAGCAAACCAACTTTACTAGCCTTCACCAGCCAAGCTTAGCCGTGTTAGGCCTACGAGCCATAAAATCCACAATCGAATTCAAAATCAGCGGCGTCTAATGAGTCAATCTTCACAACACACGCTCGTTGAGAGAAAGCGATAACCGCAGTCACTTCTCCTAGCTTGCGAACTTCACGCGTTACCGCGAATCGAACCCAGTTTTGTGCTAGGTTAGAGCCGTCGCTTCGATGGGTGCCGCCATGTTTGCCGACGCAAAGTTTTTGGGGCCGCTATTTGGGCTCACGCTAAATCGGTGAAATAGCGTTCCCAACGCAAAACCCAAACGGAGTTTGCGTCTTGCGCATGCGCAGTGGCTTCGACGCTATTTCTTTGGGGCCCCAAAACGTTTGGGGCCCCTATTCTAAAACTCTCTAATTTCTCAGAGAAACACGCGTCGCGTTCATGGAACACGCAGCGCGTGTTCGCATTGCATAGAACCCACACACACACAAAGTTTTGATTGATTGATTGATTGATTGATTGATTGATTGATTGATTGATTGATTGATTGATTGATTGATTGATTGATTGATTGATTGATTGATTGATTGATTGATTGATTGATTGTGGCGCAATGGAACTAAACATCTGGACTGCATTGGTTTCCCACACATCTACTACATATATAAGGACGACGCTACGCACCTCACCACCTGCACCTTACATGGCCATCGGCTGTATATATTATACAGTACAACGGTATACGGTCCAAGTGTCAGAAGAAGGAAATTGGCGGATCCCGCGGACTGTGGGAATCGACGTAAGCAAAGCTTTGTATACTGTTTGCTTTCAATATCGACAATATCGACGATAATTAGCGGTGATGTTGGCGGCGAATGTGCAGTTTTTTTTCCGTATTTAGTCCAATACGAGCGTGGTGAGTTGATGTTAAACGTTACCTCGCGTGCACCACTGCTGTGTGTCTGCGTAGTCCACAGAACACACAGGGAGACGTGTTTGCTTGTGGTGTTGTTGCGCGTCATTGTTCATAATCTCTGAGAGGGTTGAGCACTATCACTGCCTCACATGGCTCATCTCATCGTGGCAGAAGTGTGAAACTTTAATTGAATTGTGGGGTTCTAAGTAATTCAAATAATTATTATAATTTTACGTTAAATTGTAAACATACATTCGCCGTCTGCACCGCGTTTCGCTGCGTAGCGAAGACGCTCCTGTTCCACTCGACGCTTCTTTCGGGCCTGGTTGTCCTCGACGCTCAGTGCACGCTTTGGAGTTAATGTTCTGGCGCGTGCTGACGTGCTCCTTCTACGTATGCGACCAGCACGCTTTAGAAACGCCAGCTGCAAGCGCTCTCTTCAGGCTATGGGCGATTGTAATGTTTACACTATCACAGTCCAGCACGCGCCCTCCACGGCGCAGCACCTGATTTTCTGTCGCATAGGAAAGCAAGCGCAGCACGTGTCATACGTACAAACTGTGACACGGCGGCGCCGGCCGCATGGATGGATGGATGGATGGATGGATGGATGGATGTTATGAGCGTCCCCTTTGCAACTGGGCGGTGGGTTGCGCCACCAAGCTCTTGCTACTATACTGCCTAATATCCTACCTAGGTGAAACAATGAAAAAAGAAAAAAAACACTATGAACTACCACGCCCAAATTTTCTGATCCCCTATTGCGAACTGTGCTTTTGTACGTCTCCGTCTTTTGTCGTTTCCCTACTTTTCTTCCACCAATCCAATGCGCGGCCATGCGCGGAGGCGAGCGCCATCTGGTGGTGTTGCAGGAAACCCAAGCGGCACGCGCGGCAAGATCGTTACAGCAGCGCTCGGAAAGTGGAGAGAAGAGGCAAAGAAAGCTTCGCTTTATTATGTGTTCGCTAAATCAGTCCCGCACGTATGCACGCAACGTACACGTAATGCGGACATTGTGGGTTCGGCTCCCACCGACGGCACGTTGCCTTTCCGTCAACCCTTTCGTTTCCCTTTTCTTTTGTTCTTTTCTGTATTTCAATTTCAACCAAAGCAAACGGTGCTTTCCTTGGCTTCATTGTCTGTTGGCTTAGTGTGGTCACGATTGAAAAAAAAAAAGAAAAGTAACAGGCCTGCGCGGCACGGTCCTAGCGTAAGCTGAAGGAGTGGCTCCACAGGAGCTCCCTTGTCGGCAACCTTGGCAGAATGCCGAAAATGCAATGATATATGCGATCCACAATGCGCATATATCGACGCTACGGGGCGCGCATGTCACATCGCGTGTCTCATCGCACGCCAGGGCGCGTTTACAGGACATCTTTCCGTTGCATGCTATAGCGAGCGCTGGCGTGGCTCAGTGGTAGAGTAGCTGACTCCCACGCAACAGGCCCGGGTTCGAGACCGGCGGCAATTCGGCATTTTGTTTTCTCTCCTTCCCGGCGATAGCGGCTGCAGACACTTAACATCAGCAGCAGAGGCGGCGGTGGACACCAATCAAAAGGGCTATTGGAATGAGACCATGACTGCATGCTTACGCTGTGAAAATCGAGCCCCGCGGTTGTCCTCCTTCTCTCGGTTATGTATACAAATGCATGACCCAACTGAAAAGTGTAGTATCATTGGATTCTACCGGTGCTATAACACATGAAGCAGAAACTTGGAGGTTAACAAAGAAGCTCTGGAACACGGACCGCGCAAAGGGCGACGGAACGAAAAATGTTAGCGTATAACTAAGAGGCAGCAAGTGGGCGATGTATATCAGAGAGCAAACGGGAATAAGCGGATATTCTAGTTGACATTCACAGAAAAAAAACGGAGCGGGGAGGGAGAGAGAGAGAGATGCAAATGAGAGAAAGGCAGGGAGGTTAAGGTCGGCCAATGGAGTACATAGGGCAGATAACCGGTGGACCGTGCCAACCGAAAGGAAGTGCAGTCGAGGACGGCAGAAAATTAGTGGGGTGATAAAATTAGGAATTCTGCAGGCGCAAGTTGGAATCAGCTAGCGCAAGACACGGGTAAATTGGAGATCGCACGGAGAGGCTGTCGCCCTGCAGTGAACTTAAAGATAGGCTAATGATGATGATGATATATCCCAACTGCACAATCCCGAAGGCAAAAGAGATCGCATCCCGGCGACGGCGGTGGTATAGACAAAGAGTTTGTTCTCTCTCATGTGGTGAAAATTAAATAAAAGATTGTGCAGATCCCACGCACTATAGCAATCGACGTTTTACACGAAATACTTTGCAGATTACTGGCTATACATCAACGTTTGGCGTTCCGCAAAGTGTTACCAGGTTGACCAATGTGTTTGTTTGAATCCAGTACCGAAGAAAACATCGACCACCTGCTGTGCCACTGTCCAAGATATGCCCTAGAGAGACAAGAACTTGCCAAAGCTTTCCAAAAACTGGACAATCGGCCGCTTTCTGTGCAGGTGCTGCTGGAACACCGCCCCCATCGCCCGTCGGCCCATAAAGCGGTGAAGGCACTTTTGTGTTTCTTAAGGACGACGGGTTTGTGCGACCACCTGTGACTATTAAGGCAATTTTTGTAAAACCACACGCGTCAGCGAACTTGCCGTAATTTCCTTCTTTCCTTCCCTCCTCTCTCTCCCTGTGATCTTTGCTTTCGCCTTTCCCATTCCCCCGGTGTAGGGTAGCCAACCGGACGTTATTCTGGTTAACCTCCCTGCCTTCTTCTTTTCTCTTTCCTCCTCCCTGAATCCAGTAAGTGTGTGTGTGTGTGTGTGTGTGTGTGTGTGTGTGTGTGTGTGTGTGTGTGTGTGTGTGTGTGTGTGTGTGTGTGTGTGTGTGTGTGTGTGTGTGTGTGTGTGTGTGTGTGTGTGTGTGTGTGTGTGTGTGTGTGTGTGTGTGTGTGTGTGTGTGTGTGTGTGTGTGTGTGTGTGTGTGTGTGTGTGTGTGTGTGTGTGTGTGTGTGTGTGTGTGTGTGTGTGTGTGTGTGTGTGTGTGTGTGTGTGTGTGTGTGTGTGTGTGTGTGTGTGTGTGTGTGTGTGTGTGTGTGTGTGTGTGTGTGTGTGTGTGTGTGTGTGTGTGTGTGTGTGTGTGTGTGTGTGTGTGTGTGTGTGTGTGTGTGTGTGTGTGTGTGTGTGTGTGACGTGAGAACAGTGAACTATAGAATTGCCAGCCGCGCGAAGAAGGCACAAATCAAGTTGTTGCTACTAGATAATGGGCAAGAAACGCAGAAATTGAATGCTCATCGACGACAGTGCACCGTATCGCATGGAGGACGCAGACGGAGGGCTTGACGGCGATTACTGCAGCACAGCCTGAAACCCGTGTCATCTTACAGCCATTCGAACGAGTGGCATGCGGCACCTGCTTGCTTTGGCCGCGGGCCGTGTTGAAGCTGTTATAGTGAAATTATATGCAGCGTTGTCGTACTCGGACACTATGTAAAGAGCACGCCTCGATGTTTGATTAAGTGGCCTGGCAATGACGAGAAGGGCAGCGCAAATCCGGTGCGAGCTTTGGGACGAACGGGAGGTACGTGGCGGGTTGCTGTCGGGCGCTCGGAAATCAACGCTCGTGGGAAACTTGCTTTTTTTCAGTCGCTGTTTGAACGCATGCAACCACCGCTGCTGTCGGGATTCCGGCATTTTCTTACGCATGCCACCTGGCTCTAGCGGACTGCGAAGAATATATCCAGTTAAAGAAACGCATGCCATACCATTTATGTTCATTACAGTCATCTATGACATTCACGTCATGACATGCATGGCGTGTCATTCATGTCATGACATGATTGTCATTAATGTCAGCTTCCATTTTTCTAACCAGCTATATGTCAGGATGTTCACGACGTGAATGAAATGTCATGACAAGCATATCATGACGTGACTGCCCCGATTGACACAAATGACGTGCGGTGATAACTTCGTGGTAATCTCTGTAACTGAATATGTCTCAGCGTATTGTGCGGCGTGACATGCGTGCGAGAAATGACAAGCACGGCATGGAATGACAAGCTCATGCATGTAGTGTCATTAGCGCCACATCACGACGTACACGACATGTCATGCAATTCCCGGCATTCATGTCAGGTCATGCACGCATGTCATGTAATTCATATCCAGATATATATGGAGGTAGAGAAACGGCCACAATAGCATCACAACAGCATCATGTCATGGTAAGCATGTGATATCATTGATGCCATGATATGACGCTTGTATGTCTTGTCATTCATGTCATGACGCACGTGACTTATTGTGGTATCCATGTTATTCATGTAATGACATTTATGTCATGTCGTCCATGTTAGATCATGCGTGCATTTCACCCCTATCGTGATATATGATGAGCTAAAGAAACGACAACGACGGCATCATGTCATTCGTGCCATTGCAAATAAGTCATGTCATGGATTTCATGACATGTCATTCATGTATGCATGCATGTCATGTTGTGTGTATGCATGTCAGTTCAAGAAAGGACCACGACGGCATAAATACTTAGGAGGATTGATTGATTGATTGATTGATTGATTGATTGATTGATTGATTGATTGATTGATTGATTGATTGATTGATTGATTCAAAACACCTGAAGTTAGCAAAGAATGCTTTGCATTAACAATTCTAGGGTTTTACACGCCAATAGTACGATCTGAATAAGATGCACGCAATAGTGCGGGACTCCGGATTAATTTTGACCACCAGAGGTTTCTTTATGGTGCACATAAAGCTAAGTTAACACTGAACCGACGCCGAGTTCTGCGCCGAACGTCGGCAGATTTTTCGGCGTCGGTGCAGTGCGACAGGGGCGCCGACACGAAGGTTAAAAAACGCTGTCGCCTACAGTCGGAAGACCGAAATCGGTGTCGGGTTAGCCTAGTGTGAGTGAGCCTTAAGAATGAAAGCGCACAGCAAACCCCGGCGCGATTTTTTGTGGGGATGCCCTTTTCCTGTGCTATAGCTTTTTACAGTTTTCTTGTTTCGTACGTGGCCAGAGTGGCGCGCGTTAGCAGTGGGACCAGCGGGTCGCTAACGGTGGGTGATAAGAGTGTGGCGCAGAATCGCCGTGGAATTGAGGCACCGCCACGATATTGCGGCCCCAGTTTCCAGCCATATTAATTAGCGCCGCCACAACACGCGGCGGCCTGCTTTTGCCCGACGCGCTGGACAGCTTGTATACGGGGGAACCTTCCCTAAGCGACACGTCCTCCCCAGTTTCGTCAAACACGTCCTGGGTTAAACACGCGCGCAAGCACATTTCTCTCTATCGTACACAACTACGCAACGCTCTTTACTCAACGCGTCCCGGCTCTATGGAGCGCGCTCTGTCGTTCAAGCGTGGATCGTACATGGTCACGGTGTGGTACATCGCGGCCCTCCGGTCAGTTTATCAAAGCAGGAAAAAAAAAGAAAACGGGCAGCAAAGTGTGTCGACAAGTTTCCACGGCTGGCGCGGCATCCTCTTGTCTCGCGTTACGACCACACGTGGCGCTAACAGGAAAGTCCCGTTAGCTTATAGACGAGAGCGAGATGGGAAGACAAAAAAATTAATAAAGCGAAAAATACTGTAAGAAGCAGTAACGGGGCGTGGATGAGACAACGCTCGTATCGAGCACAGACGAGACAAAGAGAGAGAGAAAACGGTTAGAGAATGGAAGTAGCGTATCGCACGGGCTCCCTTAATTGGCGTGGAAGCCGTGCGATGGGCGCGCGTGTGCGTCAATTCACGCGATAAAAATATCAGCTGTACAGCGGTTCTCGCCGAGCGCATCGCGTATGTGGGTCGTCGACGCGATTATACACAGGCGAGGAAGATCGACCTCGCCATCCCTCCCTCACCACACACACACGCGCGCACACACACTTCATCGAGCACCTTTCCCCAACTGAGCAGGGGATCTTGGACCAGTGAGGAGCCAGCCTGCATGGCTCCGCCGGCAAGAACTGTCGGCCCTAACAGCGCGGTTAACGACACCGCCGCATTGCACAGGGGTGATGTCGGCTCTTCTACGATGCCGCCGCTCGAAGAAAAAAAAAAAGTAGAGGGGGTGGGGGGGATCGGGGGGCCTTCCTTCAGCCTTGCCTGAGGCGGTGACACGGCGCGTGGTGATGAACACGCGTTATATACGTGCAGGCCGGGAGAAATAAAGCGGCATTCCGACGTGCGCCTCATCATCGGCGGCCCATCGATTACCGACGAGAGCGGCCGCTTGGCCGGACAACGACCGTTGGGACGGGGCGCCGTAATCGCGGAAACGCGGCCCCTCGATGCGCGCCGGTCGTTAGCCGGCAACGAGCGGGCGGCCGTGCGTCTCTGTATAAACAACATCGCGGAGATTGAGCACGCATCGGAGGGGGGGAAAAAAAAAAAGAGATCGAGGCTGCTGCGAGAACCTCCGCTGCTTCGCAGCGATAGCGGATCGTCTTTACTTTTTCTTTTTATTTCTTACTTTCCCTCCTCCTTTTATTTCCTTTATGGTCATGACCGCAAATGTCTTCAATCGCTCGCCGCGCATACGCGCATGGTCTTTCTTTTTTTTATTATTTGCCCCGCGGTTTTTGACATCGTGTCGTGTATCTGTACTGCACTTGTGTATCATTTTTATGTGGCGATCTAACCTGCTGTATTCACCGATGTTCGCCGCTTTGAAGAGGAAGGAGCGCAACCGTTATCTCTCTCTCTCTCTCTCTCCTTGTGCTTATTTGCCTTTCCTTATTTCGACCCATCGTTTATCTGTGATCAAATACGGTGTGTTCGTCGATGTTCTCCGCTATATAGAGGACGAAGCATGGTTGTCCCTTATCTCTCTGTTTCCTTGCATATAATTAATTTGAGCTTCCCGGAAACGCTGATTACGTGTATTCCGACCCTGCTTTTTCAAACCCGCCAAATACACAGCGTTCTTATGCTGGCATGTTTTTTTTTTTTAACGAAACATACGCACGAGCTGAAAAAAAAAGAAAGTTTCGGTTTCGCCCGCAACATGAAGAATCGATTGCGATAGCAAATTAGTGGACAGCTATACGAAGTAAGGATAGCAGTTTTATCAGCCGTGTAAACCCGTAAACACAGGTACACGAACTACATTAACAAGCACGGTGTCACGCGCGCACAAGCAAACACGAACACATCTCACTCGATGACCGCGGAAACTCGCTGTCAAAACGCTGGCGGGAGGAAGCGCGGCAGCAGCGGCGAGCGAATTGACCTTCGTGCTGCCTCTCCTATCAACGCGAACTAAACCGCGAAATCACAGCGCAAGGCGGGCTCTGTCTCCGTCGCAGAACCCGCGACCACGAACTCAGCAGCGCCACGCCATAGCATGGGTTACCGCAGCCCCATGCACTCTACATAAGCCTACATATGACGTCAAGACTGTGTAACGCCAGCGCAAACTTTCGCAATCGGTAGAGGTTAGAAAAACAAGCAGGCGCCACAGTGCTGGAGTCAGTGACGCTATAACAAAGCTTCGCATTAGAAAATCAAAGCGCCGCTCAGAAAGGGTCGTTCCATGATGTTTCTAACAGACGAAACTGCTCTGCGCGCGCGATTCCATATATATATATATATATATATATATATATATATACATATATATATATATATATATATATATATATATATATATATACATATATATATATATATATATATATATATATATATATATATATATATATATATATATATATATCCCGTCCTCGTCCTTCTAGCGATTACTCAGTTTCCCACTACGTCTAACGAGCCCAAATTACTGCGTACCTTGGACAAATGCGCGCACATACAGTCGCCTCCATAGAAATGCAGCAGCCGCGGCCGGGAATCGATCCCGCGCCCTCGGGCTTAGTATTGCGCTACGCCACCACGACGGGTGCCATGTGTTGTCGTATATTTCATGCCCGTCCTCGTCCTTCTAGCGATTACTAAATTTCCCACTACGTCTAACGAGCCCAAATTACTGCGTACCTTGGACAAATGCGCGCACATACAGTCGCCTCTACTGATGGATTCAATTTTTGTACTAACCGTCGTCTTTCCATACTTTCATTTTATCTCTTAGGATACTCAATCTAATACTACAATTTCAACGTTTCCGCCTCTTTCTTGAGTCACCACCCCTTGTTTTATTGCAATCTAGCCGTCGGCTACCGGAGTACCACAGCCGTGATACCTACGGCGCATGCGCGGTCAGAGCGACGAGGACACCATGGGTGAAGTTAAGAAGGTCTCCAGTAGAGAGGCGGGACTTTTTTTCTTTTTTATTGTTTAACCTATGTAGGACATTAAGCAGTATAATAGCAAGAGCTTGGTGGCACAACCCACCGCCCCGTTCCAAAGGGGACGCTCATAACACCCATCCATCCCTCCAAGCGCAATGCGTTTGACCTAACAAACCGGATTTTTTGTACTTGGTTGATTTCCCAAGCCTCTCCTTCTCTCTCCTTTCGTCCTTTTCTGCGCTAAAATTGTTACTGTTATCGTAAGATTTAAAAATTAAATTATGGGGTTTTACGTGCCAAAACCACTTTCTGATTATGAGGCGCGCCGTAGTGGAGGACTCCGGAAATTTCGACCACCTGGGGTTCTCTAACGTGCACCTAAATCTAAGTACACGTGTGTTTTCGCCCCCATCGAAATGCGGCCGCCGTGGCCGGGATTCGATCCCGCGACCTCGTGCTCAGCAGCCCAACACCATAGCCACTGAGCAACCACGGCGGGTTTCGTAAGATTTACTTGTTTGTTTAAGATGCTTCTTGGTAGGTATCTCGCGCAGCTTGTGATCGCTGCTGCTAGGAATTCTGGCCAAGAAAATTATCGCTTTGGAAAACCGCTTCTGCGGAAATCTGTAAGGTCGAGGAACTTCAACTCTTCCTCAACCGAAAAGCGTTTTTCTTTTTTTCGGAGAAACCCGCATCGGTGTCTATTTCGACGCAAAATTCAAGCGCCAGTGATGCCAGTGAAACTCTTCGTCATGACCGAGGCCGAAATAAAACAAGGCAGTCAAAAGAGAAAGAATGAAAGAACGCTGATCACCTTTTTTTTTTTTCGAAGCGATAGTCATCGTCCACAGTGACCGTCTGGTACAGAGCCAGACGATCAATCAACAGGCCTACAGAAAGATACTGCGGTGTTCCTTTTGCTAAGTGCGCGATGTGAGAGGGAAGCTGCGAGGAGATACCAGTCGCCACTGCGTCAAGAAAACGTATCGGCATCCTGCAACAACCTCCCTGATCCTGGCCCTCAGCCGCTACTTTCTTTCGAGTCCCCAAGCTGAACGGAATTGTCAAGAGTATCCGATTTGAGCCCGTGAAGGCCGTCAAGACGGCCGTAACGACTGATTTGCGGAACATCCCAGGAGAACGCTTCCGGCAGCGCATAGAGGCATGACACAGAAGTATGGAAAAGTGTGCTAGACTAGAGAGCGATTACTTTGAAGGTACACCACCTAATTAGCCTTTTCGCATTGAGCTCGTCAGTGACACCAGTATTATCACCTTTAACACCGGTGCAACGCAGGGCACTTTCGATCACAATCGACCTCAATCGGCACTGAACTTCTGGATCGTGATTGGCTCTTTCGCGCAAGTTGAGGAAGGGAGCCAAGTGGGATAGGAGAATTCGATCCCCATCGGGTTTTACAGCGATCGGAAGTGCCCCGTGTTACCGCCGTATAAGTATGATCATTTTACATGCGAGAAGCTAGTGGCAAAGTTTCAACTTCGAAAATACGTCAGAAATCCGTCTAATGCAACAGACTCGTACACTGACTCCCCTTCTTTGCTACCGGCCGCTACCCACAAGATGGCGCTCATCGGCACAAAGCTTTTATAAACTTGCTGCCCCCCAGGGGTTTGTCCCTTGTGCAAATGGCGAAACCCACGCACATGGATCTTGTGGTAATGACTCCAATTATGCTCTCACTCGTTCGTGCAGGTCACGCATTGAGGACGGCCGCTTCTCTTGCCCGCGCAGCGTACGTGCCAAAACTGGTGGCACCTTCACCGCGGCGTCGTGACGTCACGTTTCGCAGCTACCGCATTTAACGACCTACTACACACATAAGCGTGTACATTGGAAATGTATTTACAGAGCGGATAAAATAGCAGGGTAAAATCGCTACAGTAAAACCTCGTTATAACGAAACGGCATTTAAAGAAATAATGGATATGACGAAGTAGGTGAAATTCCCTTTGAATTCCCCGTAGAGATTCATAGCGCAGTACACACAGTAATATATGTAACGAAGTATTTCTGGCTCCCGCTTTGAATTCGTTATAACGAAGTTTTACTGTCCATATAGTTACTGGTCGCTTTCAGCGGAAGTGCTGTATTGCTGCGAAGCTGTCGCTGCGTGCTTTATGAAAACGTTTGCAAAGTTTAGGTCGTAGCTGCAGTCAAGGCCGCAAGATCGCCAGCGGATACTATTGGCGGCGAGGAGTTACAGAGTCGCCATCAGTCGGAAGCGCCTCCCTTGAGTATGAGGGATCACGCGACGCGCTCCCTGTAGGTTTCGCTTACGGCGCTCAATAAAAACACCACGCGGCAACCCTCCTGGACATTTATGTAGGTATACTCAAAACAAGCGAAGTTTTTGACTGTCGATATAATAACCTTGGGCAAACCGAAAGCACAGAATCGTTTACAGACGCTATCTCTTTACCGAATACTTATAGCGAACGCCACTACGCGCGGTCGCCGCGATGGAGTCTCCCGAACCGGCTTCTTGCGTGAAAAGTCGGCAGTCGCTGAGCGCAAACTATGTGAAATATATTCTTATAGTGTGTGCTCTGTACAACCAAATGGCGCATAACATAACGAAGCCTCAATGCGTGAAGCCATCGCACGTGTTCACGGCGACCGACTGCCCATCTGCATGCATGTCCGCGCACGATGTTTTGCTTTCGCTGTGAGCGCATTTTCGCACCGTGCCGTGAGCTTTAGGCCACAGCATAGGAGCATTTCCCAGTGCACTAGCAACCATTGTTGCGTGGACGCTATCAGAACTGTTCAAAAATAATTTCGTTATAGAGACTTCGACGCCTACGGATGTGCCGTCGCGACAATTCAATCTCTGTTTGTCTTCTAAATTCTTGGACATTTCATTATTATTCTTTAAGTTGCATCGCACTGTATATTCATCGGTCTTGTCAGCGTGCGATTTCCCTCTGCTTCTTTTTTGTAATCCAGTGCATTAATTGCTAACACGAACATGACCATATAACATGACCATATGTCATGCTTTTCTTTAATATGCGTCTTACCGCTCCCTTTCCGTTCCAGAGAACTTGCCAGTATCTAGCATCAACAAGTTCATAAACCAAACCGTCCTAATGTTAGCCGGGCAGCGGGCGCGGGCGAGCGTCTCAGTGCTCGTTTTCTGATTCTCATCGAACATCACACAGTCCCGGCGCCGTAGCAGAAATCTTCCTCGCGTGTGTGCTTGGTGCATACGCGAGCTGTAGCCAATGGCTGTCTGCCGGTTCTAAGTTTCGCCAGCCAAGCTTCACGCAGCTCCTTGCCCTGCGACTACGTGTGAATAAGGCTGACACCGGGTTCTGTTGCGTACGTCCGGCACTGCGGCACGGAGCAGTAGCCTACCATGCTGCACGCCTCCAAAGGCAGCCACTACGTATTATAGTAGTTTCAGATGTTGTCAAGCAGACACCCAAGGCGGTAAAGCCGCACCACTTAATCAGAATCGCGGCGCAGGTGCGACTTTCAACTTTCGTTTTCAGCTCGCTTCAGCGCTTCCGAAGCAGCCGACGCGGCGGCTGTGTCCACGTGATCCCTCATGCCACGTCAAGCCGACGGTGGCGCCAGCTTTTCCAGTGGTGGAGCTCGAGGCCATATATATGCGAGTCCAACAAGGTAATAATGCTCTGGGTCGACAGGTGGATGTCAATAGTTATTCGCGCTGTGCTTCCTTGGATGTTAAAGAGCTGCATGCACTGCATTAGTTTAGACAAGCAAATATTTCAAATCCACTTTCACTCATTATGCAAAAAGAAGGGTTGGTGTGTGTGTGTGTGAAAACATTTATTGGAATGAGGTCCGGAGGCTCGACTTCTTAAGTCAAGGCGGGCCGCCCCCACGTTGGCACTGTCAGGCCAAGCCTTTCAGCGACATCATGGGCCCTCTGGACGGCCCTTAGTTGGTCCTGAAACAATGGGCTTTGAATCCTTTTCTCCCACTGTGTCCATTCTTCAACGAGGTTGGGGAGAGTCGGGGGCATCCCGCCAGCATATGTCTGATTCCAATGATGCCATTGCAATCGTTGCAGTCCAACCTAATCTCCCTCTCTGGATATATTTTATTAATGGTGTACGGTGTGGGATATGCACCTGTTTGCAATAAGCGCAGTGAGACTGCCTGAGCCCTGTTCAGTTTTGAATGTGGCAATGGGAATTGCCTGCGTCCTAAATAGTAGTAGTAGGTTGGTTATTACTAGTCAATTTAATTCCTCTTTCCTCGCCTTCTTATTATATTTAGTTTCTATGTTCTACCCCCTCCTTCCTGAACGTAAGTAGGCGTTGCGTCCTTTCCGGTGGCAGTTTCCTTCTGCGCCCATTATCATCATCAGCATTTATTATACCCTTAAAGGCCCCGCAGTGTGGTATTACACAGGGGGAGACATAAATGTTATATCAAAATGGTCATAAAATAGCAAGCGTGAGCACGATACAGGCAAAAGGCTAGGAAAGAAAGGTTACAAGGCAGAATAAAGGAAACAGTGGGTTGCAATACAGAAAAACAATATACAGCATAATACAGGAAACTATGAATAATGCATACTAACACTTGTAATGAGGAATAACTTTTGCTTTAACTGTCCCAGGTTCCCGCTAATTGGCAATGCTATCTCGTGTTTTAGCAGTAGGTAGAAAAGCCATTCAATGCTGTTACTTTACCAGCTCAACACTTCGGGAACTAGATGCCGGGACCTACGTGTTGCAAGAAAAACAATGAAATTATGCTGGCTAGGAAAATTGTAATATGAGTCAAAATGCAAGACTACCCGAGCGATTGCTCGACGGTAAAGGAGAGGGGAAAGGTCCAGGGCTGATTTATTCGCGCTGACACTTTGATAACGGTCGTACAGAGACGTTATGAAACGCATGAAACGCTTTGATGTGGGTTCTAGATTGCCGAAGCATGCACTCAAGTTTTGTGCGTTTGAATGTTATGTTACTAAGTAGATGGAGGGCGAAGGCGGGGGAACCGTTTGATGAAATCGAGTGCTTTAGAAGCATCGGACACGACCTCGAGTTGTCATACCCCGTCAGAGTGGTTTACTTGGTGACTCGAAGGTAGCGATACGACGAGACCTCGACTAATGGCATAGAACTTAATGAAGGTGCAGAGAGATATACAGAAGCACTTGCGTGAGTGTACACGTTGGTACGTTTACTTGCCGCATTCACAGTGCACACCAGTTTTCTACTCCAACTCCATCCCACGAGACATGGGAGTCACTCCTGTCGACGACTGACAACCACATTTAGGCAGAAGGAACTAACTGGGCCGAAACGTTCGTGGCAAACAATTGGCCACCACCCTTCAGACCACTGGCAAGCTAATTTAACGACCTCGTTATGTCGTAAATAAAGTTGTTTCTCTCCTCTCTCTCTCGCTCTCTCTCTCTCTTCTATCTCTCCTATGTCACGCTGGTCGTGCTGTAGTGCAGCTTGATCACTAGCAGACGTTGTGGTATTGCATATGTTTTCAAACATAATAATACCAATAATAACTATAATTATAATTACTGGTGAAAACTACGCCAAATTTTCTTTCGTTCTTTTATCTGGCGCCGATAGCCAGTAGGCCAATTTGACGTCACTGATTTTAATGTATTTCCTCGTATTTGAGTCCATTGGGCGCATGAAATATTGTCGGAACTTGCTCGATTGAGTCTCCTCTAACGACCACCAAGCCTACTCTAACGGTAAGTAGGACTATTTTGGTAAAAAAGAAGCGTTTTTTTTTTTTTTAGTAATACAGCGAAGCTCTCCTTTAGAGCGTAGGCTTTTACAGGTTCATTCCCACAGCCGGTTCCGTTGGCGAGATGGCGATGCCAAGCAGAGAATATTTTGTAATGGTTGAATTTTTTTTAAACGATTATTCACTGTCTTTGTCTTCGTTTTTTAAGCGGGCGGGTGCAGTGTCACACGAAGGCTGCGAGGGGCTGCTCTGAGTCGATGACGCTTGATGTGCCAGTTATGCACTCGCCAACAAATCGTCGTATTGTGCTTTTGGCGCCGAGTGTCCACCCCCGTCTCGTTTCGTTAGGCACTCTGTCGAAGATGTAACGCGCGTCCCAAGCAGATCAGCCAGCCCGCGGCCAAGCTAGCCACCCTACCGCGGCAATGGCGGCAGCCATTTTGCATTTTCCTCGGTCTCTTAAGCCCTTAAAGCTTTGTATTTTGTATTTTCCTTGGTCTCTTAAGCCCTTAAGCCCCTTAAACTTCGTAATCCTACCGACTCCACTGCCGTCGTAATTGTGGGTGACTTCAACGCAAACGTGCCTCTGCCAGTCGGAAGGTGGTTCGCGGGGTTTCCCTTGGAAAGGTTCGGCATTCAATGTCACACAAACATCAGTGTGCCCACGACGGGTCGTCGGTCGTGCATAGACCTCACATTGGCCAAGAACCTTACCAGTATCACCACAGAGCCGCTGGCCGTATATCGTAGTGATCATAAAGCGATAGCCACCTTGGTGACCAAATAATAAATCCAAAACGCAAGCAAAAGACGGTTAAAAATAAAGGAAAGCATTGAGTATGCAATTTAACGAAACAACAAAAATGCACGGTCTCTTCTAAAATTCTGATAGGTTGCTGCTATCATTCACCGGAATCGGATTCTTCTTTTAATAATATACTACGTTGCAGCATCAAGGCATCTGAACCTTTCCCAGCGGAAATAACTGACTTATTTGGTGATTTCAACTTTCCGCTCATTGATTGGACTGCACCGCCATCGTCCTGTCATATGTCAGCTGACTTCCTTAATCGGACTCTATAGATTTCCACCTCTTTCAACCTCTTTCTAAACCCGCACGTGCCCCGAACATTCTATATCTTATCATCACGACCGCTACAGAAACAGTACGTAATACAGATTACCTGGATCGATTCAGTGATCATAATTCACTCCAGGGAGATATAAACATTCCCCTTCCCCTTGCCGGTGTAACCGCAAAACAAATTCTGGATTACAATGAAGGGTAATTACCAGGCGATTAACACTGAACTAGGTTTCTTTCTTTTTTTTTTCAGAATATTCTCCTGCCGTATTCTTGCAGCAGGTCCGCTGAAGAGAACTGGTTGCTTTTCAAAAACGCTTTTTGTGTACATTAGTTGACAAGCATGTTCCACTGGTTAAAATAAGCAAAGGCAAATCAAATCCCTGGTTAACTAAAAAACTTCAGATAACGCGGTATAAAAAAAAGTATGCCTGTTCACTAATGCTAAGCGGTTGGGCACTTCTTAGTTATGGCTTAATTATAAAACATAACTAAAGCCATAGTGCGCTAAAGAGAAGCTTTATTCTAAGAATCCAACCACACTCGAGAGCCAACACGTTTCATTGCACGATCATAATAATGTCCCTCTTTCAGATAGTCAGTGCCCCGATGGCGTTTAATTCTTTTTTTACTCCTACGTTCACGAAAGAAAATAGCACCAACGTACCCTACGTAGCTAAATTTGATTACCAGTTCATGGAACTGATAGAAATTCAGTTAGAGGGCTTAATAACGCTCATAAATAACATAAAATTATAGTCTTCATGCAGCGTGGGTAGAATTAACTCAAAGGTGCTAAAGAATAGAGTGACGGTTACAGGCAAAATACTGCATTACATATTCCGGCATTCGCTCTATACTGACATGATTCCATCTGAATGGGAGTTGGCAAAAAATAATATCAATATTTAAGAGCCGAAATAAAAACCTTATGCGAAAATTACCGCCGCATATCGCTCCCGTGCATTTGTTACAGGATTCTTGAACACATTATCGCTAGTAATATTTACAAACATCTGGAATGTAATAATTTCTTTTTCAAAAATCAGCACGGTTTGAGGGAGGTCTTTTCGTGCGAAACTCAGTTGTTTGAGTTTACCGCAGACCTGCATTCTAATATGAACAATAACTATCAAACTGAGTGCGCGTTTCTCGACTACTCGAAGGCGTTTCACCGCATTTCACACTGTCGCCTGATATCCAAACTTTCCGCCCTGAATTTAGACTCCCTTACATTATCATAGCTTCGCAATTTCCTTTCTAATCGTCAGCAGTACACGATGATTAACAATTTCTTTTCGTCCCTATCCGACATTTGCTCAGATCTATCACAATGTAGCGTACTCGCACCATTACTTTTTTCTTATATTCATCAACGAACTGCGGCTTCTGCCTGCATTAGAGTGTTTGATGACGACTGCATCATTTATCGCCCAATCAAGAACACTGACCACCTGTCGCTCCAAAAAGATCTCGAGGTTATTAATATAGTTGGTGCAATACATGGCTCATATGGCTCTAAACGTTTCAAAATGTAATGTCATTTACTCGTAAACCTCGTACATATGAGTTCCCTTACAGCATTAGTAATTCCATTCTATCGACTACAACGCGACGCCGAATCTGTCCTGGTCCGACCATATTAAGGCAACCTCAGCCAATGCTTCCAAATCGCTAGGATTCTTGGGACGTCACTAGAAATCTGCGCCCTTGAACATTCGCAAATTATCATATATAACTCTGGTTCGCCCTCAAATTGAATATGCCTGTTCGATTTGGTCGCCTCATCAAAAATATTTAATTGATTTCTAGAGAAGAATCCAGAATAGCAAGACGTTTCATTTCAAATAACTACAGTAACCAATCCAGTATATCACGAATAAAACAGGAACTTTCGCTCCAACACTTGGACATTCGCCATGACATTGTCTTGCTATCATTATTTCATGAATTATGAATTCCTCTCGAACCACATAAACAGGTATGAAAAAACCATGTCTCACTTCGCGAAGACAACATAATCATTCCAGCTATGCCCGCACTTAAGGCTCAACAAATGCATCTAATAACTCGTTGCTTCTTTTTCAGGACAGTCGAATAATCCACAAAGCAGCCACGTACGACGAACTTCAAGGGACACGAGAGAAAAATTTACGCCGAAACTCCTCTGAGAGTTGTCAAAGTATGCGTAAGCATTGCATCACTTGCTCGTCTCCGTGCAGTCCGGTGTCATTATCAATGTTACGAAACTTTCATCTGACCAGCATAAACCCTTATCAACCTTATCGAACATGATTCGATACATATATCAACTCTCATCGGTCATTATCAACCAGGATGTCCAGTGAAGCTGTTGCAGAACCACCACTACATTTGCTGAGGGGGGTATGCAATGCTTCATTCATGGTTCGGATGCTTGTTTTGTGTTTGTTCTTTATTGAAACGTATATGCCGCATATGTGTTGTGTGGGTGTTTTCAATAAATGTATGCACTGTTCGCTTCACTTTTCTGGGCGCTTGTAGCCTCTGACTTACGTGGATATGAGCCATTGCATTTGTTGCTTGCTTACGGGGGTAAAGCCATTGTTTTTAGGCGGGTATGAGCCATTGCATTCGTCTTACGTGAAGGTACGGTCAGGATTCTCGTTGGGTAGGCATATAAATGCTTAGGTATTTAAAAATAACTTGCGCTGTATTTGTAAACTATATCCTTATGCAGTACCGAATACCGCTATTTGGCCGTACTTGGCCTTTGTACCATTAAACAACACAGGCTCATTCCTTCATACAATGCGACATAACCCACTATATTACCTAAATAAGACGCTAGGTAAGCCAGAAAAGCCGCAAGAACGAATAACTGGTGGCGACGCCACCTTCATGTTCCTGCACTTTCTCACCGTGAAGCCGTGAACTTTTACGGCGTCCGTTCATGCCTAGTTATTTTTTTTTTTTGTCAATAAGGCCGACAATATTGCAGTCTAACAGAACCAAAGACTGAACTTTGCAAGTTTCAAGAATCTTTGCGAACGCCTCAACTGTCAGAATACGATATGATAGACCCAAATCCGTGACGTCATAGTGACGTGCCGGTTTCCGGCTTTCGGCACGAAATTTTAAAAAAATGGCACGTTGACCTTTGTTTTCTCTTCTAATAATCAATATATCACTGCGAAAGTAATGAAAATAGTTTTAAAAGAATGCCTTAATAATCTAAACAAATTTAGTGTTTCTCTTAGGGTTCATGCCGAAGAACTAGGGAACAGATCAGTCAAGGGAGAACTGAAAAACGGCCTGTTGTAAACAGGTGGTCACCACCGGCGTACGCGATGTTAGGAGCACGCGTTTCAAAATGACACCTGTTACCACGCAACAGCAACAGGCAATCCCCTAGACATCAGTCCATATCCGTTTCGCACATCCATCCTTCTACTAGACGTGGACAACCACCCGTCGCTGAGATATATCGCATTTCGCAAGCGATGCGCTCGCTGGCCCCGCAACACCATTAGCAAAACCGCCAGCGAGAATAAGTAAAAAATTCAAAGCAATCACTTCGAAAAGAAGCAACACACCATAGCCAACTCGAGCCGCGGCACAATGTTGTGAAACGCGTAGACGCTCAGCCAGCTCTTAGCACCCGCCCTCGCTCAATGAGGCCCGGCGCTCTCAAACCCTCCAACAAAGGTGCACGGCCCCCCACTCAAACCAAGCATAAAAGAAATACATAAGAGGAGAGAAAATAAGGTGCGGGCGCTAGCGCATATACGAGCTAGTCAGACGCCTCGCTGACCCAGATACGAGACGACGGCGCGGCTGGCATCGCGCCTCGCACACGCGACGGATCCTGGCTGGACGTATGCAGCAGACGACGACGAGCGCCGCTGGTGCAGACAAGTCTCCCACGACCTTCGTCTGCAAGCGAGAGCCGACGATGACCCTTCTTTACTTTGTTGGTCCGTAATCATAGCCCCTCCTCCCCCGGCCTTTCTCCATCGGAAACGAGCCCTCATCCCGACGAGCCAAGAAGGAATTAAAAGAAAAAAAATGTTATGAAAGAAAACTGCCAGCCAAGCTGGCTGCGGGAGGGGTCACGCTACGACACATGCTTGCTACGAGAAAAGCCGCCGCGCCGGACGAACACGCAACAGGCGAAAGGTGCAGCAGCAGACGTCGCAAGTCGAGAGGGAGACGACGCCGACTGGCCTCACGCGGTAATCGTCTGCGCTTGGCTGAACACGGCTGAATTGGCGGCATCGGAACAAGAATACAAGGGGGAAAGAGAGGGGTCTCTTCGAATAAATGAAAAGCAAGTTACGATAACTGATCCTCCCTCCGCCTTTTATTCCATCGGAAGTGCATTGCGGTTCCCGGCCAGCTGAAGAAAGCACGCACATCCACCTCCGGGATCCGCGGCTTACGACGATGGCGGGCAAGCGATCGAAAAAGCAAATTGAGGCGCAGCTGTACGAAAGAATCCAGGGACGATTTCTCTTTCTCCCTGCTATTCGAAGACGGCGGCGCCTGTCATTGTTGCAAGCCCAATAGATTATTTCAGCAAAAGAAAACCTAAAAATAGAATTGGGATGCCGCTCTCTGTCCAGGAGGTCTGGACAAATAGAGATCGCAAACATGGGGACTGAAGACGTCTATTGTGCTGTGAATCACACTCGACAAGAGCGCGTGCCGTGCTTCACGCGATGTCGATGACGCTACCTAGTTTCCTACAAAGATCACTAGAGAAACGTGTCTGCGGAAGCTACAAACAGGGCAGTTAGCCTGGGAACGACGTAGCTTAAAGTCTTGAAGTTAGTGGTGCATACATCTGGACTCTGGGGAACTGGCCAAAAACCGGGAAGTTCAATATAAATTATACGAAGGAATAAATGTAAAACAGCGATTGTTCGTACAGGTATTTGCCTAAACGTCGTCTTTCTTTCTTCAGACCCAGACGACTTCGTGACTTAGCAAATTGTTAACGTTTAACAAAATATCGCTTGTGAAGTACGATATCTTGCAATGACTACAATGATGAATCACAATGTGGACAGGGTCTAACTGCCTTCTCAGTTAAGTAAAATATGATTGGTTCGAAATGTATGCCAATAAAGGCAGATAAAGCGAAGATAATAAAGCTGCAACTTGGAACGTTTGAAGACACTAGTACGGAGACTATACAAATACGTCCCCTGTCCATCACTCTCATGGTAGCTGCGCCAGTGTGGAAGCGTGTAAATTTTGATATCATTGGCGCATCAGCCGTCAAGACTAAAATGTGCCGACGGCTTCCAGGTGGCAATTTGCGCGGCAACCGAGCACACGCCCTTCACGAACGAAATTGGCTATTAGAGAGTTTTAGATGAGGGGACGCAAGCGGCTTGCGTACGCAAGAACTAGCGGCCACGGTACTGCGCATGCGCAGACACCTACGTCGGGGTCCGCGCATGCGCGGTACCGTCGCCCGTAGATCTTGTGTGCGCAGGACGCTTGCGTCCGCTCATCTAAAACTCGCTATTGACTATACTCACGGACAACTTTCTGTGGCTATGAAGGGAAAGCTACGGGCGCGTGGCTGCTGGACATGTGTTAGCGCGCCAAGTAGTCCGGCAGCGTTTGACAGTGCTTTTTATTGCTCGGAACAGACGCTTAATCGACGCAGCTTCCATGTGCGACGGTTTCGCATTTGCCCAGACGCGGAAGGGAAAAGCCGCAAAATAAGCTAACTTTAACACTCAGGGGTGTGCTCTGTCTTATTTCACTGTTGCTAATGAGGTGCTTGTGTTTTATTTTCCCCAGAGTAAAGTAACGTGGATTGAAACGCGGGACTCTTTTCAGAAGCGCTCTCACTTGTGGGCGCTTTGCCACCGTAGCTTTCCCTTCATAGGCACGGAAAGTTGTCCGCGGGTGCAACCGTACGTCGTTCCGTGAAGTATTCTCCACTGTTCTTTCCGTTTTACCTTTACCCTTGTGCCAGTGCAGGGTGGCAAACCGGAATCTCTACCGGTTAACTCAGTTCAGCCTGTGAGGGACAATTTTTATGCGAAGCATATTACGAGGGCTCAACCCAGCTCCTCAGGCGCGGCGGTGACCATGAAATCACGTGACACCGTGACGTCACGACAGAGGAGAAGTGGCTTTGGCTCAACTCTTGCAAGACGGGCTGGGTGGGAATCGAACCAGGGTCTCCGGAGTGTGGGACGGAGACGCTACCACTGAGCCACGAGTACAACGCTTCAAAGCGGTACAAAAGCGCCTCTAGTGAATGCGGTGTTGCCTTAGAAACGCGCTGTTTCTAAGGCGTGCGTCTCTTGCTCAGGCGCACATTTCGTTGCCGCGCCGAACGCTGCTTTGCTCGACGCTCACCGCGTCCAATGCGGGGCGCGTAGTCGCTGCCCTGTAGCCCATTGTCTTACACCCCTTGGCGGGTCGACGGGAACGCTGTCGCGTTCCACTCTTGAAGGCGAAGAAGTAATGCATGAGTTGTTTCTTCGTCTAGCCGAACCAAATATAGCCAAGCAACAGCAGTTCACCAGGCTAAACAGTGGTTCAACAACTAAAATAAAGGCTAGTATGCTTCGCATCCTGGGCTTAACCTTACCTAAGCCACAGCCATTTTTTCGTTTCGGTTTCCACTTTCCTAAATCGTCGCGTGAGATGCGGTGACACACACATCACCGCCCAATTTCAGATCTTCCGATATCATGCGCGCAGTAACGGAGCGATTTCCATGTAGTGACTGCCTCACACGTTCCACATTTTAAGCGGATTGCGTGACGTAGACGGGCGGCTCACTCCGGGATCGTCCTTGCACCGAATCTCTTAATTCTCTCCCGAAACCTTTGATGCCATTCGAAGAAAAAGGCTTCTCCATAATGCTTCGTGACAGTATACTTGCTCAATCACTGTTCCATGTCTCACTAGCAGTTTTACTTGTGGAGCATTCGACCGGTTCCTATACCGCGCTGCAATTCGTTTTGCAGCGACGAGGAGCCCTCTCGAGATTGGAGCCAGAGAAAGCCAGCCCCAGCCGAACGCGCTAGATGCTCCCGGAGCAATCGCAGTAGCCCCGAGATCGAATCTATGACGGATCTCGATCGCACTCCTAGGCTGTGTGAGCGCTCGGAGACGTGAGCTCCACCGAGCGCTCTGAGCTGGAGCGAGTATTAGGGTGCCTAAAGCCCCTCAATCTCCCAAAGTAGCGCCATTCACTTCTCTCCTCCTCCGCTCGGCGCGGCCTCGACGGTGGCGCCGCCGGCAGTGGGCCTGCCGTAGCAGACGACGGCTAACACGCTACGGGAGGAAATCTGCGGAAAAGTTCGTTCGAGTCCTGCGGAGCAGTTTTTTCAATCTAGATCTTGCTTTGTCAGTCGGTAACTGGCCTTAAGAATGTCGTGTCGGATTTGCGGAAGAAATAGAGAAAAGCACCATTATTCAAGGCGTATTTAAGGCGTAAAGCGCGCGCACGTTGAAAGTTCGTGTTGCTGAAACACGACACAAGCACGCGGTGTGCTCAGACACGCGAGTAATTACCAGAGTTTCAGGTTTTGACAGCGCGAAAGTATGTGCACGTGGTTTCGTAGGTTAATTTACGTACCTGCAGGATGCTTTTGTTCGGCCGGCGCGTGAGAGATTCCGACTGTCTGCGGTCAGCAATGCCTGGCAGCAGGGCCGTTTCTGTTCCGCGCCTTTTACAGATGTACGTAGCTCATGCACAGGTTGTGGTGGCCATGAGCAACGTTTTCACACATAGGCGGTATAGATAATTTTAACAACTTACCAGCATATGAAATCGTTATTTATTTATTACAGTGCAAATGGTTAGAATTTGATAGAAAAGAAAGAAGGTACTTGATGGGACAACTGGAAAGAGGTTCAGAAAATAATTATCCCCCTCCCTCATTGGCACCAGCAACACTTTTGTTGAAGTGCTAATTTTATCTCTGTATACTACGTGCGTCTGTATTCTTTTGCGTTGTAAGTTTTCACAAGGAATCAGTGTTGCGTTAACTGGAACAGTCAAGGCACACAAGACAGAAGAAAAGTTGATTCTTGGGTTTTACATCCCAACACCACGATCTCATAAGGCACGCCATAATGGGGGCTCTGGATTAATTTTTTTTGCAGCTGGGGTTCTTTAACGCACCCCCAATGCACTGGACACGGGCCCGTTTTGACACGGGCGTCAAAAGAAGAGGTTGGAGGAGCCGTGTCACTTAACAAAGCCGCGCGTTCTTTGCCACTTGCTCGAAGTCAGCCCGCCCGATCTTGTGAATCCACACTTTTCTTCGTTTTGCGTTGCGCCCGGCGGATGGTAAAACAAAAAGCTTTTTGCCGTCACTGGGTCTGTTGTGGCAACCGTAGGCGCAGCAGCACGGCATCGCAATTAAGCACTCGGCCCTAACACATTGTATAAAACTACCGCGCTCCTTCAAACCGCCTGCCGTACTTCGTCGCGGAGGCCCAAAAATGGGGGTCGCAGGCCCAAGATTGGGGGTCGCAGCGCGCTGGAAAGAAAAGATATACAAAAGCGCGGCGCCTGCTCTGCGCCGGAAAGAAAAAAATATACAAAAGCGCGGGGCCCGCTTTCACGTGACACAGATTGGCCAATGGGGGAGCGGAGGAGGCTGGGGCGACAGGAGGAGTGGAGGAGGAAGCGCCTGGGTGAGCGGGGTGGCGGAAAGATCTAAGAATGGCGCTACTTTTGGAAAATTGAGGGGCTTTAAGGGTGCCTCGATGCGCGCGCCCCCCTCCGCCGTTCCGTGGAGGGTGGGGACATCCTTTGAAAGGGTCAGTGCCGCCTCGGCGAGGACGCGCGCCATATTTGTGCCCCCTCCCCGTCCCGCCTGCGTCAGTTGCACGTGCGGCGGCCTGTTTCCCGTCGGTTGCAATTTTTCTTGGCCGCAAGACGAGGAAGACATGCCGAGGTGTTGCGTGCCTGCGTGCACAAATCACTCCCGAAATGGC
Organism: Dermacentor albipictus; assembly: GCF_038994185.2. Lineage (NCBI taxonomy): Eukaryota > Metazoa > Arthropoda > Arachnida > Ixodida > Ixodidae > Dermacentor > Dermacentor albipictus. Next base: position 86,950,209 of record NC_091826.1, on the reverse strand, counting down.
TGGAGAATGTTTTCATTTCCGGGAGATCCGAAAAGAAGGCTCCTGTGGACTGTAAAAGTGAAACGGGACAAGTGGCAGCCGGCCAACACTTCACGCCTATGCAGTGTAAGTACTATATTCCTTGTTTCGTTTCCGTGCTGCTTGCTCCATAGATAAGTGTACTGCTTTAAAATAATACCCAACGTGCGCGCTAAAAACGGCGTTACAGTTTTTGTAGGCATTCATTACTATTTCGCGCTTGATACTGAGTACGATGTCCTGGGTACCATATGTTTCAGTAGTGATTACTTTTGCAATGCATATCACTGTTGCTGATATGTTAGTATACTGGCGCAATTGAGGACTGTATAAGCGCGCATACTTCTCTACCTTACATTTCTTTACTTGAAACTGCCTTGTCATTCACGCAACTGGGAAATTATAGTGTCACCTTTCGATGCTTTTGACTGAGTCCATAAGCTATAAAATTTCCTGTTTATTGTGCAGCTTTGGTTCCCCACCGAAAGTAGCCGAAGGAAAGAAGCACACCTGTTCTAGCATCTGCAGCCATCACAGTGGTGCCACAAGGAAAACCAGAAGTTTCTGCAGCTTTTGAATTGTCTTCAAGGTGTCATCTAGATTCTCTGCCAGTCCACTCTTGCAGTGCACAAGACAGCACGAACTGCAATCAGGAGGCAGTCTGCAATGAGTCGCAAACACAACAAGAACAAGTATGCAATGTACATGCTTCCTCCAGCTCTTGTGCCGAGCTAAAAAAGCAACTAGACGATGCAAGACAAAGCTACATGCAGCTTCAAGAAGTTCACAAGAAGGCTAACGTGACTATTCAGTCCCTAAAAAAGAAGGTGCGAAAACTAGAAAGTAAAATAGAAACCTTCGAAAGGCGAATAAAATTTCTTAATGAAGACCAAGTGCAGGCGCTTTCGAGAAGCAGCAATCAAGGTTCTACGTGGTCGCCGCAGACAATTAAACAGGGGCTGCAACTGAAGTTCGCTTGCGGAAAGTCTGGCTACAGAGCACTGATACAGCTTGGGTATCCACTGCCGACAGATAGAACATTGAATCGTCGCCTCCAGGGGTTGAAATTCTCGCCGGGAATCTTGAATGATGTTGTTGAACTCCTCAGGATCAAAGCGCAAGGCATGGAAGACATTGAAAGAGACTGTGTTTTGTTCCTTGACGAAATGGAGATAGCGCAAGGGTTTCAGCTTGACCGTGCTGAAGACACCGTGTTCGGAGGTGTGACGCTTCCACCTAAGCCAGATAATCCCGCTAGTCATGCACTGGTGTTCATGGTAGGAGGCCTCAACAACCGATGGAAACAGGTGATCGCGTACCATTTTACTGGGAGCCACGTCGACGGCAGTACTCTCAAGGACTGCGTTCTCGAAATTGTCCGCCTGTGTGCAGATATTTCGCTCAGAGTCCGAGCAGTAACGTCAGATATGGGCGCATCAAAGCGAGCGATGTGGCGCGATCTCGGGTTTTCCAGCCATCGGAACTCCAAGACTACGTGCTCTATAACACATCCGTCATTCAGTGAAATGGAGTTAGTTTTCAATGCAGATGCTGCCCATGTGCTCAAGAATATCAAGGGTCAGCTTCTAAACTCTATATTGATAGTGTGCACATAGCTGGTGTGTACTTTTTATAACTTTTTTCTATAGTGTTTTCATATTTTTCGCACATTGTTGTAATAAATTGATGCAGCGGTGTCGCAAAGCTTTTGATCACTACACCATATTTTTTGTGGATTCTTTCAGTGATTTCTACATAAGTGTTTTGCTGTAATGAAAAATATTCAGTTAACTCGACGCGAACTTTTTAAGGCCAGAGAATATAAGAGGTTTCATAAAATATTGGATGTCGCAATACATTCCAAATACCCCACTTCAGCCTCGTTTGTGTGTGCGCGCTTTCGAAGAATGACTGCCTTCTGATAGCAGCCACTGAGGTTCTTGACTTCGCCGAAAGTGTGACATTTTATCATTTGAGTCATTCTCCTTCTATTCATAATGATACGTGTCGTTCGGCGAGAAAAACAGCTTACTTTCAAGGAAACGCGTTCGGCGCCAGTGCGCGCTCCCGAAGCGCGATGAAAGATAGTTCAGCACAATGCGTTGGCGGGCTAGTTGGTGCGAATCCATGAATACTTTGTTTAGCGCAAAACGACAGAGACAAGAAAGACGACAGGACAAGGCGCTACTCTCAACTGACATCATTTTATTGCGTCACTCCTTTATAGACCGCTCAATCTAGAGGAACATGCGCAGTGAGCACCATGTGGTGGAGCCACCAACATCCGATCCCAAGAGCGCACTCATGCGACAGAATCCAAAAAACCAAATTCAGCGCTGCACAAGGTTAAGGAAGGCACACTAATGCACTGTGACCCCAATGACTGAATGAAAAATGCTTCCGATAACTCTCGGGCGGTGGTGTCACGGCTCATCTTCAAAATCGTGGTATCACGAAACAGGGGTTTGCACTTGCATGTTTTACAATGCAGAGCCAAATTGGAACCTGTGCCTGTAGGTATGGATCGCTCATGTTCTCTAAGGCGCTCGTTAACACAGCGGCCTGACTGCCCTACATACACTTTGCCACATGACAAGGGAATCTTATAAACCACACCGACGCTGCAATCTACAAACTTCACGTGGTTCTTTTCACAAACAGGTTTTTTACTTGTTTTAGAAATACGGTTGCACAACACTGACAGTTTCTGAGGAGCGGAAAACACTATCGGAATTTGGTATCTAGTGGCAACATTCTTTAGATTGTGAGCCACTCTGTGGCAATACGGCACAACTTCAGGCCTCTTCTTTTGTGTGATGCAGTTACTTTTGTGCCGCTTCCCTTTCAGTTTTTGAAGCAAAACCTCCGAGACTGACGTCACCACCACACTTGGGTAACCAGCAGCCTGCAGCCTATTTAACTGTGCAATGAAACTCATGTTCGCAGAGTGATGACAAGATTTCTTTAAGGAAGATTCTAAACACATCAAAGCAATAGCGCGTTTCACAGTCTTTGAGTGCGCGGACGCGTAAGGTAAAAGACCCTTACGTGCACGTGGCGAGTACATCCAACAGGCGTGGCCTGTTTGTAGCTATCCTTACAAACAGGCCACGCCTGTTGGATGTACTCGCCACGTGCACGTAAGGGTCTTTTACCTTACGCGTCCGCGCACTCAAAGACTGTGAAACGCGCTATTGCTTTGATGTGTTTAGAATCTTCCTTAAAGAAATCTTGTCATCACTCTGCGAACATGAGTTTCATTGCACAGTTAAATAGGCTGCAGGCTGCTGGTTACCCAAGTGTGGTGGTGACGTCAGTCTCGGAGGTTTTGCTTCAAAAACTGAAAGGGAAGCGGCACAAAAGTAACTGCATCACACAAAAGAAGAGGCCTGAAGTTGTGCCGTATTGCCACAGAGTGCCTCACAATCTAAAGAATGTTGCCACTAGATACCAAATTCCGATAGTGTTTTCCGCTCCTCAGAAACTGTCAATGTTGTGCAACCGTATTTCTAAAACAAGTAAAAAACCTGTTTGTGAAAAGAACCACGTGAAGTTTGTAGATTGCAGCGTCGGTGTGGTTTATAAGATTCCCTTGTCATGTGGCAAAGTGTATGTAGGGCAGTCAGGCCGCTGTGTTAACGAGCGCCTTAGAGAACATGAGCGATCCATACCTACAGGCACAGGTTCCAATTTGGCTCTGCATTGTAAAACATGCAAGTGCAAACCCCTGTTTCGTGATACCACGATTTTGAAGATGAGCCGTGACACCACCGCCCGAGAGTTATCGGAAGCATTTTTCATTCAGTCATTGGGGTCACAGTGCATTAGTGTGCCTTCCTTAACCTTGTACAGCGCTGAATTTGGTTTTTTGGATTCTGTCGCATGAGTGCGCTCTTGGGATCGGATGTTGGTGGCTCCACCACATGGTGCTCACTGCGCATGTTCCTCTAGATTGAGCGGTCTATAAAGGAGTGACGCAATAAAATGATGTCAGTTGAGAGTAGCGCCTTGTCCTGTCGTCTTTCTTGTCTCTGTCGTTTTGCGCTAAACAAAGTATTCATGCGATGAAAGAAGTGGGCACAAATACGGCGGACTCCGTAGCAGACGACGCGGTTGTCCCCACCCTCCACGGAGCGGCGGAGGGGGGCGCGCGCATCGAGGCACCCTAGAGCGAGTCGCTCTGAGTGAGCCGTACGAATGCGTTGCAAGCGCTCGCCATTGGACCTGCCGAATGTGTAGAACGCACCGCAGGAGCGCTCCAAAACCGCTCGAAAGCGACCAGTTAAATGAACCGTTAGCCTAATGCAGAAATTAATGCTGACACTCTGCTCCGAATTTATGTCCATCGTTCCACTCGTGTCACGTACAGCTATGTGCGCCAGTAGAAGCCAAACAAGGGATTGCTAAAGACAGCTGTCCAGTCTAGTGAGTTTACATGGAAACTCGTCCAAGATGTATTCTCCGAACATGTATAAAGAGACTGGAAAATATCTATTTCTCCAGATTGACTATCATAGAAAAAGAAATTAAAAGCAAATCCTGGAAATGTTCTCAAAAAGACTATATCTTCTGAGCGACAGAGAGAAAGAGAGAGAAACGGGGAGGGGGAGGCAAAGAGGTACCAGACGAACAATAACCGTTAAACATTTCTAAAAAGTCCGGAAGTGAGCGTTAAACGTCGCTGCCGGAAATAAAAGTTGGTACAGCACTAAAAGTATGATCCTCAAACGAAGCGGCAAAGCCTCCAGATTGAGAAACAAACGGTTCACCTTTCTCTGAAAATGTGAAGCGACAATTGTAGAAGACAATGTTATTGACAATTTTGCTTCCTTTCTTTTTTTCCTAGCTAGAGGCTTAAGGCCGATTTACGCTCGAGCCGCCCATCGCCGCAAGCCGCACCGCACGCTTGCGGTCGCGCGAAAAATTGCACGTATCCAGCACTTGTGCACGAATTGCCATTTACACCGAGTGCACAGTGTATACATTACACATTGTAAACCGAAATTCGTGCACAAGTGTTTGATACGTGCAATCTTTCGCGCGACCGCACGCGTGCGGTGCGGCTTGCGGCGATGGGCGGCTCGAGCGTAAATCGGCCCTTCGCAAACTATGAATGCCATGCCTAAAAGGCAAAAGGTAAACCAGAACTTCAACACTAACGTCTGAGAGCGCGTGCGCCGAGCGATTCGCGGCGCCGTCCTCATTTGTCGTCATCTGGACAGTGGTTCTTGTTGCACAACTCGAGGCCCCACTCTGTTGCATTAGTCTGCAAATAGCTCACCAGACAATGTATTCCTGCTCTATGTACCATACCCCTCTTATTCACCCGACCTGTCACCGTGTGATTTCTTCTTGCTTTTCCGTGTGAAACTGTCGCTGAAAGCAAAAGCGTCATGAAGATACGACAGAAGTCTAAATTGCTGTGAATAATGAGGTGTAGAGCATCATGGATGAACATTTCTCATGCCTGCTTCCATGACCTTCAGAACTGGTGGCAGCTGAGCGTACGGCAAAGCTTGAATTCATTAGTTTGTGTGTTGTACAAAAGATATACATCATTGTCCGACGCATCATGCGCTCCTGAGTGGGTTTACAGGGCACCAACGAGACCATAGTATATAGCATATTGACTATATACTCTGCTTTCAAGACGGCCGTATCACGTCGCGTTAATCTTGAGCCATCAGAAATTGATTCGTCAGACAATTACTCAAGCGTTTACTATACGTATATGCAGACGTACGCAGCGTTATACACAGTTCGCTGGCCTTCCCACAGCTTTACATGTATAGTGATTCGGAAGTTTTGTAATAAGCAACACACCAACGCCAAGTGCTAGACCTTTACTATTTTTTTATGCGCGCAAGCATTTCTATGCCTACCCAACGAGGAAACCTGTGCGTCACGTAATACGAATCGCTATAAAGAAATTAATGTATAAAACAAAAGAAAGTCAAGGGCACTGAGGTATCCCTACGCGGATGAATGAGACAGCATTGCGACGTCTTCCCGATGACGACTCGCTTTACGAAATGGCATTGTTTTCACGTTGCATTGTATCGTTTATCGCGTCGCATGCCTCGGCCTCAATCGCGTGCTTGCGTGGACGTCCTAAAAAGCCGGTCGGGCGCAGCTACTGACCGAGAAGTCGAGGTTTCTTCCATCGGAGCGCACGACAGAACTCACCGAAATGAACACACCGACTGGCCGCGCCGCGACGCGGGCGAGCTCCACCACTGGAAAAGCTGGCGCCACCGTCGGCGTGACGTGGCGTGAGGGATCACGTGGACACAGCGGCCGCGTCGGCTGCTTCGGAAGCGCCGAAGCGAGTGTCCACCCACCTTAACTGTCTGCTTGACAACATTTGAAATAACTGTAATAAGTAGTGGCTGCCTTTGGAGGCGTGCAGCATGGTAGGCTACTGCTCGGTGCCGTAGTCCCGGACATACGCAACGCAGCCCGGTGTCAGCCTTATTCACACGTAGCCGCAGGACAAGAAGCTGCGTGAAGCTTGGCTCGCGAAACTTACCGGCAAACAGTCATCGGCTACAACTCGGGTATGCATCAAGCACAGACGCAAATAACATTTTTGCTACGGCGCCGTGACTGCGCGATGTTTGGTCAGTAGCAGTAAACGCGCACTGAGACGCTCGCCCGCACCCGCTGCCCGTCTAATGTCATGACCGTTTAGACTATGAACTTGATGCTAGATACTGTCAAGTTCACTGGAAGGGAAAAGGAGCGGTAAAAAGCACATTAATTAAAGGTATGGCTTATGGTCATGTTTGTGTTATGAATTAATGCACCGGATTACGAAAAAGCAGCAGCGCGAAATGGCACGCTGAGAAGACCGATAAACATACAGTGCGACGCAAGTTGAGAAATAATGTTGAAATGTCGAATAATTTAGAAGAAAAAAAAGATTGAATCGTCGCGACGGCACATCACAGTCGCCGTAGCTAGGCGTCGAAGTCTCTATAACGAAATTATTTTTCAACCGCTCTGATAGCGCCCACGCAGCAGCGATTGCTTGTGTAAGGTCAAATGCTCATAATCTGCGGCCTAAAGCTCGTTTCACGGTGCGAAAACGGGCACGCAGCGAGAGCGAAACATTGAACGCGGGCATGCATGTAGACGCGCATTCGGTCGCTGCGAACCCGCGCGATCGCTGCATTGATGCTTCATTTTGTTATGCACCATTTGGTTATACAGACACTATAGGAACATATTTCACATAGTTTGGCCTCAGCGGTTGTCTGCCTTTCCCGCAAGAAGCCGGCAAGGGAGACTCCATCACGGCGACCACGCGCAGTGGCGTACACTGTACGTATTCGGTAAAGAGATAGCGTCTGTAAACGATTCTGTGCTTTCACTTTACCCAAAATTATTATTTCGACAACAAAAAACTTCCCTCGTTTTGAGAGTAGTTACCGAAATGTACAGGAGGGCTGCCGCGTGGTGTTTTTATTGAGCGCCGTAAGCCAAACCTGTGAGGAGCGCGCCGCGTTCTCCCTGATACTATGCAAGGGAGGCGCTTCAGACAGATGGCGACTCCATAAGTACTCGCCCCCAATACGTGCACTGGCCTCCGGCGCGGTCTGTCTCGGTGACCACGTGACTTTTTTGTACCATATCAGTCGAAGAAGGTTTCTCCATCGGTGCGCACGGCAGAACTCACCGAAATCACCGCAACGACCGGGAGAGGGGACGGGGTTATTATGGTAAAGAAAATGTGCTATTTTCTGCAGCATTTTCAGGGATCGACTGCCAGCGGGACAGTGCCGTCAGCGCCTTCGCAGGGCAGTATGGGAACGCTGCCAGCTGTGGAAGATCGACGACGACGAAAGCACGTGCAGTGGCACGAGTGCGTCTCTGTGACCACGTGACCTTTTGTACATCTCCGGCCACGCCGCCGGGTTTTTCGCCTCATGAGCCATATAATGATTCCGCATTAACAAATCTGAAAGGCGAAACGTTGCCGCGATGGTGAGTTATGAACCTACGAGCCCACGCTCAGAAGCCGAGCGTCTTACCCACTGTAGGCTGAACACCCAAGCTTGCACAAGGTGAATATATCTGAACCATATATGAATGCGTTCTACTGGCGGCACAAAACAAATGTCAAAGGGGAGCAGTTTCTATGAAGGCTTTGTTGAGAGATTTGATGATGGTGGAATAAAAGCCGTCTTTAGGAACCCATGTAGAGCCGTCTTAGAGCCTTGTAGACGTCAGGAAGATTTCGATTTTGCGAAAATTTAATGCCGAACACGCCACATCCACGATGCGTTTCGATGGTCGCGGAATGTGCCTTCCGTTGGGGCGCTCCCTCGCTGACAGAGATGCCACCAATCTCTGAGACCTCATGCGCTTCACGTAGTGCAACACAGAGAGATAAGCAATCATCGAGTTCATAAGAAGTGGTTAGGGGTCCGATGGGTCTCATCACGGTTGATGATAGTTCAACGCGGATGGTTAAGGTGTTAAAGAGCGATAAAGGTTCTTTAGTTGACGTTAACAAGTACCGATAAGTGTCGGATCAAGTTGATGATGGTTAATAATGCTCGGATCATGTCCGATAAGGCTGATAAGGCACGGATCGAGTCCGAGAAGGTAAATAACTACCGATGATGGTAGATAAGGGTTTGTACTGATCGGATCAAGTTTCATAACAGTGATAACGACACCGCGCTGTTTAGACATGAGCAAGTGGCACAATGCTTGCGCATACGCTTAGACCACTCCCAGAGGAGTTTCTGCGTGAATTTCTCCCTAAGCAACGCAGTAACAAGTGCAGCCGTTACCAGTGCTGCAGTTACCATTTTGGGATGCCTCCAAGAGAGAAACAGCGTTTGAGAAAGAGCTCGAGTGAACATCCGAAGATCGTGATACGCACTAATAAGCTATTCACGTGCGACCGTTGCGAGGCGTGCCAGCCTCGGCACGAGAAGATTCGTGACACTATACATCCTCCATGTGTCTCGGCGACCCCACATGTGTCCGATTTCACGCTTTCCCTCACCCGCTTTTCCCCACCCGAGCTATAAAGTCGGTATGCGCGGAGCCGTGCAGAACGAAGCCCCAGACCGGCCACGATATGCACGAACTTTTTTTTGTTTTCAGCAAAATGACAACTGCCGCCAGGCCGTTTACGTGTATATGACTGCGGCACGGCATTTTCTCGCTGCTGCGCGTTAGAACACGGCACGAGAAAAAGAAATGCACGTATTAAAAGGGGAAGTAAGTTCATCAGACGCGCGAAAGCGAAAAGACGCAGCACAGGCGTTGTTCCGTTTTCCCTGGCAGCCATGTTTTCTTTCTGTTTTCGTCTGCTGCGTGCATATTAGTAGCAGACGACGGTAGGCTCACGGAAAGCCGATGATTTCGTGCATGCTGCCGACGTAGGCATGCGTCCGCATGCTATGCGTTCTTCCTCGTCTAAAAATGTTAAACAGCACACGCAGCTTGGGGCAGGATGTTTCCAACAAACGCCTGTCTTCCGGCCAGTTTCCTTCCATATACGCTTTCTTTTTCGTTACTTCTTTCTCGTTTTTTTTTTCGCCGCATTTCCGTTACCGTCCCTGCAGCTGTCTTGCTCTTTCTCGGAACGTGCTGAACGCAAGAACGCGTTTCGAGGCACTGTGCCAAATAAACGCGCGACCGTTCCATTGTTCGAACCCTCGTCCCTCAGAACCTTGATGCATTATCCGTCCCTGAAATGGTTTAATGGATGCAGCGGCTCGACAAGGCCGCAACCTCACGGTGTTTCTTTTCTTTTACCCTCTCCGGACAATGAATCATCTGCATAGCCGTCCGGTTGAGAACGGCGTGACCTCCTCGGCAGGCAACGGCACACACGAGTTTTCTGCTTGTTTTTCATCCTACGCATCCCACAGCAGCATATTATATCGCAAATTGCTGTGCCACGCGTCACGAAGGCAGTGATGGAAGCCTCTAGCCTTTTTTTTTTTTTTCGCAGCTGTTGAAAGCAACGGTTATCATTGTTTTGTTTATCGATCAAGTTTTCATCATAATAGACTCGTTTACAAAACGTAATTGACGGCTAGTATTCATTTGAAACAGCAAACCTCGTTACAGCGAAGTCAACCTTGCCGGAAAAGTTTTGCTTTTACGGCATTTAGGTAGAAAGTGGGGGTAACGCATAAAGTGTGACGGCGTCTCGACTAAGCGACATAATTAAGCGAGAATGATACCGCTAAGAATACGGCGCTCGCTGCTAACAAGCCCGTGTGAGTCGCCGCGATATTCGCAAAACCACTGCCATACCGCTTCGTTTCGCCTAGCTGGGTTTCGATGACCGTAACGCAGCTTTTCGAATATGAATACACTATGGTAGGGTACCGTGCAGACGAGCTCTAAGATATCCCTGGAGTACTACAAATGATGGCCACGTGAATAAATGGTTTCTCCTCCTTATATTTAGCCCCATAAGTCTACCTTCGCTGGGGACCCGCACGCAAAGCGTCAACGAATTTTCTCATAGTTTTCGCAGCAACTAGATAGGTGCGTGTAACAGTCTGACATTCCAAGCGACAGCGGATTTGCATAAATTCGAAATTCCAGTCAAGATCTCAAATGTATAATGTGTGCGGGCGCACATGGCGACTTCCGAAAACACGGACAACGAACTTGTCATATAACAAAGCAAAACCATCGCAGGATATCGACAAAAGCGCCGCAAACGAACACACACACACGCGCGCGACTGCGGTATTCGCGCACAAAAGCCAGCCTGCTTGATCATACGGCTCACGTTCGTCGGGGTTCAAAAAGCCGCGCGATAATCTCCTCCGATCACTTTCCAAAAACGTGCGTGCCACAGCCAGCGCGGTCAATCACGTTCTACCGAACGCGGCAGCGTGAAATAAACAAACGGCACTGGACTTAAGAAACGCCGGAGGGACGGGCGAGCGTTTTTTTTTTTTTTTTTTGGGGGGGGGGGGTGGAGGAGGACTCTGCCGGTCAGGACGACATTTCGTTTCACGCTTCTTTGATTCCGCGCGCCAGCCGGGTCCAACAAGCCGGCTCACTGCCGAGAAGCTTACGTGGAGAACAACAACAAAAAAACACTCCTTAGAAAGAGTGAAAAAAAAAAGCAACCTTAAAAAGAAGTCCGGCAGTTGGGCGGAACTTCCAGTGGACCCGGCGGCTTTTGGCGACGGTCGCTGACTTCGCGAATGGGACAAAAGCTACGCACGCGCGTCCTTCTTTCGCTTTTATGTATTTATTCCTTTTATTTACGCGTTGGCCATTCCACCTCTCCTTTGAGTATGTGGATTTGCGGACTCCACGCCACATACCCTATCGGAACAAACACATGGACGCCGACTTGTACTGTTTCTATTCACAAACTTTTTTTTCTTTTTTCTTTCGGCAGTAAGTTGAGAAAAGCGTTGTTCTTGTTGCCGTGGCGCAAAGGTTTAGAGAAATATAGCGTACTGGGCAAAGACATGCCAACAGGTCTGACCAATTGCGAGTTTACCAACCGTCTCTCATGGTCAAGGTTTACACGCCTCTTTTAGCTTTGATAGAGATATTTAAGAAAAGGAACAGAAGAAGAAGAAAGAACGGTTTCACACACAAAAAAAAAAATAATTATGTTCAGTGGCACCCGCACAGAGCTACGTATACGATATAATCACGCTTAGCATAAACGGCGCGTCCGAATACCTTATCACCGCGACGTTCCTCTTCGTTCATCACACTCGTCTCGATGCGACTGCAACTATTTTTCTCGCAAATCGCTACTGATCCCGACTCGTTCACTTCTATTCTACACCGCCACGCGCACCAGGCCGCTTCACAATACCGTATACTTAGCAGACGCCGTCCTTGACACTTCACCAGAGAGGTTTTCTTTTTTGTTGTTTCTAGACGCGAAGCGCCGCGGCTAGCCAGCCGCCGGCTGGTCGGTTGGTGGCAAGTTTTCGGGTGCGATCGCGGATGCCCTGCGCTGGACGTTCTCACCTGGGAACGGCCGTTGCTTCGGAGGATGCCTATTCACGGCGCCGTTATATTCCGATAGGGCGATGAGTGCTGATGGCAAACGAATCCGCCGATGCGCTGATTCACGGTTCGGGCACAAAAGTTCCACTGGCAGATCGCCTGGCCGTCTGGCTCCGTCGGCAACCCCCACGCAACACAGTTCAAGACACAAGCACGCACGGCGGCAAGCCGCCCGCTTATGGAGAACGCGTCGCCGGTGTGCGTGCGCCTGTCAAACCACTCTGCGCGCGCTCACCCACTCCGCTCGAAGGTACGCGCCTAGTGCGAGAATGTGGCGAGAGAGGGCGCTGTCAAACTTACCATCTTCAGGGTGGTGAATAAGTCTCTAAGGCCACGCTTTTTGCGTACGGCATGTGCCAGAAGCGATTGATTGCTCTTCTCTTGTTTCGAGGCGCGTTCTTCGTGCATAAAGAACAGTGTTATTTTACATAGGTCGTTTCCAAACTGCATTGCGGCTCCTGCCGAGGCCGAGTACGAATAACTAAATCCAGAAAGAAGAATGTAGGAGTGACAGTAAGCTTGTAACTCGGCCGGCTAACGCGTGGCGTTAAAAGAAGTAACTGCTTCGAAGTCATTACTACATTTGAGCTCCAGTAGTTTGGCAAAAGCACAGCCTTCGAGATTGGTTTTCAATACTCTGAAGAAGCCAGTCACTGAGCTTGCCGCGCAGAGCAACAGATCTTGGAGGCCACAATTATTACGTACTGTGGTCGTCGCTGCTTGTCATTTAAAGGTGGAAAGTCTTGTGTACGAGATAAGAGGCAGGTAGTTTTTTGGCATCAGGGTTGTAGCTGCGCTCGAGATTAACACAAATCCCCGGTTCGTACGTACGCGCCAAGCAGCGATTGCGTAGTCAGCGCCGTAAACTTCCAAACTTCCAGGAAGCCATGCGAACCATCGTATCATTATTGGTACAGTGAGCTGTACGCAGTGGCGTAGCTAGGTCGTCTGGCACCCGAGGCCCATAGGTCTTCTGCCCCCCCCCCCTACCCCGGTTGTAGACGAGGAAGGCGAGGATATCAACAAGTTCCGGGTGTCTTCAGACGTATATGACACCCCCCTCCCCCCCCACTGGCTCCTTGCACCCGGGGCCCACGGCCCCCCGGCCCCCCCTGTTGCTACGCCACTGGCTGTACGCACGCTACCGAATCCATGGTATGGTGTGCTAGAATGGAAAATCAGTTCTGTGGAAATCTGCATTGTGGAGGAAGTTTCATGAAAAGGAAAATATATCATCAACTCGAGAGAAACACGAATTGTGCTTCTCAATTCAATAGTGTGACTGGGCCCTCCGTAATCGAACGTGTAATCCTATGTGCTGGCTGTTCTTGTAACGTACTACTTACCCCTCTTCTTAATGTGATCGCCATTCCTTGAGAACGTCACCGAGTTTGTGGTATGTATGAATATGTTTGCCCGTATATACGTAGCCGTTTTCACGCCAACTTGGTTCAATGATTGGGTATGTGCTACTGAGTATGTGCCGCTCTTCAATTGAAAGAAAAAGCTAAAATTTATCTAGTGTGGGGCGTAATCAAACCCGCGTCACACCGAATGCTCAAGCTAGGTGGTGTAGTGTGTCTATATAAAGTTTAGGTGGGATGGACCTGTTACAGCGAGCGGTCTGCACATTGCCCACCAGGGGCCGCCACACAGGCGCCCTGCCATTGACTGCCTTCTGAGTCGGGAGCAAGCAGGCATCAGCAGCCGCCCGTCGCTCGCCTTATACTATTTAAAACGTGTAAGGACAGAAGGAAGACGGGCCCTATCGTGAACTGCAAGAACTGCGACAGATTCCAAGGTGGGAGATGAGGCTCTGTGTGAGTTTCATCCGCCTCAGCTGCACAAGGAGTTCCCTTGTTTGCGACCGTTTGACGCGCACCTTTCCACAAGGCGAGCGCAAGCTCCACCGCCAGCGATGGATAGCCCAAATGCCGGCATTGACTGCCAGGCGTAACCGCTAAACATCACCTGCAGCAACAACACAGCGTTATCGTAACCGCTTGCACAAAATATCAAGGAATATTCAACTTCAATAAGCATGCAACTGAGCGTTACGTTCTCCGCACGCAAGGGCTACTGACGCGCGATTCTGTCACTTGCGCGTAAAAAGCCGTAGCAAATCACATATCTGCCGAGACGCACATGCGAAAACGAAACGACGCATGGCGGCCATGACGTCTTTCCAGCTCCTGCAATCACTTCCGGTGTTTGTAGTACACAAAAGCATAACCTTCGAACTTGGCTTCTGTTGCGCGAGGGAACCGTTTCCGGGAGTGCTCATTTATTTCGTCACCCCTCAGTGCCTCTAAACTGCTGTACGTTTCAAATGCGATATTTAAAAAAATTCAAATAAAAATTTTTCACTACACCGAATGCACTCAAATTTTGGCAGCTTGCTTTGGAAAGCGTACGGCTTAGCATGAAATGCAAAACTTACGCTCAAAAATTTGGTGTCGCGGCCCCTTTAAATTATTCTTTCTGTTTCTAAGAATGTTCGTTTCTCTTACGCAGTGTACTGGAATCTGGCCGCGAAAAAAAATGACCTTCTGCTATGACAACCTGAGGAGGTATTCCACCTGTCCATTTCATCTGCTTTTGGCGTTCTGATCGGCTGGGCTTGCCTGCGCGTTCGCAGCAGCGAGGTGCCACAGCCAATCATCACATCAGCAGCAAACGAAACGGACATGTCCACTGTGGTGGACTCTTACAGAATACCTTCTCCGGACAAAGCACACCAACCTACGGCAACGTACGTCGTCTCTCGGTCACGGCCTATCTTTGCACCAGCCGGCGATCAATTCCAAGATAATGCGCGCGGGCGGCGTACGCGCTCAGCCGCGCGGACAGCTATGTGCAACCGCGGCCGGGTTGGAGGAAGAGACGCCTGTTCAACTGCACCCCCCCCCCTTCTCTTAGCGTGTGCTTATACACGTGACCTACAACATTGCGTGCGCGGGAAGACGGTGCGCACCAAGCCGTCATACTTCTCGACTCACCTTCTCGCTTTCCGTCGCATTCAAAGCGTACGGGGCGCATGGCGCACTAAGATCACAACAGAATCTTATCGCACTAGTACTTTATGCGGAACATCACGCCAAAGGTGGCGCCGACGGCGCAAGTTACCCTGGAGAGCTCCCACTAAAAGTATAACATGACGCAGTAGACCGCGAGTGCCATTTCTCCCTATATCTTCGAGTTCTGCGTTTTAAGGTATTCGAAAATGTGGCATTCTTTTTATTTGCCTCATTTACTTGTCTAATACGGTCTTCTTTGAGAGCGTTTTAGTTATAATTGCGAAATTTCGCTTTTTAAATTTTGCGCGCGTGGCTCAACAGTAGCTCGTAGCGCCCCCTGGCGTCATTGCAAATGGACTAGTGACGTCATACATAAATACCGTTTATTCTTCCAAAATGAAACCGTGAAATGTATATCACAAGCTCATAGTTGTCATTATTTTTACTAATTAATATATTGAGCTCACGCGCTTTATTTTATTTAAAGCATTTATTACCTGTGACTTGGATTGACTAGAAACGTACTAATGTACAATGTCACATGGTTGCGGAAAACAAATATTCATACTCCTTTCACAAATAATAAATTTTGTCGTCTACTACATTAGTGAAAAAATATTCAAGTATGTTATTCTTAACGTAGCTTCTTGCTCCAAGTTTGTTACGAGTATTGTCGGCGTGACTACGGCGTCGCTGTCACTGCGACAATTCACTTTTTGATTGCGCGGAGACCGAAGAGTGGCGGAGTGACTGTGTGGTTTTCTGTGAAACGTGTGTTCACGCTGCCTCTGTTTCGTGACTTGTTTCTTGCCCGACCCCGAACGCCAGTGCATACACTCTTCGTCGGTTGTATTTCCTCGCCTCGCACGAGCCCGCCGCGAAAATAACGGCGAGTGGATTGCCGGCGTGCCGACAAGACAACTGCATTGCTGCAACCTACATGACTTGGTAGTTTATTTCGCCGCTTCGAAAAGGACCGCATCCACCAAATTTTGCTCGCACTAGCAGCGGTCTCGATATCAAAAGCAGCATAGACACGGTTCATCAACCTTGGCGACGATGTACAAAGGTTTGGAGGAACCGCTTTCTTTCTTGTGAAGCGTCACGGTTGCGCCTGTCGCGGCAGTTTCTTGGAAGCCGGTGACGTTTCGTACCGTTATTTTTCCCACGAAGTACTCGTTCGACCTTCTGTTAAGTCGCCCGATGTATAAGATTGGGCTAGCGAACGAGAAATTTAACAACCTAACTACGTTGTAGTCCAGGCGAGAATTCTGACGCTTGTTGACAATTCGCACTAATTGATCCGTTGTTTGGATCCTACGGGATCAACAACTGCAGTTAGTGCGTCTGCATAACAATGCTGACGTAAGCATGAGGCAGCTCTAATCGATTGCGACATTGCGGCATGTTTGCACACTACTGCTCTTCAGGTAGGGGCACCAAATGCGCGAAGTTGGCGAACTGTTCGCGTTGAAAATCGTGCGATGTCATGAAAACGCGATATTTACTGGCCTTGATGAATTCCCGCAGCCATCAGAACTGTGACCAGCATGCGCGTGAGTTGTCACTATCAAGCACGAAACGTAACGGTTTCAGTGACACCGCGTTGAGCACACAGTAGGTTTGGCTTGTCGGTAGTACTTTAGCCGTCTGCTTGCTTCGTGTGTTTGTTTGTGTCTCCCTCTGTTTTTAAAGCTGGTCACCGTTTCAAGTCTTTGAAATTGACGACCATCTGATTATTGCAGGACGTGTGTAGTTGGGAGTGCATTAAAGCCGACCTCATTGAAACTGACCCCATTAATCGATACGTCAAGTTAGCGAGCTCCACAAATGAAGCTTTTGTCACTGTTTGCTCTGGCGGCTTACAAAATACGGCGCATGTATACAAAAGCAGCGCCTCTTCGTGCCTTAAATGGCTTGTTAAAAGCTAGCAAATTTTTATAAATGACCAAAACAATGCTGTGTGTTGGACAAGATCGAACAATGAAACAATCAGTGGTCATCACAACACCTGAGTAACGGCTCACTGCTGGCATTATATATGAACTTGTCAGGAACAACTCGTTCATTGCCTTCATATACAGACTTGGTGCTCTTTAGGTGGGTACAGTAAAGAAGTTGCCTAGAAGAGAAAAAAAAATGTTAATAATAAAATGCTAGAAAATTTTCTTGCACACCTCTTGTCCGGTGTTTGAAGTAGCATCACATCAATAAATATTTCATTCATTGATATGTGTGTAATCTTTTCATTCATGCTAAACAGCAGGAGCAACCCAAGGCAAGGATTAAAAAAAGTAATGAAACAAGCAGGCTTTCTTGTGTTATCAATTATATTGTATTCAGTACCCAGGCATCAGGCAGCTAATATTTGGCTGGGAGGCAGTGCATAACACATGAAAACAAAGAAAGCACCACAACAGTCACTTCAACAAATTTTATTGCCTTGAATGTTTACTCTACATCGTGCAGCAAAACCAGAAACAATTGCAGAAAAATGTTGTACTAGCACCGTCTCCGAGTGTAGAGCGGGGGCCAAGCTGGTAGTTAAAGGATGATAAAGTTCATCATTTGTTGCACGTTCAAGGAATTGAGGCGTCATACTATAAGGTCAGCGACTATATAACAAAAAAGCGAAGCACAAATTTTGTGTTCCTCTTTAAAGTAGAATGAACAAGTGTGCCGTGTCACTGACGATCAAAATGAGCAGCAGTAGACATCAGTGAACAGCACTTTTTTTTTTCAAGGGTATTTGCAATTTCTGTACGATAAACACTATTCAGCGACAGTTAAAGGGTTAGGTAATGCACTGGTTCCTAACCAGTGATCAGGTTAGGAAATTTGTAGGCATAGGATGGTATCGGCTGACATAAGACATACATAGATAGAAGGCCGGGAGAGGCCATCTTCAGTCGACATAAAATTGTGTGGTGACGATGATGATTGACTGTGTTCATACTCTTGCACGAATCTGTTACAGTCAAGGTGAAATGGGGCAAGGAGACGTACCCCAATGTGGAGGTGGACACCCGTGAGGAGCCCATGTTGTTCAAGGCGCAGCTGTTTGCACTCACGGGCGTAGAACCTGACCGTCAGAAAGTGCTCGTCAAGGGCTCCGTGCTTAAGGTACAGTTGAAATCTAGCCCTTCACTCATAATGAAGCGACCTTTGCAGTAGCACTGACTGCTTATTCGGGGAGCAAAAAAAAAAAAAGCTTATGTCAATCGGATGCAATGTTGGAAGTGATGCCAGGCTTGTTCGAGTTAGCAAGGTAGCAGCAGTAGCAGACGACTTGACCGACTTGACCACAGTGTTGTTAGCAAGGTAGCAGCAGTAGCAGACGACACGACCGCAGTGTCATTGCCTGTAGCTGTTAGCTATCCGCATCACAAGGATGAAGACGACCTATGGCGCTTGTTGCAAGAAAAAAATGTTGATGAGAGGTGTGTGTGCAGAGAAGTACACAACATATGTAAATACACTTAAAGCTTCGTACCTCTTGTGTCACAGAGCCACATGTGTCTTTGGGTATTGGTCAAGAATCCGCGCATACCCATCGACCCAAGTTGTTTGCTAGGCCAGACAGTAATCAGCAGCAAGAGGAGAGGGAGGAGGAACGGAAAGAGGAGTGAGTTAAAGGGACACTAAAGTGGAAAATGATTTATTCTGCATCAGTAAATTATCGTTCTACAACACCGAAAATGCCACTCTTACAACGATAAGACGTTTGGTAAGCCAGAAAAAGCACAAGAACGAAATACGGGTGGCGACGCCTACTTAAGTTCTCGCACCTGGGCTCTGTGACGTCTTGGATTTTGATGGCATCTTCTAGGGCCTGCTAATTATATATAGTGGTACAGATTGACTACATTGTGTTCTAAAGGAAACAAATATTACACATGGGAAGTTTCGGAAACCTTTATTCAGCCAACGCGACCCAAATGCGAAAACATACTTTGGAATCCCTGACGTCACGCTGACATACCGGCGCTGGGTTTTTGGCGCAAAATTCAAATACTGATACTTGGACCTTCATTTTCTTGTCTAATAATCAAACTATTTTTTTTTAAATGACTGCCTGCAAGGTTCTCAAGCAATGCTTTATAAGTCTAAACTGATTTATTGTTTCACTTTAGTGTCCCTTTAATATACAAAATAAAAGAAAGTATGAGATTTTACAAAGACTGAGAGGGTACAGAAACTGCAAAATACAGTAAAACTTTAATGTAAAAGATAATGAATCAGCAGATATAATCAACCAAATGCAGGAATCAGACAATAAAGCCGGATAAGCTACCATGGATGCTATCGCCCCTGTCCACTTTTTTGGGTGCAGTGGAATCTCATTAATCCGAACCTGCCTAATTCGAATTTCTGGTTTATTCGAGCATATGCTGTGGCCCTGTCACAGTAATATGTATTCCAGTGTGTGCAAAGTCATGGTAATTTGAATACAAAAGTATTTCAATGGCTAATTTGAACATGCTGTCCCGCTGACCGTGCTCTTGGTGGTGTGCCAAGTCATGCAGCAGCATTTCTGACCCGGCAGAATGCTACCGTTTAAAATTTCAGCTCAAAAGAGCTAGTATTTTAGCTGGGGGAGTCGAGTATACTTGGTGCACCTATTAGTGGAACACTGATTGTGGACATGTGACTGTTGTGAAGTGTTTGTGTGGTTTATATCACTCACTTAGAGTGTACTATTAATAGCTGTTAGTGACAAGCTTTACATGTTTTCTCACTCATTGCATGTCGCAAAATGGTAAGAATTAATAATGACATAGGCTAGACTCAAAGTGCTTTAATGTACCTTTTCACAGCAAGTTGTGTAGGTTTTCATGATGGCTGTACTGTACAAAATGTGAATAATTCATGTGGCTGTAAGTTAGATGTAGATAAATTCCTAATGCAAGTTTTAAAAACGAAATCTGTACAGTCCTGGGGTTGTTGGTAAAGTACATGTTAAAAAAAAATGCAACCGAAATAAAATTGTTCAGAATTATAAATAGTTGAATTCTGTGGTTTTTGTTCCGAAAATTGTAGCCTTATTACGAGGCATTTTGACCACCTCGGTTTCTTCAACACACACTTAAATCGAAGTACGGGGTCATTCTTGCATTTGCCCACGTCGGACTGTGGCAGCCAAGGCCTACCCGTGACCTCGAGCAAAAGTAAAAGGGGAAGACAAATTGAGGGAAGTCATAAATGTATAGTAAAGTGTCATTTATGGGAAGGTGGCAAAGAATAAAACAAGCGTTAAAAAGAAGTTGCAATCAATTAACAGGTGTTTGCCGTGTCACTTTTGCTATTTCTGAATGCTGCTCCAGACCAGAAATTTTTTAAAAGGCGGTAGCAGTGAGCAATGCAAGCCAGGACATGTCACAGAGGTAGTACAGTGGCCCAGTACTTGGCAAAGATTGCACAAACGTACACAGAAAGCAAGAGCTAGTTGCATGTCTTCAAAACAGCAAACTCCTCACTAAATGGCATTCTGATGTGATGCTTGCAAAGAGAGTTCAGACAACTAGCACTCTAGGAAGTGGCACAAATTGGCAACTACAACTGGCTTGTGTATGAAAAATGCACAGAATGCCCAGGCACACGCTTCGTGACGATGAATTGGGGACAACAGTTGTCTGGTGAATGAGTAGCAGTCCCTTTTTGACAAGCACTTGCTGCGGCATTCTTAACCTGTCTCAACCTTAACTAGCCTCATCTTCCGTCTTTCTTAACCTGTTGCTGACTGTTGTTTAACTGCTGTTTACTGCTATGGGTCGCTACATTGTTGTCATCGCATTGTACCTTTGCAGGACCATGACTGGGGAAATGTGCAGCTCAAAGATGTAAGTTCCTGTCTCCTGCCTTGTTTGTCTTCTCCTCTTCTTGCAGTCTGTCGTGTGTTTTGCACTCCAGTTAACAGACTGCAAAACAAGTGTGTACGTCCTGTGTGAACAGATGCAATTTGTGGAGCACCTGCTGCTGATCTTGGCCAAATGATTTTACTTGACACGTTGCTTAGAGATCGCAAGTACACAAGAGAGCCCACCTGCGTCCTGTAGCAGCAAATCCGACTTCACTTGGCACTGGAGATATTGATAACAGCATCGTGCTAGGCTGCTGGTATCCAGAGCCCTAATATTTTGCTGGCTACATGTTGTCCATTTTTTTTATTCCAGGTTATTATACACAAGTAACAATCACTTGTTGGACCTGTAGCCGAAGGCTAGTTAAAGGTCCGATACAAAAAATTAGGAGCTGTCCTCTGCTTTGCCAACTTTGTTCAGTACAGTCAAAACCACTTATAACGATATTGGGTTTAACAATATATCGGATATAACAACAAGCAGCCGATGCACTGTCAACTTTTGTATGTGCTTTGTCATAAAATAAACCGCTGACTACAATGCTCCAATGCCACGTTATTGGTCATAACAACTAAATATGGCTTTTAGGTGTGTGTGTGTGTGTGTGTGCTGAAAGGAAAAGAAAGCGAAATTCTCGAGAAAAAAACATTGCAAGCCACTTGTCACACCGGCCTGCGTGTTGCGCACCCCGCAAGACACTTTGTCGCATTAAAAGAAAGAATGCAAGCCGCTTTGCCAGACCTGCCTTTGTGCAATGCACCCCGCATGGCATGCCTTCATCACATCGCATTGTCAGCCTCGCGCCCTTCCTCTTCTTCTTTCCACCCTTTCGCTGATGCCGGGGGGGATGTACAGAGAGGGGCGACAAAGGCAGGGTGCTGAGCACGAAGGCGGATATGGCGAAGTGGCTTCTACGTCCTTTTTTTTTCTAGATTTTGCATTCCTTTTCTTTTCGGCACAGACATCCAGTAGCCGGATTTAATTGGTATAGCCAATAATGCGGCATGGGAACAGTGTAGTGAGCAGTTTATTTTACCATAGAAGACTGAAAAAGTTCACAGTGCAGGACCTGCTCATTGTTAGTACGGGTATAGTTAAAATCAGTAATGCTTTAAGTGAGTTTCACTGTGCTTCTTTCTGTTTAATTAAAACGTGAATGTTTGCCCCCTCTGATTTTTCCATGCCACCTGGTTATAACAATTCCCAGTTATAACAGTTGGATTACATTGGCACTTGAATAATGTTATAAGGGGTTTTGATTGGAAAGGCTTGAACTCATGTCAACCATCCAGTCATGAGAGCTGGCTTAATCATCTAGAGATATGAGGAAGAAGGCTCTTATGACCAGCTTGTGATGTCCTGCCTTTAAGCTGCCAGAATGCTTTTTCTTTTCTTTTATTCTGGAGGCTGTTGCGAAGAAGCATGACATGCGCTTAAGCAGCATCACCAGCACCTTGCAGTAGCTAGTGGAACTCTATCTTGGATGCCAGCTTTCATCCAAGCCTGAGATATCTTCACGCTACAATAAGCAGCGTTTTAATGTGTGGAGGCAAGGTCATACAAGGTGAAGTATTTAAGTAGTGGGAGATTCATGCAGGCGTGAGGCTTGTGTGATGTTGCCCTGATGGTGTTGGGGCCATGTTCTGCGCTCGGAGTCCTAGGAGAGGGCACCCACCCCGGTTCGCCACTCCAAAATCTATCTGAGGAGGTGAAGGGTCGCATAATACCATAGGTTTTTCAGGAGTTTTACCGAATTTTCAGCCGATCCCGCGCAGGCATTGTCACCAGCATCTTGACAAGCAACTGCAGATTGCCGAGAAAGGCCTTTGCCCTGCATTTGATGTTAGTATGATGATTACAATAGTGATAGTGATTATGATGATGATGATGATGCAAAAGGTTGAAGCATTCATCCACCCCTTCTGGCGTTCCTCCTGCCAACTGCAAAATACGGTGCCTTTCAATTTGCCAGGGTGCTGTGGTGCTGCTCATGGGCACCAAGGAAGCGCTACCCTCGGAACCTGCCGAGAAGCCAGTCTTCATGGAGGACATGTCCGAGAGTGAGCTGGCCACTGCGGTAAGCCTTGCGCAGCACGTTACCTGTGTTTGGGGAGGCCACGGGAGGAAGCCAGAATTAGTTTGGCGACCAAACGTTTCCTAACCCCTTCAGGCGCCAAGTAATTCAGTTGATTGGCAGTTTAGTTTCACGTTTCTTCAAACTCTAAATTACAGGCACACAGCCACAGAATAGATTAAGAAAATTCAATTTTTCTAGGAGTTCTCTTCAAGGTTAGAGAATGTAGATTCTATGCATACCTACCAAGTCTCCCAACTTTCTTGTAAAGTTATGATATTACAAATGTTGTCAAGTTTTATGAAGAAGTGTTGAAGGATGAGGTGGCTAAATATTTGAAAGAACACATACAAAAGAGAAATAGCAATAGTACCTGTACATTCCCTTTGGTGAGGGAGACAGCAGGTAAATGCCTTACTGAGTAGCCTAGCACCTATCACACCATGCTTTGAAATAGCCGCAGCCTTCGCTGGTGCTTGGCAGCCCTTTTCAATTCACAGTAATTGTTCTTCAGTGGCACAAACACCTGCTTACATGTCAAAACTCAACAACGAAGTGACTGTTTTCCATTTCACTAAACACAGCGCACCCGTCCGCCTAGCATCCACTCGTGCGTACACACAAGGTCAAGAGTATAGGCTGCTAAAATCGTTTGCCGACATTGACGTCCCTCAATCCTTAGAGTTTTTGTGCGAGCGGGGGAGAAGCACAAAGCATGGCATGACAGCTCATGATGTTGTGCTCCCTTCCTCGTCGAGCGTTTTCTCGTGTTAGTACCACTTCGGGAGTATTCCACGTGAGCCTGATCTTGTGTTATCATCGCAGCTGGACCTGCCGGCAGGCTTGACGAACCTGGGCAACACATGTTACATGAACGCCACTGTCCAGTGCCTCCTCACCGTGCCAGAGCTCAAGGAGGCGCTCAAGAAGTGAGTACTGTTCCGTAGACTCTGGCCTGCTGCTTTTTCTCCATTCGTGTAGTTGCAGTGAACGTCCAATTTCCCGTACTCCTGAGGCACGATGAAAACGTCTGAAAAATCGGGCAGTCCCAAAAAACAAATGCATGCTTTTTACTACCGCTCGCTCCCTCGCTCCTGCTACTGCACTTCCTTACTACAGCATTTAAAGAGTTTTCGCAATCATTGAGTGAGACGTGTTTATGTCTACGTCTACTTGTGCGTGCCTGACGCCATGCTTGTAAATTTAGTTAGTGAGTGAATGTTTAAAAGTTTATACGGCAGATACAACTACTATCCTTACTTTTCGTATAGCTGTCTATTAATTTGCTATCATAATCGATGCTTCACCTTTCAGGCGAAACTGCAACTTTTTTTATTTATCGCAACTTTAGTGCATTGGGAGTAAATCCTTAGTCTCTTCCAACTGAGAGAAAGTTGTATTTCTGTATGAAAGAATGAGGTGCGCGGTACTGTAAAGGACATTTCTTCTTTAAGTCACGGCAAATGGGTGCACGTAACAATCGAGAGCATTCTTTTTTTTTTTCCTTTCTTGTGGTCATGGAAAATGGGTGCGCGTTACAATCAAGGTCACGTTATAATCGAGTAAATACAATAATGTGTCTCGTGGCAGTGGCCCCTTTCCACTCTTATGGCACATTCACACCGAAAGCGGAGCGTCTAAGCGGCCAAGCGGATTTTCAACGCGGCGAGGCGGTGAGCGCGCGCGCCTGTTCAGACCAGACGGCTTGCCTGGCGGCCCACGTGGCAGCGAAGGCGGAGCATCCGGCGTTTTCGTGGCACACGTGTCGCCATCTCTTGGCACCAGTCTCCCGTCCTCAACGCGCGCGCGAGCGTCGTCACCGCGCCACCGTCGTCTGGACGGCCGCTCGTGCTTGCTAACCACTTGTGAAGCAGCTCAGACGAAGAAGACGAAATAGTTGGCATTCTACTCGCCGCTACTTCAGGAGCTTTTCAAGACGAGCAGCAGAAAGCTCGAAGACCGCCCGCCAACACCGCTGGTGGGTCCGCCCCGCCTTGCAAGAACGAGAGCGAATTGGTCATGCCAGTGCTTTGATGCTTGTATTCAGTGTCCTTGAGTACGCCATGTCTCTTGTCACATACCATCGCGCAACATTTAATGGTGTCGATCAAAAGTGCAGCGCAAAATCCAGCTGTCTCGGTGGATGCCTTTTGAGTCGGCGTGTCTCCTCGAGCCCTGGTTGGCTGCGGGAAAGCGGGAAGCTCCAGCGGGGCGGAAAAAATCGGTCCGAGAGCGATCGGGCTGCCTGCCGCGTTTTCCACCTGCTTTGCCCGCTCGGCGAGGAGGTTTTCGCCGCTTTCCGCCTGCCCGCTTTGCCCGCCCCGCCTTCGGTGTGAATGCGCCTTTAGTATGCTTCATCTTAATGCGTTGTATATGCCTGACCGCATAACACCGCTGTACTGCGGCGAAGCTGACTTTTAGAAACCGACTTTATGCTATGCTTCTGAGACTTTTGAACTGCTTTCTGCGCTTCGACGCTACTGGCAAGAATGGTGAAGGTGGAGTCGGCACCATTGCTGACAGCAGCGGATTGTTTTGACGAAAAACACAGCACCGAGCAGCACGAAGCTTTTTAACGAGTGTAACACGATGGCCGTGGTGGTTACGACTGGCTACTGCTGCTAGAAGATTGTCATGCGAAGGTGTTGGCTTGAGGCAGCAAGATAATCAAAATGGCGGCGGTGGAGGCTTGAATTGGTGGTTTCGGACGTATAGTCACAGCAAAAAGTTGGGAAAATCAGACGATCAAGGGTTTCAGCATCTGAAATTTCTGGTGTCCTTATATATTAGATGAAGGAGTATGCGGCGGTATGCTAGAGGCATGTGAATTAGCAGGCATGTTAAAAAAATTGGGCGTCCGAAAAATCTGGTCGTTGACTGTATTTACTGTATCTTTATGTGTATAACCCACGCCAAATATGCAAATTATTTAGCAGTAAAGTCAGCGTGCACATTATATGCGAATTTCACCTTTAGGTGTGGCTCGCGCTGCCATGGAGCCATATCTCAAGGCAAGGTTCTTCGCCATTCAAAATTTCGTTTTCTCCTAGATGGCCTTGCTCTCTCCACACCCCTGCATGTTGAAGCTCCCTTCTCCCCTCTTTCATGGTAACCTAGTATTCTCCTCTTTATGAGTTGCCACTTTGCGCTTAACATCTTCAGGGGGGGTCAAAGGGCAGGATAAGGCAAGTTTTTCATTACATTTCTGTGACAGTGTCATCACTTTGAGGCTAAGTTCAGTTTTTTTCATTGTCATTATATGTCAGAGATGTATTAAATTACTGTCTTAAAAAAAGTTTGAAATACAACAAGTACCTCATCTTGTTCCTGCGAAAATTCCAGCCCAGAAACTACATTGAAAGCAGGTTTTGGCAAAGCAGTTTGGAAATGATAGTTTTCTTAAAGGTTTTGTTGGGCCAAGAAGTGCGAACTGAGAAAAATGAGCTCAAAGATTTCAGAACATGCTATATTATTTTAGGACCAAAAGTAATTAAAGTGCCCTGCTCCATAGGTTAGACCCTTCTCTTCAGTTCGAACCTGCTCTGCAGCAATTGCTTCAGATTGTCTTCGCGTTTTTTTTTTTTTTTTTTTTTGTCCAGGTTTGGAGCAGTTCAGCGCTCTTGTCTGCACTCGCAAACAAGGGCATCGCAGCCAGAATTAAGCCTTATCTCTTCTATCAGATTTTTGTTTGCAGTCTGCTTTACTCTCGATGGAAGGTCCCTTATGATTAAAATGTGTGAAAAACGATCTTTCTAACGTGGAACTTCGCTCCGTGTTCGGTTTCTTGCCTGTTCTGCAGCCGTGCCTTGAATAAAGTGTTCATGAGCGCTCTCGACGGCGAACGCGCGCCACTGTCTGGAGAACAGAATTCATTTTCTTCCTTTCCACAGCGCAGATTGCAACCCAGCTTAGCAATGTACTTCTTTATCCATTGTGAACAAAATTATAAAATGAGCTTTTCTGGTGAAAATCACGGTTTTTCTCCCCGCATCCCCCTTGAAAGGAAACTTTCCCACATATCGCTGCGTATGCTATGCACTGCAGTCACCAGAGTCGCCATTATCACTGGCAAGGATACGGCCTTGTGGGTGAAACATATTCATTTCATCATTTATTCAACCTTAAGGGCCTGAAGGCATTACATAAGGGGGCGTGTGCATCAAAGTTGTACAGCTTCATAAGAAAGTAACATAAGAAAGTGCACATTGATTGTAATAGGTACAAAAAAAGAGAGAATTACAAAAAAAGAAGAAAACGGAACATATACACAGTACCAACGAGGCATTAAGTAAATATTAATAAGACAAGTGGGGTATTTAGGTGGTTATGTTGGCATTATCAAAATCGTTTAGTTTTGCGTTAAATGTTTTGCGGTCGCTGCATGAAACAATGTTATCCGGGAGTGCGTTCCGAAGTGTTGTGGCATGGGGGAAGAATGAGCTGCTCATCGCCGTTGTCCGGCACTTTATCGCTGCCAAGGGGCGAGTATGAGACAAACAGGATGATGTTCTGAATGGGCATTTTAAGAGAGCGTGTCCTGATTGGGTGAGATAAAAGAAAGTGTGAAGAAGGCAAAGACGAGAAGTTACGCGCCGTGAAGCAAGCAGTGGAAGAGACAAAGTTTGTTTTAAGGTGGTTACGCTGACATGTCTTGAATATTGTGACGTAATGAAGCGAGCAGCGCGGTTTTGTACGGCTTCTAAGTCATCGGTGAGGTAAGCTTGCGAGGGATGCCAGATGGATGATGCTTACTCAAGTTTGGGTCGCACATACGTTAAATATGCTAGTTTTTTTATTTCGGGCGATGGTGATATTAAGTTACGTTGCAAATACCCTAGTGTGCATGAAGCTTCACAGCGAATTGTTTGAGTATGTTTCACCCATGAAAGTGATGGCTCCATATGAACTCCTAGATATGTGTCAGTTCACGTGTGGCCAATAGGAACAGAGTTAATGCGATAAGTGTGGTGTATGGTGGTGTGTTTGCGCGTGAAGGATATTACTTTGCATTTAGTGAGGTTTAGAGGCACATGCCATTTTTCGCACCAAGAAGCGATAGTGTCAAGGTCGTGTTGTAGGGCGATTGTGTCGTTAGATGTATGAAGGGGGCCATAAAGAACGCAATCGTCTGCAAAAAGCCACAGCTTCGTTGATATGTTAGTAGGAAGGTCATTTATGCAAATCAAAAACAATAGAAAAGATAAACCTGCGCCTTGGGGAATACCTGAAGTTACACTGGTATTGTTACACTGAAAATTGTTAGCATAGGTAAACTGAATGCATCCTGTTAAAAAAACTTTCAATCCATTTGATAATCTCGTGGTGGATGCCAAGGGAGGACAATTTTGCAAGCAGATGGTTGTGAGACAGGCGATCAAAGGCCTTTGAAAAATCCAGGAATACATATTGCATCTATTTGAAGGTGATTGTCCATGTGTAGTAGTAGGTCGTGCGTAAATTCGGCTAGTTGAGTTTTGCAAGACAGACATTTACGAAAACCGTCTTGTAAAGGGTAAAAAAAATTGATTGATTCTAGGTAATTCATCAGGTTATATGCTATAATGTGCTTAAGGAGCTTAGATGGAACACTGGTTAGAGAGATCAGACGGTAATTAGTAGGGTTATTGCACCTTCCTGCTTTAAAATGGGAACTACGTTCGCTTTTTTCCAATCGCCGGGCATGTTTCCTGTGTTTAAGGATTGATTAAATATAAGGTACAAAAATTTAGTACAGGGAGTTATGGTGCTTTTAAGTAATTTGGTGTTTATGTCGTCACAGCGTGCTGAGGATGATATTACAAGGAAATGCAGCCGGGGATCCACTTATAACGACCCCACACATAACTATTTATAGGTTATAACGATCACATCTTACTGCATTTATGGTTTTCCAACCCTGCCTATTACACCTAGATATAACAAACATTTTATTACAGACGTTTCATTGTGAATGAGGATGACGTCCCACTGTCACGCAAAGTTGCAAAGAGTTAGCGGTTGCTCCGTTATTATTGAGAGATCAAGGTTCGTCGATGCTTCGGTTAAGTCGCTGCTGATAGCAGTTCGCGATGGCATTTACTTTTTGAACTGAGCACTTTTTCAGCCACAGCAACATTGAAAACGTAACTTCGCAACTCCCAACGCATGTGTAGCTGATGCTGCCATCATGACAGCAAGACCTTTGCAAAATACCGGCGTGCTGCAGTAGTTTCCAATTGGAGCCGACTAGAACGCTTTGCTGTCACATGCAGAATCCACTTGTGTCCTACTGGCAGTAAGATATGCCACAAGCTCTCGAAGAAGAAACGCTGGCGGCATCGCTCGTAGTTTCGAAATGGCTCGTGATCTGAACCAGCCAGGTTCCGTTTTCAAGGCTACAAAGCTGCACATCGTTCTTTAGGTTACCTTTGTAACGGAAACTTGCGACTAGGTGCGGGAAAGTGCCGGAAACGAAAGTGAAGATGCAGAAAATCAAAAATTTCGACCAAAGTTGCGTGGAGCCGTAACTGCCGATGCCAGCTTCAGTGTCGTTAATCTTTCTGCGTTTTACAGGCTGAGTTCACATGTAACAAACTACAGATACGACAGATACTTTTCATGGAACTTGTTTTAAGCGGGTTCGACTGTAGTGGAAATAAAACACGCACTGAGGAAGGACACGACACAAGCGAGGGCTTCAACAATGTGTTCTATTTGCTCTGTTTTCTTGCCATATTTTATTCAGAATGTTTCTACCTATAAGATAACTTAAGATGGCTGTGTCCTCTGCAACGCATGATTAATGTGCCTTCATGGAATCAAAAGAGAAAACTGCAGCTTGAAGGTGCATGGCATATGAGGGTAATGAACACCTGAAGAAAAGGAAGCAACAGCTTCCTAATAGAAAGCGTTAGCAAACGCTTATGCAGAGAAGACACAAGTGACCAGTGACAGTCTGTCAGTAAATCCAACAGCTTTAGGAATGCTGCTAAAAGGTGAAGACCAAGAAATTTTTGGCATCAGAATTCAAAAATAAGAAAACAGCAATGTCACCTCTTGTTAGATGCAATGAGAGTTTGCTCTTTGGACCTACTTCGTGCACCAAAGGGTAATTTCTGTGTTTCAAAATGTAGAATACTAATGGAACACATTGTACCGTGTACGTAGCCTGTGAATATGCGAAGACCCATCCTTGAAAACCCTTGAACTTTTGTTTTCCAAGCCAGCATTGACTCTGAATACTAAAAGAAGCCACTCTTTGTGTGAGAGGCTTTTCTCATAAATGAATAAAGATGCAAAAACGAAAGAGTTTCAGTTTCAGTTAAAGTTTCAGTGTAAGCGCTGTGACATGGATTTTAACAGCATCTGCTCAGGCGTAGTTAATTTTGTTATTGGTAAAGGTTGACTATAGTGTATTCTAAAAGAACAAAAGACTGAAATTAGCAAGCTTCAAAAGCTTTTACCGAGCCATAACTGCTGAAACATGGGAAAAAGAAGCTTTTAAATCTGTGATGTCAGACTGATGTTCCGATGCTATCATTTTGGTGCAAAATATTTCGAATTGAGCTTCGCCCTCTCATTTTTCTTCTGTACTTAGTTTCATATTTAGCAGGTAACACTGCTAAAGCTACACAAGTTGGGTGGTTATAAAAAGTTCATTCCATGTGTTTCATACTGGAGTTCTTTTTGATCCACTATATCGTCTACCAAACAACTATATCTCTTACACAGTAAATCCTCATTGATTCGGATTTCACGGTACGAAAAGAAATGTCCAAATTAATTGAATGCTGAATTATTGAGGGTATCAAGAAAACAAACACTTACTACATCAACATGCTTTTTTTTATTGAATGAATCGGCAAATCTTGTTTCTATTTTGCACTAAAGCAGTGTGGAAGCTGCAGTTCTCGTCATCTCACGGCTGATTAGCGCTCGCAACAGTGAAGTCCTTGCGACTTCCGCCATAGCAGTCTTGGAGGCGTGTCTTGATCCAACACCAGCAAATATGCTTGCCAGTCGTCGCATGCTGCATTCACAGTTGTTGCCCCCAACCCTATTGCGATAAGCATCTTCACCCACCTGTTTGACAGCACGTGTGGCTTAGTGACGTTGGAAGCATACTGCACGCTTTTCATAGGCGAGATAACCCATACATGCCGCAGTTGCCTGCTGCAGGCAGCACAATGGCTCTGGTGGTATCGCATTCCGGTGTCGCTCAACAGTTCGATTTCGCTTTGATTTTTGTTTGCCCTCAACAGGAAAACAACAAAGTGCATCTTGGGTTAATCGGTCCCAAAAGCCTGAAAAGTTTCAGCAACAATTCTCGGGCTGCTGGGACCCATCCAGCTCAGCATGCGTGGGCATCTTGTGCTGCAACGATCCTTGCAATGCTTCACTTTACGTAAATGTCAACTACAGTTGACCAAATTATTTATTGACTTTGGATTGTGTGTTTTCCCGGTTAGTACGTTTTTTTCTCACATATTTTTCCGGTACGTATGAACGAGGTTCTTCTGTATACGAGTTCTCACTTCAGTGCTGACACAGTTAGAGGTTAGAGGTCACGCAAGAAATTGAGCGCCTGATGTTGCATTGATAGATGGCGCCGGAGATCTAATGAATGCGCCTAAATGTTGTGCTGGCAGGTTCCTAATGTTGCATTGATAGAATGGCGCCGGGGACCTAATGGACATGCCTAAATGTCGTGCTGGCAGGTTCCAGGGGGAACTGTTCCTGATGCGGTCCTCTGGCGTGAGCCCACAGTCCGTGACTGCTGCCCTGCGCGACCTCCAAGGTCTCATGGAGCGGTCGGCTGTGGTGCCCCCCATTGTGCTGCTGCAGGTGTTGCACACGGCCTTCCCCCGGTTTGCCGAGAAGTCCGAGCAGGGTGGCTTTGCCCAGCAGGTAAGCGGGAGCGAGGGGCTGTCATTCGGATGTTTTGCAAGAGCACCTCTGTTGAAGCTCCTAGCAGTCCTTGAAACATCCCGGAAAAGCTAAAAAAAATGAAATGGTGTTTTCAAGGCTTTGAAAATCCTTCAGGGGTACCCGGCTCTTTGGGACCAGGAAACGGCCCAAAAAAATCAAATTTTCAGTTTATTAATTTCTGCATTCCTGATGCGTTTTGGCACCTATCTCCGAAATTTGGTTACAAAATACCTCATATTTCTTCCGTTGTTGCGATCTGAATCTGTGAGTCCACGAGCATTGCCTTTTAAATTGGGGGAATATTGTACCTGGTCCTGTTACGCATAACTTGGTAACGACACACTCTGCCAGCGTCCTTTGGTATTATTCGAAAGCTCACATTTGTGGCATTTTTATTCATTGGTCGGCAACATTGTTGGTGCTGCAGTCACAGAAGAGATCAACAGCAAAATAAATGCACCGCACATGTGGCTCTTGGCCAGTTTGAGCATGTGACCAAGTTTGCAAGTTATGATTGGCTTTGAGGAACATGAGCGATGAAACGACGAATACAGCCGCCGTGCTGTCTCGGTCTCTCGAGTGCGGCACTGGATGTGCTTGAACGTCCAACAAAGCTTCGTTCCGTGCACCGTTACAGGCGGAAACGTGCAAGATGGAGGAAACTTCCAAAAGCGATTCTGTCGTCGCAGTCGGTACAGGATACCCGGCAGCTTGCTGCTGACGTTGTACCACCACCGAACACTGACACCTCGACTGCTCTACCGCGTCACCCATCCCCACACGCCGGCTCTAGTCACAAAAGAATTGACACGACTGTCGTAGCTGGAGAGGAAGTGGATAACGTAAGAGCATATGGGCATGCTGGCCAAGGAGCAAGAGATTTGGCGGTTTGTTGAAGATCCCACCGCTGATAGTGCAGCAGCCTCGGTCGTTGAGCCCGCTGTTCTTTACATTGTCATCGAACTTGCAGCAGTGAACACTCTTCTCGGTGTTCTCATGCGCATTACTTGCGGTGGTTCTGTGAAACTTCCACAGAGTGAATGGGATTACGGTCTTGGGACAAAACTAACTGTAATTTGTGAGAACTGAAGAAGTTGCGTTGGGATGAAGCTCATGGAGAATTGAGAGCTCGAAAAAGTGTAATTCTTTTTGAATGAATGCACTTGCAGTGCGCACTTTGTTGTTGACTGGCAACAGCCTAACGGCCAGGAATGATATATTTGCGGCTGTGGGGTTGTCCTGTCGAGGAATGCACAAAAAAAAATTTTTTTTCAACAGCACCAGGAAATTGCACTGAAGCCTGTTGCCATGCAAGCAGCTAACACTACAATGAAAGGGTGCACGGGTGAAGCAGCAATGATTTATGAAGATTTGTGCTTTTGACACAAGAACAACATTGCCATATGCTACGATGGCACATGGATGACACGGGGCCATTAGTCACACATAGGTGTTGGAGCTGTTACTGAATTTTTCTCAGGCTATGTGTTAGACTATAAAGTCTTGTCAAACTTTTGTTTGGGCTACAAGGTAACTCCAAAGCCCAGCCCCAAGGGCCATGAAGTCTGGAAAGAAAGGCACCAATGCCAGACGAGTACCAAAAGCAAATCGGGGCAGCTAGAGGTGGAAGCAGGCCTCATTTTATTTCAAAGATACCTGCAGAAAAACAACCTCTGATACACAACCATCTTGTGCCGTGGCGTCTGTCGCACTTTTGCATATACCAAGCCAGGACCTATGGCGTTGTTAACATGTAGAAAGGAGTACTGCATCAACCATGTGCAGGAGAGAATGGGTACTGCACTTTGGAACTTGGTGCACAAGCAAAAGACTGAAGATTGGCGAAGTCTTGGAGGCAAAGGTAGGCTGACGGCTGATCTGTTAACAAAACTGAGCTTGTACGATGGGCATGCTTTCGAAATGCATAAAGGGGATGTGGACGTGATGCAGCGAGCTGTGATGGCAATTTGCTATTACGTCACATCCACAGACGAGTGCCCTTACCACAGTCTCCACCTAAGTGACGAGCAGTCCTGGTGCCGGCACAATGCTGCTACAGCCAGAGGAGAACTCACGCCAAAACAGAGGTGCAACTTGCTCAAGGATGTAGCTGAAGGACTACTGGCTGTGTACAAGTGCCTATCTGATAGCAGCCTGCTGGAAAGATGCCGCCGAGGGCAAACTCGGAACTCAAACGAGAGTTTTCACTCTGTGATCTGGAGTTTGGTTGCCAAAGAGAATCGTTCATCGCTGTTTGCTGTAAAAGCTGGAGTTGCTGAAGCTGTCTTCCGGTTCAACACTGGCGACCAGCATTGAGCAGCAGCAATCCTAGGGGGACTCAACATGAATTTGCCAAGAACAGGCTCTGGGAAAGCAGCAGGAAGGGACTTGCGTCATAGCATCAGCTATACTAAGAGGCATGCAGCTTTGCGTGCACTGAAAAAGATGCGTAAAACGAAAGCAATGACATCATGCACCTGTATTATTCACCTGGTGCCTTTCTTTCAATGTATCAGTTGCGAAATGTTTTCTGTTTTCTCAAAACCACAATTTTGATGATGATGATGACATCATGTTGGAGGTACAATGTCTCTGCTTCTACTTGTGCTATCATCGTTATTTTTTCTTTCTTTCTTCTATTTTTCTTTTTCTTTGCCAGAAGGATACAGCTTTGGAGATTGTAAATTCATCAAATAACTTTGTTGCATTTATCAAAACATTTTTGAAAAATTATTCTTTTTTTTAGTAGTTAGGTGCATTTCTGTCTCTGAGCTTTGAATGCTCTCAGTTAGAACACAGTTCTTGCTAATTTGCACTCTTTGTTAGTTCCACATTATTTTCTTATGTCAGTTTTAATTATGCCATGTATAGTTCGTAAATAGCTCACATGCAAACTAGTCAAGAAAAAAAACTGATTTTTTTTTAATTTCTAGGAAGTTACTTGCTGTGCAATAAAACTGAATGTATATTTAAAATTAACACATTGAATACTAAACTCAGCAAGTTTGATCAAAATCAATCAAGAACTAATAAGGAAGGTCTTGAAGTGCAGGGTCTGTACACCAACAGCAAAGTCGATTACACTTGGTTACTGCTTTACTAGCTTTTTTTTTTTTCAGGTTATTCTCCATTCAATAACAATGAATAAGTAACAAATAGAATAGTAACAAATAGCATAGTAACAGATAGATAGTTTTGTTGTGTTAGCTCTTTATTGTGGTAGTAATCCTCCGGCATGAAGCAAGGGCCGCAAATGCGTAGATCCTGGTGCCATTCGGATACCGACAGCCCGGATTGCTGCAGCCGCTTTGCTCGCCTGTCGCCTTTCAGAGCAACACAGTGTCACAGCTCTACATGTCGCTAATTGCTCGATTTGCAGTCCACAACACAGCAAGGGTGATTCGGGGTCCTCGCGAAAAGAAACCTCGAGAAGACTAATACTGAACATGCAGCTCGCGTCAGCATAGAGCTGGTTGCGACACAAGCAGACGACACTTGCCGTGTGCCGGAAGTGCTTGAGTGTGGTGATAAATTGTCGTTGCGTATTGTTTTTAAGTTACTTTTTCTGTAGAAACAAATGAACCAATTTTCCAACTATTACAAACAACATTTTTTTCACCATGAAGTAGAATAAATTATCGATGAAGCAATGTGGGTAGCCGTTCGGATAGCTCCCCCGTCCGACGTCATGCACACCTGCTACGTAGATGATGACAGGGTGACTGACAACTCGGGGGAGCGGCACCACTGTGAATGGTGGTGATGCACATATTTAAAGCCATGTAATAAATTACACGCTTTACATGGAGCGTTTGAATGTGTCACTAAATGATCAGAAGGACCTACCTTAACAACTCAGCACGTTTCTACAGAATTGTCAAAATTGTTTCCGTGTCTCTTCAAGGCCACATGTTGGAAGCTACCCAAAAAGCCACCAATGAAACAGGGAGAGAAACGGGACACCGCTGTGCTAGAAACATAGATTTTTTTATTCATTGACGCGAGTGTGACGCAACTTTGCAGGATGCCAACGAGTGCTGGACAGAAGTGGTGCGAATGCTTCAGCAGAAGCTGCCGCCCATCGACCAGCCGGCCTCCGAGACCGCGCCCGCACCAGTGCAAAAGTACACCAACTTTATCGACCAGTACTTCGGCGGCGTCTTCGACGTCACGTATCCTTGCCTCCACCCTCTTGCACACAGAGAGCAATTAGTAGTTTATGCAATGTCGGACATTGCCTGAGGACCTTGGTAACAGCTGTGATGCTGGGGCTTGGTGCAGCAGATGGCGAATTCAGGTGACGGGCCGTGGATCAGGTGTAGGCCGGTACTGCCAGTGGTGCGGTACGTGTGCGCGTCAGAACTGCACTTTTCGTGGAGCAGCCAGACAGAAAAACAAGTGACGGAACTGATTACAGCGTTTGGTCCAGGTGTTGTTCAAGTCATAATGTGCTGCTGATTTCAGTATTGCAAATGTGTGCATTGCCGGAGAAAAGAACTGCATTTAGGAAGTTTTAGTTGCTCCAGAAACCTTTCTGTGCCAACAGATAACAGCACACTTTCAAGAGCAGTCTCATTAGGTGTGGTTAAGAACAGCCTCTCAGCATGTCACTGCCGCCGCTTCACTTCACGACCTCATCCCTGTGTTCCATTAGAATGGCGATGTTAGAAAGGCCCATACAAACTTTTGTCCCTGGGTGCATCCTTCATGTTTGCAACATGGCGTCAGAAGAGGTGGCTAGCAGCAGAAGCAACAATAGCTTAAGCTGGGAAACTTAGTTCATCTTGCTGATGGCATTTTAACAGTTTAAAAAAAGTTGAAAGCCAACGAAGGCAATGTGAAAGTGCCAGCTATGTCATCTTTGTGTCTTTCCACCCTTTGTGCCATTACAATGCATTCAGCTACAACAGAGTCCACTGTGTTGCTCAAGAGCCACAGCAAAACAGGAAGTGTCAGGCTTTAATGTCTTATACTGCCTGTTCACATTCTCCCAGCTAATGAAACACTGGTCTCGCAAAAATAGACAGGCTTGAAAAAGCTGCAACAACATTGCACAACTTGTGTCGTACTTGCCTGATTCTAATGTTGCCTCCATGTGCGCCCAAAATTTTGTGGGTTATAAGCTCAAAAAAAAAAAGTTTGTGCTCAAATCAAAAGTGTGCGCAACTTTTATTTTAAAAAAACAAACGAAAGAAATCTTGCCTCTCCCTGATTTGTATTATGAGAGACAAACAAAATATGGGAAATTGATCTGACACGGCAGAAATTGTAATACATGGGCAATTTTCAAAACCAATTTACGAAGCAACTTTGAAATATCGAACCCCCATTAGATAAAGGGGCACTGTAGAGAAACTATAATTCAGTTCAGAGAGGTAGAGGGTTCAACTAAAACTCTATTTTCACTTTTTCAGCACATAAAGGGGGGAGGGCATCAATGTAGAGAAAAGAAAATTTAGGCCAAACCTCTCTTTCTAGAATTTCATTCGTGCCCATTCTGCATCATTGATAAACCAGAAAGAGTTCGTAGCCAGCTAGCTGGCAATAACAGAAGCATTTAAGGACAAAAGTGTGGACACCGTTTGTCTTTTAGTGCTTGTGTGTTTGTCTTGTGCTGGCTGGGCTATGATGAATTATTCATTTACCCAGTCATTTGTTTTTATCAGAAACGGTTGTCTTGCATAAGTATGCTGTCAATCTCTCTTCAGTAGAGAGATTGCAGCAGAGAGTTGGCACTATGTTCCATGTGCTTCACTTGCCATCTTGTCTATGCCATTGTGTTATGCCAATGAGTGTTATGCCACGAACTGGTTCCCACGTGCACTCTGGCGCATTCCCTGTAACTGTCACAGGGGACCATATTCTGTAAGGGCTCTTTTCCTCCAGTTACATTCATTTATCGTCGTCCATCGGCTCACCTGATTGATGAATCTGCGAGTCGCATATATAGTGAAAATCGAAAAGTGTCGTTAGAATGGAATTTGCAGAGTTGCTGGTTTTGCCATATTGTGTTCAACCTTGACGGCTAGGACCCGCATGATGGCACAGGCTAAAGTGCATGGAGTCCGAGGAGGAGCCCGAGACGCGGACCAAAGAGCACTTTCTCCAGTTGAGCTGCTTCATCTCTCAAGGTCAGCACAGAGGGCGCTATATTCTCTTGTCAAGGTAACACCAAGTAAACCGAGGAGGCTGCGTGTTTTTGCTTGCTCCAAGCAAGAAAACTGAAATGGTTCATATCAAAGTTCTTTGCTGGGCAGGTTTTATGCACCTTTTTGAATAGACAAGAAAGCAGCAAAAAATATGGGTATGCAAAAGGAGTGGGCAGTACGAGTACTGGATCTTTTTTTTTTTCTGCACCCTTTTTCGTAGGGCATGTTATGCTTAAATAATTGCGTACGGTCCTTCCTGAAGAAGAAGTATGCATCACCTCCTGTGAAACATGTCATCCATAGTTAACTGTTTGTAGTCCGTGGGCTGGTCTGTCCGTATCCCAAAAATCGACCCTCTAAGGGCCAGGAACCACCAGTCTGTACGTGCAGCAAAGTTGAAATTTTTATAGCCATACCACGGCACAATTTATATCAAGAAAGGTGCAGTGTAGCTGCCTGACTAAAACAGCTACCATTACGGATAGAGGTACATTGAATGGTTAGGGGCAGAACCAGGACAATAACAAATACGAAAACGTCCTTTTTGCTTGACGAGTGGGCGCGATTCACAGCTGCCACCACAGACAGACCTCCACTCCTGCAGCGCTTTGTTTCCATATGGATGACATGCGTGGCTCTGGCGCCATCTTGTAGCCATGGTCGCTGCAGAGTAGTCTTACATGGTAATACACTTTCGTTCTCGCACTTTTGTCATGCTCTCCTCCGCTTTCTGCCTCAAGCTCTCTTCGCAGTCGCAGTCTTTCATCTCCTGCTATGCTTCGCGTTCGCTTTCATCCTTCGCTGTGCTCGTTCACTCGGCTACGAGGGACAATGCCGACGTTCGCCGCAGGAACGGCCGCCTGAGAGCTGCACTCTAAAATAATTGACATTATCGGACTGACTTACTGTCAAAATGGTTGCGCTCTTTTTCTGTGAAAAAGAGCAATGGTACACTCGCACATCTTTCATGGCCCAGCCTTCTTATGTGACGTGCTCCTTCCCTTCCACTTCTTTCCTTGTGCAAGCATCTGTTTGCTAGGTTCCTGTTCATTTGCAAGTAGTTTTCAGCTCAGCTGACTACAGGCACACTTTATTAGTACGGTTCAGTACTTTGTTAGCACAGTAAACTTTATTAGTACAATTCGTAGTGATCTTTGAAGGCCTTGAATGCCTTTCAATATCAAAGCACCACTTTCTAAGCCCTAAAGGCCCTTAAATGCTATGCAGAGCTTTGAAAATTCTATAATTTTTGTATGCTAAGCTTCAGATTTAAGAGGAAGATTTAGCTCGGACCAAATTCTGACGCGGCCTATTCAAATACATGTAAAATGAAAAAAACATTATTCTGAAATAACCCCTGAACTGATCCTAGTGAAATTTGTTGCATTTGAGCGAGAAAGTTAAATTCTAGTGTCTGTTGGAAGCGGAATTTTGATTTAGGGCCTGCATTTTGTTAAGATATTCAAAAATTCGAAAGTTTGAAAAAAATAGAAGCACGAAGTTTACAAATTAATAGCTCTGCACCAATAAGAGATATTGCGGTTCTGTAAATGGCATCCATTAGATCATTAATAGTGGACAAATTGTTTATGTCATTTTATATCTTACATGAATTTTCTACGTTGTGTACAAGGGTTCTGCAACAGCTGTATTTTATATTACTACATTTTTTTTTTAGATTAACATGTAATATATCAATTTTGTCCGCTTTAGATGTGCTATTAGATGCAGTTAACAGAATTGTGATATCATTTTTCATTGCCAATTTACAGAGTTCTAAACTTCATAGCTTCGTTTTCTGAAAATTTTCGCTTTTTGCCAATATTTAATAAAATATTGGTGACTTAAATAAAAAACTTGAAACCAACAGTCACTAGATTTTAAGTTTTTCTTTTAAATGGAACAAGCCTTGCCAAATTTGGTACAGTGGTTGCTGAGAAAAACAAGTTCTCCTTTTGCATGTATTTAGACAGGAGCACCCGAGCTAAAGCTTCCTCTTAATGTGACGACATGGCCATAAAGTTGATGCCATCCAAAAGTCAAGGCAGTCTACCTAGTCATCTTAGTATGGGCTCTGTTCTAGGCACAGTCAGACTTGCTTTGCTCCAAGTGGCTCACTGGGTGGGGGCGCCTGTTTTGATTGGCTCTAAATGCAGACATGGCAAAATTTAAGAATGATATGACAGAATTTGTGCATCTCCAATAGCATCCCAGGATCGTAATTGCTGGTGTTGGTGCATTCACTAAGCCATTTGCCTTTTTTCATTCATGTGCAGTTAAATGCCTTTCTTTGTGGGAGGCACTGTTCTGTTTTGGTGCTGTGGAACATAATGACACTCATACTTTTTTAATTCTTAAGGAAACCCAGGATTCCTATTTTCCACAATTGCAGTGAACCCTAAAACAATGTGTGCAGCACACTGGTTATTGTAACCACCTGCATGTAGCAGAACTTTTTATTACTTACAGAATTTTTTTATTTCGAACTAATAAAAATACCACAAACACTTCATGCTTATGTTTTGACGTGAATATGTAAAGTATCAGTCCAATGATTATGTTTCTAGAGTAGGCTGCAAAAAAAAAAGGAAAAGAAAGAGTATTGCATATTTGAGCAGACCAAAGGTGCATACATCAGATCATAGCTTTACACAGTTTCAAACCACTTCCGTTTGCTGTTTATTGTGCTCACTGAATGCTCGGCTGGTCAAAGCCCCACATCAAGCAACTGAAGCGTTCAATAAAGCAAATGGGTTTTTATTGGCTTCCGTTTTGCCTGGTTGGGTGCCGGTGGCTGGGCACCTTTCCAGAGGGAAAGGGCGATCATTAGCAGTGGAGGTGGGAGTAGAAGGGAACACTTGTTGATGGGTCCTCGCCACACTCCGCAATTGGCCCACGTCGGCACATCTGTCAGAACTAATGTCACTGTTAAAAAAGTGAGTGTCGGCGCTGAGCTTAGGGAGAGGGCAGTGGTGGGAGAGGAGGGGAGTTGCGGCGCTCTTTCATTGCCAAAGATACTATGGTCAGTAGTGGTGATGGATCTGGACAGACAGTTGCAGGGTGCATTCAAGATGTCAAGATACACCATATTATGCTATAGGCTTTGCGGTGCGCAATGTCAAAGAATGAGAATGTCATGCTCGGCAAACGAGTGTGGTGGACGCCCGTTGATGTGAGGCCAGGCTATTCGCTCACTTAAATGAACACCTGCGATGGTTTCTGCATGAATTTTAATTATTGAGTAGAGACGTTATACTGCACCTAAAAAAAATACCATGTGGTCGGAATTAATTACGAGTTAAAGAGCTAGCGTTCCCAAGTTTGTTAGCGTATCCAAAGCCCTACGACCTGCTTGCATTCTTTTGTAAGTCCAGGCTTTTGTGTCCCCAATTTTGCGTGGTGCCAAACCTAAATCTCCCGATTCTAGAGCCATCCAGAGCAGCACCTCTCATGGTGTCATGCTGCTTTGGAAGCCAGCAGTCACTCTCCTTACTAGCATGTTTTTATATTTTGGTGCTCTGTAGATGTCTTCTTTCGTCATTTGGTTGAGAAAACTGCAATATATTTTTGCCACTCTACGTGTAGAAAGAAGGTTTGACCAAAGTGAAGGCCTGAAAAGAAAGCACTGAAAATGTTGCAGGCTGACCCCAAGACTGCTGTGTGTTTTAATTGAGCAAAATTGCAAGTTGTCTGCGGCGTGTCATTGTTGTCTCAGAGTCATTGTGGAATGTTGTCAATTGTCATTGGTGTTGTACCGCAACAGCTCGATACAAAAGTATTCATTTCATTTGTACTAGTCTTATTGTAGTTACAGTTGAGCCTTGTTATAAGGACATGTAAATACCTTCATTATACTTTATATTCGTGATAACCGTATATTAGTTTCAAGCTTATATCGGCAAGAAACATGCTAGATTTACTTTGTAATATTCAATATTATGGAATATTACATCCATGTTTGTTGTTATGAAGGTTTGACTGTATAAGCAATGACTACACTTTGCAGTGGTGTTGGAGACATTGAAATAGCGCGAAAGCCCTTCCGAGATTTGGTCACATGGCTATTATTATATGCTTGGCCATCTCACACTTGTCCTACGCTCCTTGTCCTTTCAGATGTCAAGTACATGATGGCTGGCCTTAAAAGTGTGAGTACGGTGACAGGATTTCTGTATGAATTTCAAGTACTCCTTTTAATTTTGCCCGTCTCCTGACTTGCCATCTGTTCTCTTTTGGCTTCACAGAAACTTTCTGAAACTATTAACAAGATGTCACCCACGTTGAACAAGGATTGTGAATACAAGAAAACGGTAAGCTTGGACAGCCCGGCGGTTTAATGTTTGTCACCAACATCAAAACATTGGTTTCTGGAGGCTTTTTGTGTTAAGTCATTGTCTTTACCATATGTTGTTCTTACAGTATAGACCATTTATAATGAGGTCACCAGAGATGCAAATTTTACTTTATATGTAGCACCACCCTACGGAAAAAAAAATATACAGTGAAATTTCAGTAATTCGAACCGGCTTAATTCAAACTTCTAGTTTACTTGAATTGATGCGGTGGTCCTATCAAAATTAAGTGCATTTCACCCTGTAAGGATGCGCAGTAACTCATAAGCATTTGTGATGATAATTCGAACATACCGCGGCACTTCGGACCCGGCAGTGAGGCTTCGCGCTGGCTGCTGCTTCCGTCTCCCGTTGCAAGTGCACTGAACTTAGGTGTGCATAGCCTGCACCAAATATTCAAAAGATTTAACAGTAAGGTCGGTGTGTGGGTTATGGGTTAATTTTACTTTCAAGTCAGGCTTCACAGCAGCATGCACTGGGCTGCCGTGATATTAAAAGTCGAAGAGCGTTGTAGTGCGCTTGTATGTTGAACCATAGCACACAACAAAAGCACATTTCCTGTGCCCTCAAGCGCCGTTGTTGCCGTACACCAAGATGGTGACGGCATCCACATTTAGGGTTGCATTGTTATTGCTACAAAAAGCCGTGCTGATGCATTTGTTGGTTTTACTATTTTGCCTTCTCGAGAATGCTGTCATTTTTGCTCTCCGTGTGTCCTGCGTGTTTTGCGGTGTATCTAGTAACAGTAGCAAGTTGACCTATAACAGCCAAATTGGGCACTTATTAAAAACGGTGATTCTGCGGAGCCCCTGAAGCAATGTTTCAGTCGTGGGTTGGAACTGTCATGGCCAAGTTCAGAAGTGCAAGTGTTTCTGCCTAGGTCTTTTACCATTTTCGCACTCAGTACAACTCATGAGTCGTAACAATCTGCTTGTGGGGTGTGCCGGCTGAAGAAGTAAATGTTTTAAAGAATTGATTGTCTATTAAGCACATTATATGCTTGAATCATTTCATACTGAACCGCTAACCGTTGTTATATTTTTCGGTTTGGGTTCGGTTTGGGTTTGGTTCCGGCTAAATTTATGGTTTGGTACGATTTTCAGTTTGGGTTCAATTTGACACCCTAGTTTTAGTACAACTACAACTTGTGATAGT
Source organism: Dermacentor albipictus (assembly GCF_038994185.2). NCBI lineage: Eukaryota > Metazoa > Arthropoda > Arachnida > Ixodida > Ixodidae > Dermacentor > Dermacentor albipictus. The sequence continues at coordinate 86,906,652 of NC_091826.1, read as the reverse complement.
TGCATATTAAGTTATTTTTGAGGAAAGCATCGCAGATTAAAAACAATGGTACTTGGAAACGTGCATAATGAGACATGTATAACTGCACTTGCGTAGCTTCCCCAGAGTGTCATGCTAAGTATGAGACGGAGTATGCAAGGCAAAAAAGAGATTGTAATGCAGATCAGGACTGTGTATTATGGCCATGCCTATGCTTGCTCCAAGAAAGTAGTCTATCATTTGCTCAGTCGGAGAATGCACTCACACATTCCTTTGCTTCTGAATGTCCTATGCCTACCTTTCTTTTCTTTTTCTCTTCCTTTCTTTCTCTTTTTTCTTTCTTTGATTTGGTCACCATATGTAGGACAGCTTGGCAGCACCAGTCAGTGTAAAGCAGGTCTTTTAGCAATGAACTGAGTGCTTGTGCTTCCAGAGCACCATCAGCCGGCTTCCCGCGTACCTGGCCGTCCAGTTTGTCCGTTTCTTCTACAAGGAGAAGGGAGCCGTCAATGCCAAGATCCTCAAGGTGAGCAACGCCCACACATCTTAGCACTCGTCCTTGCGCGGCGTTTTCTCAGTCCACTCGTCATTGCATCCGCTTGTTTCCCCGCCGCAGGACATCAAATTCCCGCTCCAGCTGGACGTGTTCGAACTCTGCTCGGAGGAACTTCAGCAGAAGCTGGTCCCCATGCGGACCAAGTTCAAGGAGCTCGAGGACCGCAAGATGGATGTCGAGCAGAAGGTACGTGTTCAGAGCACTTTCTCTAACTCCCTCTTGCTTTGCAGCGATAGCCTTTGAGTCTTTACAGTGATAGCCATTGGGTACTTACAGCAATAGCGATTGAGAGTTCACACTTGCGTAAATAATGAAATTGATGTGCACTTAATTGCACCATCCTGTTCCAAACCACCAGGATTGCTCTAGCCTGCTCTACAAGACAAACTTTGATAGGAGCTGCTGAATTTGGTGGGGTATAGAGCTTCACTGGCAACCACACAACCATAAAAAGTTACAAGGTTTTAACTTTCCGAAACTGCACATTCGCTTGTGAGGGTCACCATACTGGAGTGCTCCGGAGTAACTATGGCAACCTCTGAATCATTAACACGCGCCCAAAGCACGGTGCATGAGTGTTTCTGCCTTCCGTCCAGATCAGAATGTGGCCAGGCATTGAACTTACGACCTTCTGCTTCTCACTGCAATGCCATAACCACTCTATCACCCTGGCTGGTCTCATAAGCACAGCCATAAACGTGTGGTGGTTAGAGTTTAGCCTACAAATCCAATCCATAATGGCCTCTTCCACATAAAGCAGGTAGTCAAATGCAAGAGTTGACGGACTGCAGAATTTCATAAAAGAATAAATACATTCGCAGCTTGGTATTTTTATTTGTAACCTGTGGCTATTTTTATTTCTCCGTGGCTTCACTGGTTGTGGTCACAGACTGCTTGGAAATACAACATATTCTCCGACACCACACACTGTAGACATGGTCCACAAATCCCGTCAGTTAGTCAGTGAGCTTGTAGCGACCTAAAATGGCTGTAAATTGGCTAACTCTATTTTCATCAAGATGTGACTATTAAAATTTTTACTTGCTCCACCACAAGACTGGCATCAATTGCTATCATTTGTTTCTTCCAATAAACGTTACAAAACTAAATTTTACAAAAGTTGTTTGTCTTTATTATGCAGGTATTGTGGTACTTTACTAGAGATTTTCGTTCGAATGTTAAATGCCAATGCAGTTGTCTGTCTGTACTGCTTGTTAATCACCTCAAATGTTTGCTTTTGAAGGTTTATGACTGACAGTATCAACATAACCTGCCCTACTTGGGCACCATAGCTGCCTGCAGTGTAGTGGTAGCTGCCAGAGTGCTGTTCTAAATAAGTATGACATTTTTGACTTATTATTATTACTATTTACAATAAGTGAATTTTCAAACCCTCTGAACCAGTACTGGCAAGCATCAGAACACCCTAAATATGGTTTACACTGTAACACTGTTTTCTATGAACCGATTTCACTTTCAGTACCAGGAGATGAGCACGTTATGACATCGCAGTACATTAGCTTGCTCTATTAAAGCAGTAACTGCTGCTGTCACATGCAAACTCAGCCAGAAAAAACCCACACAGCATGAGCGATGTTATCACACATAGCCTTATTGCTACACCATTGCTATCTTGTTGTCTTCTTGACATCATGATATTGTCACGTGGTAGTGACGTTAAATGACACAGTAGCAGTACTGTGAAAGACAAAACTAGCTTTTATTGGGCGAACCTGTGCCCACAAAACAGGCTACACTTAAAGCACAACGATAGCGGCGAACACAGTCGGCGATCGTCGAAAATCTGATCAAAATCTGGGTCAAGAGCGTCGGCTGTTATACAGAGTCGTTGAATGTTCCAGACTAATCGTTGGGACCTGCGTGCCTTCCATTAAATTCTACATCATTCGCGTCAGGCGAATAAATCAGATAACACAAGGTTCAGCGATAACAGACTGCGGATAGAAGCATCGATAACTTTCCAGAAACTTCGGATACATGCAAGCGCGTCCCGCGCTGTGCGATAAGATTTGTTAGGCGGCGAAACCTGGTCGCCCGATAAATATAAATACACGTGTCAATACCCCCCTCTTAAAAAGCATCGTCCCGATGCTACAAAGAGAGCGAAACACAAAAGGACACTTATTAAACATAAGTAACAAAACAACGGAAAGAAACAAAGTCCAAAGGTCAGTTACGTGAAATCCCAAAGTTCGTCAAAGCTGGTGGTACGGCTTGAGCCACACAACGTGGACAATTTCAGGTCGTGAGCGGCGCCGCTGTGACAGCGAAATGCCGTCTGGCACGACCTCGTAGTCCAGTGCACCAATACGTCGGATGATCTTGTACGGTCCGAAATAGCGACGCAAAAGCTTCTCGCTCAGTCCTCGTCGGCGTATAGGGGTCCAAACCCAAACACGGTCACCGGGCTTGTACTCGACAAAGCGTCGTCGGAGGTTGTAGTGTCGGCTGTCGGTCCTCTGCTGGTTCTTGATCCGCAGGCGGGCGAGCTGTCGGGCTTCTTCGGCGCGCTGGAGATAGCTAGCGACATCAACATTTTCCTCGTCAGTGACGTGCGGCAGCATGGCGTCGAGCGTCGTCGTCGGATTCCTGCCGTAAACCAGCTTAAACGGCGTGATCTGTGTTGTTTCTTGCACTGCCGCGTTGTAAGCGAATGTTACGTACGGCAGGACGGCATCCCAGGTCTTGTGTTCGACGTCGACGTACATTGCTAGCATGTCGGCGAGGGTCTTGTTCAGGCGCTCCGTGAGGCCATTCGTCTGCGGATGGTAGGCAGTTGTCCTCCTGTGACTTGTCTGGCTGTACTGCAGAATGGCTTGGGTGAGCTCTGCTGTAAAAGCCGTTCCTCTGTCGGTGATGAGGACTTCTGGGGCACCATGTCGCAGCAGGATGTGCTCGACGAAACATTTCGCCACTTCGGCTGCGCTGCCTTTTAGTAGAGCTTTAGTTTCAGCGAAGCGGGTGAGGTAGTCCGTCGCCACGACGATCCACTTATTCCCAGATGTTGACGTCGGAAACGGCCCCAACAAATCCATCCCAATCTGCTGGAATGGTCGACGAGGAGGTTCGATCGGCTGTAGTAATCCTACTGGCCTTGTCGGTGGTGTCTTGCGCCGCTGACAGTCTCGGCATGTCTTGACGTAACGGGCGACGTCGGTGGTAAGACGCGGCCAGTAATACCTTTCCTGTAGCCTCGACAGCGTCCGGGAGAATCCGAGGTGCCCAGCGGTTGGGTCATCGTGTAGGGCGTGCAGTACTTCTGGACGCAGCGCTGACGGTACAACAAGAAGGTAGCTGGCGCGGACTGGTGAGACGTTCTTCTTCACGAGCAGGTTGTTTTGTAGCGTGAACGAAGACAACCCGCGCTTAAATGCCCTAGGGACAACGTCGGTGTTCCCTTCCAAGTACTCGACGAGGCCTTTTAACTCCGGGTCGGCTCGCTGCTGTTTAGTGAAGTCTTCCGCGCTTATTATTCCAAGGAAGGCGTCGTCATCCTCGTCGTCTTGCGGCGGGGGATCGATGGGGGCGCGTGATAGGCAGTCGGCGTCTGAGTGTTTTCGTCCGGACTTGTAGATCACCGTGACGTCATATTCTTGCAGTCTGAGGCTCCACCTCGCCAGCCGTCCTGAAGGGTCCTTCAAGTTAGCTAGCCAACACAACGCGTGATGGTCGCTGACGACTTTGAATGGCCTGCCATATAGGTAAGGGCGGAATTTTGCTGTAGCCCAAATGATGGCGAGGCATTCCTTTTCAGTCGTAGAATAATTGCCTTCCGCTTTTGACAGCGACCGGCTAGCATAAGATATCACCCGTTCATGTCCGTCTTTCTTCTGGACTAGGACGGCACCGAGGCCTAGGCTACTGGCGTCAGTGTGGATTTCGGTATCGGCGTCTTCGTCGAAATGTGCGAGTACAGGCGGTGACTGCATGCGTCGTTTTAGTTCTTGAAATGCGTCAGCCTGCGGCGTTTGCCATTTGAACTCGACATCAGATTTGGTTAGATGCGTTAGCGGCTCAGCGATGCGTGAAAAGTCCTTGACAAAGCGCCTGTAGTAGGCACACATGCCAAGGAATCTACGCACTGCCTTCTGTCGATGGGCTGCGGGAACTTTGCGATGGCAGCTGTTTTCTGCAGGTCGGGGCGTACTCCGGATTTGCTGATGACGTGGCCTAGGAACAGAAGTTCGTCGTAAGCGAAGCGGCACTTTTCTGGCTTCAGAGTGAGCCCTGATGATTTGATGGCCTCTAGTACTGTTGCAAGCCGCCTAAGGTGATCGTCGGAATTTCCGGCGAAGACGACGACGTCATTCAAGTAAACAAGACAGGTCTGCCACTTCAATCCTGCTAAAACCGTGTCCATCATGCGCTGGAACGTTGCAGGCGCCGAGCACAGTCCAAATGGCATAACCTTGAATTCATAGAGGCCGTCTGGCGTGATGAAGGTGGTCTTTTCGCGATCCCTTTCGTCGACTTCTATTTGCCAGTAGCCAGACTTGAGGTCCATCGATGAGAAGTATTTACTATTGCAGAGCCGATCCAATGCGTCGTCTATCCGTGGGAGGGGGTATACGTCTTTCTTCGTGATTTTGTTCAGTCGACGATAATCGACGCAGAAACATAGGGTTCCGTCCTTTTTCTTCACTAAAACAACTGGAGACGCCCACAGGCTTTTCGACGGCTGAATGATGTCGTCGCGCAGCATTTCGTCGACTTGTTGTCTTATAGCTTCGTGTTCTCGCGTCGAAACTCGGTAAGGGCTCTGGCGTAGTGGTCGAGCGCACTCTTCGGTTATTATGCGATGCTTTGCGACTGGTGTTTGTCGAATCCTTGATGTCGTCGAAAAGCAGTCTCTGTATCGTCGAAGCAGACTTCTGAGCTGTTGCTGCTTAATCACGGGGAGACCTGGATTTATGTTGAAGTCTGGCTCGGGAACTAAGATCATCGGGGTAGATGCAACAGAATCCGAGAGGACAAAGGCATCGCTGGTTTCCTGAATTTCCTCGATGTATGCGATCGTCGTGCCCTTGTTGATGTGCTTGAACTCCTGGCTGAAGTTTGTCAGCAACACTTTCGTGTTTTCTCCGTGCAGTCGAGCGATCCCTCTTGCGACGCAAATTTCACGGTCAAGCAGTAAACGTTGGTCGCCTTTGATGACGCCTTCGACGTCAGCGGGTGTTTTGGTGCCGACCGAAATGACAATGCTGGAGCGAGGCGGGATGCTCACTTGATCTTCGAGCACACTCAAGGCGTGGTGACTACGAGGGCTCTCCGGCGGTATCGCTTGATCTTCCGACAGCGTTATTGACTTCGACTTCAGGTCGATGATTGCGCCATGTTGGTTCAGGAAGTCCATACCGAGAATGACGTCTCGTGAACACCGTTGGAGGATAACGAAGGTGGCAGGGTAAGTCCGGTCATGAATGGTTATTCTTGCCGTGCAGATTCCAGTCGGCGTGATGAGGTGTCCTCCAGCGGTCCGAATTTGAGGGCCTTCCCATGCAGTTTTAACTTTCTTCAACTGCGCGGCGATGGTTCCACTCATGACGGAGTAATTGGCTCCTGTGTCCACTAAAGCGGTTACTGCGTGGCCGTCAAGAAGCACGTCGAGGTCGGTGGTTCTTTGTCTGGCATTGCAATTAGGTCTTGGCGTCGGATCACGGCTGCGTCGGGTTGAACTTAAGCTGGAACCGTCGCTTCGTCAAATCGTCTTTAGTCGGTGTAGTCTTGGCTACCTGACTTTGTCGGGATGGCGGCGAGATGGTCTGGGATTATTATGTCATCGAGATGGTCTTTTCGTCGTCTTCGTTGTCTTCGGCGGCGGCGGAGGATCTTCGTCAGTTCGACGAACAGCAATCGCACCTCCATCGGTTGCTGCTTTTAGTTTTCCGGATATGGGCTCGCTGACCGGCTCCGGGCTGGGCCAGTGTATGGTCGGCGCTGCGGCGACAGGTAGCGGCCTGGTGATGGCGAACGCGACAGTCGTCGAGAGCTCCATTGAGTAGCGGCGAGGTAGTCGGCGATGTCACGTGGGCGCTCTCCAAGCTGTGGACGCGGCGCGTTGACGGCGAAACCTCGCAGTCCCATCTCTCGGTATGGGCATCGTCGGTAGGCGTGACCTGCTTCTCCGCAGTGGTAGCAGAGCGGGCGGTGGTCAGGAGCGCGCCAAACGTCTTTCTTCCTCGGGTAGCTGCGCTGGGCGACGGGTGGGCGTGCTGGCGGCGGCGGTGGTGGTCGACGGAATTGCGGCGTTACGGGGCCCTGGCGCGGTCGTGGAAGGGACCTTGACGGCGGGCGACGGCGGCGTAGGTCATCGCTTCCGGCTGGGGCTGCGATAATTGAGGTTGCACCTCAGGAACTCCAAGCGATCGGTGCACCTCTTCTTTTACGATGTCGGCGATCGAGGCCACTTGAGGCTGCGACGAAGGCAAGACCTTGCACAGTTCTTCGCGCATAATGGCCCTGATGGTCTCGCGCAGATCGTCCGTGGCCAGTGATTGAATTCCTGCGTAGTGGGTAGAGCTTGTACGGCGGTTGAATTGCCGGTTCCGCATTTCGAGTGTCTTCTCGATGTTCGTCGCCTCACGAAGAAACTCTTTGACGGTCTTCGGTGGGCTTCTTACCATCCCGGCGAAAAGTTCCTCCTTTACACCACGCATCAGCAGGCGGACTTTCTTCTCCTCGGCCATATCCGGGTCGGCGTGGCGGAACAAACAGCTCATTTCTTCCGTAAAAATGGCAACGTTCTCGTTTGGTAGCTGCACTCAGGCGTCCAGCATAGCTTCAGCCCTTTCTTTGCGCACGACGCTTGTAAAGGTGCGTAAGAAGCTGCTACGGAACAGGTCCCACGTTGTCAAGGTCGATTCCCTGTTCTCAAACCAAGTTCTCGCAGTGTCTTCTAAGGCGAAGTAGACATGCCGCAGCTTCTCGTCGGAGTCCCAGTTGTTGAATGTTGCAATTCGTTCGTAGGTCTCCAGCCATGATTCCGGGTCTTCAGTCGCTGCTCCACGGAAGGTTGGTGGGTCCCGAGGTTGTTGCAGGATAACAGGGGACGCTGGGGCAGCCATTGGGGTTGTCTTGACCACGATCTTCTTTGTCGTCTCAGGTAGAAGTCCGTGCTCTGGGGGCAGTCCTTGCAGTCCGCGGCTAGCACGCTGGTCTTGGGGGATGTTGGTTCTGTCCTCGGGCTTCGGGCTTGGGTCGCGGCTTTGTGGGGGCATTCGGTACATGAACACACAAGCACCTCCACCAGATGTCACGTGGTAGTGACGTTAAATGACACAGTAGCAGTACTGTGAAAGACAAAACTAGCTTTTATTGGGCGAACCTGTGCCCACAAAACAGGCTACACTTAAAGCACAACGATAGCGGCGAACACAGTAGGCGATCGGCGAAAATCTGATCAGCGGGTCAAGCGCGTCGGCTTTTATACAGAGTCGTCGAATGTTCCAGACTAATCGTTGGGACCCGCGTGCCTTCTATAAAATTCTACATCATTCACGTCAGGCGAATAAATCAGATAACACAAGGTTCGGCGATAACAGACTGCGGATAGAAGCATCGATAACTTTCCAGAAACTTCGGATACATGCAAGCGCGTCCCGCGCTGTGCGATAAAATTTGTTAGGCGGCGAAACCTGGTCGCCCGATAAATATAAATACACGCGTCAATATTCTCCATGATGCCAGGGCTGGCATTTCAGTGTGGCTAGTAGCAAGCTAAAATATAAGAATTTTCCAACCTTCAGTCTTGCTAAGTGCAGTCCCTGTAACAGCAAGAAGCATGTGGTAAAGTTTGTTCAACTTCAATAGTACGCATAGCAAAGGAACTCCCTTAAGGTTTTATTACATGTGTTCACCACTTCATGTCATTGTTATTGTTATTGTCTAATATACCTGAGCACTCACCACTTCTCTTATCATCATCATCCATCCCAATACTCTCACTCCCCTTCTCTCTGCCCCAGTGCAGAGTAGCAGAATATAGAGCGCACTAGCTCAGGTCGACCTCTCTGTCTTTCCTGTCAACAAATTCTATCTACCTACCATAAAGTTGATGGCATGGTGAAAGCATATAACTAAAGAGGAAATGGCATAGGTGCAGTTACAGTGGCCATGTTTTTTAGAAGATTCAAGTGCACTTGTGTGTTGGAGTTGGAGTTTTGTTTCAACCCGTGACCTGCTGCACATGTGACGTGTAAACGTTTGTCACCTCCTTTTCCCACCTGCTGTCGCAGCTCAAGCTGCAGCACCCTGATGATGCCAACAAGCCACTCAAGGAGACCAAGCAGGAGCCGTTCTCCTTTCCAGATGGTGGGCACAAGCATGTTTTGAGCAGTGTTTTGTGTGGAAATTCATTGGCTGCCTAATTTTTTTTATTTTTTTATGCTGCCTTTCTTCAAGAATCTCTAAAGAGCACTGCTAAATCGCTTAAAGGCTGGTAGGAGAGCCTTTCCGGAATGTATATTCATACCATACCTGCCAACTCTCATGTTTACAAATTTGGGCTCATTCTATGGTTAGTGTTATTAGTGTCCCTTTAAAACTTTTAAAGGAACACTAAAAAGAAAAAAACCGTTTAAACTGTACTAGTAGACAACCCTTCTTCAATGGTGAAAAAGTCACTGTTACCGCAAAATGAGGATTGGTGAGCCAGGAAAGGCACAAAAAATTAATAGCTGAAGGCAAGGCCATCTTGAAGCTCCCACGTCAACTCGCATTACTTCTTGCGTTTCTTACGGCACGTGCCCGCGCGTACTTAAATTTTCCTTGCTAGAGATGCACTACATTGTAATATTCTAAAAAAGCCGAAGACGGAACTCAGCCAGTTTCGAGAACTTTTACTGTGCCACAATCTGCTAAATGCGACAAATAGTTTAAATTCGTGACATCAGTACTAGCGCTGAAGTTTCAGTGCAAGTTTGAGAACACGGAATCTTGGTGTTCATTATCTCTTCTAACAATTTATCCGTTGCCATGAAATTAATGAAAGTGTAGCTTTTAAAAAATATCTCATCAGTCTAAACTGATATAGTGTTTGCCTTATGTCCTTTAATTAAAGGTATAGATGTAGAGCGTCTTGTTCAACACTATTTCAAAGAATTAGTCAGTCTGGAACAGTGCAGGGTGATAGCATAGGTTCTAATGCCGAGCAGTCTCAGCCATACTGCATTCGCTCCAGTTTGATTGGAATGCAAGACAGAGTGTGGAGAGGTTCCAGCACATAATGAACCCCTCTAGGAGGCCACACTTCAGAACAGTTCTTTTCTTTTTGCTCTGTTCATTCTTCATTATCTGCCACGCCGATTTGCTGATTTCAGCAGCATGGCAGTATGCAAGCCTATGATCTGGGGGACCAAGAAAAGAAAACATTGCAAATCTAGGCCCTATTTGCTTAAGTTAATCTCAAGCCCTTTACTGCGTGCATTCTTTGTAGCTCATCCGTGGATATGAGTTGTAAAATTCATGAGACAGTCAAAGTTTGTATTAACTGCTTAGTGTAAACCTATAGACTGCTGCCTTGTGTTCATCTCTCGTAGAAGCTTTGTTGTATTGCGCTGATATTCATTAATCACGCACTCAGTCAGAGGTCCTCCTTGCCATGTTATGTGCAGACCCAGGCTCAAACAACAGCGGCTTCTACTCGCTCCAGGCTGTGCTCACACACAAAGGCCGGTCCACGTCCAGCGGTCACTACGTCGCCTGGATCCGTAGGAAAGAAGGTGAGTCTTGTGGGCCGCATAGGAGTCATTGGAGGCGTTGGCGCTCAGCAGTAGCGTGTGGCCGTGTTGATTCACTTTTGCTTGATTGCATGAAGCCCAGTAAAACTCATTTTCACTCCTGTCGTGATTCACAAAGGTGAGTCTCCTTGTCGGAATGTTGGCTTCGGGCTGAGGCTTCTCTTATTCCTCCACTATTGATTACATGATACTTTGTGCTGGGAGCAAATCAGTATATGCTGACAGATGGCATAGGAAGACGCATTCAGCGTGTGATTTGGTGCGTGAAGCGGCTAACCATTGGTCTGTTATGGGGTAACAGAAGGTCCAGTCATAGGCTTAGAGGGAGGACTAGATGGTGTCGTGAGATTAGGAAATTAGTAGCAGGCATAAGGTGGAGTTGCCTGGTGCAAGACAATTGCAAATGATATCTCTGCTTCTACTCTGGCCCTGGTTGTGCACATCCTATCTTGGAGGTAATGTGTGGTGAGTTCGAAGGCTAGCCAGCCCGGGATAGCTGATGGCTTTGTGCGCGCTGTGTTTTTGCGCACCTAGTTCGTGTTAAAGCAAGAGGCAGCATGAAGGGGAATTCACTCGTTGCTGTTCTTCATCGTGCCAGCGTTCTAACAGCAAGTGTTCACAGTCATAGAGTGAGATGTGTTCGTGTTTGCCTGTGTGTATATGTGGCATCATGCTTGTTAATTTAGTTAGTAAGCGAAATGTTGCAGGCATTTATACAGCTGATGAAACTACTAACCTTACTGCATATACCTGTCTAATAGTTTACTATCGCAATCAATGCTTTGCCTTTGAGGCAAAACTGTGACTTTTTGATGGCTGCCTCATGTGAAGTGGCGAGAGCGGAAATGAAAGAATGCACTGTTGTTAGCTCTAACTTGCACCTGCCCTACTTGCCTTTAATGTTCCATTTCTCTGTTTTCTCAAATTACTTACGTTGAGCATGAGAAGCGCTGTTTGCAATCGTGACTCATTTCTTTACAATAGACAGATGACAGAGTTCTAGTATCTTGAGCTGTCACTAGCATGACTCCAGATAAAGGGTAAATGTGGTAATTTTTTGAGGTGTAAAGCTTTTAATGAAATCTGTATTGCTAGTTGCATGATTTCTTCTGCAAGTCAATTTTTTAGATTGGTGGGCACAATCAAGCCTACCCTCATATTACCTCTGCTAGCCACCTTGAGGGGTCAGAATTGGGGCAGCAGCACTGATATTGTCATTTGGCGAGCTCTTCTTTAAAAAAAACATCTGTGCAAGGCTCTATTGCCGTGATCAATTGTGTTCGGCTTATCTGGTAGCATAAAAGCTTTGGCAGCAACGTAACATTTAACCAGGAGTCCAGAATATTTTCACTGCCAAGAAACTGTGCGATGTAAGAGCGTTTATAATTGGTTTCAAGTTTAACACATTGTTTCATGGCGGCTACTCCTAGTACACACAAATAAACTTTTTCCTGCATTGTTTTTCCCCACTTGCCATTTTGAATGGCACATTCAACAGTTTTGCATTTTGGGCGCATTAACAAAAGAAATTCAAGCCAGCGATGCAGCTTACTGTGATTGCCGCAACTCACTGGGATAATGAAATGCACAGCTTGCCATTGTCAAAAAGTATGCTAAACGCTCGTACGATTAAACCCTGTGTCAACCAATAGCAGCGCTTCCTGTGTGCATGTTACAAAAGTAACGAATCACAACGCCAGTTTGTCCTCTTTTCGCATGCTTCTTTCATTTTTAGTTTTGCGTGGCAAGATGAAGCACTGCTGCTGTCTGTAGCTCCAATCTCTTCTTTGCAATGGTACCAAGATGGTGATGTTGCGTCTATGGATAGCCACGCAAATCCACAGTGTGATAGAACCTTCCGCACACTAGAAAAGCACACTAGAAAGTGTGATTTTCTCAGCTTATGCTTAGATTTCTTTCTAAGATTTTTCTACACAGTAAGGGAACACATGGCAATCACAGGGGCAAACAATCAGAAACTTCGATCAAATCTACCTCTCCCATTGCCGAGTCCTCCCTCAAAGGGGTGGGTGGTAAAACAGAATGGTGGCACGGTAAACTGAAGCAGTGGGCGGAATTTCCGCTCATTGCGTAGAGAGCCCTGCTACGTTCTTACACAAAATTGAACTTTATTACATGCGACAGGGCGTAGGAGGAATCCAGAACCACCGCTTATGTCAGGCACGGTAGAAAAATCGCTTGACAGACTTTCCCCTTTAACAGATATTAGGCAGCGATAAGATTTCGAAGTCCACATTGATGCATGTTTTTGCTTTTCTATGCAGTTTAGAAGGTGCATAGTGACTTGCATGCATGCTTAAGCATTATTGGATTATCATGGAGCATTGATCATGCTGTTGGGTCGTGTTTGTCACGCAGATGAGTGGTTCAAGTGTGACGATGACAAGGTGTCCGTGGTCACAACAGAGGAGATCCTCAAGCTATCTGGCGGAGGTAAGTGCAGGCCCCCCTTCAGAGTTCATCATTGTCAGCCTGCTGTAGTGTGGAGTGTTTGGAACAAGTTAAGGTTGTTCAAAAAACAGCTGTGTTAAAGGGACATTACAGAGTAGAGGTGTGTGAATGCCAAGTAGCAGATCTTTAAATTGAATGATCAAAATTTAATCAAGAAAAGAATGTTGAAAGTCGAATATCAAATCTCTCCAAAATTTTTACCAAATTGAATGCTTACAAATTTTGGGAAAGAAAACACGATGCTGCACATCCTTGGGAGTCTCCTGGCATTGCATGGCAAGATCGTAGAAGAAAAGCAGTCCGTAACTTGGGTACAAAGTAATATACAGTACCGTATACTCTTATTAAAGGGAACTTCAAATTAGTGTGCCAACACTAACTACAGCTCGGTTCTAGGAGGGCCTATAAAATATTTTTGTTTGTCAATAGAATCTCTGCTAAACAGAATCAAGTGCTTGTTTCCCTCTGAAGCTAAAGAATTAGAGACATTAGGCTGTATTGAATACCCATGAGGTTCTCAGTTTAATAGTCAACCTGTGTTTTATCGCAGTCTTCAATGGCATAGAAAGTCTCGCTTTCAACTTGTATTTCTCCAGAATACAATACGGAAGGACTTTCCCATCTTTACGGCAGGTGGGTTATCATAAGGTCAAACTGCAGGATACGAAAACGTGGACCGCATATTACGTGAGTCGATCACCGCTCCGCGCGCAGCCATCATTGGCGCTGTGCGGGTCGACAGCGGTCAGCAGCCCCGTTAAAGAGCAGGTACCGTTTCATTGTAAGGATTGCCTTTAACTTGCCACTTGTCAAATATTCTGAAATTGAGAGTGTAAATCCTTCTTCTTTTTTTAATTTACATTAACGATCTACCAACGCATGTATCATGTAACATTCGCATGTTTGCAAATGATTGCGTAATCTACCGCAAAGTTACTAACACATCTGACCACACACTCATCCAGAACGATCTCAATAATGTACAAGAATGGTGTAATCGCTGGCTGATGAACCTAAATCCTAACAAATGTAAACTCGTGTCCTTCACTCGCAGCCGTAACCCCCACACATTTACCTATTCAATTGCTGATGTTCCAATAGAATCAGTCCAATCATTCAAATACCTCGGTGTCATCCTATCTTGTGATCTGTCCTGGCGCTTGCATGCTACTAACATCATCTCAGCTGCTAATAGATCACTGGGATTTCTTAGACGACATCTGCGTCATACCCCACAACAAGTAAAAGCGTTGGCCTATAAATCATTTGTAAGATCGAAACTTGAATATGCATCTCCCATCTGGAATCCGCATCAGATTTATATCATAAATGCACTTGAGGCTGTGCAAAATCGCGCTACTAGGTTCATTCAATCTTCATATTCATACGATATCAGCATTTCATCGATGAAAGCGCAATCTGGCTTGGAAACGCTTTCTGCCCGTCGACAGGTTGCCACCCTCTCTCTCTTCCGCTCATTTTTTTTTCAGCTCCCTAAATCACCCACCGTACATCACGCCCCCTTCATACATATCTCATCGCACCGGTCATCCGCTTCAAGTTGCACGCGCACGTGCCCGGACCACCACTTTTCAAGCATCATTTTTTATTTGAGCATCAAGGGACTGGAACGGCCTTCCACACGCCATCGCAGCCATTACAAGCCCATCTGCCTTTACTGAAGCTGTTGTCACCCATATCTCAAGATGAACGCCTGTTTCTAATGTTTATTTTATTAACCACCCCTTATGTAATACCCCTCTAATGGGGTTTTTAAGGTAATAAAGTGAAGTGAAGTGAAGTGAAGTGTCACAGCAAGTTCACGTGACAGTCGCATACATGACTGCCCAGCTGCATACATTTGCACCGTCCACGCAAATGTATGCAGCCGGGCAGTCATCTCGTTATGGTCACATGACACTTTCGCACCTGCTGTGTAAATCCAAAGCTCTCTTGGGACTGATTGCTCAAAGCTACGCAAACAGACTGATGTGTATCTACAAACAGCATCGGGAACGAGAGGCCACCGTACGATGTGTCGCAAAGATGGTGACCGTGAGCGACTTTGTTGCGAACTCTGGACTCTGGACTTTCATATGCGATGTGATTCGTCGGCTTTCCGAGTGTCGTGTGGCTGTTGCAAATATATCTGTGTCGATTCAGCACAAAACTAACCTCAGTCGCCAATGCCCCGTGAAGCAGCGCCAAAGTAGACCTGATGGCTTAGGCAGTATAGTAAGGCCATGATAAAAATTCGCCACTGGCCAATGTGTTAATGCGTCGCAAGTCGTCATAGAATGCTTGCCTCTAATATGTTCGTACAGGTGGCTCTTCAGTGATCAGTCCAGAGATCATGCGTACATGTCCAACACAATCTACATGCCTTCTGGCAGCTGATCAGCTCGATATTAGCACGAGCTTCCACGGTTTCTGTAACATGTGCTGCTTTTGTTGCTGTTCCCTCTGTCTGGCGTTGTATTATCATTTCAATCGGTCCTGTCGACATGGCTAACCTTGTACCGACAAAGGCGACTCTGGCTGATGCACCGCCGTTCGGCCTGTTGTGGTGTTCAGGCGGGATACCGCAGTCACGGCCCAGTGGGTAGGACACCCAGCTCGGCTGCACGGGATGCGTGTTTCGATCCCCACTGCCGGACACCCACCGGTTTATAAAACAGGTACAAGCAGTCTACCCGCCAGGCGTCCGGCTTTCCGGGGGTGTGGTGCTCGGGAGGCGTTCGTAAAAACCACTATGCTTGCTGTGCAAGAACCGAGACAAAGTCGCAAATAACTCTCAAATATTGCGATGCAGTATTTCCGCATTGGGCCAACGTTGAGGAGTGTATGCACTAGGGCAGAGGAGCTCACAGAGCCAAATTCTGCAACCGTGTCAGCTGGGGCAGGTTGGCCCATGCACTATGTGCTCAGTTCTCAATTTGCACCAAGAACAATGAAATGAGGCGTATGAGGGGCTCCATAGCGCACGCAAAATGCGGCACTGCGTGGGTCTCTATACCGAATATTCGAAAGATTGAATATCAGATATTCTATTTGCGAATCCAATTATTGGCGTGTTCACTATCTATTTCAATTCAATGATATTCGAGTATTTGCAAACCCCCTATTAAAGAGTAAAATAATTTCAAATGTATTAGTAGATTACCCTTCTACAATACCAGAAACACCACTCTTACTGTGATAAGAAGCTTGGTAATCCAGGAATGACGCAAAAGTGAGAGTCAGGTGGCAACACCGCCTCGAAGTTCCTGCACCAGTTCGTCCTGACATCATGGATTTTGACTACCTTTTCTCGGGCCTAGTCAGCTTGTTATCAACCATAGAGTTTCTCACTACATTACCTAGAAGGAAATCTGGCGCTGCTGCGCTGTGGTATGCATGGGAATGCAGGTATGTTGTGACTTCGGATTGGCATCGTTCTCGGAGAGACAGGACACCTTGAAGACGCACTTGGCAAGCACCGTTCCGTCTGTCACAATGATTCATTCTCTACTAAAACAGCATGTAAAAGGCTGTTTTAACTTTATTATTACGCAAAAACATGTTTTGTTTAACTATGAGAACGTGTTATTGCATGTACGATTATATGTTGCGTAAAAAGTATCAGCGGGCCGCTAAAGTTGGAGGACAGACGACAAGGTTCGAGCTCGCTTTGAAACAATTTGTCATCTGTTCTTGCTTTTGTCTGCTTGGTCATGCATTGTAGGTAAGTAAAGATGTAATATGCGTGAATGGAAAATTTCATGATTTAACTTTGAGAATGCATTATTTGTGTAGCCATATCCACGTTTTAAACGAAGCCTCTTACAACACCAGCCAGCACCAGCCTCGCAGACACATATAGTACCGTCATTCCCATGACGGCACAGTGCCCCCTTAAGAACCTCCCATAGACGGTGGCGCCAGATTTCCCTCTAGATGTTATAGTGAGAAACTCTATGTTATCAGCTAAGATAGACTATGTTGCATTCTAAAAGAACCAAAGACCGAGGTTACCAAGATTCAAAGACCTTTACTGAGCCACAATTTGTTAAATATGGAGAAGTACTAGGGCTATCTTTTTTACCTACACTGGCTGTTCAAATGTAGCCAGTGTAGGAAGTCGCCATTTTATTTCAATCGATTTAGAAAAAGTTTAGCTCCGTCGACCTACACGAAGCCATTCTTTATAGCAAAAGTATAGAATGAAAACTACACTTCCCATACCGCAGGTTCGATGAATGTAAGTGGCAGTCCCCAGACCAGTGAAAAAAAGAGCTGGCTTGGGTTGCCCGTCTCCTCATCACAGTGCAGTTCCAGCCAGTCAGCGATGGCTGAAGTGGGTAGTCCATTGGACTCATGGAAGGAAATGTATAAATTACCACTGCTGACAGCACACAAGCGCCTACTTTGTATGGCTGGTTGCTACGGTATTGTTTTGCAGTGACATCCACTTTAACAAAACATGGGTTATTGTGCTTATGCACAATAACCCAGGTTGCATTGTGCAAAGAATCAAGCGAGTAGCAGACATCCACCACTTCCTCGAGCAGAGACATGCCTCAGGTTTATCACAGCAGCGCCTTGGGCGGCTGCTCAATGGAAAAGCTTCACGCTCCCTCATATATTCACTCGCCACTTTGAACTCTCCTAGTATTTTCTACTATACTCTGTTTTGTGGTGCTCCATGATTATTCGTCAACCAAGCCTTTTGATGGTATTAGCATTCTTAGGATACTTCATGTACTTTCCGGTGTCTGTCTACCTATCTATCCATGTTTCTAACCGTTTTCCTGACAACTTGGGTCATTGTGTAGTCCGTGGTCTAATGGCTAGAGCGAGGGAACCTGGCTATACACCAACCTTCAGACCTACTTGGGTCACTGGTTATATGACACTGGGTATGTGACTCTGAGAATGCGCCGCTTTCTTGAAACCAAGTTGAGTGATTGGTTATGTGCCACTCATCAATGAACCCATTGACGCCAATTCAGGTCAGTGGGCACGTGGTACTGCGTACGTGCCGTTCATCAGTGACAAAAAAAAAAGATCCTTTAAGATTTCTCCGGTGTTGGCCGGCATCGAACCCACATCAGTAATACGATGCACTTCTGTTAGTTTGACTACAATCCTGACCGAAAGTCCTGGTTTGCGCCCATGCATTTCTATGGGCCCAAACTTTTTTTCATTTTGATCCTATAATTGGCATTCACTGAATAATTTGAACTTGACCAGTCAGCATGCACACGTCTGACTTCTACGGTGACCCCACTACGACCACTTTAGTGTCAGCATGTCTCGGAGGAGCTTAGGAGACGGTGAACACACATCTCCCATCGAAAACGCCTATTTTCGGCTTGCCCTAGGAAAGTTTCAAGCAATAACGGTGTCGCGCATTGTCTGTCTGATTACAATTTTAACGCACCCCTTCTTTCTTTCGCTTTCTTTTCTTTTTTTCAGTTTGGACAGAAAATTTTCTGCTTGGTGCAGTCAAATACAAAACCAAAACCGCCTTTGCAGCATGCGTATGCTTTGCCTCATAACACGGCTGCTGCGGCGAAGCTCACTTGGAAGTCAGTGCAGCGAAGCTGACTTTAGGCAACCGGCCGCCATCGTGCAACACACATTAGACGTTTTACCATTTTTCGTTCTAAAAAGTCGGGTGCACATTAGATTTCTACTTTTGTTAGGAGCTTTAATGCCATTTGTACATCAGTTTTGTACTTTGGATGCATATTAGCAAGGAAAATTTATTAAAAAGCATATTAGCAGGCATACATTCGATGTGAAGGCATGTTAGAATCGGACAAAATGCTACCAAATAAATCAGTGTGTTTCGATGCTTTTTCTGCATCTTGCTTAATTCAAACCTGTGGGTAATTCAACCAATTCCGTCGGTCCCGTCAAGGTCAATAACAGAAGTCTACTGTATATTCAAACAATCTTGTCAGATTGTAAGTTGACACACATGCCACAGACAGACTTCCCGGTGCCGCTTCTAGATGGCGCAATGCGTCTAGCGGGAAGCACACGAGAGTAGCCCGAATGGCACACATGCGCTTCATACATGACGCGTTTCAGCTTTGGTACAACAGTGCATCACTGCATTGCTTTAATGCTAATCGCATTAACGTTGTCATTCTTCGTGAGATGCCTTCTGCTGGAACATATTGTTCCACCACTCTCACTTCATCTTTATCATACTGTGCCCTCACAAAGGGCACTGGCTGATGTATCCTTGACGAGTCATTGGCTCAATATCAATATCAAAACGTAACAAGTATTTCTGGCTAACATTTCCAATTTGTGTAAAAAATACCGGGTATAAAGAAGATATTTTTGGGTCAGATGCGACTCTGATACGATTAGGTTCAACTGCATGTGCATGAGTGGCCTGGGCCTACCATCGCAAGCCCTTTCGATTGCGGTTTTATGTGAAGAGTCTTTTTTTTTTATGTCAGTAGTTTTTTTTTTTTTGCTATGACTACAGTCTCTCCTAAAACCTGCATGTTCCAAGCCCGTGCAGAGCTGTAAGTGTAAGACTTGTTATTTGTGTGTTTCTTCAGGTGACTGGCACACGGCGTACGTACTGCTATATGGACCACGCATACTCGAAGTGGAAGCGGATTGATCTTCAAGCCGCTAGGGAATCCAACTTTCAAGATGCCTTTCCGCCGTCGCCACCTCCCGAAACACCAGTGCTGCCTGCCTGCTGCCTCTTCCTGCCCCCCAGTGTCACTCTGTCGTCTCCCTTTACTCCCAACCCCCTTTATTATTACCTCTTAAGCTGCGCTTTCGAAGACATCGTGAGAGACTGGAGCTTAGACTGTATAAATAAAAGCCGCAGAAAGACAGTTTTGAATACCCAGCATGCATGGCTGGCTTTTTACGACCAGTTTGACAGGAGAGAGTGAAAGATGGCTCGTGTGGCGTTGTGTCAGGGCAACGGGGGAAACTGGACTCTTTCTTTCTTTTTTTTTACCGCCGCCCAATGTGGTGTAATTGACTTTAAAAAAAAGAAATAAAAAGCTCAGCCTAAGGCTTTCAATGAAAGCCTTGCTATTGCTGAATCAAGGCGATGTATTCTTTTTTCTCGCTTTTCCGCCTTCGTTTTTTTTTTCTTTCTGCATTCACTGTGTTGCGAGTTCTCCGTGGGCTCATGTTGAATATAGAACCTCATAGATAGGATCCCATTTCGTATAATTTCCCAACACCAACGTTCACTATTGAGAACACAAAAATTGACCCAATGCAGTTATGCTTCTTTTTTGTCACTTGATATGCTCTCGGAAAACACGGTCTTTCTGCACCAACGTTACGCACATTGGCAAACTGTGATTGTGATACATTTTCCGCCTACTAAATCCTGTGTGAACAAAAAAGGGTGCAAGGCATGCATGATCAACAGGAGTAGGCACCAACAAAAAGTTCCACAGACATGCAGACAGGCGCCCATCACGGCAGTTCCTCTGCAGCCCATGTCACGTGAAAATACTGGCACGCATTCGATTTCCTCTTCCGGTACCAGCAAATCTCCTTGCAGTTCGTCGCTTGTTGCATTCTCAGCTAAGCAATAAGCTTCTTTACCTCTTTCACAGTGTGCGTGGCGTAGTGCCGTTTGGAAACATACCGCATTTAGTAGGTGATAACCTATGCAGACATGCTGCTGTTGTCTGCTGCAGACGGTGCGATGTGCATGTCATGTTTGGCTGCATGTCATGTCATGCTGGGGGCATCGCCGTCTCAAAGCGCCACACAATTGGATAATGACAGCACACATACTGGGCTGCTCGGGCATCACCGGCTCAATGCCTGTCGGCGTTTCCTACTGCAAGGTTTCTCTCCGAGTGGGCGTATCAAAACTTCCCGCCAAGATATCCCTCCCAAAAAAGCTGCTGACCCAGGCCGAATTCGAGGAGCGCAAACATAAGCGTGTTGAAGCTGTGAAAATGGCAATGCGCGTCACTGGCCGCTCAGGCCTCTCTCGCACGTCGGCTCCTCGTGCTGCAACGACTTGCGCAATGCTTTGCATTACGAAGATGTCGACTACTGTCGAGTCTGCAAAAGATTTTATTGACTTACCGGTGTGCCACCTCCTGGCTACACCACGGCAGCACAGCCTCCAGCTCACACTAGCTCCAAAATGACTGCTTTGGTTCTGCCCAGGAATGTGGGCTATTTTTTAAAAAAAACAAATACTCGACTCACAGACAGCTTTCTGTGGCAGTGGTGGCTAGGGGGGGAAATGCACATGAATAAAAGCGTTTCTGAAAAAAAAAAAAAAGAAGAAAGTTCCACATTCTTGTCTGCATTGGTTTAGGTTGGGGAAAAGAAACGTCTCGTCAACAACTGCTTAAAAAGGCCAAGTACACCTATTAGGGTTAAATTAGACTTATTTTTCCTGCTTTTATTTTCCGTGTTTGGATAAAATACAAAACCATCGCACGTGGAAACTTTGCCGATTAAATATCTTGCAAAAAATGCTAAATCAGCACAGCTTCCATGTGCGGCAGAAGTGCTGTCGGACGATGCCTGAAAACTTCGTGCAGAACCTCCACCGCTGCAGCTTTCCCTTGACTGACTCATGGCATCAGACTCGACAGGTACATTATTTAGCTCATGGATGGTTAGTTCAGACTGCCACTGCTGCAATATCTTGCGAGAAGGGCCTTCTCACTTTTAATACAGGTATGGTGTTGCCATCTGTAGTGAGCCAATAGTAAGGGCCACTAGCAAACGCAGCATTATAACAGGCTTGGCGATTTCAGCCACTTTTTTTTTTCAGAGGTGGCACTCGTACTATTTATTCAGCCAGCAGACAGTATGACCAAAAAAAAAAAACTCGCAACTTCATGGCAGTTCTGCATGTGCTACAGTTCTGGCAATGAAATTTGCACAGGAATTGCAGAACTGAACGTTTTGGCATGTTTTGGGTTTTTGTTGGCAAAAGAATGTAGCACCCAGCCATAATTGCATGGTGTATCATGCCTTCAGCTGGGACAATCCCTATGCTTGTACTTCCTATTCTTCCCATTCTTGCTGAAGCCCTGCTAAAGAAGCACGCATAACACTAGAAAATTTCCTGCTAGAAGAGGTTTTGCAAACTACAATGGGTATTAAGATCGGTAGGGTAGGTATGAAACAATGGGAGCAGCTTCCCCTTTTCTCTTCTGCCTTGTCGCCGGCATGATGGCCTCGACTATTATGACCTCATTTATGTGCAGAATGAATTTGGCCAGCTTTTAAAGTAGACAAAGAGGCCACAGAGTCGGGTGGTATAACTTTTATTAACAATATGTATTTTTTTTCAATGAGTTATGTGTTATAACGACCAAAGGAATCGCACCTTTGCAGTGCTCGTTTCTCTGAGCAAGAAGTGTGATTTTTTTTGCGTTTATTTACAAATTTATACACACTTGAGCACATGGCCATTTTACACGTGACGATGCCGTCAGAATACATCCCGTCGCTTGGGTTGGTCAGGATTGGCTGGCAGGCCCTGGATTTCACGCAGCCCCTGAAAATACAATATGTGATGAAGCAGTAATAGTGTTTGTCCAAAAATGAAAAATGCTACACACCTGTCATAGAATTTAGCCTTTACTGAAATAAGTGTGGAGTAAAAGGAAGAAGAGATGATAAGCTGCAGCTGTCCTACAAAAGGGGATACATGAATGGGGCATACACTACAAGGATGCAGGCTTTTCCACAAAATTTGGCTTTCCTACACAAGATGGCCGACTGCCAAGCTCGTAGCACCATCGAGTCGAAGGTAGGCTTCCAAATGGCTACCATGTATTAAGGAAGGGATGGTGGCAGAGGTGATGGTATGAACTCCTGCTTTATCTCCACCTATAGAAGCATCCAGCATCTTGTGTAGGTCAAACTACTAGATGTACGGGGACGCACATTTGCAGAATTTCGCATATCACCCATTGCCTAGCATTCATCTTTCACGGTGCTTTATTTATTTTGTACACTGTTGACGAGTGATGGAGTTTAGAGAGGCCCAGCAATGCAACCCAAGAAAGCTTGCGGGGCATCACCGATCGCATCATGACTATTTGGCAATTTTGTCCACTTTGTGCAACTGACGTGGTGAGGTGATTTCGCAAACTTCACGCAAAGGACACGTGAGTAGCCTGCTGCACAATGGTTGCCGGTTAATAATTTAATGTACAATTTTGCATTTTGCAAAATATCACGAGTACTGCGAAAAAACTACGACCTTCCGTTTTAGTTATTTTAATTGTCATCCGATCATCACGACAACCATACCATCATCAAACGGAGCAGTGTTTGGCAACCATGGCGCACCACTATGTAACTGCCGCTACTAGTTGCCGTAGTTCACTCGAGTCATGGGTGAGTAAACCGTAGCATCCTCAGCGACAAAAATTTCAGTCAACGGTAACTTAGGTTTGTGTGTATTATATATCTCATAATTACACCTGCTCTTTCTTTCTTGGAATGCTAAAAGCAAACCTAAAGCAAAAGTCGCAGCCTTCAAAAAGTGTTGCAGGACTCCTTTAATTAAGGTTTACAGCTGCCCTTTGTCCAGGAACACAAGCACAGGAGCAATGATAAAGAAGCTAGGTATGCATTACCGCACACTACCCATATTTAGCATGAATGTAATTTTCGTGTTTGATGTGAACAGCCTGAGAAGATATGTTAGGCCTGAGAATAAGTTGCATTTGCAATCGACACATATTGCAGTCTTTCCATTTAGCATAATGTGCTCACGAATTACTCTAAAAGGGTAGGTCAAAAATATGAAGTATCAAGCTCACAAGCAATGTACGTGAATGTCAGTTCGTCCATTACTATTGGTAAGTAGTTACTTCCAAAAACTTGGCAAAAAAAAAATTGAGCTCACAAAATCTCCATGTGAAAGTACGTAAGTTAGTCCCCTGCTATTGATAAAATATGCTAGAGGTATCATATCTGTTGAGAAACTTGCGCATTTACACAGCTTGAGGGGCAGTGATTAGTGCAAAATGGTTTGATAAAAAAGCAATAATGGGGCAGCTTCTTACTTTTCCAAGCCTCTGTACTGACTGAATACCTTTATTCATATCATAGACTCAATGATAACTGTTGTATCACCTATCTAAACCTCAAGAAATATAGCATCAACGTCGCAGCATGACCGAACACGCACTTTAAAAACAGAAAAATTACCATATTTCTAGCCCACGCTACATACAATAGACTTTGGGGTGTGACACAGTGGAGTGCTTCGAAATAAATTCGACCCCCCAGAGAAAAATAATTCCAGCTATATTATTACCCTTCCACAGTATCAAGGAAAACACCACAAAAGGCACGGTAAGAAATAAAAACGAAATATCGCACAGGTGGAAACACCGCCTCAATGTTTCTGCACCTGCTTGCCACAATTCATCCATTTTGACGGCAACTGCTCGGGCCTAGTTAAAGTTTATCAGGAAGGATGTAGTTCATCATATTCTAGAAAAGGCAAAGACTGAATTTGGCAAGTTGCAGGAACTTCTACTGCATCACAACATCTTAAACACAGAAAAAAAACTTTAAATCTGTGAAATCACACTAAAGTACCGGCACTGATGATGCAGTGCAAAGTTTAAGAAATGGAACTTTGATCTTCATGTTATTTTCTAAGAATCAACCTCTTATCGTAATATCAATGAAAACTGAGGTTTGAAGAAAAAAAAAATTCCAGTATAAACTGTCAGTATAAAGTGATGTAGTGCTTCTCCTTAGTGTCCCTTTAAAATCTGCACTGAAATATTTACAAACCAGTGCTTTTGCGTCATGGTCGAAAAGATGTGCACTTGCAACTGGGTAAGCAGCCTGTGACCTCGCGCATGGCAGCAACGTTGGCATACCACGGTGTGACAGTGGTTTCCATCAATGAAGGACAGCTTCGAGCTGTGCAGCTCAAATGACTGTAACCTCACTTGTCGACTAAAGACAGCGCAGCGCTTGATGCACACATGAATTCGTCAACCGAGTGAACCGTCCTCACATCTCTGACTTGTTGCTGCCTGTTCCATCACAGGAGAATATATTTACATCCTACTATGCAAATCTTGCTTAACAAAACTCCACAGTGTGTTGTCCTCAGCATTCGTTTGCAGCCAGATCCTGTCCTCAGAGGACATCAGCATCTTGGTCTAGTGCTTGTAACGCACTGCATTTCGTCCCTCGCATTCCCATTGGTCGCCCTCGTCTGTCTGATGCAGCCTAACTTATCCATTTAGGCACTAGGGCCACGGCTAAAGACACTTCGATCGATCGAGTACTGACCTGCAAGACCATCTGGATGTGTGCTTTTATGTTGGCCGACTCCTTGGAAACCCGCTGCAGCTCGGCTTCAAGCAGTGCTTCCCTGCGGCCCACAAACCACAGCGTCTCTTCATGTGTCAGCTCCACAAAGAAGCCCATGCCGACTTGCACGAAGATTTTCGACACGTCTGGCCTGAAATGGGTTCACGTGACGCCCATCAGATTGCAAGTGGCAAATGTGGCTGTAAGGTATACGAAAACTGAGACAAGCACAGGTGCTGAACTACAACTAAATACTTATTGCTGGTTTGTTGGTTCGTCAATCGAATTTTACGCATCTGATTTTGATAACGATGACTTGATTCCATCTTTTTTTTGTTTCTTTGGGTGTCTGGTGATGTTGTGGCTGGATTCGTTGCCGTAATGTTTAAACACTTTGATGTGTCCCCTCACTGCTTTCCAGCCACTGCACATGCGCTTTAATCTAGCATATAAATAAGCGCCCGTCTCTAGAGGTGCGCTGCCTTTACAAATGGGCAGCGAACTAGTCCACCAACAGCTGCTCGTAACTACCTCGTATTGTTTGCACAGCAAGGATCACGTGTGACGTATCACATAAATTATATGCATCTACTTCGGAAGCATACAGGGTCTTGTTCCTTTACACTAACTTTACAAGAAGATTTCGAGCTCATCGCTGCATTATTTTTGCTCAAATGTCGCAAAGACATCGCTTTCTTTCTTTTTCTTTTCCGTATGGATCGTTAATCTGTTACACAAACGACTGGCTTACGTACACGACGGCTTGGACGTAGAAGTTGCAGCCCAGATCAACCTGCGTCCGAAAGGTCTCCTTGTTCGCTGCGACTTCCTGCGGAGGTGGGTACAATAAGTGAGAACTGCTACGTGAAACGCCAGCCCCGTACGCTTGCAAAAGCTTGCCTGAATTCTTTCGACGACAGTCCGTAGTTGGAGCAGCTCGGCTAGCTTCGCGCAGATGCGATCGCGCTCCTCGAGGCATTTCCTGGATTTTAAAACAAACACACATTGATACAACGACACGTAACACAGCTGTCAACAACGAACCTCAGGTCCTCCTTTAGCACGTCGTTCAGGAAGGTTTCGTACTGCAGAACCTTCGAGCGAATGTCCGCCATAGAGCACCGTGTTGTGAATGCACAAGAAATCACGCATCAGCGAACGCAAGCACATTCATTCCCGCGAGTCTTGAATATCGCCGAGCGATTCTCAAAGGCTCGGATATTCTATATCAATTCAATCACTCGGGCAACTTGAACAGCATCGAAAACGTGCGCACGAAAGCAAAACAGCATGTAAGTATAGAGGAATGATTGCGCTTTGCGTACGGAGAGGAATGATAATAATGCCTCGAGTCTTTTCGATGAAACGGGAGGTAGGACGTGCCACTGCACCAGAGCTTGCAATTCAAAATATAGTGCTACTTTAAGGTCATTCAGTGGCACAAATTTAACTGCTTATTGTATATATGCATACAAATTAGCTTCTAACTTTTGTGTGATCTTGCTCTATCTTTGTTGCATTACCATTTCGGTTTCGGTTTCGTCAGCAGCCCTCGCGTTTCGCGCACCATTTAACTGACTTTCTTGCGTATGGGCCATAGTTTTCCTTTTTTTTTTCTGTGGGGGAAGTTTTGATGCCACATAATATTGTCACATGGAATCCTCACACAAAGCACCACCCGACCGCCGTACGGCTCCATTCGCGGATTTCTTCTACTTGGCGATAACGGGTATAAGAACCCATTGTCAGCGTTGCTCTTGGGCCTTCATGACAGGCGGAGCTAGACCTGTAAGGAAGTAGTCGTTCAACTTCGACCTTCATTGTCTTTGCTTCTGAGACAATGTAGATCACGAAATTACCCTAGAAGCAAAGATGAAGAAGTACGACGCGATGGAACCATGGCGTCCACAAACGCAAGATGCTTTACGCTATTTAAGTACGTCTGTACCAATGTTAGGTTTGGCAATGCCCGTTCCGAGCGCAAGTAAAGGAACACTAAACAAAGTATTTAAGAAAGTGAAAAATGAAATGTTTACCATGTTGGAAATTTGAGATCCGCCGTTTAATTTGAACAACCAATAACTCGAAGTCATTCACCAAGTTTTGACAAGGTATAGTTACTGAAAGTATTTCCTCGTCCTAGCTGCCGCTACAACAAATCCTTCTTTTTAACAGCTCGGCTTCCCTTACCCGACCAACACCTTACTATATGTGTACTTGCCTTCTCTCACAATTTGGAGAGAGGGGAGGCGTTGAGGAGAGGTAGATCAAGGGTTGCCATAAGAGGGGGGGGGGGGGGGGGGGCTCTTCGAAACACGCAAAGAAAGAGAAGAGGAAGGGAGGAGGGTCCTCTCCACATCGACCAGTGGAGAAAGTCACACAAACGCTGCCTAGGAATGCATATGTGTTGCCCTGTCGAAGTCGATCTCCTTGTAGAAACGTTGGATCCGGGCTGCGGCTTTCCTTCTCCGGCTACTTTTGATAGTGTGAAGCCTCGAATGTTAATGAAGTTTTTATTCAACGAGGGTGGCACGTTGGCCTACTGAGGAATTGGGATTTGTGAGCCACTGAAGAAACCAGCTGCGACTTAATTCCCGAGTGATTCGTGAATTCATTCAAAGGAGACCGGATGATTGCGCACTAAAAATTGCTGTATTGGGCACTTATAGGAGGTACTATAGCTGTCATTTAAGGCCTATATAGGCACCAATTGCTGCCCTATAGGCATGTATAGGTTCCATTAATAAGAACTTTTTCTGTGCGTCTGAGGATAAATTATGAATTTCCAAGGAACACAGCCCACCAAACCCCTGTTTTGCAAAGTTCATTTTATTTTCTCTATAAAACGGGATGATGCAGGTTGCATAGGTTACAAGTTTTACTTGAAATCTAGTGTGACTAAACACCACATCAAAATTTGTGAAAGCGGAGACAAAGGAGCACCACTCCAAGGCTTTGAGGTTTCGATAGTGCCGTGTTTTTTTTTTCTGATGAGTATTATTTAGCGTGAAGAAAGGGAACGCTCAAAATCTACCGAAGTTGGTGGCAAATACTTGTACTTTAGAACGTTGGATGAACCAATGCCCTCTGTTATTGCACAATGTTCGCCGATCAGAACCCTTGACAGTTATTTTAGTCCAGAAAACACGGGATTTTTATCCGAGACAGGCTGAAGTTTAGAACTAACTCTGTCAGCAGCAGGTCCATTGGGGATGGTGGCGATCCCTTTTCCGAACCTTCCAGACCATAGTTGCGCTCGAGCATTTAAGTTTTTCGGTGATGTCTCTTAAAAAAAAACAAAAAAACAAGTGAGTCCGATCAGCTGTGAAGAACTGCCTTTACACCAGTAAAATGTTCGCGGTAATAATCGGCCGTCTTAAGCCAAATTACCCCAGCGTGTGTTAACAACATAAACAAAATAAGGCTAGGACGAATCACAGAAAAAGGCATTTTGAAGGCTGTGAAAATTCACTAAAGGCACAAACATCGAAATGAGGCATTTATAGGCGCAATAAAAGTACGGCTAAAAGTTTTCTAGACCCATAGTTCGTACTTATAATATGCTACAAAGGTACAATAGGAATGTAAAAAAAATAATGGGCATTTTTGTCTGAAGTTCCGGCCTCCTGTAGAGACGAGTAGTGGCAAGGCCTGCGCTTGAACTGCTTCCTTTCGTCGCGTACCTCGGTTATGCTAGAATTCTTATATATGCTACTTACGGGAGGCTCCCAAGGGGTACATATACAGTAAGTGTAACTTATGCCAGAGGGCCACACAGTACAGCATATCTGACCTTTCGAATTTCCCTCTGCTATCTATAAGCCGCGCTTGTAATCATAGCCAAGAGCCACATATTGGGTCGAGGCGAAAGCAGAAGGCATATTTGCGTTTGCAAAGCCAATATGTCTCCCGCTCTGTCGACAGGGGTCGGATTTCCTTTCGCACCGCCAGCATGCGTTTATTCGCTTTCAGTAATAGCGGCATGACAAAAGCCGGCCGATCCCATGCCCTGTGGGAATCGATGTTAAGCCAAGCAGTGTGCGGGGAGCCTGCCAAGTTAACGAAACGAACATGAGAGCGCCAAGACGTAGGCGGCTAGATAGATAATTCATCAAAACTTCTTTATGGGCGAGTTGGTGCATACTTGATTTGAAAATTGTTGCAGCGCTAACACATGCATCCACACAGCAACAAGGACGCAGGCGCCGGTGTCTCGTCCTTGTTACTGTGGGGATGCATGTGTTAGCGCTGTAACAATTTTCAAATCTAGATAGATACTGTCAAAGTGGCAAGTGTTCGCCAAGAAATGCCTCGCATTTATAATACGCTTGCCCTCTCTCCTGCTTGGAATGTTGATTTGTAATGTCACAGAACACGGAGCAGGCAGCGAAGAGGCAATAAATTATTCATAACATCATCCCCACGCCGCCTGGTGGAAGTTGTATATGAGCATTTACTACTGCTGTTAAAGAAACTCAAGGTTTCGTATTTAGAACCTACGTACGCCCACTTCTAGAATATATATGCGCGATATGAAACACTTGGCTTGGGAATCGCATAGATAAGTTGGAAATAGTAAGAAATTTGTGTCATTATTTTGGAATTTACACGCTGAATTTCAGCCTGTCTCTTGCTAAGCGCACTGTTGGCTGGGAGCTACTCGCTATAGGCTATAGGTGTACATTTAAAGATAGATATTTCTACACAATATATATTGCACTATAAAGCTGGCATAAACTGTGTGCCACTTATACTTGTTTCAACCAATTTACGCGTCTTTGCGCAGCTACCACATGTTGAAAAGTGACGAAATTATATTGGAGGACAGATTTGTTAAAGAGAGA
Organism: Dermacentor albipictus; assembly: GCF_038994185.2. NCBI lineage: Eukaryota > Metazoa > Arthropoda > Arachnida > Ixodida > Ixodidae > Dermacentor > Dermacentor albipictus. Next base: position 86,876,734 of record NC_091826.1, on the reverse strand, counting down.
GAGAGAATAAGCTTTTATTCTGAGCAAGTGCAGTGTGTGGTCTAGGTGGGCGGCCTCCTTATTCCAGGTAGCCGCGGACCATGGCCGTCTCCCGTGCCCATTCGATCAGGCTATTTTTTTTTTTAGATCTATAAAAGGTCGGAACCAACCGCCTAAGCAAGCCGAACGAGGTGTTTGCGTCATTCTATTGCGATGTTTTTCGCGACGATTTGCTGTTAGTCACAACTGTTACGATCGGTTTTGACCAGTTTGATAAATGATCGGAGAAGATAGGAGAAATTTAAATGTCGCGTCGCCATGGAATAGCGCAACGCTTACGTCACGAGCCTAAAACCCCTTAAATTTCGTAAACTACTGCCACGCTTTGAAGAATGCCTCTCCTCCTCGCGCACTCTGGCCTAGGCCGACGCCGCGTCGCTATTGGCCTAATAACATCACGTGGGCTCTCGCGCCGTGCACAAGCGCCATTTTTGCTCGAGAAGCGTCTACGGAGTGGCGAGGAGCGCATGTTGGCGCCGTTGCTACGCTCGAGCAGTGTAGGCGGCGCCATGGTCGAGGAGGGAGATTAAAAGAGGAGCAACGAGGAGGAGCGAAGGTGGAGGAGGAGAATGTCGCTAGTATAACTTTACGAAGTATAAACCCCATGCAAGCGATCTCGCGCGCGACAGCAACAAGCGACGCGATGGAGATGGCTGTCGCGTTCGCTCGTGGCGTACAAGTCGTACCCAATGCGAGCGAAGACTTCGAGCGAGGTCTTCCCAGTGTCGCCGATATGAGAGCAGAAATATAGGCGCCGAAACTAGCGTGACGCGTGCTTTATTAACTTAAGTTGATGTGTTTTACTGTAAAAAGCAGCATTAGATATTTCTGAAAGTCTTGCAGTAGGTTCTTATTCTTGAACGTATAAAAATTCAATCGTTTGCTCGTTCCGCGCTACAATCGGAAGTACTTGAGTTGTGTACATCCAGTTCCGGCTTCGCGCCATTGGCTAGTCGCTCATAGCACTTCCGGGCGACGAGCGACGAATTCTAGATTTGCAGAACCGAGCGATCGCGTGGCAAGACCAAGCGATCTGTTCACTCGACGGCCCTATCCGTCGCTCGCGCACAAAATCTCTCTCTCTCTCTCTCTCTCTCAGGCCGGCGCGTTTCCAGTAGTGGTTACAGCTTCGCATTGGATGATTTCCCTAAACCACGTGCCAATAACCGCTGACGTTGCGGGGACAGCGTCTTGCGTAGAGCCATCGAAGCGTGTGACTGATTTTCACGCAGGAAGCGAGGCTCTCTCGAAGGACTCGCAAGTCTCGCTTTGGTTTGAAATGTCAGCGGTTTTCGCGTCGTTCAGCCGTTCGGTACTTTGCAGAAGCGATCGTCGGCCCGGGATATCTACGCAACGCGCTTGTCATGCAATGCCCGAACCTGGTGAGGGGCCCCTTTAAGGGCTGCGTGGCGCACTGTACGTCGTAGTGCACTGTAAAATCATTTTCACCTTCAAAAGTTAAGGGTGCAAATCGTTGTATAACTCGCACCCTTACGTCCTTTTCACCCCTCCCCCCCCTTAAAGAAAAGTAGGTGTAAGGGTGTGAGTTATAGTCTAATATACACCATTATTCACTCTAAAGGTGTAAATTATTTTACAGTGTGGACAGCGCCTTTTTAGATGTCCCTCGCCATGACTGCTGTGATAGCGCTGGTGAGAACACGTGGACATGTGTGCAACCTTTGGGCTAGTCTGTAAACTTAGACCTGGTTTCCATGACGACAAGAAACCATTTTTTTTCTTCTCTTACTTGCAGTGATGTAACCTGTAGGGCACGAATCATGTCGCCATGTTCGAATCCAGGCCGCGGCACGAGAGCGACGACAGGGACAGAATAGGAGAAATCCCGTGCGCTGAGATCTTGGCGCGCGTTAAGTTGGAGTGCCGAGTTAAATTTTCGGAATACCAGAAGTGACATTCTTAGAGCGGAGTCGTATAGAGCCACAAGAAGACGCAAAAGCTATAGATGGGCTCGAAGTTCCCGCGCTCGTTGCACGTGACGTCATAAAATTGGGGCATCGTTTGCTCGGACTAAATTGCGCTCGAAAGGAACCAAGGGCACGTTCTAGTAAATTTGGTAACTTTTCTTTTTGTATGAACGAATAATTTTGGGGAAAAGGCCCGGATATCCAAATGATGGCAGATCGATCCCTGAAACAGCACTTCAACATGAATGTATAAACGTCGCTGCCCAATTAGTGTCATTTTAAGCGGTCGAGATTGATATGAAGTTGCTCAGTTGCAGCGTACGTTCCTCATCAAAGCCTAAAATTTTGTTCGTAAAAAAACATATATTAACTGCATAGTTCGACGTCACTCAATATGCTCAATTGAACTGCATAAATGCAAACGCGCAAAATATAAGCAAGTCACACACAAACTATGCTTTCAACCAGCACCACATTTATTTCACAAGTTGTACCTCGTTTAAGGCAATCATTCAAAGAAACATATACAAACTCTGTGAACGAAAATGTACGCGAGCTAGAAAAATACACGTCCGAAGAACACATCCGTGGTTTTCTTTTCGTTTTTTTTATGTTTTGCGAAAACGCCGACGTGGAGGCTGATCAGCGGTTCGACCAATTATAGTCGTTGACTGCGAAGGCAAATTGCAGTCACTATGCGAATAAGTGAAATCTTTAAGTGCCCCGGATCTCACCGTTTAGCCATGATATCGCTTCTTCGGAAGGAACAGCTCACACTATATATATCTAGCGGGAGTGCTTCAACAAAGAGAGCGTCCAAAATTCGTTCACAGTGATCATGCATGTCGCTGCCGCCATTTTGTCTTACGCCGGCAGATAACTGGGGCACGACCAACCGTTCACTCAAATAAATTACCCTCGTGTCATAATTACAGAAGCAACACAAGATGGCGCCACCTATTAGAATGCGCTCTAATGACGGTGTTCCTGGAAGCTTGTTCCGCTGGACAAGACCATGCGTTCAGCGAAGACCTTTGCTGTGACGATGCGGACAAGAACCGCAGGAACGTGCGTTAGAAGCCGGAGAAAAGTGCGCTAATCCACAATATGTGCAACAGTTTTACGCTTGACAATTAACGTGTACATACTTGTTCACTCCAATAACGTATACAACAATTGCGGTCAGAAGTGGTATGTCTATAGCACGTATCGCACACCCAACACGGACACCGAATGAGGCTCCGTAAGCAACAATTAAATAATCATAGATGGGCCTTGTTTCACGTCGTTCGATCCCTCATATATAGTCGTCAATTTCAGGCGAAATCGATCTGAAATGTAGTGCCTAGTTTTAAGGGCTTGCGAACGACGGCTTCTCTTTTCGGTCGCCTAATTGCTGGTGATTCGTAGAGCTATGCGTACAATGTACGTTTGGACGCTATACATTAAAGGCCATAGCTTGTTGTTTCAAGTAACAGTGATAAATAATTATAAAAATACAAAGGTTGTAAACAATCGGCAATGGCACATCACAGGCGTAACATTAAACCAGTTCTATACATCTATGAACACTCCATCAAAAGTTATATAGCAGACGACATACTTCTGGAGCGGGTTCCACCTCCTGCGCTTGCTGTTGGCTCTGTCAACAACAGTACTCGTCGCGGAGGGAAACGATTGTATGTGTGTTGTGCACGCGTGCTGCTTGGACAACTGCTGTCGACGCCGTGAAAGCCGACGGGCCCCCGCATTAAAATACAGGGTGTCTCAGCGAACACTTTCAAAAATTTTTAAATCTTGCCTGTGGCAGATGGCACAATTCTATAGTCTACAGTGTGGTCTACTCGAGGAGGACGCGGACATTTCTTGCACAACAAATTGAAATGCGCATTCGACTAATTAACCAACAATCACTAATCAAGTTTTTAACTGATTACCTTATGACACGTACTGCAATTTAGAAATTCCAGCGGGGGAAACTGCCGGGCTCTTCCACTTGAAAGGCATTGTGAGGATGACACCATTTACGAGATATGCGCCGTCAAACTCTCGGTAAAAAATTCACTGCCGTTCCACTTACTTTCTTAACAAAACGTTGTTTTATGAATTGAAGCACAAAACTAACCGGAAGGTGAATGCATTTCTCTGCAAAGTTCGCGAATAAATATTTCGAAACCTGGTGTCATCCTGAGAATTCGGTCCGAGTGGATCCGCCTCGAGAACTGCCCGGCTAGAATTCGTGAATTTCAATGAGTGCCGTAAGGTAATTGGTTAAAAACTTTATTTGTGAATAGCTGTTTGTTAATCGATTATGCATTTCAATTCTTTGTGCAAGTAATGTCCGCGGCCTCTTCGAGCAGACCACATCGTGGACTAGAATTGTGCCGTCTGCCACATGCAATTTGAACAGAACTGTGAAAGTTTTCGCTCAAACATCCGACGTACGAGCAGCACTGAGGGCCACTTAATGAGCTTCTCTGTGTGTGGTCTTTCTTTTGTCATTGTCTTTGTAGCCTTAATTCAGATGGCGCGCTTGTCATTTTTCATGTTGTTCACGAACATCCGTCGTCTTTGTTCTTTTTTTCCATCGAGTGTGGTGCTCAATCCTACAGCCGGTAGCGAGGCATGAGGCGAGCCCAATATAGCATATATCTGTACAGAAAAGTCAACGCATAAATTATCACAAACGTTTAATTGAAGTGTACCCTCTAGAAACAGCTATACGTACGTTATCTATTCTTTTTGCCAGAGCCCGCCAAATGATTGCTCAAACTATTTAAGAGGTCGCATCAGTAATAAATCTTGCGCACGTTTCGAAACGGCTCAGCACATACCTGTACACTGTGCAGTGTTTGCTTTAACCACGGTAACCTGTACGCCCATTCACCGCTCAAGTACGACATCCCATGGACTACATTTTGTTATGCGCGGTGGCACGAACATGGCTCTTGTCACGGTGCGTCTTATCTATTTTTTCTTCGATATGTAGCGCATATTGGCAGGGCCTGCAAACATGGCCGACGTGATGCGCGGTTAGACGTTAGTACAGTGCAGAGACATGTATACGAGAAAAACAGAAGAGTACATGCACACAGCGGTGTACATGCGTGGGCCCGCTCCTGTACGTTTCGTGTTGCTGCACTGTATTATGTACAAGTCTAATAACTCTGCATTCCCTAACAATGTGTGTCCCTAACAGACGTCAACTGTCCGGTGAGGCAGCTTTAGAGAATACAATTCGCTCCGCCCTGTTAGAAGAACACAAATCATGTAACCTCCGTATTCAATAATACCATATATTGCTCACGCGTGCGTTGAAGATTATTATTTATTATTATAATTTTTTGTGCGCCAGATCGCTCTTCCCAAATTATCGCTGTTCCTCACATTATCGCTCGTCCCGAGACGCGCGCTTTGTTTGTATTTTGGAAAATTTCGTTTGTAAAGACGTGCGGTCCAACGCCGCACGAGGAATCTGCGTACTTCTGACACTCTAGCAAACCGTATTCTCTCTCTGGAAATTGTCAAATTCCGCCGTATTGTCCATTCCGCCATCTGTCAGCTCTGATTGGCTCACGGGCTTGCTGGGGCCCCTCTGATTGGCCCAAAACGCCAACATGGCGGAATTCGACGATGTACAGAATAACATCTCGTGTTACCCTCTCTGTCTTTGGCCGTTCTACTTCTCTCTCTCTCTCTGACATCCTACGCGGTACGACACGCCATCCAAAAACACAGCAGCTATAGGATTCTATTATAACATGGGTTCGCCCATTCACCGCTATCGGAACGATGGATCTGCCAATAGCTGACGTCATGTGCAAGCTTGGAAGAACGCCACGCCACCTCAACGCGATCTTCGTCGGTAAGGTGCAACAGGCGTCGCCTATAGAGTGCGATTCCGCTATATATATTTACTGAAGGCAACCAGCGAGGGACAAACGGTCATTTCAAACACAGAATGTAGGGACCATCAAACGCGGTTACACGTACGCTGTTCGTTGCAGCGTGCGTAATTCAATTGGCCACCAAATAGTCCTCGATCGAAAAACAAACGCTTTACGCGCTCATTATGATCCATCGAAGGCTGCGTTGCGTTTTCCGGCCTGCGGCTGATGGCCTCGCATTTGCTACGGGTGCCTTTCCTCGCTAACTGTGCAGACAGTCACCGTTTACGGTCGTAAACACGTAGCACACTCCACGACGATTAGCACGACACTGACACACCTGCAGCCGAACGGTGCCAACAAGAATGGTCCGCGTACGTCCGCCTGCCACCACGGAGCAACACATAACCGAGCTTGCAAGCTTCACGCTTAACTCCTGCTTGCAAGCAGACCTTCCGCTATTTATCTTCTTTTTCTTGCTTCCTTGTCTCAGGTTTTCACGAATATCGGCCGTTTAACTTTTTTTTTGTCTGGGCATGGCGTTATAGTATTGTATAGGTACGTCTGGTGAACGCCCATAATTGACTCGCTATTTTACTTTCTTTTCTGTTGAAGGTTCATTGTCGCAGGCGTAAACTACATCGCGAACTGATTTTGACAGATAACTTTCGCTTGAAAGCGCATTCTCTGGTGTCCGTCTGTGATCACGATTCCGGCACACGTTCGCGAAACATCTGCGGGAAACACGGCTACTGTACCGGCGATGACCGCCAAGTTACGGCAGGGTTAACTACCAAGATTTTTCATTTAATTCCACCGAGAAACGCGCATGGTGGGCTCGGGTGCGCTACACGCTCTTATACGCCAGGTTTTCGACAACGTTCCCGATCTCCCGTTTCCGTCCACAGATCACAACGAGGTAAAGCACTGTGCCGCACACGCCTCCCGAATGTAGACCTCTCCTAATCCTCTGGGCTAGTACGCCCTCTTACAGGCACAATTCGTTTTCGATCCCTCTCGTTTGCGTAATTCAGAAGGAGCGAGCAAATGCCCGTAGGCGTGTCCTAAGCTCGAGGAACATGACTCTGCCAGAGACTTCCGCTTTCGGCCGCCAACTACAGTGGGACACTGGGTCACGCGTCAGGCTCGTGAGCGACATCGGTTACCCGTTCCCGCACACCGGACGACCGCAGCATCGCACGCCACAAGTGGCCGCGGTCTCAAACGAACGATCGAGTCCTAGCCTCGGGCGCATCACTCAGTCCCTGAGCGGTTGCACAGCGGTGATCTTCTCGGTGACGGGCACCCTGAGGTCGTCCTCCTCTTCCTCCGGCGCTCCCCTGGATTCGCCCACGACGGGGGCGTACGGCTCCTCGTCCTGCCAGCGCGGGCACAGCGCGGCCAGCATCAGCGCGGCGGCCAGGAGCGAGCCCCCGCTGCAGAACATGCAGAGGCCGGCCAGACGCCACGGGTGCGGCCTCCGCACCAGGCTCGGCGGGGCGGCGTAGCCCACGCCCAGCGCCGCGACGCCCAGCAGGAAGAGCAGCGCGCCCAGCCACACGGAGGCGCTCCAGGCGACGCGGGCGGACCGCCTCGCCGCGTGGCGGCGGGACGACGACGAGCCGCCGTGGCCGTGGCCGTAGCCGGAGCCGCAGCCGGAGCCGGAGCCCCCGTGCGAGCCCTCGGGGCAGTCGGCGTAGAAGCGGTGCAGGTGGCAGCGGACGCCGAACAGCCGCCGGCTGCTCGATTTTCGCCGTCCGGGCGGCCGCACGGGGCAGGGGACGCTCACCTGTCGGGAACGCGCCGCGGTGCGGAAGTTAGCTTTTATTTTTTTGTTATTTTATTACGTTCAGGATACGTTACACAGCTATTTCTATCCTAGAACAATAACGGAGTAGAACCGACTAACTGAAATGTACCAAATATTCACACTGTGTAACCCTTCTGAAGTATTATCTGTGTTCTGTCTTTTACCCTGCAATGTTTGTTCTCTCTCTCTCTCTCTCTCTTTCTTTTTGTTTTTGCCTACCCTGCTTGGGCCCGTATAGAACCTCCAGCGTGTAATAACTGAATAAATATACTGTGGTCTAAAAGACCGTGCAGGTGAGGTTACAGAGGCTCGGTTAACGTGTTATTGTTGTAAAATATTCCCGAAAACGCCGACGTTTCTTAAAGCTGGCTTCTCCTCAATAAGATTCACCGTGTGGAGAAGCTCGCTTTACTTATTCCGTTCATTTTAGGAGCGATAGGTGGCGCATTGAAAGTATCTATCTGGCGTGCGTGTATTGCAATTGAAAGCGTTTTGCAAGGCAACCGGGGAAGCGGTGCTGCAAAGCAATAGCAATTAGACAAATTCGCACCAGCCGGGTCCAATTTGCGCTTTTCTCGATTCCGAAACCAGCGCTGAAATACTGCAGCACGATGTACAACGAACACTCTTGTAGGCGACTTCATAACGCAGTCTCTCGTGACGCAGCATGCTATGAACGGTCCGCACTGATGACTCTGGATATCCCTGCGGCGTTTGGTGGTGGAATAGTGGTGCCACGATCGGGGGCGTACAACTTCCAGAAATGCGAGGCGCCATTTTGGACGAAGCGTGCAATAAGAACACTATAATCCGACGAGCGCCACAATGCGATGCGATGATGACGTGCAGTTTTGCTGTTCAGGCTTGCGTAAATTTGAGATAACCTGCTCCGGAAAAAGCCTACCTTTCAATTTTCCTTCAGGTGATTATAAAGAGAGAGTGAGAGAGAGCGAGACCTGCGGGTAAAGGAACTTCATGACGTCGCCGGCTATTCATGCCGACTCTACCGGGTTTATAAAAGGGACAACTAAAGAGGACCTTATCGTGTTCTTAAGTATCCTGAAAGGGGTATTCTGTACCTCAACAACTGCCGCCATTCTTCTTGCACAGCTCCTCGCCTCCTTTCAGTATGGCGTTCTATTCAAGTCGACCCTGTACACCGAAGGAAGTATGCGCGAAAGAATGGGAGCGCTTACTGTCGTAAACTAAACATTTATTCAGTGCATAAGGAAGCGGAGAAGGAAAAGGGCAACACACGTTGCAAGGCCCGCGAATTAAGACAGCAATGGCGAATCTTTGGAAAGGGGGCAAAGAAAAGATACGAAACGACAGAGAGTATTCTCGGGACAAAGTCTTTCCTGACACACAGCCTTTGGAAAAAGAAGAAAGAAAAGAAAGAAAAAGAAACGCATCTGCGTGCCAGCACAAAGGGCTTTTCAGATAATCCGAACACGACTTCGCACTGTTAGGTTTCGAAGGTCGATATCTCGGTCGTCAAGAGCTACCATTGGCTTTTTCTCCCTCGGATGTCTCCGAAAGCGCCGCATTCTGCTTGCTCGCACGAGAAGATATGTGCATCTTCGAGCGAACCCCCGTAAAATCGATATAGCTTCACGGATTTCTTGCGGATTTACTACAAAGCGTAATGATTATCCGCTGAACGTATGTCAGTGCAGCGGAAGAACACGTGCGTTAGGTGCGAGTTTGCCGCCTCAAAAGCACAGGCTCGATAAGACTGCATACATTCGTCACGTTGCCGATTGCAACGCATATCCTTCTGCACCGTAAACTAATTTACATCATTAAAGTACATAAGGGTGTAAATCGGTCCATAACCCACACCCGTACAGCCAAAAAGGGTGTAAGAGTGCGAATTATAGATCGATTCACATCCTTTCGCACACTTAGTAGTGCAAATTGGTTTACAGTGTATATGAAGACAACTACACTGCATATCCGGATGTAGTGAGGGATGTGACGGTTTATCAAGCCACAAAGTGTTAGACACTTTTTGTTCCACGGCTACTGGGAGCTACTGTTTTCATTTCGCGATTCTGTGCTCCGTGCCCGCAGAAAACGCTTCATTTACCATCGTGAGATTTTGTTCGGTTCGGCAATGCAGCACATATTGCTCAGTGCCAGGGATAAGCTTTCACTACTATCCCGTTGACGCGGCACGTCGCCGAGAATGGCTCGTCAGGCTTCGGCACGGCAAGGCGCCTTCCAAGTATGCGATGGTGTGCAGTAAGCACTTCGACGATGGTGCGTTCAAGCGTTCGCTGACGAAAAAGGATGGCGAGTAGTCCAATCTGATATCACGTTTGGGAATCCTAATCGGCAATCTGGACATTAATGTTTGCTGCATGCGTAATTGCTGTGTGGTTGCTGTGCGTGTGAAGATCGTTGCAGTCCGCGAAAGTTCGTGTCGGCGTGGCCTGGGATGCCAGTAATGAGTTGCCTGTGCTTTTATATACTTCCGCAAGTAAATTAACCGTGTGTCCACGCATGCAATTTATTTTATAAACTTCATGCGCCGCCTGCGCAGTGAATTCAAGGTTCGCGCTCAGCTGCGAGTCCGTTTAAACGACCGTCACCGAGCGTGACTAGTTGTCGCGTTTTTCGTTGTCTTTCCTCAGCCACGGGAACTGTTCTCTGTGTTCAGAAGTGTAAATACGAGCACCGAAACACGGCAAGTGTGTATGCATGATCTCGTACAGATTAAACAGTGTCGTTTCGCGAGCCAACAGCGGATGGTCCATTAAGCGATTTATTGCTACTGCTCATATTGATATATTTTTTTCTGTCTTCTATAGGGGGGCGGAAAAAATTGAAGCCCGATGCACTGCATTCAAGCACCACTGCAAATTCAAGTGCCTGCATGCGAAAGTAATTAAAGGGATCTAATTAAAGGGATCTAATTTATTGCTACTGCTCATATTGATATATTTTTTTCTGTCTTCTATAGGGGGGCGGAAAAAATTGAAGCCCGATGCACTGCATTCAAGCACCACTGCAAATTCAAGTGCCTGCATGCGAAAGTAATTAAAGGGATCTAATGATTATGATACAACATAAATTATACGTTGCATGCTTTATTTGAACTTCGTGTAACGGTTGCAACTGGTTATAAAGCGACTCGAAAACATTTTACAATGGTAGTAACACTCTGAAACTAACTCGCGATTTCGTAGGTCTGGCTGCAACTGGTTATAAAGCGACTCGAAAACATTTTACAATGGTAGTAACACTCTGAAACTAACTCGCGATTTCGTAGGTCTGGCTAAAAACAAAAATTGATAAAGCAACATAAGTTCTCTAAATTTATCGCATAACGTAAACACATCGCAAATCAGCGAGTCAGCTTAGTGTGATGTAATGTAAACAAATCGCGATACGCGCCGCGACCAACTACATCCAAACAACTTGAGGCAATACTTTACCCTGCAGGGCATGTGCAGTTCAATTCTGCTATTTTTGTCTCGTCGGTCAAATTCAGGTCGACTCGGTGTGGGTCTTTACTAAGCGCGGACGACTGCAGCACGAATGCGATAACGTGCACAGGACCGTCAGAGCAGCAGGCGGAAGCGACGGCACTACACTCAATGATGTGGCCCGCCGCAACGACTTGGTCGTCTTCGACGAGACACCTGACACCGTACCTAACATGCTTGAGAATTGTGCTTAGAGGCAAGGGTGCTGTAAAACGGAAAAAGAACGCATGTTAACCTCACAACACGTTGACAGGAGACGAGCGCACATGGTGTGGTCGCGTTAAGCAAATGCTTTTCGCATCAGTACACTAAAAACGTACAGCGATTTACTTTATTAATTTCCGTTACAAAGATGAAAGAATAACACGTTGAGAGGTTACTAACCATCGAACAAACTGTCCTCGTCAACATCCATCGTGATTTCGCGAACTACGGTCGCTGCGCGCACTGCGGCTGGAGCGGCGACGGGCCACCGGCATCCACACTTAGGAGCTTCGTCACCTCGCCGCTAGGAGCCGACTCTGTTCGATCTCGAGGCCAATAACTTGGATATAGCAATGTGTCCTTTCTGGTTCAACACTTCACTACCAGGTGGCGCTACCAACCCGGTTGCTCACGTTTGCGTCTCTAGTAACCCTGGCATTCCACAAAGGGCAATACATTTAAGGGCACGTCATAAGCTAAAGACGGCTAGGATGAACACCCCCTAAATGAAGCTGTCGGCTCAACATGTTTCGTAATTGCTATGGACGTATGGACGACGCTAAGGAGACTTGCATCATCCTCTCCGCTCCGCCACGCCCACTTCTCGCAGTAGCGTAAAGAACCAATTCCGCCCACTACTCACACACCTGTGCCAATAATGAAACGCCCACGTGAGTTTTTGTGAAGAAAGGAAAGAGAAGAAAGAAGCAGAATCCATTGAAAAATGTATTTCCCAACCTAAAAATTTAAGTCGTTTGCACTTGATTACTGCAATGCGGCCTTTGCCTTTAATCGTCATAGGGCACGTCTGCTCTCCCCCTCCTCCTTCTTCCCTCCCACCCACTGTGGCGGTGCCAAGACAATAATTAATCTATCTATCTATCTATCTATCTATCTATCTATCTATCTATCTATCTATCTATCTATCTATCTATCTATCTATCTATCTATCTATCTATCTATCTATCTATCGATCTATCTATCTATCTATCTATCTATCTATCTATCTATCTATCTATCTGTCTGTCTGTCTGTCTGTCTGTCTGTCTGTCTGTCTGTCTGTCTATCTATCTATCTATCTATCTATCTATCTATCTATCTATCTATCTATCTATCTATCTATCTATCTATCTATCTATCTATCTATCTATCTATCTATCTATCTATCTATATGAAGTTCTTTACTTCTAAAATTATTTCTCTGGACACTGTCCAAAATATATGGTTGCTGCACCGGTTTCAAGGTCATTCTGTTGCTAAATTCATGTGTTATTTTTCATTCCTTTTATTCTCCTTCGCAAAGTTCCGTTGTTTTAAAGTAGGATTCAAACGTCTTTCTTAATAGCATCCTACTGTTCCATCCCCCATAGTGGTACGCGCCATCAATATAATAACAAACTAAAGCAAACTCACTTTGGTAAGGACAGTGGTATTTAGGTTGTCCCACGTAACTCCAGCCAAACTTTAAGAATATGCGAATGCCACTTAGCTGGACAGAGCCAAGGTAATGTTGTTTGTCGTCGCTTGGAGATACTCATATTATTTATTGAATTGTGCCTAATTACACAATTCGCGTACATAAATTAACCAACTTCCCAAATATCACAATTAGATTAAAAGTGTCAATAAGAAAATTGCAGAGCAACATGAAAAACTCCCGATACAGCTTTCCGTTCCTCAGTATGCGCTACATAAAAGTGTTTTTCTAAGCACGAAAGAAGCCCGCGAATGCACAAAAAATTGCCGCAAATTTAATCGAAATATAATATTTGAGAAATCAATTGGTTAATTATGTAAGACCAATTATGTAACTAGGCGGAATGCAAAAAAAAATAATCTGCATATCTCCAAGCGACGGCAAACAACCTTATCTTAGCTCTGTCCTAGCTAGGTGCGTGGCATTTGCGTACTTTTGCTGTTTGGCTCAAGTTGCGTGGGTCACCCGGTATTCTTCCAGAATAAATGTCCGTGTGGTTTCGAAACACAAGAAGCACGTCCGTTGCGTGTCGCGACGGAGCATAAAATTATAGCTTTATTTCATGCATTGCGTTATTTTTATTAATGCTGCTGTTTGAATACCAACGTCTGGACAGCAAATCGATCAGCCCAGCGGTACAGCTGTCTTGGACGATGGACAGGCGCTCTTTGGTCTCAAGCGATTTGGCGGCGATCGATCCAGCGCTTATCGACTTGGGTACAGGTCGATATAGCGGGCCGTGCATGATGCATGCCGCACCGTGGCTTTCGCTGGTCGGACGGGAGACAGGGTCGCTCTTTCACTTCCGGTTTAGCCTACATCAAGCCACAGCCTCCTATATTTATGATCCAGCGAAGCGCGACCTTCGTGCCCGCGGTGTCGGTGATAGTTTCGTATGAAGTCGGCTTGCGGCATCTAAGTGGTTGGAAGCTCGTTATGAGAATGAGTACGGAAATGAGCCAGCAAAATGTCTACGTCGAACAGCCTGATGGCGTTCCAGCGGTCTTAATACAGGGTCAATTAACGGGCACGTTTGGCTCGTCGGGCAGGTGTGATCAGATACGTTCTGTTGATGGAAGCGCGCTTTAGTTTCGTTGTATGTTTATCATCATCATCATCATCATCATCATCATCATCATCATCATCATCATCATCATCATCATCACTATTATTATTATTATTATTATTATTATTATTATTATTATTATTATTATTATTATTATTATTATTATTATTATTATTATTATTATTATTACGTCATTTATTTTCTTAATGCCAGCACATCGTTTGACGGCGAAGGAACCTCGTAGAGTGCAACGGGTCGGCTCGCGATCGGTGGGTACGACCGCTGGTGATCGAGGAGAAGCTCGAGCTGACCTGTAATAATGACCGTTACTGAGGTTTAGCTTTCCTGATGCTGGGCACTCAGACTGTGAGTGGCGCCGTAGTGAAAGGCCCTGGATTAGTTTTGACCGTTTGGGGTTCCTTAGCGTGCAGCGGAAGGACGGTGGCATTTTCACACCCTCGAGCTCGTGCTCAGCTGTGTTTAACGGAAACATGCACTGTCCTCCCCCGCCCTGATTTTTCGACTCGAGCAGTTCTTCGATGCAAACAAAACTCGAGGGCTTGTCGGATTCACGGAGATTACTTAATTCTCACTCTTGGTTATCTAGATAGTATCGGTTCAACCCCGGATAGATGTTAAATTGTTCATTTATAATGCACTTTTAGCCTCACATGTAAATTATTGCCATCTTGTATGGGGCACGACATCAGCTTCCAATCACTCTAAAATACTATTGATTTAAAAAAAGATAATACGCGCTATTGCAAATGTGCCATACAACTCACACACTGAGAATCTTTTTACCAAGTACAACATAACAAAAAGTCATCATCTCTACAAACAAACCCTCCTACGCACCTATTACTTTGAGGTAAAAAATAGAAGCAACTTAATTACAAATATAGCAAACTTAAAAGAGAATACACCTACATATGAGACGCGCAGCCATGAAAAATGGCTCATACCCTTATCGAGGACAAATTACGGCCATCAAATGGTCGCAAATACCTTGCCACGGCTATTAAATTATTACCTAGAAGCCGGCATTGACATCCATGCCTTGACACCATCGGAGCTCATCTGTCTGGTGAAAACTACCATTTAAATCGCCATGATTCCGTAAAACCATATGCATTCAATGAAAGAAATGTTTTTATTTTGATGTAACCCACTGTTCTTTATTTTTTTCATTTCTGAAAGTGTTCTTTGCCACCGTTCCGCCAATATGTAAAGGGGGCCAGGGACCACTCAAGCTGCCAATAAGCAGCTTTTACCTTGGCCCCCTCCATTTGCTTGTAAATGGGCACAAATAAAATGAAATGAAATGAAATGAAATGTCTTAAAATTTGTGACTTGTGGTAGCATGTGCAACGTGCACCCCATGTACCACAAGGAAAGAAGACGAGCCCGAGTGGATGCCCTACGGCGAAGACACGGGCGAGATATCCGGACACTGGGTACACCGACGCAGCCAAATGCCCGCAAAGAAACTCCTGCGCCCTGAGCGTCGTAGATTCCCAGGGGCGAAGCGTCTGCCACAGTCCTCGCGCAGAACCCCGAGACTGCAGAAGAGGCGGCGATCACCCCAGCAACTACCGCGAGAATGGACGCAGCTGTCGTCTTTTTCCGATTCTGAAGCAGCTGTCAGGAACTACGCTAAGGGTCGCGTGTCGACGGAAGCCCTCAAGGTACTGAAGCACTGCAGCGTTCCGATCCCCTGTACACATGCGTGACGTGGGTTCCTGGGTTCCGGGGGAACGAAGCGGCACATGCTGCGGGCCAAGGTCACGCCTGCCGGGCCAACCCTTCGTATACTCTCCAGGCGCCGGGTCTGCGTCTGCGGGGACTGAGACCATGCCCATCACCTACTCAAGCGATCCTTCAACATCCTAGGCTGGAACGCATGGTGCACCCAGTAATTCACCAAAGCTCAACAAAGAATAAAGTACCATACTCAGAAGACCTTCAGAGTAACACTAACACCCACCGAATACTCATGCACAGACTCTACCCAAAGCTACAATTAAGGATACCACTGCCCTATGTGCGGCGTACCGCACACCCTGGCGCACCTGATCCTCGAGTGCCTATGGCATCTAGACACAGAAGCACCGCCTTCACCGAAAGACTGGAACGCCAGACAAGAAAGCGAAGACCTCGTCGAAACGTGGAAGGCCAAGCTCGTCTCCGAGGACCTGGAAAAATAACGACGCCTGGTCGTCACGGCCAAGGAGGCAGTGAAGGCCAGGAGATTCCTGGATCGATTGAGGAGACAATCTCACCTAGAGTAGAACCGGGGCTCACCCCGGTATACTGTTTCCAAAGTAAGCGCTTATTGTTCCTCCTCCTCGTGCCAAGAAAGAGCTGGTGTACAGAACATGCGCACCTTCCTCGTTGTAGGTTGCTTTGTGCTGCCTCACACAATTCTACAGCAGTCGTGGCCTCTACAGGAGATATCTACTAAGCGTATTAATGTTCTCATATACGCAAGAGATTTTCGATCGCTTCCGAATAACGTAAGATAATGACTTCTGTAGGTCTCGCCACGCGCAATCATACTCCATAGCTAACAAGGGCAATAACTTATTTCATATGTATACGTGTCAATTAAAAAAAAATTTACACCTACTACACACAGTACACGTTCTCAAGAAACATGCAGTTTCTTCCAGCACCTCAAACAATCGAAGTATTTGCAATTCACTCGCACACTCCCCTACTTATTAAACAAATCTTCAGTCTTGCATTGACCTTACTTGTCTGATACGGCATAAACGTTACAAAATATCTTTACCTCATTGACTCTCCGTAATTATGATTGTACGCTGAAGTGTTTTAGGCGCTCTCTTTCCTTATTCTGCTGCTGCAATATCCGATCGCGATAATAACTACTAGTAAAACAAATACGCTTTATTATACGGTTATTTTTTCTTCCAAACTTTAGCGACGGCACATTTATCATAATCATACAATAGTTTTCGCATGCGGTTCCGTAGTCTCATCACAAAATCACGCCGTTGGTTGATTCTGCTTGTATTCTGAGGTTTATGTTATACAAATGGAAGTTTAATTCAAGAATCATGCATTATATAGTTTAGCGCTTGTCAGTGTCGTTCCTCGTAAACGTGCGTATAGTCCGTGCTCATAACGACAGAAAGCTGAGCTAGTTGGTAAGGATTCATTATGCAAAATAGAAGTGAGGCGTGCAGACAGGACACAAGAGTAGAGAAGTGGACAACACGAACGCCGGCGTTCGTGTTGTCCGCTTCTCTACTCTTGTGTCCTGTCTGCACGCCTCACTTCTATCCGTGCGCATTACGCGCTGTTTCAACGCTAACAAATACGAAACGGCCCGAATTTCCGTTCTTCTGAACGAAATTGTACAGGCTCGAGGCAATCCCGCGGTAACAAATTCAATTATTGTACGAGCGTCCTCCACGTTTGTAAGCCATGCAGTTACCCTTTGGTACACGGTTAGTTAGGCGCCCCCGCCGCATGATTTAGTCATGTCGACTGCGTGTCCGTGCTCCTCGCGGCACGGAAAGAGGACTGTCGAAGGACACAGCGAGATCGATGTAAGCTGCAGCGCAAAGATGGCGCTCATATAAAATGGCTGCCCGGGAGTGTGGGGATTAGCCGAAGGATTAGCGAAAGCGCACGCTCCCGCTAATCCTCGCAGCGCGAAAAGAAATGGCCACGCGTGGCTTATGTTGCGGAGACGGCCATATATGTTCGGTGGACTGGTCTGTAGACCTCAGTAAATTAATAATAAAAAGAAAAGAACTCGTGCCCACTGTTGTCGTGCCGGTGCTGTCACGGTTACAATATGGCTCTGTTGGGAAGCACAAGTTTTACTTATAGTATAACAACCTAAACAAATAACACTGAATAAGTGTACACTGCTCGAGCTCTCTTTCAAAGCTACTTTTATTTATTTCGCAGGAAACGGTTGGCTACTATAGCGCAGAGAAACGAAATCCAAGGTGCCCTTTTTTTTATCATTTCGCGCCAAGAACTTCGTGCCGGTATGCCATAGTGACGTCATGGATTTTAAATTGCTTTCTAGTATTTGGGCCTTTTCCCAGTGGAGTTAAGCGGCAATTATAGCGTGTGTGTGGGTTGGGGGGGGGGGGGGGTGCGTCTGCTCAACCACACTCGTATATGCATAAACATATGGTAGAATCTTTTCATTCTCACCTCTGCATTTGTATTTAGAGGGGTGAGCGGGCTTTCCTCGGTAAAAACACCGCACGCTTCTCTCCGTAGTCGTCATTCTGCCCACTAAGAATTCATTATAGTATATACTACCGACATGCTTTGCGGCAGCTGTAGCGCGGTGCAACTCGTGAAATTAGTTCCCTACTAGCGCTTTCCATAATTGGCCGGCCGCCTTCGCTTAAAAATACGTCGTACATCCCGATTAGCCGGCATATGCTGTGACAATGAGTTTTCCAGCGTGATAACTTTATTTAGAACCGAATATAAGGGCCTCAGATTGTCGAACCCAGCAGGCGACGCTGCTAGCTGATCCGTAGCCGACGCACTCGACCGCTGTGTATTAGACAAGTGTGATACTCGACACGCTCGAAAACCCAGCGCGATCCCAGTACGACACCCTACCATGTACTTCAGCCAACATGGAGCTACATACATTTCCCCTTTCCCCGGTACAGGGTAGCCATCCGGAGATATCCTCTGGTTGCAACATCCCTGTCTTTCCTTTGCCTCTCTCTCTCTCTCTACGCATCATAGACACATGCTGTAGACGCGTACCGAACTGCTGGCGGAAGACGACGACGATGATGATAAAGTGGCATCGCACCAATTAAATTAGAGTTGCCGCGATAGTCGCCTAGCTCGTGTGAGCTACTTTGGTCGAGAAACGGCACCCTGCAGAAACAGCGCCATGGAGCCATCTATGTGGTGACCGGTGGTTATGTGGCGTGGAGCTGCGATCAACCACACCACACTGGAAGCGCTGTTACGCCACTCGTCTCTTCTAGCATTCGTAAAAGAAAGTGTACAGTAGCGCTACCATGGTCTCCGAACTTATCGCCTCGATTCCACAAAAACACTTCGCGATGAATACCTCGCTGTTGAACAGTTTACGCCAGAAGTACATTTCACGTTCGAGACACGGTCGGTCATCGCACTGAAAATTCTGCCCGCGCCGATGAGACACAGCGTCGCAAGATGTCGGCCACCGACACAGTTCCTCGCGTCTATAAGTTTACTCTTCCCCAAGAACGCGAAAACACGCATGTTACAGTTGGTATTTGTTTACTTGACAACCGTGTTGGATTAAAGTCACTGTACGTTAACGTATGTAGATCTGGGATACATATCAAGTCAGGAGAAAGTAAAAAAAAGAATAGAGCAATTCATCGCCAGCGCACCATTGCACGTACCGTGTGCCTCCATTAGGCGTCCCTATGGAATACTTCGCCTCTTCGTGGCAGGAACGGAAGGTGCGGTTCTTTGTGCACTTCTCGTATGCCGTCCGGCCCGCGTGGCCTCTCCGGTTCCTGCTCCCGCAGCTCCGTCGTGCAAGCGAGCGCCGTGCGTAGCACCGCCCACGCGATGTGTTGTGCATGTACAGTATGCATGCACGCACCGCAGGTGACCCAGTGCTATGCATCAAAAGGAATCGAGGGGGCCGCGGTCTGCCCCACCAGTCCTGTACATTATGTACACGATTTCCTTTCGCACGGAGGCGCCACACTTTCTGAATAGCGCGGGTATAACCGGCACTCTCACGTTTGAAATAATTATAACGTCCACGCACACTCGACGTTTCGGTTTTGGTTGGGTTGCATGCCCGCTGCCATTGATGATTGGAATGAAATCCCGGACAACGTCGTTAATGAGAGTGAGAGGGAAACCGAGCAATTCGAAGATATATAGTTATTACACATTAAAAGTGTTACTATGCTTTATTCTGTATTGTGCTGTACGTACGTATATTAATTGTTTTGTGTTTATTGTAACCTGTTGTTTTCTTCGTTCTGGTTTGTAACCTTTTTCTTTCTATAGCTTTGTGCCTGCGTCTTTCTTGCACTTCTCGTTTTACGACATTTCTTTTGCATTCTTCGTTTCGCCTAGCGGCTCCTCGTAAGCTAAAAGTCATCATCGGAGAAGTCCTCACTGCTGGGCGAGCAGACACTGGTATCGTCGCGGTCGCTGTCGCTCTGGAGGCCTGTTCGCTTCCTAAAAACTCAGCCACCACTGAAGTCCCCATCCCCAGCAGAGGCGCGGGGACGTCAAGTTGCATCCGTGCCACAGTCCATGCCGGCTGCCCCGTGATATACACAAAGGTCAGGCGAAAATAGCTGAGCTAGAAGAGCCTATACCTGCCTTCAAGCACGCCTACTATGGGACCAACTTCGAATACTCCAGCCAGTATGATTCTGTTTGCACCGGAAGTCGCTACCGACTCCTACCTGAGACGACTCAACAGACAGTCTGTCTCGGTGCTTGAAGCAGTGACGCCAAATAAAGTCGCGGACGTCAGAGTCAATACACGAAAAAATGTATTGGCTATTGACGTTGTACATGAGACTGCGCTGCGAACTTTGAGCGAACTTACGGAACTTGCCGGCATGAAGGTACGCTCGTGTATTCCTCTGGACAGTGACACCACTACTGGTGTCATCTAAGACGTGGCCGTCTCCATCTCCGGCGCTGACCTGCCTATGCTAGTGAAGCCATACCCGTTGATGGCTTCGCCATAACTCACGTGTCTCGACTCGGCGAATCCCGCTGTGTGAAGGTAAGTTTCAAGGGCGAATCTATTCCCTCATACGTCAAGGTGGGTCACTTTAGGCACCCCGTGCGACCATTCATCCGAAGGCCACTCCAATGCCACTCCCATGGCTGGGCCACGTGAGCGCTGTGTGCGAGAACACGAGAGTTTGCTCGCGCTGCGCAGAGCCCCACGCTGCAGACTCCTGTGTAGCCACGGTTCTCAAATGCCCCAATTGCATTGGGTCCCAGGATGCTACCTCAAAGGACTGTCCCAAAATGAAGAAAGAAAGAGAGGTCTTGACGCAGATGGCGAGTTGCGGCCCAGAAGCGACGCTCCCGACGCCGCCGGACTTCAAAAAACACATATGCCTCCGTGAAGAGCCCGCCACATCCGACAACTCCTCCTCCTCTGCACGCTAGGCCTGGCGGAGTCGAGTCCAAGGTCGTGCCGCACACCACCAATGCTAAAGCTTGGCCCGCGCTACCAAAGCGATAGCCCCCGCCAATGCTGAAGCCACAGCCAAAGAAAACACCGGAGCTACAGCCAATGGCACAATTGAAGCCACAGTTGAAGCCACAGCCGGAGCCGCAGCCGGAGTCCCAGCCGAAACCACAGCCGGAGCCACGACCGATGTCACAGCCGGAGCCACAGTCACATCAAAGGATACAGTGCACCGGGGCAGAGTCCACAATGCCGGCTCCTGATAAATTGTCCGAAGAAGACCAGCAAGGGGTTTTGATGCTTCGGTCCCTCATAAATACCCTTCGTGTACTTTTCAGCAAGTTGCATACTCCGTTAGCAGTGAAGTGCAGTGCAGTACTAGATGCTTTTAATCCAGTGATTGCAACTCTCGAGTAAGCCCCATAGCTTACCCGCCGCCTCCTATTTGTGCAAGGACCACTGGCCCTTTGGTCGTCCCAGATGTGATCAACGTAGATCACCAGCTATGGAACTCCACTTTGTTGTCACGGTGCTTCACTGCCCACATAGCCATCCACTTCCTTTCTCTTTTCTTCTTTCTATTCCCCCTTTCTCTCACCCCCAGTGTAGGGTAGCATACCGGACGCTCGTCTGGTTGGCCTCCCTGCCTTTCCTCTCTTTGATATCTCTCTCTCTTTTCTATTACTTGCTCCCTCCTTATGCGCGGATTCCTTTTAAGTTATAATAAATGTATGATGATGGTGACAATCTTAAGTTAAGCCTCCTTACATCAGCGGCTCCTATTTAAATACATGGTAACGGAAAATTCATTTTTTTTCGGTACCCACACCACCAAATTTGATGGACTTGTTGCATCATTAGGAGCAAATATTAAAACCTGCAGGCTGAGGCAATTGTATTTTTTTCTCAAGTTGGTCATCGATTTCGTCAGAAAAATTCTTGAACATTTCCAAATATTAGAAAACTGCAATATCAAGCTTACAGCTCCGTATCTCAACATGCAAAGACAATATCCTTATTCTTCCGTCATTAAGACATCTAAAGCGGCCAAATATGATCATTATACACAAGTCTGAAACGTACCACTAATTTGTCAGTGGGACTTTTGCAAAGCCTTCGTAAACGTTGCAGCAGTTTCGCGTAACCTGTGTACTCAAACGCCACATCTGTCCCCACTTCACAACCATCATAAGAAAGACTGCTTGTCGCATTAACGTCGCCAATCATCTTCAAAGAAAGAAAGCGCCGTCAACTTTTTTTTTCTTTTTTTAAATTTCGCGCCGGAACCCCAGAGCGGGTACGTCACTTGGTATGACGTCGCCGTGACTTCAACGCCCCTTCTCGCATTCGGGCCGTTGCGGCTGAGCAAAAGTTCTTGAAACTTGCCAAGTTCAGTCCTTAGCTAACACAGTGTATAGTCCATCTTTACCGATAAGGAGATAACTAGGCTTGAGCAGACGACGTCAAACTTTGTGCCGTCACGGTAAGCTGTATGGTTGGGGTTAACTTCAATTGGCCTCGCCTCCCGTCTTTCGTTTTCCCGCGGAAGCACTTGTTTTCTCGAAGTTTTGCGCAGACTTCAAGTTCACGGACGCTATACGTCATCGCCCGGCAAGGCTCGACACAGGACAGCTCGCATATGTAATACGAGGCGACCATCTCTACTAACATTGCATGCGTACCAATTACCCGCTCCGTTCCCGACGTAATCACGCAGCGACATAATAAACACACCTTAATCAGCGCACTGGCATGCAAATGCAGTCAAGATTATATCCTCACGTCTATAGGTCTTGTCCATAAGCACTCTTCTTTTGTGAATGAATTGAGCTGAGGCACGGCTGACGCCTGCCTTGTGTGATTTAACACTGTGGGCATCAGCGAGCTCGCGAGTGCGCTTATCGCTGTGTTTTGTTTAGTACAGTGTAGTAGCTATTGGCAAACTATTGGCTAAATTGGCTATGTCGAAAGGAGCCCTCGTGTGTTCGAAGGCACGGCGAAAATTGAGATTATACAGAGACACTATGCGAACGCGCTGCGGATGCTTATGTGTAGCTGTATATGTGCAAATCGCCTCAAATTGGAAAAAAAAAAAAATGCTCTGGGAGAATCAGTTGTCCGTGGGCTGCAAGTAGACCAAAGAGCTCTCTCCGTCGTAGTGAGAGTCTGCAACCCGCATGGGATAGGCAATCGCTCTTTGATCGACTGATTCACCACCCGTTTTCTTGAATTGGATCAACAATGGCGGTCTTATTTATAACCATCGCTGGCAGTTACGAAGGTGTTGCTTCAGCTACGGCTCCGAACGTTATCAACAAACGCGCGTATTCCCCCATTTATATCTAAACCTCTTAAATACAAAGAACTTAGTTTGAACTGCCTCTTTCGGTGCTATTTCAATTGATCCAGTCAATATAACTCGAAAGATTTCCGTGTTATCTCACAGATGCATCTGTACAAAGCGACGGTCAAGGCATTTCTGAAGCTTTCTTTTGCCTTTCGGCTGAAATACGAATGTATTTTACATACCACGTCCAGCCTCATCAACAACTGTGGAGCTATAGCAGCGAGTGATATATTGCAACGAAGTACGTGCAAGAAGAGCTAATCTCGCCGAAAACTGGCATCATCACCGACTCCCGCGCTGACCGTAGCAGACAGCAGAGCGGCGACGCTGAAGTTGTGCGTCGAGCATTATTGACTCTGCTAATAAAAGTACACCTCGTGGGCCATACGGGGTCGCCCCTGACAACCATGCAGTGGACACCTTCGCACGTATAGGGATCGCCGGAAAAAAAAAGAAGAATAAAATAGGTAGTCGGCTGGCTGCAATTTGTGTCCACAAGGAACTGCGAGTGCCCGGAAATTCTGCGTAGGCTCGACGACGCCCGTCTGTTGATTCGTCGCTGTACCACGTCACGCAGTACCCAGGCTACATATGCAGTGTGTTGCAGATGGAACGTTTCCGTCCCGCGTTCAGGGTCAAGGATTGCGTCCTGCATTCCTTGAGCAGCGTACGTCCGTACTGCGGGGGGGATGTGGTCTTAATTTGTCTGCGCCGCGCGGACCGCGACGGATGTGTGCACGGGTCCCAGTGGTTGTGCATCGCGACGCAATCGGGCCCCTCTTTAGTTTATTCCAAGAGATACTCAGTTAGCGTCCCGTTCGTAGCGCATGTTTGCTTGCTTATTTGTTTGTTTGTTTACGAGTGACGAGACTTGTGGACATTGTATCAGCTGTGTATGAACTTTATACAAATTAGTGCGACCTGCATTGTTGCGTTTCTGTTCCTACTGACACACTTCACTCATTGTCCTCGTCTTTCTTCAGTCCTCAAGAAATGGTATAACATTGCAGACATGAATATTATATGCAAAGCATGCAAAAAGGAGATATGCACGCTTGAACATCTGCTCTGGGAGTGTGGGTCGCTCGGCCCTGGCATTTCCCGGAATCGGTTTTTAGGAATGATCAGATCTCCTGATCATATCCCTCAAGTCCTGGCTGTCCAGTACGCCCGTGATAGGGCTAGAAGGCTTGACCTCCCGGTCCCAACATGGAACTAGCCAGGCAGGTGGCAACACCTTGTACAGGACCAAAATAAAGTTTTTCCTCCTCCTCCTCCTCCTCCTCCTCCTCCTCCTCCAGTCCTCGTGATCTGCACGTTATCTTCTTTTTTTGTTTGTTTGTTGTTTCTGATATTTACTTATTTTACTTCACAATACCTCTAAATGCTCTCGAAAGGGTATTGGATGGCGGGGCGGGGGGCATATACACAAAGAATAAGGCGAGCTTCACGGGGACCAAAATGTTACACAATAAAACAAAGCACAAACAAAGCAAAGTGACAGGCGAAGATAAGTCGTGGAAATAATTGCGCATAAACCACCCATAATGATTGACAATTTAATCCACTAGCCCAACTCTTTGGGGAGGCCGTTCACTTTATTAAAGAACCACTAACCGGCACATGTGTAGCGTTTCCAGCTCCAACTCCAGCAGTCGGCAGAGGGGGAGAGGGCGGCGGGAGAAGAGGATGCCTGTCCTTCTCGAGAGCTCCACCCCAAGGTTCTCGCGTGACAGCATATGTGCATTGCTTTACCCGCACGACTCGGTTATAACGCTTGACGCAAGACGTTACGAAGGCAGGTCTTCAAAGGAGCCGAGTTCGACCTTGGCACTGTCGGCCATTTGCCCATCTTACACAACCTACGCAACGGCCTCGGATGCGTAATGATTTTTTAAAAAGAAATCTCTCTTTCACCGTTGCAAGTGCTCTGCGATAGAATTCGTGAGTTTTGTGAGAACTAGGTTTGCATCGAAGACTCTTTTTTTAAAAAAATCTGATATATTCACTGTTGTTCTATCGTTGACTATCGCGCCCTTGGCATGAGCGGTGAAAGCCCGACCGCCGCCGATGATCAATCCACGAAGATGGGCGAAAGAACGAAAGGAAGGCATTCGCTTAGAAAAGGTTTTAAAAAAATGTGGCAAATAACATATATGGGCAAAGCTGCAATAACGTTTTAGAAAACAAATTAAATACAAAGTAGAGAACCATAGCAACAAAACATGGCAATAAGAAATGAGAGCAGTCACTAACAGATACATCTATATTTCCAAGTCACAAAACACACACACACACACACACACGCACACACACACACACACACACACACACACACACACACACACACAGCGACGAAAAATTTACAAAGAAGGACTTACATTGCGGAAGTGTTTCGACGAAGTTAGAAATTACTTTCCAGATTACTTTCCAGAATCTTTTCCCCTCAGTACTAACATTAAAAAGTAGCACACTACATTTTAGGCCATTATGGTTTTTAAGAATATGAAATACCAATGGGACACTAAAAATAAGTAATGAAAACAGTAAGCGGGGCCGCTCCATAGTGTTTACTATGCAGCTGTCATTACGCAATCGCTGATAGTCTAAGTGAACGGAAATAACGCGAAACGACCGCGCTTAGCGGCTGCAGCAGTTTTGCAATTTTTCATTTCCGCCACCCTGTACATGTTACACGTTATGAGGTGGTTTCCCGCACAAAAAAATAAAGTATAATAATAATAATAACAACAATAATAGTAATAATAATAATAACAATAATAATAATAAAGAAAGAAAAGCGCAACAGAAACTATTTTAACGCTGCAGACTGGCAACGAAATTGAGGCACTTACCTTGTGATTTGTTTTCAGCAGCAACCGCTCGCTCGGCGAGTCCATTCGGAACTGCAACGAGAAAAACAAAGCTAGAACTGCGAGTGATGTAATACGTCGTGTCGGGTCTAGAAATCACCAGCGCGCGTTATTTGCGGCAACCACTTGTCGAACGCGCACACACTTCTCTGCGCTGCAAAACTCATCGATCCCCGACGGAAGGCAAGCCCGCAGCCCCGGCCGATTAGGCGAATTACGAAGAGCCACAGTGCGTGCTAGTGGGAAGCCACGCACGCCAGCCTTATTGAGTAGCACTGCTTCTCCGCAACAGCTTGCCCGCATGCAGCGAAGTCAACCTTCAAATATTCAGGGGCACCTTTCTCCTTACCGCGCTGTGTTCGGCCTCGTCGACCATGAGAAAAAAACCCACACGATCTTGCATCGCGGACGCCTGCGGATTGGTATTGACATTCAGGCTATCCGCGAAAATATATGCCGCCTACGCAATATCAACAGGCGATCGAAACCTTTACGCCGCGTCTGACAAGCACGGACAGACACTCGAGAGAATGCTCGGTTTCCCCCGTACGGCTCACGTTGAAAGACAATCAGTCCGAAGACTTCGGATTGGGCTTCTCCCGCAAACATCTGTGCCATGCTGATGAGCCCTTCGTTCTTACCTTGGCGGTTGCCTAGGGCTTCCGCTCGCCCGGCAGCGATCCGAAGAGTTCGAGAGCAGTCATGTCGTGGCCGTGCGCCACTTCACTGAACGGCGCCCAGTGAGAGAGAGAGGAGAGAGAGATTAAAGAACTAAAGGGAAAAAACACGGACGTATTAAGCTTCTAGGGCGCTCGTAGCGGCGGCGAAGGGAGTATAACGCCGCTGCGCCTCGGGATGCGGTGTTGTAGCCTTTTGACATTTTGCGCCTCCGCGTCGACCTCAGCGCTCCCCTGAAAGCTAATTAGCCCGAGGCCATTAGCATATTGAAGCAAAAGACGCAGTCTTTCGCTCATCTTCATTTCTTTATTGCTCTTTGGCTAATGTTGCCAATGAACGCGCGCATGGTAACGACGAAAAACGACGCTCTTCCACGCTGTCGTCGCGCGAGGTTTTTTATTTTGGAAGCTGCCGCGCTAAGGACGTCTGATATATTTTAGCTGTTCAGTCATTTTAAACAAAAGCGCAGAGTAGTCTAGCAAAATGTTTCCGGTTTCGTTTTCGACATTTCTCATTAGCAGCGGCGGCCGCACGGCTCGTCGGGCAACGCTGAGCGAGCCGCATCTCACCGACGCTCCGGATAATCGTCCGCTTTCTTGTTTGAGTGAGCTACAAATACTTAAATAAAGAACTTGAGTGCTTAACGTTTTGCAAGCAAATATTGCGGCTTAGTTTGCAAACGTTTAGTTATTCAGCTCTTGAGCGCTCAGATGAGAATTAGGCACTCTTACAGAACGAACTACTTCACTACGCCATCTTGTTGCGGAGGGATACCCTCATCTGCCTCCGGCCTCAGCGACCAACCAGCGCCTCGCTAGCCTCGCCTAGCCGGACGGCGCTCTGTGTTTCCGTGCGGGCCGCAGCTCGGAGCTGCTAGCTTGGTGGTCTGTGTTGTAGTTGGGTGTAGTTTTGCCCGTGGCTGGCGCTTGTGCGTGTGTGTGTTGATGCTTGCCGTGTTTCATGTGTTCGTGCGTGCTGTATGTGCTGCGCTCCGTGAGCTGCCGTGCCAGGCCTATCTAGCCATGGACGACGGTGTTGGCCCGTCGATGATGAACGCGGCGGGCACCGCGCCGTCGCGCTGACCGAGCGCGAGAGAAGCGGTCGGCTCCTGCACCTCTTCGTCGCCGTAATCGTCTGCTAGGGGAAACCGGGAGGGGACGCCATCATGGGAAGCTGCTTCAGCCGATCGGCGGGCTCCAAGTCGACGTCGAAGAAGGAGTCGGTGCAGGCACCCGTCGACCGGGGCGACGTCGCCTCGATCAATATCGGCCCGGTGACCACCCACGAACCCGTGTCGGGCCGACCCGTGCACCATATCGAGCTCGCGGGCGGCGGCGGAGGCGGCGGCATCGGTCGCAATGGTCCCACGGTGCCGATCGCGGTGCAGCCCGACGTCGAGACGTCGGCGGGGCCCGTCTCGGGTGCCAAGATATTCGTCGCGCTCTACGACTACGACGCGCGCACGGACGAGGACCTGAGCTTCAAGAAGGGCGAGCACCTCGAGATCCTCAACGACACCCAGGGTGACTGGTGGTTCGCCCGCTCCAAGTCGACCAAGCAGGAAGGCTACATTCCGTCCAACTATGTGGCCAAGCTCAAGTCCATCGAAGCCGAACCGTGAGTCGATCTTGTTTGCCTCCCGCTCGGGGTTTAGTTTGGTTGTTTGTTTATTGTTTTTCGCCTTATTCATGGTAGTCGTTTCCGTTCCGGGGGTTGCCCTGCAATTCGCGGAGAACTCTTGTCTTCCCCCCTCCCCTGTCTACAGAGAAAGAAAAAAGTCACCGCACCCCCCCCCCCCCCCATTCTCTTTGTCTTTTCGGTTTTGTTTTGCGTCACTCGCTGTCGCTCCCCAATCGTCGTCGACTTCCGATATATATATAAATATATAGATATGTCTGTGTGTCTGTGTGCCTGTTTTCGGTGCTCGGTCGAGAGGCAAATCGAGCAATCGCGTTGGTTGCGGCCTGCGTTGGTGCCCGAGTTTGCCCGTTTCTGTCGCTGGCTGCCTGCTTTCGTTTCGAGGTCGTGTGCGACCGGGTTTGTGCATTGCCGTCTGCCTCCTCCGCCACCTACTTTTCTTTTTCTTGTCTTCTCGCGAGTCAACCGGGTTCATTGCTTGTCTCCTTCTTCGAAATTCTTTTCTTGCCTCGCTTCGCTCTTAGTGCTTCGAGGGTTACCGCCGTGAGAGAAAGTTCTCCGTAAAGTAAGCACACTTGACTACGTTAACAGCGGTACTTACACGCGCCTAAGCAGCCCTTCGTCGATTCCTTCGGGGACGCCGGTCACGGCCTGTCAAATTTGGGATCCGCAGCCCCCCCCCCCCCTTTTTTTTTTCTTTTCCAGCACCTCCCACCCCACTTCCATTTTTCTAGTCGGCGGGTTTCCTTCGACTGTGGGATTACGCCACTGCCGCTGTGACGACCGCGGTCCCCCCCCCCCCTCCCCCTTTTTTTTCTTAAAGATTTGTTTGTCTGTCTGTCGGGGTGTTGCGCGGATTGCGTGAGGGGTCCCCGATGCCAAATATTGCGGGCTTTGACCCACAACCGAGTCTTCGTGTTTCCTCGCTTGCGGATACGTAAGCCGTTATCCCGTTGCTTTCTTTATAGACCGCTTTTTTAAATTCATTTTTTTTTTGCTTACGGTATGGGATTACAGTTGCCTTTGGCCACTTTATTTTCTCATCGGAAATTGGCGACGCTTTTGGGCATCAGACACACGTACTGAAATATATATATATATATATATATATATATATATATATATATATATATATATATATATATATATATATATATAATGGCTCAATAAACTGGCGTTTGCTTTTACTGTTTTTTTCTTAGAATAGAAACACACGTTAGACATTATATATGGCAGATAGCGCAATTCCTTCCCATCAGCCGGATTACTTAAAAGGGCGAACGTTAACTGCGCAGCAATTCGAGGTGTTTCGTTGCCTAATTTAGTATCTCACAAACTAACTTACTAATTGTTCACTTTAGTGGGCACGCATGGATTGTGGAATTGAAGCCGTGAAATAATGAAGTCCCGTTTATGAGAAATTATCTAATTGCAGCTCGAATTCGTAGAAATACGTCCGACAAGATCTGTCCCGAAGTGCCTTGATGTTCCAGGTAACGCTCATCAGAACTGTATAAACATGTATGTCTTATCTGCTTTGTAATGGGTAACTCGAATTGTTAAAAACATTCGCAGCATATATATATCAAATTCAGAACACACTTGGAAGAGAGAAAAAAGTTATAGAGATCCAACGCATCTCTTGGACTCTATGCGACGCGAAGCATTCGTGAAACGGCTAATCAAATGCCATAAGGTTGACCATTTCGTTCCTGCGTCTTTGGCGTAAAATAGAAACTGCCGTGAACCGACTGTATTTTCGCAGTCACATTTCATTCAGACGATCTCGCAATTGAAAGACTTGTATGATCAGAGAGACTTCCAACCGGGGCTGGTGCCCATTGTTGACGAAGTGTATCGTCTTTTCGCCTCCATTCTGAAAACTGTTTATACTTCGATAATTGTACTGTCAAGTGTTTGTTTTTCGTGCTAGTAGACGCGGCTATGGCTGTTTCGCCTGCCGTGTACATAACTTGTGCACGTATGTTTTTATCCCAGCAAGCTGGGCAGGGTTGGTGACTGAACATGTTCCTAGGAGTGGGCAGTGGAACCCGGACGAATGACAAAGGAAGTAGACGATACAAGCGCTTTTTGTATGTCTTATACACGTAATAAACACCGCGAAAGAAAAAGAAAACGCGATTGTGGCCTAATGGGTAGAACATGGGGCTTGCGGAGCAAAGGAACCAATGTTTGATCCCACCATCGGACACGCAATTAATGTTTTTCTCTTTTTTCTTTCTTTTTTTGGGGGGGGTGAGGAGCTATTCGCAGAGACAGCAGCACTAAGCAGCCGACGGGTTGTGGGGTTGAGGGAGGGGGCGGAGATCAGATATGTCTGGTCAGAAAGCTTCCCCTTAGCACCACCCGCCGTGGTTGCTCAGTGGCTATGGTGTTAGGCTGCTGAGCACGAGGTCGCGGGATCGAATCCCGGCCACGGCGGCCGCATTTCGATGGGGGCGAAATGCGAAAACACCCGTGTACTTAGATTTAGGTGCACGTTAAAGAACCCCAGGTGGTCTAAATTTCCGGAGTCCTCCACTACGGCGTGCCTCATAATCGGAAAGGGGTTTTGGCACGTAAAACCCCATATATTATTATTATTCCCCTTAGCACCACTCTGTTATTTTGCGGCCTGTACTCTCGTTTGTGCGGCGTTAGCGCGAAAATTTTAGACGGCGTTTTTATCTTGGGTGTAGCGGCGAAATTCCTGCTTTCGGCGAGTGTCGCGTCTATAACCTTCAGCGCCCGACATCTTGTTTTTCTTTTTTTCTTTTTGCTACACCGATAAGGCGCTTCGGAAAGCGAAGTTATCGCAAGCTGCAGCGTGAGCTATCGATTTGCCGCCTCGCGCAAACCCAAACAGCGGCGTGAATAGCATATTTATCAGCGAGACCGGCCATACCGAGCGCTATGGTCTCCCGTATATATATATATATATATATATATATATATATATATATATATATATATATATATATATATATATATATATATATATATATATATATATATATATCCTAATATTCAATTCTTTCAAGCAGTATGTGTGTAATGTATCCGCTCCCGATAACTAGAACCTCTTGGTATATAGAACCATGCGTGGACGTGATCTTGTGGCACGAAATCACTCCGACAGAAATGTCTCGTTCGAGTGAAGAGAAATGGACGCGTAGCTTTTAGGCATGCATCGCCAGTTGTCTTGATGTGGAATGCTTCTCTTATCAGTCGAGCGCGCTGCGCTCATCATGGCAGTTTGACAAAATGGTGCGATCTTTGATTGTCGCGAGACTTTTCCAACAGCAAACAAGAGTGAGGCAAAGTCAAAAACGGCCGAAACAACGACTTTCCCGACTTGCGTCGTGGAGGAACGCGATGGTAGATCCCAGTGCGTATGTCCAGTGGAAAGTTGTTTAGGTCGTGTCTCAGAAAAAAAAAAAAGAACAGTTGAAAGATGAAAATGAAGAAAAGAAACTCACTAGCACTTTCCCAGGAACTCCAAGCGCGTCCAAAAGCAACAAAGAAGTCTCGAAAATTCTGTGTAAGGAGGGCACTGAAGGGAAACGCCAAATGAATTTGTACTAAGTAGTCATCAAAAACTCTCGCGTTCTCATTTCTTCGGCTCAAAAAATATTGGGCACTGGCGGAGAAAGTTGAAACGAAATGGGCGCTAAAAAAGCAGCCGCATAAGTCAGTTTCGAATCGCGAAATATTCGGCGAAGCTTCCCTTCTTGGCGGGATTTTGCCAGTAAATTTTGCATCGGTAAAAGAAAAAAAAAATGAAAGAAGAACCGACTCGTCACGTTCGCTAATCGAGAGGAGCCCGCGTGGTTTTCTTCCGTGCCATTTAAAGGCCTCTAATAAGCTGGAAACTAGACAACTACCAGTCCTGCAGCTTTGTCGAGGTTGCTTCAATGACTTTCACTCCATAGCTTCACCGCTGCTCTTTCATAACAGACGTGAAATATCGTTGCATTTTTGGTTCGTAGAAAGTAGTGGAACCATACATGATACGCAAAACCTGCAAGCGCGCTTCTCCGCTCACTTAGCTTGGTGTAACCAAAATGGCGGACATCAGGCTGGAATCGTGATTAGGAGTTACCGACGTGCGGGCTGGCGACGTCGCCCCTGCCGCCCTCTGTTCCGCGCACCGTCCGAGGTTTCGAAACGCATGTCTGATGTAAGCTTTAAGTCATCCCTGACTGCGTCGAAGACCTTTTAAGGGGAAAGAGTGTGCGCAAACACCGTGTATAGCGAATACTACGACCATCATTCTTGGCGAAAATCTTAGCTCCGCGTGCTCCGCAGGGAAGCCACAAGTATACCCGCCGCGTTAGCTCGGTGGCTGTGGCGCGGCGCTCTCGAGCTGGAAGTCGCGGGATCGATCCAGGTGTCGGCCGCCGCATTCCGATGGGGGCGAATGGCAAAAAAAAAAAAAAAACTCGTGTACCGTGTGTTGGGTTGCACGTTGACAAACCCCAGGAGATCAAAATTAATGCTACAAATCACACAACACGCGCGCGCAAACACACACACACACACGCACACACACACACACACACACACACACACACACACACACACACACACACACACACACACACACACACACACACACACACACACACACACGCACGTGCTCCTCTCCGGGCTTTCGCGGCCCCTTCGTCAGTCGTGACGTCAGCAGAGTCCAGCGCGTGACCTCACCAACGTCAAAAACTATAGATTGGTCAGGTGACGAGACACGATAGCGCCGTCGTGACAAGGGCCGTGTCCCGAGAAGGGGAGGGGGGTTTATGTCATTGCGCTCTGCCGATTCCTTCGCGGAGCTTCCCTTCAGTCGGCGTTGAGCCGAGGGGGTGATTAAGGGCGGACAAAAATTAACCCCGAGTCACCCACTGCGGTGATAATCGCGGCGTGGTGGCCTTGGCACCCGAAACCCCAGAATTCCTTGCCTCCCGATCGAGCGAACGTAATGCGTGTCGACTACATTCACTTGCGGAGAGATAACGCGCGAGTAATTTGCGCGTAGAGAAATGTCGGCGTATCGATTCCACTCGAAGGTCGCACTCTCGCAGGAGCGACCCCAGGAAGTGACCGGCGGAAGCGTGCTGGGCGTCAGCCCGTCACCTCACGCGACAGCTTGCTGGCCGAGGGGGGCGTTCCACCCCCGATATCGCCCGTCGCCGCGCATTCCCGTCAGCTGCGGGTTGCCACCCGTGGATGAGCGTTCGCTTCGCGCTTTCATTACGCTGGGCGTCGGTTTTTTTTTTTTAATATATGGGGTTTTACGTGCCAAAACCACTTTCTGACTATGAGGCACGCCGTAGTGGGGGACTCCGGAAATTTCGACCACCTGGGGTTCTTTAACGTGCACCTAAATCTAAGTACACGGGTGTTTTCGCATTTCGCCCCCATCGATATGCGGCCGCCGTGGCCGGGATTCGATCCCGCGACCTCGTGCTCAGCAGCCCAACACCATAGCCACTGAGCAACCACGGCGGGTGGGCGTCGGTTGTACAGGGAAGAGTACGCACGGTTAAGAGAGAGAGAGAAAGAATAATGCAGAGAAAGACAGGGAGGTTAACCAGAGGTAGTTCCGGTTGGCTACCCTGCGCAGGGGGAAGGGTTAAGGGGGATAAAAAGAGAAACAGAGTGGAATGGGGAGACAGAAAGAAAGGAAGACGAGCACGAACAAAGCGAGTACACAGCGGTAGGGGGCGGCATTCTTAGAGTCTGTCGTGAGGCACCGTTAATGCCTTCTTCTGCACATACCAGCACCAACCTGTGGGGCTGAGACTCGCCGCATGCGGAAGAAGCTTGCGAAAGAGCTAAGCGGTACCACGCAACGAGCGATCGAACCAGAAATGATGGAACGAAGGGAAAAAAATAAAGGGAACCGCTAAGGGGAAGGACGACAGGAGGGGTTGGACTGGAAATCCGAACGTCGGTGGGGGACGGTCTATAGCTGCAGGTGAAAAGGAAATGGAGTCGGAGTGGTCGCTTAATGCGTGGATTTTGAGAGCGCGCAGACGGACACAGACGTTTGCATGATTTCTCTGTTGTGCGAGTGCATGTTTCTGCGCCGTCAGCGTCTTCGCAAAATCAGCACGAACTAACAAGACCGATGTATTGCTTTTTCTGACAGTAATACGTAGACCAGATAGTCGGGGATCTGCGAGTAGAGCAAATAAACGGGCGAAGGGAAGGAAAACGCAGCATACAGGACGGAATGAGAGATAATGGATAAGTGCGACGAGATGGGAAAAATTCGCACGCATTGAATGCAGTTTGGCGCGGGACAGGGGTAACCGAAAATTGCCAGGAGAGGCGTTCGTCCCGCAGCGGGAGATAAAAGAGGCTGGTGGTGACGATCGCTGCGTTATACCGGTAGCCAGTGTATCTAAAAACTTCGAGGCCAACAATGGATCCACAAAAGAAGCCGGAAAGCACCCACCGCGGCCGATTACAGCGTTCTGGGGTCTCAGATTATTCGGTTTTACGTGCCATAACCAGGCTCTGGTTTACCAGGCACGCCGAAGTATACACGCCTCCGGATTAATTTTTCACCGCCTGGGGTTCTTTCACGTGCACCAAATGCATGACGCAAGGGCGTTTTCTTTTTTGCATATCGCCACCATCGAAAGGCGGCCGGGATTTGATCCCGCGACCTCGTACTTAGCAGCGCAACACCACAGCGACTAAGCGGCCACGGCGAGTACTTACTTTTTCGCGAAATAGGTCAAAACGCATCAGCGCGTGCTACTTACTTGTGAACTGACTCGTGTTGTGTGCGGATGTCACAGATTTTGTGTAGCAGATATACAAAAAGCAGGCAGATAGTCCGATAGCGGCGCGAAAGTTCCTTCGAGATAGTGGGCAGTAAAACTGGTTCGGAGCAGAGGAGGCGGAGGAGATTACACGTAACTGTAAACATCGCTGGAAACTTTCAAATGATTTGGCCTAGCTTGACAAAGCTCGAGCGACGTTGAAGGCAGCTGCAAGGAATTGGGGGCATTCAAAAAGACTTGCACCACAAAGTATGTTTCTTTCTCTTTCTTTTTCTTTTGGGGGGATGGGTGGAGAAGGATGGGGGGGGGCAGCGTTATTTCTATCTATTGCCACACTACGTCGGTTCAAGGACAAAAGGAACTGGTGCTGTTGTGGCCTCAAGGTACGTATCATACGTACGTGGGGTATTAATAATTGGCCTATGTTTGTATTATTATTATTATTATTATTATTATTATTATTATTATTATTATTATTATTATTATTATTATTATTAACTATGTAAACGCATCACATCACTCGCGGAGTACGTGTACATTGCAGACGAGAGCCTAGTCCCGGTGGAGATGAGAACTACATACTCGAGGTAATAAAACAAGCGAGCAATTTGAATGAACTCATTAGGTGTCGCACTCCCAGTAGAAGTTCGCTTGACACACTGCAGAATGACATTGCACCACTGTCGTCGACGCCAGCAGCGCACTCTGTCGGAAGCATTAATTAACCTCAATGAGGACCGGCTGACACCCATCTGATATATACATCGAAATACAGTATGTATGAGGTCGATCTAGATAAACGGAGGTGACTTTTATATCATGGGAGTCTTGGTCGGTTTTTAGTCGTTTAGGTCGCGCCATGAAATCCCTTGCCGCGGCGGCCGCAATCAGATGGTGGCAAAATGCAAAAGCGCCCGCGTGCTGAGATTTAGATGCACGCTAAGGAACCCCACGTGGTCAAAATTGATCTGGAACCCCCTGCTACGACGTGCCCCATGATCAGATCGTGGTTTTTGTCCACGTAGAACCCAACAATTTGTTTTTATTTGTAATTTTCTGCTTTCAACGCGAACGCGCCGCGCGAAGGGAAACGTAGAGTTATCGATTCTCGATATGACGAAAATACGATGTAGGTATGAAAATTTTGAAGAAAGAAGGAGAGAAATAAAATAAACGGCGATGCTAAAAGCTATGACGCGCAGTCAAAGTACCACAATGCCATATTAACAATTATATTACGATAACAGTTCAGTGAATTGATTTAGACTTATATGACACGAGCGGGAGTCACCTTTACAAAACAAAATGTTGTCGATGTCTTACAAGTCGGTACTCGCGTCTCGGACTTAAATCTGATTTTTTTCTTTTTTTCCGGTCAGCGCGCTGCAAATGAGGTCTTGCACGCGATAATCTGATAAGATTTGTAAAAACTTTTATCCGCCGAGTTCAAGCGCCGACGTTGAAGATGTGTCGGCATTGCGATCTCGGGCGCGGTCACACTTCGTGCTATCCTTGGTGTCGAGCAGGAAAACTTGGGACTGATCGGGAAAGGGCGCTGATCGAGTCCGGTGATTTCCTTTTTTTTTTCCTATTTTGCAAACCCAACGGCGTTTGCGTCCTTTGCCATAGCTATTTTGTATCGGCGTACACACCGCCTAAGCACGTGACCTCAAAGGCTAGCGTTCCCGTGTATACAAGGTCTTAGCTGGCTGACCTTTGGCTTCAGAATATACCGGGTGTAATTTTTGTTTTAACAGCGTTCCTGAAAGTCGCCGTAATTAAGAGAGTTTCGCCAAGTTCTTAACTTACGGCCGTTAGCCCGAAATTAGGGCACATATAACAGTTTAATAATTGTTACCGGTGAAATTGCAAGGCATATTCACTCGGAACCAATTCTGAGAATGTCACCGGTTTCGAACGTATGCTGTGGTTCTGCTTACAAACAAACGAAGCGCCGTTTTACGGATTGAAGCCCAGGAATAGCTGGAACGCCGATGTATATTGTAGTACACTTCCAGAATTAACTTTTCGAAATTGGTGTCTTCCGCAGAATTGGCGGCGAGTGGATACGTCTTGCGAACTCGCCGACTGCAATTCGCAAGTTTCGCAATACGTGCAAGTTACTAGTTAAATAGTCCATTAAGGAATGTTTATTTTTTTTTTATTCTGGGGATTACGTCTTATGATTTCCCGTGAAAGTAATATCAGCCTCTTTGAGTAATGCATCTCAAGTACTAGAATCCTGCTGTTGTCCACGTGGCTCAAGCTATATTTAAAGATCTGTGTACTGTAAAAAAGAAAGAAAAATCTTGACGCTCAGTATAGATGTTGAAATCGTAAGCACCTCTCTCTGGTTTAGGCCCTAATATAGATCAGCTATTGAGTCTTGGCCGTTGCCTATTCCGTTGGCACGGTACGATAGAGGTGCGGACGACGTTGGGCCTAAGTAAAACGCGAAATCGCTGGCGACGCAAGTGGGAAAAGAGGAGAGCATGGCGGCCGTTCCTTCTGGGACTATCCTAGGACCTATCCGTCGTCGTCGCCATGTCCTTCTGCGAACTTTCTGTTTACTGAACAAGACAGATCAGTTCTGCAGAATACCGCAAGGTGGCGGAAGTGTCACGAAAGGGAAGATGTCGTGTGCGCACACGAGTGTCATTTCCGTGGTGCGAGCGGTACGGCGCTGTAAACAGAACGCTGTCATGTGGCGTCCTTGACGTTTCGAACGACAACTGGTCCGTTGCCGGTTTTGAACGTGCGGCGTCCACGACGGGAGTCGTGCGAACGAGACTTGGGAAAAGTGTAGAGCTTGACGACCTGCCTCATCTTTTTCAAGTTAGGAAGCGGCACCGTCCTAGTCGCAGTGCCGTGCTGTTCCTCCCGTGCGCCAAGCGCAACGCGACACGTCGGGACGTGCCACCACGTGATCGCCGTTGAGTGTCCGATGGCCGGCGCTCTCTCCTACGCTGGGGCACGGGGGAGAGATCCGTCGCATTGTCCACCGTCTCCCGTCGCCATGGCGACGACGGGGTTCGGCGCTGACATTTTTTTTTTTTTTGTCCCCGCACTGGCTTCGACCGCTCGAGTTTCTTCTGGTGCTGCGATCGCTTAGATAGCGCGAGAATGGGTGCGTTTTCCGGTGTTGGACAGCATGGGAAGACAGTCTCATTTTTTGACCGCTGCGAAGAAGGTGGCTTCGAGCTTGCCTGAATGGGAAGAGGTCTGTGCGATGGAGTTTCGTACCATTGGTCTCCGTGACATGACGCCAGGCACCTCACGTCGACAAGAACAACAACAACAACAACAAAAAGAAAGCGTAAGAAAGATCACGTGTTATCGCACTATTTTAACTCGTTGCGTGTGCGAGCCTACGAAAAACACAACGGAGAGCTTACACCAAGCGCGTAAGCGTGACGTTTTGTGTGTGTGTGTGTGTGTGTGTGTGTGTGTGTGTGTGTGTGTGTGTGTGTGTGTGTGTGTGTGTGTGTGTGTGTGTGTGTGCGCGCGCACCCGCTCAGATGGTTTTCCTGTCTAGTTTCCGAGCATTCCGCTCAGCCGCCATCTTGTTCGGGCAGCAAAGTACACCGCATCGTGTTTTTTCTTTTTTTTTTTTACTTCCGTGCTGTCTTCTCGAAACTGTCTCCTTTGCCGGCTTCGTCAGAATTTTAATGAGGCTTAAGATCGCTGCTCTTCGCTTACTGCACTACTTATCCGCCTACGGCAAGTATTCGGAACCCAGCCCATGATAGACAGTGCGTGCATTCGTCATAACTTTGCCCTCGTGGCTTTGTATGGAAGCCTTTATCTGATTTTGCTGGCCTAGCAATCGTAATCTACTTTCAAGCGTATGAAGGCAATAAAATTGTGCGCACATGCACAGAAGAATATGCATTGTTGCATTTTTCGACGCAGTAGTATCTTGTTGAAAACAATCGAGTTCCAAAGACCAGAAAATCGTTTCAAGCGAGAAGGGCGAAGAAGACTGTACGCAAATCTGTGTGCCATACGCTATACCCATACTCGTTTGCACGAAATGAACTAGCGCCAGATTTCCCAAATTGTACACGCAGCGACCTTCTCTCTGAGCATCGGAAGCTAATCTCGAAGGCCACGCATTTGCGTGACAAAAGCGGCGGAATCGATCGCCGTCGCCGGAAACGCCGTCACGGTGGCCATGCTGTGGAGACTACCCAAAATTCGCGGGAGACTCTACTGGCTTGGACGTGGCCTCCGTGATTTCCAACCACCAAAACGTGCGCCTGCGGAATTTCGGAGGCCACGCTTTGGCGAGGCACGCGAGGAGGAGCTGTGTCGAGCAAAGCAGGAAGGAGAGCCGAAGCGAATCGGATACGAAGGGTTGCGTCGGCGACCGGCAATCGTCGAACGACGCCGGCAAAGCTGGCATTGCGTGCGCTGGCAGCTCGCTTTTGGCAGCGTCACCCTGATGGAACGCCCGTGCATAGCCGAACAATCGATGCCCGGTTGTAGTCGATGCGTGCCGAGAGGTTTCCCATCGCAGTGTATAGGTGCTATTCACTGCCATTGGCGACTGTCTGCGCCTCAGAAGCGGGGCGTGTTTCTACTAACGTTATAAGTTACAGTGTTTGCGGCAGTGGCAAGGAAACTGCGGAAGTGAGTGAGGTATGTGTCTGCCAGGGAAACGGGCAGACCACTGTTGTTGCTCCTCGGGGAAATTTGAAACCGGCAGCGGCACTGGTATGGCGATTGCCGCCGCTGCCCTAACAGAGGAAATTGACTGGCTCACTTCTCGGACTGCAGATAGATTTCGAAGAAGAAAAAAAAGCGTCTCGGGCGATCTTGATTTCCGGCTCTTCGACAGCGCGCAGTTTCGTAAGTGAAGCTGCCACGAGAGAGAGAGAGAGAGAGGGAGGGAGGGCGTATTTTGTTTGTCGTTCGCGGCTGGCGGTGTTTACAAAACTTCGGTCGGCAGGTGTTCAGGTTTTAACGATCCCGATAGAGCAGCAGCGCCTTCTATAGAAAGCGCTGCCAATTGTCGCGTTTGTCGGTAGCTTTCGAACATTTACTTACGTATTGTGCATTATTTTTAGTCTTTTCAAGCACGGTTTTGTAGCGGGAGCGGGGAACACCCGGATGACGTCAGTCGGGGTG
The DNA here is from genome assembly GCF_038994185.2 of Dermacentor albipictus. Taxonomy (NCBI): domain Eukaryota; kingdom Metazoa; phylum Arthropoda; class Arachnida; order Ixodida; family Ixodidae; genus Dermacentor; species Dermacentor albipictus. The sequence continues at coordinate 86,836,189 of NC_091826.1, read as the reverse complement.
CATGGGGACGACCTTCTTTGTGACTGGAGTGTTGCGTGCAGATGACGCGCGCCGTAGTCGAGTGATTCATTAAAACTTCTTTCTGGGCGAGTTGGTGCATACTTGACATAAAAACGTTTACAGCGCAAACACATGCAACCACAAAGTAAGGGACAGGACACAAGCGCTGACTGTCAACTAACGTTTATTAACGGAAGACAGGTGCCTTATATAAGGGGAAAGGCATAAGCGAAAGTGGAAGGGAGTGATACAATCGGGGAAATTGATGCGGCAGAGCTTCATTTTTTTGGAAGCGGCTGCTTTCTGATTTAATTGTATCTTAATATCCCTCGTCTTTTTGTTAGTGTTTGTCTAGTTTTATCGTTTTCTTGTTTCTTCGCGCCTGAATGCGTTGACTGCCGGCACGTTCGTTTATCGATGCGCATCATCATTTTCCCCGATTGTATCACTCCCTTCCCCTTTCGCTTATGCCTTCCCCTTATATAAGGCACCTGTCTTCCGTTAATAAACGTTAGTTGACAGTCAGCGCTTGTGTCCTGTCCCTTACTTTGTGGTTGCATGTGTTTGCGCTGTAAACGTTTTTATGTCAAGTAGTCGAGTGAGTTCAGATGCGCGCTTGCCAAGACGTTCGGAAAACCGTGGCGCTGCGTATTGGTGCAGAATCGAATAAAAATACAAGAAATAAGCGCCGCATTCGCCACCGTACTTCACTGAACCCGAGACGCCGCTCCGCTTACGCGACGCCGCGTTTTCCGGCGACGCAGGGCGCGAAGCGTCATTGCCTCCGAGATCGGATGGCCGACGCCCGTGCGCGCAACTGTCATCTCGGAGGTCACGACGCACGGACGCATTTTTGTCGCGCACCTGACGTAGTAATTAATGCAGGGATCCATCGCGTGCGTCCATCATCCGTAACGGCCCTTTCTAATACTACACAAACATCTAGCATCGCGCTAATAAAGATTTGCAGAACTGGTCCATCGGACAGCTGCCGAGCATTACTCCGCCATTCTAACGACTTGTAAATTATACTTACCCCGGACGTTACGGCACGATACCTTGATATAGATTTTAGGAGCAACGCATCGGCCGACTATAAATTACTTGTCATAACCATTCGGACATTTTTACTGCGTTGCGCATATCACCCCTTTGCCTTTCATTGCTGGTAGCCTCCGAATTCTAATTTATTTCTTGGTTAATTAGTTTTTTTTATTGTAATTTAATTTGGAAAGCCCCTTTTCAGTTATTTCATAACTGGCGTTAAGCACGGTACACCAACCGATCGTCCGGGCTCGCCCTCACCTTTAATTTTATGTTATTTTACTCCCGATAGGAAAAACACTTTTCAGTGAAAGTGCCAAAAAAGGCTATTGATAGGTGACGCGTTCAGTTAGGTGTCCGCGCATGCGCATAGCGCGCGAGTGCGTCGCCAAGGCGTGTCCGTCTCGACGCCTTCTAACCGCCTTCATTCAGAACGCCATTTGTCGCGGGCACGTCACGATAACCGAGGCAGCTTAACTCGCCGCCAGTCTAATGAGCCGAACGGAAGACGACAGAAAAAAGCGACAGCCCGTCAAGCAGCAGCACCATGTGTCGCGCGCGACGGCGAGGTATTACGCCGTCACTGGAATGCGGTTATGTAGTTCGCCCCGCTCGCACTCCTCCGCCTTCTATCGCCACCGCACTGACAAGGCTCTCTCTCTCTCTCTCTCTCTCTCTCTCGTTTCTCTCTCGTTTCTCTCTCGTTTCTCGCCTTGGCTGGCGTTCAAAAATAGCGGCCGGAAGAGCCGGGTGAACCGACCGCCAGCTCCGAGAGAAACGGCAGGGACGTAAAAGACCGTTCGGGCAGGGGAAAAAAAAAAAAGGAAAGGAAAACGAGAAAAACCGTCGTGGTGTCTCTCTGTCTCTCCCTCCCTGTGTCGCTTTGTGTGTAGTACATACATACGTGTCTGTTCCTTGCACGCGAGAAAGAAACCGCTCTCCTTCTTCCCCTGTTTCTATATTCCGTTTTGTTGTTGTTTCGTCGTCACGTCCTTGGCGCACGTATTTAGAGATATCGGGATGTTGGCGCGACCTGCTCGACTTGCTCGGTTCTTTCTTTTCTCTCGTTTTTGTTTTCTTCTTTCTTTTGCCGAAGGCGAAGCGACGGTAAGGCGTCGAGTTGTGACACGAAGGACCACCGAAGAATTTCGCGGAAGTAGTTTTGGACGGGCATTCGTCCCGATTTGTGCTTGCGTTGTTGCACTGACAGAAAAAAAGAAAAATAACGCATGAGTTGGTTACTAGATGGCATAATAAGCAGATTTTTCATTTCTTTCGCACCTACGTGGCAGTGTGACGTCACTTATTTCCAGGTCTTCTTAGTGATATTTGAGGGGTGGGGGGTTGCATCGCAACGTAGGGAACACCAACAAAAAAAATTACCACCCGTCGCACGTGCCCTTCTGTGTGTGCGGCTTTCCTGACACGCCAAGACGTGGCTCACGGCGAGGTGGATGTGTTGGATAGAAGTCTAACCTAGACTGCCGATTGAACTTAATGATCTTCTAAGTGGCAGGAGAGATAGAAAGGAAATTTAAGAAATTAGGAAGGCTGACGTTATTGCCTCCTCTAGGCGGCTACTCTGTCCTTGAGAGTATGTGGGTAGATAGAGAAGGAGCGCCGAAGAGGTCCTGGTGCCGCTTATCATTACTCCAGATGCTTCAGCGAAGAGTTCAGAGGAGTACTGCGACAGTCTATCCGAGGGTTGGATGGAATACACGCGTGTTTGGAAGTAACCCGTTGGGGTCGAGAGAGTTCCCATCTGTGTCTGTGTTCCCGTCCCTCCCACCGTAATCTCTGACGTACTCCACCTCGCTCTCATGGGCACCTCCCTCGCACCTTTGTCGTGGACTTCTTCATACGCCGTCGTGGACTTCAGAACAAGCTTTATTCCAACTAGGGCTACACCCTTATGTGCGCCCGCCCATTCTGCGGCACAGAAATAAGCACGCCGACTATGGCATTGATTCGTTGGTGTTTATTCACAGCAGAAATATTAGCAAAAGTATATCGTTTGAACGCGCCTGATTGTTAGGCCTAATTGTGATTCATTCCGGTACCAATAAAATGAAGGAGCGTATCGCACACTAAAGCGATTCGTCGACACGAAAATTACGCAGAAATCCGAGGAAGGCTGTTCGATAAATAACGAAAAACCTCAATGCGTTACTGTGTGCTAACTTACGCACACGACTCGATTAACCGGATGCAAAAAACAACGCGTTAATTGAAGGCACCCAACGCATACGTGTATACCCGACTAGAACTGCCAACGGCCATGCGAGTGAACGTCCCTGCTGCGGTTGTTCTGGATACGCTGCCTCTTTTCGTTCTTGGCGTTTCCCAAGAGTAGGGTGGCCAATCGGACGTGACCACTGTTGTGCCCTCTCCACCTTTCCTCCTTCTTTGGCTCTCTCCCATACGAGGCGGTTTTCTTGGACGTAGAATGTACTTTTGTTGCCTCCGCACTATTGGCGGCGAGGAGTTACGGAGTCTCCATCTATCGGAAGCGCCTCGCTGGCGTAGTATGAGGGGTCACGCGGCGCGCTCCCCATAGGTTTTGCTGTCACCGATCACTGAAAACACCACGCGCTAGCTCTCCCGGACATTTCTGTAAGTACTTTCGAAACGAGAGAAGTTTCTTAATGTCTTAAAATCTTGGACAAACTGAAAGCACAAAATCATTTACAGACGCTATCTCTTTACCGAATACGTACAGCGAACGCCACTGCGCGCGGTCGCCGCGATGGAGTCTCCCGAACCAGCTTCTTGCGTGAAAGGTAGGTAAACGCTGGAAGCAAACTATGTGAAATATGTTGTTATAGTGTTTGTATAACTAAATGGAATGTAATAGAACGAAGCCTCAATGCAGCGATCGCGCAGATTCGCCGCGACCGACTGCGCGTCTGCATGCTTGTCCGCGCACTGTGTCGCTTTCTCCGCGCGCGCCTTTTCGCACCGTGTCATGAGCTTTAGGCCGCAGAATATGAGCATTTGACAGTGTGCAAGCAACCATTGTTGCGTGGGCGCTATCAGAGCTGTTCAAAAATAATTTCATTGTAGAGACTTCGACGCCTACGGGGACTGTGATGTGCCGTCGCGACGATTCAATCTTTTTTTTCTTCTAAATTCTTCGACCTTTCAATACTATTTCTCGAATTGCGTCGCACTGTATGGTTATCGGTGTTCTCAGCGTGCAATTTCCCGCTGCTCCTTTTTTTGTAATCCAGTGCATTAATCCCTAACACAAACATCACCATATGCCATGCTTTTTTTAAATGTGCTTCTTACCGCTGCCTTTCCACTCCACTGAACTTGCCAGTATCTATAGCATCGACAAGTTCATAGACCAAACCGTCATGACATTAGTCGGGCAGCGGACTCGGGCGAGCGTCTCAGTGCGCGTTTTCAGAACATCGCAGACCGGGCGCCGTAGCAGAAATCTTCCTCGCGTCTTTGCTTGCTGCATACCTGAGTCGTAGCCGATGACTGTTTGCCGGTTTTATGTTTCGCGAGCCAAGCTTCACGCAGCTTCTTGTCCTGCGGCTACGTGTGAATAAGGCTGACACCGGCCTCCGTTACGTGCGTCCGGCCCTGCGGCACCGAGCAGTAGCCTAGTAGCCTACCACACTCTAAGAAAAAAAGGACTAAAAGGGGTAGGGACGTTAGTCCTTTTGGGGACTAACTGATTTGCCACAACCATTAGTCGTTTTGGGGACGAACTGACATGGGATGAACTGTTACTCCCCATGCGCTTACTCCTTCGGGGACTAACAGTTGCCCTTGCCCGATGCTCCTCAAGGGAGTAACGGTAATTCGTTCCGATGCTCCGCAAAGGTGGAATTAATGAAATTAGGCATTTATACCCTAATAAAAAAATCTTGAGCTAAAAAAAAAAAAACGCGCCCGAGGGCAGGACTCGAACTCACGCCCTCTCGCCCACAAGTCAGGTACGCTAACCACTTGACCACGCCGCTTTTTTTTTTCTTTATTGCCTTTTCACAAACGCAAACAAAAAGATCAATTACACGACATGTACATATTCTAAAAACACCAGCCACAGCTCGGCCAGTGTAAGGTGTTTAGAAGGGCTTCACAGAAGCCAATTGGTCTAGTACAGGAAGCCATTCCGGGGGTTCACATAGTGCTCTGAACAAGTCGCGTGTGTATACAATGCTCTCAACAAAATAGTGTCTTGCTGATTGAGCCTGTATATGACAATGTCTGATGTCCATTCTCGTCTTCCATACGCTGTGCATGCAAAGCAGCATTAGCATATCACTCGGCACTTCCCCTGTTTCTGCACGTGGAAGAAACCGGATTCCAAAAGGGCTTATCGGCAATTCTTTTTTAAGTGTTCTTTGTAGGACGTCCCACAGAAATACGGCGTCATGGCAGTCAATAAAAATATGCTCAATTGATTCTGGCTTATTACAGATTAAGCAGTTTACCGACCAAGGTACAAAAAGACCTTTGCTTTGTAACCATGGCTTTACAGGGAGAGTGTCGGTATGTAATTGAAAAAAGAACGTTTTAGCAGAGGGTCTCACTGGCATTTTTTTAACGCGCTTTAGCACATCGCGCTCAGGACCTAGCCTGTAGGCAGCTCGGTAAACCGGTAATGGTAAAAATACATCGAGGATATCGGAATACAAACGCTTTTTCGTGACATCACACAAGTATTCATATGAGAACCTTGCCTTGAGCAGGCGTACAGAAGTAACCACTTCACGCAAATAAGGACTGAGCGGTCCAGCTCCAAAAGAAACAGATGACACGACAAAGTCAGATAGATAATCCCGCAATCGTGCTTGGATCACAGTTCTCAAAAACACATCAGTTTGGTCCCGCACAAAGAAGAATCTGCTTACTAGCTGCTTGAAAAACAGGTGTGAGAGCCCTAGTCCACCATTTTTCACCTTGTGAAACAAATTGCATCGGCTTGTGCGCTCCCATTGCGATCCCCAAATAAAGGTCGCAAACACTCGGTGGATTTTTTGAACCGAAGTTCTTGCCATGGCCATCACTTGCAACACGTAGAACACTTTTGCAATTAAAAACATATTACAAACGGAAGCTCTTGCGAACATTGAAAAGTTATGGCCACCCCATTTATCGGTAGCATTTTTGACGCGTTTATTTTCCTCAGACCAATATTCATCAGCATTGAGGTAGTTATTTAGCGGGACACCGAGGTAATTTCCGGGGGAGACGGTCCAATTCATATTACAGTACACCTCGGGGGTGCTCTGCCAGTTGCCATGCCAAAATCCAAGGCATTTCGACCAACTGATCACGCTACCAGTTGCTGTGCAGAACGCCTTAGCAACACTGACAACTTCCTGCACGCTTCTAGCATCAGTGCAAAACACGGCTATGTCGTCCGCGTACGCTAAGACCTTAACTTCACTGCTGAAAAAAGTGAAGCCTCGAATACATGGTGTTGCAAGCAAACGTAAACAAAACGGCTCCAAGTATATCGCAAAAAGTAGAGGGGACAACGCACATCCTTGTTTCACACTCGACCGCACAGGAATTGACATACTTAATTCTTTGTTGATCACTAATTGCACAGCCAAATTAGTGATCAACTTGACCACGCCGCTTGATTGACAAGAAGGGAAATTTAGCGAAGGTTAAGCATGGGAACGCAAGTGCGGCAATATGAAAGCGACTCCGTATTTTGCGCAAGCTATGCAGTGAGAGTCTAACGTTGAGTGTACTTGCAACCATAGGCGACGGCGAAAAGAAATCAGCCCGAGTATTCTTAGGGTGATATAAACTGAGGCACTACGCCATGTATACGTGTAGCGAGCTCAAACGGAGCACCGAAGACGACAGAGAAGGCCAATTTCTCTGTCGCTTAGCGTGTGCCATTTGAGCTACACATCGCTTCAGTTCGCAACCTCCTTGGAACGGAAGGAACTTAGGTACTATTGACCAAGGAAATTTAGCCGTCTAATAATGACTTGCGCATTTAATGTGTATCGCTCACTTATGGGGTACGCACGAAGGGCATGGCTCTTCACATTCCAGTTTTAAGTTTCACGTAATTTTCTCACGAAGAGGCAAGGTGCTGCTTTGCACGTAGTTCAATAGACAATGCACGAACTTCGAACCATTCACGATTTATAGACAATACCGTTTTCGCCGCATCGCTCCATGACACGGACGAAAACAGCGAAGTGCCTGGGGAGTAACTGTTGCCGTTCGTCCTCCCATTGCTCTCTTTCCGACCAGGGACTAAACACTTACTCTCCGAAATTTGTACACGGCACGCACATTCATGCAGTTAGTCCTTTGAGGGACGAAAGCGCCCTTTTTAGGACTAACGGCGCAGTTACTCCCGTTTTCCCCGGGATTTTTCTTAGAGTGCATGTTGCGCGCCTTCAAAGGCAGCCACTACCTATTGTAGTGCTTTCAAGCGTTGTAAAGGAGACACTCGAAGCGGGAAAATTTCGCCACTAAATGAGGACCGCAGCGTACGAGGGAATTTAAACTCGTTTTCAGCTCGCTTCGGCGCGGCCGAAGCAGCCGACGCGGCCGCTATGTCCACGTGATCCCTCCTAGCACGTCACGCCGACGGTGGCGCCAGCTTTTCCAGTGGTGGAGCTCGAGGCCAATAGGCTGCAGGTTAGGGAACCTTGCGCCGAGCTCCGACGTGATGCGAGACCGAGCTGAAATCGCGAGTAGGATTGCATCCTTGCGCGTGCGCGCATCGAATCCTTCCTTCCTTCCTTGCTTCAAGCAACCGGTCAATTAGTCCATCAATCATTGGATGAAGTGTAACCAAGGAATGCGTGGCGGCAGCTTCGAACGCTGTGGCAGAGAGCATCAAGATCACAAATACGCTTCATCGCGTTATAACGGAGCATACGGAATGGACAAGAACGAACGAAGCGCATTCTGTTGGTAGTTATTTCTCATTTGATGATGGTGATCCTATTAAACATGTACGAGTCGGGAACTAATTGGTTGCGGGGAACACGGTAAGTATCGTCCACGAATGGAACAGACCCGTAGGAAAAAACGTAAAACTGCAGGAACAAAATAATATGAGCTGGAGTGTGCAGTTGCGGGTTGCGCGTTTTGGTAAACTTGGAAAGCATTTCTTTAGCGCCAGCAGGTGGCTAAAAAGAAGGGGGGGGGGGGGGGGGGGTACGTTGCCTTTTCTCCCTATTTGCCTTGTCTGCCTGCGCTAACGTGCTTTGTCTATAATTTCCGAAGAATGGCGCTTAACCGAGTAATCAGACCAGATGAACTGACGAATAGGCGTTCTCGAATATTTGCGTTCCTTACCGTGCAGCGCAACGTGTTTGTGCTGATTATGCAAATAGTCCACCCCCCCCCCCCCCCAAGTCGGGCTTTCCATTTCATCGTACGGAACGAACATCAGCGCACATTCGGCCGTAATGAATAAAATAATCAAAGGACCTTGCACTGTTAGTTTGTCTGTTCACTCGCGCCTTGACACCTGCGAAATTGGAGTTGTCCGTTCGTTTCATTACGTTTCCCTTTTGCTTTGAATGTTGTGAGTTTCATGGCCAGGGCAGCGTGACGTGTAAGCTCGTCGCCACCGGATGTTTTGACTGCTTGCATGAATCTTAAAGGGGTAGGGGGTGGAGAGGGGGAGGGTCGATAAGGGGTGCTGGCATACACGACTGGTCCTTCAAGCGCCGACGCCGAGACATGCTGTGAGCCCCCGCACTGAGATAGGAGCTGTTCTTGCAGGCGAGGCCCGAGGCGCGATATCCATTTCCACGTTGCCAGAAAGCAGCGTCAAGTGCTTCGAAAGGGAGTGTGTCGGACGCTGTATCCCGTTCTTGCTTTTGAACATTTGCCAGTTTCGTGACTTAACAGTGAAGAGGAGAGGCGTCACGTAATGCAACCTCCCCACCCCGGATAATAGATTATAATTCGGAAACAGCGTAAAATGGAAGTATTATGCTTTTGGTAGACGGTTATAGGACGCGTTGAGGTCGGAAAGAATTCGGCGCCCCCTCTGAAAAGAAGATTGTGCGGTCTTTGCTTTCTACTATAGTACTAACATTTGAGGCAGGAACTTCGGTATATACCGTATTTACCGGTGTATAACTCGCACCTCTGTGTAAGGCCCCTTCCAACCCCCTCCTTGCTCCCGCTCATACTTTTCGCGACTTTCGAATAAAGAACTGGCACCTGTGCATAAGACGCACTTATTTTAGCTCGGGTCGCCGTGATCGAACGCGATTATGCACGCTTGTACGCTCGTTTTTTTTTCAATTTCAGGCCACTAAATTTGTCTCCTCGGTCGTTCCACTGTTAAAAGAAGATCCAATTTCTTTCAGAATGCCGCCGCACGCGGCTTCTTGTACTCGTGAAAAAAAGACGCGCTTATTGGTCGCGCCAGCGAACTTGCCTTTATGCATATATAGGACGCACCGACAAAAATACTGAAAACATAACGGAGAAAGGTCTTATACACCGGAAAATACTGTAATGAAAAAGCTTGGGAAGCTGTAAGGACCGCGCTGCGGGTGACGGAATGGACGGGAAGACAGCGGTGCACACCATAGAAAGCAGCCTGGGGCGGCCAACAGTCTAGTTTACATAAGGAGGAAGAAATGGTGCTGAGCTGGGTCCATATTATACGTACACAGTAGGTAGCTGGTGTTCTATTATAGAGTAACTATAAATGGGCATCAGGGTTGTATGTTAGGGAAACTGAGTCGAGGACGACCGAGTTTCCTGAGATATATGAGAGAGTAGGCGGTGCGACGAGATTAGTAGTAACTTTGCAGTTCAGATACCGAAGTTGGCTGATACCCCCCGCGGTAGCTTCGCGGCTATGGTGCTGCACTGCTGAGCTCGAGGTCGCGGGTTCGGTCCCTGCGTGTCGGCCGTGTTTCAAGGGGGGCGAAACGCAAAGAAAATCCTCGTCTATTTAGGTTTAGTCTCTACGTTAGAGAACCACGGGATGTTAAAATTAAGCCGGAGTCATCCACTACGGTGTGCCTCGTAATCATATCGTGACTTTGGTACCGAAAACACCAGTTTTCTCTCTCTCTCTCTCTCTCGTTTTTTTTTTTTTTTTGAGGTTAGCCGACAGAGGACACAGAGTGTTAGAAGGTCTCTAGGAGAGGCCTTCATCCTGCCGTGGGCCTACACTTGACTGCTGCTGCTGATGATGATACAGCAGTTGTCGATTTTGTACAGCGAGACCCAGCTGTATGTTAGTCGATGAGTGAAGGAAAGAATATTCCTTCACTCATCGGCTGGCGATGATGGATAAATTAAAGAAAAAAAACGTGATGTAAGGGAAATATATCAGCTTCAGCCGGAGCGTTTATGGTGCACTCCTCACGGAGCGGTGTGGCCAACAAATTGCACGCAGCCGCTCAGCGGGAACGCCAATGCGCATGCGCACGACGCTCGCGCGGGCAGCGGGAGGCAAATGGGTGCCCTCGCTCTGCTGCCGAGTCGATTGGATTGCTTGGCTTGCCTAACGTGAGTTGTTCGTACCCACTGTTTGCGGGTTGGCCAATTGAATCCCACGAGTTCGAGTAGGCTGTGTCCAAAACGTGGCGTGCAAACGTGTTTCCGGCACTGCGATTGCTTCCGGCAGGTGCGGTCGGTAAAAGCGTAGCCTTCGAGGTTGGTTCTTGTTTATTTATTTATTTATTCGGTATACCTACATCGCCTGTACGGCATTATCGTAGGGGGGTTAAAATACAGGTGGTCACAATGGAAACATATTTAGCAACATCAAAAGAATACATCAGTAAATACAACATAGTTTAAGCACTGAAATTCGCAAAAGCGGAATAGAAACTACGAAAGTACAAAACAAAGTGAGTGACAAAGTAACTAACAAAACAGAAAAAAAAAGTTGCGTATGTGCAGAAATGAATAACAGAACAATCAAAGAATATGGCTCTCAATAGCATTTTCAAAACTAGAAGCTGCCATCACTTCATTAGGGAGCTCATTCCAATCGCTAATCGTGTTAGGAAAAAATGAATACTTAAACACATTGGTACGGCACTTGTTACTCGGCGGGAGCCGTCGCTCGGGCGCGCGGATTTGGCTGCGCCACCTATTAGAGCGGAGCGTTTCGGGGCGTCCGCTTGGCTTCTTCGTAGTTTTGCATCGAAGCTCACCGCGCGTCGCTCGAGCCTGTCTGGGCTACGCGCCTGTCAGAAATCCGAAATCAACCCAGTTCGGTGCAGCTGTGCGCTTTTGCAGTGGCCGTGAGCGTGTAGGTGCGCGTGTAGCAACGACCAGCTAAAACTGTCTGCCTCCCTACGGTTGTCGTCTGGCCGCGACCGTTTGGATGCTGCCGCGTGGGTTGTTACGGCTGCGCACCCACTACGGGGGACTAGCCAAGAAATGGTTGAATCGTACCACGTTATTATGAGAAGCAAGATTTTCGAGAGACTGCTGTACAGTAAAATATGCTCTTGAAAGTCGAAATCGCGCTAAAATGAGCGGAACAACGGCAGTGAGTAACGCTAATTGAAAAAGTACAAGATAAGAAAAGAGGCACGCATCCGTAGAGGCCAACCAAATACCGTCGAACGCCTCTGCAGCGAAGTGACCTGTGTAACGAAGGGGGAATTCTGTCCCGGTTCTGTTGCGAGCTGTGCGCTTGCGCCGCCTTTAGAGCGAAGTGTCGTGTATAACGAATTATTTTGGAGGACCCGACCGTTTAGTTATAAAGGCGTTTGAGTGTAACCAAATTTAACGGGACACTTGGTCGACTAAATAAGGAAATCCTGGACATTGGAGCTAACATTCTTGAGGGTGGATTGCCGAGCTGAGGCCCCAAACGAAAGATCTTCTGTGAAAGTCCAGGTCAAGTCTGCGTAGAGTGGTTTATTTTCAAGGTATTTTTCTTGTAAGATTGAAGCAACCACAAGATGTAAATAGGTGCTTGTTCATCAGTGCGCAAAGAGCGTCGATGATAGGGCACCAAGCGTGACGTGTGTAAGCAAAAGTTCACGGAGAGAATGTGCCTGCGTAATTTTGTGAGGTAGACCACGGGCATCCATGTGCTGCAGAATTCGCCGTGATAGGGAAATACCAGGCGCTTACTGAAGCAAATGTCAATGCTTCCATGCGCTCCGTTGACTTCTTCGGCGTAGTAGTAGTGATCGGATTTTTACGCAACAGGAAGAAATGGAAGTTACTGCTTTTCGCCCGATTAAGTTGTCGGATACCTGCCTTATACATTTATCGTCACAGGGCTGGTCTGGCGCCTTGCCCCAGTGCCCAGTCTGGGAAGGAGGTGGACGAACGATCACTTGATTGTATATTGCGGCCGGTTTTTTTTTTTCTTCGTCGAGGAACATTCCAGAATCGCTCTTCAGACAACTTGGCATAAATTTTTCCATTGCGGGCGTTCTTTCTGTGGGAGCCTCCTCTCTTGGACACTCTGGCAGATATCCTTGCTCAGCACGTGGATGACTTTTTAGTTCTTTCAGGCAAGTTTCTCGATAAGTTCTTCGCGCTTCAATGTTTTTCTTCATTCGTTTCTTCCCGAAACAAAACCGTTCAAACATTGGCCAATACCCTCCCCCCCCCCCCTTCCCCCAGTGGGCATGTGCCATCAGGGAAAGTAGGCGAAACGAAGTTACCGCGGTGTAACTGTGTGGCAAGTGAAATTTAACTTCTATATTCATGAGGCCGTATCTGTATCGGTGTTTCCCCACAGTTGGTAATGTTTGAGGACAACAGCCGTCTGCTGACACTTGAGCCGCGATCAGCCGTGGTTTCGAGCTGGCGCCACCGTCGTTCGTCCTTCGTTGCACCTCGATTATATAGCGGCGGCGCGTTCTCTTTCTTTCTTTCTTTCTTTCTTTCTTTCTTTCTTTCTTTCTTTCTTTCTTTCTTTCTTTCTTTCTTTCTTTCTTTCTTTCTTTCAGCCGCAGTTTGGCAACACCGCAAGGCGTGGCTGTCCGTGCTCGAAGAGCGGGCGCGACGCCGTTTGTTCCACTCGGTGCGTTCGGCGGGCGCCGTTATTATCGGTGCGCACGCGAGGAGGTAATTTGTCGTAAACGGCGGGAAGACGAATCAATAAACCCGGAGTTAATTTCTCATTCGTGCCGTCCGACGGGGCGGGCGGGCGACTTCGACGAGTTGGCTCCGAGCTGTTTATGTGCACTTGTAAAAACGACTTCGCAGATTGCGACGGCGTCGCTCACTGAATATATACATGAGAGAGAGAGAGAGAGAGAGAGAGAGAGGTATCAGTAGCTGCCCGACCGTTAGCCTTTATAGCGCGGTAAAATAAGTGAAAGGTATTTGGCCGCGAACCGCGCGGCATGTGTATAGATAGGGCTTGTGGCGCTTCGGCCGGACGAATTGTGAAAACAGGTGTGTCGCCGCAGCTTTAGAAACGCCGGGCGTCACACGTTTGCAGTGCCAGTTTCTGGCGACTGCTTCCGGGCCCGTATAAACCTGTCGCGTTATCTGTCGCGCACATCTGGGCGCCCGCGTTCTTTTTTTTTTCTTTTTTTTAATACGGTCCGCCGCCGTCTCCTGTAATAGCGGGTCTTGCGCGCCGGCTGCTCGCATAAACCCGTTGGCAATAAGGGAAACGTTGACTTCGCAACGGTGAGCGTGTTAATTGCACGTGCAAGTTAAAAGGCACGTGCAAGTTAAAACTTGCACGTGCCTCAGACATCCGCGCCGCTTTGTTTCAGCCGAAACGTTTCGAGGCTGACTTCCACCCTTTGTGAAGGTACTACATTTGCTCCTGCTTTCTTAAGTATCACCCATTGCGAGAAGTAGCCTTTCTTTATTTATTGTTTTGTGTTAATAACCGATAATCGTTCCCTGGACAAATCTACCAAATTGTGCAGTGGATTTGACACCATCTGTCTTATTTATTTACAACGTGCTGCAGTCTTCAGCCGAAGACCAAGCAGGTACGCAAGCAACACAAAAGCAAATAGTAACACACACAAAAAAGAAGTGAGATTAGTAATCTGTAGACAAAGTTTATGCGAAAAAAATTTTTTTTTCATTGTTAACTGCATCCAACCTATTCCGTTCTCATCATGAAATTTTACCACTGAGGAATAATTACGAAGACGTTTTTCATTATATATATATATATATATATATATATATATATATATATATATATACATATATATATGTTTATGTGCCAACTCCTGTCGCCAGCAAGCGACAACTCCACGTTTAGTTTCGTCGCACAAACGAATTAGCGCACACAAAAGGAAATAATGGAAAGACCCTTTGTCATTATTTGTTAGACTTTTGTTACTTTTCTTTTGCGCTTTCTTGTTTGTCCTGGCTTGTAGAACTTCGCGGCACATTTACTCCGATAACAAGCTGCTGTTTCTATGTTATTCTTCCTTTAATCTTTCTTGTAATGGAAAGGCTAATTAAAATTCTGCTGCGGTAGACAGCGCCCCTCTCTCACGTGAGCTGTATTACTTAAAGAGGCGGACATTACATGCGCGACAAATTGCAGTTCGATTTCCGCGCTCGCTGGCTTCACAACATTTCACTTGAGCTAGCTGCCTATGTGTAGATGCTTGCTTCAGGGCACGTGTCCCGAATGCGGCATCTAAGCCGAGCGGTAATGAAGCCACGTGCAATTAGCGGGAATCCCATACTCGGCACCGGTTTTCACATGCACGCCTTCTAGAATATGTGTCGAAATCGCGCTGTTTCTTTTTCTTTTTTTGAGTAAACACTTCTCAGGGCCGCGAAAGCAAAAATGCAATGGAATGCACGCTTAGAGAGGAGCATTATTTGAACCATATTAGTACGCGACCCTTCTAAAGTATCAAGGCGCTTACCGTGAGAATAGGCATGGTAAACGATTAAAAATAATCCCGGCCACGGTGGCCGCATTTCGATGGGGGCCAAATGCGAAATCACCCGTGTACTTAGATTTAGGTGCACGTTAAAGAACCCCGGGTGGTCTAACTTTCCGAAGTCCCCCACTACGGCGTCCTCATGAAAAGATCGTGGTTTTGGCACGTAAAACCCCATAATTTCATTTCAGCGATTAAATATAAAGACGTGTAGCGACACCACGTGTAAGTTCCTGCACCAACTCGACGTGACGTCATCATGACGCCGCCTTGTCAGGCCTATCTTCTTTTTTTCTTTTTCAGAGGTTACGGTCCGACTCCATTTGTTCGTGTTCTAAGAGAAACAAAAAAGTTGAATGAGACAACTTGAAAGAATTTTGACTGAGTGACAGCCTACCACCGTACGAAAAAAAAAGAAAAGGAACATTTTTTTTTAGTTTTTTGTTTCGTCACACTACGGCGAAAAATGAAAGAAATGAAACTGCCTTCGCTCTCTTAGTGCATCTGCATCAGTCTCAACCGTTTCCGTCTAAGTGTCCCCCTGTGAGGTTTCGCTCGGTTTTATTTCTCGTGTGCGAGATCATACGGAATCCTTTGAGGATTCCACGTTTATTGTCCTACTCGCGACCATTCCTGCGCGGTTACAGTCGGGAGGCCGCTAGCGTTCACCGATGGCCCTGTGAATGCTTGACACAGAAACGGGACAAAAGAAAACAACAACAACGACCGCGCGCGAATTTGCCGAGACGACGCCTCCACGATGGGTCGATGTCGCCGTCGACCGATTCCATAGCTCGACGCTCAGGTGTGATGGCCGCTTTTATGTCGCTCCTCTTCTACCTGGCACTCTCGACGCCGCAATGATCGAGGCCGGCCGGGGCGAGTGTCTGATGACTTTCGTACGTACGGCGCCGAGGCTCTCATTCGGGCCGCGTGAAAAAAATAGACAGAGAAAAAAAGAAAGAAAAAAAAAACTCGAACAATCGCAGTCGTTTCCGAACCGAACTCGGGACGACATGCCCGCCGCCCACGAGGACGGCGATGATCTGTCAGCGCGTCTGTGCTGCCCCCTCAAAGTTGTCGCACGCCGATGTCGGGTTTATGGCTGCCCGGAATGACGGCGGTGTGCTGGAAGCGACGGCAACGGCGCTATCGTCGGCACTATAAACGTAGCAAGAATGGCTCCGCGGGTCACGCCGGCGACTTTTTCTTTTTTTTTCGAAACAGTGTCCGGCCGACCGATGGGCAGCTGGCATGTGCACGTGTGCACAATGGCCTTCCTTCCGACCTCCTTTCTTTTTTTCGTGATTCTGATGGCAGCACGGTGCATTCTACTGTTGTCTCCACTGCTTCAGAGAGAGAGAGAGAAGGGGGGGAGAGTGGTTTCAAAGAGGAAGAGGTGCTGTTGCATTTGCTTGCCCAGCTCGGTGGGCGGCAGAGAGAGAGAGAGGGAATGCCGCGGCGTTGATTGCGCGTTGGCGCGCGAAAAGCGCGCGCGTGCGTGTCCGTTGGGAGCGTCGCGGCGCGCGGACGACGAAGTGGGAGAGTAGAGGGGGAGGGGGACGAAGAAGATGCGCCGATGGGCTGCGGTCACGCCGAGGAAACGAAAGTTTCGTGCCCTGTAATGACTGACGAGGCGCTCAGGGCGCGCGATCCTAAACTTTTTTGCTTTCTTTTGTTTTTTTTTACATTTTCTTTCGCCCACTCTTCTTCCTCCTCTCGATGCGGTTCGTCGTGCTGCCTGCAAAAAAAAAAAGACCCTCTCGCGGGTGTCGGCGGCGGCGAGTGTTGTTTGCCTCCTCCTCCTCCTCCTCGTTCGTACCTGCTGTATGAGGGAGGGGGAGAGAGGGGCTGTGGGCTCCGCCGTTTCGTCGTGCAGGGAGAAAACGGACGAAGCTTCGCGCTTCGTGCGTGTCCGAAGAGTTGCCCGCCTTTCTGGTCTGCGTGGTCGGGCGTTGTGTGTTTGTGCCTTACTGCGTGCGTGCGTACGCGCGCGCGCGTGTCCAAGCTAGTTTGCCGCGCGCACACGCCGCCTGTGGCCAAGCTCTTTATTTTTCTTTCCTCCTCTTCTTCATCCCTTTCCGCGCTCACCTGCCGTGCCTCCCTTCTCCCCCTTCTTTTTTTTTCCACTGGCGTCGTCGTTGTTGTTGCTGCTCCTCTCGTTGCTTTGTTTGTTTTAACGCCGCCGCTCGTATGCCCCACATTTTCACCCTCGTCTGTGGAGAAGCGAGCTTCGAGGGAGAGTCGTCGGGCTGCTATAGAGAAGCGGCGCATCGGGGCGACGGAGGTGGGTTTGGCGCGGTTGGCACCGGTCTCTACTGGGAGAAATAAATCGCGCCGTTTCGCTCCCTGCTTTGCCGTCGCCGGGACGGATCAGCGCCAGTCGGCGCACCAGCCCGAGCGATGCCGCCGCGTTTCTAATGTATTCCGCCGCCCCCGTTCTTTTTCTCTGATCCCGCTTCCCGCAGAGAAGCCCGTCCTCCGTGCTCCAAGGAGAAACGCAAGGCAACCTCTTGGCGAGCCCAGATACGTGCCTGGCCTGCGCGCCGCGTATTTCTTTCTTTCGCGATTGTGTTGCTGCTTTTTTTTCTGATTCCCGTGCTACCTACCACGCATCCCTGATTCGGTTGTGCAGGCGACGGATTGGAGCGCCTCTTTCTTGTCTCTTCTTTTTTTCCGCTTTTCTTCGTGCTTTCATCATCTCAACTCCCTCCCCCCATTCTTTTTTTTTTTTTACCCTTCCTGGTGCTCGCGAATGCGCGCTCTGTTCCACGGCCGCGACGCCGAAGGTCTCGGGAGCGAGTCGGTTGGTGGGCGTTCTTGTGAAACTTCCATCTTCTTTTCTTGCCGCCTTCCTCGCTCCGAGGCGTACGTAACTTCGGATACTTTCTTTTTTTTTTTTATTCCGCATCCGAGTCTTCGATCGCTTTTCCCACGTTCGCAGAGTGCGTGCGTGCTCCAAGGGCTTCGCTCCTTGTTTCTCCGACGAGCCCGCAAAGCGCGATGCGGGAGGCGTCTTCTTGCTTTGCTGCAATAAAGTGCATTTCTTTCTCTCAGTGCACCGTCTGCGAAGAGTACAAAAAAAGAGAGAAAGGCATTCTCGCAACACTTCTTGCAGAAGTACCTGTTGCGTCTCTCTTGTGCAGTGGCACGAGAAATGTGTTGCCGTAACGGCGCGTCGGCGTCTTCTTCGTGGAACCTTGGGCCACATACTCCTCGAGCCGAAACACGACAGCCCGGGGAGCATCGCCGCTTTTAAAGTCGCTTCGCATTACCGTCGTTACCAACGCGAGAAAAGCCTAGTTTTCTTCTTTCTTTCTTAATTCGCTCTAGGTGTAGATGGCAGCCCCAGCATTTACGTCTTGGTAAATGTGTAAGCATCTCCTCGTGACCCTTTCGAGACAGAGCGAGACCATTTTCTTTGCTTTCGGCCTTCCGTCAAGTGCTGTACTGGTCGCTGGGGTGGTGCATATGAGAGGTAGTGGTACTACGTCGCTCCTACATGTTTGTGTGTCAACTCGATCCCGAGGTGTTCGTAACGAACCTCACAGCTGCTTTTTTTCGTCGTCTCTCACCCGCCGCCGTGGTGGCTTAGCGGTGAGCCTGTGGCCTCGCGTTGCTGAGCACGAGTTCGCTAGTTCGACTCCCGGCCGCGGGGATGGGATGCTGGAGGGATTTCGATGGTAGGCAAAAAAAAAAAGGGGGGGGGGGGGGCTCGTGCACAGTGCATTTGTCGCGGGTGAAAGAACCCCGAATGGTCAAAACAAATTAATCCGGAGTCCGCTGCCATGCGCCCTGCATCGTAATCGGGGAACGTATTCCCGGACGACCACTTTTGGCGACGGTGTAACTTTTTTGCGTGACGTAATTAGTGCTCAACCAGCTTTAATAAAGCGCGCACTGAAAGGGATAGCGCCGAAAGCGCGACCCTCCGAGAATACGCCTCCCCCCCCCCCGCCCCCCTTCTTATGTGTTGCTTTTTAGCGTTTAAATACCCCAAAAGTTAAATGTTTTCTTTCGTCGTTTGTCACAACCCAACAGTCTATAGATAGATTAAATCTCCGCAATATTTTTTCGCGAGAAAGCTGATCCCTCGAGGAGCACAATGCACGAGACTGACGTAGTGGCCGCGTCGCGGTACGAAGCTTGTCCTCCCTGCGTGGAGGGAGCACTAAAGTTGCTCTCTCTCTCTCTCTCTCTCTCAAAGCTGAGCCCAAGAGAATGTTAGAACACTTTTATGTAGTCGCTGCACGTGCATCCAATTTTCCGCATATCTAATATACGAATATTTCGCGTAACCGCGTCTCCGGGCCTAATTTTGAAAAAAGAAAAAAAAAGAACGGTTTGAAGACAATGCGCATCGTAATGTGCAGAGCGACCTTACACGAGGATACAACGTTCCGCGTACTCTGCAGGCCGCGAATGCTCTCCCTTGATTGCGCAGAACCGCGTCGAGTCGCCGTTTCGAAACGTCCTCGGTGAAGCTTGCAAACTCCAGAAAAAAAAAAAGAAAGAAAAGCGCTTTCCCCAAACGAAGCCCTCCTCTGTCGGCGCGGGCCTTCCCTCTGTGACTGGCCGCGGGGCGCCTTCGATCGCGCTGTGCGACTATAATTTTCAATTTTTTGTTTTGTTCGTTACGCTTCGCATATGACGAAATTTTGTGGGGGCTTCGCAACTTGCCGATCGATGCACGTCCCCGGGGCGCTCTTGCGTTGCGGAAAAAGTGGCCGGAGAAGGAGAGAGAGAGAGACCGAGAGAGAGAGAGAGAATGGTTGCTCTCCTCCAGATTGCCCATTTTCGTGGCGGCGTTATATGGAAACTCGTTCCGGGGACCGGTGATCAGCGTGCATGGACGACGTATTGCTACGCGCGGCGCAGCCGTATCCGGAATCGTCGTTTGCTCCGCGGCCGGCTTCTTTTTTTTTTTCTTCTTTTGCCAACTGGTGGTGCGTACGTATACGTTGCACGGTAGCGGCCAACAGGAGCGTGCAGTGGTGTGTAGCGCTGGTGGCTGCCGGTGGCGCTCTAGTATAGCTACCCTACAATATGACGCGAGTTCGAAACTATAGCTCAGTCCCGTAGCCAGACCCTGTACCTTGACGCAAAGTTGGTGCTGCACCGATGATCGCTACCTCCCGACGACGATCGAGTAGTAATGCCCACTGCCACACGTAAAATTGAACAGGGCTCAGGCAGTCACGCTACGTTTACTGCAAACCGGGACGTACCCCACTCCGTATTTCATAAATAAAATTCACCCCGAAAGAGAAATTATGAAAGAATGTTACGTGTGCGATGGCAT
The DNA here is from genome assembly GCF_038994185.2 of Dermacentor albipictus. Classification (NCBI taxonomy): domain Eukaryota; kingdom Metazoa; phylum Arthropoda; class Arachnida; order Ixodida; family Ixodidae; genus Dermacentor; species Dermacentor albipictus. The sequence continues at coordinate 86,816,014 of NC_091826.1, read as the reverse complement.
ACATGAGACACATGTTGGCGGGCTATCCCGCGACTCTCGCCGACCCCGAAGAAATATGGCTTTACTGGCACAAAATGATACCAAGCTCATCATATCAAGATCAACTACGGGCTGTCCAGAGGGTCCACGATGACGCCACAAGGCTTGGCGTGGCGGTGCCGACGTGGACGCGGCCCGCCTTGGTCTGAAATGACTGGGCTTGAGGACACTAATAAAGTTTTGTGAATGAATGAATGAATGAATGAATGAATGAATGAATGAATGAATGAATGAATGAATGAATGAATGAATGAATGAATGAATGTGGCGATGGTATGGACTCGCTGAAGGTTGCAAACGGGTCCTTTACCGTCCTACCCAACGACGAGAGCTCCATCCCTCTGGAGTTTGTATAGGCGGCAATTATACGAAAACATTCTGTAATTGACACGTTTCAAATATTCCACGTCATTCATATGTGTCGGATATCTCATATTTGCCCGTAGTGTATGCCCTCTAACAGTGACTGAAGAGGCCTTACCACAAACCAAACTTCCCGAGGTGTGGCTTATTCTTACAACGTGTTATGGAATGCAATACAGGCTTACAGGATAACGGACGACAGGGGCAACTCTGGTCGCGACATTGTGTGAAGCTCCCTCCCCCCCCCCCCCAAAAAAAAAGAAACGCCTTAAAACGTGTATATATATATATATATATATATATATATATATATATATATATATATATATATATATATATATATATATATATATATATATATATATATATATATAGTCATATAATGAGAAGCCAACAAACACTGACACCAAGTACAACATAGGGGAAATTGCATGAGCTTAATAAATGAAATCAAGTAATGATAAATTAATGGAAATTAAAGTGGATGAAAAAACAACTTGCCGCAGGTGGGAACCGAACCCACAACCTTCGCATGTCGCGTGCGATGCTCTACCAATTGAGCTACCGCGGCGGCGTTTCCCCATCCACTTTCTTGGGTATTTATGTGTACTAGTAGAACCCTGGGAGTGTTAGCCAGCGCCCCCACGCACAGACCTTGGCGGCGGACGTGGAACGTCTTTTTTGCCGCAGGCGTCACGAGAACGTGATCTTTTTCGGGTGAAGACAACTGGTCAATAAACCCACATATGCTACCTGAAGGCATCAATGTTGCCGGATTCGAGACCCTCGTTATGTAATAAACGAGAAGAAAGGGGGTTAACCGAGGGACCCGATAATTATTAGTCATATAATGAGAAGCCAACAAACACTGACACCAAGTACAACATAGGGGAAATTGCATGAGCTTAATAAATGAAATCAAGTAATGATAAATTAATGGAAATTAAAGTGGATGAAAAAACAACTTGCCGCAGGTGGGAACCGAACCCACAACCTTCGCATGTCGCGTGCGATGCTCTACCAATTGAGCTACCGCGGCGGCGTTTCCCCATCCACTTTCTTGGGTATTTATGTGTACTAGTAGAACCCTGGGAGTGTTAGCCAGCGCCCCCACGCACAGACCTTGGCGGCGGACGTGGAACGTCTTTTTTGCCGCAGGCGTCACGAGAACGTGATCTTTTTCGGGTGAAGACAACTGGTCAATAAACCCACATATGCTACCTGAAGGCATCAATGTTGCCGGATTCGAGACCCTCGTTATGTAATAAACGAGAAGAAAGGGGGTTAACCGAGGGACCCGATAATTATTAGTCATATAATGAGAAGCCAACAAACACTGACACCAAGTACAACATAGGGGAAATTGCATGAGCTTAATAAATGAAATCAAGTAATGATAAATTAATGGAAATTAAAGTGGATGAAAAAACAACTTGCCGCAGGTGGGAACCGAACCCACAACCTTCGCATGTCGCGTGCGATGCTCTACCAATTGAGCTACCGCGGCGGCGTTTCCCCATCCACTTTCTTGGGTATTTATGTGTACTAGTAGAACCCTGGGAGTGTTAGCCAGCGCCCCCACGCACAGACCTTGGCGGCGGACGTGGAACGTCTTTTTTGCCGCAGGCGTCACGAGAACGTGATCTTTTTCGGGTGAAGACAACTGGTCAATAAACCCACATATGCTACCTGAAGGCATCAATGTTGCCGGATTCGAGACCCTCGTTATGTAATAAACGAGAAGAAAGGGGGTTAACCGAGGGACCCGATAATTATTAGTCATATAATGAGAAGCCAACAAACACTGACACCAAGTACAACATAGGGGAAATTGCATGAGCTTAATAAATGAAATCAAGTAATGATAAATTAATGGAAATTAAAGTGGATGAAAAAACAACTTGCCGCAGGTGGGAACCGAACCCACAACCTTCGCATGTCGCGTGCGATGCTCTACCAATTGAGCTACCGCGGCGGCGTTTCCCCATCCACTTTCTTGGGTATTTATGTGTACTAGTAGAACCCTGGGAGTGTTAGCCAGCGCCCCCACGCACAGACCTTGGCGGCGGACGTGGAACGTCTTTTTTGCCGCAGGCGTCACGAGAACGTGATCTTTTTCGGGTGAAGACAACTGGTCAATAAACCCACATATGCTACCTGAAGGCATCAATGTTGCCGGATTCGAGACCCTCGTTATGTAATAAACGAGAAGAAAGGGGGTTAACCGAGGGACCCGATAATTATTAGTCATATAATGAGAAGCCAACAAACACTGACACCAAGTACAACATAGGGGAAATTGCATGAGCTTAATAAATGAAATTTCATTTATTAAGCTCATGCAATTTCCCCTATGTTGTACTTGGTGTCAGTGTTTGTTGGCTTCTCATTATATGACTAATAATTATCGGGTCCCTCGGTTAACCCCCTTTCTTCTCGTTTATTACATAACGAGGGTCTCGAATCCGGCAACATTGATGCCTTCAGGTAGCATATGTGGGTTTATTGACCAGTTGTCTTCACCCGAAAAAGATCACGTTCTCGTGACGCCTGCGGCAAAAAAGACGTTCCACGTCCGCCGCCAAGGTCTGTGCGTGGGGGCGCTGGCTAACACTCCCAGGGTTCTACTAGTACACATAAATACCCAAGAAAGTGGATGGGGAAACGCCGCCGCGGTAGCTCAATTGGTAGAGCATCGCACGCGACATGCGAAGGTTGTGGGTTCGGTTCCCACCTGCGGCAAGTTGTTTTTTCATCCACTTTAATTTCCATTAATTTATCATTACTTGATTTCATTTATTAAGCTCATGCAATTTCCCCTATGTTGTACTTGGTGTCAGTGTTTGTTGGCTTCTCATTATATGACTAATAATTATCGGGTCCCTCGGTTAACCCCCTTTCTTCTCGTTTATTACATAACGAGGGTCTCGAATCCGGCAACATTGATGCCTTCAGGTAGCATATGTGGGTTTATTGACCAGTTGTCTTCACCCGAAAAAGATCACGTTCTCGTGACGCCTGCGGCAAAAAAGACGTTCCACGTCCGCCGCCAAGGTCTGTGCGTGGGGGCGCTGGCTAACACTCCCAGGGTTCTACTAGTACACATAAATACCCAAGAAAGTGGATGGGGAAACGCCGCCGCGGTAGCTCAATTGGTAGAGCATCGCACGCGACATGCGAAGGTTGTGGGTTCGGTTCCCACCTGCGGCAAGTTGTTTTTTCATCCACTTTAATTTCCATTAATTTATCATTACTTGATTTCATTTATTAAGCTCATGCAATTTCCCCTATGTTGTACTTGGTGTCAGTGTTTGTTGGCTTCTCATTATATGACTAATAATTATCGGGTCCCTCGGTTAACCCCCTTTCTTCTCGTTTATTACATAACGAGGGTCTCGAATCCGGCAACATTGATGCCTTCAGGTAGCATATGTGGGTTTATTGACCAGTTGTCTTCACCCGAAAAAGATCACGTTCTCGTGACGCCTGCGGCAAAAAAGACGTTCCACGTCCGCCGCCAAGGTCTGTGCGTGGGGGCGCTGGCTAACACTCCCAGGGTTCTACTAGTACACATAAATACCCAAGAAAGTGGATGGGGAAACGCCGCCGCGGTAGCTCAATTGGTAGAGCATCGCACGCGACATGCGAAGGTTGTGGGTTCGGTTCCCACCTGCGGCAAGTTGTTTTTTCATCCACTTTAATTTCCATTAATTTATCATTACTTGATTTCATTTATTAAGCTCATGCAATTTCCCCTATGTTGTACTTGGTGTCAGTGTTTGTTGGCTTCTCATTATATGACTAATAATTATCGGGTCCCTCGGTTAACCCCCTTTCTTCTCGTTTATATATATATATATATATATATATACGGGCGGAGTCATATTTGGCTGTTGCACTAACAATTTCTCACTATAGTGTGCAGTGAGGTCAAATAAATGTGGTCTTGAAGCACCGAGCGTATTCGTATGCAGCCAGTTTCATGCGCACTGATCGACTGAGTTAACGTCCGCTCGGTTGTCAGTGATAGAAAACGACAGCGTTAACAGTCCAAGATGGCGGTACTTGAGCGTTCCCTGTGCAATATAGCCTAATACCACACGAATTCACAGAGCTTTTCCTTGTATCACACAATCTGATCTGTCACCTAACATACAGCATCGGTTTAGGCTGGCTTTTAGTACGACAACGCAGTTGAGTTTGCGCGTGCCATTTTCCACGACCTTGATCTTGCCAACCACGTTGACGCTATCTTTATAGACTTCTCTAAAGCATCTGACACAGTGTTACATTCAAAACTCCTTGCTAAACTTAACGCTGTACTAAATAATCCTCAACTAGTTCAATGTATTTCAAGCTTTCTTTCACTTCGTTCCCAGTTTGTCTCTTACAGCTCGACCGAGCTATTGATGTGACATCTGGAGTGCCCCAAGGCTCCGTTCTTGCGCCACTGCTTTTCTTTTTATTATTTACATAAATGGTTTGCCTGTTAACATCCAACATTCGTCTTTATGCCGATGATTGTGTTTTATAAGAAGTGATTACCTGTTGTAATGAGCATTACCGCCTCCACGAGTGATTTGCTAGGTTTTGCACTTAGTGCAACACCTGCCAAATGAACATTAACTTTCATAAAATCGTCCTAATGTCCTTCTGTCAAAAATCTCCTCCTCCTCTTCATTGCTCCTTCAATAACCGCGCTGTGTGTAGGGTACTGAGTATAAGTACCTCGGTGTCATTTTTACGCATAATGTGTCGTGGTCTAATCACGTTGATTACATTTGTAACAAAGCACTCGGGTTGCCTATGTCGCACACTATCCAACTCTCCCAAATACACTAAGCTACTGTTATATAAGTCGCTAATCCGTCTTGTTCTTGACTACGCATCCGTCGTTTGGAACCCTTATAAGCAGTGAGAGATTAACAGGCTAGAAGCAATTCAGGAAACAAAGAAAAGCTGTAAGGTTTATATGTCACCGTTATGATCCTGACTTCTCACCCTCTTCAGGACTTCGTTCCTTCACTTTAACTTCGCTCTATTCGCGTCGTCGCATAGCATGGTTAGATTTCTTGCACAGCATCGTCATTTCTTCCGTTAGACTTAAAAAAAAAGAACTATACTAACCTCGCGCCAGAGTCGTCGACGAGACGACGTCACAACTTAAGCTTGATGCCCCACACTTTGCACGCCACTAACATATTTAAATCCAGCTTTTTCCCTAGTTCCATACGAGACTGGCATTCCTTACCCGCATGGGTCTGTTCGCTCATGCCCATCCCGAGAGAGAGAGAGAGAGAGAGAGAGAGAGAGACCGGGAAGGCAGGGAGGTGAATCAGCCGCACGTCCGGTTTGCTACCCTGCACTGGGGGAAGGGGATATGGGGATGAGGAGAGAGAGAGAGAGAGCACAGTTTCGCCCACAGTTGAAGGTTCGCACCGAGTCTACATACGGTTGCCGAGACCTGTCCACTTGAGCTATCTCAGCAGCGCTTCCGTGGCTTTCTCTGCCATCAACGCGTACGGCCATGGTCCAAGCAGCAGCAGCAGCGGCAGCGGCAGCAGCAAGGATTTTCATTATCGAAACAGGTCTAGAGTCCAGCTGGTTCAGTGCTGTCTGGAGAGCTTCACGCTCGACGTCGTATTGGGGACAGATACACAGGATTAACACGCGAGGGAACAAACGCGAGTTAATGACATCTTATTTGAAATCCAGAAATGAAATGGCCATGGGCAGGGCATGTAATGACGAGCGAAGATAACCGATGGTCATTAAGGGTTACGGACTGGATTCCAAGGGAAGGGAAGCGTAGCAGGGGGCGGCAGAAAGTTAGGTGGGCGGATGAGATTAAGAAGTTTGCAGGGACGACATAGCCACAATTAGCACATGACCGGGGTAGTTGGACAAGTATGGGAGAGGCCTTTGCCCTGCAGTTGGCGTGGGTAGGAGGATGATGATGATGACATGGATGTGTTCAATCGTTTTTGTGGTTCCACAAGAGTCGCACATCGGTGTATACCCCATTCCAATGCGGAAGTTTTGTATCTTCCATCCAAGATGAGACTTGCTCTACGTGGGCTCCCGATTCAGTTTGCAATTCCTGCGGATCGCCCCCTCGCAACGCTTGACTGTCCGCAGCATTCGACTCAGCTCAAGAAGCGCCATTCAGAGAGACCACGCACACCACCGTGAGTTTCTTCTTCACGCAAATACTAATCCTGAAACTTGCAAGGTGACGGCCGTGCCCAGCTAAGCCTACTCGCGATCGCCGAGCCCTGCTGCCTGAGGCTCCGCTCCTCGCGCCTCGTGCCTCGAGATCCACGTGCACGCCGGGCCGCCCGACAACGGCTTTTTCAAATGTTTTTTCCCTCTTCAAACGCAGCGGCAACCTAGCATTATGGAAGTTGACCGAACGAACTCCATAACAGGAATAACAAATAATGAAGCAGAAATGAACGACACGGAGCCGACGTTCGACAGCAACAGCGGAAAAACACTACGCCAGACAGGACCATGGGTGATGCTACTAGCGCGACAACAGAAGAAGAAAGAATCCATCGCAACTTCGAAGACGCAGAAGGAGTTCTCATGCGAACTCAGCACGGGACAGAACACGAATGATGGAAAACGGCAAGCCCCTCAAAAGCCATGGGGCCACAACAACGCAAGCAAGCCACGGCCTCGCTTGCCAACGACCCCACCGCTACCAGAAAACCATTACAAGATTGTATACAGACCTAAAGTCGGTGTGAAAGTGTCAAACTGGAAAGACGGAGTGATAGCAAGAGGATTAGCCCAAGCATGCGGAGTCACACCCCAGGAGCTCTACGCCAAGGTGATCATACAGACACAGTGGCAACAAAACTTAATTCTGGCAAGTACCGAAGAAGAGGATTGCGCACTTAAACTAGCAGAAATAACACGCATCGAAATAGGACACGCAACATACGAAGTCACACCTTACCTCAAGCCAATTCCGGGCACTGTACGTGGCGTTGTTCACGGAATAGAGGAAGGCACCACCGACGAGCAGCTAGTAGATCTACTAGCAACAACCAACAAGTGCAAAATCCTATACGCTAGAATGCTGGGAAGATCGACGTCGGCAGTGATCACCTTCGAGGGCCCGCACGTTCCGTTCTACGTTAAAGTTGGATGTACGCTTACCCGCTGCAGACCCTACCGAAAGTCAGTGCAGTACTGCAGATCTTGCGGGGAGATAGGACACAGACAAGACGTCTGCCCTAATCCAAACGATGAACTATGTGACAACTGCGGAGAAAACAACGCTGATCCAAATAACCACCAATGCGAACCGAAATGTAAGCTCTGCGGAATGCCCCATGAAACGGCGGGTAGAGACTGTCGAAGGAAGCTGAAACCAGCCCCGCCACCGTTGAGAGTCAGGGAGCGGTCAAGATCGAGACAGAGACGCTTCTGGTACCAGGCCAGCATGGTACCTAACAACGACAACGAGCACATGATGACCATGTCACCATCGCCACAGTCACCGAATGAGGCCGAGCAGACAAAAAGATCCAGATCCAAGTCGGGATCGCGATCAAGGGAAAGACAACAGAGCGTTCCCCGGACAACGGCAACGGGCGTGGAACACGACAACACACAGCGCAAGGTGAGCTGGGCCAACGTCGTCAGAGGGAACATTCATACGTCGAAAGAAAATAATGGCGTTCAAACCACAAGACACTCGAGGTACGAAGACACGATAATGATTCTCCGAAAACAGAACGATGAATTGAAGCGAGAGCTAGAACAGCAAAAGCAGAAGACACAAGAGAAGGAAGCCCGCACACAAAAACAGCTCGAGTACCTGATGCGAGAAATAGAACAACTACGGAGAGAACAGACCCAGCAATCGCAAACACCCCTACCGCGGCCTTCATCCCCACCCCCACCACCATCACCAACAGAGTCATCAACAACAAGTCAACAAGTCAACAGACCAGAGCCATCCACACTGTCGAACCAAGCGGTGATAACCCAGAACGACCTCAAGACACTTGAAGACCGCATCAACGCCAACGTGACCATCATGATGGAAACCACACTGTCCACAGTAACGCAGGTTATGCAAAACACGGTAACACAGATGATACAGACTGGCTTCCAATCTCTCAAGAACGATATAGAGAACCAGATTCAGGCTCTACAGACCAAAATGACACAATCCGGAGAAAGTTTCAGTCAACGCATTCACATGCTAGAAGACAGAGAAAATGCTCGCAAGAAACCTAAGTACCCTGCGCGAGAAGCCAAGATGATGCAGACCCTAAGCGAACAAGATGGCGAGGCAATCTAAAGAGGAAGATGACTACAAGCAACACCCACGGCTCAAAATTTGGCAATGGAACTGTCATTCTATTCGAAGTAAGAGAAGCAACCTTGTACAATTCTGCAAGCAGTTTGACCCAGACATTATAGCCTTACAAGAAACCGAAGCAGAAGACTTCAAGGTCAGTGGTTACCTCACTCACGTCACTGACGGTAAAACGAGGACAGCAATCCTGACCAAGAAAGCCATCAACGCTCAGCGACACGACATCCAACACCGCATTGAACACACCCTCGTCGAAATCGTACCCGAGAAAAAACAGCAGCAAAGCCTCTTTGTGTTAAACGTGTACAGCCCACCAAAGGACCACCTAAAGGATCTAGACAAGCTTATGAGAGAGGTGAAGAAGCTGAGCAAGGGTAACGGGCTGATAGTCGTTGGAGATTTTAATGCTCCCCATGTGGCCTGGGGTTATGCGGCCTCAAAGAAAAAAGGAGAAGACGTGCACAACGTAGCCCAACAACACCTCCTCACGCTACTCAACGACCCACACACACCCACGCGCATCGGCAACAGTGTATCTAGAAACACCAGCCCCGACCTCACATTCGTACACGGACTCAAACAGTATGAGTGGAGCTGCATGGACGAGAATCTTGGTAGCGACCATTTTATAGTGCAAACGATCATTCCGCACCACAAAGCAACGATGAAGATAGGAAAAGCCAAGATCACGGACTGGCAGGCCTTTCGCAAAGATGAGAGTGCCATTAATGCGACGATAGACGACATAACAATATGGATCAGAGGAGTCGTGGAAAGAGCCGAGAAGCATACGAGGACAATCCAGCTGTCGCAAATCACCCCCGTGGTCGACCCGCACTTACTCCACCTGTGGGAGGCGCGGAGGGGTCTCGCCAAACGCTGGCAGCGTAACAAGTGCAACCGGAAACTCAAAATTCGAATCTCTAAGCTGATCAAGGAAACGCAAGAGTACTCTGAACAACTTGAAAGAAAGAACTGGCGCGAAACATGCAACAAGCTTCAAGGTACCTTAAGCAGCAAGCGCACTTGGGCGGTGCTCAAGACTCTCCTATCAAAGAAGGAGAACAAGAACGCCACAAAACAGAAAATGCAGCGACTCATACACAACCACCCGGGGAAAGAGGAAGACGTTATCAGAGAAGTGAAGGAGAAGTTCCTCGGTACTGAGCGAAACATAACTGTAGATTCGCACTTCGACGAGTATCGAGGCAAGCCAAATATGGAACTGGATCGGCCCTTCACAGAAGCAGAAATCGAGAGGGCCTTGAGCAAGCTCACCCGCAACACGGCGCCGGGGTACGACAGAATAAACAACAAGACACTCCGGAACCTTGACGGACCCTCTGTAGACGCGCTCTTAAAATACATCAACGAGTGCTGGCAACAAGGTAAAGTACCACCGGAATGGAAACATGCCGAGGTAACCATGATACCTAAACCCAACAAGCCCATCAGCGTGCAGAACCTTCGACCTATATCCCTAACCTCGTGTGCTGGAAAACTCTACGAGCACATGGTGCACAACCGCATGAGCGACTATCTCGAAGACAACGAACACGTCCCAAGCACTATGTTCGGATTTCGAGCTCACCTGTCCGCACAAGACGTGTTGCTGCAAATCAAGGAAAAAGTCATCGACAAGCTGGACACGCACAGCAAAAGAGCCATCCTCGCACTTGACGTGAAAGGGGCTTTCGACAACGTGTCACACGAAGCCATACTGCAGCACCTCAACGTTTATAACTGCGGTGAAAAAGTATATAATTACATCAAAGCTTTTCTGAAAGAACGTACAGCCACAGTGGGGATAGGCAACTTACGCTCTGAGAAATTCGACATACCGCGAAAGGGAACGCCACAAGGCTCCGTCATTTCGCCGATGCTATTCAATCTGGCGATGAGCACACTACCCAAGCAACTGAAGCAAATAGAAGGGATTGGTCACGCAATATATGCTGACGACCTCACTATCTGGACTACGGGAGGGTCGACAGGTCAACAGCAAGACGCTCTGCAAGAAGCGGTTGACACTACGGAAAAGTACCTGGAAGCATGTGGACTGACGTGCGCACCTGAAAAATCGGAGCTCTTGGTGCTAAGGAAGCGCACAAGAGGCCGACAACCGCAGCAGATACCAGACCCGGTAGTAAAGGTGGGAGGCATCATGATTCCGCAGGTTACGACGCTCCGCATCCTCGGACTCCTGATTCAAAAGGACGGGGCCGGGGGAGCAGAGTTGGAAAAAATTCAAAGAACAGTGCAACAAATAACCCACCTTATCAAAAGAGTGACGAGCAAAAGCCACGGACTCAAGGAAGAAGACTGCACGAAAATGATACAAGCGCTGCTCACGAGCATCGTCACGTACGGTACCCCATACGTTGACATGAAGAACAGTCAACGAGACAAAGTAAACGCCCTCATCAGAAAATCATACAAAATTGCCTTGGGTCTGTCCCCCTCCACGTCCACAGCGAAATTACTCAAAATGGGAGTCCACAACACGTGGGAAGAGCTCGTGGAGGCGCACAACGTCAACCAACTGGAAAGACTAAAGCTGACAAGGACGGGAAGAGCCCTGCTGCAAGATCTGGGCTACCAAGTAGAGGATGAAAGGCACCTACCTCAGCGTATCCCACACGAGATCAGAGACAAGCTACACATAAGTACCATTCCCAGAAACATGCATCCCGAGTACGACAAGGAAAGGAGACAGGCGAGAACACAGGCGCTCAAGCGCATACTCGAACGCACCAACAGCAAAGAAGAAAACGTCAGATATACAGATGCAGCTGCGTACAGTACCAACGACCGATTCGCAATCAGCGTGGTCGACGAGAAGGGCGAACAACTTACAGCCACATCCATACGTGCCAAGGACGCGAGCACAGCGGAAGAGGTGGGCATAGCCCTGGCCATCGCAACGTGCAAGAAGGCCATGGTTACCGTGGTGACGGACTCACAAGAAGCATGCCGAAGGTATATGAACGGAAGGATTGGAAAGGCAGCGCTTCAGGTCTTGAACACCACCAAGATAGAGGCAGCACAAATCCTCTGGACACCGGGGCACGAGTCTCTCACGGGGAACCAGGCGGCGCACGCCGCGGCTCGAGATCATACACGCCGAGCCATCTCCGACGCGCAGAGAACGCGTACCGACGACTGTGAAGAGGATGAAGAACGCATATCCAAGAAGTACTCGGATATCTTGGCGCACTACAGGAAGCAGAGGCGTCGCTACCCGCCCGCGCATAAGACGATGAGTAGGGACCAAGAGGTAACCTGGAGAAGACTACAGGCTGGAACGTACCCACACGGAACACTGCTGCACGCCATGTACCCGGGCATCTACGGGCGAGACTGCAAGTTCTGCCCGCCGGACACGCCGAACACCTTGCGCCATATGGTGCTGGAGTGCAGAAATAACCGCGAAGTACCACCGTCATCATCGCCACCAAGCGATAACAACCAGGAGGAAGCGGATATGGAGGAAGAATCGAAAGACCAGTGGGAGGCTCTGCTGGTGACGCAAGACCTTGACAGCCAGCTGCGGTTGGTGAACAGGGCTCGGGCGGCGGCAGCGAGCCATGGCTACCTGGACTGAGGAGGCCACCCACCTTTGGGCTCAAGAAGCCTGGTCTCAAAATAAAGTTTATTTCTCTCTCTCTCCATCCAAGATGAAAGGTCCTAGCACAAAACCCCGATCATTGGACCGTATTTTTCGGTGTGTAATTTCCCAGTGTTAACCCACTCCTGGTATAGCGCTTACTGCTCTGGAGTATGTACAAATAAATAAATAAATAAATAAATAAATAAATAAATAAATAAATAAATAAATAAATAAATAAATAAATAAATAAATAAATAAATTCGGGATTGTGTTGCTGCCGACACCTCTGTAGCTAAAACTGCACATGTACCCGCTGTCATTGAAGTAAGGCCCTATGCGCCCTGACTAAACCGAACGCCGTAAGGCGACGACACCGCCGCCTGGCTGTTTTATGCTGTTGACGCCTGCGTCTCTGATATCGCGTTAACGGTAAAACGTACAGGGGGACAAGACAAAACTTGATTGTGTTCATCGCGGTCTCATAAGCCACGAGACAACAGACGTGCGCTCTCTCCTGTAGCGGAAAGGACTCCGATTGTGCAACACAACCGCTCTGGCGAATCCTCGCGTGGCGTATGCTGTTATCCCACCACGGCCGGCTGCTGCGCAAACAGTTATATGGGGGAAAAACGTAAAAAATATAAGAGCGCTGATAGGGAGGATCAAGCGCACGGGTCCTTTCGCGGCCGCGCTCGTAAAAAAAGAAAGAATGTTTATTGAGGTGCCTTCCTCATTCACGCCTGGCGATTACGCCGAGGGCGCTCTTGTTTTCGGGCCTGAAATTGAGCGGCCCGCGTCCGTCGGCGGCACGCCTGTTCCAGTTTGTTTCTCTCTCTCTCTCTCTCTCTCTCTCTCATCTCGCTTAACTCGTGCCCTCGCGGTTTGCGCACTTTCCCCGTGGTTATATATACAGTCTCCTTAGTTTTAAACAGGATCGTCAACTGTGTAGGGCTGGCTCGGCAAATCGGGGGGAGGGGAGGGGGGGCGGCGAAAGTGGGTTACCGCGCGTCTCGTTTTGCCGCACGACCACCGCCGCTGTTCCTCCCCCCTGTAGTCATACGCGCGGGTTTTTGTTTGTTTGTTTTTATTTCGCCCTCGTTTGACGGCCGTCTTCCTCGTCGTGGTTGTCGCCCGATAGAAACGGCTGGGCGTTGATTGTCGTCTTGCCCGTCTCCTCGTGGTCATTATATGCAGCACCCCGCGGCCGCTTAATGACGTCGCGATTCCCCGGCGGCGAAGGAGAAGAAGCTGCCTCGTCTCGGCCAGTGGTTTAACAACTGGCCCGCAGCCTGTAATGCGCCAAACGGCCTTTTTTTTATCGGCGCATTCTACTGCTTGAGCACGCTTGTTTTTCCTGGCTAGGCGGTGGGTGCGTGTTTTTTTACTAGACTGCTGCGGTGCGGACATCGCTGCGCGTTGGAAACTGGCTCCCCAGCCTCGTTCCGATTGCGGTTGAGACGTGGGTCGTGGGTTTTGTTCTGTGGCGGAGTCGGAATTGAAGCACCGACGCAGCTGCCGAAGAGTTATGACCGGGCGCCGTCGGAAAAGCCCAGCCGGACAGCTTCGTCGGTGGAACCGGCGAAGCGTACGCAGACATGCGGTCCTGACGTGAGGGATAGTGCAGCAGTACTAAAGCTCGAACGTAGTGAAACGTTTGAAGGCACGCTAAAGATAAAAAGACTTGGGATTAGTTCAAACTTGATCGAACGTTCTTGTATAGCTCAATTTTCGTTAATTTCGCTCTACGAGAACGGTTATTATAATAGGAAACGGAGGCGATAGGTTTAGAACTGAGGTTAAAAAGCGCGAATAAAACAAGGACACGAGGAAACAAATACCACAGACAGCGCTTGTCCGTGGTATTTGTTTGCTCGTGTCCTTGTTTTATTCGCGCTGTTTAACCTCAGTTCTAAATATGAACCAACTAGCCCTCATCAAGGTCCTACTAATGCGAAACGTTAATCGTTCGAATTTGGCGCCGAACCACCGCGCCGGTACGTCGGGGTGACGCAACGGATTGCGAACTGTTTTCCTCATATTTGGGCCGGTGTAGTTCGATAAAGGTTCCTGATACTTGCTAAGATCAGCCATTGACTCATTAAGAACACAGTGTAGTCATTATTCGCGGCAAAATGATTTGGCTAGGACCGAGCAGGCGTCTTCAAACTTGGTGACGTTAGCGCGAGCTGGAGCACAAAATTTCAAGGTAGCATCGCAAGCGTTGTGCGTGTTTGCTTGTTTTCAGGCTAATTAAGTCTGATTACGGGAACAGCGGATTGTTTCTACCTTTTTTGTGTGTGTTTCAGAAGGCTAATTGACAAGTGCAGCTCATATAACCTTTTCTCTTTAATGTTCGTTTAAAATGTGCGCCGAGAGCCCTATTTTTTTTTTTTCTGTGTCTGCGTGCGTCTGCGTATCCATACTGGCCCCTCTGTTTAGTAAACTGCGACTGCGCTAGTACCACAGGCAGCCACAAGCAGTGACGAATAGGTAGTCTGCTGACAGTGGTAGACTTTTGTCTGGTAGACATAATCGTGACCCCTTTAGAAAGTCTCGGGCAGATTCGAGGCTAGAGCGGCAAACGAGACCCCCACGATTTATGTGAGAACGCCCCCGCGTACAGCTTCGCTTGACTTTGATGCATGAATCGGGCAGCGAGCGATCGAGGGAGTGCGACTCGCGGGCGGGCATGGGCGCAACTCGTCCGGGCCGGCCACTCATCCTGGTCAAAATACGCGAGATCTGTCCGTCACACGCATAGCCGTGGCGCTTGGGAGGGGTAAAAGCGGAGAAGACGTATGGATGGATGGATACCGTGGGCTCCCCCTTTGAAACAGGGTGGTGACTTGCGCCACCAAGCTCTTTTCCTTACTTTGCCGAATGTCGTTCCTATCCTATCGTTATTATTCTTTTAACAGGCAAGGAATTTCCCGCATCAAACCTTCTCAACCATTATTGGGAACTTAGTGTTTTTTGTGCTTCTTTGAGGTCTCCTCCCCACGTTTCTGCAACCAAACAGAAAACAAAAACCTCCGAAAAGGTTCATCCGAGAACAACCGGGGCGGTGGCGGTGTTGGAGTCGCTGGAGGACGCGGTGCTCGCAGGGCGACGTACGCCGGCGCTCCCGAATATCCCCCCCCCCCCCCCCCCCCCCATCCAACTCCCGTTTATCTCTCGTCGTACGCCGGCTCTGCGTCGGACGGGTGCGGCTCGCTGCCTTCTGCGATCCTTCGAAAGAGAGAGAGAGAGAGAGAGAGTAATCGGGGGTTCGTCATCCACCCCCATCTCGGCCATCGCCCGGCGGACGCTCCTCGCGCCGGACGGTGAGAGCTCCGAAAAAGGATGGGGGGCGCCCCAGCGGTGGGCGTTCTCCACCTCACCTTGCAGTTTCGGGCATCGTCGCTCGAGCACGCGCCAGACGGCGCCATTTTGCTTCACTGTTGCTCTATGTCAGCGCGGTATGTTTCGTTTCGCGATTGGAAAGTGCTTAAAAATGCAGCCCGGAAGCACCGAGTGCGAGTGATGGATAGGTGGGTGGGTGGGTGGCGCTAATGAGCTAAACACGCGCAGCCGTGCGCGTGAGTGTAACTTTCGCCTTACTTTCTCTCTTCCCTTACCCTTTCTTTGCAACTCGGCGCGTTAACCGTGAACTTCGACCTGCTCGCCCAAAATTACGGCACAGTGCACTGCAGATATCCGTCTGCTCCATCGCTCCCGCCTTCTATCACTACTTTCACTTGTTCTGCCCGCATCTTTTTATCGCAACCTCCGTGCTAACCGATTTTCAGGCGTCAGCCTTCGGCTAGGCAGTTTTGCTTTCAACTAGCTAGCAGCTGCGTTCGCGCGAGCGGTTCCTGTCTCGTTCGAATCCCGACAGAGGCGTGTCGAGTTGGCTTGTCGGGGTTTGAAACCCCGTCGTCCACGGCTTCACGCAAGCGCAGGTCCGGGGCCGTGCGACGGAGCGAGAGAGAGAGAGAAACTTTTATTGACAAACGATTTACGTGCAGTGGTCGGAGACCCTTTAGTCCAAGGCCCCGCTGGCCTCGGCCGCCCGCTTGACCTGTGTTATGAAGGACTGTTGTCCCGCCAGGTCTGAGCTGGTTAGCTGTGCCTCCCATTGCTCCATTGTGTGGTGTGTTTTATCAAACGGGTGTGATTCACAATCCCAAGTAGTGTGTTGTAATGTTGGTATGCCTCCGCACCACGGGCAGTCGGGCCTGTAGCGAGTGGGGAACATGGCATTCTGTAGTTTAAGGTGGGGGAATACCCCAGTCTGAATTTTGCGCCAGCTGGCGGCTTCCTCTCCACTGAGTTGTGGATGAGGGGGAGGGTACTTTTTTCTGGTTGCACGTTGATGAGCGAGAATCTCCCGGGCATTCGTTGGATTGGGGTCATTACAGTGGCTACCTGGGACCGTCCCAGTCGAGTCGGCCCGGTTAATAATACCTCGGGCTAGCGAATCGGCCAGTTCGTTCCCCTCAAGGCCTGTATGACCTGGACACCATAGGATCCGGTGATGATGGGCAAATTTCGTCGGTATTATTGAGTGACATGTTTTGGTCACGTGGCCCTTGAGAAAAAGACGACATGCTTCTTGTGAATCTGTTATTATGGTGACGCTCTTTTGCGTGCGTTCCGCGTGAGCGAGGGCCATTGCCACGGCGAAAGTTTCGGCAGCCGCGGGAGTACCTGCCCTAACGGAAGCCGTAAATTGTTGCCGTGCTTTCGTGTCGATTATTGCCACTGCGTACCTCCTGATGTTCATTTGGGCATCACTGGCGTTGCGAGCTCCGAGGCGAGGTCGATCAACCCACGTGCAAGGAATAGGTAAACTCGACCGACCCCGCTCGGCAATCGGCCTGTAAACGGGGCCGGGTTGAGCTGGGTCCGCTCGACTTTGTTCTCGATCCGCTCGCGTCGATCTAATGCAGACTTAAGCCGCTGTAATGCACGCTCAGTGTCGAAGGCAAATAACCACCCATGTGCGAAGTAAATGCCGCCGTATCTTCGGTAAAGGGGACAGAAGCCCCCCCCCCCCCCTCTCCCACTTAAATTTTTCTGTATATCCGCTAGTTCCACGGGTAGTCCCAGTAGTGACCAATAAATGGTCTGCCGATAATAGTAGACTTTGGTCCTCTGACAATGCGGCCTTGTGCGGGCTGAGTACAAGATCGCAGCGGCTGCATTGCGATGTGGGCTGTGGTGCGCAAACTTTCGCGTACCGTGCTTTGTGTGCACGTTTAAGAACAGTGAGTTGATCAAGCTAATCGGGAACGACCCGCTGTAGTGTCTTCCATAGTCCATATGTCGCTTCGGCATGTCAAACTCCACAAACCGGTTAGTCGCCATTCAGAGTCGAACCGCTCGCTTTATATCGACAATGTGGTTGCTTTCGTACTGCTAGAGATAACAAATTATTTTAAAGTAAATCATACCCGCCTAACTTTTCATTGCGCTGGAAAAGTCTCACGTCTGTCTTTTGCGTAAAATTTTAACACTGTAACCCGAACTTCCGTTGTCTTTTCTTGCCTGCGTCATACATTTCATTCCATAATGACCACCAGTTCAGTGTTGATCTCCCCGCGAGCCGCATCAACATGAACTTCGATTCCTTCGTCCCAAAATGCAAGCATATGCAGGATGGAACCACTTCAGCATTCGTCGCCTCCACACGCGATGTAAAACACTTCCAGGCTGCTGTTCCTTATTATCTTATGTTTTATATATTTCGCTCGTTAGCTCCTCGCATTATATTTGTATATTTTTTGCAACCCCCTAGCCTCATCTGTGATGCTACGGCCCTCGGAGTGTATAAATGAATTGAAATCGGGCAGCACCGAAAAACTTTCGCCAATATATAGTACGCCCAACTGTCTGGCCTGGTCTAATGTCCGCGGTGTACCTCTGATTCTTGGGTCGCTCTCATCAGAGCAGAGAGGTAACAAAGTGACGGTGCGCGGCTTGGCTGAATTCTCTTTCACTCATAGGCGGCGTCGATGCGACAGCTGCTGTTTCCGTTTGTCGTTTGTTTCGTTTTCGAATGGTTGTCACTAGGCTAACCGTAGAAACAGTGACGTAAAATGTACAGTTAGTCAAATTAGAGCGCGACGGGTGATTCATCGTCAACGAGAGCCGGTATTAGACGCGGAATCATGTTTTCGAGATCACAGCACGCACGCTTGCCGCTGGTCGTTGTATGGGCTGGAAGTGAAACGCCTGGAATCAGGTTGAAAATTTTGTTTCAGTTCACAATAACGCCGAAATCATCGTCAGACATCTTGGCTCTCTTTTTGTTTTTCTTTTTTGCGTTATCACGTGCGTTAAGGATTAACTTACTATAAGGAATCGATTTTTTTCTGGACAGTTTTTATGCATGTCATCCGCATCGCGTGAGGCGTGAGTTTCACGTGAAAAAAAAAAAAAAACTGTTCCTGCAGTTGCAGCCTCCCCTGAAACATTGTGCCCCTCTCTCCCCTAACTCTCGTGGTGGGGAGGAAACGAAAGAAGAGCACACACGCGACGATGTTTTGCGAGCGCCTTGCTTGTCCGTCCGTCTGTGCGGCGGGTTCGTTGGCCCCCCTTCCCTTTCGCCCCGGTCGTTTCGCGCGCTCGACTTGGCTCGCCGCTGCCTGAATGGCGGGGAACGCGATCGCTCGTCTTCGCGTCCTGCAGCGGCAGACCTCGCACTTCGGTTTTATGGGTAAACACGCCGGGCGTCCTCCCCCTCCTTCGCGCAACACTGCGCGTCGCCGAGGGAGAGGAGGCAGGGCCTCGCCGCCGCTTTCGCGTGTTTGACCATGGTTTGACGGCTACGGCGCATTCGGTGGGAGCGTGGTGAGAAGGGTGCGACGCCGTCTCCCTCTCTCCCGTCCTTCGCGCGCGCGGCGGGAAGGGCGTTGTAGACATCGGCCGTCCCGCTATCTTCGCGTCGTTCATCCCGGGCGAACTTGCCCGGCGAGTCTCCGGGACCCGCTGTGTGCCGTTCCAGGGCAGACGCTCTTGATACACGCTTCCGCCCGCTTCAATGTGCATCCAATTCCAGGCATCCCGGGAAACGCCGTACAATGCCGTCGGGCAACCGCTGACTCTTGTTGTAACCACAGCTGTCGTTGTTTTGTGAATTTTTTGCTTTTTTAATTACTTTCCGTCAAACCCCCAGGCCTCCGGCTGGCACACTTTTATCTACCTCTGGATGATAGTGGTGATGGCTCGGTGCTTTTCTCTTTGTAGCGGACGCACATAAACTTGGCGTTCGAGCAATGATAAGCGAGATAGCAGAACACTGGAAGCGAGCTTCACCCCAAGCCACATGTGCCGGCCTCTGGTGTGCAACTTGTGCGGACAATTCTCACCGGACGTGAAACAGAGGTCGCAGACCAAATTTCTCTTGACTAGCCGCCCTCTGTGACTGCTTTAATCAAACGGTTGACGCTTACTGCATGTCGTTCAATGTCGGCCCAAGACGTTGAGCCAAACACTCCGTGCTCAAAGCCAAACCTCAGCCAGGAAGTTTTTTTTTCTTTTTCTTCTGGTGTGTTGCCTACAGACATTCATCGATGTTCCGCTTAGCTACTGGAACACATCTGGAACGAGATTGAGAGGGTAATAAAAATCCTTTGTTAGAAAACACGTTTTATAGAATATATAGGGGTGCGTCTATATGTTTCGTGGGAGACCACTTGTTACGGCGTACCCGTGAATGTGATCTGGTCTGTGACCACACCCATTTCTTGCGCATTTCACTTTTCCGAGACGCCTGGGAAACCGGCTCACAGTGCTTGTATAACGCTTTCGAGTGTTGCGGGGGGTAATTTTACTGACGAGGCCGTAATTAACCCGCATGCCTTTGAATTTGGCGCGCACACCAGCTATACAACGTGGTCCCTGTTTTTTCTGAAAACATGAACTCGCGGTGAAACTCTCAGTCATTTTCAGACAGCGGGCAAACATTGTACTTGGTTGTGCAAACACACTTATAATGCCCTGGTGTGCTTGCGTGTAAGCAAGTTAGCGCAGAAGTCATAGTTATCACATTTTCGGCTTTTCATTTTCGAAATGAAATCCTGGACTTGAATCTCCCCCCTCCCCCCCGAAATATAAACAAAGATATTGGGACGCCTCAGAGCGCCGTAAACAATTTAGAACACGAACATTTATTTATCCATTCAAGAAAAAAAAAAAATGGAGGCCCGAACCGAAAGCGAAACAAATTCTTTCGGCAGGCGTTCGAGCCCCCTTTTACATGGCAGTTAAGATAGAGAAAACAGAAGTTAGACTTTAGAATACACATAACTAGCAATCATAGGGGTACATACACAAAAACGCCTGATTTGATAAATGGTTTACGACGATAGCTTTCGTACGAACCCAGCTAGCTTCTATTTTGTTTCTCAGAATGTGCGTGCGTCTGACGTCATGGGTGCAGACAGTGGTCACGTGGGAGCAGAACATCGCGACGTTTTGACGCTGGCTCCGCCTCGCTCGAGAAACCCGAGAAAAAGCAAAAAAAAAAGGAACGGAAACTGCTAGAAAGGGATATTTTCAAACGAACTGACAAAACCCCACATTGGCATTGCGACCGCAAATCTACTGATGGTAAAGCTAGATCATTAATCACTACCAATTACTTTAACGATAGCAAAGAAAAAATAATTGAGCTGTATTTAGTAAATCAACCTTGGCACAAAGAAAATAAAAAAAAAGGTCTCACCCCGAGAGGAGGCGCGATAAGTCATAAAGACTAGATTCTGACCGCGTCGACTCGGGCATAGGTAATTCTTTATTTGTAAAGAGGGGCTATGCTGTATTCTAAAGACTACAGGCTAAACTTACCAAGTTTTGACTTTTATCGCCCGCCTAAAAAAAAAAATTTTAAAGATCGTGCCGTGACTTAAAGCTGAGATAGCGACAGTGTCATTTAGGCGCGAAATTGAAATAAAAGAAAGTGTGGGCTTCATTTTTTCTCCAGTATATAACTTATTACCGAGAAATTAACAAAAAATAGTGTTTTCAAGGAATACTTCTTATTTTTCAGCCTGAAATGATCTAGCATTGACCTTCAGTGTGCCCTTATAAAACGTGCACCAGGACACCTTGGAGTCGCTGAAGGACACCTCGTATGGGCTCCCTGCAATGGTCAGGCGGCGCGGCGATCGGCTCAGCCGTCAGCGCCACCGTGTCAGTTGCGCGAAACACTGAGGCGGCCGCTGCTGCGGAGGCATGCTTTTGCGGCGCTCGTTTGAAGCATTTCGAACGTTTTAAATTCCAGTTTTAAGGCAATCGAAAACGTCGAGGCCCATTTTTTACCACCGACGCTTGAGAAAGGACGTCAAATTTACGACTGCAACCACGTATACCGTGTCAAAGAAGTAAACAGCACGGACATTATAGTGAGGTGCTTAAATGAAATTGTGTTTTAGGTGCCAAATCCACGATCTGATTAGGAGGCACGCCGTGGCGGCAGACTCCGGAATTATTTTGACCACCTGGGGTTCTTTAACGTGGACCTAAATCTAATTACACGGGTGTTTTGGTATTTCGACACCCTCGAAATTCGGCCGCCGTGGCCGGGATTTACTCCCGCGACCTCGCGCTCAGCAGCCCAACACCGTAGCCACTAAGCAACCGCCGCAGGTCGCGAAGTATTTATCTGGACAAAGTAAGTATGCTTACGACGTCGATCTCAAAGTGCGTTAACAAATCATTATTTTATGCCACTTAAGTGAGCAGATACGGCCGTGGACGTCATTGAACTGTAATTTCTCGCTTCCTTACTTGGAGCGTGCCTTGCACCTCACATTGTAGAGGTTCTGGCGAATTGGCCGGTAAGTGCTTTTTTTCTCCGTTGACAAAGTGCATCGAGCATATTATGGTGTTGTCGTTCGGGCTCGAATGTGAGATACAGGCATTACCGCTGAAGCATCATAGATAGCAATCAGCTGAGAATAAACAACGTGAAGACTTAACAAATATGCGCTTGTGTGTGCGAGGGAAATGCTAATTTTCGAATATTCGATGTGTTCTGCAGTGTACTCCAACCTTAGTTCAGTTGTTCTAAGCGCGAGTAAACATCGGCACGAATGAGCTCGGTTCCAGCATTTGCGTCTTGATCTTGGCGCAGGAAGAAGCACAGCGCATACAAAGCTCCAGCACGGAGCGCTTACGAAGCTAGATTTGACACCTAACAACCACTGCGCGTTTGCTTTGGAGCAAGACGAGCTAAACAACTATCAAAACTGATTTACAACAGCCAGAATCAATTCACGCGTTTTTATGCAGCTGACGCTTTATTGCGTGTTTTAAAGATGCCGCTGCTGGCTCTTTTTCATTTCTTTTTCTTGTTGTTGCACTTATGTCTTCGTTCTTTTAACAGAAAGTCGCAAGACCGACACGAACTGCGACGATCCACTTCAGCCGCCGGGTTGCTTCCCCTGGTTTTGAAGGGAAGCGGTACAATTTCATGCCGACATCCCCTTGGCGGTTGTGACAGTCCTTAACGCAGCAGTATCTGCGCTTGTTCTTTTTGTTCATGCTTCTCCCGAAGGAGCTGCGAAGAGGCCGCGGGGAATCCATTGGAAAATTGGAAAAGCAGGCTTGCAGGTGGGCCTGAGTGCACCACGGGCAATGGTGAAATGACGGTGAGGGCCTACCCGCGGGTGCTCACCGCCGCTGCCAGGTGGCGCGACATGTACAGGCAAACTGCATTGCAGGGTGCCTATTGGGCACGCGAGCCCCGATGAGGCAGGCGCCTGGACTGCAGGATTAGTAAGCCGCTTTGGTCGCCGCCATTGAAGAAGAGAGCGGCACGCGACTGGTGTCAGCGCGAACCGGTCGCAAAGCTCGTCGAACCGCGGGCACACGCTTGGCACGTGGCAGGTCGTGGCGGGTGACAGGCCGACGAATATGTAGGCAAGTGGAACGCGGCTTCTCGCGCGCGGATCGGCGAGCGTGGCGGACAGGCTTAGTCCAACCCGCTCTGTTCTCACCCCCCATTTGCCGGCGCCTTCTCTCTGGACAGCGCCTTCTCCGGATCGATCTCAGCGCCACCTAGCAGTGTAGAGGTAGCCCCCCCCCCCTCACAAACACATACACACACACACACATACACACACCTCTTAAAGCGAAGCTTTCTTTGTCGTCGAGGTGGGTGTGCGGCTCTGCGCAGCTCAGACCTCTGAAACCAGACGTGGGCAGTCCAGCAAGCCCGTGAGGCGGCGTTGAGGCAGGCAGGGCCTTGACGTTCCCCCGTGGGAGACCTGAGCCCGGGTCGCGTTAAACCTTGCCGGACGTGCAAGAAAGTTGTATCCATCCATCCATCCATTCATCCATCCATCCATCCATCAATCCATCCATCCATCCATCCATCAATCCATCCATCCATCCATTCTTTGTCTCTTCCTTCGACTTTCCCACTGCTGTAACGCCGGCCACGCCAGGACGTAATCGAGACGCACGCCACGAAAACGATGGCCGCGTCGGGACGTACGTGGTCGAGATGTGGCCATGTCGCAAAAACATAAAAGGCGTGCGCTGTCGGTGTTTTGTTTCCTGACATTTGTTTATGAGCTGTCATTCTCGAAATTCCGAGAAGTAACTCTGTGAAGAATGTAAGACAATGTTTGCGCCATAAAACACCACGCATCATCATCATCATCTAAGACAGTGTATGCGCCTCGTGGAGGGCATACGCGGTTGTGGTTCGGAATGCGCATTGCGACGCTCCGCGCCGTCGACACCGGATTTTCTGCGACACGGGGCCCTTAACGCTGTCGCGTTAGTGCGCGACAGGGGTGTCGTGCAAAGGAAAGGCGACAGTGGAAGCCCGTCTCGATGTTTACGCCGCGAGCACAACGCCCTCTGGACGCCGTAACCAGGCGTGACCCCTCCCGAACGCTGTGCAGGAGCTGCCGCGCTTGTCTCCGGGCTCACAGCAACGACACTAAAGGGAGGAAGTGGGGGAGAATATTAACAAGGGACTAGAGAGAGAGAGAGAGGGGAGGCAGTTTTGTGGAGCTACAACGCTACAACCCAGAATGGCGCCGAAGTATGCAGTTGGTGCCGACGAGGCGAAGGCTCGCATAAAGCCTCGAGCGGAGCAGGCAAGGTAACATTTCACATCCCGTCACGACTGTCGCATGCCGTCAATATATCACCGCCAAATAACGCCAATGAACGCAAACAGCAGACAAAGCTTCGCATACATCGATTCCCACAGCGCGTGGAATATGAATATTTTTTCCTTCCCTCCCTCCGCTATCGTTCTCAGAACAAGGTGGGTACTAAGGAGTACCGTACTAACCCCCATCTATCTCGCACCGAGCTCCCCGTCTGCTTTTTTTTTTTCTCTCTCTCTCATGATAGCGCGACAAGCGTAGAGACACCGTAAGGCACGAAGCAGCAAGACGTGGAGATGGCGCGGACTGCGCCGAAACGTCGCGTACTCGAAAGGTGCCTTGTAGCTTACGAATAAATGAATTGCAACGTAGAAGGAGACCTCTGCGCGAGGTGTGAGCTCGTGCATGGCTGGAACCGCCAGGGTTTCCCAGTGCTCTGTGGCCCGAATAAATGGCCTTACACTCGGTGGATGTGCTGGGCATATTTGACACGCTCGTAGCTCAGGAGTCCATCTTCCACGTCGGTCTCGCCCGTCCCACTGTTCCTCGGCTTTCGCTGGACGAAATCTTGCCACGACATTAAAAAAAAGAACAAGAAAAGAAAAAAAACTGAAGTTTTGTATGAATACTTTATGAGTCAAGTCGATATGTTTTTTTTTTTTGCTTAACTGTCCATTTGAAAGGGTGCTGATGCAAAAAGATTGTCGGTAATCCTCGCAGTGCATCCCAGTGATGAGATAGGCCAAAGTGGTAACCAAGGGAAGAGCCTGGCAGCGAATCGGAACGTCTCCGAACACTTTCCTCCACGCGAGTATTTCTGGCTCCATATGGTGTTCTCCAATAAATATTGTTTTTCCTTTACTAATATTACTGAAGTGAAATCTCGTAGCATCATTCATTAGCGTTTGCCGTAAGTGCATGGAGGAAAACAAAAACAAAAAAAAGAACAGCTCGAGGTCTGCGGGTTCGAGGCCACATTTCGACGGGCGCGATATGCAAAAACGCTCGTGTAATTGGATTGAGATGGACGTTAAATAACATCCGGTTGTCTGAATTATTTCTCAGTCCCCCACTACGGCGTGCCTCAGAGTCGGATCAGAGAGCGCCGGTGCGATCTCTGAGGCCACGCTCGCATCCGTTGTCATCCGCGTAAACACGGCGGTGCTTTTCGCAGCGCGTGCCCATCCGCTTGCCGTTCCGGCACGACTTCGCAAGCGTTCGGCGTTGTAACGGCAGCGTGCTACTCGCTTTGAGCTTCTGTTTTGAAACCGCCTAGCTGTTCCACCGTTGCGCGCGTTGAATACATGTACCCGGCTGGGTGATCCGCTGGCGCGTGACCCCCCCCCCCCCCCCCTTTCCGTTCGCCTTCCTCGTGTCTCGAATTCTTTGCTTCTTCCACACATCGTGTCGGAGTGCTTTAAAACGAGGGAATCGCGGGAGTCGGTACGTGGTACAGGGACACACGCACGGCAGTCGGAAACGCGGCTAATGTAGGCGCTTTTCGGCGTCCCCGCATGTGTAACACTTCCCGGACCATTTCTTCTGTATGCGCGCTCACTTCCTCCGTCCCCCTGCGCGTTTAGATTTTCAGCGTCCAGAAAGAACACTTCCCGCGCGTGTGCGTACCCGCACAATCTACCCCCGTTCGTGGCGAGTCGGGACCGTTGGTCGCCATGTTGGCCCACACCGCGGTGGCGGGTCGTGAGCGTGCGTTTTCCGTGGCTTTTGCGAGGCCGTTGCCGCGCTCGTTGTGCTGTTTCCTTTGCGAAATAACTTTAGGCGCACGTTCTCCTTCCTCTTGGCTCGTCGGCGAAAGTGTCCCGTTGTAACTCTAGCGCGGTGGTGCTCTGACGACGGCTAGCGCAACCACGCAGGCGCCTTTCTTTGTGCGTCTACGCATGGTCTGTCGGCCGCGCATGGCCCGATAGACCAACTTTCCCATGCTGTGCCTTGAACAACCATATAATTGCTTCGCGAGATGCTAGGGAGGTAAGGGGGAGTGGGGGGGAGGGAGTTACGCTTTTGAACTTTCCACGCAGAAACACTTCTGCGTTTGTCTGCGGCTGCTTATGAACATTTAGCGTAAGTGCCATTTTGTACTTCCGGTAGTGATTAGCAGACGCGAGCAAATGTGACTGTTGCTTAGTGAAATTCGCACTAGCAGCAAAATTGGCCCGTTGCTAGGCGTGCTTGCACACATTCGTGTGTGCCTTCGCCTTTCATCCCATCCTATGTGTCACCCGGTGCGTGTGCCATCACCTTCCAAATTGGACCTGGTCCATTTAAGAAAGACTTTGTTTCGGCGGCATCATTTGCAGCTGCATTGCAATTGCCATAGTCTGCACAGTAAAATGGCATCGTGTTCTTATGAGGCACGAAAATAAGCGTAATTTGTATGCAATAATGAATCCTAAAAATGTTTAACGAGACATTGCTGCTTGTGCTGCCTGTGTGACTCTCACACACACACAGATTACTCCACATGTACTTGCCAGCCATCGCACCCCTGGCATGTCTCTCTTTACAGAATGGCCTTGTCATGGGATTCCAAAGTCGACAATGGGGCTGACAGATGGAGTAGCACATTGTGGTATAAAGGTTATAAACAGGGATAAGGTGTCTCAGAAAGGCTGGCCAACATTTCAATAGGAGAATCTATGTTGCTGAAAGGCTCGCGAAGGTAGGTCCTCCTCTCGAAACATTGGCCAGCCTTTCTGAGGCACCTTATCCCTGTTTATAACCTTAACACCACTTGTCATGCGATGAAATTCAAATTGGTATGCTGACAGCAGCAATGTTGCGACAGCAGAAAATTTTAGTTGTGGGATGCAAGGCTCTCTCCTCTCCCACAGAGCTTGTACGTTCGTGCTGCTTATTTGGAGTAGTGTTTTGCAACACTTCTAGTGGCCCACAGTGGCCTGCAATTATCGTCCACTGGTGCTACAGCAGACATATGTGAGTGGTATCATACCAGTAATGGAAAACTGGAAAATTCGATAAAATGGTATAACATTTGTTTGATAGCTTCATTTCATGTCGTCCACTTTGTGCATGTTTCAACAAAGATGCTTTGGTTTGATGAAAACAAAGGTAAGGCGAAAGTGGGACAGCTGTCGCAAGAATCCATCTAATATCTATTATGGGGAAACCTTTCATTACTTTGGTAAGGTGGTTGCCTTGCACCTCAAGGTGACAGCTATGTAATGTGTCACACGAATGCAGCAACTAATTAAGCATCACATGACACCTAGTAATGTATGCTCTGCATTAAACTGTAAACTTCTATTTCTTTGGTCGGTGTCAGTTTTTCTGTGCCATGATCATCTCTTAGAATGACAGAAAGCTGAGCTAGTTGGTAAAGATTCATTATGCAAAAAAGAGGTGAGGCGTGCAGACAGGACACAAGAGTAGAGAAGTGGACAACACGAACGCCGACTATCAACTGAAGGGAGCACTGAGGCGAAAAAAGAAAGAAGACACAAAACTCATCTGCGCAAGCTCAGAAATAGTATCACCACGTGTCAATCGGGTACATGTGTCGGTCTACGTGAGAGATAACTGTTCAGGCACTTAATTTCTTCCTTATGTAAGGTAATCGAAGGCTGACTCACGCACACACTTCCACCACTATAGATATGACAAGCCTCTACCATAAGACGCTTATCTTCATTCTTATGCCTGTACAATATCGCACATTCATCTAACTCTGGCGTGCAGTTACAATCTTGGCAATGTAGGGAAAGATTAGAAGGTGATCTGCCGGTTAACGACCTTTTATGTTCCATTAGCTTTTGATTGATACACCACCCCGTTTGCCCTACGTAGAGCTGGCCACAGCTAAGGGAAATTTTATTAACCACACCCATACGACAGTCAGTAAGCCTGTTGTTCTTATTGTGCTTCACTGGACTAATATCTGTTCGTTTTTTGCCTTTTGCCTGCTCCGTTTTCCTCTGCACGGCAGTGCATATCTTACCTAGCTTATTGGGAGCAGTGAAAGCAACATTAAAATCATATCTACTTGCAACTTTTTTAAGCCTGTGCGACACTGAATGAATGTACGGAATAGCCACTACTCTTTTTTTGCTATTACTGCTTTCTGTAACCACGTCCATCCCCCTCGAAACCGAGGGACGTACGTGAGTTTTGCGTCTTCTTTCTTTTTTCGGCTCAGTGCTCCCTTCAGGTGGTAGTCGGCGTTCGTGTTGTACGCTTCTCTACTCTTGTGTCCTGTCTGCACGCCTCACCTCCTTTTTGCATGATCATCCCTGAGCACACAAGTTTTCACCAAACCTAGATTTCATGTTCAGCTTCTTGCAAGATATTTATAACACACGTATGCACTACTGACCTGTGCTGCAAAAACTACACATGCCTGCATGCCTGAAAATAGCCTGTGCCTGAACTGGTAGGTTGCTTATTCTGTGAGGGATGGCTGTTGGCTGCAGCAGCTAGATATCTTTTGAATGTCTTTAAGCACTTGTGAATGGGCGTGAATACTCACAACATGGGGAGCGCTTGCTGTATCGTAGTGGATGCATGAATGAGTGTTTATGATAGTTGTGTCAAGGTAAGTCTTCCTGATATCACTGGCATGCAGCTGTCCACTCTGTCTGGAGTGTGGCTGCTTCTGTAATACCATTATGGCCCACCATTAAGATAAAGCAAATAGTGGCAACTGTGCTGCACTGCAAGGCCCTTTAGGCACTCGAAATGCAGAACAGCTCTCTCTCTCTAACAAAAGTGGCTTAGTCTAAAGGGGGAGACGTTGGGGAGGTGGAATGGCTGATTGTCTCAATATTTCCTTCTGCCCCCCTGTCGTCCTCTTTTCCACCAAGGAGCATGAACTTGTGTTTAGATCGGCCAAGCCTGGCTATTATGCAAAGTGGAGGTGTCTTGAAATTTGCGCTTCATTGGAATGTTCACTACGCTCTCACTCACTCTCGCTAAGAACTGAACCAGGAAGGACTGGCGAAACAAGATCCAGACACTGATCTGAAGCTTCGGAAAGGAAGTCAGAACACATAAAGTGTTGTTCTTTGCTGTGCCTGCGCCTGGGAGCCCTGTGCTCTGGTGTGGTTTTTACACAACTGAAAAGGCCGAAAGATGTTTTCATTTTTTTTAAATTCATGTTTTTGTGATCGGTGTCTGCATTTTTTTTTTTATAGCGAAGCTCTCTATGGCTAGGATTTGGAAAAAGATGTGTTCGAGATCATGACAAAAACAAATCATCATGTGGGCCATCCTGGTGATAGTGCAGAAAGGGTCTAAGGTCAATGGCACATACCCCTGTGGGCTCAGGGACCTGTAACAAGCCCTTGAACTGCCCTTGCAACACGTGGGACACAAAGAGGTCATGGGCACAAGGGTAAGAACAGATGTTCTTGAAAAAAATGTTCTGTGCAACTTTTTCAAAAAGGACTGTTCAAAAGATTATTGGTGCCAACCGTGCAGACACGCTAATGCCCCTGCTCGCGCACGCGTTCGTGGTCCTCATCTCCTTCCACAGCTGTCTCCGCTGTGCAAAAAACTTTCACCATCAGCAATGGTACGAGCGTCGTCATCTTCCACAGCTGGCAGCATTGCCGCTAATCATTACAGTGTACGATTTCACTTCTCTTCTGTCGAAAGGGGAGGCCGTGCTTACGGGGGTGTGAGCCATTCATTGCCTTATGCGATGGGCACGTTTAATAACAGAGGTGATACATGAATATGTGTGCATACACATATCGCCACGATGACCACAGATTAGGACAGTAAATGTGTTCACGCCTTTGTTAGATATTTTGGGTCGCTTCTGTGTCGTGCGCTAAACAACTTTGCTGGTCATTCACCTTCACAGAGTGAAATGGCTCGTGAATTTTCTTTTTACCCACTGTGCCGCCCTCTATGTTGGAGATCTGCATGAAGAGTGTAAATGAAGATGTCCAGAAAATAAATTTCGTTAGAACAAATGAGTTCAGTAAAAGGAAGAACAGTTTTAAGATAGCTAAGCTCTGTGAATATGAGGTGGCAGACCTGTCGCATGCACTGCTACTATGCTCAGTGTGAAATTCCACTGGCAGACTCGCGCGTTATCACTGGCATTCTTTCAGTTATCTCTGTCACGGTCCTTTCGTTATGCACGTCTGTCTGCTGAGTAATCACTGCTATCAGCTTTCTTCCCACATGAATGCTTTCTTTGATGAAACATTGCCCTTGGAGTGACACGCCGCTTCAGATAGCAGCATCCGCTTGTGAGCATTTCGTTGGATATTAGATGTTTCCTAACCATACACTGAGCTGCATTGCACGTTATGACAAGGGTGTCAAATCCTACATAAAAGGTCTGAGACTCTCTGACCAATTAGGTGCTTATATGTGCAAATCTATTATCTATAATTTTGAATAGCTGGGCATAGCTTCATGATCACAGCTGATCTCGCGAGTTTTCTGCAATACAAACATTTTGTCTTTCTACAGGTCAATCAGCTCTGCATAAATGTGCTGCCAGCATGAATTAAAGGAGTCCTAACATATTATTGAAGTTTCTAAAATTGACCGTGTTAGTCTTGCATGTCAAAGGACCACACGTAACGTGACCACATTTACTGTGGTGGTTGGGACACAGGGTTGACTTCTGTTTCATTCGACCCTTGTGGAGCTGTGAGGTTCGGTTGAATTAATGAATGATGGCAGAGTGAACAAATTAAAATATGGCAGAATGAACAAATTAAGATATTTCCTATTCCTTGAAGTAGTGTGTAATGGCATTTTGTTTCTTGCTCTTGAAGCTCAACTAAAATCATCAGCCTCCATAAGATAACAGATCTTCCCACCTAGGGAAATGGTATAGCACCGTCAGCAGAACTTTTGCTTTGAAACTTGGGCCACTGTTTGGGGTCGAACGAACCGAAGCGGCAGTCTTTCGATTTTGAATTAAATGACTTTTCCTTCCATAGCAACCCATGGTTTCTCGCTGGTACTTGCTAGTGCATTTGAATTGAGTGAAAGGCCGTGTTAACTGAGGTTTAATTGATGGGAGTCGGCTGTACTAGTATTTTAATACAACACTAAAGTTGGTTTCGAAAGGCTGATCCTGGTGTCATCAGCATTAGTCATGGTGTGATGACACATCACAAAATTAGCCGACATTGTGTAGCAATAAGGCTAGGCATGATGACGATGCTCTTAAACAATGATAGCGGAATGCTGCCCGCATTTTATTTTTTGGCTGTGCTCATGTGCGGCAGCCAAAGCCATCATATGAACAGAGTCAGCCAGAGTATCATGATGTCATGACACATGCACGTTCTTGGTAATGAAACCGAAACTAGCTCACAGAAACAATTGTTGTGGCAAATAGTCGTAGAAGCAACTGTTAAAATAACTGTTATTGCATATGCGCACAACGGGAGCGTTGCTTCTTGTCTTGCCATCCAGGCATTGCCTCTCGGCTTAACTGACAGTTCGCACCACTCATGTTCTTAAATGACAGCTCACACCAACCGTGCGTCTTAAGTCGACACATCCTGCCCTGAATAAAGGCAGTTCCTCTTTTGTTCTTGACTCAGCTCGTTCCATGTCCGAGTTCCTTCAAGCTCTTCGCATCATAACACTAACAAATGTTGTTTAGGGCACTGTAAGCTTTGCCAGCACTTCTTTTCTTTTTACTGGTTGAGTGGCCGTTGAGCTTCAAAAAAGAAAAAAAAAAGATTGCATGTTTTTTGTGCAAGCACTTAAAACTTCTGAGGAAAGTCGAAGTAGCATTTCAAGAATACTGGGCCAATAAAAACCAATTCTGTTTTTATCTTTATTGTGTCCTATTAAGAAAAGAGTTCGTCACTAAATGCAGATCTGAGGTTGATATTAGTTGACAAGGCAATATTCGGCTCAGGGCAATTTCTTCCCCAGCACATGACACCATTCCTCTAGCAAGGGGCACGACAGGAAGTGGGCATCTGATATGGCTCCCTTCCGGATGCGGGGCATTGGCCTGATAAACCCGCCGTCAGTTGGCACTGGACTTCGGCGATGCCTGCACCAAGCTTCCATTGAGATAGAGCCACTTAATTTCTCTTTCATTTGCCTGGCTAATGATGACAACTGGTTCATAGGAACAAATATTATAAATTATAGCACGCTTTGATAGTTGCTGGTATTGTTCCTAAGGCTTAGAGGGTGAAACTTTTTCAGTCGTAGCGAGGGCCAATGTAGCAGCATAGCAGTCGACTGTACAAGCCAGAGCAAGTGTCAAAACATGGCAACGTCCTGCTCCCATGTGACCACGTTCTGCATCGTGATGCGACGGCACAGGAGGACGGAAACCGAAGGTGGCTGTAGAAAAGCTGTTAATTAAATTATTTATGGTGCTCCGAGGTTGCCAGCATTTTTCTAGTGATTGAAAGTCTTGGGCTTTCATTTAATGCAAACATTGTACAGTCGAGAGTGTGTCAGTACATCTTCAAAGGGGAAACTAAGGAGAAAAATGACAGCAGGCCTCTTAAGCTAAAAAAGATGCAGCAATGAACAATGATTGGGGTGGCTGCCTTGAACTTTCCGCACCAGCTCACTGTTATGTCATAAATTTTGATGGGATCTGCTGAGCCCGAGCTAATGTTTATCAGTAAAGATGGAGCACATTGTATTCTAAGGGAGTCAAAAATTGAACTTGAGAAAATTTTGAGCGCTTTTACTGGAGCCAAATGCAACAACAACACCAAAAGGCAGAGAAAGAGAGAATACATTGAAATCCATAAGGTACATTGATTATGGTCATTGGGGGTTTTGGCAAAAAAACTAAAAAAAAACACCGAAAGCTGACCTTAATTTTTCATCAAACAATCAACCTAACACCGTAAAATTACAAAAAATACTAAAGAAAAACTTAAACAGCCCGAACTGATTTTAATTTGGTGGTTCTCTTCTGGGACCTTTTGAACAGGTAGGTTAACGTTTAGCATAATTAAACGATGCAGTCTATATGTTTCATGGATTACAAGCCGTTTTGAACTCCACTTGCCCATGTGACCGGGAATCTTGTTTGCTTTCTCAACAGCATGTGCATATTTTATACACTATGCTAGTGCAGTATGTAGTATCGCATAATTTTTTTTTTCCTGTTAGCACACGCACACGAGCTGTATGGAGGTAAATTCTCTGATAGGCTTAATGGCATGGGGAGCTTTATTTTGTTTCTCATTCATTCATCGCACTAGCCTGTCAACTTCTGGCAGAACTAGCAGGTCTCCAAGGCTTCATGTATGCCTTAAAAGGACAGTCTGCTGGTTCACATCCTGAATATAATCAACTTGGCCAACTCCAGTTGGAATGTCGCCCACCTGAACTTGTGAAACAGTAATGCGTCTCAACCACAGCTGCACCTCCTACTTGCATGCTCATATGCATTTGAAGAAGTCCTTGTTTTTTTTTTTGGTTGCCCAGCTAGAAGCGAGATTGTGTGCTCCGCAAATCAGAGGTTGCAATTTCCATTCTCCCCTTACCAGCTTGCCGACGAACACTGAAAGGAAAGGCGTAAGAGCCGTGCTATCTGCACTTGACAGCCGAGTACAGTTCCTGCTTTGTGATAAAAGGTCTAGGGCATGCTTCCTCCAGAGGTCTGTTACGTTTGTTCCTCCAAGTGGGAGGTTTGTTGCCACATCGTTGCTCCAGTTGAAATACTCCACTTGTCTTTTTTTGTTGCGATTTGTGTCATGAGTGTGGGGCATGAAATTTTTCAGCACGAGGTGTTTGTTCTGTTGTGTGAGGTGCTTCTAGCAAGCAACCTCCTTTGAAAACGTTTAAAAGTGAACTGCTAGAAAATTTTGATTTGGATAAATTGGTTATAACTTAGTGGTACAGTATATGACCGGAGTAACTTTGCCGAAGCAGCAGGTCTGGCAATAGTCTAATTTTTAGAGTTATTCACCTTTGTTATGTGGAGTCTTAGCAGACAGTGCGGTCACCCAATGCCAAGCAGATGCAGTACAGGTCCCCAAACTGTGCGCTCGTGCTAATGCTGCTGTCACAACTGTTTCCTTGTATGCCTATGTGGGCATTGATTCTCAGTGTTCTGGATTCTGGTGATCTACAATGGCAGCATATCTTTCAAGTTTCGGAATCAGAAAAGTTACACCTGCATTTAAGATTTTTGGTCACTCGTATGTCAAAAATAAGATAGCACACAGAATCTTAAATCCAAACTATCATAAATAAAGCTTTTTATGTGGTCCCAAATTTTGTGGCACTTGGCCTTTAAAAGTAACAGTACATAGAAAGAGGGATCTTATGCAGATTGAGTACTCCTTGTATATCCTGTGTATTCTACACACTAGAGTACTAACAAGAAAAAAAAGATGCCATGGGAAATTTCACATCGCATCCCGCGTGCAGTAAAAAATCTGCAACACCAGAATTAATGACGTAGTTCTGTTATTTGCAGTTCTGTGCCCAAGGAGTGGCACTTGTGAGGTTGTCATATTGTCATGGATAAGCAATATATTTGAACATCCAAGCTCTTTATCTGCAAGAAAAGTTAGGAGAGAGATTTACAGAGTGAAGTATTTATGTTCAGAATGTATTCTTCATTTACTAAGCTTGTTATTTTCTTAGCAAACTAGTAAGTAGCCCTGAGTAGACATTACTAAAATCTATGACATCAAGTTGGGGGATAATTTCAAGGGCGTGCTGTCATGTGCTATTCATCTTTTTCCTCTTGCATACCAACACCGTGCTAACCTCTTTGTAATTCGAGATCTGTAATATACCATTCTATTTTAGTTTAATCTCTCTTAAGCATTCTAATATAGATGATTAAGGTAACCTTCAATGACCACAAATAGCAGCAGTTATGCTGAAAACATGCAGTATGCTCCACTGTTAAAGGGAACATCTAAGTGGCAATAAATATAACTTGCACACTTCTATGTCCTTGAGATAAAAAGAATGGCTGTTACGAGACAGGCTGACATTTATGCATTAAAAATGTGCATGCCATCATGTCATATTTGAGCCTTAAGTATCCAAACAACTGTTCTCAGTAATGGTGGGCCACGCTGCAGCTTGACTAACTTTAATATTTTGTGTTTGCCACTTCCTCACTTTCTTGCAAATTTCACAGCAACATTGTTTCTTTTGTTCCTTGCCTTTGAGTAAATGCATCTTCTTCTTCTTGCTTGGTTCATCTGGAAAACGTGTAAAAAAAAAAAAAGAAATCGTAATTTCATGTGGACTTGGCCGTCAGTGAAGTGAGCTGTTGCAGTGCTGTAGTTGTGTTTTACCACTGCAGGCAATAAAATGTGCAGACAAACCGGCAAGATAATTATACCAAGTTCATTGCATTGTGCTCAATGAAAAGAAAGAGGCAATCTTGTTGGAAAATTTTGGCAAAAACAAAGCAGTGGTAAGCATAACATCTTCATTTAAGGTGTTTAATATAAACACGAATTTCGACATAATGCTGCACTACAAACACTCAAAGCTTGAATTAGGCTAGGACTGAGCTGGGAATTTATAATTTATTCATAGACCAGAAGTTGCTGCTAAAAGGGAGAAAACAAGGCAGAATAACAGACGTACTGTATGTGAAAGTATGCAATGATTGCTGCATTTCTATTTTGTTAAATAGAAATGCAAAGACAAACTGCAAAGACAAACGAAAACAGTGACGACATGAACCGGTTAGTCTGGTGCCAAGATCAAAGCTAGCATTTCTTAGTTTCAGCTAAAGCAAGTGCATGGTTGAAGGTGCCTAACATTTTTCTTGCCATGTCTTGGTTTAACTCGCCTGTGCCGGTTCAGCAAAAAAAGTGAAAGCAGTAGTTTGACAGGATTACGACAGGAAAGGCAAATTAATTGCTATTCGAAGAGCACGCTTGGGGAACTTACATATATATATATATATATCTTTGAGAGGACAAATGACTTTAACCAAGAAATTCCAAGAAATGGCAAGAAAAATGTTAAGCACCTTCAACAATATATATATATATATATATATATATATATATATATATATATATATATATATATATATATATATATATATATATATTGCACTATGTCCACCTGCTGGCTGGGTCACTGTAATAAATTGCATTTTTTTAGACAAGCGGTTAATCTTTGTTTTTTGTGCGTGTGTGTTTGTGTTGGTAAGAGGTGCATGGGATCAAATTCTTGATGCTGCATTTTGCTTTGTGCTTGGCCTAGATGTTCTTTTGTAGTCTCCATATCCCATGCACCCTACATTGTGTTGTAGGCATGCACTTTTTGTTTTTTCATTTCTCATGCATATTATCTTGCTGTTGCTCCTTTAAATGTGGAAACCTAGGCAATTAGGTGAGTTGACATTCATATTGAAACACACACATGGTGAAAAACGCTGGGAGAAGTTCACAGGAGAGGACTGAATGACAAGTGGCATCTTCATTTGAAAAAAACAGCAAATGAATGCAAAATGTTGAACCTGTGCACGCATACATTCAGGTGCCATTCAACCAACAGCATCTTCGAGCAAATATATATAGTGTCTATTACTTTTGAGTGAAAGGCAGTTTTTGAGTTCTAGGTTGTGTTGTTCCAGGATAAGTCCATCGTTTCCACACCCCGTGGCTTGAGATGCAGAAGTGCTGTCGGAGAAAGTAAACATTCCTGAAGGTCACTTCTCTTGTCCAACTCCCCAAAAATAACAGCTTGATGCAAACATGTAGGTTCTGTGTTCTGGTGTGAAGGCCCCTTCATTTGAGCGAGTTGTTTTAAAGTGATGCAGTGTTTAGCCCCGTCAAGCCTCCTTTTGTCTGGAAGCTTGGCTACCCAGGGCAACTAAATGAGAACTGCTTGGCACAATAAGGCTCTGCACGGCTGAGCAGCAGACTCCTGGCCTTCTCTGGAATCATGTCAGGGACCACTTGACGGCTGCTCCCCTACACGCTTGGTTCCACTTTGTTGCAGTCGAGAGTGAGATTTGCTTGGTCACTGTCACGCTTGAGTGCTCGAAGGAGAAAAGAATGGAGGAAGGCTTTCGGGGTCTAATTCAAGTCAACACTTGTTTCTTCTTTTGTGTGTTTTTTTTTCTTGAGGTAAAAGCCATAGGCGTCCTCCTCTCTATGCTGGTGATGGCCACTCCCTTTCACTTATTGTTTTAAAGGAACACTAAAAGAGTGACACAAGCTCTGTTTATGTTGGAGTACTCTTTCAATACCTTATTTGAGCTTTAGTTGTCGGAAGAGGGTTGGGCGCTGATAGACAGAATGAAGGCTGAAGTTCCCCTTGTTAATTTACGTGTCCTAGCTGCCGCACCGGCCCATGAGCGGAATGGTACTGCTTTTAGTATATTTTTGCATATTCTAGGCTATTAGTGTCGCATTAAGTGTTCTGGAAACTTTTTGAGGTGACTCCTTGGTTCCTTTTAAATGAAGTGCAGCCATTATTTATTGATAAATCATGGACTAGTCGCAAGTGTAAGCTATAAAAATTTATGACTGCATGGCAAGCTGGTGTGAGAAAGTCAACGTGGGATGTCCACACACCCTTCATAGTTACATTTTTTTTTTTTCTGGCCTACCAAAGTCTTCTTCACTCACAGTAAGGCTGCCTTGTTTGTGTCTGCGTATTCCAGGAGTCCAATGTACATTTATTAATCTACCTAACAAACCTCTGTAGCGCTGCTTTGAAAAGGGACGTTAGACTATACGCATATACATCGCTGCGCTGAGTAAGAACTTAAAAAAATAAAAGATAAATGCACCTATGTAAGGCCAGAAGCTTTCTGCAGAAAGTTATGCGAGTATGTTGGAGGAGCCTGGATTTTGGAGTCTACTAGTCCACGAGAAGCGTGCATGAGCCGCACACACTGTCACACCGTACTATTCCACTCTGCCTATTCCTCCTGTTTTGATATTTGGGACAACGTTTCATGCTTTCATTAAATCTTTCGTGCTTTCAATAATAATGTCATTATGAGTCAGTTATCCTCCGAAAGAGGCAGTTGCTATGGCCCCACTTGCTGTCTCTGTGTAAACAGTGTAAACAAACTCGTCTGTGAATGTGTCCCCGTAACAATGCAATAATAATAGATTCAGGTGTAGGAATAGGTACTGCTGTTGGTACATAGTGTCCAGACATAATCAGTAGTCTGATTAGTACACCATCCGACACTCTCTCTGTATTTTCTGTGCACTTGCCAACATATTGGCTCTTGGCTAGATTTTCTTAGACATTGGGATTCGGCAGTGCCTCTGACAGTAGCAAAAATGAAGAAATATCACCACTGAAAGGGCAGTGGCGCTATGTGGTGGCCAAGAACGACACCAACGGGCCAATACCACAGTCTGTGAGATTGGGGGTGTGTGATAAAATCTTGGAGGTCGCACCAACCCAACGTCTCTTTTTTTATTATGCTAATATGCATCAAGTTATGGTAACAATAACGGATAAATAAATACTGTCTGTGATCTTATCTTGAGCCAGCATGCTAAGGCACTTCATCAGGAGCGATGTCACTGTAGCTATTCTTGGGACCATAGTCGGTCCATGCCTTAGCTCAGTCTACTTGCTAACCTCGTCCATACCAATGCTGCAAGCGGCAGATCGAGTGCGTGTTTAGTGACATATAACTAATAGTCTGACTAGGTGACCCCAATGAAAGCATCCACTACTGTTCTACAATGATGCACGGATTTCAGTCGTGAGTGTGTCATATTTAGTTAGGGAGCATGCTTTGCACTGTTTAGTGGTAGCATTGATAGGTGCACACACTGATCTCATCCGAGTTTGCTTGATTTTGATCTCAAGCATAGCAGGTGTGAAGCTTTCCCTGCCTCTATGGGCCAGTCTGTGTGTCCGCAGTGAGACAAAATTAACGAGAAATGGACATATGTGAAGGCATGTTTACCTTCTTGCTTCCCTGGTAATCTGTAAAACAGCTAACTACAGCCATTTGGTTGTTGCAAGCACTCGTGGTTCAGTAAACTATGTTGGTCCCTTGCACAAGATTTGCACTGACATGTCTGAAACCAGAATTGTGCATCTTTTATACTTGTTAACTCAAAGCCATTGAATTACAATGATTACTTAGGTGTGCTGCTTTTTTAATGTGATGACGCATAATGATGTGCTATGCAGCTTTTTCTGTTTCCCTGGCATACACTTGAAGTAGCTAATTGTACAACCATTTTGCTGCTGCAAGCAGTTGTAGTTCACTCAACCAAATTGGTTCATTGCACAATATTACAAAACATTATATTGTGTGTTTTATGCATGCTAACTCAAAGCCATTGAAGCGCAGTGGCTACTGAGGCATTCTGTTGCTTTCATGCATGTCTTTGTTTCATATCAAACAGATTATTCAGCACTTTGCCTAGCTTAAGATTATTTTTTCTGGATTCAATGACGAAAACATATTAACGATCGTAAGAAAGCTTGGCTCACGAATATTTGTAATAAAAGCTTTATAGTGTTTCATGAGGGACTAATAGTTTTGGCTTATTCACTATTTGTGCCATTTAATTTTCCGAATTCACCAAGAAAGTAGTTCAGTCTAGCATATTGGAGGTCTTCGTATTGGCGGCTCTGTCTAGCCCATGGATACAGCCTGCTCTTGGGCAAAACCTTTCCTTAGCCTGTGGTAACCATCTTGCTCTGCTGCACCTAACTACCAACACAAGTTACATAGCCATTCCAACCAATCCAGCAACCCCCTTTCCTACTGACCCGCCGTGGTTGCTCAGTGGCTATGGTGTTGGGCTGCTGAGCACGAGGTCGCGGGATCGAATCCCGGTCACGGCGGCCGCATTTCGATGGGGGCGAAATGCGAAAACACCCGTGTGCTTAGATTTAGGTGCACGTTAAAGAACCCCAGGTGGTCAAAATTTCCGGAGTCCTCCACTACGGCGTGCCTCATAATCAGAGAGTGGTTTTGGCACGTAAAACCCCAAATATTATTATTTCCTACTGGTCTAAATCAGCAGCTACTTTGTTTTGTCCGATCAAGATCTTTCTTACGTGGCTTGGTTTGTTACGCTGCCTTTTACTCTCCCGGCTTAGAAACCTCGCAATGCTCCCCGCTCTCTCTTTTGCTTCTGTCGTGGTTTGTCTGTCTGTCTGTTGGCTGTCGTCATTGGTGTGTGGTTTGTGGTGACCTGTTCTGGCGTGCCTAGTGTTTGTGTGCGTGCAAGAGAGAGCCTTGCCCTTCTTTTTTCATTGCGTAACAATCTTCCTTGCCAGACGCTGACACCACGAATTTTTTTTCTCCCCACCCGCCCTCTTTCTCTCTCTTTCTAATCACACTTGAACTTGTCACGCGTTAAAGGGGCATAAGGTACGTATGTGCGGCATTCTCATCCTTCCTGTATGTGTGCGTGTGCGTATGTCTGTGAGCGCGTCTTGTTTGACCTGCATCGCCTGCACGATCATGGCTCTGGGCACCAGAAGGCACCAGGCACCATTTCTGCATGCTACTGCAGCTGCCACATTGTTATGCATGCAAGCATGCACTGCTTACACTCTTACGAAATTGCACACCAAATTCACACCAGAGAACAGATATTGCTGTGTGACAACATTGCACCAGAGGGAGTGTGCAATTTTCAAGAGTGTACACATCGGTACATTGTAATTGGTGCTAACAGTGTTTTCCAGCCGTTCTCACTTATATCTGTGCTTCTGCAATGCTTTTGATGTGAGCAAATGCTTTGGCAAAACTATTTTGACAAGCGGTGTTGCTACTCTTGTAAAGCACTGTCTACCTGCTTTGTCTGGGCCACTGACGCATGCTTGAATACAATTCACACATTTGAGAGGCGGTAATTGTTCGATGTGTAGATAGCAAGGAAAGGCATTGCATTGAGTGCATTTATAGGTGTATTTTAGTGTGGGATACTTTACCACATAATGTGCAATGTGCTGCTAATAACCACAAGTGTAGCCAAAGCTTGTGAGGTAACAAGTTAACGTGATGAAGAAGCTAAGAACCATACAACGAGTAATGTAATGTAAAATGCTAGGCATAGCATTGATACAGGAAGGTGGCAGTACGGATTCAAAGGCAAACGCTACAGCTGATGTTCTGGTTAAGATTAAGAAGTGATGTTAGGCAAGTCATGTAATGCATAGAGCAGGTAATTGCTGGGCTGCTATACCCGTTTTGATGCTAATGCTTTTTCACGCTTTTTGTGTTCTGAGTGGTCAGGGTGCCAAGCATGACCACTCATGAACACAAAAAATACAAAAAGGCATTGACATTTAAAAAAGCACTGCTACAAAATAGTGGCCTTGGTCTGTTGGAGTAACAGTAGGTGCCAGAAGAGAAACAAAGTCAAAGGCAGCAGGCATTCCAGTGGAATGGTGTAGTTAGTAAATTTGTGGTCTTAAATAAGGTGGAGTCAACTTTTGTAAAACACAGTAACTGATGATTGCTACGAGTAGCCATTGCTCTTCAGCTGACATAAGTAGGCTGATGATGATAATGATGAATGTATAGTGACTGCGTACTCTGTGGTGCCTCACTGTGCCATCATATAACCAGATGTATGATACATTCTAGTTCACTCTTCGGAGTTTGTGCTTGATTTCATGCTGATGGCATATTGTCGGTGTTGCATGACATATAGTTTAGCTGCACTGTTTCTTCATTGTTATGTTGCGCTTATGCTTAATTAGACTGCACAAGGAAATGGCATGCAAAGAGAATCTGCGGTGGGTGGCATTCCCTGTCGAGAATCGTACCTCTTGCAGTCGGTGCAAGTGGTACACTGCACATTGTGTTACCCATGTTGCCCGTCGCTGCCTTGTGCACCGTCGGCGCTGTTGTCTTTCGTGATAGGAGGATGAATGGCAAGCATGAGCCTGCCTTGCCGTCTTTTGTGCTTGCCAGCCTGACCTTTTAGTTGTTTGCTGCACGTATGTCTGCCACTTTTCGGGCAACCCGAGCTTTGCCGCATCTTGTGAGGAAACACACTTTGGCTCGCCGAACATTTACATTTGCCGAGTAGGTTGAGGGTACGCGAAAAGAAGAAAAGGTTGCGCCAAGCAAGATTGGCAGCAGATGACTTTACCCAAAAGATAGGCTACTTTAGCAATGCAAGAGTGTTTTGGTGTTCTATAGGAAATGGTATATATATTATAAAGAGAGAGAACAGGAAATCCAAGGAGGTTAACC
The DNA here is from genome assembly GCF_038994185.2 of Dermacentor albipictus. NCBI lineage: Eukaryota > Metazoa > Arthropoda > Arachnida > Ixodida > Ixodidae > Dermacentor > Dermacentor albipictus. The sequence continues at coordinate 86,773,418 of NC_091826.1, read as the reverse complement.
TGCATCCAGTTTTCTACCCTACACAGGGGGAACGGGGTTAAGGGGACAAGAAAAGAGAATGTAGAGAGAGCTGGAGGGAAACAGTGTAAACAGAATTGCGACTGATAAAGAAAGCTTTGTGTTTAATACAGGAAAGGTGGGCGTGTAAATTTTGTTTTTGCAACAACCTTCCATGAAGCTCATAGTCAGCTTTAAAGGAATACTGATGCAGAAATTTAGTGTTCCTCCTGGCTTATTTAGGTAGCTGTTGACACCGTAATTACGGCATGACACTTCAATTCATCAGTAGCAGCACAAATAATTGCAGCACCATTTATGCGATTCAGTACATGCCAGCTGTAGCGTAGCTCGAAGGGGGAAAAAGGAGGCTATTCACATCACCGAAAGGGAAGTTGGCGATCACATTGTGTCACAAACAACTCAAGAGCACTCCGCCTTGCACAATGTTGTAGTCAAAGGCCACAAAATGACTTGTGTCGTTGAAAGCGGTCAAATCGGCCCTTCCAGTTGTGCACTTCTTTTGGAAGCACAAAGAAACCTGCTCTCCCCTCTCGTTGCTTCCAGTGCTGAATGGACATAGCCATTGTAGCGTGTGTGTATATATGTCAGATGTGCCTAGCACCTTAAGACTACCACACCAGGTTTCAGTGGCAGGAGTCGTCCCCTTCCTCATGTCTTAAGCTGCACTGTACTCGGCGTGACTTTTGAAATGGTTGTAGATTAAACCTTTCCGTGCTGCGAACATGATGAAAATCGTACCAAATTTAACCGAATTCTTTTTTGCTTACATTGTAGTGTTTTTTTCTTCCTGAACAAAGCGGTACCGTTTTTTTCAATTCAGTAAGGTTTATTTATTTCCGAAATTGCGCAAAATAAAATAATGAAGTAGGCTTCTCTGCAAGACACTAGGGTCTTGTGGCACAGCGCCCTCAGCAGCTTGATCTCTGTGAATAAAAGAAAAAAAGTGAATACAAAAAGAAAATAATCTAAATGGTGCAAGACTCATGCACATGAATGGTGGCTACTTTTCTGCAGCTCCAAAGACACAGATAGTAGGTAGGGGAGACACACACAGGCTGTGGTGAGAACCTCCGGTCCACTTACATAACCGTCATCGGCCAAGTCCTCGGAGGTAGAACACACCACTTTTTGTTTTGGAGCAAAGCAGAGAACTTCCTTTGGCACACACTTTCATTCTGATGTAGCAGGCATTTTCATGGCGACTATGCTCGTCAGCACTACAGAAAGGATTAAGAGATAATGTAATTAATTACTAGTTGTGCTCTTGAGAAATTAAACTTCTGTAGCATAATTACTGGGTTAACAGCTACGTAACAAAGAAATAAAATTTTCCGTCAGTACTCGAATAACGACCTAAAGCTTGATGACTGGGCTGTGATAGATGCCATAGCAGAGTTTCCACGTAAGTCTTTGCCACGTTATGCCTTTTCAACAAACACTAAAATCTTCATATCTGGCCCTTTCTGCGCCTTGCTCCTGCAGTAACCCGTTTAGTGTAAGTGGCAGTTGAGCCTTGGACCTTGGACTCGGCACTGTAAGGCCATAGTCATTGAGGTGCTGTGCAGGGTGACATTGCACATTGTTGCAGCAGGCTGAGGCAAGTCAACTGTTGATTGTTAGGCAGCGAAGATATTTAAAAAAAAAAGTAGTAGAAGGTAAGCGTCGCAACACATCTTGTGGGCTTTTCCTGCAGCAAAATAACCGGCATTTGAGTGTAGACCACGAAGTGTGGGACAGCATTTAGTGACACCAATGGTGCTGCAGTTTGTCTATGAACAATGCGTAGAGCAGGGTGGTCCAAATTTCAGTTGTGGTTATCTTTGCAGATAAATTCAGCCTATCCTGATGGACAAGCGTTTCGCTTTACTTTCAGGTGCACGTATGTGTAGCAGGAAGCAAAGTGAAATGGCTGATGTAAATGGCTACTTAAGAATTGTTTCTCCACCTGGGTGTGAAGTTCCCATACATCTAGACTAATCCATTTTCGACTCTTTGCTTTGCTCTGACTTCTGATAAATGTGTAGATCTTGTCTGTTAGCTGTGCTGCATTACTAACGTCCCAAAGTTTAAGTGATGCCTTCAAGTGAGTGATGTCATCTGCGGGAGACTGCTGCTGCTGATGCACATAATCTGGCAGGTTCCTGCCTACAACATGCAGGCCGGCTGAAGCTGCGGAAAGTCAGCACAAGAGCTGAAAGCCAAACTAGTTAATCAATCAATCAATCAATCAATCAATCAATCAATCAATCAATCAATCAATCAATCAATCAATCAATCAATCAATCAATCAATCAATCCATCAATCAATCAATCACAAACATGATAATTGGGGACACGCGGGAAAAATCAGCCAGCAGTGGCATTAGTGTCTGGGAGCGCTACACAAGGCAACATATTCAGGAACTTGTTGCATTCTCTTCATTTGGTTGAAAGTAAGCAAAGTACAGGAACCAATAAAAAAGACAACTATTCACACTCCTATGTTGCAGAGATAAAGTTTGAAGTGATGACAGAAAGTTTGAATAATAAAGCTAGAGCACATATACTTAACAGATTTGCACACTGGTACAAAATTATTATGAACTTGTTTGCCAAGAAACATTCCTATCAATATTACACTGGCAGTTGAAAGGTGGTACGTCATGACTTCCTAATATAATAACATATACAATGTAAAAATGCGGGCTAGAGAGTTGGTCGTCATTCAAAATTGCGTACAGGGCCGATAATGGGCAATAGGCAAGATATGGAGTTAAGACAGATGCGCTGTCCTGTATCTTGTCCTGTCATCTGTGCTGTTCAAGAGGCTTCAGATCACTGCTCCTACTCCAGACATGCAGCCTGCATTTTGTATTAAATTTAATTGCACAAGAAAATCGACATTGGTTGCTTTTAATGCTGGCATTCTTTTAGAAACTTTCCTGTTTTCAAGCCATTAGTAAGGCGACTGCAGTAATGTCATCAACCTGTAAAAAAACGTGTATGTAGTAGTCTGGAGCTATATATTTTGTTACAAACAAACATGAGTTCAACAGACTTTCTTACAAAAGTTATGAGAGGGAACTCTTACACTTGTGTTTACTTCTGTAAAGTTCTCTCAAAATTGGACAATGAGGCTCAAGTGAGTTTATAATGAAAATAGCTGTTGTTCTTCCACTGACGGTGTGAGGATTTGAAATTGGAGTGAGTGTTTGCAAGTGGGTTTCAGATAAAACAAGGTGGTGCATTTTGTTGACTGCAGTTATGCGTTCGCTGAAACATTGAAAATTGATGAGCTGTGTATAGTTACTGGAACCGCCAAAAACGTCTATTGTGTCTAATAGAGACTGCAATAGATATCAAAGCTGGCACATCTGCTTCTAGAAAGTGAGCTCCCTTCAGTGAAGTTTGGACTTTCTGTGCCTACAATAGCTTTATTTATGTAATGACTGAATGAGGGTAACTGTGAATAAAATAAATTGCACACAACACCGCACCACTGAAACTCGGTTGTCAAGATATTCATAGCTGGTAAAATGCTGCTTTAGTTTCTGGGTGGCCTAGATTAAGTTTTAACAGTCGATGCAGTTATTCGACTACAATGCGAAGTTCTTTTCCAGAATCTTTAGCCTCGAAGTCACCCCCCGCCACGTACGCAAATTTTGCAGCGCGATTTGCGCCGTAAAGTGTGGCTTTATGGCAGCGCGACTTCCGCCTGATAGTGTGGCTTTGCGGCAGCGCGTGCTGCGATGCCGTGAAGCCAGACTACAAGGCGATCTTTTCTTGGGTTTTCCATCTGGCACCCTCGCCTTATAATAGTGACCGCCTTATAATCGAATAAATACGGTGTTCTGAGACTAGTCATGAGATCATAGTTGGTGTTTCTGGCCATGATATCTGCAACCTTATGGAGGACTACTACATATGTGGGTTTTGCAAATATCAGCCATTTGCATTTGCTATCAAATTCATACTTCAGGGGTGGAGCAGCTGTGCCAATTGCACCAAATTGCATCAGGAGTGGTTATTCGCGTCATCCTGTTGTAATGTGGCAATTTAGGAGAAAGTTGCGCCACGCCTGTGCCAAATTAAGCATCATAACAAAAGCCTCTTTCCGCTTCTGCTGCCTCTGTTACATAACGGAAACTAAAACCTGAAGCATGACACTTAAGTGATCATTATAATTCTGGATATCAACGGCACGGTCATCGCCATAGGTGTAGCCGATAGTCAGTTCTCCTCTCAATATTTTCGTTCTTTTGTTGAATTTCTCATTGGTGGACGTCCCAATGTACTACTGCTGTAGGGTAGTTTGGTTTATGTTGTTTATGCTTCCGTTTGGTGTTCCTCGCACCAGTGAGGTGCGGAGCTCGCTGAAGGAGGATCGGATAATGTCTAACTGCACACTGTTCGCGGTGCCACTTGTAAAAAATATCTCTGAACATGTGTGCTCAACCGCTAACAAAGAAATTATGGATAGGAACCTCCCGTGCAACACCCCACGATTAGAAGGGCAGGTTTCATGGTTGCAGTTTACTCGGCCTTTACATGTCTTAGCTTTTACGTATTTACTATATTTCAGGTAAAGTTGAGACAATATCTGGTACATATATGTAACCGCAGTGTGTGAAAGAAGCTGTAGATAAAGAATAAAGATAGTGTTCGGGTGACCACATCTGTCTATGTCTGCAACCTCCTGCTCGTGTCACATAAGTCGACGGGATGAAGAACTGACAGCCACCTCTTGCATGCCATGCTTTGAACCCCGAGTGCACAGCTCCCCCTTTGACACTGACCAGCATCATGACCGCATCACCGCAACCCTTGGACATACCCAAGTATACCAGATCGGCAAACGATGAGCCGATGGAAGACTGGTTTCGTTGCTTCGAGCTCCATGCATCCTCTGCATCATGGTTGGAACGGGATATGGTCGTCAACTTCAATGATTACGTCATCGGTGTGGCATTTCTCTTCTACCACATGCACATCTTTGAAAACAATGAATCGTGGGAGAAAATCGAGGAAGACATGATCCGTCGATCTAAAGTATACGCTACAGATTCCTGCACTATCCAACAGCTGGAGACATTGCAATTGGGTCATTGCACCCACCAACAGTCTCCACATAGCAATCATTATCAGTGCCAACCAAAGCCACATATGACTAGATTGTCACCGACTTTCTCATGTAGTAATCCTCCATAAAAGACAAAACAGAATCACACGCCTATTACGATTTCACCATACACAGTGGACAAAGTAAAGCCTCTGTTTGCTGAGCGATATCCAAGTCTCTTTCCTTCAAGACCAAACCTTCCATCAGGTTACACTTCTGTGCAGGAATTGCCAATATGTGCGTCTTCCTCACACTGTCGTACTCCTGCCATCGCTAATGCGTCGGATGTGTTCACTGTGTCTTGTATGTGCGACCCACCGCCTGGTTTCAAGTCACGTGACTCTTCAATGAAACTGATTCTGCAGCCCATGCTTCACGGAATCGCTTCATTCACAAATGAAAGCTCAACTTTTATAGAAACAGACCTACCTCTGGAAGCACGTGGTGCAGCCACATCCGCTGCATCGTTTCGTTTACCTGGGACTTCAGGCTGCATGGATGCAATCAACAGAACGAGTCAGATTAAGCCGTATTATTTTCCACCAGGACACCACAATCAAACTACCAGCTCTGTTTGTTCACTTCGCAACATAGAGCATTTTCCTTCATCAGCAGTGGATGAATAGCTTACACATGGAGTTCAAACTGCTTTGCATATTTCAAGCTTTTTCGCACACACTAGACCTCAACAAACTGCTGACATTGCAGAAGCATCGAGGGCACCAGCTGTCACACATTGCTGACTAACAGAAGCATCCTCTCAGATGATGGATGGCAGCCCTAGAAGTGGCTTCTAAAGAACCTCACAGATTGATCTCGTCATCAGAGAAGTCACGCGAAAGCAAGCACTGTGTCAGTTGCCCGCCACTGGCGACACAAATTTTATTCCAGAAGGCTTATTCCAGAAGCAGTTCTTTATCATCAGCCATCGTAGTCACGTCAGAAAGGCCTAAATCAGTCACTCCAAGACCAACCTCAACTACCTCAATGACGACTTCGACATAGACGACGATGGTGAGCGTCGCTGAAAGCACAGTTGCGACAAGGAAAACGTCGATGCTCAAGGAAACTGTGCTCAAAGCAGCTAAACCTATGGTGAACTCTACTAAGACGCTTTGCAAGAAAAAAAATGTTGCCGAGTAGGCCTTCAGCATCGCCTATCAAGGCTGCTCCCACCCCAAGAATTCCTGCGACAGCGTTGTGCACAACAAGGAAAAGGACACAGGCACTTTCCTGGCATACGGCATACCAGACCAACAGAGACGTCGCAGAGACGACAACTCAGTCCACCAAACGTTCGAGCAGGAGACACTGCGTGTCTGCAAGCCGCCATGATATCCGAGTTCCTATAGGTGCCATGTGTACAGGATTTCCTTCATCAGGTTATGCATATGTCATCAGGAACACAACATCCAGCCTTGGCCACCTGAGCTCTGCTGGACATCGTCAGACTGCTGCAACATTTCTTGGTGTAATGAGTTTAAAGCCAGAACAATGTAGTAACTGCACCTTCTCATGTTTTTATTATCCTCTCCTTGCTCCTTCTCATGTTGTTTGTTGCGCACGCTTTCTTGAGGGGAGGGTGAATGTGTAGTGGCGGACAGAAGGACTGTGCACGAAAGAAGGGGTAGATGAAAAATAGAGCTAGTGTTCTAGTGACCATGTCTGTCAATGTCCGCAACCTCCTCCTTGTGTCACATACATGTGTCTCTATATATTGGCCCCTATAAAGTCATCGAGCAGACCTCGCTGGTGAACTATTGCGTTACGCCTGTTGATGCCCCAACTGAGCGATGCTGCCGCGGAACAGAGATCGTGCATGTTTCCTGCCTGAAGCCCTCTCATCTTCGTTCCACTGTCTAATGCAGCCAGGCTGGCTGCTTCCGCCCATGAGGGAAATTAGTGTAAGCATTTATGCGGACTTCATCTTCATCTGTACAAAGTCATCGTCAATCATCGGCTCGTGTTCGTTTTTGCGTCGGCGCAAATTTTTCTTCTTGGAATAAAGCGTCGTCTTGACCGTGGTATTTCAGTATGTTGAACACTGAGCCAAGAAGTGCTTCTTGCTGTGCCAAGTCAAACTTTTGCCTGTGCCATTACCTGTGCCAAAAAGGCAAATGGTTGTTCCACCACTCATGGTTTAGTCCTACTGCACTGCTTCTTCAGCCACCATAATTTATATCAGTGTAATTATGTGCACTGCAAGGAATCTCAAATTAAGCCTGTGTTTCTGAGTGAGCTCTTTATTTGCTCTCATTGCACTATACATTTTCATGAATGGCCGATCGAGGTGAAAACTTGTGTACAGGAGAAGTTCAGTTGCATTCAGCTGGTGTTCTGCATGAGTGAGCAGCGTATTGGGCAAGGAAAAAGGACACAAATGAGGTGCTGAATCACGGCAACAAATTTACTACTGGGTGCATAAGTGCGCATTGAAGTCGACCAAAATATGAAGCGACAAATAAGGCAACATGTGCTGAGCTAATGAAATGCATAATCACACTACCTGTACAGCAGGCATAAGACATGACTTTTGTGTAGCAGACAACAATGGAAGCTATTAAATAATGCCACGCTGAGACCAAAGGCGAGCAGTGAACTGATCCTGTGCTACTTGATTAATGAGAACTGATGACGATGATGAGCAAAACTGGATGCAACACCTCGCGCATGTCAAGCAGTGCTTGTGCTGCGAGTTCAAGTTGGAATTTATTGAATTATTACTCTGCATACATGTGCATGCAGTTGTAATGCATTAGCGGGTCCCAGTGTCAAAGCTTTCTGGGTTATCTGCCATTAACTGTGCATACAAATAAGCAACTTATGCAGCAGCCAATGTCAGTACGTATGCTAAAAGCTAACAAAGAACTGGATACATTAGATGCACGTTCACAGCCAAGGTAACAGCACCAAAAGAGAGCAGCAAAGGATTACATTACATGTAGAAAACTCTCAGGCAGACGCAATGTTTTTAATAGTTAGTTGTAACACAGTAAACAGCAAGTTATAACTCCTGCGAAACACATTAATGCACATTGTTTGCACATAGTCAAGAAACAGAATCGTTGCTCACACATAATGTATTTACAGTGAAGTACTGCAACAAAGACCGCCTGTTTTCTAGAAAAGTTGGGACAGCAGCTTGAAGATGTCGAAGGAGTGCATTAAGAAAAAGTGTGGATTATGAAATTAGCAAGAGCAAGTGATTTTTTAAGTTACTGAGTTTGTGCTTAAGGCAGCCTCCTCATTTTTGGTGCAGTTGGTACTTTGGCAAGATCAAGCGCATCGAGGCAGAGAAGAAGCTGCTGCTGCCTGAGAACGAGCACGGGGCCTTCCTGGTACGAGACAGCGAGAGCCGCCGCAATGACTTCTCTCTTTCGGGTAGGCAGCCACATAGTCTTGCCTTTTGCCTTTTTCTCTCCAGTGACAGCCAGCATTCTGTAATCATAGCAGTTCAGTTTCTAGGTATGTTCTGGGTACGTGGCATGAAAAGGGTTAAGCAGCCTGTAGCCAGCCTCGCACTCACATGCTTTGTAGCCCGTACTTTTGACGGGCAGTGTACATTTTCTGCTATGTGGCAAAGCATTAACTACTACAGAGGAAAGCTGCAGGCATTCCTTTAAGCGTCATAATTCCAGCGTTCATCCTGTTGCCTTCTTCAACTCTGTCTGCACATTTCTTGTGCTGTCCTGGCATATCTTTGGAACGCCTCCATGTTTGATGCGCAGTTCGGGACGGTGACACGGTGAAGCACTACCGAATTCGGCAGTTGGACGAGGGTGGCTTTTTTATTGCCCGGCGGACAACATTCCGCACTTTGTTGGAGCTTGTGGACCACTATGCCAACGAGGCCGATGGTCTCTGCGTCAACCTGCGCAAGCCCTGTGTTCAGGTGAGCACTCCTGCATCCTTGACTATCCCGTTTTTTTTTTTACATTCGCAAATTCTTCAGCTTTCCCAAGCATGTTGGGAAGGGCTTTGTTTTTGAGCTACGTGCTATCAGCTTTAAAAACGCCATTACTATTCCCACAAATTGTCAACTCAGCTCCATGGCTGATGCACCTTGTGAAATGAGAGGGTAGGATTTACATGAAATCGCCAAACATAATTTTAGTCCTTGGCTACGTGTGGATCCTCTTGTTCTGAAGAGGGCCATTTGAAAATGTGGAACACAATAGGTTATGTTGTGCACTCTTCATGAAAAGCAAGGTGCATTGCATATTTGTGTGTTTATTGCTTGTTCGTACCATTGTTTTGAACATATGTTCTTTGTTACAGGTAATTGGTTGCAGTTAATTGGTTCTGGCTGTTGATGTCTTTTTAAGATGTTGACTTCATGCTCTCACATTTTCATGTCTACACCAAAGTGTTTAAAGTTCATGTGGCTTCTTAGAAAGACATGTCAGTAGAAATTTTCAGTCTAGTTTCTTGGTGTTGTTAAAAGCTTGTCCATTACAAGATGACATATTCATAGTTGAGTATGCCTGCCCTGCTTTATTTGGGGTAGTAAAGGGAGTGGTATGTGTGATAACAGTGCCCAAATCGAAGCATTTTTACATGCCTGACATGTTTGTTTACCATATGTTTCATAATCTTGGTAAACTCTTGTAGCAACTGTGAAAAAGCAATGGGAGCACACAGGGAAAGTCCAAGAAAACAATGCCGATCCTATGTGGTTACTTGTTTCAAATTGTGGTCAAGATGGAACTACTAGTATTGAGTAGCTCAGTTAGCTGTTCACCAAATTTTTACGCTCTGATCAAAATTGTGGGGCTAGATTGTGCACTCACGAGTACCAGCGCAAGCCCATTACTGTTTCTGTCTTCAGCTTCAAATACAATAAAGCCATTTGTGACCTGCTTCATGCTAAATCATGATGCATGGTATGTGTGAACAGAGCAGCCCTATGAATAGCTTAAAAATGTGCTTTACATATTTGCTGTTCATAGAGAGGGAAGACTCTTTCCTTTCTTAAATCAACCTTTCAGGTTTTGACTTAATACAGTCAAACCTATCAGATATGTTCGGTAGTCATACGAAGTCATTTTGAACGCAAAAATAGCTTTCCTATATACAATATATGTTATAAGCATATAACTGTTGCACACTGATATCAGTGACACATACTTGAAATTTACGTCTTTATATCTTAGAATTTGTTATATGTCCATGTTTATTATATTGAGGTTTGACTGCAGTGGCAGTCAACCAAGCCTTGTCAGCTGCAAGAAAATTAGTTAATCAGATAGTAAGTGAGCATCACTTGTGGCTGTGGCATTTGGCTGCTGAGCACAAGCTCAGAGGTCCAGCAGACCAATTTCTCTATGAGTTTCACTATGCCACTGCCGTTACAAAGCGTGCCGGTAGCAGCAGCCCATAGTGGGCTGTGACAGCTTTTGCGGTGAGACACGTGTTGTGCTTGAACCATGACAAACCAACTTAGCCAACAACGCCAAAAGGCAGGGAGGTGAGCATAAAAAGTTATACAATAAGAGTGATGTTGAGGAGACACACGCACACGCACCTCTACTGCCCCCTAAAATTCACTAGAGAAATCCACATTGGCCACTGGCATTGCCCTCGACATTCCCTTTCATGTCGCCTTGAACTTGGTTTGTGTGTGTACAGCGGGAAGATGGAGAGGACCATTGTTATGACGGTGCTGGCAGGACCCTCACGCATTTGCTCCGAAAGTGGGGAAATCGGTTTAGTCTCTGCCACCGTGCCTGCATTTTCCAGCAAGGGCAAAATGACACAACGTTCAAGTGCTCCGATTTCAGTGATGAAAATTTATCAGTCATAAGAACCCTAGATGATAGAAAACAATTCAGAACCACCCCATTATTCTCCTCAAACTCTGTAGTGTCCCTCACGGCAAAGCTGGGACAATTAAATGGTCCTTCGAGGTTCGTACTTGTCAACAAACTGAAGCTGCTGCTGTTTGATTTAAAGCAAAGGAATTAAAGCAGTTGCTGTGGTGATTATCCTGTCACATCCCAGCAAGATTACATTCCTGTTTGTATATACTGTGTGTGTTTATCTTTCTGTAATCTAGGCACACCACCTTGCAAGTGCAAGACTTTGTCTCAGATTGATTTGTTTGTTCCGGGGTCTAGTCATGGCGTGCCGAGGTGCTTGCAGTGTTGGAAAATGCCGTTGAGCCTTCTTTCTCCTTTCAGTGCTGCGCCTCCTGTTACCACTCTCCGCTCATTTTCTCTCTCTCTCCTCTCCGAACAGGGGACCCTCTATCGAGGCGTCTTGCAGGTAGTCTTTCCATTTACAATTGGCTTTCCTCACCGCTCTGTGTTTGCGCATCGTCTGCTGCGTTTGGCGCATGCCAGCACCATCGAGAAGCCTTCCCATAGATCCCAGTAGCTTGCATGAATCGCCTTGTCTTCTCATTGGCCTCGAAGCACACGTTTGACTCTCTGCCGCTTTCTCTCTCTCTCACTGCCATTGCGGCACGCTGCTTCACGCCTTTACTAACTTCACTGTGTTGTATGTTTGCCTGAAGCTCGTCGAGGCAACCTCACGTGACTGCCTTCTCACTTCCCTGACGGCAAGTAGGGCTTTTGAGAGGGGTTTTCTGAAGCTTGCGAGTAGTTTTAAGACTTCTTTAATGTCTCACACAGTTAATTTCCAAGAAAGAAGCAAGGAAATGAAGGTCTGGTAATAAGAAGCCACTGTCGAGGTCATCGTGGACACGCACCCAGTGAAGCCAGTGAAATGGCTTGGATTTCTGATTTTTTTGTTGCCCAACAAACTTAATTATTGTGGTACCTTGTTTTGTCAACTCCTGGTTGATCTTTCTGATTTGCATTGGCCCTTGTCCTGTTTTGTGCCTTACTCTGGATATTAGAGATATTCTCCTGCATTATTTCATGCGCACAGCAATTCCTGAAATAGAAATTTCATTTTCTCTCTTCCTTTCCTTTCTACTCAAACTTTTCAGCCAGATTGATGTATAATTAATGACTCACTGCTGCTTTGTGACGGCCACTTTAACCATCTCTGAGTTCATGTACCTCTGGAAGGACCTAATATAGTTGGGATATTGAAGGGCTGCAGTGGGTCTCGCAAAACTGCTGTGCGAATTTTTTTTCCCAAAACTTTATTTTGCAGTACTTTAGCCCTGTCCTGATGAGCATCAGTTTGTAACTTCATCGTTGTTTCAAGATACTCGGGAGCTCATACTTGCCGTTCTGCCACCTAGAACCTGTTTGTATTTATGCTGCATCATTTCATTGTGAGCTTGCTGTGCACATGGTGGTTCTTGGGATGGCAGTGAGCCATTGCTAGATTTAATTTTAAACCATCGCATAACGAACACTAATTCAGCAAACCATTAAATATGTTAGCATAGGTATTTTATAAGTTTGTAGGGCCAAGGTGTAGACAGACTACCTGCATAGCAAAACCAACGAAGAATGCAAGTTTGTGCACAAGCAGTTAAACCTTCATAACGAAGTCAATAAGACGCAAGAAATAGTGTTAAATTCAAAACTTTGTTAATTCTAAAACACTGATGTAAATAATTTAACATAATGTTCAAGAGAAAAACAAATGTATACAGTTTCTGCCTCCATTCGCTTTGTCAGACTAAGGCATTGTGGACTAGACTGCACAGAGTAGTCAACGCACACTTCGACTCAGCTGCAACGGAGAAGCTGGCTTCATCTAGTAGAGCCCAGGTTAAGCTGAGTGCCGTCCACTGCAATGTTGCAGGGAGCTTGATAAAAGGAAAATGGCCCCTCTCAAACTGGTTTGCGATGTGTCTACCGTAGCCATACGTAAATAAATTTCAGAGTATCTTGATGACACCAGGTTTATCGTGGCCTGTTCCTTTATTAATATTTTCTTCAAAAACCTTGCTGAATCAGGCAGGCCATTGCATTATTTCTTTGCTTCGAGCTATTGAATGCATTAGTGCAGGCTTGATGTGCGGGTGAATTGAAAGCACTTCGTTCAATAAAAAAAACAACATATTTGTCAGGTCGGTTTTGTGAAATCAAAATATGACTGTAGTATCAGATAAGTTTTACTTTTTTATATCTGTGTCTGCAGCTTTGAACTATACTTGCCATTTGCACATGCCCTTTGTTGCAGTGTGGTGTATTTACCCGTGGTAGGGAGTGAACGCTAGGGTGCTTGACCTTGTGCCCTCACTTGGCCGTTCTAGTGTGCACTGCGGGCCCAATGTTGCTGAGAACAAAAGATGAGGATACATGTGGCGACAAGTTGTTTGCGATTTTCACACTGGCTTGGTAACTAATAGCACTTAAAACTGTGTCACGAAATGTAACATTGCATAACGACGGATAAAAGGAGATTATTGCCATGATCCTGTAAAGTCCCTCAGTTGACAGCCACCTGCCAACTGTAGTTAATTGATAACTGTAACTATAGCATTATAGTCAGCTATAACGGGCCATATAGCCCAACCATATGTTTCAGCCATATGTTCTTGCTCTTTAGCTCTGTCTTTATGGCAAAGCTTATTTGAAACTGGTCCATGGCACTGAACCTGCTCATCTTGACTAGCTTATCAAGAAAAAGGTATTACATGAAGCTGAGATGAGGCTAACTAAAACAACTGAATTTGTTGCACGAAGACGGCACAACACATTCTCACTAATGCATTCATTGCCAGTGCACTTTTCTGGTTAATTAATAACGTCACTGACGCCCAGTGCCTATTGTCCGAACAGCATGTTCAAGTCAACTGTTTTCAGGTAGTCCCGTGTTCCATTCCCGCATTCTCATTAAAAACATATTCAAGAGTTTTAGTGAGGCCACTTTGTGATCTGGCATAGAGGAAGTCTTGCAAGTGCACTGGCTATTCGAGCATGTCTGCTTTCTTTTTCTTTAATTACACAGCCCACCTTTTTATGAACTGTCCTTCAATGTTGCACTCGTTATGGACGCTTTCACACTTGCATCCTGTCGTTGGTCCTGTCTCATCTCGGGAGCACCTCCATCATTGTCGATGCTCTAAAGAGTGCACATTGTGCTTATTTTGTTATAGAACGAGGGAAATCAACTTCTGCTGAAGTTTTTATCTTTAGACTACACCTGTGTGTGCTAACCGCATGTTGTTGCGTCTGGTCCTGCATCGTTTTGTGAGCTGCTCGTCCACTTTGAGATGCGCGAAATGAGCTCGTTTTGCAGGTTTGTATCGTTTGATGGGGCAGACACTAAGCATGGTCTCAGAATTAACAGAACGCTGTTATGGTGTGTTTTCGTTGTTAGAAAGCAGTGCTATAGGCATTGGAGGACATGACGGAACATGAACGCAGATGTTATTTTTGATTGATTATATTTGATTCAGTGATTAACTGGTTTTAATATTCCAAAGCAACACTGACTATGAGGGACAACGTAGTGCCCTGTTTTGGATTAATCTTGACCACAGAGGGTGCCTTTATGTGCATCGTAGGCACAGCAAATGAGCATTTCCTGCATATTGGCACCAGTGGAATGCAACTGACGCAGCTGGGAGTCAAACCCATAGCATTGTCTTTGTGTTCCTTCATCATCTGCAGCATTGCTTTCTAAAGACAAATGTGTACGAACTTGTTAGGCTATTTTACATTTGTAACAGCATACTCGGTTGAAGAAGTCACTGTTTGGATCTTAACAGATTGAGAAATGCTCAGATTATGACATGAAAATTACTTATTGACCCTTTTCGCGGCGATGCCGTGGGCACTGCCATGTTTTATCATGTGGTGACGCATCCATTGCTTGCCTCAACTGTCTCGGAGACGTTGCCTCTGCAATTACAGTGGGTGTGTAGGACAGCAGTGCGGCTTAGCAAACCTCTGTTTCGGAATATATCGTAGACGGTGACTGGGTGGACGACCCGAAGCTTTAGCCACAGTGTTAGGGAACATGCGGAAGCGTTTTGGAAGCTGATTAGGCTATGTCCAAATCATGCGAGCAGCGTATATGGTGCTTGTTTTAAAGGCGACGCTAGATATGTATTCCAAGCTATCCAAACTTTCTGCTCATGAATTGAATGAGGATTAATGTGTTTTGCTCTTCGTTGTTTATTTGGCAAATATTTTGAAGCAGCGGCTTGTTACATTTCTGACTTCCTCGGTGTGGTCACTATCTTATTGTTTTCAGCCTAATCACTTGTGGGTGTGCTCACTTCCGATAGATTTGTTCTTGCTGCATGCAAGGCTAGAAACATAGCTGCTTTGTACCTTGTAGTACCTTGTAGCAATGATGTATTATCGCTGGTAACTCGCTTACCCTTGTGGACCATCATGAAACATTCACCTTCGACCATTCATGTGCTATCAGTGTAGTCCGTCATTTATTGCACATATATGGTGCACATATATTTAAGTGTGCGCCCATTCACTTGTTGACATGTTGGCGATAGAGTGGGCTTAAGATTCCGTGCCAGTTGGGGTAGATGTGTGTAGATACTGTGCGTGAAACTTACTACGACAGGAAGCGGCGCTATTTCCTTTGTCGTTGTTTAACGAGCGGCACTCACTCTTGCCGACGTTCCTGGGCTGAGGCACTTTCTTTGAAGGTTAGCGATACAATGCTGGTGGATGAGCAAATTTCTGTATTCTCGAATAAAGCCGTACATATCAAAGTGCCAATAACATGTACAGACAGTTGCAGCAACAGTCCGCAAACTTGGCTACGCAGATTCATTCCATTCCTTAATATGCCAGTCACTATTCTTGCAGTCAACTACTGCACACGCCTCCAATCCACGTGATTGAATCCAGCATGATTGAAGCGCAGTGCATTAGCGAAAACTGAGTTGCATTTCCGACAGCTGAACCTCCAGAAACAAGGTGGAAGCGGTAATGGGTTCGCATTTGTGCACTGCTGCTGAGGCGACGCTGGGTGCACCCCCGGAAGCACTATCTTGTTTCTCTTAAACAAACTGCTCCGCAAAAAGGGTCAATAGGATTCTGTCCCTTGGCACTTTTCCTTTAGCAGTATTGGCAGCCTAAAAGGACATGAAAGGCAGACGACCAGCTTCTGAATATCTTTCAGAATCTTTATCTCTACCAGGAGGCCACTTTGTAGTGGAGGGTATTGGATTGATATTGGAGTGTTGTCCATGCGCATCAAGTTGTTTAAACTTGGGCATGACACTTAGTATTGGGCAACCGCCAATAAAATTGCAAAACTCATTATACACTGTAAAGCAGGTAACAATGGGGTAGCTTACATATACTTTTTTGTTTGATCATGATTTTGTAAGGCAGGCTTCCCATCTGACAGGATCTACTTTTTAGCAAAGGGCTGCGAAATGTGTGACCGCAATTCGATGCACTGGTAGCGTTGGTGCTTTCAAGATTGTTTCCCTAGCGCTTTGCAATCAGCGCCCTGAGCCGCGTTTGCCGTGTCTGCTGCAGGTGGAGAAGCCGATGACCAGTGGCCTGTCGCATTCCACGCGCGACCAATGGGAGATTGAACGGAGCTCGCTTAAGTTCGTCCGCAAGCTCGGCCAGGGACAGTTTGGCGAGGTCTGGGAAGGCCTGTGGAACAACACCACGCCCGTCGCCATCAAGACGCTCAAGCCAGGGACTATGGACCCGAAGGTGTGTGCACTGTTCCTTTATTGGCCAGAGTGTAAGGCAGTTTGCCGGCATGTTTGAGGGGGCATCTGCCTTCTGTCTATTTATGACCTCACTCGAGAAGAGAAGTGCAGGGTTGGTGTGGTTTGTGCAATTCTCTTTCTATTCTGTAAGTTCTTAGTTGCTCTGTGCACAAAGGACATAGTAAGCGGTATTGCTGAAAAACAAAAGGGCATTTATTGCACCTTTCGTACAATAAACCATCTAGCCAAATTACATAACGAATGGGACATGCCAATGGGACACGCTGACTAATGTTCACCCCTGCAAGGGGGCCACTGCCTAAATAGTTCATGGGTGAAATCTCGCGAATGTCTCCCACAGCCAGAGAGGAGGACACAAGTTCCTATTGTGCTGGAGCATCCACGCTGTCAGGTGGCGCTAGACTTGGAACACTCGCACCATCTTCCATACTACTGCGCTAGCGGAGATGTCAGATTTCTGCATACGTGAGGGACGTGCAGTGAAAGCAGCATCGGGGGATGCAAGAAAGCCAAGCATCCCCACAAGGCATTGTTGATAGTGTTGCAACCTATTATCATCAATGAGTCTCAGTTGACTTGCCATTGGAAAAGGCAAATTAGGAGGGGTAAAAAAGAATTGGTGTAGGAAGTTGCATAATTCAGGCTTGCCGTCCGGTCTCGTCCAATGTTTGCATTGTTAGAGAGGTTTGGAATGGGGTGCCAATAATAATAATTAGAAGAATAAGAACAACGTGGTTGCTGCACATAGGCAAGCTTGAATCTGGGCTTTGTGCCAGGCACATCACTTTTTTGAAAGCCCTACCTCCCATCCAGGTGACAGTTCTTGCCTTACACCCTATCTAACCAGATTCCCGAGTGCTTGAGCAAATTGCGATGTTAGTAAGCAACAATTGATGATCTAGGCTATCAATTTGTCATTGCACACAAATTGCAAGGTCTGAATGATATGTCACTGCTGTTTACTGCTGCTTATTTGGACATTCTTCTGCTGTGTTCACTGAGGAGTTTGAATAGCAGCATAAAGCTACAAGGCCTTATCATTTATGAATCCTGTAGAACCCACTTGCTTTTATATTTCATTTCATACACAATTGGCAACAGTGTAAGAGTTTTGCGAGTAATGTGGCCACAGAGGTCTCACTGCGTGCGCTTCCCAATGCGGTTGTATTTGATCTGCAGCCTTTTTTTTTTTTAACAAAATACCCACTTTGTATACACTTGAATTCAGTTAATGTGGCCATGATGGGACCAATGAGGTTGATCAAGTTATCTGATGGATCAAATTAAACAAGTTACAGAAACATGCCAAAATGCACTGCTAACTCATTTGGCAGTAGATTTTCCCAATCCTAACACAGCTCCAAGCCAGATGTGCCCTTCCCTTCTACGCGTCTAAAGTTGAAAACTTACGTATAACTGACACTAAAGCTCCTAAACAAAGTATAAATCGAGTGTGAACCTGTTATTTTAGCAAGAAAAATGTGAAATCTAATGGTTGCTGGTTTTTCCTAAAGTCAGCTTCGCCGCATGGTTTTTTAAAGTCTGCTTTGCCGCAGTACAGTTGCGCTGTGCGGCAAAGCATACAAACATTGCAAACACAGTTTCGATTTTCTGTCCGATTGCACAGCATGGGCGATTTTCGGCCTAATTTCTCACAAAGAAAGACAGATACATATTAGAATCGGGTAAATACCATAATCAGACATTGCGAGCTGCCGTTACTGCTTATAAATCTTCCAAGAGCAGGCTGAAAATAGGCGTTTTCAATGGCATGTCTCAGCTCTGCAGAGACATGCTGCCCCCAAAGAGGTCACCATAGGGCTCATGATTATGCATGCTCACTGGCCAAGTTCAGCTTATCTGGCACAGGCCAATTTTAGGATCGAAGTAACGAAACTTCTGGCCCATAGGAATGCATAAGCGTTGACTGGGACCTTCAGTCAGGATGAAATTAACTGAAAAATCTAATTAAATGTAATCGGATAAATGGATGTCTACTCTATTACATCTGGTACTTGTGGCATAAAAAGCCAGCAAACAGTGATACTAAGGACAACATAGGGGAAATTACTTGTACTTACTAATTGAGTTAAAGAAATGATAAATTAATGGAAATGAAAGGGGATGAAGAAACAACTTGCCGCAGTTGGGGAATGATCCCACATCTTCGCATTACGCATGCAATGCTCTGCCAAATTGAGCTACCACGGCGCCATTCTCCCATCCACTTTTTTGAGTATTTATGTTCTATTACTAGAACTAACCCTGGGAGTGTTAACCAGCGCCACCACCCACAAACCTTGACGGCGGATGTGGAACATCCTTTCTGCCGCATGCATCACGAGCACGGGATCTTTTTGGGTGAAGGCGACTGGTCAGTAAACCCGCGCATGCTACCTGAAGGCATCAGTGTTGCCAGATTCAAGACTCGCGTTATGTAATTAACAAGCAGGAAGGGGTTAACCGAGGGGCCCCACTTTTATTAATCATATCATAAGAAGCCAACAAACAATGACATCAAGGACAACATAGGGGAAATTACTTGTTACTTTACTGCTACTGGTTAATTGCAGCTACTTGTAGACGCAATTTTATGTCGGATCACAATCAGGGTATGTCCGAAAAGTAATGTTAATGAGTCGATTAAAAAAAATTATTGATCAGATGAATACGACGCATTAAAAGGTTTCAAAATAGGCTCCTCTTGCGTCGATACATCGCTTCCAGCGAGATTTCCAGGCATCAAAGGCATCATGGTAGGCCTCCTCTGGAAGACCCTTCAGATCCTTGGTGCAAGCCTTTTTGACTTTATCAACTGTCCTGAAATGACGTCATTTAAGGGGAGTTTTCAAGCTCAGAAACAAAAAGAAGTCTGGGGGGGCCACGGCAGGACTGTAGGGCGGCTGGGGAACCGTTGGCACCTTTGAATCAACCAGAAAGCGGGTCTTGAGGAAAGTGGTGTGGACTGGCGTTTTGTCATGAAGTTCCCAATCTCCCGCAATGTCAGGCCGGATACGATGAACCCTTTATTTGAGTCTCTTGAGCACTTCCACGAAAAATTTGGCATTGACAGTTGTACCATGTGGTACAAACTCATGGTGGACCAGCCCCCTGATGTCAAAGAACACTGTGAGCATGGTCTTGATATTTGACTTTCTCATTCTGGCCTTCTTGGCCGAGGGGATGCTGAGCTGGGACACTCGGCATTTTGTTGTTTTATTTCAGGGTTGTATTCAAACACCCAAGACTAGTCACCTGTGGTGACATTGTCTAAAAAGTGGGGGTTACTTTCACATAAGTCCCAAAGTTCCTGGCACATTTTTTGTCATCTGTTAGCACTTTGGGCACAATCTTGGCGCACCCTTTTTGCATCTGCAGATTATTCATAAAAATCTTCTGAACGTGCCACTAAATGGACATTAAAACGGCGGTCTTAGTTCAAATGGTCTCTCACATGCATCACATTTTCATTGGTTATGGTCATTGACTGCCGTCCAGCATGGGCTTCATTGCTCACCCCTTCACTACCTTTTAAAAGGCCTTGTGCCACCGGTAGACTCGACGTACCGACAAACAATTGTCACCAAAGGTTGTCTTTATCATAGAAAAAGTTGCTTCCACTGTGGACTTGCTGAGTTTCACACAAAACTTGATGGCAATTCCTTGTTCCAACAAGCGCTGTATTATGGCTTGCTCGGGAAATTGAAAACGAATTTCACGGAAAAGCCTGTCCTTACTCTCCAGATGGTAGCAGACGACAGAGTGGCCGGGCATGCGTAAGCTAACTTGTCACTCCACCAATCCCAACTGGTCCTAGTGCGCTGCGACTTGTAGTTGCTTCACAATGTAATCACTGGCATTACTTTTTGGACGAGCCCTGTATTACTTGCGCACGTTTGCGCTTACAGCATAGACAACAGACTACATTTTGGGTCACGAGGGTAGGTTAGGGTAGGGTAGGTGGCTGCTGGTTGCACAAACTTGTCACTTCACTCACTTGGTGGTAGATAGGATCAGATATCCGACACCTTTTGAGTAACAAGTACGTCATATTTTGTGACGTGTGGGCATGAGACTTAATTTCGCATAGAATCGCGGCACATACTTATGTAACTATCTTTCATATGTGCCTCACTATGTTTTTTGTTCTCAGGCCTGAGCAGCGAGAGAATTCTCTCTAGCCTTTTTAGCGTTGCCTGCTATGTATGAAAAGGAGTATAGTGTCCTTAAGTTTCAAGTCGTCGATGGATTCACTTCCGCCTTACTAACTGCTGTTCTCCTGCTTAGCTTACTTCGCAGTACAACTGCCCTGAAAAGGCAGCAACACCGAGCCCAGTCCCCAGACAAACACAAAATTTTTCTTCAGCTATGAAGCTTTATTTCTGACAAACCTGTATGAGCTTCATTTGCAGCTTAGTGCTGGTTTTGGGTGGGTGGCAGCTCCCTTTTTCATAAAATACTCTTTGCCTTAAAGATTTCAGTGGAACTGGTTTCGTTTTTCGCTGAGGTGATGCGAACGCTGTGCTTTCTTTTCCTGTAATGACAGAAGTGGCGCACCGGGTAGAGCATAGTTGTTTGAATGAGGCCCGCGCCTTGCGAAAGACAATGGAAGACAGTGAGGATTTCTAAAGGCTACGCTATGTTCGCTGTATGTTATTCTACTTAAGGCAATGTGTGTGTGCTATTTCCTCGTTTTCATGCTCTTTATGCTGTGCCAAGTTTGTCAAGCAAACCTAAGCACCCACTTGTCCAAGAAAAAGCATACCTGCTGAATCTTTTATAAGCATTATAAATTCAGGATTATTTTACTATTTTATGAATATTAGGTATCGCTTGCCAAAAACGTTTAGGTAGCCGGTGTCCGACCACAGCCTCGGGAGATGGTGAAAGGACACAGGAGGGTACTTGCTTGAAGCATAGCGTATTCAGCCAACTTATCTGTAGCAGGAAAAATTGGCAGCTGCAGAGTCACTGAAGAAGTCAGTGTGACCAATATAAGCAATATGTTGCTCGTCAGTCTTTGTTGTTACAAATTTGCTGCACCTTGTGGGCTGCTTCTAAATGTAAATCGCTGTTAAGCCCTCAACTGCTGATGACAAATTAACTTGTCATGACAAGGGTTGCATTACCTTGTAATTCTGAGACACAAATAATTAATACACAATTTATGTTGCTATTCTCTTTGACAAAAGCAGCAGAAGTGATATAGGCATTCCCGGTATCATACTTTGTAGAAAAATATTGCAAGAAAATGCAGGTATAAAAAAATAATGCACACTTTTCATCAGTTTTTGTGCAATTTGTCATAGTATATAAGAGGCTAGTAAAGTGCGTTTGTATCCCACCAAACACGTGTGCTGAGGGAAAACTCTAAGCACACTTTTCATCAGTTTTTGTGCAATTTGTCATAGTATATAAGAGGCTAGTAAAGTGCGTTTGTATCCCACCAAACATGTGTGCTGAGGGAAAACTCTTTAAAGCTGTGTACTGTGCACTCCCTTCACTTTCCTCCTCTCTGGTACCGTGGCAGGAGTTTTAAGAGTTTTTAAAGTTCGCAGGTTGGCACGCAGTGCAAACGAAATCTTTGTCATCTCTAAGGGCGTAACAATCGTGCTTGCGCAGGACTTCCTGGCAGAGGCGCAGATCATGAAGAAGTTGCGTCACCAGAAGTTGGTGCAGCTGTACGCGGTGTGCACCCTGGAGGAGCCCATCTACATCATCACCGAGCTTATGAAGCACGGCTCGCTGCTCGAGTTCCTGCAGGGCAAGGGCCGCTCGCTGCAGCTGCCCCAGCTCATCGACATGGCCGCACAGATTGCGGCCGGCATGGCCTACCTCGAGGCACAGAACTACATCCACCGCGACCTAGCCGCGCGCAACATCCTCGTCGGGGATGCCAACGTGGTCAAGATAGCGGACTTCGGTCTCGCGCGGCTCATCAAAGGTGGGCGTGAGTGGGCCGCTTTCCTCCTCTCTCTCTCCTCACCTCTTCTTCTCTGCTGCTGCCAACTGCGGCCGCTGGGCTCACAAGGCACGGCTCCTCCTGTTCGTCCCCCCGCTCTCTCTCTCGCACTTTTCCGGCTCGGCCTCCCACCCTCGGGGTGCTCATCTCGGCACGCTAAGATGCGTCGTGCGCACATCTGTAGACGTTGGGGATGAGGACGGCGGTCCCATCATACCATTTGCCCGCCCAGGTTGTACAGTTCTTCTCCCATGGGAGGACAGTTTGAAGAAAAGAAAAATGATAATATCAATACCTGCCAAATCTCCAGAATTCGTTGTTAAGCTTACACATTTGTGCTCGTCCTACGATTTCACGAGTGTTGCAGCAAGTGTTACAAAATATAGCTTCTGTTTGCAGAAATGGTTTAAAGGTGTACAGTGGAACCCCGTTCATATGCTTCTCACCGGACCGAAGGAAAAAAATGTAACAGCCGGGAAAACGCAACAGTGAGGAAAGCTCCGAAAATGAATGAAAAAAGTGCAGCTTCACTATAGACAATTTATTTCCACAAAGTGCTGAGGATTTTAAAAAAGTCCAGAATGGTGGCTTTCCGTTTCTTTCGCTCGCTAGAAATCGCCACACGTTTCTCAATGGCCTGGAAGGCCGCATTGCTGTCAGCGTCACTGTAAGGTGCGACGTACCTGCGGAAAAGGTCCAGAGTCGCGACGGCTTCTCCAAAGCTAGGATTCGGCAACTCCCCGGCATCATGCGGCTCGTGCTCCTCGTCGTCACCGCGCCACAGCAATGGCAACGGACGAAGGAATATCCGCGGGAAATTTTGCCCTCTTTGACGTAATCATGCTAACGTGCTAACGATTGTTTAGTATTGCTGCGGAGCGCGCTCGTCCGAGCAGCCCGGTTGCGCGCAGCGCGGCGTGGGAGAAATGCAAACAAGAGAGAAGAGCAGGCCCGATAGGCGGAGCAACGCCACGAGCAACGCCAACTTCCGGTTTCACTTTAGCTTCACAAAAAGTGATGTCAGGGCCTCTCCTGAGTTTTCTTCCTCCGTGAGTTGACCCGTCCAACAACCATGCGGTGACCGTAATCGCAGTGATGATAGTGAGAGCATTTTTCACGAATGGCCACTTAATGGCTGCCTCTCGAACTGGTGTGCGGCTTGCAGCCAGTTACATAGCCAAGCCCAGCCAAGCCCAGCCAAAACTCGTCAAAAGCCAAAATGGCGGTTGGAGCGCGTTGCCTACCTTCGCCCATGCGGGTTCGTGGTGCTAAGTTGCGACGTATCATGTGGGAACGTTTTCACAGCTACTACGTAACAGCGGGGTTTCTTATACATTGGATCCTATGGAAGCTATGCTGGGACCGGATGAAAACGACATAGCAGCCGGGAAAACGCAGCAGTGAGGAACGTAACAGCGGGGTTCTACTGTGTCAGGATTGGGGGCTCACTCCCATCGTCCGTGGTCCTTTGCCAAGATTGGAGTACGGCATGAATTCGAAGGTATCTGGCCCATGCCGTCGTCCAACTTATTTACGCTGAGATCGTTGATGAAGTGAAGAACTGTTTCTCATCGAGAACGAGGAAAAGGGTTTATTTACAGAAATTAAATCAGTCTAACATGACTGCTTGAGAAAAAGAGTAACAGTCCAACATGACTGCATGAGAGAAGTGACTCAGTCTAACATGACTGCTCAAGAGAAGTGTTCTCAGCATTCGCATAACCACAGTTTTTATACACTCGATCCGCCGGTCCTACGACGCGGCGACTGTTCGTTTACTCATCACCAACGCGCCGCTGCTCTTCAGACCAGTTTACGTACACAAAGGCAACCGCGCTCTGATGTCCGACGACGACGTTGTCAGGGTGCCGTTCCGGGAACTATCGACGCCGATCGAGGGTCGCTCGTTGTTCCGTGCCACGCCAAAACGTGAGACGCACCAAAATACGTCGTCCCCACGGCAGTTTGTCCATGCGTGTCAAATCAGCTCCGCGTTGGGGAACTCCGGAATCATTGTTCACGCACCGAACCAGTTCCGTCACAATGTTGAAGGGGCTGGAGGAAGGCGGCGGATTCCAGCGCAAAGGTCGCTTCTTTGAACGCCTCGCAGCTGCAGCGACGGAGAGGGAGAGGTGCGCGTCTTGCACCCCTTGTCGTAATCGGGTGGCAAGGTGGCAATCCTGCTCAGCGGCTCGCCATTCTTGACAGCGCCTCCATGGCCCGAAAAATCTCGACTGTCTAGCGCAGACAACCGCTAGGCAGGAAGAGAACGGCTGCTGGTCAGGGGGGGATTGATGTCTTGGCTCGCAGCGACCACTTGTGCATTGATGTCACCGCCCCAAAACATCCAACAAGGACAGGCAACTGCAAAATGAACCCCACAACACGGCTCTGCGCCGAGATGGCGTGCATTGGCTATCACTTTAGACTCGCTAGGCTTCAAAAAAAACAACAACAACATAAGTGCAGAAGCAAACAAAAAATGCTGCATTTCGCTATGCCAATTTCTGAAGCAAATTCCTGCTGACACATTCAGCAACCATGGAGGGAATCCTGCCAAATGAGAGGGGATCTTCTTCGCTTAATAAAATTAACACTAGTAACCCTCAAATTTAGGCGGGACCCCCAAACGCAGAATTCAAATTAGCCTGCTCAAACCATCCGCATTGCTATGCAACTTTCCCTTCTTATATCTAACGGAGAAGTTGTACTCTTGGAGAGTGAGGCTCCATCGGAGCAAGCGGCCGTTTTACATTTAGTTTACGGCTGGCGTAGAGGATAGGATGCTCCTCGTTATCGTCGCCGACTTGACTAAGTACCACGCCCATACCTCTGTCGCTTGCGTCGCATTGAACTATGAATTCCTTTGTGTAGTCTGGCGCGCGAAGCACAGGGCGAGAAACCAATAGCGTTTTCAAACTTTGGAAAGCGTTCTCTTTGTCCTTATCCCAGTGTACGTTACTCGGTGCTCCCTTTCGGAGGGCGTCTGTTAATGGACTTGCCAATTGCGAGTAATTCGGAATGTACCGTTGATAGTACCCCACAAGTCCCAAAAATGAACGAACGTCCGTTTTCGTGCGCGGCTGAGAAAAATCTCCAATCGTCACTATTTTCAGCTCAGCCGGCCGTCTCATGCCCTGACCAACAACATGGCCCAGATAAGTAACCTGCGAACAACCAAACCTACACTTTTCCGCTTTCATCGTTAAGCCGGCTTCCCTCAACCGTGAGAACACCTGTTTGAGGTGCGATACGTGTTGTTCCCAGCTGTCCGAAAAAATGGCTACATCATCAAGATAAGGTGAGGCGAACTCCTGCAAGTCTTTTAGGACAATATCCATTAACTTAGAGAAGCTAAACGGCGCGTTCTTCAGCCCGAAGCTGAGTGCGAGAGGGCGAAAAGTGCCTACAGGCGAGATGAATGCAGCATAGCGGCTGGCACTTTCTGAAAGGGGAACTTGCCAGTACCCCCGCACGAGATCTATAGTTGAAATGTATTTAGCAGCGCTAACTATTTCAATTCGTTCCTCAATGTTGGGTATCGGGTACAGCTGATCCCTAGTGATGGCATTTAACTTCCTGTAGTCAACACACGGACGAGGGTCCTTGTTAGGGGTTTCTACGAGTATTAGCGGTGACGTGTAGTCACTCTCAGCGGGCTCAATAACTCCCAACTCTAGCATGCGCTGTATCTCTGCCTCCATAATCTCTCTCTGTCTTGGAGACACCCTGTAAGGTTTTGATCTTACTGGTTCGGTAGAGGTCAGCTCAATTTCATGCGTTATCAGTTCGGTTCTACCCGGCCGATCGCTGAATCTGTCGAGATATTCCCCTAACACCCCTTTTAGCTCATCTAGCTGCTCGGGTCTTAGAGCATGCGAGCTTACCGAGTGTTCTACTACTTCTTCTAGGCCGATTTCAGAGTTGGAGGTTGCCCTATACTCCTTAAACTTGGTACCAATGCCATCCGGCTCTTTGACAGTATAGTTAACGACTCCGCTCCGCTCTACATACGGCTTCATCAAATTTCAGTGATATATCCTCACTTCCTTCCTGCGACCGGGCATTCTCAAAGCATAGTTAGTTTCTGAAAGTTTGTGCAA
Source organism: Dermacentor albipictus (assembly GCF_038994185.2). NCBI lineage: Eukaryota > Metazoa > Arthropoda > Arachnida > Ixodida > Ixodidae > Dermacentor > Dermacentor albipictus. The sequence continues at coordinate 86,746,638 of NC_091826.1, read as the reverse complement.
CACTTTAACGGGCCCGTCCCAGTGAACTTCAAGCTTGTTCTTTCTTGAAGGTTTGAGGATCATTACCTGGTCTCCGGCGTTAAACGTACGAAGCCTCGCATTCCTGTCGTAATAGAATTTGGCGTTCTTTTGAGCTAGTGCCATGTTCTTTCCGACTAGTTCTTGGGTTGCGCTTAGCCGTTCCAGTAAATTTAGCACGTATTCAACCACGGTTGGACTCTCCCCTCTTTCCTCCCACATCTCTCTTAACATTCTCAGTGGAGACCGGAGTGTCCTCCCATACACTAGTTCTGCTGGTGAGAACCCTGTCGCCTCATGTGGAACCGTTCGCAAAGCAAACAAAGTTGCCGGCAGACAGTTCTCCCAGTCCTCCTTGTGCTCGTAACAGAGTGCACACAAAACTCGCTTAAGCACCGAATGCCACCTCTCTACACTGTTTGACTGAGGGTGATAGACAGAACTGTGTATTAACTTTACCCCGCACTTTTGCAAGAATGTGGAAGTCAGTGCGCTCGTGAATACTGACCCTTGATCTGCCTGAATTTCGGCTGGAAACCCAACTCGTGCAAACACTGTCAAAAGCGCGTCTACTACTTCGGTGGAGCTGAGCTCTTTCAAAGGGATTGCTTCTGGAAACTTGGTAGCCGGACACAGCATGGTAAACAAGTACCTGTAGCCTGATTTTGTTTTTGGAAGAGGCCCTACCGTGTCTATTACCAGTCGTCTGAAAGGCTCTGTTATTAAGGGCACTACCTTCAGTGGAGCTTTCCATGTCTCTCCTGGTTTACCAGAACGCTGGCAGGCGTCGCATGATCTTACAAAGTTTTCTACATCCTTGAAACAGCCAGGCCAGTAGTATTCCATAAGCAATCTTTCCTTTGATTTGTTTATGCCTAGGTGGCCGGACCACCCATTTCCATGACAAAGACTCAAAAGGTCCTCCCTATACTTAGTAGGTATGACTAACTGATCTAAAATCTTACCCTTTCGATCTCTGTAATGCCAATACAACAATCCTCCTCTCTCATGTATCGTTACGTTGCGCCTAGCAATGCCTTCTTTAGCTGTGTCACGTAATTTAGCTAAGCTCTCATCATTCTTTTGCTCAGCTGCCAGTGACTCTCTATCCACGCGTAAGAGTTGATCAAAGTTCTTTGAGGCCGGTGATAATAACGACCCTGTCTCGCTTGTGAGCGCGTCTGCTTGCTCTTCCTGCAGGCTAGAACTCTGACACTCTAGTGCTACGCTCTCATTGAGCTGGTCAACTGGCAGGCTCTCCTCAACTGTTCTTTTGTCCCTCGGGCCTAGCTCGGATTCGGGTATTGAAGCTATCCCCTTTTCTGCTTCAGCTGGAGGAGCTTGAGCATTTTCAGCCGAAAGCGCCGCGATCTTACGAGCTTGGCCTCGGGTCAATGCCTGTACTATGCCCTCTCCCAGTTTGAGCCCTCTGTCACGCAGTAACTGATTCGAACGATTCGAAAAGATGTAGGGATACTGCAGTGACAAAAATTTGGAAACTGCAGCCTCAGTCTCTAGCTCCCCGAATGGTCCACTGATTTTGACTTTGGCCATGGGCAGACACACGCTGTGTTCTTCTACAACCTGTTTTATCCATGCTACTTCTCCGGTGAAGTCATCTACCATCACGTAAGACGGATGGACAATGTCCAGTGTGGCGGCACTGTCTCTTAGCACTCGGCATGGTTTTCCATTAACTTGCAGGTCGTGGAGATATGGACTTAAAAGTTCCATATTCTCATCTTTTTCCTCCACGTAGGAAAAAACTACGCTAGACTTCTCGCAGTTTACAGCTATATGTCCCAGTTTGTGGCATTTGTAACAGCGAATTGGTCTAACAGATTCGAATTTTCTTTTCTGTTCTTTTTGTGCGGTTTCTCCGTTAAGTTTCTCCTCGCTCTTTTCTGCGGGATTTTCCGCCATGTCTACAGGCTCGGATCGTCTAGTTTGCGCACCCTTTTTGAACGGAAATGGTTTCCGCGGTCCATTTCGACCGTCCCAGTTTCCCTCCTCGGCGTTCAATTTTCTACGGGTTGCGTACTCTTCGGCTAATTCAGCCGCCCTTTCCACAGTGTTTACATTACCTCTGTCTTGCACCCACAGTTTCACAGCTTGGGGGATGGTTTTGTAAAACTGCTCTAGACACATGCATTCAATGATCATGTCTCTGCTGTCGTACGCTTCCGCGCTTTTAAGCCACTCGACTAGGTTGGCCTTTAAGCTATATGCAAACTCCGGATAGCCCTCGCTATCTTTCTTGCCTGTGCTCCTAAACCTTTGCCGAAAAGCTTCGGCTGAAAGGCGGTATTTCCTCAGGAGACTAGCCTTAACTTTTGCATAATCATATGCATCCTGCACACTCAGTCTGGCGATTACTTCCGCCGCCTCACACGGCAACATAGACAGCAACCGCTGTGGCCATGTACTCGGGCCGAAGTTCATCTTTTCGCAAGTCCTTTCAAAATTGCTTAGGAACAAGCCTATGTCGGTCCCGACCTCAAATGGCTTTAATAGCCTGTCCATGCGGTACGATTCTGCCTCACTTGATCGTCCCAGAGCGCCTTCACTTCCTTGAGACATCTCCAAACATTTGCTTTCAAGTTCCAGTTGCATTTTTCTTAACTTGCGATCTTTATCGCGTTCCTCTCTCTCTTGTTCTTTTCTCTCTCGTTCTTCTCTCTTTTTCAGAAGTTCAAACCCCATTTCAATTTCTTCCTCTCTGGCCTTTTCGGAAATTAGCTCCAATAATTCCGATTTGAGCATTTCCTTGCGTACCTCTAGGCCCAGTTCCTCACCAACAATCAACAACTCGTCTCTCAGCAGTGTCCTTAACTCCATGACTGCTGCTTTACTGCCTTGATTCTGCTCTCTAAATCTAGCTAGGAAAACACAACCTAGCTAACACACAACAATCTAGCTTCCCTACTGTTCTAAACAGAACAACCACAAAATGAAGCCTAGAGAGTCAAAGCAAAAACCAAGCACTCACCGCAGATACAGCACCATGTCGCAAAGTCCATCCCACCGCTGTCAGCCAGTTGTCAGGATTGGGGGCTCAATCCCATCGTCCGTGGTCCTTTGCCAAGATTGGAGTACGGCATGAATTCGAAGGTAGCTGGCCCATGCCGTCGTCCAACTTATTTACGCTGAGATCGTTGATGAAGTGAAGAACTGTTTCTCATCGAGAACGAGGAAAAGGGTTTATTTACAGAAATTAAATCAGTCTAACATGACTGCTTGAGAAAAAGAGTAACAGTCCAACATGACTGCATGAGAGAAGTGACTCAGTCTAACATGACTGCTCAAGAGAAGTGTTCTCAGCATTCGCATAACCACAGTTTTTATACACTCGATCCGCCGGTCCTACGACGCGGCGACTGTTCGTTTACTCATCACCAACGCGCCGCTGCTCTGCAGACCAGTTTACGTACACAAAGGCAACCGCGCTCTGATGTCCGACGACGACGTTGTCAGGGTGCCGTTCCGGGAACTATCGACGCCGATCGAGGGTCGCTCGTTGTTCCGTGCCACGCCAAAACGTGAGACACACCAAAATACGTCGTCCCCACGGCAGTTTGTCCATGCGTGTCAAATCAGCTCCGCGTTGGGGAACTCCGGAATCATTGTTCACGCACCAAACCAGTTCCGTCACAATGTCGAAGGGGCTGGAGGAAGGCGGCGGATTCCAGCGCAAAGGTCGCTTCTTTGAACGCCTCGCAGCTGCAGCGACGGAGAAGGAGAGGTGCGCGTCTTGCACCCCTTGTCGTAATCGGGTGGCAAGGTGGCAATCCTGCTCAGCGGCTCGCCATTCTTGACAACTGTAAAAGGATGGGTTGAGAAAGATGGAAGAAAAAGATTTTAGTTAGCTGTATCAAGTACGCAGCCGCAGCAGGGTACATGAAAGATTTTGTGTGTGCTACAGACGGCATATGGGCACTAGGCTTCAGATATGACATAGCCAAATGCATAAGTTACATTTATTCATGCATTGGAAAGGTTGCATATCTAACTTATAGCTAGCGGAGGTGTTCCAGTTTAATTTTGTAATCGTGCTCACTCCCTACTTGTAGTGCACCTGCTTGTTTTTGCAGAGGGTGTTCGCGCACTATGGTGAAAAAAAAATGACCCCTTTACCGGTGGTGCTCGATCCTGCCGCACTCGTTGATGGTTGGGGGTCATGTGCTTGCCTCAGTCTCCTACCCTTGCACTTGCTATGGAGATGGGCATGTTCCACTGTGGTCGAAGGGGGTTACATATCCCTATTGTCTTGCTGCCCAAGTCTTCGTGCTATTTTTGGACATAACTGAGCAAAGGTGAAATTTCCGCAACGAAGGAGATATTTGCAGGCCTCATAACTCCCGACGAGCAGATTTGAATTTGATATATTATGCCTACTATGGCTGAGTCAGCTTTCTCAAAAGCGACCACTCCTGCTCGGATAAACAAACGTACTGTCAAGCTATGCCTTCCTGAACACTGAGTTAGAAGCTAGATTTTGCTATGATTTTTGTCATGCTTGGCATGACAGTGGTGCCATTTGTGCACGCGATACATGCATGATTTAGTAATGGCTTCTCTCCTCTACAATGCAGCCACACCAAAGTAATGTGCATGGATAGTGTGGTTGCAAAGATATAAGCGACAATGCTACACAGTGAACTCTCACTTGAGCAAACTTCAAGGGACCCAAGGAAATAGTTCACTTAACTAGAATACTAACTAACTACTAGAACTAGAATACGGAACAGCATAGGGCACAGCAGACGTCGAGTCAAAAGTGTGAAATGCAATTCATGGAGTTAGGTACATCAGTATATACAAAGTTAGTGACAGTTACGTTGCAGCCTATCTCATATTGAAAAAAAAAGAAATCTGTAATTTTCATTTGTACTAGTGCTTTTAAAGCACAAAAAGTGACAAAGCTGTTCAGAGAGTCTTTTTTTGTGCCCTTCCTCTGGCACAGCTTGTTGCTGAGACATGAAGTCGCACAACTTTCCAGCGCATCCTACAGCCTTGGCTACAATTACAGGATTTCATCTGCCTCTGCCATTGCATCTTCCTCGTCACACTCTTCTTCTTCAGCACGAACACTGGAAACAATTTCCAGATCTGATAGTTCAGCACAGGTAACCAGCCGACTGTCACACTGCACATGGCCGCTGCTGGGGCTGGCGGGCATCGGCTACGCCAGCACTGCAGAGCGCAAAACTTCATTGAACAGATTTCAGAAATGAGCCCGGGTCCACTGATCAAGTTCGCTCAACTGAAATATTCACTATTCAGAAATTGGTTTCACTGAAAAACGTTTGCATTGAATGCATAGGAAAACTGTCAGGGATTTTATAAAGGATAGCCCTTACTGCACAAGGTGCCGCCAACACCGTTCTGAACTTCTGCACCTAGTGTGCATGAAGCCCTATGTCAGCGAGTGACTGCACGACGCATGTACGATGCATTTACGACGGATGTAGACGGACTTGCCTTTTCGCCAAGCGAACTTTATTGCTTAGCATCGGGGCGGCGCTCTTTTAGAGAGGGGAAAATGATGCATGTTCTATGTAGACGTGTAGACGACAATGAGGATATGTGCTTTAACGGACTGCGTGTGGTAGGACTGGGGGAATTTAGAGATGAAGAAGACGTCTTCGGTTGGGTAGTTTTTCAACAGGCTGTTCCGCCATCTTGCTCAAGGTGTTGTCTCTTGTTCGTTTTCAATCGCGGCACTTCATTATTCTGAAATATTCGCTAAACCGACATTCGTACAACTGAGAGTTTACTGTGAAATGTTTTGTTACATTGGTTTTGGCAAGTGACCCCCTCTCATCATGTTAAAGACGTTTCACGTATGTATTTAAGAAATTGCATTGGTACAGTTAAACCTCGATATAACAAACTTCAATCCAACGAGATTCTCAATATAACGAAGTATTAAACTTTTCATAATCTCTTGTCCATAAACGCCATGTATTCAAAACCTAAATATAATGAAACGTGTTTGTATGCGATTTAAATATAACAAGAGTTTGCTTCCGCTGCAATGGAAACTTCGGCAGACTCAGATGGTCAAATGATTGAATTGCAAGCAGCTGCTTGAAAACACACCTCTCAAATCTAATGTGGCAGACAAGAGCGACCCCTAAAATGGAGCTCCATCATGTTCCATATGAAGTCCAAGTGCGATAAGAGCCTATCTTGCCCCTCGCACTTTGTGCTTTAGGTGCGAGTGAAAGTGTACGAGGGTGAGACAAGAAAGATGGTGGCTTAAAGAGTGTTGCTTTCCCACGCATGCAAAGATAAAGAGGGGAGGAGAGTGAGCTCATGGTAATGCGATCAAGTGCGCGTCAGGGGTGGGGGCACAGTGTATTAGAAGGGGGTAGTGTGTTCAGGGAGGGCACGTGGCTGAGGCTCCTTTCGTAGACATCACCAGGTGGCACCACTTCAGCATGGGCTGTATGGAAACCACCATGTCCCCCTCCCCCGACACAACACAGGGTCTGCAAGAAGGGCTCGTTGTTCTGATTGCACTTGTGAATGTTTGTAGCTTAAATTTTTTTTTATTCAGGGTCCTCACATGCTCTGAGGTGGAGTATTGCTTGAGGGGGTCTAAGAAAGGCTAAACATATTGAAAACGAAAGTGAGCCAACTCGTTTCATAAAATTTGGCAGTATGAAATCAAGTGTTATACAATAGTTAGCCGTAGAAGTCACATGTGTTGCCTATACATTGTTAGGCTGCAAAAAATTAACAACTGTGGAAATGCACATGTGATCCTTGCAATTACATGTCACGCATGGAAAAATTTATCAGTGAAAACCTACTCCTTCGTATGTAGATATCGCTCAAACAATTTATGGACATTCTATAAAGAGACTGGCTACTTAATTTCTAAAACTCCCAGGATCAATACTCGATTGCAGATAGCAAAACTAATTAATAAAAATGATTATTTATCTAATTACACAGTTATATAGGTAACATGAGTAATGCAAACCTACAGCACACTCAATTTTAATTAGCTAATTGATTGGTTAGTCAGTCAATTAATTGATCGACTGATTAATTTGTTGTAATTCGATTGATTAGGTTGACATGCATCTCGGCCGTGGCTGTGCATGGCTGTAACCGCGGCTGAGCGCACACGCAGCTGCGCACCCTGCTTGAGAGGTAATCTGCCACATATGCAAAGAGTGAGCATGCCGAGATGGCGTGGCATCATGTAAGCAGTCTTCCCGCACATTTAGTATTGAAGGTTGTGTAATCGAGAGTTTCGGTGACCCGTTGGAGCCAGAGCCAGTGGGGAGCAGACGCTTTGTCTGCTCCCCCACTGCAGGCGCTTTTCATGTGCCATCATGTGGCTGCACCGTGCAGGCCATTCATGTTTGCACCGTGCAAACCGTTCATGTTTGCACGTCCGTTCATCCCGCGAAACGCACAAGCCCAGTCCGCTCGGGCTTGTGTTTACCCGAATACCAGACATGTGAAACACTATTGTGGCAGTAATCCTCTGGCTTAAAGTAGTGATGGGCACAAACATGCAAATCCTCGCGCCAATCGGATACCGACAGTCTGATGCGCTGCAGCCACTCCGCTTGTCTGCTGTCTTGCAGAGGGACACGATGTTGCAGTTTGACATGTTGCCAGTTGCTACGTTTGCTGCCCACAGCGTAACAAGGAAGAACCATGTTGCTCGTGAAAAGAAAGATTGAGACCAACACTGACCGCAGAGCTCTCGTCAACACGGAGCACATTGTAACACAAGCAGATGACAGTTGCTGCATGCCGGAAGTCTTGAGTGTAGTGATAAATTGTCCTTGTGAATTCTCTTTCTGTTACTTTCTTTCTTATGGAAACAAATTAACTAACATTTCAACTGTTACAAACAAAATTTGTCCGCCATGAAGTTGGAAAAATTATCGATGACACGCCCTACTGGCGTCATATACTCACCTTGCATCACATGGTCAGGGGCAGCTGAAAACTCAGTCGAGTGGCATGCTGCGATCGGCAGTGATGTACATTTTTATAGCCTTATAATAAATTACATATTTACGTGGAGCACTTAGATGTGTCATTTAATGAGCGGTAGGACCTGCCCTAATGACACAGTATGTTTATGCAAAATTGTCAAAATCATTTCAGGGACCCTTTAAAACGTTCTGTTACTCACTGAGCTCTATTGTTGCGCTGTTTGCAGAGGATGAGTACGAGGCTCGTGTAGGGGCCCGCTTCCCCATCAAGTGGACGGCCCCCGAGGCGGCCAACTACTCCAAGTTCTCAATCAAATCGGATGTCTGGTCTTTCGGTATTCTGCTCACCGAGCTGGTCACCTATGGACGCATTCCTTACCCAGGCATGACCAACGCCGAGGTTCTTCACCAGGTAAGCAGGAGCGGAAGGGTGGAGTGTTTGGTTAATTTTTTGGTGCAATATCATCTGACTAAACATCACTCAATCAAGCAATCGATTTTTATTATTATTACATTTGAGGTTAATCAGCATAGAAAATATACAGACGTTCCCAAAGTACAAGACTGTAATGGTACCCTCAGGGCAATGGGACATCACTTGAACAAGCTATTCAGATGAACAGACATATAATGTGTCCTACTGAATTGTCACTGCCTCCCACTGAGCTAAAGCTTCAGTCCAGTAAACATCACTCAGTGCACATAGCTGTACTGATCGTTTCCTTGACAGAGCCCCGCCTCTTTTGGCTCAAGATTGCATATTTTCTGCCCTGTTTTAGTGGTAAAGCAAAAGCAGGTGCAGTGGTGTACCTTTCAAGGAAACATGATTAACTGATGTTGTTTGGTTACAGAAAATGGTTGTCCTTGCACAGTGGCTCCCTGTCCTGTCCACTTTCCATGTGTGTTTCAAAACCTTTCTCCTTTCATGCCTTGCGAAGGAAAGGAGAAGGAAACACCGATTTTGTGTTTTTGAGGGCCTAGCACAAGAGAGTGAGGGAAGGGATGAAAGAAAGACTGGAAATTTTACCAGACTTTGTCAAGTTTTCTACCTTGCATGCAGAGAGAAGTAGTGAAGGAGAGAAAACACGAGTCGAAGATAATCCACATGCACTATGAAAGGGTCCTATTACGAAAAAGACATTAAGAGAAAAAAAAGATAGAGCTGGTAGGCCTTGTAATGCGTAGGGCAGATAACCAGTGGGCCGCTAGAATTACAGAATGGGTGTCAACAAAAGGGAAGCACAGTCGAGGACAGTGGAAAATTAGATAGGGTGAATGAGACACGGTCGTTTGTGGGCTAGTTCGTGCATCGCTTCGCAGATGGCAGCACTTTGCAGGTAATTTCTTCTTCTTTAACCATCGTTTCGCATTTCATTGAGGGGGGGGGGGGGGCAACTTCTATTTCAATAAATGGCGTCCGGTGGAGGCGACACGTGTGTTGCTGGTCTGTCATCGCAGAAAAGGAGCCTTCCGACGTCGTCCAACTCTTTGGATGATAATTATTGAGACACCAAAGTTTACTTCGTTTCTGGAAGTGAAAGCGATAGCAATGACTTCGAAATTAGTGATTCATCAGATGAAGAAGCCTGCTCAGAAGACACTATTGCCACCCTTGTGCCATTAGACATCAAACGTTCATTCAAGACACTATTGCCAGCACGCAGCCTGGTGCCCAGTATGCCCCCCCCCCCCCCCCCCACTCCCTCACCCGGGCTGTACCATTGGCTTCCATCCTGCATCCTTAAGAGGAGCAGCCTGATGCTATCTCTACCTATACCCCAGTTCTTTCCTCGTAACAGGTAGTGCTTTAGACACTGTGCCATAGTGTACCGGCTTTGGGATTGCCTCAGGTTGTAACAGAAAAGGTTGTAACACTTCTTCAGTGGAGTACAAGAAAATTGGGCATTGTTACATTGCTGTCATAGTATCGTTGTCATCTTTCTGCTATCGTCACGCACATGCTCACTCACGCAAACAGTTGCTCGCTTTACACAAACGTATTTGTCCACCTGGTAATGCTTTGCGAATTACCAAGTAATGCTGGATAACCAGCTACTTGCAAAATGCTTCGCACAACACCTTTACTGTGCAGGGAATCTGCATAACTTTTTTCCCACTTTTCCAACCACATTTCATGTGCAATTTTCTTTTGTACCTTGTGTGTGGTAAATAAAATCAATCAAATCAAATCTTTACCCCCTTAGGTTGAGCACGGCTACCGGATGCCCTGCCCTCCAGGCTGTCCTCCGGCGCTGTACGAGATCATGCTGGAGACATGGCACAAGGACCCAATGAAGCGGCCTACTTTTGAGACTCTGCAGTGGAAGCTCGAGGACTTCTTTACCATGGAGGGTTCGGAGTACAAGGAGGCCGCCATGGCCTACTGACGTTCTGGTGGCGGGCTATGCTGCCAGCCACAGGCGATAACCACGCCGCCCATCTACTGAGAGACATGCTGCAGAGAGAGAGAGAGAAAGGCGCGACATGCGCGACTCCCACCACTGGCCTTGCTGCAACTGCCATTCCGTTTTCACGGTGCATCTGGGCAGACTGTTCCGCTGTCACCGCGCGGTGCTGACAGTTACCCCTGCTGGCCACACTCGCAGACACGTACCACCTCTGTAGGTGGCCATTCGTAGCGAGGACGTCAAGTCCTGTTCCAACTGCTGCAACCGACAGGGGCTCCGTAGGCCGGCTGGTCCACAGGTCAACGTATCCTTCAAGTTCCTGCAGTGCCGGCGAGACAGCGGACAATCAGCTCTGCTTCCAGATGCATGCCTGAAGTTTAACTGAAGTAACGGACACACCGGTGGGGCTTGTATGCACTGGAGCCGCTTATTGCACCACGAGTTTTGTGGCAACAGCAAGGCATCTGGGAGTGACCATCTTCCTGTGTCCAGATGTGGACACAGGACATCTTCTCCAGATGTCCACAGGCCTGCCAACTGCCTCGGACAACTAGTACCCTCCTGTTTTCTTTCAACCAGCCAGGCTTCGTGTCATCTCCCTGGCCTTGCTTGTGCCCTTGAGGGCATACTCTTTACCGTGCTTATTGCACAACCACTGCTCTGGTGCCTCTCTACACCGACCAAGGAATTCCTCTTTCTTTTTCTTAATATTATGGCGTTTCAAAACAGAGCTATGTTTTCAACATGCAACCTTCACAAGCCATGGTGGCTTTTGTTGCTGAAACCTGGGCGTCGCTGAGCACACATTGCTAGGAATTGACAGCTCCTCTGTCAGCTCCCTACATCTACTTCTGCAGCGGCATGGCATTGCTTATTACAGTGGGGGGTGCGACATTCTTCCCGAGCTACTTGCATTATTTACTTTTATGTAAACCTTTTATTGGCTTGGGGATAACATACGATTACAGTTAGGGCACAGCGTATTGTGCTGCCCCTTGACATTTTATGCAGTCTCATAATTAAAGCAAGTGCAAATATCTTATTCTTTTTGCGTGATAATCTCTTTTTGGCCTGCTTGAATTATTTTAGTAGTCGTAAGCTGTTGTTTTAGTATTTGGAAAGAAAGGCAGAAGTGCAGATTCAAACCTTCTCGGTATCTCCTGTCACGGTCGCAGGTTTATCTCCGCTCAGTTGGCCAGATTTCTCTTTTGCAAGCTAAGCTTTCCATGTACCAAGGCACAAACCTGTTCCGATTTCCATTGCAACAGTTTCCCAGCGTAGCAGTGTTCAGAGTGAGTGAACTTTGCTGGCACAAATTTGTAAGCAGACCAGCTCGCCTTCGCCTCTGAAACTGCCTTCAGCGTGCACCAGCCTTGCATGGTTCAGTGAAATCTGGATCTAATAAACACAGACAGAATGAACTATCAGAGGTAACAAAAGTAATGTGAAGAACTGCCAATTTTTGCCCGCCGGTAGTGTATGCATATAATGAATGTCAGATATATTGCATTGTGTGTGGTTTCGTTATGACGAGGCTTAATGGTAAAGTCATTTAAGGCGTGCAGTGTTGTCGAGAGACACCCGAGCAGTGGTTGAAGTGTTTGCAAGTAATGAGACTGGGCTGCCAAGCTTTCCTCTTCCCCGGCCTCTGTCTCTCTGGATGCGTCAGTGCATGGTACGGCCTTCTTCAGTGCTGCCACCAACTCCCCTACTCTAGTCGTCCCCCAGGAAGAGGACGAAAATGAAAGATGTCTCTCTCTCTCCTTCACCCGTCAGCGTCACGACAGCGGTGATGTTCCATGTGCGTTCTGGAGAGTGGGGCTCGGACCCCCCCCCTGACGGCCACGGCTGTGACCTCCGGTGCCGCTGCCGCTGCCATTCGCTGCCATACATTCTTCAGTGAGCTGCGACAAACTGACGTGTGCCCGGCTGACCACTTTCGTCGCTGGCGTGCTGAAGTGCGCAAACTTGTGCGTGCATTGTGTGCTCCGAACCAATGTGAACATGAGTTGCAATTGTGTGTGTGCGAGTTGCGTTTTCGCATTACTTTTGTGTGCTAGCGCTTTTTAAGTGATGCCTTATCTCTTGCAACAGGTCTGCTTGCGTATTTTTTATTTTTATTTTTACAATAGCAGGCTTTGCGAGGGCAGCCTTTGTTTGAAGAGATGTGACACAGTGGAGTTTATTTGTTTTGTTCTTCGTTCCCTGGACAAAAATGACTGACAAACTAGGGCTCCCACGGACCGTTTTAGAAGCACGTACCGCTTTTGGTTTAGTCGTGCATTTTTAAAACTTTGCTTTGCTTCGATTTGTGCTAAATCTTTTCTTTTTCTTCTGGCAGAAAATGCTTTGTGAGGACGGTAGCCTACCGTCGAGGCTTACGGGCCCGTCACTTTGCCGTAGGCTCTATCTATGTGCTTAGCTGTTTGACTATTTTTGTATTCTCTAGGGCTCATCATGACGGCATCCCTGCGCTTCGATGTGGAGCGTAGCGTGTAAACCTTCTTCGTAGCGTTGTGGTCGTCCACATGCACGACTCACTTGGTGTCCTAGTTCTGCGGGGGCGTCTGCACTTGAAGGAGATCGGACTTCTGCTCGCCCATGACTTGTGGGACTGCTTAGCAGTGGTGCTGTTGCGTTTATTCCTTTTCTGTAACCTTCCTATTAAGATACTTAGTGCCTGTCACAGGAGAGGCTCACTACTTGGAAACTCGTGCAACGGAAGTGCGTGTTGTGTCCCTTTGTATTCACACGGACAGAAGCAGCATGTGGAACTGCAGGCACCTGACAAGTGCGATCATTCAAAGATAGCGAGTGATACATTTGCACGTGGAACTGAACTGGGTTTATGAATTTGACAAAATGTGCTGCATTGTTGAGGAATTCACTTTGCCATGTCGTCATGATCTTGCACGCTATGTATTTGTAAGATCTGAAGAGACTCTAAAGAGAAAAATCATTCCATCCGTATTAGTAAATTACCCTTCTACAATAAAAAATAAGAAAGCCATCCTTACCGTCAGCTGAGGTAAGCCAGAAAGGCCGCGAAAGCAAAAGACAGGTGGCGACACCACCTTGAAGTTCCTGCACTAGCTGATTGTGACATCATAGATTTTGATAGTGTCTGCTCGAACCTGGTTAATCGTTTGTCTGCAAAAATATACTGCGTAAAGGCGATAAAGATTGCACCTGGCAAGTTTTGTGAACTTTTACTGAGCCAGCGAGGCCCAAGTATGAAAAAGTAATTTGAAATTCGTGACATCGCGCTGACGCACCGGTGCCAGTGTATTGGCACGAAATAAAAAGATATTGAATTTTGACCTTCCTTTTCTCTTTTAATAACTGGCCTATTATCACAAAATTAATGGAAATAGAGTTTTCGAAGAATATGTTGTCGCTCTAAAGTCGTTTGTTGTTTCTCTTTAGTGACCCCGTAACGGTGACTGCCACTGAAGTCACGTCGGGACACTTTTGTCCGGGGGGGGGCAGCTATGCTAAGGCTGCTCTGCGTGATGAACTATGCCAACCGAGATCTCCATGGTGTTGCCTGCGGTTCCGTCGTCTGTTTCCTTTCCAACACAGCCTTCGATCTCTCATCAATGACATCATTTTTAATTGGTGAACACCATTTGCTGCTCTCTTTTCGTGGACTGTATTGTCATGGATCCTACATTTCTCAATACGTCCTCTCACTGATGCCTGTGTTTGGTGCTTCTCCTATATTTTTTAAACTGTAAAAACGTTCTCTAAAGGTGCATTCTAATCGGTGAAGTTGGTAAGATCTGCTAATCATAGGCAGAGCTGACTGTTCGCAGGGGAAGTGTCCGTATCTCGTATCAGGTTGGGCAGGTACTACTACTACTTTTTTTAGGATGTTTTTCTGTTAGCGATGTCATGGCTCATTGTTCTTTCAAGCAACCCTCACTTGTTAATGGTTGCGACATAAAAACCATCCTTCGGTTCTCATCTTCTGAAAGTGTGTCACGTGATGTGACCTGTCCATGGCCGAGTGGTTTCACTTTTACTCCTTGACACTGCCACGGCCTTCTTTCTTTCTAGGCAGCCTGTGAGTCGAGTCACCTTCATAAATGTAGGCAGTCTACTGGAAAACATGCATATCTTCAAGGCAAGCTCTGGCCATATCGCTTAAGAAGGGACTGGACAGTGCTTTAGCTTTTTGTACGCAACAGCCGTCGGAGTTGACTTGCAGCAGCACTGTTGCCTGCTGGCGCTCTGAAATGTGCTGTTTGCAGTGTAACATTTCTTGTCAGCTGCGTTCGTGTGTAAAAATATTTGTATCGTTTTTGTGCGTATTGCCCAGAAGCCATTTGGACGTGCAACCAGATGTTAGTACGGTGTACTGTACTGAACTATTGCACTGTGACTCAGGCCTGTTTGCTTTCATTGGACAGCAGTTGCTCCCAATCTCTTGTTAACGGGAGGGAAATGGGCGTGCTGTGGACTGGTCTATACAAAATGTGCACAAAACGAGATGTATTGTTTTTATAGCAAGTTTAATTAACTACAGCCTTCTGTCTCGGGCTGCCAGATGTGAAAGGCTCTGCAGTCGTCTTGCCTGCCTGGCATTGTTGTGACTAATCCTCAAGCTGCAAAACAGCTTTGCAAACGTGTCAGGCAAAGCGCAAGTTGCTTTGACTGAGTGTTGCCATTTTTCTGATGTGAAATTTAGTTCCTCAGTTAGCAATTAAGGGCAAAATTTAGGAGCCCAGAAATTTAACAGCGCGTTCTGGCCTAGCAACTTGAACAAAATGATTGCCCAAGACTTTCACTGTAGCATTTCTTGTTGACCTAAATGAATGATAACTAAAGGAGCGCTAGATCGATGAAAGATGGGAGCAGGAAGGCGACAGCGTGAGTGCTTAGCGTATAACACGAGAAAGAGTAATGAAACTGAGGAGGATAGACGGCTGGGCGAGCTGGTAATGCACGATAAGTAAAGGAGTGCTAGAAAGATGGAACCCGAAGAACAAAACGGAGCACTCATGTTGTAGGCTTCTTGTTACTGTCTTTCGTCCATCTAGCGCTCCTTCATTTGTCAGCAGTATATCCTTACCTAAATGACAATGGAATTTTGAATTTCCACTTGCATGGTTTCTTACAGAGTATGTGCTAGAAAAACTGAACTTAATTTCTGTTTGGGAGCTTGTGGAAGTTCGGATGAGGTGATGTCAAACCTGCTTACACAAGGCTAATGAAATTAAAGGTCGCTAGAATAGTTTTAGCTTGAGGGCAGCCATTCTCTTGAATGGCTTGCAGGAGATGTACATGAGTGATCACATGTACACACAAGCACCACAACCAACTGGCTGTTCAAAACAATGCAGCAAATAATACAAACTTGCCTAAATGCCCTTCTGAGGGTGCCCATGTTTTGTGTAGGCATCATTAAGAAAGGAAGAGGGTAGCCTAAAGGTCGGGATGAAAAATATTGTCCCTGTGCATAAAACCATGTCTCTTCTGCCACCTTCTCACCTGCCAGGCAAGAGCCTTCTTGAAACAATAATGTGGCGGATGCTGTTTTCACTTGCACAGTTGAAAAAATGTCTGTTGCTTATGGCCTATGTGCAAAATCTGTGCTGCACTGATGCATGTTCCTTACAATGTTTCAAGCAGTTCAAACTCTAGTGCACCTTTAATAGGCATGCAAGTTTAATTATTTCTGACTGTGCTTGCTTGTTCCTCTTGTGGATAATGTTTAGAGTGTTTATCAAACTGGACGTGTCTATTGTTCTTGTTTGCTTTACAGTACGAGTTTGTGCATATGATCTACGTAGCAAGAAAGAAAGTGAAAGACCAGCCTTGCTTAAATATGAAAACAAAGGCTGCATTGAGAATCGCAGAGCTGACAGTTGACAGAAGGGGGGTGGGGGGTGGAAGGGTTTAACTTTTGTAATAAAATTTTGTTTCAGTCTGCAACATTCTTGCGTGATTTGTCTGTGGTGACTCAAATATACACCACATTCATCAGTTTTAGTGCTGTTTGTTTCCGTACAACTTTGAGAATTCACGTTGTAAATGGTGGCAGGATACCAAGAGGGAAGACTCCACAAGCCGTAATTTTAGCCATGGTAACTAAGCAGCTGACGCCTGTCAGTCAGCCACTGTAGCTTTGTTCAGCAACCTGCACAAATAATTAATATTTCTAAAGTATTAAGCATCAAAAGATCATCCCATTTCATACTCTGAAGACAGCTATATTGGAGTCAGTATGAAGATCTAGTTACTTGTTGTTTTGTTTTCTTTCGATTTAATTCTCTTCCTCGTAAATTGTGAAAGGCAAAAGGTAATCTCCTGTTGTTGGCAGACGGACCACAGTAGTAGCACTGTAAGCTAAGGACATATGTATGTCTCACGTTCCTTGGCCATTTGTCTGAACCTGGAAAAGCATCTTGTTTTATTGCCAAACTTCATTCTGGTGCATGCACTCACTCAAGTCCTTTTTTGTGAAGTGGCTGGTGTTAACCAGAAAAAAAAAAAAAACTTGCATTAAACTACTTCAGTTCCCACAGCACACTACATTGAGAGGCCTGCTACAATTGAGAAAACCTTGAGAGCAACACTGTTCTTATTTGCTTATTATGAACACTACAATCTCCGTTCTGGATTTTAATAGAGTGGAAATGAGTCGGATACATGATCATTACACAGAGTTTGCATAGAAAATACAACAAATGCACTCGTGAGGCATTTGGCAAACAAGAAAACAAGGTGAAATTTTGTGACATAATAAACACACACACATTACACGTGCGTAAAAAAAAATTGGGTTTGCTAAATTTGAAGCATATGGCAGTCATACCAACAACCTCGACATTAACTTTGGTAAAGCAGGTTGCAATACCTGCTCATTAGTTAATTCTGATACCTGAGCGTTCTTGAAAAGAAAACAGTATTTACAATTACCATGCATTTGGTATGGCGCTAGAGTTGGGTCCATACCGTTGTCCTGTATTGTAATCTGAGGAAAAAGAAATAACTGGATCCATTCTAAGATGGCCTGGTAATGCCTGATACAAGAATTTTAAGGGTGAGTAACGATTTTCGTTTGATAAAGCTTGCAAGTGTGTTGTTGTTATCGGGTCATTTACTGATGTGCGGTCATAGCAATAGTAAATAAAGAGCCGCTCTATTTTGAATCTCTTCTAGCTTTTCAATACATATTACTTTTCGTGACTGGGTCCCATATATTAGCTCTGTAGGTAAAATAACCATGTAAAGCCAACAGAGATTGATGCCAAGGAAAGCACTGGGGGAAATTGGCTGGGGTTACCTACAACTTTTTGCACCACGGTCACCATCTTGGGTATTTATGCGTGCTAGATCTAGCCCTGGCAGTGTTAGCCAGCGTCACTCGCAGCCGAGGTGGGTAGATGTGGATTTTACTTCTCTTGCCCGACGGCGTCGCGTGGTAGGCAAACTTCGGGTGAAGGCACGTGGCTAATAAACCCACATATGCTATACCTAGCTGGTTGCATCAAGGCTACCAGGCAGTGCAATGCACACGTAACCCGGAGGTCGTGGGTTTGGATCCCACTGGCGGCATGTTAACTTTTCGTCCACTTCGATTTTCCTTTTGCAGCGAAGCTGCCTATGGGTAGGATCTGGAAAAGTGTCCGAGATGTTGGCAAAACTAAATCGTCATGTGATCCTGCGGTGATAGTGCACAAAGGGTCCAAGCTCAATGGCACGCACCCCTGTGGGCTCGGGGACCTGTAACGCGCCCTTGTACTATCGTTGTCACACGTGGGACCCAAAGAGGTCACAAGCAAAAGGGTAAGAACAAATTAACGTTTTTGAAAAAAAAAAATTTCTTGTAGAACTTTATCAAAAAGGGCTTAACCAGTTCTTGCCACCAATCGCGCAAATGAGCTAGTGCCATTAGTGATGATGATGATGATGATGTCCTTGATGAGTTTGGCATCATCATCATCATTAATGGCACTAGCGTGTTTGCTGACGCATTCGTCGTCGTCGTCTTCCAAAGAAGGCTCCGTTGCCGCTTAATCATTCCAGCGTAGAATTTCACTTCCGTCATCGTAATGGGCAGGCCGTGTTTACAGGGTTATGAACCATTGCTTAACCCATTAGCACCCAGCGTACTTTTAAAAGTTAAGCACCATTTTCATGTGTAAATAATTAAAGACAAAACACACAGTGTCCCTTTAGCACGCTGTTTTGCTAAGAAGGGTCCTGCGAAGACGGCAGCATTGTCGTTTTTTGTCACCTGCATAATGTGTTTGATCTATTCATCGCCAAACTTGGAAAAGTGGTCAACATAGCAGGTGCTGCTCTACATGCAGCTTCTTTATTTTTTGTGAAGCACAGCATACACTTGTCGATGCTGAAATTTTTGGGAAATTTTAGAAAAGAAGGGTGTAGACAATGAACGCCTGGCATTCCAAATACCGTCGCAAGAAATTGAATGCAGGTGTACTTTGTAAAGTACTCTGGGCCTATGTGTTTGCTAGAGGAGTGTGCTTGATCTTGAAGCACACAGGATGGTTTTTTACATGTATTTCCTCAAAATATTTTTTGCTGGCTACAAGAACTTCAGAGAGTGTTGCAGGAAAGAAATGTATTTAGAATTACATCAATATTGCTATTATTCTTTCTGGTTCCTTTCTTGCTACCGACAAAGACGATGATGCTCTTGTCAGTCAATAAAATAACGAGCAGTGTTAGAGTAAATTTAGATGGATATAAGCCACTCAGATATCATATAAAGAATATTTAAAAAGAAAGATGATTCATGCATCCTTTATTACAAATTGGAAAATGAGTGGGAGGGAACAGAAAACAAAGACTATAGTATATGTATATTCCTATGCCAACCAAGATGAGTTATGCAATAAAAGTAGGGCTACCCAGATTGGTGAACCAGACGTAGACCCAACCTATCGAAGTGACAGAAAATTCTAACGAAAATGACACCTAGCAATCACACAACAGGATTGTAATGCAAGAACTAACTGTCACTGGAGGAGATGTCACCAGTCTCTTGAAATCTTTTAATTACCACTGAACTAGATGCCGAGTGTGTTAGTTTTGAATGCCTGCATTCATCACCAATTATCGCGTCTAGATCTGCGTCAATAATATATTTGCATTGCTCGCACCTCTGAAGCAGCAGCAAAGCCTTTCCTTGTTATGTGATGAAGTCGTGTTACACACGTGATAAGTAAACACACCTCCATAACCAACACTATTTCCAACTAAAATGCTAATTTTTCTACCAAAAGGTTATGTGGGCTTGCAGAAAATTTCCTTTGACTCTTCGCCGCAAGCCTTTTTGTTCTTGGAAGCTCCAAGATATAGCACATACATTTCGTGAGCTACACCAGGTTTTGCTGCCATAAAGGCCCAGCGTACTTTATAAAGCGCCACTCGCAAGACTTTCACAATGTATTTACAGTGTGAAAAGGTCGTCTGACACAAAAAATCAACGATATGTAACCGGTAGATTTTTCTTGGCCCTTAATAGGTTCAGAGGATATCAGCCATTCGTTGTCTCACGTGACAGACAGATTTAATAACAGTGATACGCGAATATGTGTGCGTATCTATACCGCCACGATGACCACAGGTTAGGACAGTATGTCTGTACCTTTGTTCATTATTCTGGGTTACTTATGTGTCGTGCGCTAAACAGTTTCGTTGGTCACCCACCTTCAGAGAGTGGAATGGCACTGATTTTTTTCCTCATTATTTCCTACGCTTCAATTTCAACCAGGGTTAATTTTCCCTATGCTTTCCTTGACTTTACATGGTTGTGATTAGATAATATGCAAGCCGACGAACTGCTGGAGTAGATAATTTCGGTGCTCTACGAAGGAAGAATGGCTTACGCCGGGTGCTGTTGCCTGATACACGACCAATGCATTTATTCTGCCCGAGAACGCTTATTATCGAAGGTCCTAACTACTTATATTCTGTCACTTCGGCAAGAATGGGGGAACACTACTACAGCTAATTTTCATTTGCACATTTTTTTGAATATTTAGAGACATTTTGCCATTTTTCACACTATGAGACAACCTTCTCTAATGCACGCTCTAATTAATAATTCGTCGGTACTCTTTGCACTTGCATACCTTTTTGATGTGTCTCTCAACAAAGCATGCGTGAAGTACATAGTGGGACGTTATAAAGTTGGCCTGCTGGCATTTCAAAAGTCCTGTAGCAACCACATACAAAAAGAGTTATTTTTATAAGTCACTGCACGCAAAGGGCCAATAGCATTTGTTGAAAACACAACAAATGACTTGGCTGATTCGACTACATCGGGATTTTTCAGGACAAACAAGCAACTTGTTCGCACTGCCATGACAAAACTAGCGATTGTTGTGAGAAATGTACGATAGTTTGCAAGAAGTATTTTTCAATCAAAATACACCCTTTGAGGAGTGTATTTATCTACAGGTTTTCCCGCTCAGTTTAATCCAAACGCGATTGAAAATAATCCAGGTGCCAGCCAATTTAATCTGAGCGCCAGCATTTTTAATCCCAGTGCCAACAATTTAATCCCAGCACCATCCGAATTAATCCGCGTGCCAACTCATTTAATCCTTGCGCCAGCCATTTTAATCCAAGTGCCACACATTTTAATCCCAGTGCCAGTCAATTTAATCCTGTTGGAAATTGATCGAGAAACAAATAATTCTTGCAGAAGAGCTCGTAACAGGCGTCATGAATGCCGTCTATTCATTGATGTGATCACTATATTGGCGTCAGCACTACAGAAGCACAGTTTCCCCGCTACCGGTGTTGTCATGGTTGTTACAGAAACACTTACGTGTGTTACACTGCTCGCTCATTTCCTCCTTTTCGAGTCGCATTTCCGAGTGACAAGAGACATGAGCGAGGCAGAATCGTGACGGATATTACGCGACTTGTGTTGCGATCATGACATGCGATTTCCTTCCCTATCGCCTTGCAAATCGATCGACATCGTTTGCAAGGGTAAGAACTTGCACACCATTACTCAGGCACTTGGTGCCATCACTAAACGATTCAATATAGCTCACTAATCTTGTATTTATGCAAGCACTCTTATGCTTCCGACATGCATATCAAACGAAATGGTTCTGAGAATGTAACAGCTTGTTCTTGAGTGACATGATTAGGTCACTATAGTGACCTACTCGACTTTACCGCCATCGCACCTCTCCTAACCTGCCTACTAACATATCAAAGGAAATAGCTTTCAAAGCTTAAAAACCTGCTCCCTATCACTGACTCAAGTGACGTGATCACTAGTGACTCGCGTGACGTCACCACGCTTATCACGCATGCACTATCCTAAACTGCCGCCATGCATATCAAACGAAGTGGCTTATAAAGGGTAATGACCGGCTCACTATCACCCAGCCAATGAGGTGATCACTAGTGACTCCCATGACGTCATCACGATTCTCACCCAACCATGCACTCTCCTAACCTGCCGACATGCATATCAAACGACATTACTTTTAAAGAGCAAGAACCTCCTCATTATCGCAAAGTTGAATGTGGTGATCACTAGTGACTCACGTGACGTCAACACGGCTCTGGAAATTTGACCTTTTGTTACGTGCTCCCGGTGCTACGGCTGTGCTTGATTTTTACCTGAGCTGACCGCCATGGAAGGTGGGACTCCTGAAGGCGAACAGACGAACGTTGTGCGAAAGCGGGTCCTCCGTTCACTGACTGAATAAACTTTATTGAAACCAGCAAGAGATGGTGGCTGGGCCTAGGCCTCCCACGTGGGGACGTCGAGGTGTTGCCTCTTCGCCGCCTCACAGGCCTGCTGGGTCGCCCAGAGTTGGTCGTCAAGGTTGGGGCTACGCAGGGCAGCGTGCCATCTCGACGAGAGGGTCGTGGGGTTAGTGTCGGGTTATTGGTGTGTACAGTCCCAAAGCATGTGTGGAAGTGTGGCTGGCTGTGTCTTGCAGATATGGCACGTGGGACTGGGGTAAATGTCTGGGTAGATCTTGTTATAAAGTTGTAACGAGGGGTAAGTATTGGTTTGTAGCAGGCGAAAAGTTGTAGCCTGCGCTCGGGATAGTTTGTTGTGTGGACCGGGGAAGGTTCTACGCTCTAAGTAGAAGGACTTCACAAGATCATTGTAGCGTGTCAGGCGATCCCTACCAGTGGGGGCAGCCTCCCCTTCTCCCGCACGGTCAACTAGGCCTCGCGCTAGGGAGTGGGTAACCTCGTTAAGGTTGGGGAGGTGCGGGTGGACGGTGCCTGCATGAGCCGGGAACCAGACGAGTGTAACCTGATGGTCGGTTGAGCGGGGCGCTTGTTGCAAGATGCGCAAGGCTTGGTGTGAAATACGGCCGTTGATATAGTTGATAACGGCGGAGCGGGAGTCAGAGACGATGGTATGGCATGTTGGGTCTAGTGTGGCTAGCGCGATGACCACTTCTTCAGCTTCCTCAGCGTGTGGGGTTACTAGGCTGATAGCATGTTGGAGAGACCCTCCACGCATGGGGACGGCTGCAAAGCAGGTACCGTGGGGATATTCGGCAGCGTCGACGAATCTCACACCGTCGTTGCGAGTAAGGGATTTGGTGAGAACCGTGGCACGTGCTGTGCGACGTGCGTGGTTGTATTCGGGGTGCATGTTTCTGGGGATAAGATCGGCGTGAATCCAAGCTCGTATGGTGGAGGGGATCTGGTGCTTATGGCCGTGTTAATGGTGGTAGGTGATGCCGTGCGAGGTGAGGATATGGCGACCCGTGGCTGTGAGAGTGAGTCTCTCCAGCTGAGAGCGACGTTGGGCCTCAATGAGCTCGTCCAGTGTGTTATGGACGCCTAGTTGAAGGAGGAGGTCAGTGCTGGTGCAACCGGGGAGGCCGAGGGCTTGTTTATTGGCGGCGAGGAGTTACGGAGTCGCCCTCTATCGGAAGCGCCTCGATGCCGTAGTATGAGGGATCACGTGACGCGCTCCTCATAGGTTTTGCTGTCAGCGCTCATTGAAAACACCACGCGCGAGCTATCCCGGACATTTCTGTAAGTACTTTCGAAACGAGAGAAGTTTCTTACTGTCTAAATAATAATCTTGGGCAAGCTGAAAGCACACAATCGTTTACAGTCGCTATCTCTTTACCGAATACGTACAGTGAACGCCACTGCGCGCGGTCGCCGCGGTGGAGTCTCCCGAACCGGCTTCTTGCGTGAAAGGTAGGTAAACGCCGAGAGCAAACTATGTGAAATATGTTCTTATAGTGTTTGTATAACTAAATGGAGCGTAATAGAATGAAGCCTCAATGCAGCGATCGCGCAGATTCGCAGCGACCGACTGCGCGTCTGCATGCTTGTCCGCGCACTGTTTCGCTTTCTCCGCGCGCGCGTTTTCGCACCGTGCCATGAGCTTTAGGCCGCAGAATATGAGCATTTGACAGTATACAGGCAACCATTGTTGCGTGGGCGCTATCAGAGCTGTTCAAAAATAATTTCATTGTAGAGACTTCGACGCCTACGGGGACTGTGATGTGCCGTCGCGACGATGCAATCTTTTTTTTTCTTCTAAATTCTTTGACCTTTCAATACTATTTTTCGAGTTGCGTCGCACTGTATGTTTATCGGCGTTCTCAGCGTGCAATTTCCCGCTGCTCCTTTTTTGTAATCCAGTGCATTGATTCATGACACAAACATGACTATATGCTATGCATTCTTTAAATGTGCTTCTCACCGCTGCCTTTCCACTCCACTGAACTTGGCAGTCTCTATAGTATCGACAAGTTCATAGACCAAACCGTCATGACCGTCAGGCAGCGGACTCAGGCGAGCGTCTCAGTGCGCGTTTTCAGAACATCGCAGACCGGGCGCCGTAGCAGAAATCTTCCTCGCGTCTGTGCTTGCTGCATACCCGAGTTGTAGCCGATGACTGCCGGTTTTATGTTTCGCGAGCCAAGCTTCACACAGCTTCTTGTCCTGCGGCTACGTGTGAATAAGGCCGACACCGGACTCCGTCACGTGCGTCCGGTCCTGCGGCACTGAGCAGTAGCCTACCCTGTTGCGCGCCTTCAAAGGCAGCCACTACCTATTGTAGTGCTTTCAAGCGTTGTAAAGGAGACACTCGAAGAGGGAAAATTTCGCCACTAAATGAAAACCGCAGCGTACGAGGGAATTTAAACTCGTTTTCAGCTCGCTTCGGCGCGCCCGAAGCAGCCGACGCGGCTGCTATGTCCACGTGATCCCTCCTAGCACGTCACGCCGACGGTGGCGCCAGCTTTTCCAGTGGTGGAGCTCGAGGCCAATAGACACCGCGTAGGAGGATGTTGAGCTTGGTTTGTTCAGCCTTGTACCAGTTTAGATACGCAGCAATGTAGGTGATGTGGCAAATTACGAATGACTGGATTAATCGGAGCAGATTCTCCTCTTTCATACCCCCACGGCGGTTGGAGACCCACTTCAAAAGTCTCATGGTGTTGGCTGTATTCCTCTTGATTTTGGCGAGGGCCATGCCATTCGCTCGGTTCGCCTCTATGAACAAGCCGAGCACACGGATATTGGTGACGAGGGGTATGGGGCTGCCATCCGTGAGATGAAGCGCAATGTCTTCGTAATGGCATTTAGCGGTGGAGTATTCTGGACGGCGGCCACGGAGAGTAGGCCTGTAGAGAAGGAGTTCGGACTTCGCAGGGGAGCAGCGAAGGCCCGTGCGATGGATATAGGTCTCGACTGTTTCAATGGCGGATTGTAGTGCCGTTTCTATTTCGCCGTCACTGCCTTTGTGGGCCCAGGTGGTTATATCGTCAGCGTATATGGTGTGGGTGACACCGTCCACTTGCTGCAACTCCCTGGCAAGATCGATCATGACAAAATTAAAAAGCATTGGGGAGATAACGGAGCCCTGGGGAGTTCCCGCGCTGCCCAAAGTCTAGGCGTCAGAGTGGAGATCCCCCACCGAAAGGAAGGCCGTGTGATTAGAGAGAAAGTCTCTGACGTAATTATAAGCGCGCGCACCGATATTAAGGCGTGAGATGCGGTCAAGAATGGTGGAATGGGCTATGCTGTCAAATGCTTTTTCGAGGTCGAGGTCGAGTATAGCTTTAGTACTACGTGTTCTATCTTCTAGTATATGGTGCTTAAGTTGTAGCATGATGTCTTGGGTTGAAAGGTGGGCCCGGAAGCCAATGACAGAGTGAGGATACACTGCAGTGTCTTCCAGATGGGTGTTAATTCGCGTGAGGAAGGCATGCTCCATAACCTTTCCCACACATGAGGTTAGTGAGATGGGACGAAGATGATCGAGGCTAGAAGGTTTGCCAGGTTTGGGAATAAGGATGACCTTTGCTGTTTTCCAGGCTGGCGGAATGGCACCATTACGCCAGCAGTCATTGATATAATCTGTCAGGTGGGTGATGGAGGCATCATCCAGATTACGGAGGGCTTTGTTAGGGACCCCATTGGGCCCAGGGGCCGAACGGCTGTTTAATTTATGCAGGGCGGCTTGGATCTCAGCGACACTAAAGTCTTCGTCCAGTGGGGGGTTGGGGGCCCCGGTATAGGAGCTGTGAGATTGCAGTGGGCCCACAAGGAGATACTTGTTGGTGAAGTAGTCTAAGACTTGGGCGCGGCTCTGTTTCTTCCTTTCTGTATAGAGAAGTTTAGTGAGGCGATCTTAATGGGAAGAGCGGGTGGCCTGACTATCGATGAGGTGTTTGAGAAGCTTCCAAGAAGAGGGACAATGGATCTGTCCATCAGCAGTATTGCACAGTTCAGTCCACTGCTGACGGCTCAGAGTAAGGCAATGGGCTTCGATTTCCTTATTGAGGAGGGCTATTTCAGCGCGGAGGCGCCTGTTGAGACGTTGCCCTTTCCAGCGGGATAGGATGGATGTTTTAGCCGCGAGGAGATGGGCCAATCTACTGTCCATGCGCTCTACGGGGGCATCGGTTGTAACGGTGTGCGTGGCTACATTGGTATCGGAGTGGAGATTTCAGGTCCATGCATCAATGTCCGCTATGCGTTCCGCGTGCTGGTCAGCGGATCGATGCTTGCGAAATGCATCCCAGTCAACCCAAGTGAACTCACGGGGTTTGGCAGTGACTGCAGCTATCCGAGGAATAAGTATGGCAATGATGGAATGGTCACTACCGAGATCATGTTGTGTGTTGCTCCATTGAGCGTTGGTGACGTTCTTGGTAAATGTCAGGTCGGGGGTCGTGTTGCGGGAAGTGGAGCTACCGAGGCGTGTGGGGGACGTGGAGTCTGTAATGAAAGTGAGTCCGAGGTCTTGGGAGTCTTTCCAAAGGTTTTGAGCCGCCGTCGTCGAGTAGCCATATCCCCATACCGTGTGGGGGAGATTGAAGTCTCCACCGATAACGAGGGGGTTAGTGCCAGCTACGTTAAGGGCCTTCTTGAAGAGGGTGAGAAAACGGCTTCGAACTTTGGCAGAGGGATGGCTGTACACGTTAAGGAGAAAAATACTTTTCTTACGTCTCCTGGTGGGAATAAGTTCAACGAGAAGGTGTTCGATGTTTCGGTCGTGGAGATTGTGTTCGATGGCGGTGATTCTCTTGTGGACGAAAGTGCAGAGGCGGCGAGAAGCATGTGGCGGGATGAAAGGTTGGTAACCTGGGAAGGTGACCGAATCGATATGGGTTTCCTGAATCATGATGACGTCCGGTTGCCGGGTGAGGGTACGAAGGTGTTGACGGATGACTGGCTGTTTGCGGAGATAGCCTCGGCAGTTCCACTGCGAGATAAGTGTATCTCTGTTAGTGTGGGCCATGATGGGGATTGGGGGATGCCGTCAGGGGCAGTGCTGGGGTTTGGAGGGTAGGATGAGCGGGCATGGGGAGAGTTTGTACGTGGGTTTCAATGTTTGTAACGCGCTGTGCCAGTGCGAGAACGGCGTGTTGCATGGATTCGACTGTGTTCTGGAGTGCGGTCATCGTGCTTTGAAGTGAGACTAGCATGTCCTTAACCTCTGAGCGCACTTGGCCCGTGGCTCCCTCTTGGAGGGCCCGCTTTTTGGGGGCTGGTGTCAGTGGAGCGTCGGGGCTAGAGGAGTGGGACACTTCGGCGGGTGGTGTAGGAGCGGGTGTCTTGGATTGTTTAAGATCGCGAACCTCTTGCGAGAGCTTGTGAATTAGGTCGCGCATAATGGCATTTTCTTTTTTGAGGTGAGCTATTTCTGCGTTATCATTGGTGCTCGTGGACTGTGGAGAAGGTGTGTTGCGACCCTCTCACGAGGCGCCCTTAAGGGCTTCTGCGAAGCTCACCTTGTTAGTAGGAGACTTGGCGGGTGGGGCAGAAGTAGATCTGGATCGGGAACGGCGCTGTCTCGAACGTGAAGGGGTCCGGGAACAATGTTGCCTCGAGCGTGATGGAGTCCGGGATCTGGAGCGGGGCTTGATGTTCAAGGGCGGGAAGTCGCTTTCTTGAAGGGTGGCTTGCATTGCAGCTCGGCGTTCCCCAATGCGCTTGCGAATAACGTATGGTGTCTTGTAGCGAGCCGTACACCATTTGTCTGCTGTAAGATGAGGGCCGCCGCACAGTGAGCATTTGGGGTTACATGTGTGATCGGGAGGTGGGTTGCGGACTCCACAACCTCTGTAGATCTTGTTATTGGGAAAAGGGCAGACATACATGCGGTGTCCGAGGCGGCCGCATTGGTAGCAAATTTCTATTTGCTTGCGGAATAATGAGCATGGGATTAAGCTTAGCTCCGTAACAGACCAAATATGGCACGTTGGGGCCATTGAAGGTGATAACAACGGTGGTTGTCGTTCCAATGCGTTTTGCGGCTAGTGTGAGGGGGTTGCGGGTATTGATGATGTTGGCATTGACTTGCTGTGGGGTATCGGAGAGGGGGATTCCGCGGATGACTCCCTTCGTGGTGTCTTCGGCGGCCGTCTCATACGCGTTAACATCGTGCGTGACCCCATTGACTTGAATTGATTTTATGCAGACATACCGGTCGGCGTTCTGCAGACTTGGCGTACTGACAACGACAATGTTTTGTTGGGTGTTGGGGCACACCGTGTCCTGCTGAATATCTGCTGGGCTGAGCTGTTCGGCTTGGAGAACGGCTGTATAGTCACGGTAGGACTACCAATTTTGGCAATGTTGAGGGCTCCCTTGGGGCGAATGATAATTTTGATTTGGTTGGAAGGTAGCGGAGGCATGCGTCCAGCCTTTAGAACTTGTGCCTTGACTGATGGCCTGGTCTTGGAACGAGAACGAGTGCTTGAGGTTTGGGTAGAGTCATTTTGGGGTGAAGAGTCGTCCCTCAGCTTCGCCGGTTGGCGAAGGCGAGTTGTTCGCCAGCCCGTCTCGGCGGCCACTTCGAGCTCCATGCTCGTTGCTGGGGCAGAGAAACTTGATCGGCGATACGGAGCTCGCTCGAGTGCGCGCCGCGCATCCGGTGCGCCCGGCGTGCACGCGCGGCGGCGGCGTGGGCGATTCACAAAAACGTTCGCAGCACAGGATGTCCGTGGCACAGGGAAATCGAGTGTCCCACCTGAAAATGAGGCGTCTACGGAGTCCTGGTATCTTCACGGATCGACTGGTGTAAAAATTAGGCCACAATTCGCAAGAAAATGCTGCAAAATCATTTCACGAACACGGAGCCGACGCGAGCACGTCTACATTCCTCGGCGATCGCAGCGCCTCGTCCTCCGTTCAAGGATAAAAATAAGCCACGAAGGAAAAACAAGGTGTCTGACGTCGACCGATCAAGAATCGTCGATGCCTCAAGGCGCGGCGGAGATTTGAGACAACTCGCCGAGAAGCTGGGCATATGCCGAAAAACAGACCGTGAAGTGTCTCTGAAAACGGGGGGCTCCATCAGAAAGTTTAGTGCCGAATTTGTCACCGTTGTAACGAGAACTGTCGACGAGAACCCAGCGTTCACGCTGAATCAGATAAATCAGAAATACCTGGCCTTACAATCAGCACCAGTTCTGTTGACCGCCTCCTCGACGCACATACCTACTCCGTCAAATTAGCGCCCAGAGGCCGGTGGACCGCAACCGCTCCGATGTGAAGTAGAGGCGAAAAGAGTATGCGCAATGGTTACAAACCAATGGGTCCCGGGTTTGCCGCTTTTACGTCGACGAAACAAATTAGAATATATGGTGCTCAAGAAAGATTCGGCCGCGTAAAAAAGGGCACGGCAGTGCTCCAGACGACGACTTCGACGAAAGGCGCGAACATCATCATCTCCTGCATGTCGGCAAACGGTGTACTGCACTGCTGAATTGTTGAAAGGATCGTATTCAATGACTTTCTCGCCGACATTTTTGCCCAGGTTGACTCTGAGAAGCCGGATACAGAGGCCGTCTTCATTTTCGACAACGCTCCCACTTGAAACTGCACAGAACAGGTAAATCTGGTCAGCTCGAAGCATCCTATCAAGCGCCTGCCGCCATGCTGCCCTTTTCTTAATCCCGTTGAGGAAGTTTTCTCCAAGTTTAGATGTCGAGTTAACAGCACCTCAGTGAGCGGCATGACGCAGTGCTGGTGACTCCACAAGGACTCACACAAGGGGAGCACAGGCGACCGTTGCTTGTAAATGATGCACAACACGCAATGACACTTGTTCAACGCATGGATTGCGCTGCATTTGATAGGCACAGCTTTTCTTTTGTTCAGGCTGCGCTTAGAGAGGAGGACATGTAGTTGTTCTCGATTTGTTTCTATAATTCCATTCAGGAAATTCCCTGGTATCTTGTGAAATTAAACGCCGCATCGAATAAATTACATCTTTTCGTTCAAAAGATCTCGCCGTATCTTTATACATCTCGTGTCGAGTGAGATGTCTCATAAAATACATCACGACGCTATTTTGTCGGTTGTCCTTCTTGGAGTCCATCCTCGAACTTTAGGAGAAAATAATGCGCACTCAATCCTACGCATCCGAGATTCAGCTATTCGTCAATTTTCCACTTATATTTCATTACCGCGCGGCAACCATCAAAGTATAAGCATATACAAGGATACTTTCTTTCGAGGTCGGTGGCATAACAATGTTGCTGGACATATTAGAACCATCACTCCATAATGACCAATTCATTTGTAAGAAAAATGTGTGACTCAATTCGCATATTTCGCCTTTTAAAAATATTTTTATATTAATGCGTGGTATTAGTGCGTGGTAAATAGCCTTCATGGTGACGTCATGTGAGTCACCATCATAACACGGTTTGCGCGTGTCAATGCGCCTCTTCTCTAACACGATATATATCTTGGGCGAGTTCCTCGGAACAGCGCATCGTAAGTCACTAGTGATCACGAATTCATTTTAATGAGCGACAGTAAGCAGCTACTTGCCCTTTGAAAACCATTTCTTTTGATATGCGTGCCGGCAGGTAAGGGGAGTTGACGCTTCGGTGCGAATGTAGTGACGTCACATGAGTCACTAGTGATCACCTCATTCGACTTTGTGATAGTGAGCAGTTTGTAAGTATTTAAAAGCAATTTCGTTTTATATGCATGTCCGCATGCTAGGAGAGTGCACGGTTGGGCGAGAACCACGGTGACGTCACGTGAGTCACTAGTGGTCACCTCATTCGACTTTGTGATAATGAGGAGGTTCTTGCTCTTCAAAAGTAATTTCGTTTGATATGCATGTGGGGGGAACGCCAGGTAGCGTCGAGGAGTGAGGACGTGTTTACGCCGGCTCCGCGAACAACCAAGGATTCTGGTGGTTTTTCTGGCAAAATGATCTGCGATAGTGCTACAATCGATTTTCGGAAGTGACAAGGACCCTGTGGACAGAATTGTTTGTGCCTGTGAGTCGATTTTCAGTGATTTTACGGCTAAAAAACTGTAACCGGAGCACAACGCCACGCTAAGCCTCACCTCGGCTTCGGCATGGCCCCGGCCGTGGACGGCGTCGACGGACAGCTCCAAGCCAGCGGCGGCTCCCAGAGAAGCGGCGACATGGAAGTGACGGTGGAAGGCAACGAAAAGGATCCTAAGGGACCCGACAACGAAGGATGGTTCACCGTTTTGGCGAAAAGGAGGCAGAAGACCGTGCCAGCTGGCGCGGAGACGACGCTCGGACGCTCGGCGGACGCTCGGCGCGACGCGCTCAAGAAGGGAGCAGGGAAGAAGGAAGCGGAGCTATCGGTAGCATCGAACCTACCGAGACTGCCTGCCACGGGCTGGAAAGTGACTCTACGACTACGAGAAGGCCTCTCAGTGCTTCAGAAGGCACCGGAAGTCAGCCTCGGAAGAGCAGTGCGAGAAAGCGCGGGCGTCAGCCTACAAGAAGCCAAGGGAGACCGCTTCGTGATAAACACCAAACAAGGTACGATCATCTACCACACATTATCTATGGAAAATGCTAAAAGAATAAGCAAGATAGATAAGATCAGAATCGGAGATAAGGACTACGGGGTCGTCACGTACGTGAACGCACCGGAAAGCTGTGGGCGTGGAGTTATTCACGGCATAGAGGAAATGTACTCCGATAAAGAAGTCCTAAGCAACCTCAACGAAGACGAAGACAACCCGACAATTCTAGAAGCAAGAAGAATGGGCAAAACCAGAACTTTCCTCCTAACTTTTGACGACGAGGAAGTTCCACGCAAGGTTTTCTTCATGGGCGCTATTCTACGGTGCTTCCTATACAAGAAGAGGTACGAAGTATGCTACAAGTGTGGAGGACTCGGGCATAGATCAGACGTATGTGACAATGACGAACCGAGGTGTAGAGGCTGTGGGGTAACCAGACCACAAGAAGGACATCAATGCGAACCCCAGTGCCAGCTCTGCGGCAAAAACCACGTCACCGGGAATAAGAAGTGCAGGAATTTATTCCGCACCCCGTACATCGTGAAGAAGAGACAATGGGAGCAAAAACAAGCGGCCGAGGAGGCGAACCAAGAGGAACTTCGTAAAAGCAGGCCAAGCGAGAGATCGAGCAGCATGACCAGGAGCCGTTCAGAGTCCTTCCCGAGGCTACAGACGCCGCAACACCAGACACAACAGAAGGAAACAAGTAACAAGGTGAGCTGGTCAGACAAAGTCTCCCAGGATTCAGACAGGGATAGAGAAAACCAGGAACTAAAAGCGCTTATTAAGAGGCAGGAAGAGCAAATCAGAATACTGATTGACGATAGGAAAAAGGAGAGAGAAGAATTTTTAAGGATAATCGAGGAGATGAAAAAAGAGAAGGGTGGAAACAGTAAGACACAGGAAGAGAGTGTAGGGGACAAAGAGCCCAAAACAGATCGGCCCCCGCTCAAAAAGAAGAGAACGGGAGAGACAGAGTCAGATAGTAAGATGGACAAAGTTACTCAGGATATTACTCTGATGAACGGAGCTATGATGCAATTCATGGAACAAACTCGAGCGGAATTTGAAAAACGCGACATCGCCCTCAAAGCAGAATTTGACAAACGCGATTTCGCTTTAAAAGCTGAATTCGATTGGTTTAGAACACAATTAATTAACATTCAAAATGCATTGGCAAAATAACACCATCTGGCAGTGGAATTGTAGGGGCTTCCTGAAAAAGAGAGCAGTCCTACAAACATTCCTAACTAACATCGATAAACCAGACGTCATTGCGTTGCAAGAGTGTGGGAAAAATGCAAAATTGGCCGGCTACACAGCCTACACTGGGCAAGGAGATAACCGGCAGACAGCTATTTTAGTTAAAAGAAACTTAGCAGCAGTCCTACACGAGACTGACACAAATAATATTGATCACGTCCTAATTGAACTAGTACCGAGGAAAAGAAAAGATAGGAGCCTATACGTTCTCAACGTATACAGCTCTCCTAAGCAAAAAAAGAATTGTGGCTTCGATCAGCTCATCGAAAGGTCCAAAAACATTGCAGGCAACAGCCCCATAGTCATAGTCGGAGACTTTAACGCGCAACACACGGCTTGGGGGTACAAAACCTCGCAACCAAAAGGCAGGGAATTATGGGATACTATCTCCAAGCATGGACTAACCCTACTAACAGATCCTCAAATTCCGACGAGAAAAGGAAATAGCGTTTCCAGGGACACCACACCGGACCTTACTCTCATAGGGGGACACATAACCGCACGATGGTGTAACACGGGAGAGGACTTGGGGAGCGACCACAGAATTATAGAGACTGTGGTAGAACACGGCATACCAACTCCCAAACCCAAGCAGATCGAAGCAGTAAATTGGAACCTCTTTAGGGAGAAATGTGCCGAAAACGAGGAGCTCAAGGATGTAGGCAGTTGGAGCAAAGCACTCTTGGAAGCGGTTGAAGAGGCCACCGAGAAGGTGGAGGCGGACGAAACGCAGGAGGTAGTAGACCGGAAACTGGTCGGATTATGGAGGAAAAAGAAGCAGCTAGAACAAACATTGAAAGAGAATAGACGCAATAGAAACATTAGGAGGGCATTAGCGCACCTGAACGGAGAGATTGAAGAATGCGCACTCGAACTCACGAAACGAAATTGGAATAGCATATGTGAACAGATGGATCACAAAATTGGTAAATCAAATGCATGGCAACTATTGAGGCACCTACTTGATCCCCAAAGCAGCAAATCAGAGACGCATAGAAACATGCAGAAATTAGTGTATAAACACGATGGCAGTAACAGACAATTGTTCGCTGAAGTTAAGGATAGATATCTTAAATGTGGTCCGCAACAAACACTGCCGGACTACAAAGGGGAAGAGAACCCCCTCTTGGACAGCCCCGTCACCGTAGGAGAAGTCAGGGCCGAGCTGAATCGACTAAGAACGAAAACAGCTGTAGGACCGGACAGAATCAGCAATCGGATGTTGAGGAACCTCGATGACAACTCAATAGTAAACCTAACAAATTTTATGCAAGAGTGTTGGGACAAGGGTAAAATCCCCAAAGAATGGAAGGAGGCTAAATTAGTCCTAATTCCAAAACCGGGGAAAAAACTCAGTCTCGAAAACCTCAGACCAATATGCCTCACGTCATGCGTCGGGAAACTAATGGAACACGTGATACAATCTAGAATTAGCAGATACTTGGAAGACCAAGACATGTACCCTGACACAATGATAGGCTTCAGAGCACACCTATCTGCGTGCGATGTCATGCTACAGCTTAAAGAGCAAATTATCGACCACCAAACGAGGGACACGAAAGCCATCGTTGGCTTAGACGTGGCCAAAGCATTTGACAACGTAGACCACAAGGCAATCTTAGAACAATTGAATAGCCTAAACATAGGTAGACGTACCTACGCGTATATAAAGGACTTTCTGAATGACAGAACAGTAACGGTCAGTCTAGGTGGTAACGAGGAGAAAGGGATAGAGCTCAGCAATAAGGGGACACCGCAGGGCTCGGTGCTTTCACCCACTCTCTTTAACATAGTAATGATGGGACTCCCGCACAAACTTCAGGACTTACGAGGTCTAGAACATACGATCTATGCGGACGACATCACCCTATGGATAAATAGAGGAAGTGACGCCTACATAGAAGAAACGCTGCAAAAGGCCATCAATAGAATTGAAGAGCACTTAGAAAAAGCCGGACTTAAATGTTCAGCTACGAAGTCGGAGGCTCTCTTCATCAGTCCACAGAACATGCGAAAGAAAATTCCTAACCACGGGATAAAACTCACGGTTAATGGGGACGCAATTCCGAACGTAAAAGCTATACGAGTGCTAGGCATGCACATTCAGGACAATCTAAGAAATACGGAAACGATTAGAAAGCTTGAAATGAGCGTAAGCCAAACTTGTCGACTCCTCAGAAGAATCGCCAACAAAAAGGCAGGCATGAGGGAGGCTAACCAATTAAGGATAGTACAGTCCTTCGCGATCAGCAAGATCACATACGCAACACCGTACCTTAAACTAACAAGGGCCGAGAAAAACAAAATAGAAATCCTTATTAGGAAAGGAGTTAGGAAAGCCCTAAACCTGCCACCATGCACATCTACGCAGAGGATACTAAACATGGGCATTTCAAACACCCTAGAAGAGCTGATCGAAGCCACACTAGTCTCCCAGCAACAGAGACTAATGCGAAGCAGAGGTGGTCTGAGAATTCTAGCGAAACTAGGATACAAAACTAACAACAAAGTAAGAAACACGGGAGCCATCCCGTCACAAATCAGAGACAGGATACGCATATACCACCACTCCCGAAGAATATGCATCCCAGCCACCACCAGGACAGGAGGAAAGACAGGGTTAAAGCGTTACAAAAATCACTAGATAAACAGCAAGGGGTGTTCTACACGGATGCAGCAGAATATGAAAGCAGACCAGGTTTTGTCTCAGTGACGACACAGACTAACGGTGAGAACTCAAAGAGCTGTAGTACCCCGCAAAACAGTGTGGAGGTTGCAGAGGAGGTGGCCATAGCCCTAGCTTTGACTCAAAAAGGGGTGAAAATCATAGTGTCAGATTCCAAAACGGCTATCAGGAATTATACCGCAGGGAGAATCTCCAAAGAGGCGCTCAACATATTGGAGAAAGGACCAATTCCAGAAGAATTAGTGAACCTTATATGGACTCCTGCCCACGAAGGCTTGCCCGGCAATGAGAAAGCGCATGCATTGGCCCGAGAGCTTATTTACCGGTCCACCAATGCAGCCTCTACAGCCAGGGAGCCCCTACAAAAAGAGGAAGGTATAAACACTTACAGCGAAATTCTCGATTATTATAGAATGGGAAGGAAAACACTGCCAGAGGTGCATAAGAAACTAAGTAAGCAAGAAGAGATAACATGGAGGCAACTCCAAGCGGGGGTGATCTGCAACCCCTACATTCTGAAGAGATGGCACGATAGCATTGAGGCCATGAGTTGCAAACACTGCGGGGCAAAGGCGGACATGATCCACATACTATGGACATGTCCTCGATACAATAAACCAGACAGGGATAGACAATCCTGGGAGACTTTAATGACCAGCTCAAAGAAAGATGACCAAAGAGAAGTCATCCGCATGGCCCTGGACACCGCTGAGCTCCAAGGAGCATCAGCCAGCTGAACGGGGAGGAGTAAGCCGAGTAGACAGGAAGACTCTTGCCTCCTCGGGGCTCTTTTTGCGGGTGCAAATAAACGTTATTTCTCTCTCTCTCTCTCTGATATGCATGTCGGCAGTTTAGGAGAGTGCATGGTTGGGTGAGAGCCGTAATGACGTCACGTGAGTCACTAGTGATCACCTCATTTGACTTTGTGATAATAAGCAGAATGTTGCTTTTCAAAAGCCATTTCGTTCGATATGCGTGTCGACAGGTTAGGAGAGTGCATGGTTGGGTGAGAATCGTGATGACGTCATGGGAGTCACTAGTGATCACCTCATTGGCTGGGTGATAGTGAGCCGGTTATTACCCTTTATAAGCCACTTCGTTTGATATGCATGCCGGCAGTTTAGGATAGTGCATGCGTGATAAGCGTGGTGACGTCACGCGAGTCACTAGTGATCACGTCACTTGAGTCAGTGATAGGGAGCAGGTTTTTAAGCTTTGAAAGCTATTTCCTTTGATATGTTAGTAGGCAGGTTAGGAGAGGTGCGATGGCGGTAAAGTCGAGTAGGTCACTATAGTGACCTAATCATGTCACTCAAGAACAAGCTGTTACATTCTCAGAACCATTTCGTTTGATATGCATGTCGGAAGCATAAGAGTGCTTGCATAAATACAAGATTAGTGAGCTATATTGAATCGCTTAGTGATCGCGCCAAGTGCCTGAGTAATGGTGTGCAAGTTTTTACCCTTGCAAACGATGTCGATCGATTTGCAAGGCGATAGGGAAGGAAATCGCATGTCATGATCGCAACACAAGTCGCGTAATATTCGTCACGATTCTGCCTCGCTCATGTCTCTTGTCACTCGGAAATGCGACTCGAAAAGGAGGAAATGAGCGAGCGGTGTAACACACGTAAGTGTTTCTGTAACAACCATGACAACACCGGTAGCGGGGAAACTGTGCTTCTGTAGTGCTGACGCCAATATAGTGATCACATCAATGAATAGACGGCATTCATGACGCCTGTTACGAGCTCTTCTGCAAGAATTATTTGTTTCTCAATCAATTTCCAACAGGATTAAATTGACTGGCACTGGGATTAAAATGTGGGGCACTTGGAATAAAATAACTGGCGCAAGGATTAAGTGAGTTGGCACGCGGATTAATTCGGATGGCGCTGGGATTAAATGTGGTAGCGCCTGGATTAAATTTTTGGCACTGGGATTTAAAATGCTGGCGCTCAGATTAAATTGGCTGGCACCTGGATTATTTTCAAAGGCGTTCGGATTAAACTGAGCGGGAAAACCTGTAGTGTCCTGTGTGTACGACTATACTCGAAACCGGCACTTGCAAATAAATTTTCTATCAATAAGCTGCTGCTACTTTATGCTAAAGCTTCTGAAACAATGTTTATCAGAACTTTTTTTTTTAATTTTTTAGCTTGTCAAAGTTTAGGCACATATGGGTTAAGGAAGTGAACCCTGTTGCCTCTTCGTGGCCCGACTAAGATGGCGGTGGCCTGGCTTCACTTTGAAGACATGATCTCCACTCCAGAAATTTTTTGTGTAACCTCCTTGGTTCACACAGTGGTCCCAATGAACAGTGATATTGAAGCTGTGAACGCGGACGGTATTACGTCTAATGCATCCGCCACCTGTCGACACCACCGGTGGGAGACCGACTGCGAGGCGTCTCTAACCGAGAGAGAGCGCTCGATCTGATCCATGCCACATTTGCCGCATCCTATCCCACTCACCAATGCAGATAGCAGACTCTGGGTCCTTTAACTGCCGTTCCTTTTTCGCCGCAGTCCTGAGAGCGCAACAAAGTGGTGCAATAAACGAGTTACCATTCCGTGCACCATCGATGCTCGTCGCCTTCAACGCCACTTGTGGCGCTCATCGTCATCATCATCATCACGATGCGTGAGTTGTTACAATGCCGGCTCCAGAGCTCGAGCCGACCGCTAAACCCTCAGGTCGCTGTCGCGCTCATCGAGCGAAACCAATTTTTTTAGAGCGCAGCTCTTTGGCGTCCGTTCCTGGGTTTCGCGTCGTCGTCGTCGTTGTCGTCGTCGGCGTCGCCCTCGTAACCAGCTCGCCGACGAATCTGCTGCTACGCCGCCGCGCATGCGCGCTGTCGGCTCTCCGGGCGAGGGAGGATGATGGAAGGGAGGAGGAGAGACTGTGGAGGAGGGCTGGCTACACAAATGGCTCTTTGGAGTCCGTTCCTTGGTTTCGCGTCGTCGTCGGCGTCGTCGTCGGCGTTGTCGTCGGCCTCGTAACCAGCTCGCCGACGAATCTGCTCCGCCGCCGCGCATTCGCGCTGTCGGCTCTCCGGGCGAGGGAGGATGATGGAAGGGAGGAGGAGAGACTGTGGAGGAGGGCTGGCTACACAAATGGCTCTTTGGCGTCCGTTCCTGGGTTTCGCGTCGTCGTCGGCGTTATCGTCGGCCTCGTAACCAGCTCCGCCCCCCTTTCATCCCCCCAGCGCTAGCAGCGACCGACTGATACCGCTTTCGTGAGTCCGCTACCGCACTCACGAAAGACGTCGTGCACTTCCTGCAACTCGCATTAACCGTCCATCGATCCACACCGATGTTAGTAGTGGGGGACTTTAATGTTGACATAAAGACAAACAGCAATTTCCTAACACTTACGCGGGAGAACATCCCGTTCCTCTCGCTCGTAACGCGTCCCACGGCTGTGACAACCTCGCGAGGCACTTGTATAGATCTCGTCTTTGAGAATCAAGCATTGGTATACCAAGTCGAACATATATCAGTCTATTTCTCCGACCACAAAGCTTCCTTCATGACTGTCAAGAACTGTTAGTGGAGTCTTTGTTAAAGGAATACGTGTGAAAAAAAAAATTCTGTGATAGCGCATACATGTGTTGCTCGATTTCTTTGCCTCAATCTATCGAAAAGGTGAAACAGCTTATTTGCTGCGCTCAAATTTCGCATTAGGAAGTAACGTAATCGTCGGTAATTTTTTTTTCGAAAACTGATCCAAAGTTGTTCTATTCGATTCACCCCCGGAACTATTCGATTCGATGCGCATTCGATTTAGGTCAGAAAGTTACCAGCCGCGCCACCTTCCCACGGCCTGTTGCGCAAGAGCGGAGAGGGAAAAAAAGAATTTGCTACTTTGTAGGAGCGATTGACTGTCGATGTGAATCAGTGACGACATTCACTTCGTTCGAGGAATAAGGAAGTCAACTTATCAACGTGTACTGCTTCAACACAAGCGGTGACGTCGAACGCATGTACATACCGTGAAAATGCAAAATGCATAAATATCACATGTGGCACTAAAACATACCAGCTATATTAAAGAAGCTGTGCCACCTACTTATCTTTCATTCTAAAGATTCCAACCAACCCACCAAGAACGACTTCTCGGCAAGCTCCCACGCTCGAGGCCCGGGAGCGCACGTCGAAGATAATGTGCCCAATGCCAAGTTATGCTGGCAAAGTGGGCTAACCGCGTTGCGGCCACATGGCCTCCACGCTCGCTCCTCTGCCAGGGTCTCAATAACTAAAATGTTTCTTAACAAAGTTTACTTCTCTCTCTCTCTATTCTAAAGAACAGCGCAATACTTTATTTTCAAGAAATTTTATCCCAGGATGACGAGCAAGGCGTCACATGGCATTCGACGCGGCAGTCCAGAGTAGTCCACCAAGAGCAAGTGGCCTGTCGACTCCATTCAGCGTCATTCGAGCGCAAGTCCTCAGGCCCATCTTCAGTCTCGACTGTGTCCTGTTGTCCTATCACCTCCTCGTCCCCTATATATGCTGCACAGCAAACACGTAAACGTCAAATCATACACAAAGAGAAGAGTACTTATCTTTCTCTAAAACGCTTAAACAAGGCTTCTCCTAGTTTGCTATATACTTCAGTCAGACACATTAGTTCGGCGAACAGGGACTCGTCAATAAAACGTCTAAACAAGGCTTCTCCTAGTTGGCTATACCTCAAAGTCGCACATAATAGTTCGGCGAACAGGGGCTCACCAATAAAACGTTTAAACAAGGCATCTAGTTTGCTATACCTCAAAGTCAGACATACTAGTTCGGCAAACAGGGACTCGTCAATTTGAGTCGTGTATATTTAAAATTTTAAACGCGCGCGTCCCAAAGAATATTCGCGAATGTTTTGCAGTTGTAGAAGCTCTACTGCACGCTTCCCTAACGTTAGTAAAAGGATGACACTAAGTACGAAGCTTGTAAACATTTATCACCAGCAATCTATTTTAATGTCCGTTGCCCCCTGGACGGAGGTCTCTCCAAGCAATCTCCAACTACCGCTGTCTTGCGCGAGCTGACTCCATGTTATAAGCCAGCAAATTTCATAATTTCATCACACCATCTAATTCTCCGGCATCCTAGACTGTACTTACCTACCCTTGGGTCTGAAAAGATCGCCAGGGGAAATAAATGTGTATCTTCTACAAGTGTGTTAGTCGAGATTGTGGGGATGCGTGACTCTCACGCGTCCCCAGATATCTTGTTTTCCGGCATAGCTATTAGCCCCGAGAACGAACGCGAGCGGCGCTGCGAGCGCCGCTCGCGTGACGTCAGGGCACGGACTCGCGCCTGTCGTCTGCTACAGTTCGGGCGTTGTCCGGGCGCTTTCTGCGGTGTTTTCGTTTGTTCGACCTCGTTCTCTCTGCTTGCATACTTATGGTGGTCGTCTCAAATATATTTTTACGACGTCTTCCTTTGCGAACATTTATTCAAAGAGCTAATTTCTTAGACAACAATGCAGCTCTCGAAGGCAACGCTACAGTGCCAGCCGAAGCGACGCAGACCAGCCCATTGCGGGTTTTTCATACGCGGATAGACAATCGCAAAAGCATAGCCTATAGGAATCCAGTTATGATACCATACCTGCCGCGGTGCAAGAAGTATGTCACAAAGCTGGCTATATATGACTTCTACAGCAGTTACGTTGATTTTATTCCGCTAAAACAGGTTTGCTCACGACGAGTAGTTCATGGTATAATATCGAATTTTTGCATTTCCTCACAGAAACGCTCGGCAGTAGCACGGTGACTTAACTAATACTAGAGCTTAGATTCTACACGCCTCACTTGCTTCTTTAACTGCTTGTCAACATTAGGCGGTTCTTCACGTGTTTATTTATTTTAAGCGGCGGAAATTTGAAGTAAAGTTAATGAAGGCTTACAGCTATTTACAGAGTACAAATAGGAATGTACCAATATATATTCCCTTTTCCGTGCTACACGTTCAACTCACCTCTTTAGAGCGCGTTTGTTAATGATTAATAATGCATGTTATGTTCCTATTTTTTGTCTATGCTACCAAGTGTATATCATTTATTTATTTCAATGCCGCAGTGTGTTTTGCATTGTTATCGTGGAAATATTTCACTGTGCTTTCATATATTGTATAACTGCAATGTTTTATGGCCACTATATAAATGTAATTTATATGGCGCTTGATGTGTTACCCCATGCAGCCATATTGTACCTAAGAGGATGAGGTTACCTCAAGCCGCGTCTGTGCGGCTTTTTTCCCTCATCCACCTCCATTTACCACTCCTCTGTACATGTG
Organism: Dermacentor albipictus; assembly: GCF_038994185.2. Taxonomy (NCBI): domain Eukaryota; kingdom Metazoa; phylum Arthropoda; class Arachnida; order Ixodida; family Ixodidae; genus Dermacentor; species Dermacentor albipictus. The sequence continues at coordinate 86,704,742 of NC_091826.1, read as the reverse complement.
TGTGTGTAAATGGAAATTAATAAATCAAATCAAATCAAACTCACTTGAGAAATTTACTGGTGCTTGCTGCTTGAGGAATATACATGAAGAATCTGTTTGGCGAACTGACACAGGCTGCTCGGCCCAATTTTTTTAGTGAAGTATGCCTGCTGGACCGCATAGCTGCAGCCAGAAAGCAGTCGAAGCGTCAATGACTAGTAGTATGGGACATATTGAAGATATCGAAATTCCCCCTGTGGAGGGTCAGAAATCAAATGAAAGTATATGCAAGGCTTGTGGTGCTTTCTTTATGAATGTTTGCGATTGGATTGGAGCAAACTTAAATTAGCCTGCAAGGTTCTCTTTTATGTACCTACGAAGCGAATAGTTATCCGTTTGTATAATTAGATAACGCTGGATCGAGACATGGTGAGACAAAAGGTGCTTGAATTTTCCTTTTGTAGGCAATCTAAGCTGCGTAGTAGTAGCTCGAGAATACTTTAGCCATTCCAGTTGGCGCTGTAAAAAAATGCTTTATGGTTTTCATTCGAAGTGAAGTGAACTGATGGGTTTCGCGAACATAGCGTGCCTCGCCATACGGACAGTCGATTGCTACCGTTACGTGATCAGGGGTGTGCCATATTGTCGATAAAGGCTACTGAGGGCCACTATGATACATTTCATCACTTTCAATTGGGTGGTTCTCGATCTAAACAACGAAACTTTTCTCTCAGGTGATTGCTACTATGGTGTTTGTGAATTAACTATGTAAATACTCTACATGACGCGCCGTCATGTTAGCAGCCATGAGCAATTCGTTTTTTGGAGGCCTGTTTCAGACGGGGATGAAAGTAGCAGCAAACATTTTCATAAGAAATGCGCGCCTACCTATTTTTTTACGCATTAATGAATGGCCATATTTGAATAGAACAACACACCAGAGTAATAGGAATCATGATGACAGCTTCGCTGGGCAGTGTCTTTCTAACATCGGATAACATGTTGACGCCAATTACCAAATTTTTCTTCCACGTAAAATGCAATACCTCTCTCATAGCTAAATACTAAAGGAATGTTAAGTGTTTAGCGAAGCATCATACACAACTTCGCGCGTTGAATTTGCAGAGGAGGAGGAGGAGGAATGAATGTTTATTGTGAGAAACAGCGAGAAAGTGTCCTTTCTTCGCCCTAGGTGGGCGGCTCTCTTAGTCCAGAAAGCCGTTGGCTAATGCTGCAGCCCGGGCCCGGTCCACCAGACTTCGCTGATCTTCCAGGCTCTGTGCCTTTAACATTGCCTCCCACGTGAATTTGCAGATATTCTTTTTTTAGTCAAAATTTACCGATAGACACGGCGCATATATGCATTGCAAAAACTAGTAGACCCCTTTAACGCTACTTAGCTTGCGATATCCAAGCCGCAATGTTTCTCGACTCACACGCTTTTGAAGAAGAAACTGTGGTTAAGGTATGGCAGCTGAAAGAAGCCGACTTATTCTTCAATACGTACGGCTCGAGCCACCTGTACCCCAAGCATACATGAAGGGAACGAGCGCGCGCGGCAGCCGAGCGAGCCGGAGCGAGCGGCGTCCTGGCCGTGACGTCACTCGCGAGAGGGCGCCATTCCTCTTTCTCGGGGCTAATTGCGGTGCGGCTTCGCCGCGTGGCCTGCGTGATGCCCGCGGCGGTCGATGTGGTTGGGGTGCAGCGCGAGAGATGGCGCGAGTGTTGCGCTGCTAACGCCGCCTCACGGCAGGGTTACTTGGGGGCGCAGAGGAGAACAGGCTGCCTCTTGGGGTTGCGGACCGGCGAGCGCGGCGGACATCCCGCGCGGGCGCCGATCCATGCTTCTACGAGCCCATCTCGCGTGGCCGCCTTCGAACGCGCCACCGTTCGCGTGACCGTACGAGCGAAAGATCAGGCGTTGGGATCCAGCATGGGGTGAACATATTCGCTCGATATCTGGTCGCGGTGAGTCGGACTTCTAGATTTGTCGCGCGCCCATCGGCATGTTTTGTGGATAGCAACTCAGCTAGCAGGCATTGATCTATGAAAGGTGCAATAAATAAATAGGACGGTCTTATGTTTAGCCGTCGCCAAAGTCTTAATTTATTTGCACTGCAGTATGCTATTACAATGAGTATGCCCACGCAGGCACAAAAACAACAATGCGCGAGTAGAAACGGGAGAAAAAAAATTTATGCGGATATCCAGGCACTGTGGGAATCGATGTAAACTAATCTTTCTCTGCTATTTGCTTTATTTAATGGTAATTAGCGGTGGTGACGGCGAATGTCGAATTTCTTCAGCGTTTAGTGGAACAAGAGAGCGGTCAGTTGATGTTAGACGTTAGCTTGCTTGCACCACTGCTACTTTTATGTGCAGTACGCGAAACACAAATATATTTGTTTGCTTTGCTGCAGTGCAGTGTTGCACGCCGTTGTTCATAACCTCCGAGAAGGTTGATATTGTCATCACCTTACACGGCACATCGCATCGTGACCGAACCGTTAAGCTGCTAAAACATTCGCATTATCAGACACGCCGTTGTGGCAGATTCCAGAAAATTTTAACCTTCTAGGGTTCTTTCAAGCGCAGTAAACCTAAGCACAAGGGCGTTTTTTTTTTGTATTCTGCCCCCGTCAAAATGCGGCTGCCGCATTTCGACGGTTGTTGATTTGACAATGTGTTGATTTGATGTGCGGCCGCTTCCGCAGTGTCGCCTACACTGTTAAATAATTTACACCCTCAAAAATAAACAAGCACGCAAATCGGTGTATAATTCAAACCCTTACACCCTTTTTAGGTGAAAGGGTGTAAGTTATAGACTAATTTACACATTCTTTTCTGCTTTTTAAGTGTGTACACATGTTTACAGTGCGGATGACCTAGACGCTACGCAAGGAGCTGTCTGAGTATTCACGAATCCTAACCTCACTGCGAGTGTATCGGCGCGGCAACTGCGCACGCGCGAACTCTGTCCCGCTCTGTATACCGTCGCTGCTACGTTGCCATGCCGTCTGAGGCGCTCAGTTTTTTCGCCGTTCTCTCTTTTTTTTTTATTTCCCCACGTTTGCATTGTTCGCCGAATCAGCGTAGTGAGAAAACAAACGTGTTTGCACAATTTACGCGCTGCTATAGCGTTTTAGTGTAATTGTTCATGCATTCAGTGGCTCGGTTCAGCCGCTTACCCATTCTTTGACGTAGATAGCGAATTCAAGGACCACAAATTTTGAGTCCATAGAGGATGTACGTCGATAATGCGCATCAGCCCAGACAGGTTCCTGCAGAAGCAGAAACGCGGCGACCAGGAAATTACTCCTTTGCGTGCGCCTAAATTCCGCATCCACCAGTCGGACGTTGCTTCTCGGACCACAGGATTTGACACAGACAGCGCAATTTGAATGTTCCACGAGCGTTAAAAGGGCGTAACACGGTTCGAAGCTTTACACGTATACAAGCTTGTCGCCCTTCCGTTCGAGCCGGCAATAAATGTCTGACCTGACGCGACCGCGAACGGGTAGAATGCAATGCAAATCTCAAGCACATTTCTCGTCGAGTTTCACCATGCAACTAACGCATGCTGATACCGTTCGTTAGAGAAACCACGCAGATGGCACGGTATTTCGAACAGAAGACGCGCATTTTTGAACGAATACGAAGAGGTGTCTGCATCAACGTTTGCCTTATAGGCCGGAGCGAGCGCACTGTTATGTTCTAGAAACGCCAGAGGCCACTGGGGCGAGGGCAGCGTTTATGGATGAACGTTATATACACTCCTCTCGTTGAAGTCTGCACGAGTAAAAGACGCGAGTCCCGTAAGCGTGCTCCTTTTATGCGACATGAAAGCTGCTTCCGGGAGAGATCGCCAACGCTCCGCGGCATGAACTGCGTGATGCGGATAAACACCTCATCTTGGCGTGACATAAGTCAGTCGAACTTGGGCTTTTGTAGTCGCGCAGTTGCACAGAACTATCGTCAACTGCCGCATATAATCGGCTGCGCACCGAAAGCGTTACGTCATAGTTATCCGCGGGCGTCCGTTTTGAGTGCAGTTTCAGCGTGCCAAGCTCCGCGTAATCTTCACGTACATCGGTTTAAATATGTCCTCGACGAATGTAGCGCTTTGCCATCGCACATGCATGCATATTTAAGTAGTTATTTCCTGTTCAAAACCCGACATCGAGTTAAAGGGATGAATGTCTCCTCAATCCCAAATGTTTCCCTGTTCAGACAATCAGCAACCCTATCCAAGCTCTAGAGATCCGCTTTTTATTGTCGAAATTTCAAGGCTGGTACATGAGCCAGATATCCCTGGTGACCTCACGTATTGTGAAACACTGTAAAATTTAACCGCGCAACACGAACCCGGTTCAAATATTTTAAACGTCACGTAAGGATACCCTTCTCGTTCCAGTTGCACGCCCAGTAGTAAATTTCTATTATTTAGAAAATATGTGTTTCGATTTCTCGCGCTAGCTAATGTCAGCCACTTCGAATAATGCACCTCAAGGAAAATAATTTTGCTATCTAGCATAGACGATTTTCAAAAAACTTCAGCGAAAAACCAGCAAAAATAGTCACCCCGCACGCAAGAAAATTCCCAGTAACGCAGTGGCTAAACAAACTTTAATAATTTAATTTGTTTTTACTATCTTGTACACTAAGTTTGGCGTCAGGCAGGGAGATACGATCTCTACAATGCTATTCACAGCGCGTTTACAGGAGGTATTTAGAGACCTGGATTGGGAAGAATTGGGGATAAGAGTTAATGGAGAATACCTTAGTAACTTGCGATTCGCTGACGATATTGCCTTGCTTAGTAACTCAGGGGCTCAATTTCAATGCATGCTCACTGACCTGGATAGGCAAAGCAGAAGGGTGGGTCTAAAAATTATTCTGCAGAAAACTAAAGTAATGTTTAACAGTCTCGGAAGAGAACAGCAGTTTACGATAGGTAGCGAGGCACTGGAAGTGGTAAGGGAATACATCTACTTAGGACAGCTAGTGACCGCGGATCCGGATCATGAGAATGAAATAATCAGAAGAATAAGAATGCGCTGGGGTGCGTTTGGCAGGCATTCTTAGATCATGAACAGCAGGTTGCCATTATCCCTCAAGAGAAAAGTGTATAACCGCTGTGTCTTACCAGTACGTACGGGGCAGAAACCTGGAGGCTTACGAAAAGGGTTCTACTTAAATTGAGGACGACGCAACGAGCTATGGAAAGAAGAATGATGGGTGTAACGTTAAGGGATAAGGAAAGAGCAGATTGGGTGACGGAAGAAACGCGAGTTAATGACATCTTAGTTAAAACCAAGAAAAAGAAATGGGCATGGGCAGGACATGTAATGAGGAGGGAAGATAACCAATGGTCATTAAGGGTTACGACTGGATTGCAGGAAGGGGGGCGAGCGTAGCAGGGGTCGGCAGAAAGTTAGGTGGGCGGATGAGATTAAGAAGTTTGCAGGGACAACATGGCCACCATTAGTACATGACCGGGGTAGTTGGAGAAATATGGGAGAGGCCTTTGCCCTGCAGTGGGCGTAACCAGGCTGATGATGATGATGACACTAAGTTTATATTCAAAAGTAAAAAAAAGCTAGACTTTGAACTCATGAAACTCTAATTACGGGCAATTACTTTTCAATATGGCCGCGTGCACCGATTAAACACGCGACACCGCGAAGCGCGGATCGCCGTCAAACGCCTGTTCAGCGTAAATGTGCTGGGCACGAGGTCGCGGGATCGAATCCCGGCCTCAGCGGCCGCATTTCATCGGGGCCGAAAGGCGAAAACGCCCGTGTACTTAGATTTAGGTACACGTTAAAGAACTCCAGGTGGTCCAAATTTCCGGAGTCCCCCACTACGGCGTGTCACATAATCAGATCGTAGGTTTGGCACGTAAAACCCCATAATTTAACCTTTAAGCGTAACTGTCTGGTCTAAAATGAAACCGCCGCCGCACTTTCTCCCTTCCCACAATGTAAACTGATTTACACCCTTTAAATGGTGATTTTGAAGCTGTCACATTTTAATGCACCCATGTTTCCTTTCTTTCTTTTTTGATCTTGAGAAAGTCACACTTCATTCGAGATGTTTATCAGCGAATTGCAACGGTGAATTCAGGCAATATAGAAACCGATGCCGCAGGAGCGCAGAAAAAAGCGGCCCTGCCACTGAAACGTCCGGTGAGTTCAAGTGCGAGGAAGTTGAAAATCGCACGTCTCGGCTGCAGTTGTGGCAGCTGCTGGTATACGTCACGCTTTGCCTGGCAAGCGTGTGTGGATGGACGTCGGGTCAGTACGTTTTCGGCGGCGTGCTATCACTCAAAACTTTTTTTTTTCACTTATGGGGTTTTACGTGCCAAAACAACCTTCCGATTATGAGGCACGCCGTAGCGGGGGACACCGGAAATTTCGACCACCTGGGGTTCTTTAACGTGCACCTCAATCTAAGTACACGGGTGTTTTCGCATTTCGCCCCCGTCGAAATGCGGCCGCCGTGGCCGGGATTCGATCCCGCGACCTCGTGCTCAGCAGCCCTACACCATAGCCATTGAGCAACCACGGCGGGTATTCAAAACTTCGTCCCACAATTCTTCACGTGGCGTTGCCGTCTGACATGCAGAGGGACGCGCTCAGTCTCACCTCGATTCAGCTTTGAAATTTGAAAATGAAAATTTCGAATTAGCTGCGCGCGCTTTTCAAGTTTCTTTTTTCTATAGATGGGTGTACGTGAAATGTCACTGCCTCTAATGTTGCCATTAAGACAACGTTTGCCCCGAAGGCTCAAAGAAAGAGTTGGTAAATTTCTGTTAATTAGTCAAACATTTTAAACTAAATTATGGGTTTTTACGCGCCACAACCACGACCTGATTATGAGGCACGCCGTAGTGGGGGACTCCGGAAACTTGGACCACCTGGGGTTCTTTAACGTGCACTCTCTGTTGATGACTTCACGTTATGAGCGGCAAAATATGTTCACCTCGCGTAGGAACTCATATGCAAAAAAAAAAAAGCGACGTTCGCTGCGCTCACTGTTCTTTTTGTAAAAAAAAGTCTGTATAGTATAAAAAACCACCTTGTAGAGGTCAATGATAATGCAGTTGCAACTCTAGATGACAAGCCACAGCAAAAAGGAACAAAATGTCCCGGAAACGCCGCACTAAATAAAATAGTCAGCTCGAAAGCGACACGCGTGCATAAAGCAATTTGCTTGACAGCCGAGGTAAATGTCCTATGGCTGAATGCTAGCGAGAGCTTCGTGGCAGTGGTCGACATCAGTGTTGTTTACTAATTCAGCAGGCAAGTGATCTCATTCGCAGCACGTTTTCGGTACGAGTCAAGTGGAATACGTAACTGCGCTATGACGTCGTATATCGACCTATATCGACCCTTTTGAGATAGGCTGGCGCCACCACGCGGATTTTCACAGCGGCGACGCGTTTCCTGTGCACATGCCCTTTCTGCAGCCTTTCAGCGATCATGAGAATCGCGAACTGCGGTCGACATGCAAGAAATAACTCCACGTTCACCGTGATACAGTGCGAAAATCATGCAAAACAGGTCGAAGTAACCTTGCATCATTTTTCGAAGAGAAGCGAAGTTGTAGTCGACAATTCTCCATGTTGGAAGACTGCAAAAGTCAAAACGCTTAATGACAAATTACCGGCCGATATCTGTTCTACCTGCTCTATCAAAGGTGTTCAAGAGTGCCCTGAATATTAGACGACAAAACTTTTTCAGTGAATGTGTTGTAATCAGCGGCATGCAATATGGTTTCCAAAAAATAAATCTTGCGAAGCAGCTATTCTTAACACGAAACATAAAATAACACATATTGAAGACAGAATGCACGCGTTATAGGTTTATTTGTAGACCCCAGGAAAGCCTTTGATTCAATACGCCACAATTTATATATCAGCAGATCGGAACGGTATGGTGTACGAGGCATCGTACTGGAACTTTTACGACATTACTTAACAAATCGTTATCGATAAGTGAGCATAAATGATGATGTTTCATCGTACGCGGAAATAATAATGGTGTTCCACAAGGATCGATACTTGGACCTCTTTTGTTTATAATTTATCTTAATGACCTGTGTGACATCCCCGAGTCTCCTTAATTAGGTATGTTTTCAAACGATACTAACATATTCTTTAAAGCTGCTACTATTACAGAGCTCAAACTGAAAGTTAACAAATCATCAACTTCCAGTTTCAGGTAACAATTACCTGATGCAACTTTCTTGCTGGTTACAACAGAAAAAGTTAAATATGAATCCTTGTAAAACAAAATATGTGATCTTTGCTCCTACTAATAAACCACGTAACTGCAATATAGCTATTCCTTTTGAAGATAGGACGATAGAAGAGGTAAAATGACAGAAATTTCTCGGAGTGTGGTTCCAGGAAGATTTGGCCTGAAACATGCACGTCGACCAAACTACTATGAAACGAAGTAGAACTGTCGGTTGCTTGTATAGACTGAGCACCCTGGTTCCTCCGCGGTTGCAATATTCCTTGTACTACGCACTTTATTCTAGATCAACCTACTGCATATTAATTTGGTGCACTATTTCGCAAAAAAAAATTATACTAAATTGATAGTACTGCAAAAAGGAGTCTTACGTGCATTCGAGGGATATCGTGGCCTTGCACAAAATTTTGGAACCAAGCCATCTTTTATTAAAAAAATTCATATGTTAAAGGCAAACCAGGTCTGTTACTGCAAGTTGATGCCCAATACATTACAGAACAAATCAACAGTATATCCTGAATGTACCCACCAATCTGCATTACAATTTACGGCAACATAATATGAAAACACCTACAATAAAGAATTACGTAAAACAACTAGTCAGTTACCAAGCGTGCCTACACTGCTAAATCGTCTTCCGCAATGAAATTTTAGTAGGTTCGAATAAATCATACAAAACCATTCTCATTGCGAAAAATGTTGAGTTTGTCTGATTAGAACCGTAGTATAAATTGTCAGTCTTTTGTTTCATTTGTTTTCGGGTTATAGTTATTGTTTGAAACAAAATACCTGAAAATGTACTTTGAGTGTATTTCTTGAAGTCATGATTTTTTTCTTTTACTTTTTTACGGAAATACTATCTTGTATTCCGACACACCAGTTGATTTCCGTATATCTATATGATTTATATGCTGCGTACGGCCTGTGTGCCTAATTGTTGTATAGGAGCAGAAGCCTTTGTCAGGCCGCGGGGCCTTTAGCTTCTGTTTCCTTTCTGTTGTAAACAGGAGCAATAAATCCAAATCCAAAATGGATTAGACATACACGGCAGCATTGGCGGCCGCCAATTGGGTAGCACGCAGGGCAAAGGCATGCCGCCTTTATGACGAGGTGTTGCTTCAGATATGCGACTGTGCTCCTCGCAGGGGTCACAATGAGTTGCGGCTTGCAGCAGCAGCAGCAGCCATATTTACTAGGCATGTGAAACTACCCTCCCAACATCAAGGTGCCGGTGAGCGGGCTGCTTGCGAAAGAGCGCTCACTATTTTGACGCAGCAGAAGAAAAATCTAATAAGCTCTTCCCAACTCAAACATATTTTTCGTTGGAACGCCCTAAACACTATGCAGAGAATGCACGCATACTTGAGGCCGGCGTTGACGTCACTTGTTGGCCACCTCTCCACAATTCACGGTGGGCGCATGGTGCGCGACTGCCTCGACAGGCGGACCACCGGAAGCAGCAGAAGTGGCCGGGCTGTTGCCGGTGCCGGGGTCCTTGCGGGACAACTGAGATGAACCAAAATGAAGCCGAACACACTTTCTTCAGACAATTTGTATCCGGGCTGACTACAGACGCTAGTGCTCATGTAGTGTCTTGTGTGCCGTTCTCGTGGTAAAAGCGTTGAGAAAGGCGATAATCTTGTTCTGTACTTCACAGCGTCATTCTAACAGCAAAAAAAAAAAAATGATCCACCTACAATTTGACGGTTAGCTTCTGTGAGTCTGTCCGTGATGGCAGGTACTGGGTGATTTAACTCCAGTAGCGTCCATTGTGCAGATAGCTTATAATAATTGCTCAGTATGGTCTCAAGAAATTTCGTGCGAGATTCCGAATACACGAACAAAAAAATTGGAGGCTTATCAAGCTTAAGCCCAGTGGATGCGAAGCATGTATCACGTGATGCAGCGATGGTGGCGCCGCCGCCGCGTCGCGCGCGACGGCGCGAACCGAAGCGTGGAGGCCTCCGCCGGGCGACGTCCGACGGCGCGATATGAGGCCCCATCTGCAGCCGGTGTGACGTCATCACGTGACGTCACATCATGTGATCTCACTTCAGGGTCAATGGTGGCCACCGCCGGGAGACGACCGACGGCGCGATATGAGGCCCCATCTGCAGCCGGTGTGACGTCATCACGTGACGTCATGTCACGTGACCTACTTGAAGGTCACTTGAAGGTCAATGGTGGCCACCGCCGGGAGGCGACCGACGGCGCGATATGAGGCCCCATCTGCAGCCTGTGTGACGTCATCACGTGACGTCATGTCACGTGACCCCACTTCAGGGTCAATGGTGGCCACCGCCGGGCGTCGCGCGAAGGCCCGAAACCTACGTTAATATGCTTCGCATAAAAAGTACCGCAAGGAAGCTCCCTCTGAGTTGTCATGACTGTCTGCAATTTGATGGTGTACGTGTGCCTTAGCCTACAGGCGCTATCTGAATGCGAGAATTTAGAAAAAAATAAAACGTCGCACTTTCGCCCGAAAGGCGAAACGTTGATTGAGACGGCAAGTTAGCGGACGGCTACACGAAGCAAGAATGGTAGTTTTATCGGCCGTATAAACTTGTAAACAGAGGCGCACCAACTAAACTAACAAGCACATGGCGTCACGCGCACACAAGCAAGCATGAACACGTCTCACTCGATGACCGCAGAAACTCGCTGTCGAAAGGCTGGAGCGAGGAGGCGCGGCAGCGGCACCGAGCGAATGGACCTTCGTGCTGCGTCCCGCACCAACGCGAACTAAGCCGCGAAAACAAAGCGCATGGCGGACTCTGTCCCAGTTGCAGATGGCTTTCAAGATACAGCAGCGCGGGTGGGTGCGCGTTGGCGCCCCAGCCGCCCGTAGTTGAACTGTGTATTGCATTTACCGCACATACATGAATGCCAGAAAGGTACCGTATATTTGCTGCCAGAGGTCTTTCGCGATGCCTCCCGCCGATGCAGTGATACGGGTGCGCTATCTTCAAGGTCGCCCTCAGAGGCTCACACTGTGTAACAAAGTCAATCGGATTATATTTATGCACAATATAGCGTTTACTCCACAGTTTGGAACACTAGCTTTCAGCGAGTCTTATCTGGTTATTTTCTTGTACAAGCCTGGTAGTGGGAAGTGTGGGGTGTCTTTTGTGCAATCTTTCCGCTTCGCACCAGGTCCAGGACATTGTTATGAACTCCTCTGTATCGCATCTTATCAAAAGAGACTATTTAAAACATGCCCATTACTACTGGACATTATAAATATTCTTAGGCGCAATACATTAACGTATGCAAGTGCTACATAAAATTGGACTTTCTAACTGCTCCTCAGTTTGCAGTCCTGTCAGCGTTTTCTACAGGCAAAACCGTCGCATGTTTCACTGACAACATGAAGTCCTATATTCATAATGATGATATGGCAGCTTCTGCATATATATTTATATTCACCATAACATTCTTTTCTTTTTTTGAGGTTCAACTGTTATGTTTTTGTTGGACCAGCGCTATGACTGCTAAAAAGTTTCCTATCCAGTAAATGCCGGCTTGTTGTCGATGGCTTTTCCAATCGTTGATAAGGTAATAAAATTTTCCAATGATCTATCTTACGCCAGTTTTAGAAGTAACATACACGAATAATTTGCATTGTTTCCTTACCCACTCAATTTTGTTTGCAGACGCCACCGCTATCTTTGCTCACAGCACTGGTCATAATGTTTTATTTTCCGTTTTTTCAATCAAAATTGAATTCCCGAGTGCAGCCGCGTGCTCCCCAAATATCAGTTAACCCTTCTAAATAATATTCCGTGCTTTTTTTTCATTTTGCTGCTTTCTTCGCCTTCAGTACTACGTGACAATATATATGTAGTGACGGCTTTATACGAGTATTTGCAAGACATGGTAGGAGGCAGTTAAATTTCACAGCCTGAACGAGTCCTCTCGCACCAAAAAGAATCTGGCATCTCTCGGTGGTGTAATCTTCCTTCGTCTAATTGTGTTGCGCGGGTGTCACACGGCGCATTTTTCGATCGCGATCAAGCCCGATGCGAATCGAATTTCTCGGTCGCGATTGGTTCCTTAGCGTAAGCTAAGCATTAGCCTTAGTGCAAGCCAATCGCGGACGAGAATTGCGACGTGCATCAAGTAGTCTGGCGAAGCCGCACAAAATCACGACGAAGGAACAAGTCGAAATTTTCTTGTTTATTGCACTACTTCGTCGATATTAACAACTGGTCAACTAAGGAAAAGAACTGAATTGTTATAATTAAAAGAAGAAAGTGAAAATTTCTTGACTATTGGAAACGCATTTCTTGAAAATAAAACTTGTCTGACACTCCTTAACCTTTTACTGCACAATTTCTTTCCCTCAAGATATTACTCATGGAGTTGTAGGGAAGCATAACAGTAGCTGTACTCCCATGGAAACTAACGTTAGCGAATTTCAGTGGTTTGAACTTGCAGAAAAATAGTATGTTGCGTATTTGCAACAATATGCAAATGAAGAAGAAGTTGAAAGTAAAAGATAAACTTAGTGCGATTCATACTCAGATGCTTATTTGCACGTGAAAATCATTCGTGCACCTACGATTCAGTGTGGAACGAAAAGAAGCACTTGTACTTGCTTGTGCACTGCAGGTGGTTCCCACACTTCGTGCAGCACGTCATGCAGATTCCTGTGCAGCCAGGAAACAGTGCAGTGTTTTCGAGTTATTGTCAAAATTTTGAACACAGAAAGACAGATGTGAGGCTGTGCCTTTGACGACGCGACACGAAAACGTGCGGATGCACCGCATATCCTTTTGAAAAAAAAAAGAGAGAAAGGAAATTCGAGCACAAAACATCTTGCACACATATTGAATCGAAACAGACTCGCCGTTGTCGTCTTTCCTGCAAAGGTCGCTGCCTTCACTCTCAGGAGGAATTCCTCGGCCATAAAATCGTTTGGGAGCCATTTCACTTTCCCGAAGAAAATAAACCATGCACACGTTGTTGCATCTGCGCAATATAGCAACGTTCCGTCGCCAGGAACAAACTATTCCGAGATAACAATGTTTTTTTTTTATCCACAGAATCAGGAGGATGTGGAGCTGAGCGTAAGAATTTTTTTTTTGCACTTTGTCGTATGGGGAAATACATATACAATTGCCAAAACTTACCTGTATCACTAACTGCTCGCAGGTGCGCCCAGCCTCCGCCACGCTTGTTTTGGCAGAAGATGCGAAGGATGACCACAGATGGCAGCACAAAGCGGCGCGTTCTTTAGGCGAATGTTGCGGAAATGCAACAACGTGTACAGGCAGCTCCAAACGGCCTTTGCTTCTGTTTTTAACGCCGCTCATCGCAATGTTGCGCAAATGCAACAAGGTGCAATAAAGGGTTAATTCAAGCAAACTTAACAATCAAGTTTACAACTCTTAATTCTGCAGTGAGAAAGGATATCGTAATTCTCTACACTGAATATAATTGTAAATCTAAAGCGGATCGATTCGGTGTAAGGTACACGGCTCTCCAATACACCACTAAAAGGTGAAAAGCACTTTGGCACAGAACTGCGATATTTGTTCTAGTTACAAAGCGGCAGATTTGTAAATCTTCGTGCTTCTAATATTTCTTCTAACCTGCCAAGTTTTGGCATTTTTTCTAAAGACCTAAATCCATAAATCTCAATTATGCTTCCAGCTGTGACTAGAATTTACCGTTTTCTCTCAAAGGCCGCCATTACGGCACCCATCTCTCTCTCTCTCTTTGTAGCCTCATATTACTGCAAATATTGAACCATATAGTGAAGCACACGACTATCATATTGGCGATAATGCACGCTTCAATAAATCTGAGAAAACTGAAAAGTTATACAATCCCTAAGTTCCCTTAAAATTGTCCCAGGGGAAATCTCTGAAAAGCACCTCTGCGTTTACATGTATTGGAATAGGCGGCGTTAACGTTGGAGCCGTGCTAAAGCTTCCTTAACATCAAATGAGAAATTTGGATGTGAGACACTCGTGCCCGGGTACTTACCCTACTCAGCCCCGGCCACAACGGCTGTGATGAGTGCGAAGACAATGACAAAAAGAAAATCAAGCGAATTAAAGATAGCGATATTTCTCTAGCTGCATGTATGTCGTAGTGTGGAATTAGGTACATTATTCAATTCGATATATATATATATATATATATATATATATATATATATATATATATATATATATATATATATATATATATATATATATATATATATATATATATATGCAGTGGACGTTAGACAACGTGTGTTCGACAGTTTTTCTCGTAAAATTATACCGCATATTCAACGAACGTGTTAGTATCAATGTTCTATGAGCCATTATGGAAGCTTGTGTCTGCTGTGTGTAGATACAGGAAACCACTTTTCTTCATGATGTTTTACCTTGCTTAATGTGCACTCTCCACACACTTGCTTTCACATTAGCACTCAGTTCCGCTGCCGTTAGTACTGCAAGCAACTGTCCAGAGTGCAGTTTACATGAGGCGAAAGTGGTATTTAAAGTGGCCGTGAAGACGCCTCCTTCATCTCGCAGTTGAAGGGCTTCACGTGTGCTTCACGGCGGCTTTCAAGTAGATCAAGGATGAACACGTGGTATTTCGCTTCTACAAATCTTGGGTGATTGCCATCGCCATGTTTACAACATGCGGCCGAGCGCGTTACATATAATCTAGTTCTGCTACCACAAACTTCGATAAGCACAAGAAATTTAGGGAGAATATCAGACTAAATGCATTTTCATGTTAGGAAAACTACGTTGCTTGCGTTATTTTAATCGTGCTCTACTTGTAACCTTCCCATGTGAAGGTAATGAAAATTTAAGCTGTTTTAATCCAGTATGTAAATATTAGAAGTTGGCGATCGAATATCGACTTTTCGAATGCGAATCCAATACGAATAGTAGGTATATCGAATAGAAAACGCACACGTACATATTCACAGCAGGGATATTTATTTCGATTTAATTAGGAACACACTTGTACTCAATAGACAATCAGCTATCACGCGCAATTAAGATCGTTTTAAACGCAAGTTCACAACAGTAATGAAAATAACTGCACGAACAGCCGCTTCATACCTTTAAATCCTGGTGGCAAACAAGCTTTCTAAGAATTACAGGCATTTCAAAACGCAGAATAAATAGCTTAAAAAATATCAAGTTTTGGAAAAAGAAAAATCGCTAACGAGGTGTTTGTGTGCCTTAGGCAGAATAAAACCCCTGTTACAAGAAGAAGCATCATAGGTTGTAACGTAAAAAATAAAGCTCCAGCATGACCAGGCTGCAAGGAAGACTAATTGGCTGGCCGTAAGCACAATATAGCCGATTATCATGCATTGGACGACAAGAAGGGGAGCCGAGGGGCCCGGTTTATAAGGGCACCGTTTTTGTAAGAATGCCCGCACGTATTTGTTATTCAGAACCATATGAAACCAACATATAATGAAGAAAAGGATATCATAGGAAATATTATTTGTTATTTCCAATTGAAGTGCAAAAATGCGAAGGCAATGGGAAATGGAGGAAAACTCAACTTGCTGACGGTGAAATCAACAACCTCTGCATTATGCGCTCGTTGCATTAGAAATGTTGCTATGGCGACGGCAGTTGCCACGTCCATGCATTCTAGGTTATTAATGCATCCGTACAACACACAACCCAAGCAGTGTTGGCCGGCGCCACACTTCCCCCGCAGAACCGAAAACAAAGCTGGCATTACCGATTTCGTTTCTGCATTGCTTCGAAAATAGTGTCGCTGTTTTACTTCTGATAAATAAAATTTGCGATACTTTGTTCAGCAGGTGGAGAAAAGGCACCCGATTTGAACAGTCGGTTGTTCCAAAATATTTGGTTAGTTTTGATATTCGAAAATACCGCTTAGTTCATTTTCTAATTCGAATATCTCACACCGACTATTCATATTCGAAGCTTGCAATATTCGCGCGCCTATGTTACAGTAAATACATTACAAGCCCTCTATACCCTGCTGGTAAATTCACTGTTTTCCTTCAGCTGCAAGGTCATTACACCAGCGGGAAACGTCTATGTAAATATTTGCTTCGCGCTTGCTTATACAGGTGTGTTTCAATATACCTACGTTGGTGAAATCCACTTCACTGTCATAGGAACAATATTAGTGACTTTTTTGTCTCACTTCAGTGACACGCTTGATAATATGTTGAAAACACTAGGCCGTAATGGTTCATAATGTGCGTTAGAAAACCAGATCTGTCAGTGACAACGACAACTTTCACTGACGCATTTTTAGCGTGGTTTATTGCAATGCCAAATGGGTTATCCGCAAGGGAGGCGATATCTAAACTACGTGCCAGATTATGGTGTTTTACGTGCCAAAACCACGATCTGATTACGACGCATGCCGCAGTGGGGGACTCCGGAAATTTGGGCCGCCTAGGTTTCCTTAACGTGCACCTAAATCTAAGCACACGGGTGTTTTGCACTTTTCGATAAATCTGAGAAAACTAAAAAGCTGATACAATCCGTAAATTCCCTTAAAATTGTCCCAGGGGAAATCTCTGAACAGCATCTCTGCGTTTACATGTATTGGAATAGGCGGCGTTGGAGTAGGAGCGGAGCTAAAGCTTCCTTAACATCAAACTAGAAATTTGGAGGTGGGACACTCGTGCCCGGGTACTTACCCTACTCAGCCCCGGCCACAACGGCTGTGATGAGTGCGAAGACAACGACAAAAAGTAAATCAGACGAACAAAAGATAGGGATATTTCCGAGTGGAACAACTTCAGGATTTTGTGCACTCTAGCTGTGTGGATCTCGCTGCATGGAATTAGAGGGGTCGTGATGACGCCTCGTTCATCTCGCAGTTATAGGGCTTGGGCGTAGTACTTCGAAGTTAAGAGAAAGCTGGCTATTTCGAGCGAGAAGAGGAACATTAGTCTAAATTTTACACCTTCTCGGGCCGTTGGGACGCCGCGTTCGGCCATTAGTGGGGTGGGAGAATGTTTGTGGAAATTTTGATTAAGACGAACAGCTTTCGCTGTGTCCTCTGGAGTGCGTCAGTGTTCCACTTTTTGTAAGGGTCCCGAATGATGCACGCGTATTCACGTCTGATGACGCATGAATAACCTATATGTTCAGTTTTGCGGGAGCATGCTTTAGTTTATGCATTGGAAAAGAAAGTTTACGAAACGCTGAGCTACAAATGCTAGACATATGAGAGTTCGAACTTGGGTTTGTTGTTATAGTTATGCCTTGATACTTGTATTCGCCATGCTGATTGAGTTCAAGAGACGGAAGGCTTTACAAAATGTAACAGATCATTGGCGATAGTGACTGCAGACAAAAAAATGCATTCAACCGCAAACAGCCTGACTTGAACTTGGAGTGGTCCAACTGCGCAGGCAATGTTATTAACAAAAAATTAAAAATAATATAAAGCTCCTTGAAACCTTCCTTGAGGGACGCCAGGTGAAACAGGTAATGGCTTAGACGCGAAACTGTCAATAACAACAAACTACGCGTGGGGAGTTAAAAAGAAATTGACTCGCCATTCCGACCCAGCTAAAGTGGATGTCCAAAGCTTTTACGAAACCACCACAACTGCTTTTGGAGGCATTCAATGCTTGACTTATGGTCCGGACGCTCTTCTTGAGCTGTTTCGTTATTGAAACGTGCGCTGTTCTGTACGTTGTATGCGGGATTCCAATGAATACGTGCACTGTTCCCATCACTTTGCTGAGTTCTTGTAGCCTCCGCATTACGAGGGACGTGAGTTACTGCAGCCGTTGCTGATAATTTCTGCTCACTGACGGACCCGAAAAATATCAACCACCGAGGGGCTAACAACACTGCTCTAATATGCTCTAACCTAATTAACTAGGAACGGGGGAAGACCTATATTTCTTCTGAACTAGCTTATTATGTGAAACGAGGCCGAAAGTTCCACTCAAATGTGTGTAAATAAAGCTGTCCTGCTTTATCTAGGATGCTCGAAAAAGAATGAACAGCCGTTGTAAACATTGTGACTGCCGAAAATGCCTTCGCAAAACCGTGCTACCAAGAAGAAAACATACCTTTGTCCTTTAATTACTGAATTAAAAAGTTTGCGACTGTGTACTCAAGCATCTTACAATGAACGTATAAAGATAAATTTGCAGATAGGGCATTCGACTAATGTACGCAGCTGCCGCGAAAGGGGCCGGAGCGGCTACGATGAGTGCGAAGACGACAAAAACAATGAAGCGAATTAAAAAGAATATCAGTGGTGATTCTCGCATACCTTAATTTCTGAGTCGAACGCCTTTAACATATTGTGCCTCTTCATACCGTTCTACTACTACCAGTGATCGCTGTAATCACATGCAGAGCGGTTGATATTGCAGTCACTTATGACTCAACGAACTGTGCAAGGTACCTGAATATTTAAATAAGAGAGCGGCTGCATTGTTCCTTCTTGATGTCGCCTGTTAACCAAGTCCACAACACAGGCCATTCTCTTCAACTTTTAGTTTTCTTGAAAGCCTAGAAGGCCCAAACAATGAAACGTTCCTTTCCTTCGAGCGCTTCCTAACCTTACGTGAGGCCTCCTTACAGCGAAGGACCGATGGAGGAAGCAAGCGTACTCTGAAAGCTCCCTTCACCCGTGCTCACGTAAGGAGCGGTTGCCGCATGCCTGAGTTCGAGATTATCTCTTATAGTCTTTACGCGAACACCATTATTATATTAAAAATTGATCGTCGCACAATCTTTAAATTGAAGAGCTAATATACAGAAGCGTGGACGCTTTCTTCTAGTTTTGTTTACTAAAGTTAAAAAAAGTAGCGCATTACAGTGCAAAACTTGATGTGCTCCAGCAACGCTAGCACGCCGGTGTCGTGCAACGCCTAGCAACGCTTTCATGCCGCACGCGTGACTGAAACTAACATGCCTAGCAAGACTTACCTAAAGCCCCTACATCCACGCGCCACCGCCGCTTTCCTTGCCGGCGGAAACGTGTATGGAGGGGCTGTAGACTTACCGTGCTCGCGCTTCTCCGCAGGTGGGCGACAGCGCGCATGCGCAAGCAAACGTCACGTGGTTAAGAAGTGAGGTGAAGCGCTCGTTCAGGGCCAGGAGCGGCGTAAGGATGCATGAAGTTAGCTATGCTGAGGAAGCACCAAGGAAGCCTTCACCGAGGGCCCCTCAGTAAGGAAGCTTTCAGAGTGACATAAGGTAACCTCACCGCAATGAAGGCTTCGGTAAGGAAGATTTCATTGTTTGGCCCTAATAGATTTATACTAATTCGATCACAATACATTAAAACCACACAAAAATACATAAAACCACACATAAAAGTCACCATCCCTAATAATAATAATAATAATAATAATAATAATAATAATAATAATAATAATAATAATAATAATAATAATAATAATAATAACTATTATTATTATTATTATTATTATTATTATTATTATTATTATTATTATTATTATTATTATTCATACTACAGGGCCAAAAAGCACGGAAAGCAATTTGAAGCTAGGTGAACATGTAGCAACCTATTAATTCTTAGGCATAGGCTATACATACTATTAGAATTAATTGTTACTTTGATATGTGTACATACTTAAATACATTGAGTCTGTGCACGGTGTTTATAGTGGGAATTTTCAAAAAATGAACTGTGAAAATAGGGATCATGTAGCTGTCGCTGGTGCTCCTGATGCGCTTGCCCTCCTATTGTCAGGATTTGCAGAAATAAAGCGAAACTATGAATTAAAAGACGTACACGTGCGCGCTAACAATGACGCAGTAAGCTTTTAAGCTTTTAGCCATTGTTTTAGCCATTTCATTGTTTTCCCTGGAAAATGTGCGATCTTTAGTTTCGGCCAGGCATGGATAAAGCAACCTCTACTTTCTAACGAAATGCTTGGTTGCGATATTACGAACCTTAATGAGCCCATGAACATTACAGGGGAAGGTATGTTTTGCCAAAGGGCAGGAAACATATCAATTCCCCAAAACTTGCCAAAACAAACACCAAAAGACCACTGAAACATTAAGACATGTTGCTTTAAAAAAATGGGCTGTATTTTACACAGGTCCAGCTGCCACAGGTATTAAATTTGATGGTATCATCCTTGTTTCGCTAGTAAATAAATGCCGGATCACTGATATACATTGGTTTTATGTTAGTATGACTTTGCGTCATATTTAGAAGTTTGATGCAAGCGAATTTAATCTTCCTTCTTTTCGGATAGTTTGTTGTTAAGTGCATGCTTTCATTATCTCTTGGAACGCGGCATGTCCTGCGCTATACCTTCTTCGTAAGCGCTGTTGATATTTACTATTTATTACCTATTCTACATCAATAATGTCGCAGGGAAAAGAGTGTAGCACGTACAAACATATTCTGCCACCAAATTCATCCTTTTGCGAGCAAACCAATGAATAGCCTCCTCCACAAAACAACCCATAACAGCATGCTGTATCTATCTGATACAGCAATTGATGCTTGCCTCAACGAATCACACGGATGTATTTTTGAATCAAAGCATCACATTACGGTAATAAACACCCATTTTTTTGTTTACTTCATAAAAAATTTTGTTTATTTGAAAACCTTTTTTTTAACATTTGTACCTGTTGTGTCGAGCTGCCTCCATATATAGAGTTGGGGAGACTCCGTTAAGAAAATCACCTTTTCATGTAGATAACCAATCCAAGAACCGGAAATAGTCCTCAGAGGATGCAGGATGCAGAGGATGGATGCAGCCTGCCAGAACCTGTTCCTGCACAAGCATTTGGACAACACTATTAGGTCATTGTATGAACACATTGCTAGTGACGTCACCTTACTACGTCACAAGGGACAAGTTCGGGCAAGTTCAACAAAAACTGGTTTCCACAGCGCGTGGGATCTGAAGTGTATTTTTATTTCCAGTTGCCTCAGAGCTTCCTTGTGATGCACTATGGAGGGCTATAATAATGAAGTTGCAACACAAATTGCCACACACTGCACAGAATAAAATAATAAATTTGGACGGGACAAGAAAGCATAAATCAGCTTGCTTGAGAGCGAACGTAAGTGTCCTATGAGTCAACGCTATAGCTAGAGATTCATGGCCGCGGTCGACATCAGTACTGTTTGCGGATTCGGCAGGCGACGTGTCTTTGGTCTCTTTGGTTGTGATATGTGTGTTTGGCGAGAGTGAAATGGAACACGTAATTGGTGCCATGACATCGTACGTCGACCTGGTGGCATTTTATCTAATCGCGCTTTCAAGATATGCTGGCGCCCCCACATGAATTTTCTCCGAAGCCGCATGGCGCTGATGTTTTCTCCGAAACCTTATGTGGCAGCCCATGCCGTTTCTGCAAAGTTTCAGCGATCTTCATGATCGGGACAAACAATTCACGGGCAAGAAATAACAGCATTTTCAGTGGGCCGGCCACTTGCATCAATTTTCGAAAGAGGTAAGCGATATAAGTGGTGGTCGATAACGCTCCGTATAGGAAGACTAGAAAAAAGTCCATAGCGCGCATTATCACCCTGTAATTTGGGTAAACACTATATAACCGCAGACACCGACGACAGAAACAGTGCGGCACAGCTGGCCATTTCGCACGCATTTTCTTACTTGGCGAAACTGAACTGGACGCATCGTTAACATTGAGTGCTTGCGTTAGAGCTGCTCGTACGAACAAAAGTCGACAAAAAGACACGTCGGTCATATCACCAGGACAGGCTGCCGGCCGGCAGTAGCCAGCTCTCGTATAAATGAAAAGCTGAATGAATTCGGCCTCTGTTTCCCTGTAAGCTAACATTCCGAGCAAGCGTAGCACAACTAAACTGACACAGTAAGACATGCTGGTCCTTTGTCGTGATCGTGACGTGTGTTTTAGGTGGCAGGATTTTAGTTGGCGTCGTGCTTAGCGTTGCATTACATGCGGCATGTCTACCTGACGCCGAAGACAGATATATCCGAAAATGTTATAACAAGCAAACAAGAGTATGCGTAATGGGATGAGTTATCTTTAACTGCATCCAAAGATCTCGCAGTTGATAACTGCGAGCTACGTCATGTGATGTGGCGCGGGTGCGCACGGCGCAGTGAGTTACAGAAACTGTGTGCAACACATTAATGGGGCACTAAAAAAAAATAACGCTAGGTCAGTTTACTCTGGAAACACTCTTTCGGCCCCCCAAATCCGTTAATATGCTGCATTACACCGATTAAAAGAAAATGAAAATGATAAGCGTAAATCCATATTTTAATTTCGCGCGACACACACGGGCCACTACGCCACTCTGATGTCGTGCACATCAAAGTGCATCTCTTTTTTTTAGTATTTGTAGCGTCTTATTATTATTATTATTATTATTATTATTATTATTATTATT
This sequence comes from Dermacentor albipictus, assembly GCF_038994185.2. NCBI lineage: Eukaryota > Metazoa > Arthropoda > Arachnida > Ixodida > Ixodidae > Dermacentor > Dermacentor albipictus. Next base: position 86,682,138 of record NC_091826.1, on the reverse strand, counting down.
ATTATTATTATTATTATATTATTATTGTAGCATCTTATTAGTATTATTTGAACAAGGCCGGAGCAAGACGGCCGTCAAAATTCATAATGCGAAGGCGAGATGTTCTGGAAATTTCGAGGCTGCTCGCTTTAGTTCTTGCGCCTTTTTTGACTGTCATTACTCCTCAAACGATAAGAGTAACATTCTTTCATAGGGAATAAGCCCAACTCGTAGCCTTACTTTCTGCATTGCCCTTTTAAAATGTGTCATGCGCAAGGAGCCCTTCATAAACCACCGAAATATACTTGTTTCCCCATCCTGTGGCGCTTACGAGGCTCAGCTGGGACACTTACTTTTTCGGTGTAGGTAAACAATTCGAGGAATAATTCCAAGAGGACGCACGTCGTCAACGCGTTCATCCGGCCATTGTCCCTGCACAAGCAGTTGGGTAATGCGAGCGAGCAACCGGACATTTACTCGCGAAATGCACAAGAAAACACGATATATTTATTGCGCGACTGCATCCAACATAGTTTCGTATTGCACACGCTTTTTACCTACTCGGTTACCTGGCCACTGTACCGCGTCTTTTTCTTTATGCTATACGGCTTGCAACGATGCCTCGTTCGTAGCGTGACTCTTCGCAGAGGAGTTCTTAAGTGAGGCGGCCATGCTCTGTTGCATATAGACAAATCTTGCAAGAAGAATTACCAGAAATTTCTAAAAACGACCTCTATTATTACAACCTAGGGGTGTGTGTTCGCATGTGTTTTCATTTCAGTAAACATTGTGCAAGATACGTGCAGAGATAAACACTTGCAGGTTGTGAAATAAGCACATTATTTATTCTCCCCGAAAGGAGAATACCGCTTTCTTTACTGAGCTGAAAATGTTTCAAGACAATTAGATCCCGACATATTTTGTGGCCGTGTGAATGAACGAATGATGAGGTTTTACGTGCCAAAGCCACGGTTTCATTATAGGACACGCCGTATTGGGCGATTCCGCGTTAATTTTGACAACCAGGGGATCCCTGACCTGCTCCCAATGCACGGGACATGGGCGGTCGCACTCTAGCACACACTTGTTTCCGTTCTCCAACGTAATCCGAAAGAGGGTTTTAAATTAAAAAAAGTTTATTTCGCTTGTTGTGCGGCCCACTGCCTTTCACAATTCTATCCTCTCTACTAGCGGAAATAGCGCAAATAAATGATCAAACTACAAAGATGGAACTACGAAAACATTTCGCATCCTAATGTTAGTTTTACCAAAGCGGAAGTTAATGATAAATATGACACTTTGTTAATGTAGTGCTTTATTTAGTTCTTCTAAATATAGAGAACATTTTGACGTGCAGAGATCAGTGTGTGCCGCTATCAAAGAAATGCATGTTCTGCCTGTAGACAGCCTCGCAAAGCGGTACAGTGTAAAATTTACGCCCTTACAAGGGAATAACGGGGTAGGCGTAAATCGGCCTATGGCTCATTTACACCCTTATGACCGATTTACACCCTTATCACTTGTAAGAGTGTAAATAATTTTACAGTGGCGTACGCCGGTCCAGTAAATGAATCAGACACACACGGCAGCATTGGCGGTCGCCCATCGGTCAGGACTAAGACATGCGGCCTTTACGATCAGGGGTTGCTTCCCCTGTGCGTCTGTGCACAGCTAGTATAGAGAGTTTTAGAATTGGGGGCCCAAGCGGCTTGGGCACCCAAGAAAGTTGCGGGCCGCAAGTGCGCATGCGCCGAGCCCTAGCCAGTCTTGGGTTGTTCGCGTTAACCCAAGACCCAAAAATCGACAACTACCGCGCCAAGCAGTCTTGGGCCGCCCTCGCGGGGGACAGCGAGGGCGTACAGCAGATGGTCGCAGGGCAAACTTGCTGTACTCCGACTGACTTTTGCCATTTCGCGCGGTTGAACTCGCAGTTTCGCAGTTCGTCACGAGAAAACACCAACTATGAGCACTTGGTTTCGAGTGGCTTCGCTTGGCTTAGAATTGCACACTTAATTATTAATACTAACCGGTACTAACACAGTGATTACGTTTCTCACGTTTTATTGTTCGCTCTTTTTGCTCAAAGGTGCATTCTGGTCGTTTTTTGTTATATTATTATTTTTTCTTTTTTGCTTTCGAGTCCTTTCTGTTGTCCACACTGCGGCGCACCGAGCGCTCAACCCAACGCTGTTCGACCCAATCCTCAAACTGTGCTGCTCCTCTAAACCCAAGAGCAACCGACGCAACTCGGCTTGAGGGCCCAGAGTCTTGGGCCTCCAATTCTAAAACGTATCACGGATCGCAGTGAGCTGCTATACTTGCACCTGAAGCGATACACGGCACATGAAAAACGCCCACCGAGGATCAAGGTGAGTGGGCTGCTTGCGAAAGAGTGCCCACACATTTCGACGCAGCAAATGGCAAATGTAAGCGGCAGCATGGTGCTGAGACGGTTGTTCGTGCTGGCTTATTGGCAAATCAACCAGTTGTTTTCCCCACTACTGCGTGCGTTACTCTATTTAGGTGATAATTCGTAAACTCGTTCAAGGTACCGCGAGCCAATTTTTCGAAAACGGCGCCTACGTATACGTCCGCGTGTCTCCGAGGCCATGAGCGCATATATATGGCTACGAGAAAAGCTGGTTGCCTATAGCGACAGCCGCCACTTTCGCACATAGCCCTGCCTATCGCGGCGATGATACGTTTGTGCGGGTGTACATATACTCGTTTCCTCCTTGCACTGGTTATCCGCAGATTTGTCTCAAGCGGCCACACTTTCGAGTTCATGTCGCCTTTGCGGCTACCATCACGCCTCCGTTCTTTTTTCTTTTTACTGAGACAGTCGTCGCCTCCGTTTTCTTTTCTTTGTTTTTTTTTTGTGTACAGACTTTATTAATGAAAGACGGTTAACAGAAAGCTCCAGAAAACACTTTCGTTATAGCTCAAATCAGACATGCTTTTCGTTGGAACGCCCTAAACACTATACACGCGTTGAAAACGTACCTGAGAACGGCGTTCACGCCCCTTGTTGGCCACCACTCCGCCGTTGTGGGCGATTGCATCGACAGGCAGACCACTGGAAGCAGCAGCGGCCAGGCTGTTGCCGGTGCCGGGGCCTTCCTTGGAAGACAGTACGAAATAAAAAAAGTGAGATGAAGCCAAAATGAAGCCGAAAAGCCTTTCTCGAGATTATTTGCACCGGGATATACTACTGAAGCCATTACTGATGTAGCGTCTTGCGTGCCATTCTCGGGGTAAAAGTGCTGAGAAAAGCGAAAGACTTGTTCGATACATCGCGTTATCTTAACAGCCGAAGAATGAACCAGCTTTTATAAGGCCGCGAGCTTCCGTGATTCTGTCCGCGAGGGAAGGTGCGTACGTGGGAATATTACCTGCAGTATAGTGTCGATTGTGCGGGCAACCTTTAAAAACTGCTCAGTGGCGTCAATCTCAGTGAGACACTAAGCAAAGGCAAACAATGTACGGCAGGCAAGCGCCATCTATAGTTTTCATGATAATGCACGCAATTAGTAGTGCACGTGTGCGCTGATCTTAAAGGCTATCTGAATGCCAGCATATAGAAAAAGAAACGTAAGTATTGTCCTACACCGTGTTTTGCATTTATTGGACGTGCATGCATTCCAGCAAAAATCACACATCTTTTATGCCACTTGCCTTTCGCGATCCTCGTCGCCAATGGAGAGATGCAAGTGCCTTAAACAGACGCACCTCAGAGATCCACCTTAAGTCAAGGGGATGAAATTTAGGCATGTTGTAGCGTTTATTCTCCCCAGTTTCTGAGTAGAGTTTCAGTGTCAGATTCCCAAAGTCTTATCTCGTTATATTTCTGTGCCACCTGCAATCGGGAAAAGTGGGCTCTCTTTCTTGCGCTATCTTTCCCCTAGACACAGGTTTAGGAGAGTTATAAACAGCTTTTATTGCACCCTAAAACATAATTTCAAGTAGGCTAAAGAGATCTTTAAAGTTTAACATTTAAAGAACAAAAAATCATCTTGACTACAGTTAGGATCATTCCTGTTAGGTTTTGTAACAAAAATTAAGTCGCTTAGCTATCCTTACCCGATTTGAATGCGAAAGCATAATGCATTTCTAAGTTATCACCTTATATTGAAGCTACCTTAATCCATCTTGCTCTAACCTGCTGCCAACATTAATCCAACGTTATCCACCTTAATTCTCTTTACTCCAACTTAATTCACCTTAGTCCACTTCAATCCACCTTAATCCACTTTATACCATCTTAACTTTAATTCACCTTAACCCATCTTAACTTTAATTCACCTCAACCCACATTAACTTTCATCACCTTATTCCGCTTTAATCCACCTTAATTCAATTTTGGGTGTGGGCCACCTCGGCGTGCGTCCGACGCAATTCACCGTAGGATTTCGCACTGCAAGCCGCAGCAGGTACAGCGCCCAGAACGTGGCAGCATCACTTGGTCACGCGGTTTTTCTTGCCATCGGATGTTAAACGCCGGAAGCTCGGCGGATGTTTCGCTTCATGGGGCATATAAGGCTTTAGCCTTAAAATAACTTGACCGAGATTCGGGCAAATCGCAGTAAACATGCAAACTTGCCCATTCCAAATCAATGCGCAGTGCAAGCAAAATTCATTCGAGATGAAATCGCATTAAGTCGAAAATTTTACATGCGGAAATAGTCAAAAAGACGAAAGATAAACAAGCTATAGACAGCGGCTGAATGATATGTGTCGAGCGCCGACAGAAAGTAAAGCTTTCGCTTGGGCTAGTTGGTTCATGCTGGAATTAGTAAAGGCAAGGCGCAGAAGACCAGGACTCAAGAAGAAGAACACAAACGACAGGACCAGACAAGGGAAGGACCGCCTAAGTAAAGATTACGTCGGTACGATACACCGCCCTGGAGGACGAGCCGCTGTAATGACGGGTCAGTAGACGTAGTCTAGATGCCCTCAATGAAGGTCCCAAAGGTGGCGTACCGGCGTTGCACATTGGCTACCTGCAGAAGTTTGGAGATGAAAAAAAAACGCAGGCGGATATTACCTCCGTGTCTCTGATGTCCGACGTGTCTGCTGTGTAACGGGACAAGCAGTCGATGTCGGTGCGCACCCGCCCATACCTGTAGACCAACGAATAGGAATACTCCCGCAGGCGGTAAGCCCGTCGTCCAAGCCTTCCACTGCAGTCTCGAAAAAGTCAAAAGCCGGGCGAGAGCGTGATGGTTGGTGACGATATAAAATAACCTGTGGTAAATGTAGATTTCTATTTCATAACCACTCCGACTGAAGCCAGACATTAGCGCTCAGAGTAGTAGTTTTACTTCGAAGGCGACAAAAGGCGGCTGGGGGAACAAAATGACGCGGAGATGAAATGAACACGCCGGAGTGGCTCCAAAGCAGCACCGACTCGATGGATTGAACTGCCCGTGGATAGGTGGAGGGGTGAATAGGGTCGTGGCTGGGAAGAAGGCCCATGATAAAGTCGCACTCTTTTGAAGAAGTTTGTACCAGGCCTCTGCGAGGGGTCTATGGAGGCGAAGTGTTTCACAATGTAGTGAAAGTAAGAGGAAGTTTCACACGAAGCGGTGGACAACTTTTGCTGACTGCGGCACAGGAAATATCTGACGGCGCGAATTTTCCCCTAATGAAGTCGTATTCAAAAAAACATCGGCGAGATGTCCAGGCACAGTTATCTCACGGCATTTACTCCCAGTTGAGTTGCACGCCAGAGTTGCGAGAAACACCAAGAACGGCCGTGAGGCGCTGAAGGTATGCGCCCAATGTTGCCCACTTAAACCATTGAAGGGTCCATCATGCACTCAAGAGTCGCCAGAGAGTTACACAAGGCAAAAAGGCTTCAATCGACACCTTAAGCCTTAAATTGCTAAAGTTCATCAGGCGCTTTAAAGGCTATGTTTCCCCATCGAGACCACACAAAGCGCTTTCCCAATACCCGGAACGAAGGTCAATGGGCGAAAAGCACACGGCACTATGGAGATAAATCAATAGCATTGTCTACACGAGGTAGTGGGTAGACGTCCTTCTTTGTGATGCGATTGAGGTGGTGTTAGTCAACGCAGGATCTCCACGTACCGTCTTTCTATTTCAAAAACACGACATGTGACGCCCAGAGACTTGAAGATTGGTCAATGTTGTCTTTTGCTGGTACCTTGTCCACTTCTGCTTTGAATGCCCGATGTCATTGACGTTGAAATTTACTCGCTCAAACATCTTCACCTCACTGCAACAGTAACCTCTAATACATCAATATTTATTTTCTTGTGAAACTACTAGACAAGCCTTTGTTTATTCCACATATGGATAAAGTAATCTCACCTTTCTAAGGAAATGCTTGTTTGCGGTTTGACGAACCAGAATGATCGTGCATCACTAGGATGAAGCATTGCAGTGAAGGGAATATTTTGCGGACAAGTCGAAACATACGTTTCAATTCCAGAGAAGTAGAAAAAAAAATCGAAGCGCCATTGAAAAGTGTTTACGCATGACCAAGAAATGGGCAGCATTTTTCGCAGGTCAAGCTACTCAGATTTCATTAAAATGTGATGATGTCATCCTTGTTTTACAAAGGGATAGCTTCAATCTACGTAAGCTTGGCTTATTGACAGACATTGGCTTCGTGGTATTTTTAATTTGCATAGTAATTGCAAATTTCGTGGAATTACAAAGAAAACATTCCCCTTTTTTAGAGGATTATTTTTTACTGCTGCTGTCATAACGTCTTGGAACGTGGCAAGTCTCATCGTAAACGCTGCTAAAATTTACTGTTTCATACCTATTCTACACCAATAATGGTGTAAAAAGAAGTATAGCACACACAAACTTTATTTCATGCCACTAAATGTCTCGTTCTGCGAGAAAACCAATCTCCACTTTCCACCACAAAGCAATCCACAACAGCATGCTGTATCACATCTGATACAACAATTAATGCTTGCCTCACAGCACCGCACGAACGTATTTCTCGATCTGAGCACGTTATGGTGGCAAACACTCCCTATTTGTTTACGGAGAATTGCTTGTTTTTTTGACGAGTTGCCGCCATTCAATCGAACATGCTCCGTTAAGAAAATTACCTACTTGATGTAGACAACCAATTCAAGAACCAGAAAAAGTCCTCAAAAGATGCAGGTCGTGAATGCAGCCCGTCAGAATGTGCTCCTGCACAAGAATTTAGAGAGCACAAGTAAGTCAACGTGCAAGCACATCGCAAGCGACGTTGCGCCAGGAAATGTCCGACTTCTGAGCACCCTCATTCCATAAGCAAGCATAGTTTTTTGTTTTTTTTTCGTTGGTTTAGTTTCAGATAAACGGCATATTATACCACGTGTCCCACGTAACTTGCGTCAAAATTAAAAAATATATGCAAGTGACATGTAGCTGGGCAGAACAGAGGTAGTGTTTGCCATTGCTCGGAGCCAGTCAGATTATTTTTGTATTTCACCAAACTATATAATTAGTTATAAATTTTTGAACAGCTCAAAAATTGCCACAGAAGTAGTGTCTAACAGGAAGTCGTAGACCAACCCGAATAACTCCCGAACAAGCATTCTGTTGCTCAATAAGTGCTACATAAATGTTTCTTATAAGCCTGAATGGAAACCCGCGAAATACGAAAAAATTTCCACGCGACTATCGTGACATCTTTTCGTACGTCTTCGTATATTTTTGTTTTGTCCGGCAGCATGACTTTCTATTTTAACACGACTGTGTTGTTCTTCCGATCGAGCTGCAGCAAAATCAAGCAGGCATCGTTCGGTATTTTTTCTCGTTGGTTTGGTTTCAGATAAACGGCATATTATACCACGTGGCCTGCGTAACGTGTGTCAAAATTTAAAAAAGATATGCAAGTGACATGTAGCTGGGCAGAACCGAGGTAGTGTTTGCCGTTGCTGGGAGCCACTCAGATTATTTTTTCCATTTCACCTAGGTAATTACATAACTAGTTCTAAATTTTTCAATTGCTTAGAAATTGCGCTCACAGGAAGTAGTGTCTAACAGGAAACCGTAGACCATCCCAAATAATTCCCGAACGAGCTTTCTGTTGCTCAATACGTGCTACGGAAATTTTTTTTTTCTGGGCCTGAAAAAAAAAACCCCGCGAAATACGGAAAAGCTCCACGCAACTATGGTGGCAGTTGTTTGTATTTTTTTTATTCTTGTCGTATCCGGCGGCATGGCATTCTATTTTAACACGAATGTGTTGTTCCCTGCCGATCAAGCTCCAGCAAAATCTTCGCCATGGAAATTCTAAAGCAAAACTTAGAAAACGAGAAGTGCCGCTAATTTTTTTTCTTCGGAGCCTAGGACTAAATGCTGAAATCAAGTAGCACTACCTACGTGCACCTGTTTGACCAGGGCCCTGCATTAAGACAATTTCACGTTGCACGCCCATGCTAAAGATAATTTTATTGCGATAGCAATTATATGGACACTCCAAGCGCATTTTTGCCGTCGGTGTCGGCGTCGGCGTCATGTTCAATCTCACGCTAGCAACGGAGGAAAGCAGGGAGGAAGCGCGCCGTCTTCCGTCTCGCGCAAGGCACCGAGGGGAGGGGAGGCTGCGGGGGGGAGGGGCGTTCTACGCCGGTGGCTGCTGCATATGGCGCGGCCGTGAGGGCCTTATCTTGAGTGATTTGCAATTGTAAGAGCGTGCGCCGAGTGCTGATAGCTTCGTGTGCGCTGTATTTTCACCGCTAAGTGCGCGTTGCAGCGAGAGACAGCACGAAAGTCAATTCGCTCGCTGCTGCTGCCGCACTTCCTCACTCCAGCGTTCTGATCGGGAGTTTCCGCGGTCATCGAGCGAGATGTCTTCACCTTTGCTTATGAGCACGTGGCACCATGCTTACTAATTTATTTCTTTAATACATACTGCGCACACGAAGTCCATCCAGAGTGGATAAAGTACAATATTAGGTCACAAGTAAAACAATGCTGATACAACAAAATGCTGCAACAATACAGTAATAATGCTGACACAAAAGGTAAACAATGCTGATACAACTTTTATAAAGGCAAGTCGTTCCAGTGACTGATGGTGTGTGGAAAGAAAGAGTATTTAAATAGGTTGGTTCGGGGGGGGGGCTAAATAGGGGGTTAGAGTATTTTCATGATGTTGGCCAGTAGGTCTCATTATTAGTGGACTTACATATATAGCGAGGTCGAGTGCCAGTTTGTTATTAAGTAACTGAGAAAGAAAGTCGAGCTGTATTTTTTTTCGACGCGATTCAGGTGTAGGAATACTATTAGATGTCGTTAGTTCAGTTAGAGAGTCGAATATCGAAAATTTGTTGTAAACAAACCGGATAGCCTGTCTTTGAATTCGTTCAAGTTTTTTTTATGTTACATCGAGTGTAAGGATCCCAGATACTACAGACGTACTCGAGCTTCGGTCGAATTAAGCAATAAGCGATTAATTTATCAGAGGATGGGGCGTATTTCTGTTTGCATTTTAGAAATTTAGTAAGCGAATCTTTACAACTTCATACGGACGATAAAGCTACTATCCTTACTACGTATAGCTGTCTACTAATTTGCTGTCGCAATCGATACTTCACCTTTCGGGCAAAACTTCGCTTTCTTTTGCTGATGCCGAGGTCTTTAGCCTTATGCTCTCGACTGTGCGTACGTCACGCAATCATGAAAATTTCCTGGCATCCCTGCGAAATGGCGCTACATTGCCGTTTTCTGATGCGGTAGGAATTGAAAGGGAGATGGTGCTGTCATATATACGCGTATCTCGGCGGAACACCTGTACAGGCGGCCAAAAAGGCAGGCGATGTGTGCTTTGTGGTTAGGATGCATGTGCATCGCGCACACTTTTCGTTTGCCACTGTCGCGAATATATATATATATATATATATATATATATATATATCAGCCTCCCTTACATTTACAAAAACATTTGATTCAGTAGTGATATCAGGATATATGGACGCATTGCGTAATCAATGAGGACTACAACATAAAGCATACATGAATATCTTAGCAAATATCTATAAACACTCCACAGCTATCCCAATTCCCCACAGGAAAAGCGTGAACATACCGGTCAAGAAAGGGGTCGGCAAGCAGACCTCTCCAATATTTTCAATGCATGCTTCGAAGTATTCAAGCTATTAAACGGGAAAAGATTAGGAGGGATCAACAGTGAACATCTCGGCAACGTACGGTTTGCAAATTACATCGGTTCCGAAACGCTGGGAATAAATTGCAAGAAATGATTGAGTCCTAGCGGAGAAAGTGTAAGAAGAGTATGGTTGAATGGTTGAGTGGGCACGGGAGAGCGGCAAAAATGATGTCGCTCACGAATCCCCTTTTCTTGCATGCGCAACTTGTTGCCCTAACCGGTGTGTGGCTTTCCCTGCTTCCCGGTCGACCAAGTGTTCCTTTATCGTCACCTGTGCTGAACTCAAGACCACCCCTGACAGTCACGACTGCAATCAGCGAAGATGACTGCTTCGCCCTACGTGACCTGCGCAGTGCTTTTGCATTGCGCTCAAGCGGCACATCGACAACACCAGTGCCATCACTCCACAGCGAGCCCTTAAAGGACTGGCGTCGACTGTCCGCCTTCAGTGGGCACGGGAGAGCGGCAAAAATGATGTCGCTCACGAATCCCCTTTTCTTGCATGTGCAGGTTGGTGGTACTCCATCTCTTAATTCTAAACGATCGAACAATCTTTGCCTGCTGCTGCTCCCATGCCCCAGTGTGCTTTACGATACTCTGTGCGAATGCATTTTTGTTGCGAAACTTTTACTGCTTTGCGGGGATATAGAAGAAAATCCCGGTCCGCTAAACGCTAACTCTAGCAAATCGCACAAAGAATTGCTTGACGCCATAGGAGCCCTTTCAACGAAAATCGACAATCGCCACTCAGAGGTGATGCATGCATTTGCTGAGCTAAAAGAAAACCAAGAGGAACTTTCACATACAGTCGCAGATCTTGCATGCAGATTGGTAAATCTTGAATCTACTGTCGAATGTCTTGAAACAGCGCTACCCACAGCAGATATCAGTAGTTCTGTTGCCCAGGCCGTTAAGTCTGAAAGTATTGCGTTGGCCTCGCGTCTTGATGATCTAGAGGATAGGTCACGGCGACATAATTTACTGTTTTTTGGCATCCCGGACAGCGTTTCCGAGACTTGGACACAATCGGAAGAGCATATCTTTGAGCTTCTCTCACGCCATTTAAATTTGCGTATTACAGATGGCATGGTGGAGAGAGCACATAGGTTGGGTGCTTATGTTGCAAATAAGACGCGCCCAATCATCGTGAAGTTTTCGTCCTTCAAAACCAAAGAAAGTATTCTCTCACAGAAATCTAAATTGAAAAGTACAGGTGTTTCCATTAGCGAAGATTTCTGCAGGGCAACGCGATTGACACGAAAAAAACTTCTCGAATTCGGCAAGTCTAGCGGCCAGCCTTTTTCACTTCGTTTTAATAAACTAGTCATTAACAATAAAGCCAACATATACAGCGCAGTCACTGACACTGTTTGTGAACTGGTATCCCCTGGAGAGGCGCGTGCAACTTCTACTCGCAAAGCACCTGCTAACCCAGCGCATGACAGATCGGCGTAGCTATCTCCCCTATCTGCAGATGGTGCTTCAATCTTTTTCACCAATGCACGCAGTATTCTTAATAAACGAACAACTTTATCATCTCGCATTGACGCATGCTCAGCTGACATAGTTGTCCTTTCAGAAACGTGGCTTTCGGCAAAAATAAGAAACGCTGAGATTTTCGAATGTGAAAAAAGCTACAATATCTACCGGTACGACCGTGATGTTCGTGTTGGCGGGGGTGTTTTAATTGCTATGAATGACCAACTTTCTTCATCTAATGTTCCAGTAGTGTCTGCTTTAGAACTTGTGTGCGTACGTGTTGTTATTGATAATCGTGACTGCATTTTTTGCGCTTGCTATAGACCCCCAACAGCACCAAAATCTTTCTGCGATGATTTCTATGATGTTCTCAACAATCTAACTGTTAGGTACCCTACGTCACCTTTGTTTATTCTGGGGGACTTCAATTTTCCTAATATTCTGTGGAGAAGTGATTTCGGGTTCCATACCCTGGCAAAAAGCTCATCCGAGGATGCACAATTTCTGAATATCTGTTCAGACTTTAACCTGTCACAGTTAGTACACGAACCCACCCGTAAAACTTCTACGTCATCTAACATCCTGGACCTTATTTTCACCACTGTGCCTGACCTTGTTTGTAAACTAACTTACCTCCAAGGTGTAAGTGATCACTCCATTATTAATTTCACGTTGAAAATGCATGTATCTACCAAGAGACGATCTAAAATTATTGTTGACTATAACCGCGCTGACATACCCTCAATGACCAGTGAACTGGAAACGTTTACCAGCAACTACCTTATCAAATTCGATGAAAGATCTGTCGAAGAAAACTGGAAGCTCTCCAAAAATGAATTGCTCGACTTAATTAACCGATATGTACCTCGAAGGAAGATTCCTTATGACTCACGCTCACCTTGGTTCAATAATCACCTTAAGCGACTTCGCAACAAAAAGAAACGTATCTTCCGTCGTGCCAGAGAAACCAATTTTGCCGATCGCTGGGATGCTTACCATCGTGCAGAAGCTGAGTACGTTTATGCGGCTAGCAATGCCAAAAAAACCTATTTTAATGTCACATTGCCATCCCTCTTACTAACTCACCCGCGTAAATTCTGGAGTATTGTTGGCGACAAGCAAGCTGACTCCATTCATTTAGTTCATGTAGATGGCAGTGATGTTGACGAAAACCAGTGTTGCAACGTGTTAAATGAAGTGTTTACCTCATTATTTTGTGATGATAACTTTGCCGATTTACCAAATATTCCTGATTCCTTGTTCTGTGCTATGGATCCCATATTATTCGATTGGGTTGGTATTAACCGTTTGATTGATAATCAAAAGATCTCAGCTTCTGCAGGTCCTGATCTTATTAATTCAAAAATGTTAAAATGTACTGCATTATTTTAATCTATAATTCTATCTAAACTGTATACTCAGTCAGTACAGTGCTCATCGCTTCCTTCAGACTGGAAAACGGCGAGGGTGGTTCCAGTCCATAAATCAGGTAACGCATTATGTCCTGAGAATTACCGACCCATCTCATTAACCAGCATTCCATGCAAACTCTTAGAACACGTAATCTATTCTCACCTCATCGATTTCCTGGAAAGCAACTCGTTCTTCCATCCATCTCAACACGGTTTTAGAAAAACTTTTTCATGCGATACTCAACTTCTTTGCTTCACTAACGATTTGTTTGCCGCCTTAGATCAAGGATTCGATATTGACTGTATTTTTTTAGATTTTGCCAAAGCTTTCGATACCGTATGTCATAACCTACTTATCCATAAACTTAATCAACTTAATATTGACCCAAATGTGTTGTCTTGGATTAAACAGTTTCTTTCTAATCGAACTCAGTATGTCACAACCAATAACTCTTCATCTGCATTGTTAACAGTTACATCCGGAGTGCCACAAGGCTCCGTCTTGGGGCCTCTACTCTTCTTGGTTTATATTAATGATCTCCCTAACTGTGTAAAGTCATCATCAATTAATTTGTTCGCAGACGATTGCGTAATATACCGAAAGGTTACTAACCCTGATGATTCAGATAAACTGCAAGATCTTCACAACATATCACTCTGGTCTAAAAAATGGCTCATGAAACTTAACGCTAACAAGTGTAAATCAATGCGCATATCACGTAAAACCAGCGATAGCAATCAGTGTCGATATGTACTGAATGACACTTCATTAGCATCCGTTAACTCTCACAAATATCTTGGCCTTCACATAACTAATGATCTTTCATGGAATTTGCATACTAATTATATTACTGCTAATGCTAATCGTATGCTAGTATATCTTCGTCGTAACTTTTCTACCGTTCCTACTTCGGTAAAATTGACGCTCTACAAAACCCTAGTTCGCTCAAAACTTGAATACGCATCTGCCATTTGGGATAACAATCAAGCATCACTAACCGTAACACTTGAAGCAATTCAAAATCGAGCAGCTCGCTTTATTTTATCTAACTATTCCCGCCATTCCAGTGTTACATGTATGAAAATAACCCTGAATCTGCCAGATCTTTCTTTACGCCGCAAATGTGCTCGTCTGTGCCTATTTCACAAGGTTTATCACTCAAACCAGGTGCTCAAGAATCAACTTATCACCCCACCTTCCTACACTTCGTCCCGTTCAGACCACAGATATAAAGTTGCCGTCCCATCCTCCCGAACGAACAAGTATCATGATTCTTTTTTACCCCGCACAAGTGTCGACTGGAACCACCTTCCTGCTTCCATCGTTCAGATCACAGATGTAACTTCATTGAAAACAGCAGTCTACCACGCTATCGCTTAACGTTGCCTGCATACCATTGTCTGCATATTACATTGCTTTGTATGTACCACTCCTTTCTGTAGTGCCTTAGGGCCTTGAAAGTATGTAAAATAAATAAATAAATAAATAAATAAATAAATAAATAAATAAATAAATAATATGCAGAACACTAAAGTAATGCTCAATTTATAGCAAGGTAACCAAAATTCATGATTTGTAGTCAGCCTCTAGAAACTGTGCAAGCGTATGTTTAAATAAATTATACACAGGAGGCCCTGAACATGAGAAGAAAGGTTACAGAAGAATAAAACTGGGTTGGAGCTCATATGGAAGGCATCGCCAAATCATGAGCGGCAATTTACCGCTATTCTTAAAAATAAAAGTGTACAACATTGCATTCTACCGGTGCTAACATATAACGATGACGCTCGAGAATAAGTTAAGGATCACGCAACCAGTGATGGAACGAAATACTTAAGGCATAACGTAATTAGACAGGAAGTCAGCGGTGTATATTGCTAAGCAAACGGGGGTATCCGATATTCTAGTTGACGTTAAGTGGGAAAAACGGAGCTGGGCAGGCCTTGTAATGGGTAGGGCAGATAACAGGTGGACCACTAGAGCTACAGAATGGGTGCCAAAAGAAAGGAAGCACGGTCGAGGATAGCAGAGATTAGGTGGCGAGATGTAATTAGGAAATCTGTAGGCATAACTAGCAATCACCTAGCGCAAGACAGCGGTAACTGGAGACCACGCGAAGCGGCCGTCGTCTTGCAGGGGAGATGGCATAAGCTGACCATGACAGTCATATCTCAAGGCATATTGTATAACGTCCTCCTCCTGAGCACTTCGGAAAGACCGACTTTTCGCGATCGCTCTTGGACTTGGAAATTGCCAGTAACTAGTCTTGACGTCCACAACCAAAAACATCTATAAGAACCATCCCCAGCTGCTATCCAAGACGGCTTTAGTATGCTTTCGGAAGTAGTTATTCTTGGCACTATGTTGCACTATGTGTTACGCGTGGGGCTTCAAAACCGTGCCTTACCCGAACACTGGAGCCAGCCGTTACTTCGAAAAACACTTCTTCAAGGAGCAGAATAGAACCGGGTGCAGCGACCGCTTTTGATCGCACACGTTGTTACCCGAGATGCAGCATCTCAAACGACAGCGTCTGTCCCTTCGATCAGAGGCCCGGCGTCTCAACAACAGCGTCTCAAGAGGCTACAGAAATGCTCTCCTCAGCAACGTATGCGGTGGCACCGTTTCGCAATGCAGTTTCAAATGCGTCAGCATTTAGAACAGGCTATCAGAATTCGCCGCACTCTGCCTCCATCGCAGATCGCGTTCAAAATAGGGCGCGTGCGGCCGCCGCCGGAGTAGAACGCCCCTCCCCCTCCCTCCCACCACCCGAAGCCTTGCACGCGATGGAACAAGACGGAGTGCGACCTCCCCGCTTTCCTCCGTTACGCGGCTGCGCCATGCGCAACCGCTGCCGGAGTACGGTTCATCACGGTTGATAAGCCGCTAAAGAGCGATAACGGCTCATTATGATCGGGGGTGCTTCTGCTTGATGTGGACGGTTGCTGCTCAATCGTACGGGGGTGAGAACCCGTCAAGCTGCCTTATCGGCAGCCTTTTCTTTAACCCCTCCATGTACACTGATATGTGAATAAATTGATTGATTGATTGATTGATTGATTGATTGATTGATTGATTGATTGATTGATTGATTGATTGAAACGTTATCACCGCACCTGGCACCCTCACCTGGAGTAGTTCTTTTGCGTCATCAATTCACCTTGCACCGCCGTCCGCAACAGTTCGTGTCGCCGCAGCGCTGTCGTTTATACTGGTTGTATCAAGTTTCATAACACTGATAATGAAGCCGGACTGCGTGGAGACAAGCAAGTGGCAAAATGCTTACGCATACTTAGACAACCTACAGAAAAGTTTCTGCGAGATTTTTTTTTTTTTTTTTTTTTTTGCTGTAACAGGTTGCACATTATTCGGGATCAGCCCGCGAAAACGCTTCGGCAGTCTCGACAAATCGTTGCTAGTTCCCAAAGCATGCCAAACGTATTCAAAGCTAGACCAGAACGAAGCAAAGCTAAATCTCAATGTATGCGATAGCTTACTTAAGTTGTGATGACTGGGACGTCCCACCAGCAGCGTGCGCGCGCCACCTTGCACGTGCAAAAATAACAACAGTCTATTTTTACTAGAAGCTTAGGTAATTGATTGCCATAATTATTTAACCAACCTTTAAAGTATTCATGTAAGCGCAAAATCTTCAATGTAGAGGATGTAGAACTTACTGAGAAATACCCAAAGAATGTATTTTTCTGTGTTTTTTGCGAAGTACCACGTGACTAGCACTTGCGCGCAGTGAGGTTAAATCCCTCACTAATGCGACGAACAAATGATCGATGACGCACGTAGGCCTATTTAGCCGAAGTCAAATTTTCACGTTAAGGAACTCCACGTGGCCAAAATTTTCGGAGTCCTCCACTACGGCGTGCCTCATAATCAGAAAGTTGTTTTGGCACGTAAAACCCCATAGTTTAATCTTTTAAAAATGAAATTTCGTTACAGTTTGCTTTTGGGCGTCCGATATGCCGTTCGTTTATGTCTATATAGGTACTACTACAGCGCTATGGCATTGCTACACTGTGCCCATACTGACCACCCATTGGGACAGATCAACAGCAACGCCAAGAAAAAGAACAGACTCGAGAAGATGCGAGTCGCACGTTCGGTCGATGCATCGCATCCGTTACACGACGTTCTTGTAACCATGTGAAACAGTGCTTGTTGAAGTCGCATCGGCGATTAGGAACATTGAAGTTTCTGACGATGCATAACGGGATGAAACTGTCTTGCGAGTGGTGGCTGTGACGTGCAGCACAAAACGCCAAAGGACACGCGTACACTGCATCCAATAAATTTACTGCGCCCTTGCGTCGCTTTGAAACTGACGCCTCATGTACGTATTCCTAAACATTTCCGTCATTGTGTTGCGTCTGCCTGATCGAGTTACATTTGCACGAATACTGTATTTTGAGTCATTGGCATTCATCTTTTTTTAAATATTCGCGTACACATCGGAGAAAGCTTCGCCATTCCCACACATGCGTAACATCAGTCGATTTTTAGTGATTTTTTTAGTGACCAGAACTTGCTACCCTGCTTAAATACGGACTTCCTTATGAGTTACTTTCCTATACGGGGATTTTATTTGCAAAAAAGGGGAAAGAGGAGGTGAAGTCTAGCGTTGCGAAGGGTAAAAGGGTTTTCGCTGAAGTACCCAAATTGGATTTACACGACTTTGCCGAGCCTTTGCCACTACAACCGACTTAGGACCATCTTTGCGTCGTTAATTGAGAAGCGAGGCTTCCGGGCAAGTCAGATTTACCTTTCATTACGGCAGTCCGCATTGGGACGATCCACAGCAGTTTTCGGGTGGTGCGGCGGCAACACCTGGCAGAGTTGCAGTGGCTAGGACACGGCGAGTCACAGAGCAACAAGTGCCGGACATAGGGGAGAGCACGGAAGTACTAAGGCCAGTATTTTCATAAAGTACTTTCCTAAAGTACTTTCTTGAAGCCTGCAATGATTCTTCGAGTATAACAATGAAGTAATCTAGATATGGTTAAACGTTCTACCGATATGTAGGGGAAAGCAAATTAGTGGAGCAATCAGCAGTGCGGATTCGCAGCAACATAGCATGCGTAAAATATAGCGGAAAGCAAAGAAGCACTACGCTCGGATATAATGAAGCGCATGAAAATACCTGGGCTGCAATGAAGTATAGCGTTTGGAGAAGCGTTTACAAATGCGAGTACATCACGAGCGACGTCGCGTCGAGCGCACGAACGCGCCACCCCAGCCTACCCTCCTCCCGAAGCCTTGCACGCGACGGAAGGCGGCGCGCTTCCACCCCCGCCTTCCGCCGATGCGTGCGCGAGATTGAGCCATGATTGCCCGCTCGCGCCCTCACACGATTTCACTAGCACATACAGCATACGGTGCGCGACCACGGTTTCATCGCCCTTATTATGGCTCATTCACACCGGCGAATTGAGGAGGTCGCGCGACCATTTGCGACTCGCGATCAAAAAGCGACCGAAGACGACTGATGTTCCTTCGGCAAGCCCGGCTGAGCGCGACCCGCAGTTCGCAATCCCGGAGATTAGAGTTCTCAGCGAGAACTCTCGGAATCTACGCGGAATTTGCCGCGACGCGGGAGGAGGCCGGATGTAGACACATGGAAGATCACTTCCAGTGAACCGCTGTTTGGTTTATCAGTTTTGCAACCACGGTCGCGCGACTGAAAAATCGCGCAGAAACGACTGGCCCAAAATGGTCTCTTTTCGAGAAAAGGGACCGTTTGCGACTGTTTGCGACCGTTTGCGACTGGTCGCTTGGCGACCAACTTGGTCGCGCGATCAAGTTGGTCGCAAATGGTCGCAAACGGTCGCCTTTCTTGAAAAGCGACCATTCTGGGCCAGTCGCTCTCTGCGCGATTTTTCAGTCGCGCGACCGTGGTCGCAAAACTGATAAACCAATCAGCGGCGCACAGGAAGTGATCTTTCGTGTGTCTACATCCGGCCTCCTCCGGCGTCGCGTTCAAATTCCGCGTAGATTCCGAGAGTTGTCGCTGAGAACGATAATCTCCGGGATTGCGACTTGCGGGTCGCGCTCAGCCGGGCTTGCCGATGGAACATCAGTCGCCTTCGGTCGCTTTTTGATCGCGAGTCGCAAATGGTCACGCGGCCTCCTCAAGTCGCCGGTGTGAATGAGCCTAGACTTTATACGGAACCTCACAGCGACGGCGACAGCAGTATATAGTGCGCTTGGAGTGTCCATACAATTGCTATCGTAGTAAGATCGCAGCTGCTCTCACCATCGACGTTGCAGCAGCGGCAATGGTATACAGTTTCCTCACTTCTGGCCTG
The DNA here is from genome assembly GCF_038994185.2 of Dermacentor albipictus. Lineage (NCBI taxonomy): Eukaryota > Metazoa > Arthropoda > Arachnida > Ixodida > Ixodidae > Dermacentor > Dermacentor albipictus. The sequence goes on along the minus strand of NC_091826.1, from coordinate 86,662,803 downwards.
TGCCCGGCTTGGCAGGGCTTGGTATGGTAAGGTTGAGAAATCGTCCAGGCTGCGCACGAGGAGAAAGAAGTCAGTGCGTGCACACCGTGAACGAGATGGCGCAGCCACATCAAGAAAAAATCGCATTGACAGTACAGAATATGTACAGCGTGCCTGCGTGCGTGTGTGAGTGTGTGTGCCTGTGTGCGTGTGCGTGTGCGTGTGTGCGTGCGTGCGCGGGCGTGCGTGTGCGTGTGTGCTGTGTGTGTGTTTAGCTGCGCCAACTCTAAAAAAATTGCCTGTGGCAGATAGCGCAATTCTATAATCCTTAACCTAAATAGTGAATAGCACAATTATATAACCCCTTATGCAAATTATTCAGTGAAGCGGCCATTACTTCTACCATGAATAAAACTGATTTACTGAATAATTAACAAAACTACGATAATTACATGTTGAATTAATTACCCTACGAAACATATTTCAACCTACGAATTGTAGATGGTGAGCATGCAAGGCATATCGACTTAGAACGAATTCGGAAGATGGCACCAATTTTCGAAATATGCGCCGTCAGACTTGCGGTAAAAACAAACTATTCTTTCACTTAATTTTTTTATGAAAGCACTCTCTTATGCGTTGATGCACAAAAGTAACTGGAACGCCAACGCATTTCGTCGTACACATTAAAAGTCACTATGCAGAAACTGGCGTAATTCTGAGAATTCGTTCCAAATGAATACGGCTTGCGAACTCACCGGCTACACTTGGTAATTTGATATATGTGCTGTAAAGTGAGCAAATAAAAAAGATAACTAGTGTTATTACGCTAATCAATTCATAGTTTTGACTTCTCCTATAGTGGTGCCCTATAGTGGAGTAATTTAGTTCAAGGGTTGGAACTGTGCGCTTCGTCAAGGGCAATTTTCACAAAGTTGGTGCAGCTAAAAAAAAAAAAGGCAATTCCGCCCTGCAAAGTTGGATGACCTGTGGAGTTGTTAACATCGTGGTGAGAGAACTTGTGATAAAGACTTCACTGCATCACTTATTGTCATTGAAGTAACGATGGTCACAATGGCTTTGTGGTCGTTTGATGACGTCAAACCAATGCCCGCACGCTTCTGGGCAGTCGGTTGGGCCGGATCGGTGTGGCATCGCAAGGGATATGCCTACAACATGAAACGCGTAAACCACTCCGTATTCGGTCCCGACAAATCCACATTCAAATCGCCGACGACAACTGGGGTAGTCAAATCGCATCTAACCCATGCAAAGGGAGTAGCCATGAACATTACGGGACTACGAGTCATTGCATTATTTTCTTGCTTACGGGGGTGTGAGCTATTGATAGATTGTGTGTGCGGACACGAAAATTCTATGGTACCCTAGGCGTATACAATTCCGCTGAAAAAAAATTGGACGGCGCTTAAGCTGCGCCTTTAACAGCATAACGCGATAGCCTTCAAATATCCCTGACTACTTCTCACGCTTTCCGGCAACTGCGGATCTATGGAGGTGAAGTTTTTCACAATGCAGTGAAAGTAAGAGGAAGTTTCACGCGAAGCCGTGGACACCTTTTGCTGACTGCGGCACAGGAAATATCTGACGGCGCGAATTTTCCCCCTAATGAAGTCGTATTCGAAGAAATGTCGACAAGATGTCCAGGCACAGTTATCTGACGGCATTTATTCCCAGTTGAGCTGCACACCAGGGTTGCTACAAACACCAAGAATCGCCGTGAGGCGCTGGCTGAATGTATGCGCCCAATTTTGCCCACTTAAACCCTTGAAGGGTTGATCATGCACTCAAAATTCGCCAGAGGGTTACCCAAGGCAAAAAGGCTTCAATTGACACCTTCAACCTTATGCTAAAGTTCAGTGCGCGCTATAAAGGCTATATTTCCCGATCCAGACTACACAGGGCGCTTTGCCAATACCTAGAACAAAGGTCGGTGGGCAAAAAGCACTGGGCACTACGGAGATAATCAAGGGCGTTGTCTACACGAGGTAGTGGGTAGACGTCCTTCTTTGTGATGCGATTGAGGTGGTGTTAGTCAACGCAGGATCTCCACGTACGGTCTTTCTATTTCACAAACACAACATGTGACGCCCAGAGACTTGACGATGGGTCAATAATGTCTTTGCTGGCACCTTGTCCCCTTCTGCTTTGATGGCCTGTTGCCCTTGACGTTGAAATTGACTCCCTCAAACTCCTTCCCCTTACCGTAAGGGTAACCTCTTAATGCGTCAATATTTATTTTCTTGTGAAGCTACTAGACAAGCCTTTGTTTATTCCACATGTGGATAAAATAATCTTACCTTTCTAAGAAAATGCTTGTTTGCGGTTTCACGAACGAGAATGATCGTGCATCACTACGATGAAACATTACAGTGAAGGGAATATTTTGCGAACAAGTCGAAACAAACGTTTCAATTCCAGAGAACTAGAAAAATATCGAAGTACCATTGGAAACTGTTTACGCATGACTAAGAAATGGGCAGCTTTTTTCGCAGGTCAAGCTACTCAGGTTTCATTAAAAAGTGATGATGTCATCCTTGTTTTACAAACGGATAGCTTCAGTCTATATAAGCTGGGCTTATTGACAGAGATTGTCTTCGTGGTATTTTTCATATCCATAGTAATTGCAAGTATCATGGAATTACAAAGAAAACCTTCCTTTTCTTCCGAGAGTTAATTTTTACTGCTGCTGTCATTATGTCTTGGAACGTGACAAGCCCCATGCTACCTTCATCGTAAACGCTGCTAAAATTTACTATTTCTTACCTATTCTACACCAATAATGGTTTAAAAAGGAGTATAGCACACGCAAACTTTATTTCATGCCACTAAATGTCTCGTTCTGCGAGAAAAACCAATCTCCACTTTCCCCCACAAAGCAATCCATAACAGTATGCTGTATCACATCTGGTACCATAAATGCTTGCCTCACAGCGCCGCACGAACGTATTTCTCGACCTGAATACGTTATGATAACAAGTACTTCCTGTTTGTTTATGGACAGTTGCTTGTTTTTTGACGAGCTGCCGCCATTCAATTGAAGATGCTCCGTTAAGAAAATTACCTATTGATGTAGACAACCAATCCAAGAACCCGGAAAAGTCCTCAAAAGATGCAGGTCGTGAATGCAGCCCGTCACAGTCTTCCTGCACAAGAATTTAGAGAGCACAAGTAAGTCAACGTGCAAGCACATCGCAAGCGACGTTGTGCCAGGAAATCTCCGACTTGTGGACGCCCTCATCCCTCAAGCAGGCATCGTTGTGTATTTCTTTTCGTTGGTTTGGTTTCAGATAAACGGCATATTATAGCACATGGCCCGCGTAACCTGTGTCAAAATTTAAAAAGATATGCAAGTGACATGTAGCTGGGCAGAACCGAGGTAGTGTTTGCCGTTGCTGGGAGCCAGTCAGATTATTATTTGTATTTCACCTAGCTAAATACATAACTAGTTCTAAATTTTTCAATTGCTCAGAAATTGCGCTCACAAGAAGTAGTGGGTAATAGGAAACCGTAGACCATCCCTAATAATTTCCGAACAAGCTTTCTGTAGCTTAATACGTGGTATGTAAAATGCTTTCTAAGGCTCAAAGAAACCCCGCGAAATACGGAAACGTTCCACGCAACTATGGTGGCACTATGGTATTTCTTCGTATTTTTGTCTCGTCCGGCGGCATGGCATTCTATTTTAACACGAATGTGTTGTTCACTGCCGATCGAGCTCCAGCAAAATCTGCGCCATGTAAATTCGAAAGCAAAAGTTAGGGAACCACAGGTGCCGCTAATGTTTTTTTTTTCTTCGCAGCTTAGGCATAAAGGCTGAAATCGAGTAGCACTACCTACGTGCGCCTGTTTGACCAGCGTCATGCATTAGGACAATCTCACGTTGCACGCCCATGCAAAAAAAAAATAATTTTATTGCGATAGCAATTATATGGACACTCCAAGTGCATTACTGCCGTCGGTATCGGCGTCGGCGTATGTTCCGTATAACGTCCAAGAGCGATGACATCGTCGCCGCACACCGTATGCTGTGTGTGTGGGAGCTAAACGTGCGAGGGTGAGCCGACAATGGCGGCTTAATCTCACTTTCGGAACGGAGGAAAGGAGGGAGCAAGCGCGCCGTCTTCCGTCTCGCGCAAGGCACCGAGGGGAGGGGAGGCTGGGGTGGAGGGGCGTTCTACGTCGGTGGCTGCTGCATATGGCGCGGGCGCGACGGCCTTATTTTGAAAGTGATTTGCAATGGGAAGAGTGTGCGCCGAGTGCTGATAGCTTCGTGTGCGCTGTAGTTTCGCTGCTAAGTTCGCGTTGCAGCGAGAGACAGCACGAAAGCCAATGTGCACGCTGCTGTTGCCGCGCTTCCTCACTCCAGCGTTCTGATAGGGAGTTTCCGCGGTCATCGAGTGAGATGTGTCCACGTGTGCTTGAGTGCTCGTGGCTTTCGCGCGCGGGAAAGTTTCCTGGCATTCCTGCGAAATGGCGCTACATTGCAGCTTTGTGAGGCGGAGGGAATTGAAAGCGGAATGGTCGGTGGACGCCATAGGATGGTGCTGCCACACGGCGGAACACCATCGGCATCTCGGCGGAACTATATATATTTATATATATATCAGCCTCGCTATATAGCTTTCACAGATTACAAGAATGCATTTGATTGAGTGGAGATATCAGCATATATGGAGGCATTGTGTAATCAAGGACAAATAGAAAGCATACGTAAATATCTTAGCAAATATATATAAACACTCCACAGCTATCATAATTCCCCACAGGAAAAGCGTGAACATACCGCTCAAGAAAGGGGTCGGCAAGGAGAAACAACCTCTCCAATATTTTCACTGCATGCTTTGAAGTATTCAATTTACTCGACGGGAAAGGATTAGAAGAGAATTAAGATAAGCGGTGAACATCTCAGCAACCTAGGCTTGCAAATGACATCGTCCGGTTCAGAGACGCTGGGGATGAATTGCAGGCAATGACTGAGTCCTAGCCGAGAAAGTGTAAGAGTATGGTTCAAGAATAATATGCATAAAACTATAGTAATGTTCAATACGTAGCAAGATAACAAAATTCATCATTGGTAGTCAGCTTCCAGAAACTGTGCTAGCGTACGTTTATCTAGAATTATTATACACAGGACGTCATGAACAAGACAAAAAAATTGACAGAATAAAACTGGGTTGGAGCTCATATGGCAGGCATTCCGAAATCATGAGCGGAAACTTAGCGCTCTTTTTAAAAATAAAAGTGTACACAACGTTGCATTCTACTCGTGCTAACAGAACGATGAAGCTCGAGAATAAGGATCGCACAACTAGCGATGGAACGAAATATTTAAGGTATAACTTAAACAGGGAGACAATGGTGTATATTGACATGGAAACACGGGTATCCGATATTCTAGTTGACAATAAGTGTGAAAAACTGAGTTGGGCAGGCCATGTAATGCGTATAATAGGGCAGATAACTCGTGGACCATTGGGGTTACAGAATGGCTGCCAAAAGAATTAAGGAAGCGCAGTCGAGGACAGCAGAGATTAGGTGGCGAGACGTAATTAAGAAGTTTGTATAGGCATAACTTGCAATCACCTAGCGCAAGACAGCGGTGATTGGTGACCGCTGGAAGTTGCCGTCGTCTTGCAGAGGACATAAAATAAGCTGATGACGACGGCGATGACATCTCAAGGCGTAATTGTATAACGTCCTGCTCCTGAGCGCTTCGGAAAGACCGTCTTTTCGCGATCCCGGACTTGGAAATTGCCAGTAGCCAGTCTTGAAATCCACAAACAAAACGAGAACCAACCCCAGTTGCTATCCAAGAATGGCATCAGTATGCTTTCAGAGGTAGTAGTTATTTGTGGCACTTTGTTGCACTACGAGTTACGCGCGGTGCTTCGCTTACAACCGTGCCTTACCCGAACACTGGAGCCAACCGTAACTTCGAAAAACACTTCTTCAAGGACCACATTAGAACCGCGTGCAGCGACCGCCTTTGACAGCACACGTTGCGACCGGAGGTGCAGCATCTCAACGACCGCGTCTACGCCTTCCCTGAAAAGCCCAGCGTCTCAGCAACAGCGTCTCCACAGGCTATAGAAACGCTATTGAAAAGCAACGTACGCGGTGGTACCGTTCAGTCACTAAGTTTTAAATGCGTCAGCGTTTAAAACAAGCTATGAGCTCTCTGCGCACTCTGTCCCCATCGAAGATCGCTTTCAAGATAGGGCCCGCGCGGCCGCCGCCGGAGCCCCTCCCTCCCTCACCCGGAGCTTTGCACGCGATGGAGCAAGACGGCGTGCTATCTCCCCACTTTCTTCCCTTGCGCGGCCGCGCCATACGCAACCGCCGACGGAATACGCTTAAATCAGGGTTGATAGTGCTTCGACACGGGTGGATAAGGCGCTAAAGAGCGATAACAGCTTTTAATGATAGGGGGTGCTTCCGCTTGATGTAAACGGTTCCTGCTCAATCGTACGGGGGCGAGAACCCACTAAGCTGCGCTATCGGCAGCTTTTTTTCACCCCTCCATGCACATTGATACATGAATAAATTGATTGATTGATTGATTGATTGATTGATTGATTGATTGATTGATTGATTGATTGATTGATTGATTGATTGGAAAGCTATCACTGTGCCTGGCACCGCCACCTGCAGTATTTTTCTTGCGTCATCAATTCACTTTGCGCCACCGTCCGCAGCGCTGTCGTTTATACAGGTCGGATAAAGTTTCATAACACTGAAAATGACACCGGGCTGCGCGGAGGTGAGCTAGTGGCAAAATGAACCCGCCATGGTTGTTCAGTGGCTATGGTGTTGGGCTGCTGAGCACGAGGTCGCGGGATCGAATCCCAGCCACGGCGGCCGCATTTCGATGGGGGCGAAATTAAAGAACCCCAGGTAGTCAAAATTTCCGGAGTCCTCCACTAAGCGTGCCTCATAATCAGAAAGTGGTTTTGGCACGTAAAACCCCATAATTCAAGTTTTTTTTAGTGGCAAAATGCTTACGCATATTTAGACAACCGCTTCGGCAGTACCGATAACGCTTCGACAGTCTTGATAAATCGTCGCCAGTTCCCAAAGAATGTCAAACATATTCAAAGCTAGACCACAACTAAGCACCGCTAAGTCTCAAAGTATGCGATACCTTAGTTAAATTGTGATGACTGTGACGTCCCAGCAGCTGCGTGCGCGTGCTACCTTGCACGTTCAAAACTAGTTTGAGCCACACTATGTATTTTTACTACAAGCTTAGGTAATACATTGCAATAATTATTTAATCAGCTTTTAAGGAATTGATGTAAACGCAAAATCTTCAATGTAAAGGTTGTAGAACTGAGTGAGAAATACCCAAAGAATGTTTTTTTTCCTGTTTCGTTCTTAAGTACCACGTGACTAGCACTCACGTGCAGCGAGATTAACGCCATCGAGCATTTCACGAAGAAATCATCGATGACGCACGTAGACAGGCCTATTTAGCAAAAATGAAATTTCGTTACAGTTTGCGCTTGGGCCTCCGATATGCCGTTATTTTATGTCTATATAAGTACTACTACAGCGCTATGGCATTACTACACTGTGCCCATACTGACCAACCATTGGGACAGATCAATAAACAGCAACGCCAAGAAAATGCACACACTCGCGAAGATGCCAGTCGCACGTTCGGTCGATGCATCGCCACCGTTACACGACGTTCTTGTAACCATGTGAAACAGTGCTTGTTGAAGTCGCATCGGCGATTACGAACGTTGAAGTTTCTGACGATGCATAACGGGATGAAACTGTCTTGCGAGTGGTGGCTGTGACGTGCAGTACAAAACGCCAAAGGACACGTGTGCGTTGCATCCAATGAGTTTACTGCGCCCTCGCGTCGCTTTGAAACTGACGCCTCGTGTACCTATTCCTTAACATTTCCGTCATTGCGTTGCGCCTGCCTAATTGGGCTACATTTGCATGAATAATGTATTTTGAGTCCCCACTGGCATTCCATTTTTTTTCCAATATTCGCGTATACACATCGGAGAGAGAGCTTCGCCGTTCCCACGTATTCGTGGCATACGCCGATTATTTTTTCCTTGCGACGCCTTTTCGTATTTTTTTAATGTCCCGACCTTGCTAGCCAGCTTAAATGTGGACTTCCTTATCTATTACTTTCCTATACGGGATTTTCTTTGCAAAAAAAAATAGGAAAGATGAGGTGAAGTCTAGCGTTGCGAAGGGTAAAAGGGTTTCCGCCGAAGTACCCAAATTGGATTTACACGACTTTGCCGAGCCTTTGCCGCTACAACAGACTTAGGACCATCTTTGCGTCGTTAATTGAGAAGCGAGGCTTCCGGGCTAGTCAGATTTACCTTTCATTACGGTAATCCGCATTGAGAAGATCCACAGCAGTTTTCGGGTGGTGACGGCTGCAACGCCGAGCGGAGCTCGCAGTGGACACGGCGAGTCACAGAGCAACAAGTGCCGGACATAGGGGAGAGCATGGAAGTACTAAGGCCCGTTTTTTCATACTTTGCTAAAGTACTTTCTTGAAGTGTGCAATGATTCTTCGGGTATAACAATGAAGTACACTAGATATGGTTAAACGTTCTACTAATATGTAGGGGAAAGCAAATTAGTGGAGCAATCGGCATTGCGGATTCGCATGCAACATTGCATGCCTAAAATATAGCCGAAAGCAAAGAAGCACTTAGCTCGCGCTTGAAGATACCTCGGGGTCAATGAAAGATGGGGTTTGGAGAAACGTTTACAAATACGAGTACATCACGGGTAATTACACCCTTTGGGCATGAGGACGTTAACACTGTTATAGAAATTCGAAGCCATTCATGTACCACATTCTTTGATTTTCATGCATCTCAAGTTTTTTTTCTTATATACTTTTATCGGAGTTGCTTGCGATTCATGAATTCGGTTGCCGCACTGCCATGTACTAGAGAGTTTCAATTCATCCGTAAAGTGTTACCCTTTGAGCAATACCTGGTTACTGAGGAGGCTTAAGACCGCATCATCGCTTGTAGGGACATATTGTGAAGCAGAGTTTAACCATACAGCATCAGAGAAGCTGCTATTGCAGGTATATTCTACTTTCTTTACAGCTGCACGAACTAAGGACAGTAGTTTTATTGGCCGTCTGAACTTGCAAACATAGACATACTATATTAATTAACGAGCACGGCGTCACGCCCGGACAAGCCAACATGAACACATTTCGCTAGATGACCGCGGAAACTCGCCGTCAAAACGCTGAAGTGAAGAAACGCGGTAGCAGCAGCGAGCGAATTGACCTTCGTGCAGCCACTCGCGCGAACGAGAACTACGCCGCGAAAATACAGCGCCGCGCGGACTCTGTGCCCGTTGCGGATGCTTTCACGATGCAGCGGCCCGGCCGAGCGCGCGAGCTCGCTCGGAGCAGTACGTGCCACCCCTGCCTAATCTCCCCCCCCCCCCCGCCTCCGAAGCCTTGCGCGCGACGGAAGGCGGCGCGCTTCCACCCCCGCTTTCCGCCGCTGCGTGCGCGAAAATGAGCCGCGATTGCCGGATCGCCCTCGCACGATTTCACTCACACACACAGCATACGGCGCGCGGCCACGGTTTCATCGCCCTTGGACTTTTTAGGGAACCTCACGGCGAGGTCGACGGCAGTAGTGCGCTTGGAGTGTCCATACAATTGCTATCGCAATAAGATTGCAGCTGCACTCACCTTCGATGTTGCAGCCGCGGCAATGGCATACAGTTTCCTCACTTCTGGTGTGTACACGGCTTTGCAGGGCTGGGTATGGTTACGTTGAGAAATCGTCCAGGCTGCGCACGAGGAGCAAGAAGTCAGTGCGTGCACACCGTGAACGAGAGGGCGCAGCCACATCAAGAAAATATCGCACTGACAGTGCAGACTATGTACAGCGCGCGCGCGTGCGTGCGTGTGCGCGTGTGTGTGTTTAGCTGCACCAACATTTTAAAAATTGCCTGCGGCAGATAGCGCAATTCTATAATCCTTTATCTAAATAGCACAATTATATAACCCTTTATGCAAATTACTCTGTGAAGCGGCCAATACTTCTATCATGAATAAAGAAAGATTAATTGAATGTTTAACAAGACTACGATAATTACATTTTGAATTAATTACCCTGCGAAACATTTAAACCTACAAATTGTAGCTGGGGAGTATGCAAGGCATATCGACTTAGAACGAATTCGGGAGATTACACCGATTTCGAAATATGCGCAGTCAGACTTACGATGAAAACATACTGTTCTTCCACTTACTTTTTTAAAATGAAAACTCTCTCTTACGCGTTGAAGCACAAACGTAACTGGAATGCCAACGCATTTCGTCGTACACATTAAAAGTCATGTAGAAACTGGCGTAGTTCTGAGAATTCGTTCCAAATGAATACGGCTTGCGAACTCGCCGGCTTCAATGGGTAAAACGAAATATGTGCCGTAAAGTGTGCAAATAAAAAAGATAACTAGCGTTATTATGCTAACCAATTAATAGTTTTGACTTCTCCTAGTGGTGCCCGCCTAAGCGAGTAATTTCTTTCAATGGTTAGAACTGCGCTCTTCGTCAAGGGCGATTTTCACAAATTTGGTGCAACTAAGAAAAATTCAAGGTAATTCCGCCCCGCGAAGGTGCATGACCGGCGGAGCTGTAAAGATGATGGTGGGGGAACTTGTGGTGAAGACTTTACTGCATCACTTGTTGTCACTGAAGTAACGACGGTCACAATGGCTTTGTGGTCGCTATGATATACACTGATAGGCATACTCGCAACTGCAGTCACATTCTTTGATAATGTCAAATCGATACACGTACGTCTCTAGGTGGTCGGTTGGACCGGATTGATGTGGCACCGCAAAGGATATGTCAGCAACAGAAAACGCCTAACGCGGTCCCGACGCATCCACATTGAAATCACCGACAACGACCACAGGGGCAGTGTCATTGCAACTAACCCCCGCAAAGTGAGTAGCCATGAACCTTACATGGCTATGAGCCATTGATGATGATAGTTTGTGTGTGCGGACACGCGAATTCTATGTTACCCTAGCCATATACAACTCCGCTGTAAAAGAAATGATAAATAAATAAATAAATAAATAAATAAATAAATTTCTCATGCTTCCCGGCAACTGAAGCGTGCGTAATCGCAATGTTTACCGAGAAACGCTGGCTGCGAACGCTATGCTTGGTGTATGCACGCAACTTCAGCAAGGGGCCACCCTGGGTTTCTGAAGAGTGACAGCCGCTGCAAGCGGCCATATCGCCGACGTCACCCTGTCAGATATTTTTTTTTTTAATTTTCGCGCGACAGAATTGTTTTCTCGTATATTCGAATTACAATCCGACGCTATCATGTCTGTATAGTCGTACCTTACGATGTTTCTACGTATTTTACCTTGATAAATTCAATTAGTTCAGCAACTTCTTTGTGCCACATGGAGGGCCTGCGTGTTGGGTGTGCGTGTATCGAAATCATCTTTGCCGAAACGACGAGCGACGCGGGACGCCGACGCCGCATTTCTTGCGACAGGGGTTCCCTAACGCTTTCGCGTTAAAACACCTGGCATATCTGCGCCTTGTTTCTGTACTAATTGGGGTAGCTTTGCCTTGGAGCACACGTTGCCAACCGGTAACGTCAAAAGTATACTTCGCTTCAAGTACTGCAGTGAAGCTGGCCGACAGGGCCGCGTTTGTGTTTGTGTCGATCGCAGACACACTCCAGGTGCACATTCGAATCATGCTAGACGCCTAAATTTCCCCCGTTTAAAGGGAACAACCGTAGTCGTGCACAAAATATCGCTGAAGCCTAACTCACTACAAAAAAAAACGAAAACAAGAAACATTGTGGGGCTTAATGTCCAGGGAACTGCTAAGTGGTTTAGCAAAGACGCCGCAGAGGAGCGCTGGCGATTAATGTTGACCAGCTAGGGTTCTTGACGTGCATCTATGTATGCACGAGCATATCTTTTTTGTCATCATCATCATCAGCCGCAGCCTGGTTACGCCCACTGCAGGGCAAAGGCCTATCCCATATTTCTCCAAAAACCCCGGTCATGGACTAATTGTGGCCATGCCGTCCCTGCAAACTTCTTAATCTCATCCGCCCACGTAACTTTCTGCCGTCCCCTGCTTCGCTTCCCCTCCCTTGGAATCCAGTCCGTAACCCTTAATGACCATTGGTTATCTTCCCTCCTCATTACATGTCCTTCCCATGCCCATTTCTTTTTCTTGATTTCAACTAAGATGTCATTACCTCGCGTTTGTTCCCTCACCCAATCCGCTTTTTTCTTCTCCCTCAACGTTACACCTATCATTCTTCTTTCCATAGCTCGTTGCGTCGTCCTCAATTTGAGTAGAACCCTTTTCGTAAGCCTCCAGGTTTCTGCCCTGTAGGTGAGTACTGGTAAGACAGAGCTATTATACACTTTTCTCTTGAGGGATAATGGCAACCTGCTGTTTATGATCTGAGAATGCCTGCCAAACGCCCCCCAGCCCATTCTTATTCTTCTGATTATTTCCGTCTCATGATCCGGATCCGCAGTCACTACCTGCCCTAAGTAGATGTATTCCCTTACGACTTCCAGTGCCTCGCTGCCTATTGTAAATTGCTGTTCTCTTCCGAGACTGTTAAACATTACATTAGTTTTCTGCAGATTAATTTTTAGACCCACTCTTGTGCTTTGCCTCTCCAGGTCAGTGAGCATACATTGCAGTTGGTCCCCTGAGTTACTAAGCAAGGCAATATCATCAGCGAATCTCAAGTTACTAAGGTATTCTCCATTAACATTTATCCCCATTTCTTCCCAATCCAGGTCTCTGAATACCTCCTGTAAACACGCTGTGAATAGCATTGGAGAGATCGTATCTCCCTGCCTGACGCCTTTCTTTATTGGGATTTTGTTGCTTTCTTTATGGAGGACTACGGTGGCTGTGGAGCCGTTATAGATATCTTTCAGTATTTTTACATACGGCTCGTCTACACCCTGATTCCGTAATGCCTCCATGACTGCTGAGGTTTCGACAGAATCAAATGCTTTCTCGTAATCAATGAAAGCTATATATAAAGGCTGGTTATATTCCGAACATTTTTCTATCACCTGATTGATAGTGTGAATATGATCTATTGTTGAGTAGCCTTTACGGAATCCTGCCTGGTCCTTTGCTTGACAGAAGTCTAACGTGTTCCTGATTCTATTTGCGATTACCTTAGTAAATAGTTTGTAGGCAACGGACAGTAAGCTGATCGGTCTATAATTTTTTAAGTCTTTGGCGTCCCCTTTCTTATGGATTAGGATTATGTCAGCGTATTTCCAAGATTCCGGTACGCTCGACGTTATGAGGCATTGCGTATACAGGGTGGCCAGTTTCTCTGGAACAATCTGCCAACCATCCTTCAACAAATCTGTTACCTGATCCTCCCAAGCTGCCTTCCCCCTTTGCATATCTCCCAAGGCTTATTTCTTTACTTCTTCCGGCGTTACCTGTGGTATTTCGAATTCCTCTAGACTATTTTCTCTTCCATTATCGTCGTGGGTGCCACTGGTACTGTATAAATCTCTATAGAACTCCTCAGCCACTTGAACTATCTCATCCATATTAGTAATGATATTGCCAGCTTTGTCTCTTAACGCATGCATCTGATTCTTGCCAATTCTTAGTTTCTTCTTCACTGTTTTTAGGCTTACTCCGTTCCTGAGAGCATGTTTAATTCTATCCATATTATACTTCCTTATGTCAGCTGTCTTACGCTTGTTGATTAACTTCGAAAGTTCTGCCAGTTCTATTCTAGCTGTAGCGTTAGAGGCTTTCATACATTGGCGTTTCTTGATCAGATCTTTCGTCTCCTGCGATAGTTTACTGGTCTCCTGCCTAACGGAGTTACCACCGACTTCCATTGCACACTCCTTAATGATGCCCACAAGAGTGTCGTTCATTGCTTCAACACTAAGGTCCTCTTCCTGAGTTAAAGCCGAATACCTGTTCTGTATCTTGATCTGGAATTCCTCTATTTTCCCTCTTACCGCTAACTCATTGATCGGCTTCTTATGTACCAGTTTCTTCCGTTCCCTTCTCAGGTCTAGGCTAATTCGAGTTCTTACCATCCTATGGTCACTGCAGCGCACCTTGCCGAGCACGTCCACATCTTGTATGATGCCAGGGTTAACGCAGAGTATGAAGTCTATTTCATTTCTAGTCTCGCCGTTCGGGCTCCTCCACGTCCACTTTCGGCTATCCCGCTTGCGAAAGAAGGTATTCATTATCCTCATATTATTATGTTCCGCAAGCTCTACTAATAACTCTCACCTGATATTCCTAGTGTCTATGCCATATTCCCCCACTGCCTTCTCACCAGCCTGCTTCTTGCCTACCTTGGCATTAAAGTCGCATAGTGTATAGTGTGTAATAAGTGTATAGTGTAATAAGGCGCATAGTGTGTAAAGGCATAGTGTATTTAGTTTTCACTCTACCCATCGCCGATTCCATGTCTTGATAAGCTTTCGACTTCCTGGTCATCATGACTGGTTGTAGGGGCGTAGACCTGTACAATCTTCATTTTGTACCTCTTATTAAGTTTCACAACAAGACCTGCCACCCTCTCGTTAATGCTATAGAATTCCTGCATGTTACCAGCTATATTCTTATTAATCAGGAATCCAACGCCTATAGTTCTCTTCTCTCCGCTAAGCCTCGGTAGCACAGGACGCGCCCGCTTTTTAGCACTGTATATGCTTCTTTTGGCCTACTAACTTCACTGAGCCCTATTATATCCCATTTACTGCCCTTTAATTCCTCCAATAGCACTGCTAGACTCGCCTCACTAGATAATGTTCTAGCGTTAAACGTTGCCAGGTTCATATTCCAATGGCGGCCTGTCCGGAGCCAGTGATTCTTTTTGTATTTTTTCCTAATTTAAATGCGGCCGCCGTGGCCGCGAATGCAACCCGCGACCACGTACATGCCCCGCAGCAGAACGTCATTGCCACTGCAGCCATGCACCGCGGCGGGCCAGTAGCTCATTTTAATTTCTCCGTTATCCATTACAAGAACAATAATCAAGGTCGATCGAACTATAATCCCCGACAGCTACACTATTGGCCAAGTGATCCACGGAATCGCGGGGTTTTGCGTCCCAAAAGCAACGCAGGGGTCATGCTTAACGGCGCAATAGAACAATAGAACAATAGAACAAAAGCAACAAAATCCCAATAAAGAAAGGCGTCAGGCAGGGAGATACGATCTCTCCAATGCTATTCACAGCGTGTTTACAGGAGGTATTCAGTGACCTGGATTGGGAAGAAATGGGGATAAAAGTTAATGGAGAATACCTTAGTAACTTGCGATTCGCTGATGATATTTCCTTGCTTAGTAACTCAGGGGACCAACTGCAATGCATGCTCACTGACCTGGAGAGGCAAAGCAGAAGAGTAGGTCTAAAAATTAATCTGCAGAAAACTGAAGTAATGTTTAACAGTCTCGGAAGAGAACAGCAGTTTACAATAGGCAGCGAGGCACTGGAAGTCGTAAGGGAATACATCTACTTAGGGCAGGTAGTGACTGCGGATCCGGATCATGAGACAGAAATAATCAGAAGAATAAGAATGGGCTGGGGTGCGTTTGGCAGGCATTCTCAGATCATGAACAGCAGGTTGCCATTATCCCTCAAGAGAAAAGTGTATAACAGCTCTGTCTTACCAGTACTCACCTACGGGGCAGAAACCTGGAGGCTTACGAAAAGGGTTCTACTCAAATTGAGGACGACGCAACGAGCTGTGGAAAGAAGAATGATAGGTGTAACGTTAAGGGATAAGAAAAGAGCAGATTGGGTGAGGGAACAAACGCGAGTTAATGACATCTTAGTTGAAATCAAGAAAAAGAAATGGGCATGGGCAGGACATGTAATGAGGAGGGAAGATAACCGATGGTCATTAAGGGTTACGGACTGGATTCCAAGGGAAGGGAAGCGTAGCAGGGGACGGCAGAAAGTTAGGTGGGCGGATGAGATTAAGAAATTTGCAGGGACGGCATGGCCACAATTAGTACATGACCGGGGTTGTTGGAGAAATATGGGAGAGGCCTTTGCCCTGCAGTGGGCGTAATCAGGCTGATGATGATGATGAGAACAAGAGGCGGAGAGACACACGCAAGAACAACTAGGAACAACGCGCTGAACCAGCGTCACTAAGAAGCACAAACTTGCCGCGTTTACCGTTCCCCTAAAAGCAGGGACACAAAAGCGCCTTAAATGTAGGGCTCCGAAACAATTTTGACCACCATGGCCACCTTTCATGTGAACCCATAGGAAATCCTTATTGCGGAATGTGTCCCCACGTGAATGGAGCTGCCATTACCGGTAAGCAAGCCGGTGACTTCGTGCCAAGTATATACCGTTACATATCCCGTGAACCAAAAATATCTATTCATCTCTATTCCTGTTATACACGCGTGCCTTCCGGGTGGACATGCAAATTACACGACTCCTGGAATCGTAAAATTAATAGGCCGACACCTATGAATTTTGCGGCGACTGATGTTGCCTTTGCATTTCTACAGAAATAGTTTGGGAAAATGACGCGGAGAATGAATCACGAAAGGAAACACTTGGTGATCCGGAAGCTACACAGCGGAAACCCGTACGGCGTTTTCTCGAAAAGAAGGCTGCGCAGGGGAACAAAAGTTCGTCCTGGTCCGGTTATCGAACGCCGGACCAACGTGGGTTCTATGACCAAGGTATATGACCTTGCTGAGTTGGCGATTCATGCTGCCTCGCTCTACGATCGCCTAGCCTCCTGTTTATGTGAGATGGTAGAGGGGCTACCTGGGAAAGGCACTGGTTCGAGATCCGATGCCGTGAACCAGGGCAAATGTTACGTAAAGTGCGAAGCTTTCTGAGAAACGTGCACAGCTTTCCGTTGCACCTTCGATCGGCTTCTGTCGGGTAGATGACAACTGTATTTCCTTTCGGAAAGTTTGGACATCAAGAGATAGCTTTAGCTCGGGCCCAACTGCGATGCCGCCCGTTCAAATACATTTAAAACGGAGAAATGTTTTTATGAGGCTACCTCTAAACCAATTTGAATTAGCTTGTTGCATTTAAGGGATAAGGTTTAATTCTAGTGACCATGGGGAGCATAACCTTTATGCTTTAAATTCTTTTTTCAGAAATTAAAAAAAATTGGTAAGTTTCAACAATATAGAAGCACGAGTTACAATTCCATAAATATGCACCGAGAACAGATATTGCAGTTCTCCAAACTTCATCCGTTAGAACATCTAAAGCGGACAAATTTGATACATTCAATTTTATTGCACGTAAATTTGTAGCAATCTTTACTAGAGTTGCAAAAGGCCTATTCATATATTAGTGGCGTATTTAAGACAGTTTTGTCCGATTTAGATGTACTATTAGATACAGAACTATAATATTTTCCACTGCTGAGTTAAAGGGACGTAAACTTGATAACTTCGCCTTTTGAAATCTTGCGATGTTCAACAACCTTTATTCAAAAATTTATGGCATAAAAAATACGCTTCCGGCAACCCTTGGATCTTTTAACTTTTTTACTGGGCAGAGCGCTAGCCCGAGGCAGAAGAACAGCTGGGCGACAAGTCAAACAAGGATTCCAGCTGAGCTTTATTGTGTGAGGCGCTAGTGCATGTTGGTCTCGTCCAGTTGTTCGCTTACCTCGCGCTACCACTATCCCGCGGTAATCATGACAAACAAACTTTATAACCTCAAACCGCTACGCTGTAAACTTTTTATTTAGAATGCAAAAAACCTCATCAAGTTTAGTGCAGTGGCTGCCGAGAAATGCGATTTTTCCGTTCCCGTGTATTTAGATAGGAGCATCCTAATTAAAGCGTTCTCTTATAGGGACCCTGAAACGATTTTGAAGATTTCCTACAAACGTACTGAGTCATTAGAGTAGGTCCTTCTGATCATTAATTTACGCGTCTAAGTGTTCCGCGTAAAGCGTGTAATTTATTATAAGGTTTTAAAAATGCACATCGCTGCCGATCGCAACACACTGCTCGGCGGAATCTTAAGCCGCCCCTGCCCATATGACGCAAATCACCCATATGACGTCAGTGGGACAAGCTATCCGATTGGCTGACCAGAGCGCCTGATTGATAATTTTTCCAACTTTATGGTACACAAAATATATTCGTAATAGTTGGAATGTTGGTTAATTTGCTTTCATAAAAAGAAAGTAACATAAAGGGAATGCACAAGAACACTTTTTCAGTACACTTAAGCACATCCGGCACACAGCGAGTGTCGTATGCTTGTGTTACGACGTGCTCCATCTTTGACGAGAGCTCTGCCGTCAGTGTCGGTCTGTCTTTTCGCGAGCGCCATGATTCGACTTTGTTGCGCTGTGGACTGCAAATGTAACGACTGGCAATATCTCAAGTTGCGACATCATGTCCCTCTGCAAGACAGTAGACGAGCGGACTGGCTGCAGCGCATCGGACTGCCGCTATCCAATCGGCGCCAGGATTTGCGCGTTTGCGGCCGTCACTTTACACGGGAAGATTACTAACGCAATAGCGTTTCGTGAGTCCGGTATTAGGGTAAACGCAAACGCAAGGGGACAGGGCCTGGCTGTGTCACCTTGCGTGTCGTACGCGGGATGAACAGAAACGCAAATGTGAATGGTCTGCATGGTGCAGCCACCTGCTGGCATAGGGCTCAACCACACACAGTAGCAGTAACAAAATTTATTCTTTCTTGCTGGTGTAAATTTTCCGCAGGAGTGTAATCGTTAACACGTTGCTTTTTTAAATATTTAAAATGTTTTACACTTGGTTAGAACAATATTAGATCTTTCTTTGGCTGGTTAAGCTCTGCGCCTCGGGTGGCTGGACCGTAGAGACCGATCGTACAGCTCACGTACGTCTACGCTAAAGTTCCTTCATCAACTTGAGTTTATGCCTCCACCGTTCAGCCGAAACGTTCAGCTGGTGTGAATTATGGTGCGAATGTTCGACTTAAGCTGTACCCTACGCGTCTACAATATTTGTCCGAACCGTTTCAGAAGCCCTTTAAGTAGGACTGCCGTACTACTCACACGGTAGATCCATGGCTGCAGTATACACATAAAACGTCACTAAAGTTTGGGCGCATGCGATGCCTGACAGCCGTGAACAGCGAAATACGGTTTTAAAAATCCCATGAAATTTAAGCACTTACGAGTTGCGAATGCGAAAGCATTGATGTCCAGTTGAACGCCGCTATCTGAGCGGTCCTTCGAGTTAATGAACTCGTCGCGGGCAAGCGAACGCGTTGAGACGCTTGGTGCGTTTTTTTTTTTATTTGGCCTTACAAAGCCGCAGTTAGAACGCGGGCGAGAGTTTGCACGGACAAGGAACGCGCGGATAACGCGGGCTTCCGAGAGCGAGCTGCGAAGTCATTTGGCGTCGCGGCGATGTCCTCTCCCCTCACGCAACACCTGGCGCACTACCACAGAGAAAGTCTCTTTCTTTCTTTATGGCGCTACTGCGGCAGTTCCCGTTCACCCGCTCTGCTCCGTCGAGATGCGCTCGTGACGTGGCTTGGCGTCGCAGCCAATGGGAATTTAGGTGCTGTTACAGACGCGGCCTTTTTTCTCTCGCTGAGCCATTTGACGCTTTCGCATCAAAAAGAAAAAAAAATAATGGACGGTTTCTCTCATCGGTGTCTACTGAAAATCGGCGGCACACAGAGCGCATACGAGTGTACACAATCTAACGGTGTTCGTGCAATACGCAGGGGCGACACACTGGCGCGACGCTACTGAATTGACGCGAACGGCGGCTGCTGCGCGGCAGGAGCGTCGCTGGTGTGACGAGCGCCCCCAGCAGCGTCGAAAGGTGGCACTTGCATGCCGCCATGGCCTCACAAGGTCGAGGCCCCGATCTTGGAGGACCTTAGCATGAACTCGCCTTATCGACGCACGTAACGCGAGGATTTCTATTGATCCCACAAATACAGATAGGCCTGCGTAAAGCCGCGATTGATATTGGACACCGCTTGCCAAGCAGCCATACTAACGATCGCGACCAAACTCGCATCCCTAACGCACGGCACAACGATAGGCCTTTTATCCGCTTCAGATGGTATACCGATAAACCTGCACGTACAGCCGCGTGCGACCGAAAGTATATTTGAAGCATTAACGGCTAATATTTCGTGAGTGTACCAAACTCACCTTATTAACAGTCGATACTGTACGGATGGTTTCTTTGTCGTCATCAGGACCGCCGTGGTGGGGACACAGGCACGGTGACAAGCTGCGTAAAAAATTAAGAAATGCGTGACAGGGTTGGTATTTAATGCACTCTTATCACCCACCGTTCGTGACCTGCTGATCTCGCCGGTAACGCGGGCTCCGCGCCACCCTGACATGCGCTCTGACCACTGACTGCCATGTTTCAAGACGTGCCGATGGGCTGGTAGCTATATAGCCACGGCTAATGAAAATACTTCGTGCGGGATGTCTCATCTTTAGCGCTTAACCTCGGCTCATTAGCGACACGCTATGGTATTTCTAATGCTTTAACGCATATATTGATAGTAGTGTTACGGGAAGAAAAGACAAAGCGTCTTAAAAACCAGAAGTGTAAACCCGTCATCCGCGAAACCTTTGAGGATATGCGCAACCTCTTCCGTTTCCGGCATCGTGTCATCGACTTTGCGACAAAGCGCGAGCACGCCCTGTAAGTACGTCACATATAGACTCGGTGCAAGTCTGAGCTCGGCATGCAAGTTCTTTCTGCGCAGCACGACGGCGTCCGATCGTCTTGCCGAAGAGATCGATGAGCTTTTGCTTATGTACCTACAAGCTCGTAAGTTCCTGTTCGTGGTTCGGAAACCACACTTGTGCCGTGCCCGCCAGGTAAAATGTGATGTTCGCTAGCGTCAGAGCCGGGTCCCAGTTGTTGCTAGTGCTCACCCGTTCATACAGTTGAAGCCAGTCTTCGACGTCGGTGTTGTCAGAGCCGGAAAAGGGGCCTGGGTCAGGCGGTTGTTTGAAGACGACGGGCCGTTCGGCGGCGGATATTTTGAGGCAAGGTTAATGACCTGCTCGAAGCATTCTCGTCCCCGCCTTGCGCTGGCATTGTAGATGGCGCCAAGGAGCGTCCGCTGCGTAAATCCGTCCTGAAACTTAAAAAACACGCACTCTCCACCAAAATGTTACGCGGAGAAAAGACGCTTGACAATATATTTACGAGATATATACAACGGGCAAAAGGACGGGCATACAAGATGGAGCCCGTGCGCACGACTATCGGCGAACGTCGTCTTCGTCAGTCCTCTCATATCATCGTTCGCTTCTGCAGCGCCTTGTAGCACTATTAATAAGATACCAGATGCACAACGGTTAAGTTTAGCTGAATTAAAACTTCGTTTTCCAGTTCGCACGCGACAGATCTTGATGTGCTTCCACTGATACCAACGAACCTGTGTCTAGCCGTGACAGATAAAATACTCGACGCATTAAAGGCCGAACTTACATCCTGATGCCTGGTCCAGACGCTATATAAATGGGATTGCTTCAACCAGCACAGATAAGCTGGTACTTCGCCACGGCTGATAAAATACTTCACGGGGGTTGGCTAACTTTTTAGAGACGCCTATACAGGCTCGCCTTATCGAGTGCGTCTCAAGATGACATTTCTGTATGCTTCAGCTCATATTGACAGCTTGGCATAGAACGGCTGAATTTTAACAACGCGCAGACTTCACTTATTCACCAGCCAATGGGCGGCATAGCATTAGGATTCACTCGCACGTACTGATCCTGATAAATATGTACCTATAGCCGTGACAGACAATAAGCGCCGAACTAGCTAACCCTTAGCGACAGCCTATATGTCTGCGAATACGCAATATGATTTCCGTTTCAACAGATACCGCGATATGCCGATGCAGGCGGAACAGATAAAATGCCAAACGTTCTCGTTATCCAAGACATCTCCAGCATTCACATCATCTTAGTTAAGTAGCGTCGGGTGCATGTGTGTGCTTCCCAGCGCATGCATACTTCCGCATGCTCATAAATGAAGGCTTCAATAAATCCTCAGTCGCTAGTGAGCGTCTGTATACTGCCCACCAGGCCTCTACCTTCCCGACAATTTTTTACACTCAGCACAATGATCTATATCATCATAGTATACTGTCGAATTATTTTTTGGAGACGCCCGAACTCGCCTTACTATAGCAGACGGCAAGCGATGGGATTTCAGTCAGCTGTATTACAGTCTGCGCACACGCACATGCACACGCGCACACGTGCACACACACACGTGCACACACACACGTGCACACACACACACACACACACGTGCACACACACACGTGCACACACACGCACACACACACACACACACACACACACACATACACACACACACACACACACACACACACACACACACAAAATGCACCGTTTGCGACTTTTCCCTCAGATATAATCATCTGGGCTGCGTTCATCTGCTTTCTTTAAAGCTGCACTATAACAGCAGCTTAGAATTATGGAACCGCAGACGCGTACCATGCAAAGGCATAGCGTTCCATACAGGAAGGCCTACCATTGCAAGAGCAGAGGGTTAAAAAAAAAACGCAAGATCGATGAAGGCTACTGTTGACGACGAGCTTAAGTCCCAAAGCGTGGAGAAATATTTTAACAGCGCGGCCCCAATCATCCGGCGTCTACAGCGCCGACGCCCCCAGGTCGCGAGCAAACAGCGAATACGCGCTACATAAGCCCATATATAACGCGAAACGCGGCAAAATAGCGGCCCGCTATCCCGACGCTACACTTTCTGCATCGCAAAACGATGCCGGGAGGCTCTTTGATCCCTTACCAAACGCGGCAGGAAGCTAAAAATTCTAACCTGAAAGGTGCAGAAGGCGTCCGTGTGCTTACCGAATGCTGCCGGAGAACGGGAGCTCGAGCAATGCGCGTGCTATCAGCTCGAGGGCACGCGTGGAGAGAGAGACTCGGGCTGCCGCCGCTGCCGCTGACCTCGAAATATCGCCAAGTACCCACCACGGGGTATCGACGAAGAAGAGGTCGGTTATATACGAGGAGGCAAGAGTAAACTATAGAAGTGCCGCGAAATTATTAAATTCAATATTTTTTAAACAGAAATTCTGCGCTATTACGTGCCAAATCCCTGACCTGATTACGAGACACGCCGAAAATGCGGGGCTCCGCATTCGTTTCCGTCACCTGGCGTTCCTTAACGTTAGGTGACGCACGATAATAATAATAATATATGGGGTTTTACGTGCCAAAACCACTTTCTGATTATGAGGCACGCCGTAGTGGGGGACTACGGAAATTTTGACCACCTGGGGTTCTTTAACGTGCACCTAAATCTAAGTACACGGGTGTTCTCGCATTTCGCCCCCATCGAAATGCGGCCGCCGTGGCCGGGATTCGATCCCGCGACCTCGTGCTCAGCAGCCTAACACCATAGCCACTGAGCAACCACGGCGGGTGACGCACGATAACGATAAAGCACGATACACGATCGCTCTAATGCGAAACATTATATATCTCAGCAAGGTCACGCAAGCTCATTGCAATTTTTTTTTTCGGTTCACCTTGAGAAAATTATTTCGCTTATAAATTCGCCAAGATACTGCTACAAAATTAAGCTGCGCCTAATAATGTATATAATGTACAATACCGACGTGGTTGTATATACGCACTATAGTCACAACGAAACAAACTTAAAACTCAATTTCCTGATTTTGTGGAGAGTGTGGATTTATTGATGAGCTAACTTTTATGAGTTGAAAATGGGCACTCTGTATTATCCATGTATAGTAAAGGTTCATTCAACGTGAGTCACGCAAGCCTGCGATAATTAGGGATTCCTGACGTCCTACACTCCTAGGCAAAGTTATACCCTTTGGAGTGCCCCCTCTGCCACACAACAATAATCGTTATCTGCCTTGATGCGTTTCCTTTCTTAAAAACGCCGCGCCCGCTACTTTCCTGTCGGGAATGCTATCATGCTGATAACGCGCATGCCGTTCGTTACTGGAAAGTACCGGGCTCGCAGCGTTAAAGAAAGGAAACGCATCAAGGCAGATGACGATTATCGCTGTGTGGCAGAAGGGGCACACCAAAGGGTGTAACTTTGCCTACACTCTTTAAAAAATTTACACCCTTTGGGGCTTATCTTGTAACAATAATCGTCATCTGTCTTGCCCCCGCTTCCTTTCTTTAACGCTGCGAGCCCGCTACCTCCCAGTCACGAACGGCACGCGCGTTATCAGTGTGACGCAGCATTCTCGACAGGAAAGCAGCGAGCGCCGAGTTTTCAAGAAAGGAAACGCAAGCTAGGCAGATGACGATTATTGTTGTGGGACAAATATACACCCCAAAGGGTGCAACCGCTTTAAGAGTGTAAGAGTGTACCGCGCGACTGGCGTACAGCTAGGGCTTCACGTGGCGGGCTCCGACCGCCGCTCTCCACAGCTGCTGGTGCTGCTCATCATCATCAGCAGCAGCCTGGCTACGCCCACTGCAGTGCAGAGGCCTCTCTTATACTTCTCCACCTACCCGCGGTCATGTGATACTTGCGGCTGCTACTATCGGACTGCAAACACGTCTCGACCGAAGAAAGCGAGCGTTGGTCCTCATGCGCCAGAACAGCCAGAGACAGGCAGCACAACCCTAATCTAAGAAGAGAACCAAGAACGTTCAGCTCGCAAACCCGCATTGGAGTCACCATACCGGGTGTTTCAGCGAACACTTTCAAAAAAAAAATTTTTTTTTCTTTTGTTGCCTGCGGTAGATACCTCAACTACTTTCGTGCTTAAATGCATAAAACGTCGTTTTGAGAAGAAAGTAGCTGGAACGCCGATGCATTTTTCCGCGAAGTTCGGGAATTAATATCTCGAAACTGGTGCCCTCCTGAGAATTCCACGGCTAGAATTTGTAAATTGCAATATGGGCCGTAAGGTAATTAGTTAAAAACATAATTGGCGGTTATTTTGTTGATTAGTCGACTATGCATTTCAATTCTTTGCACAGATATAGTGTCCACCGCTTCGATTAGACCACCTAGAGAACTAGAATTGGGCTATCTGACACAGGCAACCTATAAGAATTGTTGAAAGTGTTCGCTGAAGCACCCTGTATAATACTTCGCACCACGATAGTTACCCTTAATGGGCCGTATTTCTTGCATTCCACCTCCATCGATATGCGGGCCAGATTCTGCAACGCGGTAACTACCGTATAGCGCGGCGGGTATTCTTAAATATTGAATTCCCGAGTTGAATTAGGGAAAAAGCCCGTGAAGGCGTACTTTTGAACACCTGGCTCAATTTCGGTAAAAATTGAAATGCAAGTTTTAAGCAATAGCATAGGGCCGACTGCAAAATGTTAACATTAGAGAATGATTAGTCACAGAGCTGCGGTTCTTAAAATGTTCAAGTCGCAAAACTATACCCACCGCAATGGTAAAGTTCAGCCTTTTCGTGCTTTATGTAATACTAAGAAGGCGCTAGCTTTGCTACTGTGGAGCCATTTGTTTTACGTTTCGATACTTTTCACAGAAAAGGAGAAGATGTATAATTGGTACCGCTACAACTCCACTTACACCCTACGTGCAAGATTTTAATGTCTCAATATGAAGAACATGACAGCACACAAATATGAGTCCGCAGTAGCATCCCGTATGCAGTATCTAACCCCTGAAGACTCTCCAAAACTGAGTCTGCGTAATGTGATGTAACCGCGATCCTTTTTTTTTTTTTTGAAAACTCAGGAACTGTTCAAAAAATGCAAAATGAGAAAAATGCATTCGAAAGTTTGGAGCTGCGATACACTTTACTTCTACTTCACATGCGGCCTCCAGAACCCCCGACGTGTACGAAGCGATCTTGCATATTGCGTCCTGTGAAAATTTACTTCGATGCCCCGTATGTCTTTTTGGGCGCGCTAAATCTGTTGCATTCCCGCGCGTTCTTGGAAGCAGCTGCTTACTAAATGGTATGGCACGGGTGTGTGCCAAAAACAATGCCCGATTTCTCCAGCGCTTTCATAATCTTTCTGTCCAAGATCTGCAATCTTGGATCTGTTCAATATATTTGTTTGTTCTATATATATCGCACGGTACAAGCATGCGGCATGACCATGCAAAGTCTTATTTCAGTGTTAGCCAGCATTTATATTTCGCGACAGACTAGGATGAAAACATTTTTGTTTTAGTTATTGATCGACCCGCCCTCTACGACGAACTCACCCGTTTTACGGAAATTGCGTCCTCACAGACTACCCGTCCGATCCCTTTTATGCGATCCCCTTTGGATATTAATGCCTAAAGTTTACAGGGCAGAAAAGGCAATGCGGAAGCATAAAGCTTATATATATCATGCTCGTTTACCAACTGCAGGGCTCGCTGTGTTGAGCAACGCCATCGCACTCATACGGGAGGCTGACGTAGACATAGCGTAGTGATTTTAAGTCTACTAGACTTGAAATGCTTAAGAAAGCGATGCCTGTGGCTGACGCAAACGCTTTATAACGATTGGTGCTTTGGTGTTTCGGGATTGCACTGAGCTGGCCGTACACCATCGCCACTATTGCGTATTGTGGTTCCCACCGTTCAATCTCGCGTGCTCCAGCCAGGAACGCGGCTCGGATGCGTGCCCTCTCCTGTGGCGCGCGAGGCGGGGGAAGGGGGCGAGGGAGGAGGGGCGTTCTTCTCCGGCGGCTGCTACGGTGCCTCGATGTCCACCTCGCCCGCCGCTCCGCACAGAGTGGAGACAACGTGTCCCTACCCCCTGTGCAGCGCGGTTGAGGTGTCCTCTGCTGAGAGACAGTTACTGCGCTGCACTTTGCCCCAACCTTTCCTTCCCATCATCAAGAATCTCCTTCTCGTGGCGGTGCTACGACGTTGGCCACGCGGTTCGCGGACGCTGTAGTAGACGCTGTGGCGGACGCCGTCTATAGGGACGCGTTGCCGGCGCTCGTGTGGCCTCATCTTCAAAGCGATTTGCGATACTTGCAGAGTGCGCGCAGTGCCGGTGGCTTTGTATATGCGCCGTGCTTTCCGCGTTTCGTTCGCGCTGAAGCAAGACATGCATGAAGGTAAATTCGCTTGCTGCCGCCGCGATTCCTCAATCCAGAATTTTCGCAGCGAATTTCCGCGCTCATCGAGCGAGGTGTGCTCATGTTTACCTGTGCGCGCGTGACACCTTGGTGGTTAATTTAGTTAAAACAGAGATCTACAGAATATCCGCAGCCACCTTAATTCTACAAAAGAAAAGTAGGAAGATGCCTAAAAAGAAAGGGGTCAGACAACGAGACACAATTACTCCATTGCTATGCACTGCGTGCTTGGAAGAAGTATTCAAGGCATTAAACTGAGAAGGTTTAGGCGTAAGGATCGACGGCGAATACTTCAACTTTCGGTTTGCTGATGACATTGTTCTATTCAGCAACACTGCGGACGAGCTACAACAAATGATTGAGGACCTTAACAGGGAGAGTGTAAGAGTGGGGTTGAAGATTAATATGCAGAAGACAAAGATAATGATAAATAACCGGGCAAGGGAACAAGAGTTCAAGATCACAAGTCAGCCTCTAGAGCCTGTGAAGGAGTACGTTTACCTAGGTCAACTAATCACAGGGAACCCCGATCATGAGAATCAAATTCACAGAAGAATAAAAATTGGTTGGATCGCATACGGCAGACATCGTGAGCTCGTGAATGGGAGCTTACCGTTATCATTGAAAAGGAAAGTATACAATGAGTGCACTTTACCGGTGCTGACATATGGGGCAGAGACTTGGAGACTGACAAAGAAGCTTGAGAACAGGTTAAGGACCGCGCAACGAGCGATGGAACGAAGAATGCTAGGCATAATTTTAAGAGATTTTAAGAGACAGAAAGAGAGCGGTTTGGATCAGCGAGCAAACGGGGTATACACGATATTCTAATAAGGCTTAAGAGAAAAAAAATGGCGCTGGGCAGGTCATGTATTGCGCAGATTAGATAACCGTTGGGCCATTAGGGTGACAGAATGGGTACAAAGAGAAGGGAAGCGCAGTAGAGGACGGCAGAAGACTAGGTGGTGCGACGAAAATTTGCGGGTGCTAGTTGGAATCGGTTGGCGCAGGACAGGGGTAATTGGAGATCACAGGGAGACATAAAATAGGCTGATGATGTTTATGATGATGATGGTG
The DNA here is from genome assembly GCF_038994185.2 of Dermacentor albipictus. NCBI lineage: Eukaryota > Metazoa > Arthropoda > Arachnida > Ixodida > Ixodidae > Dermacentor > Dermacentor albipictus. The sequence continues at coordinate 86,634,603 of NC_091826.1, read as the reverse complement.
ACGTTGACGGGCTAGTTGGTTTGAATCCATGATAGAATGTGTAGGCGCGACTGAACAAGGACGCAGAAAGAAGCAGACAGCAGTGGCGTAGCTAGGTCGTCTGGCGCCCAGGGCCCATAGGTCTTCTGCCACCCCCCTCCCCCGGTGTAGCCGGCGGAAAGAGGGGTGTCTTCAGATGTATATGACACCCCCCCCCCCCCCGCCCCACTGGCCCCTTGCACCCGGTGCCCACAGCCCCCCGGCCCCCCCTGTTGCTACGAGGGGTGTCTTCACATGTATATGACACTCCCCTCCCCCACTGGCCCCTTGCACCCGGGGCCCACGGCCCCCCAGACCCCCTGTTGCTACGCCACTGGCAGACAGAAAAAGACAGCACTGTCTCTGTGCATGTGTTTCTTTCTACGTCCTCGTTGAGTCACGCTTACACGTTCTATCATTGTTAATTTAGTTGGCAAGCGAATGTTTGCAACCTTATACGGCTGATAAAACTACTATCCTTACTCGTATAGCTATCTACTACTTTGGTATCGCAATCGGTGCTTCGCCTTTCGGGCGGAACATCTAATTTTTATAGCGCCTTCAAATGTTGTCAAGCGGACACACCCAAGGAGGGAAAGCCTCACCACTTAATCAGAACCACAGCGCAGGGGGTACTTTAAACTTTCGTTTCCAGCTCGCTTCGGCGCTTCCGAAGCAGCCTATGCGGCCGCTGTGTCCACGTGATCCCTCATGCACGTCACGCCGACGGTGGCGCCAGCTTTTCCAGTGGTGGAGCTCGACCCTAGTGCTGATGTTAAAGGCCCCCTCAACAGGCCCCATAGCAAATTTCCGTTATACGCTGGACGTTGTTACGTGTCCTCCAGGGAGCGTTCTGCCGCAAAAATTTTTCAAACCGGCTCGTTAATAGCCGAGATACAAATATTTCAGTGCCGCGAACTCATGATTTCAGCACGCGGGCTCCACTGCCAAGCAAGACGCTCTCTACACTCGCCCCGTCTAGCCTACGCAACATGCTACGCAAGCGAAATTCCTTCCCTGCGTTCTCCCATACCGGACCTCGAGGATCGCGCGACGCATACGTCACATGCCCCACCTTCATTTTTTTTTCTCGCTTTTTTTTCGGCGTACGCTCTTCTGCCGACGGCGTCGCGCGCGAGGTGTTGTCTCGATCGCACAGCGCACGATTCTCAATTCGATTCAGTTTATTTTTCATTGATAATAATTTGTACAAAGGAACTGTTGGGCCTGTAGCCAAAGGCTAGTGCGCGCTGCTACTCCCTGCAGCCCACTCGTCCATCGTGAAGCACGCTCTTTCGGCACTGCTGGACTACTGCAATGCGACGCACTTGAGAGCGCGGCTCTGAGCCCCGCACTCACATTTTAACGCGACAGCGTTAAGGAGCTCGTGTCGCAGAAAACCCAGTGTCGTCGGTGTCGGCGTCCGCGGCGTTGGCCGTGAGCGATAAATCCTAGAAGGCGCTTCATAAATAAAACACATCTTGCAAGATGGGCTGGTGGGAATCGAACCAGGGTCTCCGGAGTGTGAGACGGAGACGCTACCACTCAGCCACGAGTTCGTTCCTTCAAAACGGGACATAATCGCCTCTAGTGAATGCGGTGTTGCCTTAGAAACGTGCAGTAGAAAGTTATACTGCGGTGTATATCGGTAATTATGACCATGTAACTTGCAGATGTCGCAGTTTCACGAGTAGCGAAGTACGTTTCCGCTAAATTTCTTTTGCGCTCTGCGCACACGCAGAGCCAGCTTGCGGCAAAAACAGAAGACCCCCTCCTCGCAATGTACGGCGCTGCGCCGACACGTGGTGCGCCACTCGCCTCATGATCCCTTCCGCCTTCGTGGCGCGTCGGGGCCCGGCTATCTGCGCCGATCGCGACGTTTGGCTGACGTAGCGCGTTTGAGTAGGCGGTGCGAACGGGGTGCGATAACGATATCGCGTTCCACTCTTGAAGGCGAAGCTTAAGCGTCCTCCAATTTTTCCCCCCTTGCCACGTTCGGCCTGTCTTTCTCTCCTTCTTTTTCTTCCCGTTCACCCCTTCCCCGTGCAGTGCAGTTGAGGTGTCCTCCTGTGAGAGACAGTTACGGCGCTGCACTCATCTCTTCCGTCTCCTTTTCTAAAATCACTTCACACACACACAGGTCCATAGTCATATATGTAGTAGCAGCTACAATGTCATGCGCGTATCTAGTTTTTAATGATGCAACCTAATACAGTTAGGTGGATACATACAATTAAAACCATTAAAAAAGAAAAACAGTGCATATCAATCAAGGGTAATAAAACAAAACTGTCAGGAGAATACATGCATATACACAAAAAAAACGAAATAGCATATTATACGTAGAAGTAACATATTTGCAAGGCTCTGTGCTGAAGTGTTTAGACTTTCTGAATAGATCTGTGAGGAATAATCTTGCACAATATGAAACAAGTGGAGAACCAGACTGACGGAAATCACGTACTTTTTGATAGGTATAGCTTTTTAACAGCAGACACGAAATTGTTGGCCATTTCTACCTCAAGAGGTACTGTGTTCCAAATTTTAGCACCATGAAACTCAAGTAGTCGTTTGCCATACGTGTTACGAGTGATTGGTAGGTTGAAATGTATATTTGTTGCACCCCTTGTATTGCGATTAGGTGTAATAAACAGGCTTGGTGATAATGAGTTATTCCCACGTAAAATATTGTTAATCAAAATGGCAACTTTCTTTTCGCATGCCAGAGATAATGGTAATATACCGAGACGACAGAACAGCATGTCAGTATTATCATGTGGGCTTGTGTATGTCATAATGCGCAAGGCCCTTTTCTGTAACCGAAAGACGGTATCTATGTATGTTGTATCTGTGCTAGACCATGATTCAGAACAGTATGTGATGTGACAGTGAAATATGGAAAAGTAAACAACTTTAAGTACGCTAAGGTCAAGACATTCCCTGCATTTTATCAATAAATAGCAAGCCGAAGTTGATTTCGCGCATATACTACATATATGTGGTCTCCAGTTCAATTTGCAGTCCAATAATACCCCTAAATATTTTATGTGGTCGAGCTGTTCTATTGTTCGACCTAGAAGGTGAATTTGCATGCCAATTGTGTCAGCCCTGGAATAACGGGAGTTGAATACTATGTATTTTGTCTTATGTCTGTTTAGTGTTATTTATTGCATGCAAACCAAGTTGATGTGTTGGATAACTCGCTGTTTATAGTCTTCTGCATTACGCCAGGAGATTTACCCGAAAATAATAGCGTGGTATCGTCAGCGTACATGATACATTTTGATGACTTTAGTATTGTTGGGAGGTCGTTTACATATAGCGAGAACAGTATGGGCCCCAAAACTGATCCTTATGGAACTCCTGTGACTATAGTAGTATACTGGGAAACAAAGGAGCCAAATTTTACATGTTGTTTTCGACCATTTAAGTAGCTTAAAAAGAGGTCCATTGTAATTTCGCTAAAACCTTAAGTTCGTAATTTTTTTAGAAGTATGGTATGACAGACCGTGTCAAATGCTTTCTTTAAATCTAAAAATAATCCTACGGCAATCTCGTTTTTGTGTAGAGCTGTGTATATACTCTAGGTTAGTTCTAACACTGCTGATGACGTTGATCGATTGCCTCTAAATCCATGTTGGGAATCTGTTAGAAGCTTGTTTTCGTTTAGGTAGTGCTTCAGTTGAGTCGCGATGACCTTTTCAAATACAGTATTTATCATGCTAAGCACAGAGATAGGCCGATAGCTTCCAGGGTCATTGACGTCGCCATTTTTATATATAGGAGAAACTCTTGCGATCTTTAAGAAGTCAGGGTATGTGCCTCGGCTTATACAGTTACTAATTATTTTAGTGAGTACTAGCACAAGAATATCCATATTGTCCTTCAATGCTTTTACGGTAATGCCATCGTGGCCAGTAGCTTTGTAGCAAGGCATGCCTGATATTATTGAGGTTATGGTATGCTCGTCCACTTGATCCAAGGAAAAACATGCATGGATGATGGGGCAATCGACACTGCTTTCAGTAACTGGAATACGCTCCGCTAGCGTTGGGCCAATGCTAGTAAAGTACGCATTAAAAGTGTCGGCGCCCTTGGCATCGACATGTTCAGGAGTGATCGGTTTTTTTTGGTTTACCAATTACTGCTCTTAAAATTCCCCACATTTTTTTGGTATTGCCTTGTGCTTGTTTTATTAAGAATGCGTTGTATTCTTTTTTCCGCCTCCGGATAACAACTACTACGTGGTTACGAGATATTCGATAATTTTGCAAATAATAGGTGTTATCTCTATGTTTTTTTTTTCATTTTTGTTACCACCAGTCCTTTTCTTTTATTGCTGTAAGTATGGTGTTATTCATCCACGGGCACAAAGGTTCCTCGTATTTGTTTTGTTTATATGTGGTACACTGAGACATCATGTGGGCTAATGCATTTGCAAAGTTTGCGCATTCGATATGAGCGTCACTGCTAAATTCATCTTGAAATTCCTTAATTTTTTGCCGCGGTATTTTGTAATTAATCCTGCGATTTGCCAAGATTGTCTTTTTTGCAATGGCATTATTTGCGCTGTGTAATAACACAAAAATAGGGCAGTGGTCAGTGAGATTCGTATCGTATACGCCAGAATGTATGTTATCACTGTTACACAATACGTGGACTGTAGTTGTAGATGCACTTGGTGATAATCTAGTAGGTTCTTGGATTGTATTCTTAAAGTTGTATGACTCCAGTAGGTGCGTGTATTCATAATTCGTGTCTTTGCTGATATCAATGTTAAAGTCGCCAACAATAGTGATGGTACCATAGCTCTTACTGCTTAGGGTGGAAAGGAGAGATTCCAACGATTGATAAAAAACGGGCAGACTCGAGTTTGGTGGCCGGTATATTGTACCAACAACTATGCGTGAATCTAAAAGAACAAAGAGAGATTCAACCGTACTGTTACTAATCTCAGTATTGGCGATTATCCTAAAGGGTACCGTCTGCTTGATTTGTAGAGCCACTCCACCACCGCGCGATACTGCATTCCTGGGATTGCTTACAAGACTGTATCCCGGAATGGAGATGTGCTCACCTTCTTTTAACCAAGTTTCCGTTAAGCCAATTACATCAAAGGTAAAATTATGCTGTGCCAAAAAGGAACACAATGTATCTTTGTTTCTACGAAAACTTCGAATGTTACAGTGAAGTATCGATATACCCTGGGTTTTGTGGAATTCCCGTTCAACATCACGGATTGAGAACGCCATGATTGGTGTGGCAAACAAGACTTAGCTCTAGAGGCTAGATCTAAACTACCTTTTTCAGGTCGTCTTCAGAAATGATGTGCAAGACACGAGGATTCTCGGTTTTCCGCATTCGAATTTTGGCCTGTGATACCCACACATACTTCCAATTTTTCTCTCTTCTCGCTTTGCAAGCTTTTGCGAGAAGAATCTTATTCTCTTGGCAGAGGTGTTCATTAATGAAAATATCATTCTATCAAGGGCCGATGTAGACAATCTCTCTTTCTTGGCATTCTTTATCATTTTGTCTCGGACTGCAATGGCGGTAAACCTTACCAAAATGTTCTGTTGAGCCTTGTTTTTGGTCGGAACTCGATGCACTACATCGATATCTTCGGTACGAAGTTCCATCTTCAAGCAAGTCGCTATGTTTTGCATCATGTCTGGCAGCGATTCGTCTGCCGACACAGGAACATTTCGTATTTCCAAGTTGTTCCGACGGCTTTATTGCTTGAGCTCGATTATTTTCTGTCGCATTTCTCTCACTTCCCCCTGCAACTGGCGCACATCGCCAATAATGCTTGCCTGCTGGTGTTTCACTTCTGATAGTTCACGGTGCACGTTGTGCACGTCAGTCCTTAGTTGCTCATGTATCGTGCAGACTACGCATGCGTCGCACGTATCGGCCTGAACTGACTGACAGTACGAAGATTACGGCAACACGTGCCTGTGAATGCCGACGACTATATATACCCTGTGTGTTTCCGCAATAAACGTTCTTTTCATTCTTGGATCCCGTCCATACGATACATGGTGTCAGAAGTGGTGCCCGCTGGATGAACGTAACCATTCAGAGCAATGGAGCTAGTCAAGCCACCGGAGCATCTGCAACTTTCCGGCTCATCCGACAACATCGCGAAGCATTGGAACCTGTTCATCCAGAAGTTCGAACTGTTCCTACAAGCGACAGCATCTCCGAAAGAACCAAGGTCAGAAGCTGTCAAGGCTGCGCTGCTGCTGAGTGTTGCTGGCGACGATGCACTGGAGGTGTTTACAACTTCACCTTTCTTGAGGCGGAACGCAAGGATGATTACACGACGGTCGTGCGGAAGTTTAAAGAGTACTGTGAAGAACAGCAAAACGAAGTCTATGAGAGGTACACTTTCCGGTCAAGAACCCAGGACGAAGCGGAGCCCTTTGAGCATTTCCTGCGCGACTTGCGAAAGCTGTCCCGAAGCTGCAACTTCGCTGAATTAACGGAGTCGATGATCCGCGACCAGGTTGTATTCGGTGTACATAACCCCAAGTTGCGGGAGAAGCTCCTCAAAGTAAAAGACCTGACGCTAGCCAAGACTGAACAAATCTGCAAGGCTGCTGAACTGTCTAGCCAGCAGAACGAGGCATGGGCTCAGGCGGAAAAACAGGTCGCGTCGGTAAAGAAGCGTCTGTTTAAATGTATGAAATGCAACCGCTCGCACGAACGTAGTAGGTGTCCCGCGTTCGGCAAGACGTGTTTTGTATGTGGTGGCACCAATCATTTTGCAGCGTGTTGCAAGAAAGGGTCTACAGTAAGCGAAGTGGTCAACGTGCAGAACACTTTCGACATCCTTGATGTAAAAACTTGCAAGGTGAGAAGCTCGACGGACTGGATCGTAAACGCTAAAGTGGCCGGCCAGGATGCCTTTTTGAAAGTAGACACAGGCTCCCAAGCTAACTTGCTGCCTTACTCGGTCTATCGGAAGTGCAAAGGGATGCAAAGTTTGAAGCCGAGCAGTTCCATTCTGCGGTCCTATAGCGGTGACGCTATCAGTCACTTCGGTGTTGCGTCGTTACCAGTCACCATAAAAAATCAGGCTGGGAGTTTCGACTTCTTTATAGTAAAAAAAGGCCACCAGGCAATACTCGGACTATCTGCAAGTGAGGCGCTCGGACTGGTCGCGAGGTCCGTGGATGCAGTCAACGCTAGCGCTGCCGACGAAATACTGCAGGAATTTCCTCAACTCTTCCAAGGAACAGGCTGTGTCGCCCGCCAGTATCGGATGGTACTACGCACTGGTTCGATACCTGTAGTCCAGCCAGCGCGGCGCGTACCCTTGACACTACAAGAACCACTGCGGGAGGAGCTGGACCGCATGGAACGAGCCGCCATCATCACAAAAGTGACAGAACCAACGGACTGGGTGAGCCCGCTTGTTATTGTACGGAAAAAGGACGGCACACTACGTGTATGCATTGACCCTAGGCATATCAATAAATACCTGAAACGTGAGCACTATCAGATGCCTAAGCGTGAAGACATTGAGGCTGAGCTCGCCGGCGCTCAATATTTTTCCCGACTCGATGCGAATTCAGGTTTCCACCAAATTCCTTTGGATGACGCCACATCAAAAATCTGCACATTCGGCACGCCCTTTGGTCGCTACCGTTTTCTGAGGCTGCCCTTCGGTATCGCCTCGGCTCCTGAAGTCTTTCAAAAAACCTTGAGCGAAATTTTTGACAGGGCTCCAGGGGTGCGTGTATATGTAGATGACGTTCTTGTCTGGGGCATCACTAAAGAAGAACATGACACACGCCTTCGAAATGTATTGCAGCTGGCAAAAAACGCTGGCTTAACTTTTAACGCAAGCAAGTGCAAGTTCGGGCTTACTGAAGTTGAATTTTTGGGTGATGTCATCAGCCGAGACGGAATAAGGCCAAATGCCACACTGAGCATGTCCCTTAAAGAAATGTCGCAACCAACGGACAAAGCTGCAGTGCACAGAATGTTAGGTGTTGCCAACTACTTTGGGAAATACATTCCGAATCTGGCAGAAAAGACACAACTTTTGCGCAGTCTCATCAAAAAGGACACCAAGTTTGAATGGTCGGCCAACCACGCAAATGAATGGACAGCCATCTGCACATGGCTCAGCAGCGCACCTGTGTTGGCTGTTTTCGATGCTGCCAGGGAAACTAAAATTTCTTCTGACGCTTCTAAAAGTGGACTAGGCGCTGCACTTCTACAGCTTCATGGTGACAACTGGCGGCCGGTTGCGTATGCATCACGCGTGATGAATGAGACTGAGCAACGATATTCACAAATCGAAAAAGAGGCAATGGGCATAACGTTCGGGTGTGAAAAATTTCACCATTTCGCATACGGGCGTAAGATAATCATAGAGACCGACCACCGACCACTGCTAGCCATTTCATCCAAAGGAATCGGTGACATGCCGCCGCGTCTTCAGCGTTTCTTCATGCGCTTACTGAACTACGACTATGTGCTTGAATTTGTACCAGGGAAGCAACTGCTGCTGGCCGACATGCTCTCAAGGTCGACGCCCATCAAACACCCAGCGGACACGAGTGGCTCGACAGAAGAAATAGAGGTCCACGCAGTTGGTGCAGTCTCGGACCTGGTAAGCAGAAAAACCCTTGACCGCTTAGTTGCCGCAACTGCAAGTGACCCGGAGTTACAAAAAGTGATGCGCTATATCGGCGGCAGCGGCAATCTTGATGGCTGCATGAAACCTTTTGCTACTGAGCTGTCACTAATAGAGGGAGTGGTGCTAAAAGGAACCAAAGTACTGGTTCCAAAGTCGATGAGGAACGAAATACTTCAACGTATACACGAAGGGCACTTGGGCATAAACAAATGCAAAGCACGAGCCCGACGATTGGTGTTTTGGCCCGGAATTAATGCAGATATTGAAACGATGTTGAAAAGTTGCGCCGTCTGCCGAAAGTATGCATACAGGCAACCAAGCGAGCCTTTTATGCTCAGACCAACGCCGGGCCACGCTTGGTACAGAGTCGGCGTTGGTATCTTTCAGGATGGGGGAAACTCGTACTTGTGCATGTTCGATGCGCAGTCAAACTTCCCGGAAGTGGAAAAACTGGGTGACACCACGTCGAGCACGATCATTGCCAAATTGAGCTGCATTTTTGCGCGATATGGAATCCCAGTCGAAGTATGCAGTGACAACGGCCCCCAGTTCGCGTCTCACGAGTTTGCCACCTTTGCGTCCAGGTACGATTTCAAGCACGTGACATCTAGTCCTGGCTTTCCACAGTCCAATGGACTAGCGGAGAAAGGCGTCCAGATAGTAAAACGGATCATGAAAAAAACACAAGAAAATCACGACGACTTCTGGCTGGGCCTGCTCAGCTACCGATCTACACCACTGGAGCACAGTCGTTCCCCGGGTGAGCTGTTGCAAGGCAGGAGACTACGAACCAGGCTTCCGGACTTCAGCTCGCAACCTAAAAATTTTGTGTCTAAGCGTAGACAACTTGGCGCACACAGAAAGGACCTACCAGTACTCCGAAAAGGGGATGTGGTGAGGATCCGAGATAAAGCATGGACCCGCAAAGCGCAGGTCATGGGACCGGCTGCGCCTAGGTCCTATCGCATTGTTACTGAAGGTGACCAAGTTCTTCGTCGGAATCGGAGACACCTGATTACAACGCGTGAGCCATTTCGACACGATGACCTCGACAGCGATGAGCCGGAAAGCGAGGACGACCAGCCGGTAACATTCCCAACTGGCCCGCAAACCCGACTCAACCTACAACACCGATCCCAAGACGGTCTAAGCGGATAACTCGTCAGCCAAGACGGCTGCAGTACGACCACAACTTCAATCAAGTGCATTGTGTATCTCGGCTTTATCCAACTATTAAACAGAGAAAGATGTATCGTGCAGACTACGCATGCGTCGCACGTATCGGCCTGAACTGACTGACAGCACGAAGATTACGGCAACACGTGCCTGTGAATGCCGACGACTATATATACCCTGTGTGTTTCCGCAATAAACGTTCTTTTCATTCTTGGATCCCGTCCATACGATACAGCTCAAATGTCCTATTCATGATATCCATGGATGTCTTGATGTCCTGCATGTCCCTCTGGGACTGTTTGTTGTCTGCTACTAAGCTTTTTATGTCAACTATGATGCTTGTTGTGATACTTTCTAGCTTTGAGGTTATGTCGAGTAAGGCTTTAGCTAGTTCTTTAATGGTACCCGGCGGTTTGTCCGCAAGAACCTGTCCAAACGATTTCAGCGGATTTTCACCCATTACAATTTTCCTACAACAGAGCAACAATGCAGAGCGATCCAGCAGCTATAATTTGAGCCCGAGATGAACGGTTCAACGCTTACGTACCTGCAAAGATGCAAGGTCCGTGTTTAGTACATGGCAGGTGCTACTTTCTGCCTGGATCGCTCTGAAGTGATGCTGGCTCCATCCAGACAGTGGCTCTTATAACAAAGCCAAGGTGCGTCGTTTGCCAGAATAGCCGCTGCGCACATCAGCCGCTGTAGTGAGAGCGCGATCAGCCGTTCGGGCGATAGGTCCGTCGTAGGCCACCAGTTAAGTCACCCTTTTCTTAAGGAATTTTTCGTAGATATGCCTCACAGCTGCGCCGTCAGAAGAGGATTCAGCAGGCATGGCGACGCTAGATCCGTGTTGATCCGCTCACTGGGAAACGCTGCAACAGGCAGGTACCCAGGTTGTTTTTTCGGGGGGGGGGGGCACCACCTCCATCATCATCATCATCATCATCATCAGCCTGTCTTATGCCCACTGCAGGACGAAGGCCTCTCCCTGCGATCTCCAATTACCCCTGTCCTGCGCCAACCGATTGCAACTAGCGCCCGCGAATTTCCTAATTTCATCGCTCCACCTAGTGTTTTGTCGTCCTCGATTGCGTTTCCCTTCTCTTCGTAACTATTCTGTAACTCTAATGGTCCAACGGTGATCTAACCGGCGCATTACACCCATTATTAGCCTGCCCAGCTACATTTTTTTCCTCTTGATGTCAATTAGAATATCGTCTATACCCGTTCGCTCTCTGATGCAAACCACTCTCTTTCTCTCTTAGCGTTATGCCTAGCAATCTTCGTTCGATCGCTCTTTGCGTGGTCCTTAACTTGCTCTCAAGTCTCTGCCCCATACGCCCTGGCAAAATGCACTGGGAAATGCACTGGCAAATTCATTGGCACTGGACATATTGCACTGGCAAAATGTACTGATTGCACACCTTACTTTTCAATAATAACGGTAAGCTTCCTGTCAGGAGCTGGCAATGTCTGCCGTATGCGATCCAACCTATTTTTATTCTTCTGTGAATTTCCTTCTCATGATCAGGGTTCCCTCTGATTAATTGACCTAGGTAGACGTACTCCTTCACAGTCTCTAGTGGGCGACTAGTCATCCTGATCTCTTGTTCCTTTGCCCGGCTATTTATCATTATCTTCATCTTCTGCATAATAATATTCAACCCCACTCTTACACTCTGTCTGTTAAGGTCTCCAATGATTTGTTGTAACTCGTCTGCATTGTTGTTGAATAGAACAATGTCATCGGCAAACCGAAGGTTGCTGAGATATTTGCCGTCGATCTTTATTCCTAAGCCTTCCCAGTTTAATAACTTGAATTCTTCTAAGCACGCAGAAAATAGCTTTGGAGAAATTGTGCCTCCCTGTCTGAAGATAGGTCCACCTATCGAAACGTTGGCCAGCCTGTCTGAGGTACTTCAACCCTGTTTAAAAAAGTTTATACCACAGTGACCCCTTTCTTAGGTATCTCCCTGCTTTTCTTGTGTAGAATTAAGGTAGCTGTAGAACCTCTGTAGATATTCTAACGCGAAAGACGAGTCAGTAAGACGAGAAACTATTTACAGATTATATTTACAACAATGGTTGATGCACTAACCGGTTAGATTCACAGCGCGAGCCCAGTTCGTTCTTCCTCCTCTTTTCTGGAGTGATGGCGCCTACGCGCCTCGTTCAAACAAACAAATACCTCACGCATGTAGCAATATTTTCCAAGCTTTTTACGTAAGCGTTCTGCACTCCTTGATTACGTAGTGCCTCTGCGATTGCTGGTATCTCTACTGAATCAAATACCTTTTCGTAATCTATATAAGCCACATAGAGAGGCTTATTGTACTCTGCAGATTTCGCGATAACCTGATTGACGACATGGATGTGATCCATTGTAAAGTATCTCTTCCTGAAGCCAGCCTGTTCCCTTGGTTGACAAAATCCAGTGTTAACCTTATTCTATTGGAGATTATTTTGGTAAATATTTTATGTAATACTGGGAGCAAGCTAATGGTCCCATAATTGTTCAATTCTTTAGCGTCCCCCTTTTTTTGTGGATTAGTATAATGTCTGCATTCTTCCAGTTTTCTGGGACCCTTTCAGTCGATAGACACTTCGTATAAAGAGCCACCAGTTTTCCAAGCATTATGTCTCCTCCATCTTTGATTAAATCGACTGTTGTTCCACCTTATCCTCCCGCTCTTCATCGTTTCATGTCTTGCAGGGTCTGACCTCATCGCTAGTTATAGGAGAGTTTCTGTATCCTGTTCATTACTGTTTCTAAGTGAACTATCGTGACTCCTCTCGGTACTGTATACAGGTCAGCTTAGAAATTTTCCACTGCTTTTACTATATCTTCGAGGTTGCTGATGATATTATCTTTCTTATCTTTTAGTGAATACATCATGGTTTGTCCTATGCCAGGTTTAGTTTTTACTGATTTCAGGCTGCGTTCATTTTTTGCGGCTTCTTCAGTCTTTCTCATGTTATAGTTTTATATATCAGTTATTTTCGCCTTGTTGATCAGTCTTGACAGTTCCGCGAATTGCGTAACACTGTGTGGCCGCCAGTCCCATACAACCGCGTAGAGCGCAGGACTATGCGATTCTAGACGTACTGCGCTCACTGCGAAAGGTTAGAAAAACACCCACATAAGCACAGCAGAGAAGTGGCTACGTGAGGCGGTTCGACCGATAACTGTAGAAGCGTCATTCAAAATAAGTAATTGTTCTCCACTTCCGGCGGCGTTTTCTCTACTTCCTTTTTAAATAAAAAGATGTTGATCCATAAATATTCTCATAAACAACGGTTAACTTTTTTTTATTGGCAATTTGCTTGCAGTTTGGTTGTTGCCTTGGCTCTCTCCCTTAGTAGATCGCTTAATTTCTCAACTCTGCGATTTTTGTTTCCAGTTGCAAATTTTGCACGAAAAGTGCTATACAGTTAGGGGAAAACAGACGAGGTAACGGGCGACAGTCATCGTGCTTATGGGTTGAAGGGTTATTGCAGGGTTCCATGATGGACGCTCTTTCACATTATTTTATTTCCCACCTTATCTAACCCATATCACGTGTATATGATTCCGGCTATCTGCCAGCGTCCTGGCGAGCCGTAACTCAAGGAAACAATGAAGCAAAGGGATAAGTTAAACGCAATTGGCGTTTTCTCCAGCCGCAACTCGTTCCATGAGAGTAAAGACCAGCTGAGTAACAGCCGCATCCCTCTCCTGGTCCCAGGATCAGCCTAAACAAAGGTTGAACTAACAAAAGCAACAGCTATGCGCGTGATGGTTGAATAGATGGCCACAACTGAACGCATCTCGAGTTAATCGCACGGGTGCGGAATCTACGAGAAAACTGTCCTTCACATTACAAGAGATGGCGATAACTACCGCCATCTAAAAGGAGTGAAAAAGGCAGCATAATGCTGACCGATGAACAGATGCGAACTCTCAACATTGATCTGGTGGCACTTTAGGAATGTGGGAGGAGTGGTGGCCTGGGTGGGGAGGGGGGGGGGGTATGCCACTTGATTTCGGGGGGGGGCCCGGGCCCCCCCGGGCCCCCCCCTGGGTACGTGCCTGCGCTGCAAAGATGCAAGGTCCGGGTTTAGTACATGGTATACTTGCTGCCTGGATACACCCCAAAGGGTGCAACCGTTTTAAAAGCTCTTAAAACGGTTGCACCATCTGGGGTGTATATTTGTCCCACAACAATAATCGTCATCTGCCTTGCTTGCGTTTCCTTTCTTGAAACTCGGCGCTCGCTACTGTCCAGTCGATAATGCTGCGTCACACTGATAACGCGCATGCCGTTCGTGACTGGAAAGTACCGGGCTCGCAGCGTTAAAGAAAGGAAACGCGGGCAGCACGGATGACGATTATTGTTGTGGGACAAGATACGCCCCAAAGCGTGTAAATTTTTCTAAGAGTGAGTGAAGAGTGTAGAGTGTAGAGCTGGAAAAATACGCTGTGAGATTTGGACACCATCTACGCCATCTATATATAAGCCACCTGCAGAATGTCATAATTAAAACGTTTTGGCTATTTTTCGCTCACGAAAAATTTGCTTTTGAATGGCTTTTGGCTACATTTTTAAGATCATTTAGCCATTATTTGGTGGGACCATCTGGCAACCCTGGTACTGGCCACGCCGGTCACGCGCTCGCGCGCCACGCTGGATCTTGTAGGCGAGTGTACGTATGCATGCCGTTGCAATCCACTGTTCGTTCTGCTCGTCGTGGGTGGGGATTGTGTGAGTGCTGTTGCGCATGTGAACGATAGTCAGAAATTAGTATTGAGAAGTCGGAGTAAAACTTGGTAAAACGGGCGTTGTAAAAAAGCTACGGACACCCTTGATATGGATCTACTCGCGCCTGTACTCTTTTCACGCGTGTAGAATATGCGCTCTGCCTGGTTTCTCCTTAACGTTTGATTCGGGAACCATAGCGGCCTTCGATCGCAGATCATGGTGATTCATACGTATTCGGTGTTGGGCATTCCGTTTTGATTACTGAGAACGCAGCTCTTATTTTAATGCCCAACCACAAGGAACAAGCTTCCGATGCCGGCGGTTGAAAATGCGCCGAATACTTGTTCCTCGTGGCTTAGGATTTAAATATTGTAAACCTGCGCTGGAATAACAGTAACAAAAGCACGTCCAATTTGGTTTTTACACTAAGCAATGTGACATTGACGACTTCATATCGGACGTTAAACTATAGTGAATGCAGGCTCTACCAGATTGCATTGTACCGAACCACACACATCGGGCATTTTGTTTGTTACGCGTGATCATTATAACTTTTTTTTTGCATTTTAGGACAGCCTGGGACATACTGTCGAATTCGCGCAATGCTCTCGCACTACGTCATGCGATCGAAATTGTGCGTCATGTTTATGATTGTAGTGCTTTTTCGTCAGTAGCCGAAGTTTTGCAGTTATTTATTTTTAAAGCTTTTGGCACTCGGAAGTGAAGGCGTCATATCATTTCATTCAGTTTATATTGAATTTAGTAGGAAATAATAATACAGGTTTTATATGTTGCGAGACACGAGCGGACAAGCACTGCAAATAACAATAAAAGTGCCAAATTTAATATTTCCCATACGAAATAGTTCACAGGCCGTGCCAGAAGGTATTTCGCACTGCAGCGTACATGGCACAGATTTGCTTACAAGATGCTGAAGTACTATGTTAAAAAATTCTTTTGCTAAACAAGATGTGCATGTCAACACTGGTGTTAACCCTTGAAAGCCACAAACACACTCATTAAGTTACCTGTACTTGTGCTGTGGCATATTTGCTGTGCAGGCATTTTGGTTTAAGAAATAGTTACAAGCTCACGAGTCTCGTAGATAGGTTGCACAAAGCTATGTGCAAAGTTAACAAAGCTGTAGCTACCTTTACTTTGTTGTGCCGGGTTTTTTTTCCTCACTTTCCTGAAGTTCAGGAATTGCAAAAAAATTAAGGACTAGAGAATTCCTTCTGAATGGCCGGCTCTGGAATTCACAAGACGTGTGCTTTCCTACAAAAGGGAGAGGTAAAAAAAAAAAAGTGGCCGGAGTGCGGCACCATCTGCTACAGCCTTTCTAGCTCGGGCATATATACCATGTCCAGCCTCTGCTATCGTCATGGGCACTTTTGCCCATTTGGAACCTTGATCACATCAATAGTATCCTACTGTGTGTTCAAGCATGTGGTTGTTGTGATGTTGGTGTACAATGTTTATTGTTAAATGTGTTTTCACAAGGAAGAAGTGCCTTGTGTGAAGCAGTTTTTTGAAGTATGCCTCTTTAGGCACAAAACTGTGCAATACACATGAGAGCCGAACTTTATGCACCTACAACCATTGCAAGCAGCACACAGTTAACGGTGTTCAGTATGTAGAAACATGCACTTCCAGTCACTGTATTTATTGCTTTCTGTGCGTTCTCAGGTGTTGTGCAACATCAAATGCAACTGACCAGCTGACTCCTTCAGCCTTGTGACTTGTTTTTGTCTGTTCAGGTGATGTATATGACAACTGTATATGTTAGCATATCCAGTCATGGTGATATACTGTACAGACAGGAACAAGGGGCGAGGATGATTGGGTTAGCAGAGCGCTTGGTTTTGATTTTGCATGATACATGAGAAAAATGCACGGGAAGCAACAAATATAGTGACTGCAATTACATATGGCTACAGGCTATTATACCGGCAATGTATGTGTACCATAGGATAGGATAGATAAACTTTATTAATAGGATAAGCAGAATAATTGCCAATGGCTGTGCGCCTTAGTCCAGGGCTCCGCTGGCTCTTGCCATCTCAGCTCTCTGGATCAGCTTAAGCTGGTCATCGAGGGCCGAGCTCACCACAATTGTAGCACTCACCACAGTTGTAGGTGCACGAAATTTGTCTCACTTGCGCTTTTAGATGAGCAAATGCTACAGTCAGTGAAGCAGTTAGTTATACTCCAGCAGAGCCAAAAAAATTAATAAGTGACTATATGGGAGGAGCATTTTGTTGGAATGTGCATGTTGGCAGAAAGTTCCTTGAACGTTTTCCAGTTCAGTCGACATCTAGGGAGGTCCACTATGTCCTAGTGCAACATTTGTGGGTCAAGGAGATAAGTAGTTCATTGGAATTTTCGCTTGCAGATCCCCAGAAGGCATTGGAAGTGTTGGGGCCACCGAGGCCTTCAACCTCCAAAGAACTTCCTCCGCCAAGGAAAGGAGAGAATGGACATCAGAGAATGGACTTCTGTGCTTGGAGGGGAACTGAAGAGTGAAAAGGAGGCAAGATGGTTGCAAGTGGACCTTTTTCCGGTAAGCGACTCCTCTAGCGGCCTTAAAGGGCCCCTGAAATGGTTCGGACAAATTTTGTAGATGCGTAGGGTACAGCTTAAGTAGAAAATTCGCACCACAATTTAAGTGAAGCGTTACGTATTAATGGAGCTACAAGCGATTAGAAGTTACCCTCCTCCCTAGCCATGCTTTTCCTCCTCAACTCGTTCGCCGAGCGAGCGGGCCTATGCTCCGCCTTCACTGGTTCTGCGTCACGATGCGATGTCACATCGTCCACTTCCGGTTGTTTTGGAGCCCGCCCCTGCCCGTGTGAGACCTCTCCGCTAGACGCTTGGCCGTCGACCCCAAGTGAGAGCTATCAAAGCAGCGTGCGTTGCGAGCATTCTGTCGTAGCATCGAACGTGTCTGGTATTCCGGTAACCACAGGCAAGCTGGTCATTTCGGCAAATGACTGGAGGCATAAACTCAAGCTGATGAAGGAACTTTAGTGTAGACATACGTGAGCGGCCTGATCGCTCTGCACGGTCTTGTTGGCGCAGTGCTTAACCAGCCAAGCAAAGCGCTAATATTGCTCTAACCAAGTGCAAAACATATTAAACATTTATACAAACAACGTGTTGATGATTACACTCCTGCGAAAAATACACACCAGCAGCAAAGAAGAATACACTTCGTTGCTGCTACTGTGTATGGTTGAGCTCTGTGCCACCAGGCGGCTGCGTGCAGACCATTCACATTTGCCCTTCTGCTCATCTCATGGCTCATCCCGTTACGGCACAGTCAAGCGGCCAGAACCTGTCCCCTTGGGCTTGCGTTTGCCCTAATACCGGACTCGCGAAACGCTATTGCATTAGTAATCTTCTGGTGTAAAGTGACGGCCACAAACGCACAAATTCTGGCGCCGATTGGATAGCGGCAGTCCGATGCGCAGCAGCCAGTTCGCTCGTACACTGCCTTGCAGAGGGACACGGTGTCACAGATTGACATATTGCCAGTCGCTATGTTTGCAGTCCACAAGGCAACAAAGTCGAATCATAGTGCTCGCGAAAAGACTGAGACCGACTCTGACCGCGGAGCTCTCGTCAAAATGGAGTACGTTGTAACACAAGCAGACGACACTTGCTGTGTGCCGGAAGTGCTCAAGTGTACTGAAAAATTGTTCTTGTGCATTCTCTTTATGTTACTTTCTTTCTATAAAAACAAATTAACTGACATTCCAACTATTACGAAGATATTTGTTTACCATAAAGTTGGAAAAATTATCGATCACGCGCCCTGGTCAGCCAATGGGATAGCTCGCCCCACTGACGTCATATGGGTGATTTCGGTCATATGGTTAGGGGCGGCTTCAAATTCCACCGAGCTGTGTGCTGCGATCGGCAGCGATGTGCATTTTTAAAACCTTATAATAAATTACACGCTTTACGCAGAGCACTTAGATGTGTTAATTAATGATCAGAAGGACCTACTCTGACGACTCGGTATGTTTGTAGAAAATCGTCAAAAGCATTTCAGGATCCCTTTAACAACTAAATTTGATGCACAAGACCAGCATGTTCCTGTCCCTTCTAGCCTTTTTGCAGTAGTAGTATTTTGACCACCTCGTCACTTTCCTGTTTTTGCTTCTTTTTTCTTTTCACTTGCATTCTTGAAGTAGCTTCTAAAAGTACCTGTTCAAGTATGCACGTATTTGCCAGTCTTCTTCATCTGCAGTGACAAGAAAGCATGGAAACAAAATTTTAGTGATGTGGCAGCATTTATTTCAGGTCTTGCTCAGTGCTTTGATCCATTCGGTGAAGACGTGTAACCATCAAATGCATGATGTCGTGTCAGGTGTGTTGCAGCAGGAACTTTCTTCGGGATAAATGCGCCCATTGTTCGGAGTGGCTCGACGCGAATGAGGCGGTTAACATATGCATGTACGTGCTTTGTCTGGATGAAGTGTGGGAACAAACAACCTGCAAAAGTTCTGTACTCTTACTGCGAGTGTCTTACAAGTGTCGTTTTTCTCTCAAGGTGTAGCACGGTACAGGGGGGGCAGTAGGGGGCATGGCGAACACAGCATGTCATTTTGTCAGACACATAAAGCGTCATTTGCCTGCACCCCACTACTCCTCCGCCCTTAAAAACAAAAAAAACGAAGAACAGTATAGTGCGACACCGTGAGTATGTTGCTTTGGTCTTGTGCAGTGCATTCCAATGGGATCTGTGGTGGCACTCCTATTTTTGTTTGGCCCCTGTAACCGTACAACTATTGCCGCGATGCACTCAGTAACACGGTCATCAGCCAATGATAACCTTGCGATATACACATCGCTAGATTAAAGCAGCACCAAGACTTCCAAATTCAGTCATGTGGTGGCATGTGTGGCTCAAGAATGTTTTATACTGCTGGTGCTATACTGTTACCAGAATGCAGGCTTGCCTCACTCAGCAAGAATCGCATCATGGCTCGCATAAGGCATATTTTTTTGTAACGATCATGTGCCCCCACATCAGTCGACGCGCCCAGCATTTCATGTGGGTTTGTGCAATAGACAGCACATCAAGTCGCAACCCCGTCGGAGGCCCGTCGTAGATGTTCAGCCAATCACTCATGCGCATAGCAGTATTGGAAAAAGGCCCAGTGTTGGGTACAGATGGCGAAAGAGCCATTCGGTCAGCCAGGCTATTGAATGGACTCCTACTAGATCTCAGAATCCAATGCACGATAATGGTGAAGGGCAATTTTACCAATGCGAATGAGTGCACTGGAAATTTCAAAAGGACTGTGGAGTGCGACATATGCGCCAAAAATGGCGTTTGAAAACGATTTGGTGTGAAGCTGTGGGACCCACGAAATCAGGTGACAATGCAAAGCCTCGTGTGGCAATAAACTGCAGTCATTTGACACGTCTGCCATCAGTGCCTTAATTTATGCTTTCTTTGCATTTACTGCCCAAGATTTATTGCATTCTTCTATTCATGAGTATTTGTGCACATTGTATTGCAGCTTAGATGGTACTGCTTGAGCAGTAAAACAATGAAAGAGAAAGAAAAATAACCTTTGCAATAATTCTTTAGCCATTTCATGCTAACCTTTATTGTCGCACCGCGAATGAACTTCCAAAATGGTGGTCATGGGCACATTATTTTAATTTTTTTCGGTCTGAGGCGCCACTTACCCATCCAAAAGTAAATCATCGCTTTATTAACCCTCAGATATCGCTGAAATCTTGCTGGCACCTGCTTAAATAGTTGCACAAACTTAAAACTGCAAAAATTCGAGATTAGTTTCTTGTATGAAAATTACAATTTTTTTTTTACCGTGTCTTCCTTTAACGTCCCGAGATAACCAGATGGGAATGTCCAGTTTGCTACCCTGCATCGGGAGAGGCTAAAGGTGGAGAGGAGGAAAGGCAAAAGAAGGAAAGTAAATCATAAGGGGAAGTGCAACACAGGTCCAGGTGATGATGGTGGTAAAAACTTTATTTCGTCAACAAAAAATGATTTATGAGATTAGATGTGGGAAGTCATGATGGCTTTGTGAGGTGGCTGTCAGACCGTGTCTTACGGCGACTTCTAAAGCCCAGGTCATGGCCTGCAGTTGAAACGCGGGTTCCGAGCTGGTCACCGCAGCCTCCCACTGCTCTCGGTTGGATAGCTGCCACTCGGCTCTAGGTTTGAGCTCGGGGCATCCGTGCAAGATGTGTGCTAAATCGGCTTTGTCGGCCTCGCATAGCGTACATTTGGGGGAGTGTATCCCTGGGTAGACTATGGATAGTTTGTACGGGTTGGGGAAGGTGTGTGTTTGGAGTTGCCTCCATGTCGGCTGCTGGTTTTTGGTTAAGGAATTGTCAGGGGGTGGGTATTAGAGTCCTTCGTTTTTATAGTAGTGTGTAATTTCGTGGTAGGTTATCATGCGCTCTTTTGCTCCTTGCAGGATCTTTTGGCTCACTGCCCGGTTGAAGAGTCCTCGGGTGAAATTGTGAGCCGCTACGTTCCCGGGATGGGACGAGTGCGCAGGGATCCAGATGATATTGATCTGGCGGGGCGTGAAATGTACTTTAGAATTTGTAGCGCCGGTTCGTGGGTTCTGCCTTTGGCAAAATTACGCAGTGCCGCCTTGGGAGTCACAGGAAATTATTTTGGCTGCGCTATTTGTGATAGCTATTGCTATCGCGGCTTCTTCCGCTTCTTCCGTGTGCCTTCCAAAAATCGTGACCGCGGTGAATGGCTTGAGGTCGTTTCCTTCTACCCCTGCAGAGAAAGCGTCACATTCTCCGAGTTCGGCTACGTCTACGTAGACCGCCTCCTCGTGGTTTGCGTAGTGTTTCTGGAGTGCTTTGACCCGGGCCTGTCTCGATATGGTGTGATACTCTGGGTGCATGTTCTTTGGGATTGGATCGAACCTAAGGCGACTAAAGATGTCTCTGGGTATGGGCCCGATGTTATTTTGAGTGCTCTCGTACGGAATGTTTAATTTCCTTAGGATGTGTCTTCCCGCAGGTGTCTTGGTTAATCTTTCGTATTGGGCTGTTCTGTGTGCTTCAACTAGTTTGTCGAGTGTGTTGTGGGCGCCCATTTTCAGGAGTCTCTCGGTGGATGTGTATCTTGGCAGGTGGAGCGCCGCCTTGTAGGTTTGTCTTAGGCAGTTTACCTGTATAAACCTGTATAAAGTAGAAAAGGAAAGAGATATGGGAGGGAGTACACGAAACGGCTGAGCACGAAAGCCTGGATTAGACGCCTGAGATCCACTTAGTTCATCCCAATGTGTTTATTGGCGATGTGTCGGATCAAACGGTTGGTTTGGTTCGCACATACCGTAAGTTGATAGTCACTGTGTTTTTGCCATTGCTTTGTAGGTGCATACTTAGTATCCAGGTCGTTTGGACCTCGGGAACTAGGGTGTCATCCACGTATATTTCTGGAGGGACTGAGGTTTTTGTATGTTCCACGGATTGTATCTCATGACGAGAAGTTTCTGGTGTGTTCTGAGACTACGTCTGCTCCAGTTTGCAGTAGGTGCTCGATCTCTCCATTGTTCTCTTTGGTTACCCAGAGTGTAATGTCGTCTGCATATTGGGAATGCGATAGGTTTCGTATTGTTCGAGCAGCTGTTCCATGGATAGGAGTGCGACATTGAAAAGGAGGGGTGAGAGTACCGATCCTTGCGGCGTTCCTCTGCTTCCCAGTGTGAAAGGGTCGTATGTGAGTGACCCGAAGCGTCTCTGCCGTCCTAGCGGATTGGAAGGCTCTGATGTAGGTGTGGGTTTGCTCGCCTACTCCTAGATTTGAAAGGGCTTCTGTGATAGCCTCATGCTTGACTTTGTCGAATGCCTTGGTTAAATCTAGAGCTAGGATTGCTTTGGTTCGTTTGCTGTGAATAGGGTTGATGACCTCCTCCGATAGTCTGAGCATGAGGTCTTGTGTGGAGAGGTGTTGCCTAAAACCCAACATTGTGCTGGGGAAGAGTTCGTGCTTGTCCATGTGTTCTTGCAGGCAATCTAAAATCACATGTTCTAGCAATTTGCCCAGGCATGACGTGAGGGAGATAGGTCTCAAATTCTGTATTTGTAGGCTCTTCCCTGGTTTCGGTATGAAGGTTATCTTTGCGTGTTTCCACGCTGCCGGCAGCTTGCCCCTTTTCCCAACATTGGTTGAAGAGTTTTGTGATAGCTTTGATTGATTCCTCATCCAGGTTTCTAAAAGTTTGGTTTGTGATTCCGTCCGCTCCCGGGGCAGAGGATGTGCGAAGTTTGTGTAGCGCCGCCCTCATTTCTGCCTTCGTTATTTCTTAGTCCATTCCTGGATTCGGAGGTCCTTTGTACTCAGGAAGTGTTTCCTTGTCGGAGGTATCTACATATCTGCTCCCGAGTTCGTCGAGGAGTCGTCGTCTTGAAGGGGGTGTTCGTGTATAATGCGGCCGATGTTCTTGTTATGTGCCGTCTTACAATTTTCAGGGTCTAGGAGGTACCTGAGTAGGTGCCACGTGTCTTTTAGGCCCAGTTTTCCATTCATCTGGTAGCATGCTTGACCCCATTGTTGTTTGACCAGCTCTTGTGCGTGGTCTTCTATTTCTTTAACTAGGCGAGTAATTTTGAGCTTCCGTCTTCTGTTGTGTTTTTGTTTGAGCCATCTCTTTTGAAGGCTTTCGTGTGTTTGCCACATGTATAGTAGTCTGTTATCTATTGCGTGTGTTTCCGCTGTGACTGGTATGCTTTTGGTGGTGGTTTTGACGTCCTTGCCTAGCTGTTAAACCCATTTGTTGAGGTCATCTATGGTGGTGGGTTCATCTCGTGCTCTGATGTCTAAATTTGTCCCAGTCGGTGATCGTGATCTCTTTCCTCCCTTTCTTTTTTAGCAATGTGGCCGGGATGGTGGTTTCAATTATATAATGATCGCTGCCTAGGCTACAGGCGGTGTTCCTCCATTTCCCTTCTCCCACGTTCTTGCTGAGCGTGAGGTCGGGGCTGGTGTTCGTCTGCACACTGTTTCCTATTCGCGTGGGTTGTAGCGGATCGTTCAGTAATGTTAGGTCTTCGTCTTGTATGTAATTCCATATGGCGGTGCCCTTCTTGATGTTTATTTTGTAGCCCCAGGCCGTGTTCCTGGCGTTAAAGTCGCCTACTATTAGTAGTGGTTTGTGTCCACAGAGCCTGAGTGTTTCGATAACTGCCTCTATTATTGGGGGGTGGCTCGATCTGGGGGCGCTATATACGTTGAGAATAAATAGGCTCGCTTGACCTCTTTTCTGGGGAATTATTTCCAAGAGGAGGCAGTCCACGTCCTTCGTGTCTATTTCGTGTTCGACGGCGGTCAGGTTTCTGTGGACCAAGACGGCCGCACGTGGGTTCTGCGCTCCCGTTTTTTCGTGTTCTATAGTTTCTGAGTTTGGCTTTAGTTAGCGTTTGTTGCAGTGCTATGATGTCCGGAATTTCCGGCTTGTCTAAGTTTTGGATGTGGAGTTGTAGGTTCTCCCGCTTTGGGCAGAAGCACCTGCAGTTCCACTGCCATATTTTGATTTCCTTAAGGTTTCCCTCCATATTGGTTTGCTCTTTCTACCTGAGCGTTGATGAGGCCAGATTTGGATAGTGAGATTGCTGCAAGTTGCTCAGCATGATGTGCGAGTTGAGTTTGTATCGTGGCTACGGTAGCCTCTGTTTGGCTTAGTCTGGTCTCGAGGACATCCGTGCGTCCGTTTAGCTGCGTAGATAACGCGCCAATTTGTTCCTTCATGTCTGCACTGATTGTGTCTTCGGTTGCTGCCATCTTCTCCTCCATGAGATCAAGTCGAGTGTTCATGCCTTGTATTAAGTGAATTACATCGTTTAGGGTGGGGCTTTCCGCGTCTTTGACTGTTTCGATTGTTCTCTCTTTCACAGGTGCTAAAAATAAAACACTTCAGTAAAACATCCCGAAACTGCACAGTTCGTGGGTTATGGGAACACTGTATATAGAATGGCTCTGAAACAATTTTCACCACTGATTCTTTAACAAGCACATATAGTGAAGTCCCGTTACAACAAAATTCACACGACACATGGAAAATTTCGTTGTGGCGTACCTCCATTGACATATAGCTTTTATGTATATACGTACATCAAAAGCCAGAGCCGCGAAGAAAACTGAAACCATTGACAGGGAAATCTCCGCCGTGGCATTGGGGCAAAGGTTGAGGCATACTAAAGCGATCAATAAAGTGCGTACTGCACTAGAGAATGCATTTAATGCTGCTGTTACAGCATTTTTTGTACATTGTGGCCGATGCTAACCGAACACGTGTGCCCGGCTGGTCGCGAAACACTCTTTTCAAAGCACATGCACCACTGCAGTGAAGCAGTTTGAATTATAATTTCACTGCATATTTATGACAAAGTCAGCTAGCTTGGTAAACTTGCGCTTACCAGCAGTTTTATTTCCAGAAGTCTGTCAGCCTGGATTGCTTACGCTTCACAGCAAGCAAAGGCGTTGCGCGAGTCTCACAGACTGTTAGGAGAGCCGACACAATGTCATTATTGTGTGCTCCAATAACTTTTCTGACGAGGTCAAAAGCAGTCGCCAGAGTCGTGTCTTGCAGATTGTCATCTCCCCAGATGACGAGACATTGATGAGTCATCATGTTTCTGTATGCTCTCAATGATCTGAGAATCGGTCAATTCCTTGTAGACTTCCACATTGGCGTCGACGTTCATGAAGGCGTCGAGCTGAACATCGGCAGGCACAAATTCCTTGTCCTCAAGGGTCGCCCACCGTGAAGCAATTAAAAGCTCATCTTCGGCTTCGGTTGGGCTGGTCACCGCTTAGGTGTTCCCAAACCCAGAGTGCCTGGAGAAGTTTGATATATGATGTTGCGCTTCAACATGCTTCATGCACCAGCCATCATTTGCAGTGCCATATATAGGTTGATCCTCGTCTCTCGGGCAGTTTCAGTGTTGAGCAGAATGCACTGCATTAATCTGTTGCAGTACGCACATTTCTGGCTCACAATCACACCTTGATCCAACGGCTGAATCAGTGACATGCAGTTTTGAGGGAAGTACTTCACATCTGTGTCCATGAGAAGTGCTGTCACTGTGATGGGCTGAGCTGTTGTCCAGCAGTACACGCACTTCGCAGGCTTGCCTCTTCATGTCACAGTCGAAGGTGACAACCATTTCAGTGAAAATTGCCCACATTATCCATGCTTCTGTGTTGGCCACATACTTAACTGGACGACCTCTATTGCCTTTAAAACATTGTGGCTTGGCACTTTTGCCAATTACCAGAGGCGGGCGCTTATCAAAACCTTCCATGTTGGCGCATAACAGCACGGTAACTCTCTTCTTGGTGTGCTTGTCTCTGTGGCAGCACTGTCCTTTTAATTGAAGGCAGCATCTCGTAAAACAAACCAGTCTTGTCAGCGTTATAAATATCCAACGGACAGTACTGTTCGAGGATGCTTGCGGCATTGTCAGACATCAACGCCGATGCAGCTTCGCAATCTGCGGCCGCCTTGGCAACAATGCTGCCTCGGGCTTTGAAGCAGCTAAGCCTCCTTGTGCTGGCTTTGAAATTGTTGCGGCCAAGCAAACGGGCATCATTTAAGGTCTTCTGCTGCACAATCGCTCTGCTCAGGGGAATATTCTTTGCTTGTGCATCTACAAACCAACTGTGGCCTGCCCTCTAAAGCTCCTCATGTTTGGGTAGCGTCTCTTTCTTGTGCTGTGCAGACGTACCAGAAGCAAGTGCCTTCTGAATTGAGCCTATGTTCTTCAGGACCATTGACAGCGAGCTCGGCGAAATGATGAAATCATGGGCGATGTTCACTTTCTTTCCTTCCGCTTTCTGCCTAGGCAAACATCTGTGCCTTCTCGAGAGAGAGAAATTTTTGCCTCCTCGTTGGCGTAAACATTTCGATTGGTCGCACACCGCAGAGAAAATGGCAGAAATTGTGAGGATCCCATGTGATCTCATGCAGTCTGATGCAGCCATGCGATGACCACGTGGCTGTAGAGTGCAGTGGCTCAAATCGGTACTTTGGATTTGTCTTCCAATATGGTGACCAGGCAGCTTCAGTGTCGTTGCAGTTTCGTTTGTGAAAACCTAGTTGAAGCGTACACACGAACGTCACAGCTTTGGAAGGGCCTTCTGATTTGAATACTCGACAGTCCCGACTTAAGCTCGGTCCCAGTTTTGTTCTCAACAAGTTGTTTGAAGTGGAAATACTGACCAAAACGCCTTCATTGTGAATGTCCTTTCTTTTTATTACTTTGTATGGGCAGCTGACAGGGAATCTGAAAATCTTCGTTGTGGCAGACATTTAATTGTAGTGGGATTCGACTGCATACATCTAAGCACTCAAGTGTTTTTGCACTTCATCTGTATCAAAATACAGCTGCTGCGGTCAGGAATTGAGCCCGAAACTCACTGTTTACATGAAGAATGTGGTAATTGCATCATTGAGAAGCAAAGTGAATAGGAAGAAAAAATTATGCACATTCCATGCACCGAAGCAGCCGCTAATTCAGCCTTGTTTAGTTCTACAAGATTTAGGTCGCACAGCGTGTTTGTGTAAGGCAAGCAATTGTGTGCCAATGCAAGACGACCATATGATGATGATCTGACAAAAATGATGCAGCACGATGATGCTGAAACCTAGATAATGAAGACAGTGGTGTAGTAACGATGATATAGATATGAGTGATGATGACAAGATTCAGTACGACGACAGCGGACAATCCGGGTGCACTTTATCGAAATCAAGGCGTGATAGGTAGCTACTCGGAAAGCCTGTATATGATTCAGTGTGCATCAGCGAGAGAAACTTTCTTAAATGGATGTTGGAGACACCTAGCATATGTTGCTCAATATGACGAGGGTGACGTATGAAATGATGCATTCATACCTAGCACTTACAACGTACACCCACAGCAACTAATAAAGTGTCGAACAGTGTCAATGACGAGACCAATGCCTTCTAAACTACCGTATTTTCGCGATTCTAAGCACCCCCCGATTCTAAGCAACCCCCCCCCCCCTATTTTCGCGAGAAAATTGGGAAAAAAGTTTGCATGCGAATCTAAGCACCCCCCTATTTGTTAGGAAGAGTGCGTAGCCAAGGCCGCCAAGTGCGCTTGCTCACTCTTGTCATCGAACCGGAGCCTCGGAGTCACGAGGTGGCACGGCGGCCGTGGCGCAAGCCGGCCGTACAGCCAGACTGTACGGCTGTACAGCGAAAGCTGCAGAAAGTGTCCCCATCAACCATCGCAAAGTGGATTTCGGACGCTTGGAAGCGGGTCCAAGTGCACGTCGTGGTCAAATCATTTAAGAAGTGCTCGATCACAAACCACTTCGACGGTACGGAAGACGACCTGCTGTGGGGTACCGAGAGCGGCAGTTCAAGTGGTGCGACAAACTTGAGTGGCAGTGATAGTGACTAGGCATCCGACACAAGCGGTGGGCTCACTGTCTGCACCGATTTTTCTTTTGGATGTTTGCAAAATAAAATCTTATTCCTCACACCCCTCTCATCGTGATGTCGCAGCAAAAAGAGGGAGGGGGGGTTCATTCTAGATTTTTCGAATCTAAGCACCCCCCCTGACTTTGGGCATCGCGATCGTGAAAAAAAGGGGGTGCTTAGAATCGAGTAAATACGGTACTCTCTCAATTCCATATTGTCATGAACTGTAACTTATTTGATTTATTGATTGGTTTCATTTAGAGAGGAAGTTATGTACTTGGTCTTGCATAGCTGGCATACTAAGTCACCTTCTGTTAGTGTGTTAGGCCAGAGCTCCTTAGCGTGGCATCTATTTGTCAAAATCGTCCAATACGTTGACAACTTATTGGTTCTGTTTTACATTGTCATGAACTGTAACTTATTTGATTTATTGATTGGTTTCATTTAGAGAGGTAGTTATGTACTTGGTCTTGCATAGCTGGCATACTAAGTCACCTTCTGTTAGTGTGTTAGGCCAGAGCACCTTAGCGTGGCATCTATTTGTCAAAATCGTCCAATACGTTCACAACTTATTGGTTCTGTTTTACACTATGCCTGATAAAGCTAGCTACAGGGTCAACCTCATGTTTAACAGGCTTCTCATCAATTTCCAATACGTAGTTACGTTTTCTTAACCTCACATAGTACTTAACCATGACCACACCTGCTAGACCTATACCCTGCATTCAGAGAAGCGTCGTACATCACGTTGCTCTAAACTCGTGGCATTTGCTATAGGGCCTTCAGGAACACCCGTGTTTGTTCATGCCCTCATCACAAGTGCAGTGATTAATGTCCACTGATTTTCCAGAGTTCTTCCTGCCCGGCATACTGGAAGCTACTCTGACTGAGTTTCAGAAGCAAAATATTGCGCTCGACAAAAAAAAAAATGATAATGCGAAGGTCAGTAACCTAATATGTATGCAACATGTCACACAAAGAGCACGTAGGTGTATGGGTGGTTTACTTGGCATCCAACAAGCTTGGTTCTCCCTTTGCAAGCGAGTAAACTCAACTTGCATCCAATACATGGGCCTGTGACATTTCTACATGCCACCTGCTGTGTGTCCTGCAAAGCCGTGTATCAAACTCGGACACCCTGCAGCAGCTTCTACATTGGGCAAACAGGTCAAATGACTGCCCTTACAAACATACAAATAACATGCACTTGCAAACAAGCAGAAATCTAGGCATTCATTAGGCCTGAAACACAGGTGCAAACCACCCTTCCATTAGACACATACTGCGCACAGGGACTGCTACTCTGAAAATGCAGATGAGAACAATGGCATCCCAAAGTAGTGTTTTAAGGGGAGACGTGGGTCAAAAAGTCGCGGTTTTCTAAAAAAAAAAAATCGCCTCTTTGTTTTAATCAGCATTGTCATCTTTGGTCTATAAACTTTTATTTCTGTAAAGATCAAGCCGAAATTCGCGCGAGAAGTCGCCAAAAAATTCGCCCAAGTGAGCGGCGGTGACTATAATCCACCGAAAGTTTAGAAAGTCTGTGCCGTTTGCATCATTCTCACGCAATCGAGCCTCACCACCTGCCATTTGCAATCATCAGGGTGTGCAGCATCAGCCTTTTCCTCCAAGGTTCAATGGCTGTCAGTCTCATATGTTAATGGAGAATAAAAGAAAAATGAGAAAGAAGACGAGATTGTCGCGTGTTTTGAATTGTGCACCATGCAGCGTAGCGCCGCCATTGGACAGCGGTGCTCCTTATGTGCAGTAAAGCCCAACAGCCGCCGCTGCGCGTTCTCGCTAGCCGCACCGTTTCCCGTGTTCTCTCCTCGTTTTCTTCAGATGACTAGCCCAAAAAAGTGCAGTTTAGACGCCCAGAAGTATCGAACTCTGCACAAGTACTGAAAGAAACACGGCGTAAGACAGTTAAAAAAATGACAGCCGGGATTGACGCTCAGACGTTGGTTAGGCCTACTGCCGACACCGGTCACCGCGACTGTGGTGAAATCAACGCTGCTGTGGATTTCGTCAGTACATCACAGAAAAAGATGGAATTCTTCAAAAGTGATTCAAGGTTGGTCGGCGCCCCTGCTGCTAGCACGGTGTTGTGCGAGATCGGTGCATTGACAGCACTGGCGGCAGGTTCGGCATGTCCTACTTGCCGCGAACAGAAACTCGCCGTCTGAGAAGCAGCTGAGAAGCGCAAAGGACTTCATCGTACCTAGAGCTACGCTGCGAAAATCTCGACGGCCCTGAATCTGTTCTTTCATTCACGCACACGTCGAAGCAGATCATCTTGGCCAGCGAGTGCGGTGACCCCAGGACGAACATTCGCTACAACAGCGGGAGCTCGCGCGACGGCTTCACCGTAAATGTGAAGGCTCTTTTGGCAGCGCATGCCATAGGTGCTGGACATGACCAGCTTTTGCGATTTTGTGCGATCATTGGCCTTCCAAAACCGCTGCATCACGAACATTTCATGCTATATCTAAGAAGCTCCATGGCGCTGCAATGGAAGCTGTTCGCCAAAACTTGTAACTGGCACGAAAGGTCACGAAGGAAGCCGTTGGCGGTGGCGATGTGCCGGTCATGTTTGACGACACTTGGCAAAAAAGGGGCCATAAAAGCCACAACGGAATGGGCACAGCTGTGTCCCTGGACACAGGTCTTTGCTTGGACTTTGAAGTCCTTTCAAATTACTGTCTTGCTTGCAGTATCCACAAGCACATGGGGGATGATGAGGTATGGCAAGCCTCTCATCCTGTATGTGAAAAAAAAAAAAATATGAATGTTCATACCATGCAATGGAACCTGAAGCAGCAGTGCGCATATGGCAGAGTACTTTGTCATGCGAGACCCCACTGCGCTTCACAAGTTTCTTGAGTGATGGCAACAGCAAAGCCTATACTGCCGTCTGTGGGGCTGAGGTGTACTGTGACACTGTTATCGAAAAAGAAGAGTGCACCAACCACGTTGCAAAACACCTAGGCACTGCTCTGCAAAATATGGTAATGCCACTGCCACGAGGTGAAAAGCTAATAGTCACAGCCATCCAGAAACTGCAGACATACTACCAAATAGCCATAACGAATAACAAGGGCAGCGTGCGCAACATGTACACTGCTATATGGGCCTCCTATTTTTATTGTTGCTCCAGTGATGGGGCCAACAGCCACAAATTTTACCATGTTGAACCAGATTCCTGGTGCAAACATAGGCGTGGTGAAGCACTGAGGGAGCCTACACCACGCCAAATCCCCTTGTTGACAAAAGCTCAGTGCTTGGCAGTTATGCCTATATACAAGCGCCTTACTGATGAGCAGCTCCTGGCTTGGTGCCTTCATGGCAAGACGCAAAACGCAGCGGAGTCGCTCAAGAGTAAGATATAGCTGCTGTGTCCAAAAACAAAATTTGCTTCCCGGACATCTGTGAAGACAGTCACGGCTATCGCCGTGCTGTGGTATAATAAAAGCCATGCCGGTTTTTAAGAAGTCCTACAAGAGATTGTAGTACTTCCCCCAGAAGAGTTGGTCACAGCAGTGACCATTCTGATTACATGCGCATAAAGAAGATGAACTTGAAGTGAAACGCAGAAGCAAGGACTCGCCATCGGAGTGCAGTGAAAAGGGCTTGCACCGAGGAGACCAACCGTAGGAGCCAGGAAGGGCCAAGCTACTGCGCAGGAGCATTCTAGAAAATTTGTGAGCTTTCTGTAAAGCTGCCCTTGAGTGTGACCAAGATTCATGCGAAAACAATTGCATTTTGAAGAATAGAAGGTTTTGAAACTTTCAAACCTGTTTTTCTCATTTTCAATTTTTTTGATATTTTCGTGTCTGCTGGGAAGCCTTTTTTACGTTTAGGATTGGTGTATACTAACGAAATTTGGCATACATATTCTTGAAGGTATGTATACTGCCAATATCTACTTGAAATTTCAATATCGGTCGTCAGTAATTACAGTAGTACAAAGCTATGTTTCAGGGAACTGAAAAAAACAATGGTTGAACTGTCAAATTCCAATAACCGAACACGTTTTTTGACTAGATATTGGCACTGTGTGATCTACAAAGAGCTAAATAAGCTATAGCACAATACCTTTTGTGAAAGTTCAGTGCATAAATATGCGCCCATTACGATCGCTATAATTTGTCATTCAGTATAATATAACTCGAGAACTGTAGCAGCTATACAAAAACTAATTGTGTATTTGAAATCTGCATAACAAACTAATTAGCTGAATTTCGAAGTCTCTGGTACAAATAATTAAAAAAGTTGTTTCGAGGAGCCTCTCATCTTAAAGAGACCCTGAAACGGTTTTGACGATTTTCTACAAACGTACTGAGTCGTTACAGTAGGTCCTTCTGATCATTAATTGACACATCTAAGTGCTCCGCGTAAAGCGTGTAATTTATTATAAGGTTTTAAAAATGCACATCGCTGCCGATCGCAGCGCACTGCTCGGCGGAATTTAAAGCCGCCCCTACCCATATGACCGAAATCACCCATATGACGTCAGTGGGGCGAGCTATCCGATTGGCTGACCAGGGCGCGTGATCGATAATTTTTCCAACTTTATGGTAAACAAATGATCTTCGTGTAATGAAGCAGACGCGCCCCTGTGTATGTGCCGTCTGAAGAAGAAGACGAAGGGCCGTGCCGTGATCTCGAGCGACCCCGTGCTTCGGACAGCCCTTGCAGTGCTTTGTTTTGCCTAGCGTTCCACAACGTCGTGAACGAGAATAAACCTCATCGCATTTGGTGGAGGTGCTGGGATCCTTCGCCTCGTCCTGGAGCTCTGCACTCGAACCCTGCCAACAAGATCGCCTTCCACTATGCCTGATCCCGCCACCTCGTTGCCCGCCCCACCGGCTGCCACTGTCATCTGCGCCGGCGTCCCTCGTCAGCGCGACCCACCCATTTTCAGTGGGACCGCCGAACACGACGTGGAAGACTGGCTCTCATCGTACGAATGTGTAAGTGCCCATAACCGATGGGATGACCAGTCCAAGCTGACCAACGTGCCGTTCTACCTCGCCGACGTAGCCAAACTTTGGTTCTTCAACCACGAATCAGACTTTACAAGCTGGTCAGCCTTTAAGACTCTGTTTGCCGAAGTGTTTGATCGCCCAGCTGTGCGTACGCTACGCGCTGAACAGCGTCTACGCCAGCGCGCACAGCAGCCTGGAGAAACATTCCCCAGCTACATCGAGGATGTTCTCGATTTGTGCAAGCGGGTCAATCCCAGCATGTCAGAGGATGACAAGATCAAACACATCCTCAAGGGCATCGAGGACAGCGCATTCCAGATCCGCGTCATGTACCGCTCTGGTCGCAAGCACTCCGACGCTGATGCGCTCTCTCGCTCCCCACTGACGCCTGATTTGGCGTCGTTGTCAGCTTCCTCGTCCACCCTGTCACCGTTCACCATCCCTGACATGCTCACAGAGCAGCGCAAGGACCCATCCCTTGCAATGTTACTCGACTACCTTGCTGCTCCGTCTGATGCCCCTTCGACACGAGCACTGCGTCGCCAAGCAACCCACTTCTCAGTGCGGGACAACATTCTATATCGCCGAAACTACATGCCCGACGGACGCAAATGGCTCCTCGCTATACCTCGTCATATGCGCTCTGACGTCTGCGCGTCTTTTCACGCTGACCCCCTAAGCGCTCATGCCGGCGTCCTCAAAACTTACACAAGGTTGCGTCAGCGCTATTATTGGAGAGGCATGTACAACTTTGTGCAAAAGTACATTCAGTCTTGCACTACATGCCAACAAAGCAAAACACCTACACAGTGTTTCACAGGACCGTTGCAGCCGCTGCCATGCCCGTCTCGTCCGTTCGACCGCGTCGGCATCGACCTCTACGGCCCGTTTCCATGCAGCGGGCGTGGAAATCGGTGGATTATTGTCGGCGTAGATCACCTTACTCGCTACGCTGAGACTGCAGCACTGCCAGCAGCGACCGCCCGTGACGTTGGTTTTTTCATCCTTCGCAATTTTGTCCTTCGCCACGGTGCTCCCCGAGAATTACTGAGTGATAGGGGCCGTGTCTTCCTGTCGGAGGGCATCCAAGCCCTCCTCGCTGAGTGCAGGATAATTCATCGCAAATCGACCGCGTACCATCCCCAAACCAACGGTCTTACCGAGCGCTTCAATCGCACACTTGGCGACATGTTGCGGATGTATATTTCATCCGACCACTCCAACTGGGACACCGTACTCCCCTTTGTTACGTTCGCGTACAACACCGCGACGCAAGCGACCACCGGCTTTTCCCCCTTTTTCCTTGTGTATGGCCGTGAGCCATCATGCCCTTTGGACACCATACTGCCGTACCAACCTGACGCTACAGAGTATACTCCGCTTTCCAAAGTCGCCAAATATGCTGAAGATTGCCGTCAGCTGGCACGTGCCCTGACTAGTGAGACTCAAGAACGTCAAAAGACAAGACATGACCGTGCTCATCAACCACCGCCCAACTTTGTTCCTGGTTCACTTGTGTGGCTTTGGATACCAGCCAACATTCCTGGCCTTTCTTCCAAACTCCTGGCGCGTTATCACGGTCCATACCGTATAATCGAGGCCACTTCACCGGTCAACTACATCGTCGAGCCGCTCACCGTGTCACCAGACCTGCGTCGTCGTGGGCGAGAGACAGTACATGTCAACCGCCTGAAACCGTACTACGACCCGCTCATCTTCTCCGCGCCCTGAGTCGCCAGGATGGCTACGCTTAGCTCCCGGGGCATTGTAATGAAGCAGACGCGCCCCTGTGTATGTGCCGTCTGAAGAGGAAGACGAAGGGCCGTGCCGTGATCTCGAGCGACCCCGTGCTTCGGACAGCCCTTGCAGTGCTTTGTTTTGCCTAGCGTTCCACAACGTCGTGAACGAGAATAAACCTCATCGCATTCGTAATAGTTGGAATGTTAGTTAATTTGTTTTTATAAAAAGAAAGTAACATAAAGAGAATGCACCAGAACAATTTTTCAGTACACTTAAGCACTTCCGGCAAACAGCAATGGTCGTGTGCTTGTGTACAACGTACTCCATTTTGACAAGAGCTCCGCGGTCAGAGTCAGTCTCAGTCTTTTCGCAAGCACTATGATTCGACTTTGTTGCCTTGTGGACTGCAAACGTAGCGACTGGCAATATGTCAAGCTGTGACATCGTGTCCCTCTGCAAGGCAGCATACGAGCGAACTGGCTGCTGCGCATTGGACTGCCGCTATCCGATCGGCGCCAGGATTTGCGCATTTGTGGCCGTCACT
Organism: Dermacentor albipictus; assembly: GCF_038994185.2. Taxonomy (NCBI): domain Eukaryota; kingdom Metazoa; phylum Arthropoda; class Arachnida; order Ixodida; family Ixodidae; genus Dermacentor; species Dermacentor albipictus. The sequence continues at coordinate 86,599,285 of NC_091826.1, read as the reverse complement.
TTACACTGGAAGATTACCAACGCAATAATAATAATAATAATAATAATAATAATAATAATAATAATATTTTTTTATTCACTTCAATTCGTACGTGTTCCAGCCTGCATAAGCGTTGCCGCTTGTGTGCTGAGCTGGGCAGCCAGGTTAAGCACATGAAACAACAGCGAGTAAATCATGGTTGAAAAGAAGGAAAAATAAAATCAACCAAATACTCAGCAACTGCTTGTGCGACATAAGAACAAACAAGCAAACAAACAAGAACCAGCAGAACATATGATAGCAAGTCCACCGTGCACAGTTTCGTACACGAAGTGAAAACATTAAGAACATGACCAACAGCAAATGACCTTATTCTATATTATCGTTCAGCCAAGGTCGAAGAAAATTCTTAAGGTCTTTTAATCCGGTAATATTCGGGAGGGTTCGTATTTTATTGAAGTAGTAAGGAACATAGTAGGTGCGGGTTCTTTTGCCATAAGTGGTGAAGATGCGGGGTATGACATACTTTTCTGATTGACGGAGAGGCCATACTTTAATGTTGCAGGTTTTAAAGGAGCTGTGAAAGAAATGCTTGTATAATATGTCAAAGATAAATTGCTTGTATACAGGTAGCATGTCAAAATATTCCATACTGTCTCTGGCTGACTTATCATGATAGTTGGTTCCATAGGAGAGATTGGTTGCAATCCTGTGCACTATGCGGCTTAATGTGTTTAATTTATATAAAGAAGCGGTTCCGTAAATTGTTATCCCGTATCGTAATATTGACTCTCCCAATCCCTTATATACCATTTTTCTAACCGATACATCACGTATAGATCGTAGAGCATATATATAAACACACACTAGGCGTAGGCGTTTGGCTAACTCTGCAATATGAATATTCCACGACAGTGTTTCGTCAAATGTGATACCAAGGTATTTAAAATTGGATTTAAGTTCCAAAGGTGGGCATGAACAACACGTACAGTTTCTCTCATGAAGGTATATATTTGATAGTACTCTAACCACTTTATATGGGCTATGAAAACAAAGTAGGCAGGTTTTTGTATTATTAGTAAAAATCTGATTAGTGTTGAACCATTCTATCAAAAGATGCACATCCTGTTGCATCCTGTCGGAGGCCTCTTCATACGTTTCACTTGGTATCGCCAGGGCAGTATCATCCGCGTATAAAAAGAGTTGTGAGTTCAGTGGAAGACAGGTCATATCATTGACGTAGATATTAAATAACAAGGGTCCTAAAATTGATCCCCAAGGAACACCTGTCGAAACATTCAAAATTGGGCTGTGTAATCCGCCTAGTTGGACGCATTGGGCTCGATCAGCAAAATAGCTTTTAAAGAATGATTTGTATGGACCTCTAAAATCAATACTGTCAAGTTTATCTATTAATAAATTGTGATTGATAGTATCAAAGGCTTTTTGCAAATCAATAAAAAGTGTAAGGACAATGTTATTGTTATCTATTTCTTTGCAGACTAGGTCATGAAAATCCTCTAGTAGGTTTACCGTACTTTTGCCTTTGCGGAAACCATACTGGGCTGCATTTAGTAGATGGTACTTATCAAGAAATGATGTCATGCTAATATGTATAATTTTCTCTATGATACAAGCGACGGATGACAAAATTGCAGTTGGCCTATAATTATTATAATCCTTTTTGGAGCCTTTTTTATGCAATGGTCTTATTACGCTTACTTTCATGTACGTGTGAATTTGCCCAGTTATTAACGTTTCGTTGATAATGAAAAGTAAAACAGTTTTAAGTATGTCAAAATGCACTATGAGATCTCTTATCCTAACACTATCATAGCCTGGGGATTTCGTTATTGGCATTGTTTTCAACACATCCCATAATTCCGGCTCAGTGACAGTAGGCATGTAAGCTGAATGAATGCTCGAAGCAACTGCAGTAACGTTCGCCATTTTGCTTCCCTGTCTACACAAGAAAGTAACAGATTCTACAAAGTGTTTATTGAACTCAGTGGCCAATTCTACCTTGGTTTTATCTGGAAAGGCCTGTTCTAAAGTATCATCAATGCTTTTCTTGGATGGTTTTCCTATGGTGGTTTGAACTAATTGCCAAGTTTTTTTTACGTCACTACTGCATGCCGAGAATTGATTAAGCTGGTACTGTTTTTTTGCCAGTCGTATTTTTGCTGTAATCTTATTTCGCAGTTGCCTGAATTCTTCTCTTAGTGCAAAGTCATGAGGGTTCTCATTGCGCCTTCTTAAAAGTTTACTTTTGATGTAAGATAGCTCAATAATTTCCTTGTTTATCCAAGGAATTGCCTGATTTCGCCGTTTCATCCTCACCTTAGTTTTCGATTTATTGTAAATTGATTTTAGTTGCTCTACGAGCAGTTCGTAAGCATATAGGTGATTGTGCTGCAACAGGGAAGTCCAGTCATACAACGTAATTAGTTTATCTACTTTTTCATTGTTAATTACAAGCCTTTCTGTAGATCTCTCCTGTGCCACCATTATACTATTTTTTAACAACGTAAGCGCAACAAAATAATGATCAGCAACTTTTTCTTTGATAATACAGCCGAATGTTTCCTGTTGCGCTACGGTTGTACTGATATGGTCAATGCATGCCTGTGTGAATTTACTTCCTAGAAATTCTTCTCGCGTATAGCCCTGAATTTTATTCTCCGAGCCAAAACTGGCCAACAACGTTAAGTACTCACTTACACCTACCCTATTGGTCACCGAAATGTCAATGTTGAAGTCTCCTGCGAGAATCGCACGTTTATTTACTCCATATTTTTTCAGGAATCTAGCGAGCTCCTCTAAAAAAACTGCAATATTCTTGCTAGGAGGTCTGTAAACCGCACAAACTAAAAATTCATCTTCATTGTTAGAAAGATGAAGCGCTATAACTTCCGCTTCATCAAATTCAACTTTTAAGCATTCACAAAACCAGCAATTTTTCACAAATACTAACACTCTTCCACCGCGTTTGCTCTCTCTGCACAAGGCAAACGATTTATAGTTCTGTATGTTATAAAGAGAGCAATCAAACTCGCTTTCATTGATCTCAGTAAATGTTATGACCTCCAGAAAAGTTAAAACATTCTCCAAGTACATTTGTAACAAGTTCCAATTCTTGTGAAGACTTCTCACATTCACATGGATAAGATCAAAACTTGTACAAGATTCAACTGACATGAGTTCCCGGCGTATCTTCATCCACTCAGAAAATGAATGTACAATCTCAGTCATCACGTTATCTTGCGCAGATCCGCTTCGTTCTCAACAAGAATAACAGGGGCACCTTCAATTTTCTTAACAAATATACGACCGTTTCGCACCCAAACATATTTGTAGTGTTTCTCAGTTGCTTGGCGCTTTGCCATCCATCGAAGCTTCTTGGCTAGGTGTGTCAAATTTTCATTTATGTAAATGTTCTCATGTTTCAGCATGTTTCGCTTTGCAAGCCACTTTTCTCTTGTTTCTCTCTTGGTGAAACGGACTAGTATGGGAGCCTCAGCATCTGCTTTGCCTTTAATCCTGTGCACAACTTCGACTTCCTCATTCCTGAGAAGGGATAGTTCGAGTCTCCCTGCAAGGGAATTTATAACTGCTCTCAAGTCTTCCCTCTCATGGCACTTGATCCCATGAATTTCCAAATTATTACGTCTTGAATAGGATTCCATCCTATTCACCTCCATTTCCAGTTGAGAAAGTCTAGTGTCTTTTGCTATCAGCTGAGCTTCCATGTCCGTAGTTTTTTTCTTCAGCTCTTTTACTTCTCGATTCTGGGTTTCAAGAGTTTTAAGCACTTCATCATATTTGGAAGAGATCAAATCGAGTGATTCTTCTATGCTCTGTATTGTTAGTGCTTGGTCCTCAAGTTTTCCATTGGTGGTATCATGTTTAGCCAGCTGCTCCTCCTGCTTTCTTTCGAGCTCATCAAAACGGCGTAGCATAGTGTCAAGCTTCGACATGATGTCAACCAAAGAAGGTTGCTCACTGTCTGCCATTAACTTCTTACGCTGGGAGCCAGCCCCTTCTTCAGCGTTCGTCAGTCGTGTTTTGTGGTTTGCACACGTGGGACATAACCAAATACGGATCGTTTCTACTGACATGCTTTTTAGGTTAGTCTTTGTGACGCCAGAGCATTTGCCGGCATGATAACGGTTATCACAATCGCTGCAACGAAGGCACTGGCTATCAGGTGCAATAGCTTTCAGGCACGCGAGGCAATCATTGCTAGACATTGTGAACACAACTTTATGCAGTCCGGCAGAGCAGAATTTAAATTCACACACTGAAGTAGTTAAGAAACGCTGCTCTCACCTACGTAAGCGAAGAAAGAGCGTTATGCCGCGCTCATGCACTCCGCCGGACTGCGCTGGTTCACAATCGGCGTTGGCTTTTTAAGCGTTGTCGCCCGGTGTCGCCCTCCTGGATTGGCTGCCCCCACGATGACGCACTCGCGGTATGGACTGTGTAGCCATGGGCGCTTGCACAGAATCTTCTCCGGTATATCACGTCGATAACAGCGCCGAAGATGGAAGCATCCGAAGCCGGGGAAGCGACAGTCAGGTCCCTTGGGTCTGGCGGTTCCTACGTAAGCGAAGAAAGAGCGTTATGCCGCGCTCATGCACTCCGTTTCGCGAGTCCGGTATTAGGGCAAACGCAAGCGCAAGGGGATAGGGCCTGGCTGCTTGACTGCCGTAACGGGATGAGCCATGAGATGAGCAGAAGGGCAAATGTGAATGGTCTGCATGGTGCTGCCACCTGGTGGCACAGAGCTCAACCATACACAGTAGCAGCAACGAAGTGTATTCTTCTTTGCTGCTGGTGTGTATTTTTCACAGGAGTGTAATCATCAACACGTTGTTTTTATAAATGTTTAAAATGTTTTACACTTGGTTAGAGCAATATTAGCGCTTTGTTTGGCTGGTTAAGCGCTGCGCCAACAAGTGTATGGACCGTGCAGACCGATCAGGCTGCTCACGTACGTCTACGCTAAAGTTCCTTCATCAGCTTGAGTTTATGCCTCCACCGTTTCGTCGAAATGTTCAGCTAGTGTGTGATTACCGGAATACCAGACACGTTTGGCGCTACGACAGAATGCTCGCAACGCACGCTGCTTCGATAGCTCTGCTTGGGGTCGACGGCCAAGCTAGGGTAGCCAAGCGGCTAGCGGAGAGGTCTCGCGCGGGCGGGGGCGGGCTCCAAAACAACCGGAAGTGGACGATGTGACGTTGCATCGTGACGTCAAACCAGTGAAAGCGGAGCTTAGCCCCGCTCGCTCGGCGAACGAGTTGAGGAGGAAAAGCATGGCTAAGGAGGAGGGTAACTTCTGATCGTTTGTAGCTCCATTAATACGTAACGCTTCACTTAAATTGTGGTGTGAATGTCCTACTTAAGCTGTACCCTACGCGTCTACAAAATTTGTCCAAAGCGTTTCAGGGGCCCTTTAAGAGGAGCTGTCACTGCACGGTGTGACTGGCATCTGGTACCTCATAACCACAATTCATGGCTGTGCCAGCATGCAAAGTGGCCATTAGCCTGAAATCCTTTACTTCCATTCATTACATTTATCCTGGCCATTGTCAGGATTGGGGGCTCAATCCCATCGTCCGTGGTCCTTTGCCAAGATTGGAGTACGGCATGAATACGGAGGTAGCTGGCCCATGCCGTCGTCCAACTTATTTACGCTGAGATCGTTGATGAAGTGAAGAACTGCTTCTCAATGAGAACGAGGAAAAGAGGGTTTATTTACAGAAACTAAGTCAGTCTAACATGACTGCTTGAGAAAAAGAGTAACAGTCCAACATGACTGTATGAGAGAAGTGACTCAGTCTAACATGACTGCTCAAGAGAAGTGTGTCCTCAGCATTCGCACAACCACAGTTTTTATACACTCGATCCGCCGGTCCTACGACGCGGCGACTCTTCGTTTTCACATCACCAACTCGCAGCTGCTCTGAAGATCAGTTTACGTACACAAAGGCAACCACGCTCTGTACACAGAGGCAACCACGCTCTGTACACAGAGGCAACCGCACGGGGTGCCGTTCCGGGAAACTATCGTTGCCGATCGAGCGTCGCTCATTGTTCCGAGCCACTCCGAACCGTGAGAAGCACAAAAATACGGCGTCCCCACGGCAGCTTGACCAGGCGTGTCAAATCAGCTCCGCGTTGGGGAACTCTAGAATCATTGTCCACACACCGAACTCGTCCCGTCACAATGTCGATGGGGCTGGAGGAAGGAAGCGGGTTCCAGCGCAAAGGCCGCTTCTTTGAACGCCTCCCAGCTGCAGCGACGGAGAGTGAGAGGTGCGCGTCTTGCACCCCTTGTCGTAATCGGGTGGCAAGGTGGCAATCTTGTTGCGCAACTCGCCATTCTTGACACCATCTATTGCAACTATATCTTCATATTATGTGCGAAATAGTTCATGACAATTCCTGATCTGAAATGCAAAGAATAGGTAAACATTTGCGCAATAATACAAAGACAAGCAGTGTACAGGATGAATAATATACTTTCTTTTATTGAAAAAAGTGAAGTGCAACTATGCCACCAGCAGTTGAGTATGAAATGTTATAAATCACATTCAAAAGTAAAACGACCTTGAACGCAGAACATTGTCATTTTAAGTTTTGCAATGTGTAAAGTAACCCAAGGTACCGACGATTCCTTTTGGCCAATGATTATTTACTTCAAATAATATATGCGCAGAAATCAGAGGCAGGTGTGGTCTGTAGATCCAATGCACAATTGTAAAAATGTTTGAGGCCCAAGTGGCCGTTGTGTCACCACACAAACCGTCGCAGCGCAACCGCATGGCACTGCGGAGTGCAGAGCCGAGGTCAACTTCTGGCCGTCTTCTCGCACAAAAATCCACTCTTTGCTTCACCGCCAGCAAGTGATCCTGCCCAAATGATGTTGACATTGTGCAGATAAGAACTGTGACTTTTAGAACACACTGGAAATCTTTAAATTTGAATGTGGATGTGACGAAATGGTTTGGGGTAGAAAACAGAACTCACCGGTGGATACCTGTTGATTTTCCAGGGCTATTTGATGCAGTTTTGCTGTCCATGCTAAAGTGAGACAAATCAAAATCGTCTTCTGAGTAAATGCTGCTATAACCATCACAAAATTCTGACTCGGACTATCTGAATCCGTGGAAATTCGCCGTTTCTGAAGGGCAGCTGCATGTGATGTCGACACCATGTTGGGAGCAACGAGCGCTTGTCACGCATGGCTACAAGGCACTTTAAACATCCCCCTCCCCCCGTGGTGAAAAAAAGGCACACAAGCGAAACTAAACCATAGTTCCTCTTTTAGGCGCTAGATGGTGCTAGCTGTCCAGAAGCTCTTCTATCTAATATTCTACCTAGGTAGAATATTAGGCAGTATAGTAGCAAGAGCTTGGTGGCGCAACCCACCGCCCCGTTCCAAAGGGGACGCTCATAACATCCATCCATCCATCCTCTCCGAGCTTGGCAAAATGTTAAGTTGACACCTTCGACAATCTGTTATCGATGGGTATAGGCAAGGACAGGAAAGTGTTAAGTTCTTGACAACTTGGAAATATTGTTTAGCTCCAAAACAAGGCCCCCACATGCTGGTCATACCTCAACATATAGGTCTTTACAATACCTGGGAGCATTGAGACCTAATAAAAACGATGTGAAGTTAGCTTTCCTGGTGCACATTTGAGCATCTCTTGAAATGCCCCCAACAGGCCCCACTGGAAATTTTGGTGATACACTGGAGCTTTTAAAGTGCTGTCTGGAGAGCATTCACTGCATTAATTTTTCAAATTGCCACATTCTTAAATGAGATAGGAGGAATTAAAATGTTTAGTTACCATGTTGCCAGGAGGCGAGCTTGACTGCCTACATAGGCCCATTACCTGTACTAATGTCCACACGTGACATTCCTTCCTTGCCTTCTCCAGTACTGGGGACATTTAGAGGACACATGAGTCCAAATGATTGAGTTGAAACTCGGAATTCACCTCAGCTGTTTTTACTGCAAAGTGTTTTGACGGCGTAATTGATGGATATTTGGTTCTTTGTTATGCCTTCACATGAAGGCATACTGCATGAGTGTTGTAGTGTAATGCAAACAATGGTCACTACAACTTGCCAGAACATCCTGAAAAGTCGCCTGACAGTTTAATATTTAAGAACCTATAGTTACCCTTGCTTCATGATGCACCAGAATTCCATGCAGCATGCTGTGCATGGCATTCTGTTGATTCATGATGCACACTTGCACTGTACTGTAAATCCATAATGCACACTTGCATGGCTGATGACTTACTCAATGGCCTCATAGTGATGTGTCTTCATATGTTTCTTTAGGTGATGGGCCTGAACAAAGAACTTGGAGCATACTGGTCTTTGCAGAGAATCTGTGAGTGCATGAAGGGCACTGAAATGGACGCCTGTGTGAATAACCAGATGGCTCTTCAGATTACCCTTTTGTAAGAAGCTTAGGACATGAAGGGCACTGAAATGGACATTTGCCTGTGTGGACCACCAAATGTCTCTTCAAACTGCCCTTGTGTATGACACTTGGGGCATGAAGGGCACTGAAATGGATGCCTGTGTGTATGACCAGATGTCTCTTCAGACTGCCCTTTTGTGAGAAGCTTAGGGCATGAAGTGCACTGAAATGGACACTTGCCTGTGTGGACCACCAACTGTCTCTTCAGACTGCCCTTTTGTATGACACTCGGGGCATAAAGGGCACTGAAATGGACACTTGCCTGTGTGGACCACCAAATGCCTCTTCAGACTACCCTTTCCTACGACACGCAGGACATGAAGGGCACTGAAATGGACACTTGCCTGTGTGGATCACCAAATGTCTCTTCAGACTACCCTTTTGCATGACACTCGGCCATGAAGAGCACTGAAATGGCTTCTCAACTCTAGATGCGTAGGTGGCACTTGAGCTTGGACCTTTGTGAGCTCTGAGGGTACGAATGGCACTGAAATGGACGCTTGCCTGTGTCGACCGCGATGTCTCTTCAGACTGCCCTTTTGTACGACACTCGGGGCATGAAGAGCACTAAAATGGACGGTTGCCTGTGTGGATGACCATGTGTCTTCAGACTACCGTTTTGTGTGGCACTTGGTGCGTGAAGGCCACTGAAATGGACACTTGCCTGTGTGGACCACCAAATGCCACTTCAGACTACTCTTTCCTACAACACTCAGGGCACTGAAATGGACACTTACTTGTGTGGGTCACCAAATGTCACTAACCTTTTTTGCATGACACTCGGGGCATAAGGGCACTGAAATGGCTCCTCAACTCTGGATGCACAGGTGGCACATGAGCTTGGACCTTCGTGAGAAGCTCTGAGGGTACAAATGGCACTGAAATGGACACTCATCTGTGTGGACCCTGATGTGTTTTCAGGTATAACAGACTTTCAGTATTGTAGTCGCAAGTCACCGGTAGAGGCATTCCAGCAACAACTTTTCATCCTCAGTGGTTGTTGTAAGGGAGAATACCCTTATCCTGCACAGTGAAAACAAAACAGTGCTTATGAATTGCCAAAATAAAAACACAGATGCCATGGTAATGATGAGCCTTTCATTTGTTCAATAGTTTTCGAGGGTCACCTCAGAAAAGATCAAACAAAGCATGACTGGTAGACTTTTCTGATTTGCTAAATAATAATGTGTGAGATTACTTAATGACCAGGTGTGTCAAATACGAACAGATTTTTAAAAATTTTTGTATTAGAAAATTTATTAGAGAGGAGGTGTGCAGTGTTTGTAGAGGCTCCCTCGTGCTGTCTTCAGCCAAATGAAGCAGCAAAGTTTTTACGCTAAGTTGTCCTAGCGCAAAAAACAGTTTTCATTGTACAGTGAAACCCAGATATATCGAACCCACATATAATGAATTGTGTATAACGAAAGCAGCAAAATATTCTTGGAACATTTTTGTATAAAATTTTAATTTTATGCATCAAATTACCCATATATCAAACTTTTTTGCGATCCCCTTCAGATTTGGTATATCAGTTCAACTGTAGGCTTGGTAACAATCACACAAAACCAATATACGATGCAGTGCAGAAAAAAAGAAAAGTTGCCACTGTAAGTGATTTAGGATATTTTCTGTCTAAATATCAACCTTGGTGCACAGACATTTATACACCATATGTGTACACCCATAAGCAAAAGTACACAGACCACAGAGTCGCCGAAAAAACAATTCATTCGTAATTATCATGCATAAACGGGACCTGACGAGTGCGCTAGAAAATCCCCAGCACCAAGTTTAGACTGCAGTCTTTAATTTCAAATTACACTTACAGGCGAAGGAGAAAATCAGTTTTATCCAGCAATCCCTGGTCCGTATACTTTTGTTCACGGGTGTATGTGGTGCCCACTGTGAGCATGGCAACATTTCAATTTTGTGCCCTTTATCGCAGCCTATGCACCAGTAACAATGGCGGTATTAGTGAAAGTGACATTATGAAAACAGTAAAAGCACAGAATGTTTGACGTTTTTATTGTAACATTGAAACAACTGCTTTCCTGGACAAGCATAACCTACTATAGCGTATAAGTTCTTTGCAACATAAACTTATAAACAAAATCACATCTTTGCAGTGACCATACAAAAGCAACAACTTTTTTTTTTTTTGACGGAATGCACTGGCATACTGTTTCTCAGATGATAAGGCGGACCTCTTTGCAATGAAATCGAGTTAAGACCAGATGCTCGTGGTCGAGCATACACCATTATTACAGCTATTTCTGGTTTTATGGTGGTAATTTGAGATCTGAGGTATTTACTACATGCATAATGCTCAGAGCCTCCAACAATGATCAACATGTCCACATAATGTGGTCATATGCTGCTTCAGCATCCCCCCTTGTTTATTTTCATTGTCCGACTTGTTTTAACGTGCCTGTCTTTGTTTTTGTAAGCATGAAAGATATCAATAACCAATAAACAAAATACATGGGTCAGTAATCAGCACAGAGGAATAAGATAATGCGCACATGCTGCAGTAATAGTAAGCTAGGTATGTGTGGTCTAGCAAGCTATGAGCTAGCATAACTGAGAACAAGCAGCACACTCCATCGATATACTCAACGATCATGAACACCTTGGAGAATACAACTACGAAAATTCACCGACGATTACGATACTCCCTAAAGCAAAATATGAGCAGAGCTCTATATGTTTTTGTTTCACTCCTCTATTTAGTATTATGAATATATAGGTACACGGTTTACATCAGGAAGAGAACACTTTGCAGCGTGCTTCGTTTCCATACAGACGATGCGCTCGACTCTGGCACCATGTCATAGCCATTGTACGTGACCATTTGGTCCCACCCGTGACTGCGATACAGAACAGAGGGCTGGTCGGGATCAGAAGAGGCAGGAGATGGATGATGCACTTGGTGTGCGAGAGCTCAGGCAGCATCGTGGGCGGCTTCATTTCCAGCCAGACCTGAATGACCAGGGGCCCAGATGATCTGGACGCGGCGTTGCCTTGAGGGAGGAGTGCCAGAGAGTATTTTCTGCGCTTGGCGTGCTATCAGTCCTCTAGTGTAGCTGTGTAACGTAAGAAAAGGGTAACGTGGCAACTGAGCTTCTCATACTTCTTTCTGGACGGGCTGCACCATGTAGTGGTGCCGCCGAGAAGTTTGTGCATATCCTCTGAGACGTGTTGCACGCTGGTGCCTGCAAACGCTGATCATTGTTTCCTTGCTTGCCGCACACCCAGTGGCACATACTCAATGTACTCATGGCGCAGCTAGCTAAAGCATTGGCGTTAAAGATGTGGATTGAAAAGCGGCACACACCCAGCACATTTGTGGTGCTGCTTACTAAAGTGTTGGGTTTCTGTCCTTGAAGAATCCTTGTGACGTGGGTTCTATTGCAACAAGCATTGAAGAAGTTTAAAGGATCTTTTTCGTCACTGTAGAGCAGCACATACCTAGTTACCCGAGTTGGTGTCCAAGACTAATTGAAGAGCGGCACACACCTAAAGGCTCCAAATCAGTGTCGGAGAGTTTGATTGGACAGTAGTATGTACTCGGTCCCACATCTACAGTGACCCATGTCGGCGTGAAAGAGGTTTGTTGAAGAGCAGCACATATGTACACATTGCCACATACTCGGTGACTTAAGTTGGTCCGATGGTTGGTTTCGAACCCTGTTCCCTCGGCACAGCAGCCTGATGCGCCACCTATTCAACCACAGACTACCCAGTGACCCAGGTAGGTGAGAAAATGGTTAGACAAACATTCATAGATAGACAGGCCCTGGAAAGTATGTGATCTACCCTAAGAGCACTGATGCATTAAAATTATGTAGATATATGACAGCATTGGTGGCCACTGCTTTCTTCTAAATCGATGTGAGCAACAAAGGAATAGTCTAAGCAGAAGAAATGGATACCAGCAAGAAATGAAATAGCTTCTATGAGTGTACCCATGCTTGACATCTTCATGACTCTTAATTTAAAAGATACTGCTCTTAGCTTAAGCACAAGGCATCCTCATAATTGTGTACCTGGACAAGTAGGACTTTCTTACAAGAGAAACCATTACCAGCTCAGAAAGACAACGTGCAGTTAGGTTTCTTTTTTTCTTAGCGCTAAGCAATAATGATGTCTCAAGAACCTTTATAGAGGAAGCATTTAGTAGACAGTGACATGTTCTGGAGAGAGACCTAAATATTCTAAATTTGTCATGACAACATTCTGCTGCATCTTCTGAAGGAATAATTGAAGTGAATGAGCTTTGTTTGCCTTTACTTAAAAGAATACCGCATACAGATAGTCAAAATAATGCCACTTCAATTTTCGAACAACAAATGTCCCTGCAACTTGATAGATTGTGCTGAAGCATGCCTTTAGTGAGTGAGTAAAGGGAGCGTCAGTTAATTAGTGCATATAGTGAGACTTGTGTTCCGCAGAGCATCAGATTATACATGTATCCCCTGTTCATACTCCATATAACACACACAGTACACCTCCATGGCTGGTGACCTCAGCTGTATCACAGTGCTACATTTTCGTATTTCAGCTCAAGTGAGCATGGTACCAAAGCACTTGGAGTGGATGGTGCAGTGGTATAGTCACTTGCCAGTGTGTATGCACAGGTGATCCTTCAGCTTTGGCACTTGTGAAAATGTTTCGAGGGCACCAATAGCAGTCGAATGGGTGATCGCCTGCATGGGTAATGTGTGTTTTCAGCTCAAGCACTCTTCCAGTCTTGCAGTTGCAGAGTTAACAGCAGTGGAGGCGCCACTGATGAGGTTTTTCACCCTAGTCGCTAACTGGACAGTGTAACGCTTCAATATGGTGCTCTTTGGAGACATCTGACCCTTGCACCATAAAACCCCATACATCAGCAACGCTCCAAATGCTGCACAAAGAACGGAAAAACGAAATGACGAAATGCCAGGGAAACAAAAGAACATAAGAAAGAATGCCAATGATAAATGTTTTACTTTTTCATGTGGCTTCAAGGGTGATGGTGGTAAGATGAAAGTATAGCTGGCTGACTTGTTTTAATTTGCTCAATAATTATGGGTGTGTGAATAGTAGTTCTTGAAAATAAATCTAACACGAATCAAATAGTGCCAGAAGCAAATCAAATGCCAGAGACAAAATGGATATTAATAGTTTTCGAATAATGCATTGGCCTGTTGCTATTACAAAAAAAAATTTTGTGTCCTTGCATTTACAACATTGGAAAGATTGTCATTACATTGCCCGTCATAAGCATGCTTTATTAAAAGCAAAAGAGAGCACTAGACATAAAGAAGCAATTTGTTTGCAAACTCAAAGCTTTTTGGGACATATGCAGTCATGCATTATCATACAACATATACATAGGTAGCCTTCTCGGCCAATTAATATCTGTGCATACCATAGTGACCATGTCATAAATGCATGCCAACTGCGGCAATGGTAAAACGAATGAAAGCATTTTTTTTTTTTGGTTTGGATGATCATAGATGATGGTGCCAGGACACAGGTGCTGCAAGTAGAAATAGAACAAAAAAAAGACACACCTGCTGAATACCATGTCTGAATAAAATTTTATTGCAAGAAATTGTGTTTAGCTGGAAAGTCTGGCTGTCTGAGAGATGCAGCGTGCTCTAGAACGAATGGGTCCATTGTTTAAGGGGACCATCTGAGTGCAGAGAAAGTATGAATTTTTCTCTCTCGCAAGAGTAGAATCACCTAGGTTTGAAGATAACCTGTGGTTGGTAGCTCTGACTCCTTTCGACACACCTGTGCATTACACTGACATTGTTTCCACAACCACTTGCAGCTAGGGTGCCAGCTAAATGAGAGCTGTATATTTGAGTGTTCCCTTCACAGTGGTCTGCACTGTGTCCACTGTGGACGGGATGGCAGTTATCACAGTTTTGCTTGGATTTCACATTTGATCGTATACCAAGATGCCTATTAAGTGTACTAGCCGGCCCTTAGAGCTGCTCGAACATGGCTGTGGTGATTTGAGCCCTTGTTTTATCCACCTTGCAAGGATGTGGCTAATATTCGAGAAATAATCGAACATTTTAAAATATGTGAACGGCATCAACTTCAGCTTGATAAAAAAAAATTCAACGATGATTATCATACTCTCAATGCGAACTTTAATTGTTAAACTTCATTAACCTGATTACCAAGAACTTGTCAAAACTGTTGCTGCCACAATCTGTGTCACACCCGCAACCTCTACCAACGCCATGAACACACCATGTCTAATACAAAAGTGTTGATTTGCAGGGTGGCCGATTGCATAGTGTCCTCTTGACACGGCGGTGCTTTTTCTGCCGCTTTCCGTCTGCGTGCCCTGCGTCGGTTACTGTACCTAGCTTGACTCATTTATCAATTTACTCTGCAACTGCTGTTCCACATACCACATTGGTGCTGGCATTGAGGCACCGTAGCCTTTCCTTCATTGAAGAGACCCCAAATGATGCATACTTTCTCAAGTCGCACTGGCCCTCTCCCGCACCGTGTAGGCAAGCTGCCACGAGCGAAGAGTGTTAAAGTTGCTCACAAGTTCTGCGACTGCATCGGTGATTTAATGGGTGGGGCATCTGGTTCTACCCAATCTCTGCCTCCTCATTCTACTCCTTCTCTGGATTGTTGCGCATGAGCACAAAGTTCCGAAGCTTCTGCAATGCTATTGCAGGGAGCAAGCATTGTGGTAACTCCCTTGGAGCACCAGAGCTCCCCCCAAATGAGGCATGCTTTCTGACATCCCTACCGTGAGCTTTCAACCACCTCCCAATGCGGCATGCAAGACTATGATAGCAACAGCAGAAAAGTTTACAGAAGAGGCAAAGAAAGCTTCACTTTAAAGTAATGATATAGTAACCTGTGTGACAAATGAATGTTCCAAGGTGTCTTTTATTGAGAAGGTATGTAAATGACAAAATGAAGCAAGCACGAGACAGGATTACTGGTTATCTCTCAATTTAAATTGCTGTGTGCAGCAAACAAATAACCAAGGCAGAGAAAAAATTCAAGGCCATTCCACCCTGCAAAGGTGGATGACGAGCAGATCTGTAAACATAGTGGTAAGAAAACTTGTGCATCAACATGTGACTTTATTGCATCATTCATTGTTGCTTAGTGATGACGGTCACAATGGCTTTGTGGTCGCTAAGATAGACACTGATCGTCATAGTCACAACTGCAATTGTATTCTTTGATAATGCCAAATAAATGCATGTATGCTGCTGGGTGGTCAGTTGGGCCAGATTGGTGTGACATTGCAAGGGGTATGTCTGTAACACGAAACACGTAAACCGCTCCATTTTCGGCCCCAACACATCCACACTGAAATCACAGATGACCACAGGGGTAGTGTCAATGCAACTAACCCATGCAAAGTGAGTAGCCATGAACATTACGGGGCTATGAGCCATTGCATTTTTTGCTTGCTTATGGGCGTATAAGCCGTTGCTTACGGAGGCACGGGTCATTGATGATGATAGTTTTTGAATGCTGTTCTGCATGTTGTATGTGTGATTAGCAAGAATGCAAGCACTATTCACCCACTTTGCTCAGTGCGTATAGCCTCTGCCTTACAGTGCATTAGTCACTGCATTTTCTGATCGCTTACGGGGGTATAAGCCACTGACGATGATAGTTTTGTGTGCAAACATGTAAATTCCATGGTACCTTAGCCATATACAGCTCTGCTGCAAAAAATAGCAAGATGAGGGGGGGCTTGCACGCATGAAATTTTCATGCGTGCAAGCCAGAACTATCGTTACAGTGTACTAGAATATAATGGTAATGTGCTCACTGCGCACTGACAACAATGGGAATAGGTGAAGCCACCGTTGTCAACTTAGAAACGTAGCTATACATTGAAATCGACAGTACGACGCCTGGTGTACCACAGGGAAAGCGCATATTGCTACACATTTAAAGAGACAGCGTGAACATGCACAGCAAGCGCTGCGGCGTCAAAGCGCAGACGGAAAGGGTACAAACGTGGTCGCAGATGTTACATTGATCTCGACGGTATGACACCGCTCTTCTTTGCATGTGTAGCAGTACGCTCTTTTCCTGTGGCACACCAGGCATCGCATCGATGTTTCCAAGTTGACATCGGCGGCTTCATGTGCCCTGTACTGCTGAGCCCACTACCCCTTATATTCTAGTCCACTGTACTATCATCGTCAGCACTGGCTCGTGCCATTGCCCTCACGTTCGTTGTCTACTTCCCTAGCTGGCTCATTGGCACCCCTAGGCGTAACCGCACGAACATGCTCCGGCCACTGTTCGTGCGTTCGTCGTCTTCTTCCACGGCTGTTGCCCCTCACACTCATGCCACTACTCACGCCTTCGTCGTCGTCATTTTCCACAGCTGGCTCCGATGGCGCTCATCATGTCAGTGTTCCCATGCTGCCCCTCCCTCTGCAAAGGCGCTGACGCCACTGGCCCAGTGCCCGTCGGTGCAGTGACTTCAGTCTCAAATTCTTTGCCTCAACATATCGTGAAATAAAAACACGGATTAATGCGAATGTATAAAAATAAATGTGCGTGCATACCTTTCGTCACAATAACCACCGATCAACACAATAAATGTGCTTGCACCTTTGTTAAAAATTCTGTCACGCCTTTGTCGTGTGCTACAAAGCTTCGCTCGTCATCCATCTTCACAGAGTGGAATGGCTCGTGATTTTTTATGACAGAGAAAAACAATACGTAGTTAGCTTTTTTAGTGCACCTATAAGGTATCAATTGAACAGGCCTTCACTAGGCCCCATCAGAAATTTCGGATACAGCATGAAGTTGCAAAGTGCCATGTACGAAGCATTTTACCGCAATAATTTTTCATATTCCTTCATTATTTCAATAAATATTCTTCCAGGAGACAAGCTATCCTGCTAACCTAGACATTTCCTCTACTAGTGTCCAGAAGTCGCATTCCTTCACTGCCTTCTGTTGTACCAGAACAGAGAAACCATGTCGTAAACATCACAAACTCCACCTCCTTTCTTTTCTTGCACCATTGTTCACACTGGCACACTTCCACTGGTGGTTTAGTGCGTTTGGCGTCCTGCAATTTAGCAAAGACAGTGCTTGCCTTTTGAGGCAGTCAGCTCTAGAGAAATGAGATTTCGCTTGCAGCTGTACGCCACACATTGCTTCAGCGAAAGCGCATGAGTACAAAACCATTGCTTCTTCTGCCATGCTTCTGTGTGATCAGATGTCTGAAATGCAACTGGGTTTTCACTCACGCACTGTGCTCCATTCATGCTGCAAAATATGGAGCGGTGGAGTGAAGACTGCAGCTAGTTGCTGCGAAAATTGTGACTGGCATATTAAGGATTGGAATGAGTAAAGTAATGAATAAAGAAGTGCTTTGACATCTAGGAAAGATGTCACTGGCACACTGAAGGAAAGCCCTGCACAGCAGCACAATAGAACTGCCATGACCCACCCTAGAATGACAAGGCAAACAAGGCGGGACTTGTCAAGTGATAAATTGCTTTGCTACATTGAGACAGTACTTGCAGGCTGTCTAAGGAAAGACATGTTTTAATGACTGGAAAATCATGAGAATAAGTGAGCTCCTTCACGTATTTGCTAAGAAAGAGCAACAACCACAGTTTTCCTGCAGTGGAATAATTTGGAAGGTTCTCCACATGCATCAGACATGCTCCAAATCAACTTTCAGAGCTTTTGTTGTCCCTAACAGTATTTGAACAAAACAAGTACTATTAGAGAACTCCCAATAGTGAATTCTCTTATCAAATAGAAATTAAAAAGCGAGGACTATTCGATTCTTATTTAAAATGTTGCATGCCTAAATTTACAATACAAATTATGAAGGGTTACTCCATTCTGACTTCAGGCCACTTTTCAGTTATGACAAATATACAAAACCTACAACAGCATGGACAAAAAAATTTGTTTGCTAGAAGCATGCATGGTAATTACTAATAAGAGATCATCAATGCACCCTTTCCTTCTTTGGTCCCATGTGCTAATGCTCGTACTATTTATTTGATTCCTTTAAATGAGTTTTGAGTTGCACTATTTATCTGTCTTGCCCTGCTTAGATCGAACTATGGTAAAACATTTTCTTCGGCTTTCCATAGCACCATCTGTTGAAAATATTTCTTGATCTTTCTTTTATCCTTGCAAACACTGCCGAGTTCAAATATGCTTCTTTGTATCTTGTGTGTTTCTGCCTAATGATAATGATGTGCGGTGCTCACTGACGCAATTCCATATCTGGCACAATTGTGCCAGATATGGCTGAAAAGTGCCATTGCAAGTGGTGATGGGTAGTGAATGAATTGTCAAGGAGCTGGAAATGAACACATGAATTGCAATAGGTACGTGTAACATGCCTGTAAAAAGGTATAAAATCAGTTGCTCTAAGGTGCGCAATATATATAACTACTAAAAGAATCCTTATGAAAGTGCTGTGTCCTATAGCTATATAATATATATATTTGCAAAGGGATGACATACTAAAATTACTTGGTACCAGTAGAACTAAGGCCTCACCAGGGGCATGGAGGAATGTGCTCTACAAAACTACCATTGCAGCAGCACCCACTGGTGAGAGGCTGTGCTATGAACCTGTTGGGCTGATGCCAGGTAGCACAACATAATTTAAGGGATCTAAAATTGTTTTCACTGCAAAAAAAAAACCTGTAACAAGAAATAATGCCGGTTGTTAAGGAGAGTGGCTTTTTCATTCAGCTACTGCTTCCTGACACTCAGTAAAGACGTGGAGAATGGCCAGTCTTCCACCACACGTAGCACAGCCTGCAGGTTCACCACCAGAGAGCAACTACTTGCATGTGCCATATGTCTGCCTTATGCAGAGTTGACAGAATAGGACATTGATTTGTCACAATTTTATCGTGTGTGACAAAGTGCCTACCTGTGAGTTAATTAGATGGGGTTTATTAGAAGTTTCGGCATATCATAAGCATTGCCAATAACCTATGTTCTTTGAATCAAAGGTTTCCAATCTATGGAGAGGACTGCAGCTATGGAATAATTGCAAGCTCTTGTCACAGAGGAAGTGGTGGTTTTGTCTGCTAGCACATTGCCTTCAATGCTTTGTGCCGTGGCACCCAGCGTAGTGTTACGTGATGGTTAGAGATATACGTCATACACAGAAGTGAATAAAGACCATTTAGTACTGGATTTTTACATTTAGGGAATGAACTATTCGAGATCCTATGGCATTTACAGAGTCAGTGAATATGATGGCATTTTGTAACTTCGCTTTCTTATTATGTTTCACAACCCACAGTACTGCATATACATCAGCTGTAAAGGTACTAATTTCAGTGGCCAGAACATCTGATTTAGAGAAAGGTGGCCCGACTGCCACATAAGACACGCCTTCGTGCGACCTAGATGTGTCAGTGTAATACTCCAGGTGCAAGTGCTTTGCCTGAAGTTCTAGAAGTGCCCTCGAATGTGTGCCTCAGGGGGTGTGTTTTGTGACCTTGATAAACGATGTGTCACATTCAACCAGCTGCCACTTCCATAATGGCAGCAGGTTTGCTGGAGGGATTAGGTGATGTTCTAAAAGTGGGACACCGATTTCTTCAATCAGTTTGATCTCACAAAGTGAGAAGGGCTCTCTTGCTGAAGGTCGGTTGTGCAAAAGTGTGGCAGATGTCGTATTGTTCCTGGCAGATGAGCCTGGATGCTGACAGCTAGAACTTGCTTTCAGGAAGTGTGTAAAACTGGAATATGCCCTTTGTAAATGGAATGACCGTTCATTTATTTCTATGCAGAGGCTCTCTTTTGGGCTAGATATAGCATCTTGAGGACTCGTTGGAGCCGATTGATAAACTATGGCACCGCACTCTAAACATGGTCCTACAAGGCTCTTGTGCAGGTTCGATCACGAGGCATTTCCAGTCACTACCCCACCCCATGTTGTATGCGACAGAGGCTTCAATAAGTTCATTGTCTTCGGGCATTTATATTTTAAGAATTTGATATGAAGAATGAATGCAAGTTTTGAGCCTAGAATGATGCCAAAAAATTTGTGTTGTTCTTACGGATAATGTGCTTCCAGAGAGCTCAATAGTAGGGTTGGGTGGAATTTCTATCCCTTTATTTGTGAAAAGTACACATGTACTTTTTTGCGAGTTTAACCAAAACGACCTGAACAAGGCCTGGTCAGCCCTTACCAAAACGGTGCAGTTCGAAAGGTAGCTTTTGATTGCATTTAGCATGTTGCCATGGGCAACCCTGGCTGAAATATCTCGCAGAATTCCGACGTGCCATGTTGGGTCATAAGCTTTCCCCAAGCCAAGAAATACAAAGAAAGAACTTTTTGTTTATGAATGCATCCAAAATGTATGCCTCAATGCGGACGAGGTGGTCTGTCATAGCTCTTCCTTCTGTGTAGCCACACTGGAGAGGATTTGGTATTTTGTTGTTTCCTAGAAGATAAATCAAGTTCCAGTTCACCATTTTTTCAAAAAGCTGGGACTGACAACTTGTGAAAGCTATTATTGGTCTGTCACTGCTGGCTACCGATAGATCTTCAATAGAGTCTTTCAAAGAAAACTGAATGTACCCAGCCGTCCATATAGCATTGAAAAGATAGAGGAGTGTTTTTAGTGTTTCATAGTGTAGGTACGGAATCATTTCAAACATGATATGGTTGCCACCTGGTTGCGAGCTGTTACAACCACTGCGAGAAACCTTAAATTGGACAAAGGTGAATGGGTGGTTGTGCTGAAGGGTCTGTCGCTCTGTGAATTTTTTAAACCTCAAGAATGTTTCCATGTAATATGATGCACTAGAGATATATTCGAAGTGTTCACTGAGAAAATCTGCCTGATTGAGGCTATCGCCTTGAGAATTCAGTAAGGGTAGGGGGTGGGGTTCTGGCCTGTCAATTTATTTGCTCCGTTCTACAGTTCTCACCAGTCTATGAACTTATACTGGAGATATACCTCTCCCACCTCTCCTACTTGGCACATCGACACGTTCTCCTTCCCTTCACTGCAGGAAAGCCCTAAACAGACTAACAGTAGAATAACTGCCATAAATAAGGTGACAGCACCTGCAATCTTATGTTTCGAAAAGCGAACCATTTGCTTGCCCTCACGTAATTCGTCAGAATGGTGCTTCTGCTAACAAAAAGCACTATTCTGATCAATCATGTGAAGCCACGCGAACGCTTCGCTTTCCCAACAGTTATACAATTACACCCCTTGAACACGCAACTGATTATGGCTGGTACATTCCCCCCAAACGAGCTCAATGTGTTGGCTAACGAGCCGCAGCCAAGCCGAAGTGCATTGACCATACCGCCGTCATGCCATCTTGCATGTCACGCATGTGGCATTGAAAGCACATGGAATAATGCCGAAATGCTAGTGCATATTCACTGAACGTCTTCAAGAAGAGCATCCTTTCACATAAACAAAACTTGGAATAAAATTTTAATCACGTTTCTACCTCCTCCGCAGCTGCCATGGAGTGCTGCAACAAGCACTTTTGCTGTCGCAATGCTCAACTTTGGTCGGGGCTTTGCTTCTTTGGCTTCACTGCTGTGTAGCTCCAGTGCACTAGCGAAAGACGAGAAGAGAGAGAAAACCGGGCATCGGTACAATAACTCCACTTATAGTTCAAGGATTTGAAACATTTTTTCGGCATAATATTCACAAAACAACGTCCTTTAATAGGGTGGCCATTCTATGCTTAGTTAGAAAAGTGTTTCAGGGCACATTTAAATATAGTGCCCAATCAAGTGTGCAGTACAGTGCGTAAATCCAAAACTGTCCCATGAAGTATTATGTGTTTAAATCTCTTACAACTATGCATGGCTCGGGAAGTTCATCTACGTAGTTTTCAACTTCAGCTTTATGAAGTTAATAACTGGGAGGGATGTATATAGAGGTGATAGAGAGTAGTAGCTTACACAGCAACTGCCTCTAGGGATGTACAGAGTTTTGTTTCCCGGGAGGCTACACCTCTATCGACTATAATAGTCACATTGCCAGATGACACAACCACATCATTGCAGTCTTTACAAAAAATGGCAAAATGTCAAAGTAAGCTTGTTTGCATGTGTTTGAGCTGTGTTTCCTGAAAACACAGTACCCTGGGACTAAACTTGCAAATGAGTTAACATTGTCAAGATTATGAAGACCCCTTATCTTTCACTGAACTTTTTGCCTGCCCATATTGAAAAGGGGGTGTTTGCTGTGTGTTTAGGGAACAAATATTAGAACAGAGCACTTCTCGGAGTTTGTAATACACAGTTTCTCTTTTTTGGAGTGGTTGAGAGACTACTGTGACTCCTTAGCTGCTGGATGCACCACTTGACTGGAAGTTGTGTCCGTCGCCTCTTCAAGGGCACTGGGCTCCCACTCTTGCGAGCGATGTGTCCGCTTTGAGGGCCTTACCTCAAGAGAGGTGACCCTGGAGGGCGCCAGCATGGAGGTCAATGGCCCCTTCTGTGACAGCAGCACAGTGCTGGTTGCAACAACCATAGGGGCAGATGGCGTTGCCGCCAGCTTACTGCACTTGGTCCGGATAGCAACCGGAAGCTGTTGTGACGCTGCCCCCTGACGAGCCCCTTCAGCTAAGCTGTCCTTTGGCAGTTACAACACCCACCTCCATGCTTCCTTGAATTATTTTATCTCTTTTACCTTAATTGCCACGATTTCATCCTCTCTTTTCCACAATCGGCAGGACCGCGAGTATGTGGCATGCTCCCTATCGCAGTTCACACAACGTTGTGCGTTTTTGCAGGATTCAGCTGGACGTTCTTGTGCACTGCATTTAGCGCAGGCCAGTTGGCCTCGGAAGTTCTGAGAACTGTGGCCAAAACATTGGCATTTAAGGCCACAGAGAGGGTTAGGAATGTATGGCCTTACTCGGATCTTAAATAACCTGCCTCGATAGTTTCTGGCAGAAAACTGAAACTGAATGTGAAATTTATGTGCTTAGTGTCAATTTCTTTCCCATCACTCCTCATTCTGGTTCATTTTACGCGGATAACATTTTATTTTTTACATTTTTCCAGAAGGTAAGTCTCGGTCAGCTCCAGCAAGTGAAACTCCAGAAATTAAACCGCTGATGGTGTTTGTTCATGATGCGGTGTGGGGTCATAGAAAGACCAAAAGATACTAGGTTACTAAGTTTTTCAAATTGCTTATTGTTGTGAGGTTCCAAGAGGTCACCACTTGCCAGTTTTGATGCCTTATAGCCTGAGCCAAACGTTTTCTCAGCTTCACATCAGCTGCAGTTGCAGCATTTGAGCATTGCACACAGATTGTTAAATTTTAAATGGAAGCAACAGTAAAGGTGTTACCCAGAATGAAGTGTGGATCTCGCATTGTGTTGAAGATGCCACATGGTGTTGATACTGATGACAGGAGTGGCAGAGTGGTGGACACTTGTAAAGTTGGAATGATTCCAAAATTATTGCACATTTTTTAAACACTTTGAATGAAATGGGAATGCAATGATGGCACCAATGGGGCAGATGGAATTACAATGAAATGGGCATATAGTATGCACAACAAAAAAGATCACACGAAATTTTATCGTCTTTATCGAATGCACCCTCTAACTGTGAAAAATTTGCAAGAAATAAAGTGCATTCATTATGCACGTAAATACGGTACATGTTGTGAACTCCACCGGCTTTTTTCTTTCTTTTTCCACTATATTGCATAGCACGCCCCAGTTCCAATTGTGGATTAGTGCATTCTCCATTCTTTGCTTTGCCGAAGTCATATGCCTTAATTGGTGATGTTGCAGACAGTGTGCCATTATGCAGAGGCTTTAATGCATGCAAGCTCAGCACTCTGGCAGGAAGCAGGACTCCCTCAAGAGGCAAAGTGCATGACCTTTGATATGAAACATAGGCTGTTTTCGCGGTAGAGTAATGGTTTCTTACTTTGCTGACACAATTGTCATTGTGTGACTTACGCACCACACTTGTCTGTTGACAGTGCCCAAATATGGTGAGGGGCAATTTAACTCGCAATGATGTTCATGTAGATGGCAGTACATTTGCAGGACACCAGTAAGTGCGAATCAGAGGCCTACATTCAAAATTTGTTGACACTATTTTATTGCAAACACAGTTGTTTTCCACACATATTTGACAGATTTATTGTGCCTTCACTAAGGGATACCAAATGAACAAAGTCGCTATAATGCAAGAAATGTCATAGCATATGCCCCTGCAACTTGTTCAATTATGCCAATTGGCAGCTCAACATATTAGAACACATACCAATGCTTGTGCATTCCAATGCACCAGAAAGCCATTTGTCCCAATGCACAGATACATTTAGATTTGCAATTCAGACTGCTCGAAATACATGAGCCGTAAGTACACCAACATGGCTAGTGATTTACTAAGTGGTGCCTTGGTGTTGTGTTTTCATATGAGTGTTCAAGTGACCACTCTGCACAAAGGACATGAAGCAGATTGTGCAGCGGTATGGTTGCTCACTTGTGTGGATGCGTACATGTTCCGTAATGCTATCCTTGCGCGAGAACCTGTGAGGGCATGAAGGGCATTGAAATGACCTCTCGCCTGTGTGGGTGCGTAAGTGTACTTTGAGCCTGTCCTTTCGCGAGAAGCTCCGAGGACAGAAATCACATTGAAATGGACGTTCGCCTATGTGGATCCTGATGTGTTCTTGCAGATCAAACAGTTTTTCTGTTTCGTAGTTGCACACATGACAGTGGTGGACATATTTCAGCTGCGACTTGTCATCTCTGGTAGTTGTTAAAGAGGTAGAATTCCTTGATCCTGCAAAGAGAAACTAAAATTGCACTTATGCCAAAATTGAAGGACACAGATGCTTCTGCTAATAATGAGCCTTTATTTTATTTAAGATATGTAATCGAGAGTTCGACAGAAGCCCGTCTGGCCAGGATGAAACACGAGAAAAAAAGGCATACACCGACCAAATAAAGCTTATTAAAAACAAGACATTTCGGCTTCCATACAGAAGCCTTGTTCACTCTCTTTGTGAGTAAGATTGTGAACAAGACTTCCTTATGGAAGCCAACGCGTTCTGTTCTTAAAAAGTTTTATTTATTCGGTGTATGTCTTTTTGTCACACCTAAGAGCTCTTGAAGGCAATCTCAGACAAGATCAGATAAAGCACACGTGGGTGACCTGTCTGATTTGCTCAAGAATTGTATGTGATTGTTCAATGACTAGCTCGGTTTGTGAAACTAAAGTTACTTTCACCAGTAAAAAAAAAAAAACAAAAACTATTTTGAGTTGTAAAACTGATTGAAGTGAGTTCAGATGAAGTATAGTGCTTGCGTGTGCTGCCAATTCAGCTAAATAAAAGAGCAAAATTCTCATATTTTCAAAGGGTTCATGCTAAGTTGTCATGCTGCATAAGAAGTTTTCATGATGTTCTTGATATAAATCACATAAAAACAACACACGTACAAAAGCGCTGCAAGAAATATATGTTACTGTCAGCTATTTAGCTTATTTTCTTTCTAAATCTCAAACTTTGTGCCGATACATTTGTGCACTGTATTTGCATGTGTTATCCATTGTGGCCATGTGGACAGTGACACTTAGTTTTTTTGTGCTTCACTGCAGCCTATGCATCGGTTGTGACGGCAATTAAGATGCCATCACCTTAACCACACCAGGTATGGCCATTTTGAGCTGACAAGCGCGAAACATACAATGACCGGTAATGATTGTGTCAGATTGTGTTGTATTACATCGCTATGCGCCACGGAAAGACCTGAAATGTCAAACCGAAAGCCGTCTTTCCCTTCTTCTCGCGGCTGCCGCGCTCCAAGCTGGAGGATGACAAACACGTGATAGTGCGGCTATGTACACTTGGGGTGCGATCGTGTACGCGTTCCAAAATCGAACGGAGGCGGTCCGTTCTTTACGTCACGAAATAGCCGGTTCGTTCCGTTGCGTTCGTCCGATAGCAGACGACACGGACTGATTGACAGCAGTTATCACGTCACAATTGACGTCATGGTGTTCGTCACGGTTCAAATTGACCAATCGTGTGCAACTCGGTGGAACGGACCGCCTCCGTTCTATTTTGGAACGCGTACGATATCGCATCCTTGTTCGCACTGTGGCGTCACTCATGGCGATATGCGACTTCGAAAGTTATTCAAGGCAACTTCTGTTATTTGTGTGATATGTTGCTTGAATAGATGAATTAAAGCTTCGAGAAATAATAAAACACAAAAACCGAATGTCTGTGTGTTCTTGTTTTACTTCGCACCCCAGCAAGAGCGATGTACTTCCGTTTCGTCACGGACATCTCGGCTTGCCCAGGCCTTTGCACACAATGTAGATTACCTCCAAGAGAAGGTGTGCAGGCCACCTATATGTGCTCAACCACATTGACCACAGGCATAGAGCAGAAGAAATGCGCCCATCCTAGCGCATGCTTGAACACATTACCGTGTTTAGATGCTATTAGTGCAAGCATATCAACAAGAATTAGCAATGCACATTTACTAAACAGTCATTTATATAATGCTGTGAAACACAGCGTCATTTGGGTTGGTAATTAAGATAGTCAGTTGTGAAGCAATGCCTAGGTGCACAAAGACAAAAAATATTGAACTAACAAACAGCGCTGCAAGAAGATGCACCAGTACTGGGAAGTAGAGGCAACAAAAACATGAGACCGAAAAAAAAAAGATAACATTGATGCAATGCACCCAACAACAATACTGAAAGCACCAAACACACAGGTGCAGGAAAACTTCACAAAGCGTCAGCCACCAGCAAAAACAAATATCCCAACTCATAAAACTGTAGAATCATGGGAGTGCAAGTATAATATTTTCCATCAACAAGTGACATATACCTAGGTACAGTAAGAGTGAAACAATTAAAGCTGTTAACAACGGTAAATGCCGAAGTGTACCAGTAATAAGGTACAATACTACAATCACAGCCTTTGTCGAAAGGAAGAATAAAGTGCAAAACTGGACACACAGAAAAAAAGCCTACAGACATATGCAGATGCACTTATGGGGCGTTTTTTCAGCCGATGTCTAGTTTGACATTCTTTATTCTTCCTTAAGACATACAAACCTTCCCAAACTGTTGTGTTTTCACATGATGAAATAGCACATGAATAGTCTCATTAAACTGACCTAATCTCAAGTGAAAAAAAAAAAGACACCGTAACCTTCACTGTAGCAGTCAACAGCTACATTATAACACGATGAAACACTCAAGTAAATCCTACAGCAATATCCTTTCAAGAAATTTTAAAGTGTGGCTTACAACAGCATGTGGTCATACTTGCCCTCCATGATGCACCAGAATGTGAATGTGCTTGCGCAACTTAGTGCACACATATATGCAGCTAGTACGTTCAATTCGAGCTGACGCATAGTCCCCATGGTCGAAGCAGTTCCAAAGCTGCACCATGGCACCAACATATGAAAAATTAATTTAATAAGTGCTAGCGATTGAGACAGTGTTTACCCCTCAAAATTTTTACAGAGGTTGCTGCCATCATGCCATCTTGGAGCCCCTTCAACTGTGCAGACTGTGTGAAGCTACTGTAGAATGCAATTGTGTATTCTTACTTTTGCGTCTGTGTAATCCATGATGTGCACATAGACTGCTATAGTTGCACACTCTGCCATGACATCACGGTGCCAAGTTCTCATAGTCACTATTCAGGTTAGTGGCCTGGTAATCTATCTCAATCTGATACAACGGCATTGCGCGAGTGCTCAAGTGACAGCTCAGGCGGTCAGACTGTAGAAAGGAAGTCGGGCAGTGTAATGAGAGGGTAGTTCTACTGTGTAGGTGTGCAGCTTAGACCAGAAGTTGTTCTCCTGCAAAGAGCTCTTAGGGCTGTATTGACAATGAAGTCACTGTCTGTCCATATTCTTGCCCTTCTGTGTGATGAGAGCAGGAATCCCGGCGGTAGCATCGTTGGAGTAATCGCAACAACAGGGACACTTCTGCTGCAAGGTTTGGTGCTTGGCTGTAGCTGGGTGACGATGATGCCTAGCTGTGACAAGAGTTTTAAATTATGTAATCAGATCAATCAGCTGCATAACACTTTGCAATTTTTTGTGTTCAAAAAAGGAAAACTTAAAATCTGATAAAACACAAGAAATCAAGAAAAATGAACTCTAACTATCAAATCAAATATCAAATCCTATTTCAAGTTGCTGAATGAAGTGAAATGGGAAGGTTCCATGGTGTCTACCTAGCAACAAGAAGGTTATTTATGTTTTATCTCATGTCTTGATCAATTGGTTTGCAGCTCAAATGACTTGTAAACGAGAAAAAAAAAAGTTGGTCGTATCTGGTGCATCATGACAATGGCGACAATGTTAAACAGAGAAACGACATGCGTCTAGATGCTTGTAGTACAGTGTACTACTCATTGAAGGAGCTAAGCAAAATACTACAGTACCGTGCATAAGTTGGGGGGGGGGGGGACATATTCACTGCGGCAGCACATTTTGCTCTGAATGGTAAAAAAAAAAGTTATGGAGTTTGATGTGCAAAACCACGATTTTAACATGAGGCACAGCGTAGTGGGGAACTGTGGATTAATTTTGACCGCCTGGGATTCTTTAATGTGCGCCTAAATCTAAGTACACAGGTGGTTTTGCATTTCGCGCCCATCAAAATGCGGCTGTGATGGCCAGGATTTGATCCCACTACCTTGTGCTTAGTAAACACCAAATCCACTAAACAACCATGGCAGGTGCTGAAAGTTCACATGTCCTATTGTGATAGGTAGCCGTAACATGGCTATAAAAATATATATATTAATCAATAGCTGTTAAGTGTGGAAAATATAGAAGCGTTAAATGACAATGAAAGTGTGGTGTCATAGGAGTATAAAACATATGTTTACAAAGGGATGACATACTAAAATTAGTTAGTGCCAGTAGAACTACCACCTCACGAGGAGCCTAAAATGCAAGAGCTCAGAGGCACGTGCTCTACAAAACTACCGTCACAACAGCACCCACTAGTGAGAGCGTGTCCTACAAATCTCTTGGACTGACGCGACGTAGCACAAGATCATTTAAGAAATTTAAAACAGTTTTAATCTAAAAAAAATTAAAAAAAACAGTTCTGTGCCAATAAACAATCCCGGATGTAAGGAGATATGGTGTGGGTAGGCTTGGGGAAAAGGCTTTCTCCATTCAGCTGCTGCTTCCTAACACTCGGTAAGGACGTGGACAACGATCAGTCATTCACCACATCTACTGCAGACCGCAGGTTCGCCGCCAGAGAGCAAGTCGTGTGCCATAGTATGCCTTATATGGAGTTGACAGAACAGAACAATGATTTGTCACAATTTTATTGCAGGTGACAAATTGCCTACCTGTGGCCTAATTATGTGGGGTTTATTGGAAGTTTCAGTATAACATAAGCGTTGCCAATAACCTAGGTTCCTTTAATCAAAGGTTTCAAATGTATGGAGTGGAGAGCTATGGAAGAATTGCAAGCTCTTGTTGCAGATTAGGAAGTGGCGGTTTCCTCTGCTAGCACATTGCTTTCAATGCCTCAGTGCTGTGGCACCCAGCATAGTGTTACATGATGGTTAGAGATGTACGTCATACACAGAAGTGAATAAAGACCATTTAGTACTGGATTTTTATATTTAGGGAATGAACTATTAGAGATCCTATGACATTTACAGAGTCAGTGAATATGATGGCATTTTGTAACTTCGCTTTCTTATTGTGTTTCACAACCCACAGTATACTGCACATGCATCAGCTGTAAAGGTACTCATTTCAGTGGGCAGAATGTCTGATTTAGAGAAAGGTGGCCCGACCGCCGCATAAGACACGCCTTCGTGCGACCTAGGTGTGTCAGTGTAATACCCCAGGTGCGAGTTCTTCAATTCTAGAAATGCATTCGAACGTGTCCCTCAGGGTTGTGTTTTGTGACCTTGATAAATGATGTGTCACATTCAAACAGCTGCCACTGCCATAATGGCAGCAGGTTCGTTAAATTTTAATTTAACGTTAATTAATTTAATGTTAACGTTAATTAAAGGGATTAGGCTATGTTCTAAAATTGGGACACATATTTCTTCAATCAGTTTTGTCACACAAAGTGAGAAGTGCTCTTTCACTGAAGGTCGTGGAACCTGGAATACTATGTCCTTTGTAAATGGAATGACCGTTCATTTGTTTCTATGCAGAGGCTCTGCATCAGACTTGTTCTGAAGGCACCGGTTGCTAATCCTATACCTAGATGGTGCAACAGATCAAGCATCTTGAGCACTGTGTGCAGCAGAATGATAAACTATGGCACCGCAGTCTAAACGTGGCTCTACAAGGGTCTTGTGCAGGTTCGAACATGAGGCAGTTCCGGTCATTACCCCATGTTGTATGCAACAGAAGCTTCAATAAGTTATTGCCTTTGGGCATTTATATGTTAAGTATTTAATATGAGGAATGAATGTAATTTTGGAGTCTAGAATAATGCCAAGAAATTTGTGTTTTCTTCTTACAGATAGCGTACTTCTGGAGAGCTCAATAGGGTCCGGTACAATTCCTATCCCCTTATTTGTGAAAAGTACACATGCACTATTCTGCAAGTTCAACCGAAAATACCTGGACCTGGCCTGGTCAACCCTTACATGGAAGGTGCAGTTCGAAAGGTAGCTTTCGATTGCATTTAGCATGCTGCCAAGGGCAACTCTGGTGGCAGTATCTCTGAGAACTCTGAAATGCCATGTCAAGTCAAAGCTTTTGCAAAGTCAAAAAACATGGTGGAAGAACTTTCTGTGTATGAATGCATCTCTAATGTATGCCTCAATGCAGACAAGGTGTTTTGTTGTTGACCTCCCTTTTCAGAAGCCACACTGGAGAGGATATAGTGTTTTGTTGCTTTCTAAAAGATAGATTAGGTGCCAGTTTACATTTTTCCAAAAAGCTAGGACAGATAAATTGTCAAAGCTATTGGTCTGTAACTACTGGCTAAGGAAGGATCCTTAATAGCTTCTTTCCAAGATGGAATGTACCCAGCCACCCATATAGCAATGAAAATAGAGCGGAGTGTTTTCCGTGTTTCAGAGTGTAGGCACCTGATCATTTCATACACGATACATTTTCCACCTGGCTCCGAGCTGTTGCAACAACTGAGAGAAGTCTTAAGTTCTGTGTGGGCGCTTTATGGGTGGTTGCAAGCCTCATTTTGTGCACAGTTGTGTTCAAGGTGCTGTCGCTCTGTGCATTCTTTAAACCTCAAGAAAGTTTCCATGCAGTGTGATGCACTAGGGATATATCCGAAGTGATCAGTCAGAAAATCTGCCTGCTCTTCCAGGCTGTCGCATTGGGAATTTGGTAAGGGTAGGGAATGGGGCTGCCAGCCGGTTTACTTCACTCACCCTGTCCCACACTTACTTCTCATGAGTGTATCAATTTATACAAGAATGTACCTCTCCCAATTCTCCTACTTAAAGGAGAGACTGTTCGGCTAGTTGATCTGGCATCACATACACTTCAGCGAAACCACGCATGGACATAGGCAGATAGGACAGGACATAGCAGTGCGTCCCGTCCATCTACGTCTGTGTGTGGTTTGCGCTGAAGTGTGCGTTGCCTACTTAGCATGTCAGTGTGTTCTTCACTTCACTGCAGGAAAGCTCTCAACAGCCACGCAGTAGAATAATTGCCATAACTAAGATGGCAGCACTTGCAAATTTATATTGTTTCAGAAAGCGAACCATTCTCTTGTGCTCGCTTGATTAGTCAGAATGGTGCTCTTGCCGACCAAAGCTCAATTCTGATCACTCACGTGAGGCTATGCGAACGGTTTGCTTTCCTAACTGTTATAAAATCCCACCCCTCCTATAGAGCACAAGTAATTATGGCTGGTACCTCCCCCCCTCCTCCCGATCTCCCTTTCCCTCGGTCTAGCTACAACAAACTTTTCAATGCTTTGGATAATCAGCCGTAGCCAAGCCGAAGCGTCCCAAACACGCTGTCTTCGTGCAGTTTTGCATGTCATGCGTGTGGCATTGGCAAAATGCCAAAATGCCAAAATGCAAGCGCATATTTACTGAATGGCTTCAAGAAGCATATCCCTTCACATCAACAAAACTTTGAATAAATTAGAAAGTAGCACAATTAGAGAAGACAGTTGGGCTTGTTGGTGCTCATTACACACTTGAGACATCATAGCATGGAAAAGACAACGGACGACAGCAAAAAAATTAATTAAAGATAAATTATGGGGTTTTCCGTGCCAAAACCACCTTCTGATTATGAAGCACGCCGTAGTGGAGAACTCCGGAAATTTCGACCACCTGAGGTTCTTTAATGTGCACCTAAATCTAAGCACACAGGTGTTTTCTCATTTCGCCCCCATTGAAATGTGGTCGCCGCGGCCGAGATTCGATCCCACGACCTCGTGCTCAGCAGCCCAACACCATAGCCACTGAGTAACCACGGAGGGTGACAGCAGGAAAAATATGGGCCAGAACAATAGTCTCATGTACTTGAAATGAATTTTTAATCTAATTTCTACCTTCGACCCCCCCCCCCTCGCTCTTGTCTCGCTTCTGTGTCCGAGGAATTTGGCCACATTAGCCATAACCCTCCCACAACCCACATCGCAGTGAACGCGTTAAGGGAATCCAAACACGACGAGATTCCCCAAATAATTATTTGCTTTTTATAAATTGCGACAGCAAATTTGCAGGCTTGTACAGCCTGCAAACCTGCTTATTTAACAAACAGAAACTACTGCGCATAAATGAGCTCCTTTGTGCATTTGATAAGAATGAGGGGAGTCTGCACAACGGCCACTATTTTCAGTTTTCCTGCAGCAAAATAATTCAGAAGAGCTTACGCATGCAACACTCTTTCTTCCTGTGGACTGGAAAATCTGTTGTCATTACTTTTGTTGCCCCCACTTCGCCGTAGCCTTCACAGTGCAAGGCACTGAGGAGCAGTAGCAGTGTGAACAGGATCAGGCAGGAAAAGGCATTCTTTGACTGCGAATAATTCTGTTTTTGCTGAATTCATTGAGGTACGTTTAACTGCAAGGTATTTCTGAAGTAGTTTATTTAATGTCAAATGCATTTCTTGGCTTCGATAAAAAGTGTTCCAGTGAGCAAATTTTAGTTGTCAAAAGTAATTCAATTTAGCAAGAGCATGCTTGACCTACGACACAAGAATCGAGGTCACGAACAGCATCACGGAAGCGTGTACCCTGTGTGAGTCCACAGTGATTTGGAATGCGTACCATGTTTTTTTGTGCATTAGCGAGCATCCCGAAGGCAGGATAACAGGCGGCCAGAGAAGTGTGCTGGAAAATATGGTGCCCAATAACATGTCGGTAAATGTAAGATAAGAAAGATCACCTCGCCCCCCCCCCCCCCTTACAAAAAACCATTGACGCATCTCTTTTTAATGTTGGCTACCAAAGTGACAGAATAATCTAGCCTGATCCATGCACAGAGGTGCAAGATTGTTTTGTACTGTAACTTGAATAAACAGCATTTCCTGAAGGATTAAATATTTTTGGAAAGGTTATTAATTAACTTATTTATACTGGTGCCGCAGCTTGAGATGTGGTTGTGCTTTCGCACTGTTCTCGGCCGCTCAAGTTTCCACCACTGACAGGCAGAAAGATTTACTGAAACCGAAATTTGAAAAAGGCTCTTATTGAAAACAGCAAATATTAGATTACAGGCAGCAGCACGCTGTTGAAATAAAAGTCCACAGTGTGTGTGCATTCCCGTGTGAAAAAAGATAGCATGTAACATTATTGCACACCCTGTGAAGAGTTTAAAAATGTTTTTGTTACCACGCACACAAGGCACAACTAGACAAAGAGAAAATGTTTTGCTTGCTGGAATAAGAGGAATGGAATGGACTAGCTCAGCCACTCCAGGAGTGGGAATGGCCCAGCCTTTACTATTCCAAGTAAAGGATTGGCATTGAGTAGGAATGGAATGGAAAGAACTGCTCCGCTACTCTGCTGAGGACTGAAGATTGAATTGATGTTTTCATATTAGTCACTTTTGACTAAAGTGAATATATTATAGGATGGACCTTTTGTTTCAACAGGGTTCCCCCTGTTTATGCGCGTCTTCTACAGAGAATATTTGTAAATGACAACACGATGCAAACACGAGACAGGATTGCTCGTTATTGCTAACTTTTCAAATTACAATGTGCAGAAAAGAAATGGTCAATGCAGAGAAAGATGCCGACAAGATGATAAAACAGGGTCTTCAATGAGTGCACCTATACTGCTTAAATTCTCGACAACTTGAAAAAGACTGTTTAGCTCCAAAATGACAACGCACCCATGTACTTATTGGTAGGTGCATACAGGTATCTTCTATGACTGAGACTACAGTAGACTACAGCACTCAGCGGCACATTATGCAACGGCAACCCATGCCACAAGGGCTAGGATGCAGCTGCCTATCGGTCGTATCAGACGTCGCATTGGACGCCGAAACATACTGTCTGTCTCCTACTAGATTGTCGCACACAAGGTGTCCAATCCAGTGCTACGGCCCAGCACGACGCCTTGGCTCCACTTGCAGTTCCAATGTAGGACGTTGTGTCACAGCCAAAATTGCATCCTGTGTTGCCTAGCTTGAAGTGGTGGCCGAAAAAAAAAAAGTCGCTCAAACTTTTACCTTGCATAATCAAAGCACACCCTGATTTTCAGCTATTTTTGTGCTTAAAGGGACACTAAAGCGAAACAATAAATCAGTTTAGACTAATGAAGCACTGTTTTAGAACCCTGCAGGCAGTCATTTCAAAAAATAATCTGATTATTAGATGAGAAAATGAAGGTCCGAGTATCAGTATCTGAATTACGTGCCGAAACCCCAGCGCCAGTACTTCAGCACAACGTCGAGGATTCCAAAGTATGTTTTCCCATTTGGGCTGCGTTGGCTGAATAAAGGTTCCCGAAACTTGCCATGTTTAATATTTGGTTCCTTTAGAACACAATGTAGTCAATCTGTACCGCTATATATAATTAGTAGGCACTAGAAGATGCCATCAAATTCCAAGACGCCACAGCCCCCAGGTGCGGGAACTTACGTAGGCGTCGCCACCCATATTTCGATCTTGCATTCTTTCTGGCTTACCGAACGTCTTATCGTTGTAAGAGTGGTGTTTTTCATGTTGTAGAACGGTAATTTACTGATGCAGAAGATTCATTCTTCACTTTAGTGTCCCTTTAATGGTTTCTTATTTTACTGAGACGATTGCCATTGTGTGACCTACGCACCACACTTGTCTGTTGGCAATGCCAAAATATGACGAAGGGCCATTTCACTCAAAATTATGTTTAAGTTGCAGTACAATTCGAGGACACCAGTTAAGTCCCAATGAGAGGTCTACAATCAAAATTGATCATCACTATTTTATTGCAAACATGAGTATTTTATACACAGAGATTAGATATGATCGAGTCCAACTTACTGTGTCTTCACATGAAGGGATATCACATGAACACAGTTGTAATCTAAGCAATCTTACTCCAACACATGTCCCTGCCACTTTTTCAGTGGGGCTCGAACATCCTGCTATGTTACTTGGCAGCTCAACATATAAGAACATATCGCAACACTTGTGCATCCTGATGCACAAGACAGTCATTCACCCGAATAAACAGATTTAGATTTGCAATTCAGACGGCCCTTAATACATAGAGCAAACTAACCCAGCAAGTGACCTACTAAGTGGCGTCTGGGTGCTGTGTTTTCATATGAGTGTTCAAGTGACCACACTGCACAAAGGACATGCAGCAGATTTTGCAGTGGTATGGGCGCTCCCCTGTGTGGGTACGTAGGTGTTGCTTCCGGTGGCTTTCCACAGTAAAGGTCTGAGGGCACAAATGGCATTGAAATGGTCGTTCACCCGTGTGGGTGCGTAGGTGTAGCTTGAGGCTGTAGTCACGTGCAAAAGTCTTATGGCAGAAATGGCACTCAAAGGGACGGCCACCTGTGTGGATGCGTAGGTGTTGCTTAATGTTATCCTTGCGCGAAAACCTCTGAGGGCATGAAGGGCATTGAAATGGCTTCTCGCCTGTGTGGGAGCGTAGGTGTACCATGAGTCTGTCCTTTCGCCAGAAGCTCTGAGGGCAGAAATCACATTGAAATGTACGCTCGTCCTTATGGATCTCGACGTGTTTTTCTAGATCAAACAGTGTTTCTGCTTCGTAGTAACAGAGAGTACATTGGTAGAGGAGTCCGTCTTGTGACTTGTCATATTTGGTAGTTGTTGGAGAGGTAAAATGCCTTGATCCTGCACAGAGAAACAAAATTGCCTTAAGCCAAATCAAAGAACACAGATGCTTGTGCTAATAATTTAGTGAAGTGAGAGCAAATAGAAGTCAAGTGCTTGCACATGCTGCCAATTCAGCCAATTAACAAAGCAAACTTCTCATAATATTTTCAGCTTTTTTCTGCCAAGTTGTCGGGGTGCAAAAAAAGCTTTCATTACATTCTTGATAGAAATCATGTCAAAACAATACATATGCATAAGTGCTGCAAAAAATATATGTTATTGTTAGCTATTTAGCTTACTTTCTTTCTGTGTGTCACATTTTCTGCAGATACATTTGTGCACAGTATTTGCATGGGTTACTCATCGTGGACATGTCGACAGTCACACTAAGTTTTGTGCTGTTCATGACAACCTAAGCGTCGGTAATGACAGCAGTTAAATGGACCCTGAAACGATTTTGATGATTTTCTACGAACATACTGAGTCATTTGAGTAGGTTCTTCATTATCATTAATTCTCCTCACGTTTTGCTTGTTGTTGTACTCCGCCGCCGTCAATGCTGCACTGTAAGAGGAAGCCAGGACCTCTCAAGCTGTCTATACAGCTTTTTCCCTGGCTGTCCTCGCAACACCAGTTGCGGAAAATAAACCTTCAACCTTCAATTCAAACATCTAAGTGCTCCGCGTAAAGCGCATAATTTATTATAAGGTTTTAAAAATGCACATCGCTGCCGATCGCAGCACACTGCTTGGCGGAATTTTAAGCCGCTCCTACCCATGTGACAGAAATCGCCCATATGAAGTCAGTGGGGGTGAGCTATCCGATTGGCTGACCAGGGCACGTGATCAATAATTTTTTCAACTTTATGGTAAACAAACGATTTTCGTAATAGTTGGAATGTTAGTTAACTTGTTTTTATAGAAAGAAAGTAACATAAAGAGAATGCACAAGAACAATTTCTCAGTACACTTAGGCACTTCCGGCACACAGCAGTGTTGTCTGCTTATGTTACAACGTGCTCCGTCTCTGACGAGAGCTCCGCCGTCAGTGGCGGTCTGTCTTTTCGCGAGCGCTATGATGCGACTCTGTTGTGTTGTGGACTGCAAACATAGCACCTGGCAATATGTCAAGCTGCAACATCGTGTCCCTCTGCAAGCCAGTAAACGAGCGGACTGGCTGCAGCGCATCGGACTGCCGCTATACGATGGGTGCCAGGATTTGCGCGATTGCAGCCATCACTTTACACCGGAAGATTACTAACGCAAAAGCGTTTCGCGAGTCCCGTAAGGTAAATGCAAGCGCAAGGGGACAGGGCCTGGCCGTGTTTCTTTGCGTGCTGTTTCAGGGAATTAACAGAAGCGCAAATGTGAATGATCTGCATGGTGCGGGCACCTGGTGGCATAGAGCTCAACCACACACAGTAGCAGTACCAAAATGTATTCTTCTTTGCTGCTGGTGTAAATTTTTTGCAGGAGTGTAATCGTTAACACATTGTTTTTGTAAATGTTTAAAATGTTTTATACTTGGTTAGAGCAATATTAACTCTTTCTTTGGCTGGTTAAGCTCTGCGCCAACGGGTGGCTGGACAGTGGAGACCGATCAGGCAGCTCACATACGTCTACGCTAAGGTTTCTTCGTCAGCTTGAGTTTACGCCTCCACCGTTTCGTCGAAATGTTCAGCTAGTGTGTGATTACCGGAATACCAGACACATTCGGCGCTACGACAGAATGCTCGCAACGCACGCTGCTTCGATAGCTCTCGCTTGGGGTCGACGGCCAAGCGGCTACCGGAGAGGTATCGTGCGGGCGGGGTGGGCTCCAAAACAACCGGAAGTGGACGATGTGACGTCGCATCGTCACGCAGAACCAGTGAAGGCGGAGCTAAGCCCCATAGCTCGGCGAATGAGTTGGGGAGGAAAAGGATGGCTAGAGAGGAGGGTAACTTGTAATTGCTTGTAGCTTCATTAATACGTAATGCTTCACTTAAATTGTTGTGCGAATGTTCTACTTAAGCTGTACCCTAGGCATCTACAAAATTTGACCGAACCGTTTCCGGGGCCCTTTAAGTGAAGGTGCCACCATCAACACAGTAGGTGCATAGAGCATCTGGCTTTTCAAGTGAAATGCCAAAATACCGACTTTGCTCGAAAAGCAAATTCTCATTACACACACTTGTATTTGCTTGTTTATTTTAATTGTTCGCATTATATTTTGTTGTTCATTGTTGCAGATTAGCCAAGCAAGCTATGCGCGCACAAATTCTTCCATCCCCGTTTTCTCTCCCCCCTATTCCTGAACCAACATATATTTGTTTCCCTTTCCCAAAACTCTTTCAGCGCTGCATCGTATATGATGCAGCGGCACTATCAACAGAGCAGTTATTCATCGCCAGCCAATGCATCATTCATGCTGCTGCCCTGGTCATCGCAGATTAGCCCATTTACACCAGTATGAGTCGTTTAATGTGTCATTGTTTATTGTGTTAAAGGGTCCCTGAAGCGGCTCGGACAAATTTTGTAGACGCGTAGAGTACAGCTACAGTAAATCATTTGTGCATTAAAGTTTGTGTGAAGCATCTTATATTAAGAGAGCTTAATATGAGATGCTTAATATGGGGGCTCCAGTGTCGACGAGTGCTTGGACTGGTATGCCATCTATTTTAATGTCTACTTCTCCTTGTGGGCACAGACAGAGGATTTGCTGCAGTAGTAGGCAATGCAGCACCACGTCCGAGGGCTGCATTTCTTAGTTTTCCGAACGGGTGCGGCCAAACGCCTCAGGGGACTAAAGGCAACGTGGCTGCGGCGAGTGGGAATGTGGGCGATGTGTTAGCGGTGAACAAGACTGGTGTCCGCGCAACGATGGTGAGCGGCTGTACCACATGTTCCTAGCAGAGTTGTCAGCGCTGTTAGACTCAGCAGTGGGCGAAACATTGCGGCCATTTCCATCACAATGGCTCAGGTTGGTCAGCATGCGAGGTGTTGAGGGCCACGAGTTGCAACGGTATTGGGCGACATGACCAATGCGGCGACAGGTGAAACATATTAGCTGGTCGTGCGCAGTTCTC
Source organism: Dermacentor albipictus (assembly GCF_038994185.2). NCBI lineage: Eukaryota > Metazoa > Arthropoda > Arachnida > Ixodida > Ixodidae > Dermacentor > Dermacentor albipictus. The sequence continues at coordinate 86,559,476 of NC_091826.1, read as the reverse complement.
CACTCATTCGGGTTGTGATAACGCGGAGAGAAGCGTCAGGGTGGAGCAAAAATAGTAGAAGAGCGTTCGTTAGCTCTGGGATTAGCGACAGCACACACAGAATGTAAACGAATGTTTTCACGTTTCTGGCAAACAATGGCTTGTACGAGAGGAACTGAAAATGTAGCATCAGGGCTACCCGAACAGAAGGCTGCGGGCGCCATTGCACCCAATTCACGTCTAACGATTCGCACCACGTCCTCTGATGGCGATGCATGCTGCTGTGCGGGTTGATCTTCAGACGTTGACGTTGCGGCAGTATTGGGAAGTCAGGCAAAGGGTTGTAAGACGCATTGGGTTTTGGCCTGCTCAAATCGTCGGCACTCTTTAATGATTGCATCAACTGTAGAGCAGCTTTTGCACATGAGCAGATAAAATGCGTCGTCAACAATGCCCTTAAGCACGTGCCCTACCTTCTCTGCTTCTGTAATCTCGTGATCGGCTTTACGACAAAGTGCCAGCACGTCCTGGATGTACGGGACATAGGACTCCATGGGGGACTGGGCACGGGAGGCCAGTTCCTGATTTGCGGCAATTTTACGGCTGGTTGGTTTGCCAAACAACTCCGTCAATTTCTCCTTGCACTGGTCCCAGCTGGTTAGCCCCTCTTCATGGTTTTCGTACCACACCTTTGCCGTGCCTCTTAGGTAGAACAACAGGATTGCTAGCATAAGCGTAGGGTCCCATCTGTTGATTCCACTAATGCGTTCGTACATGGCGACCCACTCTTTAAAGTCGGCACCATCGGTCCTGCAGAAAGTTACAGGATCCCTGGGTTGCACAATGACAACCGATGCAGACCGCAACGCAGCATGCGATGGTGACGTAGGAGGCGGCAATGACGTTGATCCCGAGTGCTCACCGTCATTCACGGTGCGGACGGTGATGCGACGTCCACTGCGGAGCTCCGTTTCCAGCCGTGTTACCCTGCACGTCCACCAATATGCTACGGGGATGTTGGGATTATAGAAGATTATATTTACAATATATATACAAAATGAGTCTGAGTAGTTAAAATGGCAGACCAACAACCCGCAGCAGCCAGCGTCTCGCGGTCTTCTTCTTCCTCTCTTCGTTCATCCTTCCGTAACAGTATTTAGCAAATTGACGTCTGACACCAACAAATTTTCTGCGACATGGGGACCTTACACTATTGCATTAAAATTATTGATGATGTGGCCAGTGCAGCCAATTGGTTAGCTCGCCGTACTGGTGCAATATGGTGATCTTGCGTCACCGGGTCAGGTGCGGCTGACGACTCGGCCAAGTGACATGCTGCAATGGGTAGTGATGTACATTTGTAAAACCTTATGATAAGTTGCATGCTTTTCACAGAGCACTTAGATGTGTCAATTATTGTTCAGAATGAATTACCCTTATGACACACAGCCTTCAAACAAATTCGTCAAAATGTTTTCAGGGTCCCTTTAAGCATACAAAGGCACCACTAATCAATAAGAAAGTACATCGATCAATAAGAAACATTGAAGAACAAGATGACGCACACTTCGGAAGTGGGTAAAGCAGATATGTCGCATCTCAATGCAAGGACTACCTTAACTCGAAACAAGCAATACTTTCCGTTAGTTCACTCCACGGTGATATTCACTCTGGAGATTACAACAAACATAGTTTATGATTGCTCATAATACACAATACAATACAACATTAGTTATCAGAGTAACCACAGCACTCTTATGGCATTAGAGTGGGGGGACGAGGAAAGTAAGACAAGCAGGTGAATCTATACACAAAGCAAGACTAGCATTATTAGGCTAAAATAATTGAACAACCAGGAATTAATGAATGAATTATAGGGTTTTATGCACCAAAATCACGATTTCCTCAGGAGACACGCTGCAGTGAGAGACTCTGGATTCATTTTGACTACCTGCAGATTTTTAATGTGCCCCCAATGCATGGGACTCTGGCGTTTTTGCATTTCATCCTCATCGAAATGCAGCTGCCACAGTTGGTATTTTATGGTGCAACTTAGTGCCTTGCAGTGCTACACCAGAGTTGCTAAGCCACCAGGGTGGGTAATTGAACAACCATAAATTATGCAAGAAATCAGGAAAATTAACAAACAGGTAAACAAATTACGCCTTGCACAACATAGGCAAGGCGAAAAGATGGAAGAAAGTGCACTATGATTAATATCAGTCTTCAAATAAAATAATTTGTGAAAAAGCTTTAATCTAAGTCTCTTCCGCTGTTCATGCAGTGTCTCCAAGTCAATGCGTTCTCTAGCACTAGACACGGTGCTCGATTTTGTATAGGTGCTTGACTCTGTATTCTTTCCACATGGTCTACCTCAATTTTAAACCAGGGGTCCCAGACACACCAACAGCACTCATGTGTAGGTCTCACATTCAACAAATATAGTAGTTTTTCAGTATTCAAAGGAAACACTTTTAGATTTTTATGCAAGAATCCTAGAGTGCGAGAAGCCTTACTTGTTAAATATATCAATGTGACAGCGACAGACAAGTTCAGTACAGACACAACTATACACAACGAGCATCGTACAGCATAAAATAATGTAATTATATCAGTCTAGTATACTCCAATTCTAAGTGGGCCACTTGGCTGATAGCACTCATGAGCTCACATTATTTTTACCCAAATGGGTGCGTTATTGTATGATACATACACAGTAAACAAAGCACACATAATTCTTGAAGTTTGTGAACGAAAATACACATGTGTCAATTGATTTTGGTGTTCAGGAACTGTCCTACCACAGACTGGCACCAATGCCATTCTGGAAGAACCTTTCTGGGATAGAAAAGCTATTTGTACAATGGCATGTGTATTGCATGTACAGTTAAATACCTCGATACAGTAGAACCTCGTTGATACGCTTTGAAACTGACGATTGTAAAAAATGTACCAATGGGGAAAACGTAACCATGCTCAAAGGCGCAACTCACCACAGCACAACGTGAGAAACAGTCACAGTGACTGCTGCTGCAGTTATTAGATGTCTCGGTGCTCGTACTGTGACCAGGAAGGACACATATGCGCATGTATAGTTAAGGAAAATCTAGTATTCCATGACAGTGGCCCCTAGCGAAGTCTTTTGAGTATGCTTCGAAGCACAATATGGTTATACTGCACCGAAGCCGACTAACGAGAACTGGCATGAAATACAAAAAAGACCTTTGCAGGCCCCGAAGTAACTCTAGCCCCATGCATGATTTCTGTAGGTTTTAACTGATGTGCACTTTTTCAGATGCTTTGCAAATGCGTAACATGCGTAATGCACAATGTCATAACAGGTAAGAGCCAATGTCTCCCTGTACAGCTATATTTACATGGTGGCCACTTTCAAATTCAACGTAATATGCGGGAACATCACAGAATGGCGCAGTATAATGGGAACATAATACATAAGAGTGAATAAGATTTAGGTCGAGACCACAAAAACACGACGTGGGAGCCGGGAAAACGCAACAGCGAAGAAAGTATCAATGAGGTTTCACCGTGTAACAAATTCGACAAAACACGTGCTTGCCCACGTTTAATTAAATTTTGTTATATTCATTTATATTTGATCTATTAAGCATTTAAGTATAGCTGCCTGCGGGATCTTGTTTTGCGGAGGGCGCAGTAAAATTTTCTGAATTATGAGGCAATTGGAGGAAAGAAAGTTCATTAAGAGAAATAAATATATTCTGCTGAATTTAAACATCGGTACAGGGCATGTAGTCTGCTTATGCACTCAGCCGGCTAATGGCAGAAGACTCACATACTAGAAAACTAGAAAACACAGGCGACGAAAGCATGAGACTAAATATAAAGACGACATCATATCGTGCACCAAACAACATTACTGAAAGCACCAGACACACAGGTGCACAAACAGTCACAAAGTGACAGCGACTAACAAAAACAAATATCCCAAGTTGTAAAAATGCAGTATATAGCAGCATTTCAAATATAATATTTTCCACACACACGTAGGTGGGGAAAGAGTGAAACAAAGCAGTTCGCAACAGTCAACTCCTAAGTGTGGCATTAATAAGATACAATACCAAAATCACAGCCTTTGTCAAAGGGAAGAATAAAGGAGTGCAAACTGGGCACAAACAGAAAGGCATCCACACACATACGCAGATGTACTTATGTAGCTTTTCTTAGTCTACATCCAGTTCGCCATTCTTTGTTCTTCCTTATGAAATACAAATATTCCCAAACTGGTTGGGCGGTTACAAAGTCGAATTGATCGCAACAAATGAGGTGCTTCTGCTGCAACTCCTGGTTCTTGGCGGTTGTAAGGTGGTGACGCCTTGCTGTGACAAAAGGTAAAAAAAAAGTAACCAGATCAGTCACTTGTATAGCACTTAGTTTACGATTGCTTGTGTTCTAAATAAAACATTCTTGAATAAGATCTAAAAGAAACCTTGTATAAAGATGACCTCCAAATATTGTATACCAGATGTTTTAAATTTCTAATCAAATTAACAAAAAAAGGTGTAATGGAGTCTAGTTGGCAACAGCAGCTTAGTTATATTATTAATCACAACTAATGCACTTATCAACTGCATTACAGCTCAACTGAAGCTTTTAAATGAAAAAGAAAGGAAGGAAAAGTTGATAATATCTGGTGCACCATGACAATGACAGTACTAAGAGAACAAAGAAACAGAATGTGTCTGGATGCTCGTAGTACAGTGTAGTGCTCAGTGAAGGAGGTAAGTGAAATACTTAAAGTGAAATAATTTGAGTGTCTTCACTAATACCAGTATTTCTCCCTGTATACTGTAAAAGCCGTTGCAATTTTTTATGGTACTTGAACTAAACTAATGGAATCAAACCTCAATTTAATGAACTACTAAGCTTTACCAAAAGCCGTGATGCAACAAACTATTTTTGTTTCCCGGTCTTGGTTCTATTAGAAACAATATTGTTTTTTTGCCATTTCGCAAAGTAATTTGGTACCCGCAGCTTAGACTTACTAAAGCTTTCTAACTTTTTAAGCAGATACTTAGAGCTTTCATGGCTAGTAAACTTATTCAAAACTACAAAAGGCAGAAGGCAGAAGGGATCATGTGACCGATTCTTCCATTCGAACGGAGTTCGAGTGGCAGAAATGCAGATGTGAAAACGGGATGATCAGGTTTCGCAAAGGTGCATAGGAGCATGGCATTCAGTAAACAATGCAGCGCCATCTGTCGTGTTAGTAAAGAACTTACGGAGATTACATGCTGTGTAGAAACTCAGAATAAAAATAGCGAATCTCTAAGGCCATGCTTCTGTTTGTTAAATGTGCCAGAAGTATCTTTCAGGGCTGGAAATACATGTTGTGAGCCATGTTTACACCCCAGCAACAGTTGTTCCAGTGCGAGGGAGAGTGAGCGCCTGGTCACTTCGACAAGCGCATGCTACAGGGGGAAAGTGCGTCTCCTCCTCTAGCCTGACCGTGGCTGTGCATGACTCGCTACGTGACTGAGCTCATACAGTGCCCGTGACTTACAGCGATATCAGGAGGAATGAAAAATTCAATTGTTATAAGCGATCATAGCTATATCTGGACTGCCGTAAAAAAGAAAGGTGCCAAAGGTAAGTTTGCAGCTATGAACTGAAATCTACCGCATACACCAAAATATAAACGTTGCAGAATTTAGGCTGAGAAAAATTTAACACTTATTTAATCCTCCAGAAAGCATGTTAAGCGTTAGGCGCACTCAAATAGTCAGAAATGTGCAATCGTTTTTGTGGCAGTTTCAGGTTTACAACCACAGTGTGCATTGCACGTGGTGCAAGAGCACCTGCAACAATCCCCTAGCGTGCACGAAATTGATGAGCCACACAACTGATAAGAGTGCATTTTGCGTCAAAACCGGAGTTAAGGTCAAACACGTGCCAATTTGAATCTTGTTGTCACTGCAGTTGCTGCCATCACCTCCGATGCACAACCCCGCCGTGTGTCGCAGTGACCGCCTCATCAGATATTGTTTCGCAGAACGAGGCAAGACTATCTTCTCTGTGAAACTGCTGCATCGAAGTACCACCTGTTTCATCTCAAGTAGCGATGCGTTCACAGTTCGTGGTAATGTCAGCAGCTTACACCGTGTTGGTCTCAATATCGTGGGGGATTTCACACTAGCGCACAAAGCCCGCCTTTCTGAAACAGTTGCCTATGGTGGAAAGAAGTCCCTAACTATTTTTTTGTTGGTTAGCATGGCCATTGGTTACAGCATTCATGATTATGGCACTTCCAGTTTTTAGAATTGTCGATATCTTTGTGCCAGATGATATTTCTTTATGTGATACAGAACTGGCACCTTCACCTCAAGCCACACGGCTTTGCGCTTTCTTGGCGCCATCTTTTACAAACTAGGCTGTCCAATGCTTCGAGGTTGCTTCCACGGCACAATTCTGTGCTTGCCAAGATAGAGGCATTGCAGGAAGGGTGGGCGGAAACACTTTGCTTTTCACTTCTCTTTCTCTCGTTCTTTTCTGGACGCATATGGAGCACGATCGGCGCCATCTTCTACAAACTACGCTGTCCACTGCTTCGAGGCCGCTTGCACGGCGCATTCTCGAGCTCACTAAGATACAGACATTGTAGAAAATGCGGGTGCGACCACTTCACTTTTCACTTTTATTTCTTTCTTTCTTATCTGGAATCGTTTAGAGCATGATCGTGGGTGACGCAAGTGCCATCTTGCGACATGTGCAGTGTGCCACAAGATCATTTGTTTATAAGCGCTGACCAACAAGACAACACTGACCAGGAATGCTCTAGGAACCTGTCAAATTATTTTTACTACTGAAGCTTTAAAATCTGAATTTAACAGCATTTGCGATTTAACAAAGTTTTTTTGCTGCAACTACAACAAAGTTGTACTTGCAAGGCAGGTGTGGCAAAACAGATTTTTTTTTTATTTTGCTGGGTAATGTGACAAAGGTGTGCTATCTGGGTGTGGCAAAGCGACTGATTTTTTTTTTTTCTGGAGGATTTTGCATTCTTTTGCGGCACACACACCCAGTGGCCTCGATGATGTGTGGTGTTCAACGGTGCAAGGGTCAGCTATGGCCAAAGACATATCGTAATGAATTGTCTATGTATTATGTATGAAATGAACACATGAGTTGCAAACGTAGATGTAATGTGGCTGTAAACAGGCCTAAACGCTGTAAGCTGCCTAAATTATGTATCAAAATAATGACAATGAGTCATGATACAAAAGGAGCGTAAAAGTTTGGCTACAACAAAGTGATATCATAAGATGCATACAAGCACTAGTCTCCACATGGCTCTTGAATTAAACGGGTGCGAGGTACATGCTTTAAAATCCTATGCTACTGTCGCTAGAGCCTCGAAGGCGAGGCTGTGCTAAACATGACCTGGTCAAATTATTTCCACGATGTTAACTTCATCTAAAAAGCTAAAAACTATTTCCAGGTTAGAAAGTGGTTCATGACTATGAAAAAATGCTGGGCGAAGTGGAACATGCTGAAGAAACACAGAATGAAAGTGCTTTTTGCACTTAGTTTCTATTTACCTGCACTGGATACGGACATGGAGAACTGTACAGCTGTCGCCACACCTTCGTCATGAAGGAGGGTCATTTACAGTCAATAGGTGACAGCGGGTGCCGAAGATATGATCTGTTGTTAATTGGCAAAGGTGAACTTCCTTGTATCATGCTGTTTTCTATATCAAGTCCCATAATTAAGGTTGGGTCAAATGGATTTTATTGGATTCTTGGGTACCCCACTGTTTCTGCCAGTGCTTCAGCTGATGACGCAAGTATGGTCTAAGGTCTGTGGCTGCAATCGGTATGTTTCTGTTGGCGTCGCTAAAAGCTGAGGTAGCGTTCTCATAGGCAGCTTCATTGCCTTTTATGCCACTATGGATAGGTACACAGCATAAGATGACGACTTCTTTACCCATAAAAGTTGAGCATAGCAATGCATATAGTTCGTTAAAGACAGGGTTTTCATTAACTGATTAGGGCTTGGACTACACTCAATGAGTTCGTGAACACAATAGATCTAGTGAGATTCCTTTGCTTTATGGGTTTGACTGTTGAAAGGATCGCATATGCTTCCGCTGTAAAAATACTTGTACATGAATTCAATGTACCAGGCATCAAAAACAATGGTCCTAGGTATGCATAAGCAACACCAGCAGGAGACTTAGAAGAATCTGTATAAAATTCAGCACAGGCATACTTCTCCTAAAGTTTAAGAAAATGTGATTGCATATGTACCTCAGCGGCTCGTTTTGATATTTATATGAAACAGACGTCACACTGGATAGTCCACCACTCTCAAGGTGATGGAAGCCGAGTAGGAGCCATTAGAACATTCTCTAGAAGAGGTACGCCTGCTTCTTCTGACAGTACTTCCAACCGGAAAGACAGAGGAGGCACAGCGGCTGGATGATTATGAAACAGCCTAGCCATGGAGAAGTCACGAGTAATTGAATGGCGTGGATGATATTACTACGACCTTGACAACTGACAGCCACTCGGTGCAATTCGATGCCACATGCTAGGCATGTTGGGTGGCTCCCAGGAGAAGGCAACGACGAAGGTACCAGGACAGCTTTATAAAAGATCTATAGCGTCGACCGAAGTCTTTTGTGGCTTTATTTGTGACAAACTGGTGGAGGTGGTGGGTATTCACGACTGAAATTGGTCACTAAAATATGAGCAGTCCGTGATGACAGTTGCAAGATGCTGTGGGCTACGCAAACCTGTGGAGCCAACAAGACTGACAGATTGCCTTTAGCGATTCCGAGATGGGGAGGATCATCGTCTGTTTCCACGGTGACCAACGCAGTACTCCGGGGTGGTAAAGTAGCGCAGTCACCCGAAACACATAACACCGTGGACTGTGGGTGATAGTCGTCCGAATGAGCTGCATGTTCACTGGAAAAAAGTGACAAGCAACTCGCGAAGGTTTATGATTGCACCGTACTCCTGAAGAAAGTCCATGCCGAGTATGACCTGCCTAGAGCACTTTGCCAGTATGATAAATGAACCGACAAATGTGGCCTCATCTGAGCTCACCTTCAAGGCATAGGAGAAGCTTAAAAAATCACCCCCCCAAGCACTCCGTACAGACGGTTAACCAGCGAAGATGAAATGTGCGGCCTTGGTGTTTATCACTTGGCTAAGCCCAATGGTTCATTAAACGAGTGCTTGGTAAGCTGCCGCATTCTCGGTATGCAGTTGCTGCTTGCACTCAGCTGCACGAGCCTGTTTTTGTGCCTGGGCTGCAGCATCGGCATGGCGTAAACAAGCTCGTTCCTGGTTCTGCTAGCAGCGCTACTAACCAAAAGCCACCTGCTGCCTGCTTTACATATGATGCATGGCCTACTGTGGTGTTTAGGACTATTCGGCACTTTTGCTAGTGCGCCGTGATGCGGAAGAAAGACAGAGAGTCATTTATGTGCATTTATAAAAATCGAAGCAACCTTTAAAATACCTATATATACAGAGAGTTGATTACAGCGTAACTGCAGTCAATGTGTCCACGGGCTGAAACAGTCCCGTGTTGCAAGGCTCACGGTTCGGTCGTCACGAATTGTGGGTTCACCCGTGCTTGAGATGGCCGCGACGACCACACGCTCAGGCTCCGTTCAGCACGGTTGTCGGGCTCAGCACACTCAGGAGCCACAGCGGCAGCAACCAGCGGACGCCTTGTTCCACACGCCCTCGATGTCCGGCTCGGATGCTGCTCGCGACCGACGTGCTACAGTCGCACGTCCAGCACGGCCTCGGTGCCCAGATCGTACGCCGCTCGAAATCCACGTGCAGCGGTCACACGCGAGGACCGTGTCTAGCACAGCAACATATGTGCCGGACTGGAACGCTGCTCGGCACAGCTCAGGTGCGGGTGCGGCAGCTCAGGAACCGGCGCCCCTGGGGTCAGCCAGCGTCTCGAGCACTGGCAGCAGGAGCCCTGGTTCCTTGAACGTCCTCGTCCGTGCTCGGCTCCGCGATTCTCCACACCTTGCCACGGACATCTCGCCGGGCAGGAACCCTCACCTCGTTCAGCCCAGGAGCTCGGAACTGCTGCCCGCCTGGATCGAACACTGCGAGCGTGCCCTCGTGCTGCCGTGCACCCATTGCCTTTTTCGTTCTTTATGGAGCTAGGTGGCTGCTCTGATCTTCTAGTGGCAACTCACGGCACTTACATATGACACCTACCCATTTCGGAGCTGGAGAGAAACTGCTGCATGCGCGCTCGGCTACGATGGAGAGCTCCCGAGCAGGCAACAGTGACTTTGTTGTCGCTGCTTTCATCACACCGGCCTTGTCAATGGAAATTTTGAGCCAGTTAGAGTAACATCATGGATTGGGGTAAACAGGCCTTGTGCTGTCTAGGTGGTGTTGGCTAATTGCGCGCTTGCCTTTCTCTCTCTCTTTTTTTTTTGCGCATGCTCATGGGGTTGTGCCAGAAGAGGTTTCGGCATATGGGCAACTGACAGATGGACGAATTGGCTAGCCATATATAGCTACGCTGTACTATGTCTTTTGGAAGTGTAGAGACCATTCATTACATTCAGCATACAGGCTTTGTGCAGTACATGTCCCAAGTCGACTGTAGCAAGGTAGATACCCTAGTGGGTGATAGGACCTAACATCTTCAAGGCACTAGCTGCAGCAGATTCATAGACTATTGTGCAGTAGTCAAGACACGATCACATTCGACTTTATACAAGCTTATGAGGCACTTCCTTTCACTTCCCCAGGAAGTGCGTGACAATAGCTTCAGCAGGTTCACACTCCTGAGGCATTTCACTTTAATATACTTCAGGTGGGAGATAAAGGTTAGTTTGCTGTCCAAGATAATGCCTAAGAATTTATGTTCGGAGTTGTGTTCGTTGACTGCTGGGAACTGGTGGACTTTTGCTCACTAGAGTGGCATGTTTTCGGGATGGACCTTCTCTTGAAAAGAAGAGCTTTCGAGGCCACCAACCGACAGGTCGATGGGCCCTCCTTCAGAAGTGGTGCAGCAGCTCTGGCTGCTGTCGCCTGGTGGCGCTGCCGCGACCACTCTTAGTGAGCCATGCCAATGCCAGAGTCTGCTGTGGCATTGTCCCTTGCACGCCACACCAGCATAGCCTGCAGTATGGAGGAATGAAATACACTTTCGAGCCCCCTGAAACCAAACATTCTCTTTAATCTTTTGGGCAAATATTTCCTTTTCCCTTCCAACAAGGACGTGACTGGGAGTATGGAGGGTGTTCACCGTCGCAGTTTGCACAGTGGTGTGTCTCAGTACAATCGTTGGCAGGAAGAACGTGTGACGCGCAATTTGCACGTGTGGTACGTCGGCGGAAGTTTCCATTTATTGAAATAGAAACTTCTGCAGATGCAGATGGTGAAATGATTGAATTACAAGCAGGTGCTTGCAAACGCACCTTTCAGATCAAGCGCAGCGCGACAAGAGTGACCGCAGAAGTGGAGCTGCACCATGTTCCATATAAATTCCAAGTGCTATGAGATCCTATTGCACCCGCCGCAGTTAGTGTTTTACATGCGAGTGAAACTGTGTGAGGGTGAGAAAGAAAGATGGTGGCTTCACGCATGAGAGTGCAGCCTCCCCGCATGAACAAAGGGAAAGAGGGGAGCTTGTGGTGACATCAGGCCCCGCACACTTTCAAGTTCCAACGATCGCCACAGAGGGCGAAAAATCAACCGCGGCGCGTTCTAGCATAAGCACGTAAGTGGAGCTACTGTAATTTGGTCGCATACTTTAACTTGTATTTTTTTCTCCTAGGGGCGCTCAGCTTGGCGAAATATTGTATCTATAAATGTACATACAATAACCATCAAACATAGTTCACATGCAGTTTCTTGCAAAATAAGCAGACAATTGTTTTTATTAAACCAGTGTTATTAAAACCTGTACTTTATTACTTGAATAAAGGTTTTGAGACCTCACTGACGTGTGATAAGCAACAGCCCACTGGTATCGATTGCAGTCTGTGCCGTTTATCGATTCAAATTGTACGGCGGCTACATTTGCGAACGGGGTAGTCGTTTCGTTTGTGCAGCATCACGCAGGTGGTTTTAATTAGACAACAATATCTCAGCCAGTTTGTGCATCCGATATTCGAAAGCCGCTACCAGGCGAACGTGTTTAAAGACGGTGAATTTTATCAGCTGCAGCACAGGCTGCAGCTGCAGCCCGTGCTAAGCCATAAGAAGCTCAATGGTCACCATAATGACCACAGGTCCTCTTGAACTACGTACCTCACCATGAAATGTTTGCAAGTTAACCAGATAGAGGGCTGTGAGCCTTATCAAGAAAGCAGCAGTCTGCAGTTTTGTATCGTACCGAGCGGGAATGCTAAAATTTGACATACAAGCTTACTTGATTTTGAGGCCGTTTTATGACAGTCAGAGAAGTAACGAATTGAGTCCCAGCTTGTTCTTTTTTTCTAATCATGTAGCAAGCTCCTACTTGGTAATGCACAAACTCTGTCATCTGCTCTTTGCAAATCAGATTGACGGGCATTGCCACCAGTTTCATTACAGTTAGCCTGACGGTACAGTTATAATTAGAAAGAATGAAATGAGCAGAGTTATTTTTTATTAGTTCAAGTGAAGTAATAAGACTAGCACGACTGGGATTCCATTTTGCAGCTGCATATTCAGTTTTGAGTGTTTTACCATCTTGTAAAGGTGTAGTTTTAATGTAGACAGTGCTTTGGAAAAGTGGCACTGTACGTACCTGAGCAGGTGAATAGCATTGCTAATGACATACTCTATATTGGCCCAATTTAAATTATTTGTAATATGTACACCAATATATCTATAGGAAATGACGAAATTTAAGGGAACATTGCACAGATGGTAAGTGATAGGATTAGAATTAGATCTCGATATTGCAGTTTTAATTTGTTAACTATGAAAGGCTCATGTACAGTTGGCATGAAATCAGTAACTAGGCTAGCCCTGCACCCTAAAAGATGGCTAGAACAGGCAACTTTACACAGCTGGCCTACTCCACACTTCTCAAACATGACAAATTAATAAAATTATTTTTCTTTCTCTTCAAACAGCAGATGACATACCGGAAGACAGTGTGTTCACAAAAAAGTTGATGACATATACTTGAAGTATGGCTTAACGTTCAGCCAATCAACAGTGGACGAACAAGGGAAGCCTCAGCGTGAGAACTTATCTTCGTCACGGCCCTCACAAATATGTTTGATTGTTGAAACGTTGGCTGCAGGCGAGGCTTCCCTTGCTCACCTCTGTTACTCAACTGAAGTGTTCATCTCCTAGTAACCTTTCTGCATTGTTTGAACACGCAAACCGAGATTTTTTCAACATGAAGCCGTAAATTGCATTTTGCAAGGATCCGTGGGCATTAACTGGGCATACTTATATGTTTATTTAGTGTCCTTGTTTATACACAATATTTGCAGAGGACCTTGTAAACGCTGTCGTCTCCGTAACGTTCCTCGCCTTCCTACGAGTGCTCCACTTGTGTCAAAGCCTTTACTGCTGCACTTGAACACTAAATGTGCAGCAGAAATATCAAGAACACACAATATGCGATCTATGATTTAGCACAATGTTTTTTTTTGTTTTTTGTTTCCTCTACACTTTGTGCCTATCGCCAATGTGTTATGAAAACAATGCGACACTGCAGCTCGAGCTTACCTTACTGACAGTACATCTTTGCCGAGGACTTCTTATGTTTCTTTTTTAAAATCTCGCTAAAGTCGTCGAATGCAGACAACATAGGTACAGGCGCCCAAATCTTTAACTGGTGTGCGGGAGCGGCGACTTTTCCGTGCGTCAGCGCCGTTTGACGGGGCGAGGCTGGAAACAGTCTGAGGCTAAGCGCATGATGACAAAGCGCGCTCAGCTGGGCCCATCGTCTACTAGGCTGTTTCCAGCCTCGCCGCGTCATACGGCGCTGACGCCCGGAAAAGTCCGGAAAAGTCGCTGCTCCCGCACACCAGTTAAAGATTTGGGCGCCTGTACAGTATGAAACCCGTCAAACAGCACTGTATGCAACACAAGCATGAGTGTAGCCGAGCACAACATCGTTGTCGTTGCTTAAGCGGCACGCCAAACACGATGAGAAAACTTCGCTCGATTTTAGCTTTCAATTCCGTTAAATAGAGTGCTATCTGTGTTTCTGTATGTTGTAAGCTCAGTGACTCACAGCATTAGCTCCACCTGACCTGTACGAAAATTGTGGGTATGTACTGCTTCATTCACGATTGACAAAATAAACAATGTAAAAGCTTACTTGTCTGACGTGTTTTTTGCCAGTTGAGGCCTCTCGGTCACCTGGCGATATAATAAAGGTATCGGTAGTCATTTTAGAGTATCGTACACACGAACACCGTTCCGAAAGCGGTAGCAATACGTCCCAAACCAGCGAATGTGCAGTGCAGCGGCGAACCCCAACAGCCAGACGCTACCGTAGCGGCCATATTGATGACTATGTAATGATGATGATATCAGCAGTTTTGATTTTGCCAGCGCCATCTCCAGGTCGCATACTTTAGTTTACAACGCCACCGCTACTCTCGTTATTTCCGTTGCACTTTGGAAGCTGCAGTTCCCTTCTCAAGTTTATGCGAGTGTATTGTGGTGACGTCACAGGTGTAATTTCGAGTTTCGATGACCCGTTATCGGGTTACCAAAGCTTTGACAGCGGCAAGGGGGTTAAATGCCGAGTCGCCACTTTCGTAAAGCGAAACATTGCAACCATTGTCCATGATGTCTCCCCCAGCGAGGCAGAGGCTGTTCTCGTTAAGATTATCACAGGGAAGAAAAATAGAGATAGCATATTCCTGCTGAATGTGTACAGCACACCCAAGCAATAGAAAATTAGATTCATTACTGAATTCCGCAAAGAACTCAAAGCCGCAGATGGGAGACCTCTCATCATTATGGGATACGTCAACGCGGCTCACGAGGAATGGGGATCGATATACATACAGGGACCCCAAAGGTAGACGAATATGGGAAGATATACAAACGCTAGGGCTTACTCTGCATAGTGACCCATGCGTACCTATGCGCACAGGCAACGGTATAACCAGGGACACTGCACCCAACCTCATGATAAGCCATATGGCGGGAACAGCTAGTAACATCGAAAAGCACAGGACAAAATCTAGGCAGCGACCACTTAATTATTTTGCTCACGCTAGGAAAAGGCGTCAAAACTCGCCTCATCAAACAACCGAAATTAACGGAGTGGGAAAAATTCAGAGAAATAAGAAAGGAGGCCTCAGTGCCGGACGATATCTACAACATCGACGAGTGGACACACCTCCTTAAAACGCACATAGGGGAAGCAACTACAACTGTAGAGGATGAGGACGCACCCCCAGCCCTAGACAGCAAACTGCTGAACATGTGGAGCAGAAATAATAACCTGGAGAAAAGACTCGAGGCACAAAGATGGAACAGGAATATCCGGCGCGAACTAGCCAGACTCAACAAAGAAATAGAAATATATGCGATTAAGCTCAACGAGCAGAAATGGTACAGCAAGTGCGATGAGATGGAAGCCCATATGAGTCTCTCCAAAATCTGGAGCCTTCTCAGACATCTAATCGACCCTAGTAAATCAAAAATGCAAGCTTACAAACCAGGTGAGAGCAAAGCATATGGCTTTGTTGGCACAGATGACGAGCTCATTAGCGAACTCCAAGAGACATATCTTGGAAAAGCAGGGAGCGAAGTGTTTCCTAGGACTACGAGGGACCTTCCAATCCAGATCTCGATGCCCCCATCACCACGACAGAGGTTAGAGCAGAGATTAATAACCTCAGAAAGAGATCGGCCCCCGGTCCGGACTGGATAACAAACACAGCTCTCAGGAATCTAGACGATGAGTCCATCATTGCATTAACCAAATTCATGATCGAACCAGGTGTGGGAGAAAGGAGAACTCCCAAAAACATAGAAACAGGCGGACGTAGTCTTTATTCCCAAGCCAGGGAAAGTACCCGGCTTGAACAACATGCGACCAATCTCCCTCTCCTCGTGTGTAGGGAAATTGATGGAGCATGTTGTTCAAACGAGACTGACCAGGTACATGGAGGAGAATGATATCTGGCCGCATGAAATGGTTGGATTCAGGCCAGCGCTTAGTACACAAGATGTCATGCTCAGACTTAAGCACGATATCCTAGACCGCTACGACTCAACTGACACCAGGGCGATCCTAGGCCTCGACCTGACCAAGGCATTTGACAACGTTAGCCATAAGGCTATCTTGGTAGGCCTCGAGGAGGTAGGTGTGGGACACAGGGTATATGCATACGTCAAATACTTTCTGTCACAGAGGGAGGCGAATATAAAATTTCTGGATGTAAAATCCCCTCCCATCACACTTGGGAGCAAGGGGACCCCGCAAGGGTCGGTGCTATCATAGCGATGAGGGGTCTCCCGGCGGAACTCAAACTTTCAATCCAAGCATTCTAAATTAGTAAAAAACGGAATTGCCATGTCGTGCCTTAAGTCTTCCCTCACCAGATCTTGCATGCACAAAATGAGCGCCAGTTTTAATGCGCAGGTCCGGCGCCTATTAGAAGCAGGTTATACTTGTGTAGCGGTGGCCACTGTGGCTGAGCGCCTAAAGAAGTCGGTTTCGAGAGGGACGGACGTGATTACAGTGAGCAGTAATAGCAAAAAAAGAGTAGTGGCTATTCTGTATATTCATTCAGTGTAGCACAGGCTTAAGAAAGTTGCTAGTAGATATGATGTTAATGTTGCTTTCACTGCTCCCAGTAAGCTAGGTAAGATATATGCGCTGCCGTACAGAATAAAAAGGAGCGGGTAAAAGGCAAAAAACGAACAGATATTTGTCCAGTGAAGCACAATAAGAACAACAGTTTTGCTGACTGTCGAGTGTGGTTTATAAAATTCCCCTTAGCTGTGGCCAGTTCTACGTAGGGCAAACGGGACGGTGAATCAATCAGAGGCTAATGGAACATAAAAGGTCGTTAACCGGTGGATCGCCTTCTAATCTTTCGCTACATTGCCGAGATTGTAACTGCACGGCAGAGTTGGATGAATGCGCGATATTGTACAGGCATAAGAATGAAGATACACGTCTTATGGTAGAGGCATGGCATATCTATAATGGTGGAAGTGCGTGCGTGAGTCAGCCTTCGATTACTTTACATAAGAAAGAGATTAAGTGCCTTAACAGTTATCTCTCAATATGACCGGCACGTGTATACCCGATTGACACGTGGTGTGGCCATTCCTGAGCATGTGCAGATGAGTTTTGTGTCTTCTTTTTTCGCCTCAGTGCTACCTTCAGTTGATAATCGGCGTTCGTGTTGTCCACTTCTCTACTCTTGTGTCCTGTCTGCACGCCTCACTTCTTTTTGCATAATGAATCCTTACCAACTAGCTCAGCTTTCTGTCGTTCTAAGCAATGAATTAGACAATTAATTTCTCATGGTATATGTGAGATGGCTGTATAAAGGGCTAAAATCGGTCGCTGTGGGTGGCGTAAAATATATAATTGATAAAATAATGACACTGGCTAAGTAGTGCTGTGGGCTATGGTAATGGAGTTTCGTTAAAAGCATGGTGCAATGAAACATAACATTGATAGTTTAGCTTCAAGAAAGCCTTTGAGTACAGGGCTGTTACACGTGAGCTAAAAATTTCGTGGCCAAATGATTTCCAGAGTGTCTGTTTCAGCTAAAAACTCTAAAACTAGTTTCTGAATAAAAAGCGGTTCATTGCTGAGAAAAAATTTCGGGTGAAGAGGAATATTTTCGCGATATCCGGAAATGAAATACTTTTTCCTCTGTGCTTCTATTGCAGGGCATTGAATAAGAACGTGCAGGACTGTGAGATTTTGGCCGCACTTACTACAAGTGGGAGGATACCCCCCAGTAAAGAGGTAAGAGTGAGTGCCGTAAGTGTGTCCTATTCTTAATCGGCAAAGGAGCACTTCGTTACATCGTGATGTTCTCTCCGATACCCAATATCCGAATTTGGGTTTTATCAAGTGCAGTTTATTTGTTATCTCAGCATTCCACTGTTGCTGCCAATGGATTTTGAGCTTGTGACGCAAGTATGCTTTAAGATCTGTGGCTGGGATGGGTATGTTTATGTCCGTGTCACTAAAAGCTACTGAAGTAGCTTTCTCGTCAGCAGCTTCGTTGCCCTTTATGCCACAGTGGCCAGATACCCAGCATAGGATGATCATTTGTTTAGCACTATAAGCTGGGCATAGCAATGTATACAGTTCATTAAAGACAGTGTTTTTATGTTTACGTACATTCATAAGGGCTCGCACTACACTCAATGAGTCTGTGAACATTGTAGCCCTAGTAAGATTCGTTTGCCTGATGTGCTTCACTGCATAGAGTATTGCATATGCTTCCGCTGTAAAGATACATGTATGTGGGTTCAATGTACCGGATAATAAGAATGCTGGTCCTAGTGCTGCGTAAGCAACACCAGAAGAAGACTTAGAGGCATCTGTGTAAAATTCAGCACAAGAATATTTCTCCTGAAGCTCAAGAAAATGTGACCGCATGTGTGCCTCAGGTGCTCGTTTTGATATTTCTGCAAACGTCACATTCGATAGACTGCCACACCCATGGCGGTGGAAGCCGCGTAGTTGCCATTATGGCATTCTCTAAAATCGGCGCACCTGTTTCTTCGGGCAATGCTTCCAACCGAAGGGACAGAGGAGGTCTAGTGCCTGGGCGGTTACGGAAAAGCCTAGCCGTGGACAGGTCGTAAATAACTGAATGGCAATATTTATTTATTTATTTATTTAGTACATACTGCAGACCCTTTTCAGGGTCCAAGCAGGACAGGCATATATTCTTAAAACTCAAAAGATACAGAACACAATGAAAAGAAATATACATAAAAAATAAGGAGACAAATATTGCAAACTATTAAGATGTCATAACATGGTTCCAATCGGATATTGTCCGCGGAAAAAAGGAATATTTAAAACAGTCAGTTTTCGCAAAATACGGTGTCAATGAGTGAATGTGATGATGTCGGGTATAACGTGTGGTTAGAGGGGATATGTACTGTGAAGGATCCAAAGCAAACTTATGGTTAAGTAAAGAATAAAGAAATTCAAGGCGATATTTTCCTCTTCGCGTTTCAAGTGTTTCAATATTGTTAGCCGCCATGAGGTCAGTGGGGGAGTCGGTGATTTTAAATTTGGAATAGATAAACCT
Organism: Dermacentor albipictus; assembly: GCF_038994185.2. Classification (NCBI taxonomy): domain Eukaryota; kingdom Metazoa; phylum Arthropoda; class Arachnida; order Ixodida; family Ixodidae; genus Dermacentor; species Dermacentor albipictus. The sequence goes on along the minus strand of NC_091826.1, from coordinate 86,540,257 downwards.
AACAGCTTTTCTTTGAACCCTTTCTAATTTATCTATGTTAAGTTTAGTGAATGGGTCCCAAACAACCGAAGCATACTCGAGCTTTGGCCTGATGTAAGTGTTATACGTTAGAAGTTTTATGTGAGAAGGTGAATTTCTTAGTTTATGCCTCAGAAAACACAGCTTTTTAAATGCAGAGGAGCATATGTTATCTATATGTGAGTTCCAGGAAAGACGGCTTGTGATTGTTACACCTAGATATTTATAGCTATTAACCTGCTTTAGTGTTGATGATCCGAGTGTATACACGTGGTTAATTGGGTTCTTTTTATGTGTTATTTGCATCGAAACTGTTTTTTCAGTGTTAAGAACCATGGAAAACTCGCTGCACCAATCAAGAACATTTCGAAGACACTGGTCAAGTTCGTTTTGATCGTTAGTACACGTAATTTGACGGAAAACGACACAATCATCAGCAAACAAGCGAATATGAGTTCCTGGAGTAACCACATTAACAATATCATTTATGTAAATCTGAAAAAGCAAAGGCCCCAAGACGCTTCCTTGGGGCACCCCAGAGGTGACTGGGAGACAACTGGAGCTGCACCCATCGACTGAAACAAATTGCACTCTATTCGTGAGGTAATCTTGAATCCACGATATTAAAATGTCTGGAAGATTAATGTTTTTTAGTTTTTGAATCAGTTTTTCGTGGTGAACTTTATCAAATGCTTTGCTGAAATCCATAAATATGGTGTCTATTTGACCATTCATATCCAGTGTTTTAGCAAAGGTGTGTACTATTGTAACTAATTGTGTTATTGTAGAATAGCCCTTTCTAAACCCATGCTGAAAGTCGCTTAATATGGAGTGTTCTTCAAGAAATTTGTTAATATGTTTAGCAATAATATGTTCGAGCATTTTACAGCATGCGGAAGTTAAAGAAATAGGACGGTAATTTTGTAGTAATGTGCAGTCACCTTTTTTAAAGATGGGAACAACTCGAGCAGTCTTCCATTCAACCGGAAGTTTTGATGACAGCAGAGATTTTTTAAACAACACAAAAAGAAACTTCGCAATTATTTCGGCATAGCGTCGCAAAAATACATTGGGTAAATTATCAGGACCAGAAGAAGTTTTAGGTTTCAGTTCTAAAAGCAAAGCAAATACACCAGGGAGGCTAACAAAGTCAACCTCTGATACAGGAAAATTTGATGCGCTTTGTACAGTTTGTACACCTTCTTCAGAGAATACGCTGTGAAAAAAATAATTAAAATGGCGTGCAATGTCAATCGGATCAGTCAGAGTATCTCCCTCCGCTGTTATTTTTGAGATATGTTTCTTGCTGTCACTCAGGAAGTTCCAAAATTTACTTGGGTCATTTTTAACAAAACTGGGTAATGTTGTGTTAAAGTAGAAGTCTTTTGACTCACGAACCGCACGTTCAAGATTATTTTTAAGCGTTTCAATCTGACTTAACTGGTGGTTTTTTTTCTTAGATCTTTTTAGTTTTCGCTTCAGTTGAATAATCTTCCGCGTCATCCAAGGTGTGCGTTTGTGAACTTTTTTGCGTTTATTCGGAACAAAGGCATTTAGACAATATTGACACATTTCGACGAATCGCTCCCACAGCTTGCAGACATCGTCATTATCATCGAAGCTCGATAAACAAGTTTCCATATGATCAATCACTGCGGCATCATCAGCCCTAGAATAATCCTTGAAACAACGTACGTGACTGGCTTTTTTGTTGTGGTAAGGGGACTTAACTAAATCTATCGATACGCTTACGAGGTGATGGTCTGAAATGCCAGTTTCGACCGATACAGTATGCATAGAATATTGACGGCTAGCAAAAACTAAGTCTAGTATAGAGGAAGATGAACCTTGTACACGAGTAGGTTGATTTACAATTTGAGCTAAATCATGAGTAAGCATGACATCAAACAGAACGTCTGCATTGCTCCCAGACTTAGCACCGCCTTGTAAGCGGTACCAGCACACATCTGGCAGATTGAAGTCACCTATTAACAGTATTTTCTTATTTTGGAAATGAGACAGGTGATGTTGTAGCTTAATAAGATAGTCGGGTGCGGCATCTGGTGGCCTGTAGCAACCATACAGGATGAAAGAATGACCCCAGCAAGAAATTTTTATGCAAAGGCATTCAAGGTCAGGAACATCATATACAAGGTCGCATTCTACAGAGTCTTTTAAGAGAATGGCTACGCCACCACCCCTTGAGGTCCTGTCCTTGCGAACAACTTTATAATGAGGAGGAAATACCAGGTCATCTGCTAAGTCCTCATGTAACCAAGTTTCCGTCAGGACTGATATGTGTGGGTCGAACTCCAGCAGTTTAAGTTCAAGCGAGTCTTTCTTGTTTGCAACGCTGCGTGCGTTAATGTTAACTATTCTCAAGCTTTTTATACTAGATTGGCCCGTGTTACTATGGCAAGACAAGCTATCTGTCTTAGTGAAGAAAGAAGCTGAGGTAAATGAACCACTCACTTTATCGGTGAGCGGTTTCGCAACTGCGTACAACTTCGCGTCACGGGCCGACTTGCGCCGATCCCGTCGTTTTTTTGAACCCTCACTTTATCATTTTTTTCGCAGTCCCAAACGTAAGGAATATTATTGATATATAACTTATCAAACACCAAGGAAACCCTTTCTTTTTTATCTCGGTTCGGCTTCGCGCTATCCCATAGTTTCTTTCTTAGTTCACGAACGTTCTTTGAAAAGTCTTCGCCAATTGAATAATCTTTTCCCTTTAGTTTCTTTCCGTTCTTGAGTATCACAGTTTTATGCCTACTGTCTAAAAGCTTTAGGATTACAGGACGTGTTTTGTCAATTGCCGGTTTACCTAACCTATGTATCCTCTCAATAGGGATAGGGTCGAGTCCTAAAATATCATGAAAAATATCTTTGTTTACGGTTTCTTCAAGCGATTCATTTGTTTCCTCTTCAGTTTCTGGGATGCCATATATGATCAGATTTGACCTCCTACTATAATTTTCAAGATGCTCAAGCCTTGCTTCAAGCCTTTCAATCGTTGTACTCATACAACTAACCTGTTCTTGGCAGGACGTTACTCGGCTCTCAAGCCTGGACAGGGCATCTAATTTGTTCTCTATGTTCAGTAATCTGTTCTCTTTCATATCTTTTATGTCGACTGCAATATCATTAAGTTGTTGTAAAATTCGGGTCATGTCAGGGCCTGGGTTCGATTCAATGTCTCCGGCTAACAATAATAATTTCCTCAGACACAATGTGAAAACCTGTAGCAAGCAACAAAGCCGAGGGCACGGCAGCACCAACAGGAATAGGTCATTAGAACGAAAACATTTTCCATACTTTTTGCTCACCTGCACAAGGAAGACAAACGGATTAGTGCTCCGCATTCTGTCGATGCTGCCATGCCCAGTGGTTGCAAAACGAGCATGAATCCCATTTATAGCTTGAGTGCACTGTGATGCCCCCTGCAGTCCAGGTTCCTGGCAATCAGAACGTGTTGCCGAAGAATGATGATACGGATGCCAAGATTCCAATGCTGGTGGGCGTATTTCTTGATCGATGTCTTGATGCGTTGAAAGATGGACATGCGCAGAGAGGTTCAGCACGCTGATGTCCGGACAGCCAACGTTGAAACACCCAAGAAGGCCACACAGCTGCACAAGGAAGACAAACGGATTAGTGCTCCGCATTCTGTCGATGCTGCCATGCCCAGTCTGATTTGGATGATATGGATGATGGAAATCTGATTTCACTTTGAGGGCGTATGAGAGACTTAAATATGTTCTTTGAAGATGTAGGGACCATTCGTTAGATTCAGCATACAGGCTTTCTACGGGGCTAGTCCTGAACGCACCAGTAGCAAGACGGATACCCAAGTGGTGGACGGAATCGAGCATCTTCAAAGCACTAGGCGTCGCAGAGTTATACACGATGGCTCCGTAGTCAAGGCGTGACCGTATAAGGCATTTGTACAAGCTCAAGAGGCATCTTCTGTAAGTTCCCCAAGATGTGCGGGACAAGAGCTTCAGTAGATTCATTGTCCTCAATAATATCATTTTCAAATATTTTAAGTGTGGGATAAAAGTTAGTTTGGAGTCTAAAATGAGGCCTAGACATTTATGTTCATGTAACAAATAGCCGTTCTCCATTGAGATCAATAACGGGCTCCGGTATTACCCCTCTCTTATTGGAGAAAAGAATGCATTTAATTTTTTCAGGGTTTAGTTTAAAGCCGTTCTCGTCTGCCCACTTAGACAACTTATTCAGGCCAAGCTGCACTTGTCGCTCGCACATACTAAGGGTACATGACTTGTAACCTATTTGGATATCATCCACGTATACGGAATAAAACATTGTACGTGGTATGATAGTATGGAGCGAATTCATTTTTATAAGGAATAAAATACAGCTCAGCACTCCACCCTGTGGCACACCTGTTTCCTGAGTAAATAGACGAGATAGGACATTACGAACATGAAATGTGCGGTTGCACAGATAACTTTGAATCACCTTTAGCAAGTTCCCTCCGATGCCCATTCCAGCTAGATCACGAAGAATTCCGAAACGCCAAGTAGTATCGTATGCTTTCTCCATGTCTAAAAATACTGATAAGAAAAACTGTTTGTGCACAAAGGCATCCCGGATATTTGTCTCGATACGGACAAGTTGATCTGTTATGGATCTATGTTCCCTGAAGCCACACTGCAAGGGATCTAGTATCTTGTTACTTTCAAGAAAATGCACCAAGCGACGGTTAGTAATTTTCTCGAAAAACTTACATAGGCAGCTTGTTAGGGCTATAGGCCTATAGCTGCTGGCCAAAGACGGGTCTTTGCCATCTTTCAGAATAGGGATTATGACTACTTGTTTCCAGGCTGACGGGGAGTGCTTTGTGTGCTTCGGGATGTAAGTGTTGAATCATCTCGTAAATTATTCGATCGGTTCCAGGAGCTTATTTATTGCAACTATGTAGTGCAGCCTGAAATTCCGCCATATTAAAAGGACGGTTGTAGGATTCATTACTCTTTCTTTTTGGGTCCAGAGGCCGTCTTTCAGCTTGTTGCTGGTATCTAAGAAATGCCTCGGAGTAATGCAATGAGCTCGAAATGTTTTCAAAATGTGCCCCTAGAGAGTCAGCTTGGTCCTGATGAGCATTTCCTTGCGTCTTTACTAACCGGTAGAGGATGAGTTTGCCGACCTTTGATTTTATTCACTCTGTTCCAGGCTTTTCGTTCGTCAGTATAAGAGTTAATATACCTTTGCCAGCTTTCCCTTTGGGCACGGCGCCGCGTTCTTCTACCCTCAGACTTTATTTTCTTGAAAATTATCAAATTATCCGTAGTTGGAGAGTCTCGAAGGTTGTTCCAAGCTTTATTTTGATTTCTAGGCGCTTTTTTTAGTCGTCGTTCCACCATGGAACACGTCGCTTACAGCACGATCCATTTGTTACGGGGATACATATTGACGCCGCATCAACTATGAATGCCGTGAAATATGCCACTGCATCTTCGATAGAAAGATTACAGATATCATTCCAAGTCAAATGTGTCAGATCCCTGTATCGTCTCCAGTCGGCAAAATCGACTTCCCACTGGGAGACACGTGAAGAGCACTCATCACCTTTTGTTAGTTTTATGACAATGGGGAAATGATCGCTCCCGTAGGGATTCTTAATCACGTTCCACTCCAGATGCGGCAAGAGTAAACTTGATGCAATGCTTAAATCGATAGATGATAATGTTTTGTTTGCGACACTGTAAAATGTAGGTTCTTTCCCATTAAGCAAGCAAGCATCTGTAGTGAGGAGGAAGTTTTCAACTAAGCGTCCTCTGGCATCACAACGACGGCTTCCCCAAAGGGTGTTGTGTGCATTAGAATCACCAACGACAATGTAGGGTTCGGGCAGTTCATAGATAAAGGTGTGAAATTCTGTTTTTGAAAGTTGGTAGTTCGGGGGGATGTATACAGAGCTAATTGTGATCAGTTTATTAAACAGTACCGCACGGACTGCAACTGCCTCTAGAGTTGTTTTAAGCTGTAGTTGCCGGCAAGCAACACCCTTATCTACAATAATTGCCACACCGCCAGACGGGGCAAGAGCGTCGTTGCGGTCTTTCCGATAAACGGCATACTGCCGGAGAAAGTTCGTGCGTGAAGGATGAAGATGCGTTTCTTGGACACACAACACCTTCGGATTGTACTTATTAACGCGATAGCGTTAAGGAGCTCGTGTCGCAGAAAAGCCGGTGTCGTCGGCGTCGGTGTCGGCGTCGGCGTCGGCGGCGTTGACCGTGAGCGATAAATCACGGCAGGCGCTTCATAAATAAAAAGCAACTTCCAAGTTGGCCCGGTGGGAATCGAACCCGGGTCTCCGGAGTGTGAGACGGAGACGCTACCACTCAGCCACGAGTTCGATGCTTCCAAGCGGTGCAAACGCGCCTCTAGTGAATGCGGTGTTGCCTTCGAAACGAGCCGTGGAAAGTTATACTGCGGTGTATATCGGCAATTATGAACATGTAACGTACAGAAGTCACAATTACACGAGTTGCGAAGTGCGTTTCCGCTGCATTTCTTCTGCGCTTTCCGCACACGCAGAGCCATCTTGCGGCAAACACAGAAGACCCCCTCCTCTCAATGTACGGCGCTGCCCCGACAGGAGGCGCGCCGCGCGCGCATTGGGACCGCTGCCAGGCGCGTCGCGGGACTCCCTCTCCCCTGACGACGCTTCGCCGTGCTTCCGGTTTAGATTACTATCTATCTCTCTGCCCGTGCCGATCACGACGTTTGGCTGGCGTAGATCGTTTCCCGTCCGAGACACCGAGTTCTTTGGTTCGTTTCTTTCGCTCAGGCGCACGTTTCGTTGCCGCGGCGAACGCTGCGTTGCTCGACGCTCACCGCGTGATAGGTGGGCGCTAAGTCCGATGTGGGGCGCATCGTAAGTGATTGCTGTGCCGTAGCGCATTGTCTTATACCCCTTGGCGGGTCGACGGGAACGCTGTCGCGTCCCACTCTTGAAGGCGAAGCTTAAGCGTCCTCCAATTTTTTAAGAGTTCTTTAATGTCGTCTAGGTTGTGGAGTAAACCCCTAACGTTCCATTGTATTATCTGTGTATCCATAATGTATGTGTGTTGTGCTGTGTGTCTAAGAAATATAGATTAGATATCTCAATAATAATATTTGGGGTTTTACGTGCCAAAACCACTTTCCGATTATGAAGCACGCCGTAGTGGAGGACTCCGGAAATTTTGACCACCTGGGGTTCTTTAACGTGCACCTAAATCTAAGCACACGGGTGTTTTCGCATTTCGCCCCCATCGAAATGCGGCCGCCGTGGCCGGGATTCGATCCCGCGACCTCGTGCTCAGCAGCCCAACACCATAGCCACTGAGATAGATTAGATATCTCACGAGACCTTTCCAGGCCCCGTGAAACGAGATCTCTCTATCTTCCGGGCGCGCTCGAGGGAGCTGCACCCTTCCTTCGGCGTCTGAGACGCCGGATTTGTATTCGTATCCATCACCTCGTCTGAGGCGGTGGACAGTGCCCTCGCAGCGGGCACGCTCGTGGGGGTGGTGGGCCTATCTGCACGCGCAGTGGCCTTGGGTCCAACAGGCCCGAGGGTCTGCTGGTCCTCCTTTGTGGGGGCCGGTACAGCACTGGCTGTTCCAGCCGGGGGGGGGGGAGGCTGATGGCGTGACCGCCGTCACAGTCCGTGTGACTGGGGCGGCCGCCGAAGGATGTAGCGCTGCCCCCCGGCGCGCCACATCGGTGTAGGATGGACTAGATAGATTGATGGAGAAGCGTTTGCGCGCCTCTTGGAAGGAAAGGTTCATTTTTACTTTGATTTCGATGATTTGTTTTTCTTTTTTCCAGGATGGGCAAGAACGAGAGTATGCGGGGTGATCCCCTTCACAGTTATCGCAACGGATGGTGGAATTGCAAGTGTCGGACGAGTGCTCGTGTGATGCACACTTTGCACAAGTAGTGCGCCCTCGACAGCTTTGCGAACCGTGCCCGAACCGCTGACACTTGAAACATCGGCGTGGGTTAGGAATGTATGGCCTTACCCGCAGTTTGCAGTATCCTGTTTCTATTGAGTCTGGTAAGTTGCTAGTTCCACAAGTGATGATTATGTACCTGGTTGGTATTTCTTTGTTATCTCACCTTATTTTTATCCTTTGTACCTTGACGACGTTCTGTTCTTGCCATCCTTCTAGTAATTCACTTTCGGTAAGTTCGATAAGGTCATCTTCCGAGATGACACCGCGCACTGTGTTCATCGACTTGCGTGGTCCTACAGAAACGGGAATGTCCCCAAACGCTACAAGTTTTGAGAGTTTTTCATATTGTGGCTTGTCGCGAACTTCTAATAGAAGATCGCCACTTCCCATCTTCGTTACTTTATAACCTGGGCCTATTGCTTCAGCGATAGATTGGGCTACAAGAAATGGTGATATCATTCGGACTGTCTTCGTTTCTTGCTGACTGTGGACAACGTGGAATTTAGGAAAGGACACTTTCAGTTGCATGAAAAAGTTGAACTGTTCATCGGTGCGCCCCCTCTTCAGGGAGCGATCAGGTAATAGGGGAAAAGCTTCAGCCATAAAAAAATTTGAAAATACGGTGGCGTTGGTGGCCACCCACCACCGAGCCCAACAAGGGGACGCTACAAGATTGGAAGCCTGCAGACGCCAGCCATGCATCGCCACTATAACCTAATATAAAATACCCAAGGTTGGATAATTACACCAGGTTAACCCTCGCCGCCCGGAATACGGAAGTGAGGAGAAGTGATAAGGAGACAGGAAAGAAGAAACAGCGAGAGAGAAAGCAAAAATTGGAGGACGCTTAAGCTTCGCCTTCAAGAGTGGGACGCGACAGCGTTCCCGTCGACCCGCCAAGGGGTATAAGACAATGCGCTACGGCACAGCGATCACTTACGATGCGCCCCGCATCGGACTTAGCGCCCACCTATCACGCGGTGAGCGTCGAGCAACGCAGCGTTCGGCACGGCAACGAAACGTGCGCCTGAGCGAACGGAACGAACCAAAGAACTCGGTGTCTCGGAGGGGAAACGATCTACGCCAGCCAAACGTCGTGATCGGCACGGGCAGAGAGATAGATAGTAATCTAAAGAAAGGAACGGCGCTTGATTCTGCAACCGGGAGCACGGCGAAGCGTCGTCAGGAGAGAAGGAGTCGGGACCGCGACGCGCCTGACAGCAGGTCCCAATGAGCGCGCGGCGCGCCTCCTGTCGGGGCAGCGCCGTACATTGAGAGGAGGGGGTCTTCTGTGTTTGCCGCAAGATGGTTCTGCGTGTGCGGAAAGCGCAGAAGAAATGCAGCGGAAACGCACTTCGCAACTCGTGTAATTGCGACTTCTGTACGTTACATGTTCATAATTACCGATATACACCGCAGTATAACTTTCCACGGCTCGTTTCGAAGGCAACACCGCATTCACTAGAGGCGCGTTTGTACCGCTTAGAAGCATCGAACTCGTGGCTGAGTGGTAGCGTCTCCGTCTCACACTCCGGAGACCCTGGTTCGATTCCCACCGGGCCAATCTTGGAAGTTGCTATTTATTTATGAAGCGCCTGCCGTGATTTATCGCTCACGGTCAACGCCGCTGACACCGACGCCGACGACACCGGCTTTTCTGCGACACGAGCTCCTTAACGCTATCGCGTTTAAAAGCTCGAGGGGGAGAGGAAAAGGCGACTGCCGATTTCCTCCAGGTGGGTCAGTCTGGAGGTGCCGTCTATGTGAAGCCGAGGCCGAAGAGGTTTGTTGCCTCCGCCGGGGGACCTTAACGGTCCGAACACCCAGCATCGGCTCAACCCCCAGATCCCCCTTTCCCCAGACACAGCTAAGCCGCACACGGCTACACGCGGGAGGGTCCAACCCTCGTGCGCTCGGGCACGTGGTGTCGCAACACACCAAACGCCTTGCTGACGCAGACGCCCCTGCGGGGTAGCGCTCGCTTGTGCAAGTACAAAAGCGGGAGCAATGTTATGCAATAACAAATTAGCTATCCGAAATTTTAACAAAGGGAGAATCTCGGAAGAAGCCCTCCACATTCTGCTAAAAAACCCTCCCAGGAGGGACACAACTTTTATTTAGGTACCGGCCCATGAAGAAGTCCCAGGCAACGAAGCCGCTCACGAGCTCGCCCGAGCACTCTACCACCGGGCAACTCTAGAGCAGCCAGTTCCAGGGATAAAAGATAGCATCATCACGTACAGGAAAATTGTCGATAATTGCAAAGCCGAAAGAAGAATCTTTCCGCCTCCGCATCGGTCTCTCTCTCAGAAGGACGCTCGCATTTGGCGACGCCTCCAGGGAAACAATTATGCATGACCACATTGGATCTACTTAACACAGACGAGGTACTATAACGACGCCCTCTGCAAAATTTGTAAGCAAAGAGGTATGCTAGACCATATAATATAGGAGTGTGCTGGCTCCCCAGGGGCCAAAGAAAACATTGACACTAGTGAAGCCTGATAGGCGTTGCTCCAGAGCGAGTCTGAAGACGACCAGCGTCGAGCATTCCACCTGGCCGTTGAGGCCGTGAAGACTCACCGTCCTCAACGCGCGGGCACTGCTTCGTCCTCCCCCCCCCCCTACCTACGTATAGGTTAAGAGGCGGGCACCCCAGCTCGGTGGAATAATGAAGTTTTCAATCAATCATTCGCGCCTGTCGTCTGCAACAGTTCGGGCGTTTTCCGGGCGCTTTCTGCGGTGTTTTCGTTTGTTCGCCCTCGTTCTCTCTGCTTGTATACTTATGGTGGTCGTCTCAAATATTTTACGACGTCTTCCTTTGCGAACATTTATTCAAAGAGCTAATTTCTTAGACAACAATGCAGCTCTCAAAGGCAACGCTACAGCGCCAGCCGAAGGAGCGCAAAAGAGCCCATGCATTGCGGGTTTTTATGCGCGGATGGACAATCGCAAAAACATAGCATACAGGAATCCAGTTATGATACCATACCTGCTGCGGTGCAACAAGTATGTCATAAACGCTGGCTATATATGACTTCTACCACAGTTACGTTGATTTTAATCCGCTAAAACAGGTTTGCTCACGACGAGCAGTTCATGGTATAATATCGAATTTTTGCATTTCTTCACAGAAACGCTCGGCAGTAACACGGGGACTTGACTAATACTGGAGTTTAGATTCTACAAGCACGACTTGCTTCTTTAACTGCTTGTCAACATTAGGTGGTTCTTCCCGTGTTTACTTTAAGCGGCGGAAATTTGAAGTAAAGTTAATGAAGGCTTACAGCTATTTACAGAATACAAATAGGAATGTACCAATATATATTTCCTTTTCCATGATACACGTTCAACTCACTTGAGAAATTTACTGGTGCTTGTTGCTTGAGGAATATACATGACGAATCTGTTTGGCAACTGACACAGGCTGCTCGGCCCAATTTTTTAGTGAAGTATGCCTGTTGGACCGCATGGCTGCAGCCAGAAAGAAGTCGAAGCTTCATTCATTAGTAGAATGGGACATATTGAAGATATCGAAATTCCCCGGTGGAGGGTCAGAAATCAAGTGAAAGTATATGCAAGGCTTGTGGTGCTTTCTTTATGAATGTTTGCGATTGGATTGGAGCGAACTTTATTTAGCCTGCAGTTGGGCAAGGTTCTCTTTTATGTACCGACGAAGCGAATAGTTATCCGTTTGTGTAATTAAAGAATGCTGGATCGAGTCATGGTGAGACAGAAGGTCCTTGAATTTTCCTTTTCTAGACAATCTAAGCTGCGCTGTAGTAGCTCGAGAATACTTTAGCCATTACAGTTGGCGCTGTAAAAAAATGCTTTACGGTTTCAATTCGAAATTGTAGTGAACTGATGGGTTTCGCGAACATAGCGTGCCTCGCCATACCGACAGTCGATTCCTACCGTTACGTGATCAGGGGTGTGCCATATTGTCGATAAAGACTACTGAGGGTCACTATGAAACACTTCATCACTTTCAATTGATTGGCTCTCGATCTTAACAACGAAACTTTTCTCTCCGGTGATTGCTACTATGGTGTTTGTGACTTAACTATGTAAATACTCTACATGACGCGCCGTCGTGTTAGTAGCCATGAGCAATTAGTTTTTTGGAGGCCTGTTTCAGAGGAGGATGAAAGTAGCAGCAAAATTTTTCATAAGAAATGCGCGCCTATTTTTTAAGCGCTAATGAATGGCTATATTTGAATAGAAGAACACACCAGAGTAATACGAATCATTATGACAGCTTTGCTGGGCAGTGTCTTTCTAACATCGGATATAACATGCTGACGCCAATTACCTAGATTTTTCTTCCATGTAAAATGCAATGTCTCTCATAGCTAAATACTAAGGGAATGTTAAATGTTTAGCGAGGCATCATACACAACTTCGCATGTTGAATTTGCAGACATTCTTGTTAAGCAAAATTTACGGAGACACGGTGCATATGTGCATTGCAAAACGAGTAGACCCCTTTAACGCTACATAGCTTGCGATATCGAAGCCACAAAGTTTCTCGACTCACGCGCTTTTGAAGAAGAAACTGTGGTTAAGGCATGGCAGCTGAAAGAAGCCGACGTATTCTTCAATACGTACGGCTCGAGCCACCCATACCCTAAGCATACACGAAGGGAACGAGCGCGCGCAGGAGCCGAGCAAGCCGGAGCGAGCGGCGTCCTGGCCGTGACATCACTCGCGAGAGGGCGCCACTCCTAATTCTCCGCGCTAATAAACCGCGGGGGCAGAGTGCACATAAAAGCATGGCTGGCTTCGCTTAATTCGTACCACCTATGCGAAGATATCGTTGACGTGACATGAAACCATATCATTCGTCGCTGAGTCCTAAATTTATCAAAACGAATTGTTTTCTCAAATGTTTTGTTGAATGCACGATAATTGGATTCTGCCGCTCCACTCTGTGTAAAAAAATCGATTGGCAACTGTATTTATTTGCATAAAAGGTCAATTTGATCGAATGCAATGAAATTTCAATATAACGAAGCAAATTGCCGATTTTACGTACTCCATAATATCGAGGTCTAACTTTTTTCTGGTAGAGTACTTGTGCAGAGCGTCAAAATTAGGCGTTTTGTGGGAATCTTTTTGTCAAACTATCAGATCTTGATTCTAGGGACATTTGTCACGTGCTGTTCCTTCAAGCTCTGATGGAACTCACTTGCACTCAAGTAGGTCTTGCTCAGATATGACTCCACGTGAACTAATCAGAGAATGGTACGGGTTTATTGTGACTAGGGTATTACCAATTTCGACAAGTCCGGACAGTTTCTCGAAATGATTCTTGTCCCTGACTTTGAGCAACAGATCACTGCTGGCCATTTCCGTGGCCTCATAGCCGGGACCTAGTTTCTCAGTAACACATTTTGCAACAACAAATTACTATAGTGTTCTCGCAGTATTTAAGGATTTTCAGAACTTAGGATGTGATGCTTCTGGTAGTACTTCTAGTTCGCCCGAAAAGTTCCCGGGAGGCATCGATGCACCCTCACTTGGAACAAGGGTGATGAGGGATTTGAGGGAATGCCAAAAAAAGACAACTGTAAATATAAGTTTGGTAGTTATGCCAGCCGCCCACCACCGAGCCTAAAAGGGGGTGCTACAAAATCCAAAAGGAATCAAGATGCCAGCAGTACATAGCTACTATAACCTAATATACTATACCCAAGGTTAGACAACTACACCAGGTCCTTCTCACTTCCACCAGTAGAAGATGAGTAGAATACAGGAATGAGTAGAAGACAGGAAAGATTGAAAGTGAGAGTGAGGCAAAGTTGGAGAGGAGGATAGCAAAAGGCAACAACCCATTTCCCCCAGGTGTGTCAGTTTGAGGGTGTCGTCTACACGAAGCCCAGGCCAAAGAGGTGTGTTGCCTCCACCGAGAGGCTTTAAAGGTCTGAACAAACGGCATTGGCTCAACCCCCAGGTTCCCCCTTTCCCCAGACACTGGTAAGCCGCGCACAGCTACACACGGGAGGGTCCAACACCCATGTGCTTGGATCCGTGGTGTCGAAACGCACCACACATCTGCTGATGCAGACACCCACATGGGGACACCTAGTGGTCAGATTTAATCGTTTCACTGATGCTGCTGCATGGGAGCAATGTCATAAGAGTTTTATTTTACCATAGAACACGTGCTCTATAGTTGACGGTGCATTGGCTGCCCACTGTTATGTCCAATATATTGTTAAAACCGGTATTGTTATAAGTAGGTTCGACTGCATAGAACAACGTGTGTCTTGCCGTGCGCTTCGTTGTTACGGAGCTGCGCTGATGCTTCAAGGAACATCGTCTGGTCCTCAACGCATTCAATGGCTTGTGGCTGATGTTACCATGGGTTTGCCAATGGCATAGCATGACTTGTGGCCACAGCAGCAGCTGTAAAAACAGACATATGGTAGCTGTCCAGTAGCTCAAGCTACAGCTTTCATCTCCAGCAGCAAGACTGGCCTCGTGGTGCCCTGGCACGATGGCCCACCTCATCTGGCTCTCTGGACCTACACGCCTCTACACTTTGTGGTTGCCCCCTACATGGCAAACACCGCTTTGTTTTTCAGAATGCTTCTTAAGCCCCTTCTATGCTTTGGATAAGCTGGGTCTACGGGCTTCTGGAAAGAACAGCTGAGCCTCAGATCATCGGGGGACTTTTCATTTTCAAGCAATCTCGCCATCATCAGCAGCAGCCTATCTTTACGTCCAGTGGAGGACGAAGGCCTCTGTGAACGAGCCTACTTTTGCTTCAGTGCTTTGTCATGCTTTTGGTATATAGCAGCACACAATAATTTTTTCTTATGAAGAAAAAGCATGCTGGCAACTGGGGGCTTTCAAAAACATTTAGCCATTCTTGGTCAGTACTAAGGATAACAGCGTGGTACGGAAGAGGTTATTATGACAATGACAAGTGCCGGCATGTCAGCTCAGATTTTACAGCATGCTATGAGCAGTGCCTACTTTTAAAAGGTCATCTTAAGAAGTTAAGCATTCCGAGTCATGTGTCACTTCCAGACAGCTGTAATGGTGATGTTTTCAGCTTCGGGGTCAAGAATGTCTACTTCTGCGAGCCTTTTGTAGCACAGCCACTTGTATTTAAAATGTGAAATTTTGCATGGGTTCTGCTCTATACCTGCACTATCTGAAACTAGGCTCCTTGAATGGCCAGAAATTTTATTACAGTTGGCTTTTAACACGCCTCACAAGAGGAGAGATTGCCTTTGTATGAAACAAAGAACATATAATGAGCTTAATAACCTGCTAATGCCTTCTGTGCACCCTTGCTTCGATGAGGACTAACCGTGATCCATGCAGATGCTAGTGTAATGCAGACCTGCACGTTGTGCTCAATTAGTGGCACGGGTCAGCCAAGAGAAAATTGAAATATTGGGTGTTATATGCGAAAACCACGATCTGATTATGAGACAAGCCGTAGTGGACTCCGAAAATTTTGAACACCTGTGGTTCTTTAACGTGCACCTAAATCTGAGTACATGGTTGTCTTTGCATTTCGCCTCCATCTAAATGCAGCCACCATGGCCGGGATACATTTCCCACGACCTCGTGCTCAGCAGCCCAACACCATAGCCACTAAGCAACCACGGCGAGTAGTCAGCCGAGAGAATCACTGCGTACACAAGCATGACACTTTCGTCTGCCAAGTTCAATTACTCAACAACAGAAAACGAATATCTGGGTGTGGCATTGGCAATAACTAAGCATTCCTCGTATTTTCATGGTTGTTCCTTTGAAGTTGTCAGCCACAATCACTTGTTTTGCTGGCAGCTGCAAGCCAACACTCGAGCTTCACGACATCCTGTTCACCTGGCAAAAGATGAAACCCGCAAGGTATACGGGCATGAATAGGCATGGCAGGATAATAACCATTTGTGCCAATTAGGTGAATGCATTTGCGCCATTTTCTAGATCCATGTGCTTCCGTAACTGAGAGCACCGCATAAAGTAAGCCCTATGTCATTTTAACCTCTTGCATGGTGAACGTGCACGTTGACTACATTCTATACTCCCTTTCATACATACAGTGAAGCTCCGTTCGCATGTTCCTAGTTGATGTGTTTTGCTGGCTGCTACATGTTTTCGTGGTCCTGACCTAAATCCATACGAACTTATTATGATCGCATGAAAATAGGAAAAAAAGACAACAGCTTATCCACTACTAATTAGGCCATGAAGGCGAAAAATTTTCTCACAAATTGCCCTTACCATGGTTTCCCTTTCTGGAAAATATAAACATGCTGTAACCTACAGTTACGTTGGAGCAATTGGAAGCATAGATGATAGTGGCCGTTCGACACTTTATAGCATTTTAATTGGGATGGTAGTTACAAAAGCTATAATTTACTCATAGCCATATACCTTTCAGAGATTTACCACCGGCTGCCGCCAATTATCGCTGAATGTGATCTCAATAGCATCTGTGGTTCCAGATCAAAAGTCTAAATTAGGCGCACCAGGAAAACAATGGCAAACAAAAAGGCAACTCACACGGGAAGAAAAGACAAAGACAAGCGCTATCCTCTGTCTTTTCATGCCGTGCGAGTTGTCTTTTTGTTTGCACTAATTTTCCTCATCAGCAATGTAAGACCAACAATTCTAAATTACGCACCATTTGTTAAATCCCTTCATATATAATGCCCGAGAGCACTTGCATACGTAATTTATATCCAAGGCCCCATCTAATCCTTTCACTGTCAACCTTTCCTACACATCACCCTTTATCAAGCCCTTACTGTCACTGAACCATAATGAAGTTACCTCGTTTATTTCACTGAGGACACCAGGTGAATGTGCTATCACATATGGAAGAAACCGAAAAGATAGGAGTCTAATAAATGTTAACTTCAATAATAATTAAGCCAGGAAGATGAAAGTTTCATTAAACATTGCAGTTAATGTACCCTGCATTTCTAAAACATGTATTTCATATAATGCAGAGTTCTCTAAGGAATAATAAAATGAAGCTGAAAATGGCAGCCTGACAAATTCAAACACTTCCTAAGCAAATGTTTCCCAGAGACGGTAACTCACGTGCATGCGTTTAACTTGGGGCACAAATTTGCAGTAGATTTACCTCTGAATTTGCTGAAATTAGTCTTGCTGGCATTCTTTGTTATGCCAGGGCAGCTTGCGAGATAGTGCGCTGCTCATAAAACATACTCGTAAAGCTTTGTTGCACTTGCATACACAAGATATTGCAGAAGGTGTAGTTGGGCCACAAACTTTAAATATTGGGCATACATTAAGCAACACCTTCCCCATAGTTTGGTTGAATATAAAAAAAGGTTATTCCTACAGTCTATCAAGGACACCTGGTTAACAAAGTGCATTTCATGTATCAGGCATTGAAAAAGGGAGGGTTAGTAATTATTTAATGTTTTATTTGAGCCAGAAACACAAACCTTCCCCTACTTTGTTCACTTGGCATTCCCCCTATATTCGCTTAATTTGCAGTTGGTGTCTTGTCCCATTATTTTACGACTCTGGTCAATGTTGTGTAAAACAGCACCTTGACATTCTGAAAATCTTGAATAAGTAACTCTCTATATATAACTTACAAAGATTAAGAACTTTCTGTTTGTAACTCACAACATGCTTCTTAATTTAATGAAATATAAGCATTGCGCCATGCATATTTAACATAGGAGACTGGGCCAAAGCAGCTACATGCCTTTGCCAACGCATAAAATTTGGGTGAATAATAATAATTCTGGAGTTTTCATGCGAAAACCACAATATGATTATGAGGTATGCTGCAGTAGGGGACTCCGGGTGAATTTTTACCACCAGGGGTTCTTTAATGTGTGCACAGTATATGGGTGCGCTTGCATTTGACTGCCATCGAAATGCAGCCACCACGGACGCGATTTGGTCCCGTGCTCTCAGGCTTAGCAGCGCCTCCCCGAAGCCCCTATGCCAGCACTGCACGTAAATTTCGCTGGAGAGTATTGCCAACTGCACTTATAACGAGACCGTTTTTTACAATATGTATAACATATATAACAAAGGGCAGCCGATGAACCGTTCATTTTTTATATGTTCTATGGTAAAATAGATCGCTTACTACAACGCTCTCGTGGTTATCGGTTAATATAATTAAATTTTGGGCGTCTGCCCTGAAAGCAAAAAGAATGCTGTATTATCGGGGTGAAGGGGAGGGGGGCAGCGAACAGCTTCGCCACACCTGCCTTTGTGCCGCGCTCCCCACACCTCATGCTTTTGTGGCATTGTTTCGAGAAATAAAATGCCGCAGTGTCGCCCAAAAAGCTAAGAATCGATTGCAATAGCAAATTATTAGACAGATATACAATGAAAGGATAGTAGCTTCGTTGGCCCTCCGAACTTGTAAACATTCACTTACTAACTAAATTAACAGGAATGTTTCACAGGCACAGGCAAACATGAACGCATCTCACCTGATGACTGCAGACACTTGCTGTCAGTACGCTGGCATGACGAACAAGGCCAGCAGCAGCGAGCGAATTGCCCTTTACTGCCTCTCACTTCAGTGCAAACTAAGCGGCGAATACACCGCACGCAAGAAGAGTCACTCAGCCGTTTGCGCGCCTAGATTTTAACGCGATAGCGTTAAGGAGCTCGTGTCGCAGAAAAGCCGGTGTCGTCGGCGTCGGCGTCGGCGGCGTTGACCGTGAGCGATAAATCACGGCAGGCGCTTCATAAATAAAAAGCAACTTCCAAGATTGGCCCGGTGGGAATCGAACCCAGGTCTCCGGAGTGTGAGACGGAGACGCTACCACTCAGCCACGAGTTCGATGCTTCCAAGCGGTGCAAACGCGCCTCTAGTGAATGCGGTGTTGCCTTCGAAACGAGCCGTGGAAAGTTATACTGCGGTGTATATCGGTAATTATGAACATGTAACGTACAGAAGTCACAATAACACGAGTTGCGAAGTGCGTTTCCGCTGCATTTCTTCTGCGCTTTCCGCACACGCAGAGCCATCTTGCGGCAAACACAGAAGACCCCCTCCTCTCAATGTACGGCGCTGCCCCGACAGGAGGCGCGCCGCGCGCGCATTGGGACCGCTGCCAGGCGCGTCGCGGGACTCCCTCTCCCCTGACGACGCTTCGCCGTGCTGCCGGTTTAGATTACTATCTATCTCTCTGCCCGTGCCGATCACGACGTTTGGCGGCTGGCGGCTGACGGCTGGCGTAGATCGTTTCCCCTCCGAGACACCGAGTTCTTTGGTTCGTTTCTTTCGCTCAGGCGCACGTTTCGTTGCCGCGGCGAACGCTGCGTTGCTCGACGCTCACCGCGTGATAGGTGGGCGCTAAGTCCGATGCGGGGCGCATCGTAAGTGATCGCTGTGCCGTAGCGCATTGTCTTATACCCCTTGGCGGGTCGACGGGAACGCTGTCGCGTCCCACTCTTGAAGGCGAAGCTTAAGCGTCCTCCAATTTTTTGCATTCGTCCACTGTAAATTAATTTCAAGATAAAGCCCGCGCAAAACGCAGCGGCAGCCCATGCTCACAACAGATAGGATGCAGTTGCCCATATGTCGTATCAGACGCCGCATTGGCCACCGAAACATACTATGCGTCGCGCACTAAATTGTTACACGCAAGGTGTCCAATCCGGCCTTATGGCATGGCAAAACGCCTCAGCTCCTGTTGCCATTCCAGTGTGTAGGATGCCGTATCAGAGCCAAAATTGTAGTGTGTTGCCTAGATTCAAGTTGTGGTTGCTAAAAAAAAGTCGCTAATACTTTTACCCTGCATAATGAACGCACTCCCTACTTTGCACAAAGCTTTAAGGAAGAAAGTGCGTTTATGTGAGTAAATACGGTCAACATTATGAACTTCATCACCCTTTTTCTTTCTTCTTTTGCTATGTTACACAACATGCCACACTTCCAATGGTGGCTTCGTGCACTCTGCGTTCTCTTTTTTACCGATGTCATATGCCTTAATTAGTGATGTTGCAGACACTGCGCTGTCACATAGTGGCTATAATGCATGAAAACTGAATTCTTCGGCAGGAAGCAGGACGTCCTTAACAGGCCAAGTGCCTGAGCTTTCACATCAAATTTCAGCAATTTTTGTGCTGAATGGTTTCTTATTTTACTGAGACGATTCTCATTGTGTGACCTATGCTCTGCACTCGTCTGTTGACAATGCCAAAACATGGCGAGAGGCCATTTCACTCACAATAATGTTCGTTTAGGTGCCAGCACATTTGGAGCACATCAGTAAGTGTCAATGAGAGGCCTACACTCAAAATTTGATTATCACTATTTTATTGCAAAAATGGGTGCTTCCCACACATAGTTGAGATGTGATCGAGTCCAAGTTATTGTGTCTTCCCATCAAAGGATCGCGCATAGACACAGTTGCTGTAATTCAAGCAATGTCCCATTCTACATGTTTGATGATGCTTGAAAATACTGCAATGTTGCTTGGCAGCTCAACGTATAAGAATACATCACAGCACTTTGCACCCCGATGTGCCAGAAAGCCATCCATGCCAATGCATACATATTTAGATTCACAATTCAGACGACCCTTAACACAGAGAGCAAACCAACCCAGCAAGTGACCTACTAAGTGGCGCCTTGGTGCTGTGTTTTCATATGAGTGTTCATATTGCCATACCGCACAAAGGACCTGAAGCAGATTTTGCAGCGGTGTGGGCGCTCCCCTGAGTGGATACGTAGGTATTCCTTCAGGGAGGTTCTCACTGTAAAGGTCTGAGAGCACAAATGGCATTGAAATGGTCGCTCACTTGTATGGCTGCGCATGTGTATCTTGCGGGTGTCATCAAGCGCAAAAGTCTTACGGCAGAAATGGCACTTAAAGGGGAGGTCGCCTGTGTGATGCGTTGGTGTTTTTTAAGGGCGTCCTTGCGCGAGAACCTCCGAGGGCATGAAGGACATTGAAATGGCTTCTCCCCCATGTGGATACGTAGGTGTTCCTTCAGGGAGCTTTTCACTGTAGAGGTCTGAGGGCACAAATGGCATTGAAATGGTCGCTCAGCCGTATGGCTGCGCATGTGTATCTTGCGGGTGTCATCACGTGCAAAAGTCTTACGGCAGAAATGGCACTTAAAGGGGAGGTCGCCTGTGTGGATGCGTCGGTGTTCTTTAAGGGTGTCCTTGCGCGAGAACCTCCGAGGGCATGAAGGGCATCGAAATGTCTTCTCGCCTGTGTGGGAGTGTAGGTATAGTGCGAGTCTGTCCTTTCGTGAGAAGCTCCGAGGGCAGAAATCACAATAAAAAATGGGCGCTTGTCTGTGTGGAGCTTGGTGTGTTTTTGCAGATCAAACAGTCTTTTTGTTTTATAGTCACAGAAGTCATAGCGGTGTAGGCTTCCCTGTTGTGACTTGCAAACTTCAAGAGTTGTTGGATAGGTAGAATCCCTTGATCCTGCACAGAGAAACAAAATTGCCTTATGCGAGATCAGAGAACACAGATGCCTGTGCTAATAATTTATTGAAGTGAAAACATATGGGAGTCTAGCACTTGCATGTGCTGCCGATTCAGCCAATTAAAAGAGCGAACTTCGCATAATATTTTCAAAGTTTTCATGCCAAGTTGCCATTGTGCAGAAAAAGCTTTCCTGATATGCTCAATAATATCATAAAAACAATACATATACAAAAGTGCTGCAAAAATATGGTATTGTCAGCTATTTAGCTTTATGTTCTTCCTGAATCTAACAGTTTGTGCAGATACATTTGTGCACTGTATCTGCACATGTTACCCATTATGGACATGTCGACAGTCATGTTTAAATTTGTGTCCTCCAGCACAGCCTATGTGTTGGTAATGACAGCAATTAAATGAAGGTGCCATCATCATTTCAACGGGCGTTTCAACGGATGAGTGGAAGCGTAAAATAAAGCCACTTTGTACTACTACTGATGCGATGAAAGAGCTTTAGTGTAGAGGTACGTGAGCGGCTTGATCGGTCTGCATGGTGTAGCCACCACGTGGCGCAGAGCTCAACCACTGTAACAAAGAGCCAGTATTGGTCTAACCAAGTGTAAAACATTTTAAACATTTAGAAAAAGAATGTGTGAACGATTACACCCCTGTCAGAAATGTACTCTAGCAGCAAAGTAGAACACACTTCGTTGCTGCTATAATAGTTCTGGGTTTCGTTGCGCTCTGTGCGATCAGGCTGCTGCACCGTTCAGGCCGTTCATGTTTGCACCTCTGCTCATCCCTAGAAACGTCCAGGCGCAGTCCGCTTGTGCTTGTGTTTACCAGAACACTGGGCACGCAAAACACTACTGTGGTAGTAATCCTCCAGCGTAGAGTGATGGCCACAAACGCACAATTAAGTCCTGGCGCCGATTGGATACCGACAGTCCGATGCAGCAGACAAGCCACTCCGCTCATATGCTGCCTTCCAGAGAGACATGATGTCCAAGCTTCACGGATTACCAATCACTATGTTTGCTACCCAAAACATAAGGGCGAGAAGAAACGTCGAGACCAACAGTGACTGCGGAGCTCTTGTCAACACGCATATTGTAACACAAGCAGATGATGCTTGTTGTGTGTTGGAAGTCTTGAGTGTAGCGATAAATTGTCCTTGTGCATTCTCTTTCTGTCACTTTCTTGTTATAGAAACAATTGAACTGACATTCCAACTATTCGTAACATTTGTTTGCCATAAAGTTTGGAAAACTTGGAGGATGCTTAAGCTTCACCTTTAAGAGTGGAACGCAATAGCATTCGAAGATCCCTGACTGCTTGTCACACCTCCCGGCAACCGCAGCTTGCTTGCGGACTCGCAGAAGCAAGCGCGATGGCATTGTTGCACAGAATGAAGCGGGCCACACTGCTCTATGAATGGTAGGAACGCTAGAAGAGGGGATTGTGTCTGAGTCTGCGTATAACATAATTATCTTTTCTTGTAATGGAAATTAAACACAGATGCTACGAAATCTGTAGGTTGCGTTTCTGACACAACCTACAGACAGCTGCTGACACAACCTTGATTCTACTTTGAGGAATTCAATTAGTTCAGTAACGCCTCTGCGCCACGTAGAGGGCCTGTGTGGTTGCGCTACGAAATGATACTTTGCAAAACGAAGTCTGACGCCGACAACAGATCTTTTGCAATATGGGGCCTTTAATGCTATTGCATTAAAATTATTCATGACACGGTATGCTCAGCCAATGAGATAGCTCGCCCTACTGGCGTCACATTGTCAACTCCCGTCACCTAGGGTAGGCGCTGCTGAAAACTCAACCAAGTGGCGCGCTGCAAGTGGTGGCGGTGTACATTTGTAAAACCTTATAATAGATTACATGTTTTGCATGGGGTACTTATATGCATCAATTATTAAACAGAATAACCTAGCCTAACGAATCAGAATGTTTGTACAAAATCAAAATCGTTTCACGGTCATTTTAAGCATGAAAGGCATCAATAATCAATAAGCAAGTACGTACATCAATAATAAACACTGAATAACAAGATGATGCGCACTTCGGAAAGGGGTAAAGCATATATGTCGTCTCACAATGCAAGGGCTAGCTTAACTCGGAACAAGCAATACCTTCCGTTACTGCACTCCACGGTGATATTCACTGTGGAGATTACAAAAAAACAGTGTGCTATAGTATATAATTGCTCATAATACACAAAATATGCAACACAATATATTTTTTTATATATTCTTCTGTCCGAATACCTACAGAACTTTAACGGCATCAGAGTAGGGGGGGGGAAAGAAAAGTAAGAAGACAAGCAGGTGAATCTATACACAAAACAAGACTAGCATTAGTAGCCTAAAATAATTGAACAACCAGGAATGAATGAATGAATGAATGAATGAATGAATGAATGAATGAATGAATGAATGAATGAATTGCAGGGTTTCATGCACCAAAATCACGATTTCCTCAGGAGACACGCTGCATTGGCAGACTGCAGATTAATTTTGACCATCTGGGGATCATTAACGTACCCCAAGGCACGAGACACAGGCATTTTTGCATTTCGGCCTCATCGAAATGCTGCCGCCCAGTGGCGTAGCTAGGTCGTCCGGCACCCGGGGCCCTTAGCTCTTCTGTCACCCCCCCCCCCCCCCGGGTGTAGTCGAGGAAGGCGAGGATATCGACAATTTTCGGGTGTCGTCAGACGTATATGACACCCCCCCCCCCCTACTGGCCCCGTGCACCCGGGGCCCACGGCCCCCCGGCCCCCCCTGTTGCTACGCCACTGCTGCCGCCGCAGTTGGAATTTTATACCACGACTTAGTGCTTTGCAGTGCTGCACCAGAGCCACTAAGCCACCACAGCGGGTAATTGAACAACCATAAATTATACACGAAATCAAGAAAATTAACAAACAGGTAAACAAACCATGCCTTGCACAACATAGGTACAGCGAAAAGAGGGATGAAAGTGCACTATGATTAATACCAGTCTTCGAATAAAATAATATGTGAAAAAGTTTTAATCGAAGTCTCTTCCGCCGTTCATGCGGTATCTCCAAGTTAATGCTTTCTGTAGCACTAGACACGGTGCTTGATTCTGTATTCTTTTTAACTGGTCTACCTCAATTTTCAACCAGGGGTCCCAGACACACCAACAGCACTCAAGTGTAGGTCTCACGTTCAACAAGTATAGTAGTTTTTCAGTATTCAAAGAACACACTTTTGCATTTCTATGCAAGAATACTAGTGTGCAAGAAGCATTATGTGTTAAATATATCTATGTGATGACACCAATGTTCAGCATAGACAACAGCATTGCACAGCATAAAATAATGTAATTAAATCAGTGCAGTAGTTTCAACTGGACCACTTGGCTGATAACGCTCATGCGCTCACAATTCTAACTTTATCCAAACGAGTGCATGATACATACTTAATTCCTGAAGTTTTTGAACAAAACTACACATGCATCAATTGATTTTGGTGTTCAGGAACTATCCTATCAGGGACTGGCACAAACACAATTCTGGAAGAACCTTTCTGGGATAGAAAAGCTGTTTGTACAATGGCATGTGTACTGCATTTACAGTTAGATACCTCGATACAGTAGAACCCTGTTGATAGGTTTTGAAACTGACCATTGTAAAAAATGTACCAATGAGGAAAACGTAACCATGCGGAAGGGTGCAACTCACCACAGCACAACGCGAGAAACAGTCACAGTGATTGCCGCTGCAGTTATTAGATGTCTCGGTGCTCGTACTGTGACCAGGAAGGGCACATATGCGCATGTATAGTTAAGGGAAACCTAGCGAAGTATGGGAAACCTATGTATGGGAAAGGGAAACCTAGCGAAGTAGGGTCCCTAGCGAAGTATTTGGGTATGTTTCAAAGCATAACGTGGTTACAATGCAGCGAAGCGGACTAATGAGAACTGGAATGAAATGCAAAAAAGACCCTTGCAGGCCCCAAAATAACTCCAGGCCTTTACATGATTTCTGTAGGTTTTAACTGATGCGCATTTCTTCAGATGCTTCGCAAATGCTCTGTCATAGCCTCTTATATACATTTGTGTATATAGGAGCCTACGGCTCTGTGCAGGCTTTGTCACAATGTATGTGCAGTGCATGGCTTGTGCCACTTTGGTCATTTATTTCCAACTTCAGTCACTTGTTGCAACAAATTGGTTGCTTGTTGCAACGAAGTGGTCGCCTGTTGCAATGAAGTGATTCTTCTTGCAACGAACTTGTAGCTTGTTGCAATGAACTGGTTGCTTCTTGCAGCGAATTTGTTGCTTTTTTACAACTAAATGATGGCTTGCTACAACGAAGTGGACAATCGTTGCAACGAATTGGTAGCTTGTTGTAATGAATCGGTCAATTGTCGTAACATGCGAGAGCAAATTTCTACCTGTACCATTATATATACATGGCAGCCCCTTTCAAATTCAACATAAGAAGCGGGAGCATTATAGAATGGCACAGTATAATGGGAACATAATACATAGGAGTGAATGGAATTTAGGTTGAGATCTTGAGAACATGACATTGGAGCCAGGAAAACACAATAGCAAAGAAAGTATCAACGAGGTTTCATCCTACAACGAAGTTAATAAAATCAGGTCTTGACTTTGTTATAACGAAATTTTGTTATATTCATATATACTTGACCTGTTACGCATTTAAGTACAGCTGCTGGCTGGCTTTTCTTTTGCAGAAGGCGGTGCAGAATATTCAGTTATCAGGCAATCGGACGAAATAAAGTTCAGTAATAAAAAGATATATATATTCTGTTGAATTTGAACATCGGTGACCACAGATACTGTTTCGTGCTGTGTCAACGATATCTTCAGCTCGGTGGTACACAGTGAAGGCTATGAAGCTTTTGCGTCCACTCCGCTAGTGTGGCTGATAGCGTCGACATGCCCATAGTGGGACAGCATTATCATGGCAGACAGAGGGGAAGCTGAGCTAATGCTTTTTCCACATGTGGCTTTATCGTGCCTCCAAAACTCGAGATTATGCAACCTCCAGCATAAACACGTTGGAAGACAGCACACATGAAGCCACGGCCCTCTCGGCTGGCACAATTCTTGAGCACGACGTAGATTACCTCCAAGAAAGGGCACGCAGTCTGCCTATGCACTCAGCCAGTTTAAGGCAAAAGACACACGTCCATCTGCCTCAACCCTCCCTGACCTAGATATATGCGCTTGATGACATTACGGTGCACGCATTCGCCCCCCTGCATGGGAGAGCAATGTTCATCAAGTCACCATCATTCTCGGAACCTCTGCACACTGTCTTTCACACCAACAATATAAGATCTATAAAAGGATCTTATTGCATTTGGACTTCATATGGGCCACGACAGCAAGGTCTTCCCGCTACGCTGCTGTGCTTTGGAAGCTGCTGTTTCTAGAGCGGTGTGCTACAAACATGTTTTTCAGCTATGCGAAGATCATCTGTGTCTTTGGCGGTTTCCATTAATTGCTTTGATATTCCTTTACGGCCGGTGGCAGTGTCATTTCGTTATATTAAAATATTATATAAAGCACTTTGTTATACTGAGCGTCGAGATACGCGGTGTTTGTTCTTGGGGCGAAATATTATTAAAAGGTACATACTTTCCTACTAAGGATTTATTTACATTGAAGCTCGTTATGCTGAGGTTTAACTGCACTATATCAAGGCACAGCTCACACAAAATACAAATTCATGCATACCTGGAGAACCAACTGGTGGCTGCAGGACTGCCGATACTATAGCTGAAGCAACGGAGGTTTATGATAAGAACATAGATCAAACAATAAGCTGAAAATGGCAATTACTGATGGATATCTTAAAACTGCACTATATGGCCATAAAGAAACAATTTTCAAATGCGATCAGTAAACTTTTCTCGGAGCATCATACTGACTAACATATTATAATACCAAAAGAAGATTAGATGACGTTATTGCAAGCATTAAAATATACACCAAAATAAACAATGCACAATCACTAAAGAGTCATCTATATAGCTCTGTAAAACACACAGCGTCAGTGAAATCACCAATTAAAATACTTAATTGTTGTAAAGGTATGCCTAGGCACAGGAAGACCAAAAGAATCTTGAAATCATAAGATACACTGCAAGAAGGTGTACTAGTGCTAGAAAATACAGGCAAGTAATCCACGAGACTAAAAATAAAGAAGACATCATATCGCGCACCAAACAACATTACTGAAAGCATCAGACACACATGTGCAGAAACATTCACAAAGTGACAGCCACTAACAAAAATAAATATCCCAAGTTGTAAAAAATATAATATATAGCAGCAGTTCAAATATAATATTTTCCATGCACCAGTGACACACACGTAGGTAGGGATAGAGTGAAACAAAGCTGTTCGCAACAGTGAACTCCTAAGTGTGGCATTAATAAGATACAATACCAAAATCACAGCCTTTGTCAAAGGGAAGAATAAAGGAGTGCGAACTGGGCACAAACAGAAAGGCATCCACACACATACGCAGATGTACTTATGTAGGTTTTCTTAGTCTACATCCAGTTCGCCATTCTTTGTTCTTCCTTATGAAATACAAGTATTCCCGAACTGGTCGGGCGGTTACAAAGTCGAATTGATCGCAACAAATGAGGCGCTTTTGCTGAAACTCCTGGTTCTTGGCAGTTGTAAGGCGGTGATGACGCCTTTCTGTGACAAAAGGTAAAAAAAAAGTAACCAGATCAGTCACTTGTATAACACAGCTTCTAATTGCTTGTAATTTAAATAGAACGTTTTTGAATCAGATCTAAAAGAAGCCTTGTATAAAGATGACCTCCGAATATTGTATACCAGATGTTTTAAATTTCTAAACAAGTTAACATATAAAGGTGTAATGGAGTCTATTTGGCAACAGCAGCTTAGTTATATTATTAATCACAACTGATGCACTTATCAACTGCATTACAGCTCAATTGAAGCTTCTAAATGAGAAAAAAAAAACAAGGAAATTTGGTCACATCTGGTGCACCATGACAATGACAGCAATCGAACAATGAAACGGCATGCGTGCATGCAGACGCTCATAGTACAGTTTAGTGCTCAGCGAAGGAGGTAAGTGAAATACTAGAGCACTGCGCATCAGTTCAAAAGGAATCGAAACAAGGTGAGACTTGCCAAATAATAAACCGCTGATTAGGATAGTATATTAACAGGCTGCCTAAAGCAAAATCTCATTTACTGACTGAAATCTATTGTGCATAAGTGAGCAGGTTCATATGTTTGCCTAGGAATATGTGTGTTTGTACAACTGGGGTTTTTTATGCAGCGGAATAATTCGAATGTCTTCAGTTGCACCAGTATTTCTCCCGGTGAACTGCGAAAGCTTTTGCTGTTCTTTATAGTGCTTGAACAGAACAATGAAGTTAAAGCTAAATATCTTGAACCAAGATTTACCAAATTTCTGATGTAACAATTATTCTGTTTTGGTCTCCCGATCTCGTTTCCATTGAAAACGAAATTAATTCTTTTCTATTTAGTGAAGTAATTTCGTACCAAAGCTTAGATTTACGAAAACTTTCCACATTTTCAAGCATGTACTTGGAGCTTTCATGGCTAGTAAATTTATTAAAAACTACCAAAGGCAGAAGTCATCATTTGAATGTATCCTTCCGTTCGAGGGGAGCTTGAGTGGCAAAAACGCATTCGAGAAAATGGGATGATCAGGTATTGCGAAACTGCGTAGGTGTGTGGTATTCAGTAAACAGCGCAGCGCCATATGTGGTGTTAGTAAAGAACTTGCAGAGGCCACAAGCTGTCTAGCAGCTGGGAACAATAATAGCGAATCTCGAAGGCTGTGCTTTTGTTCGTTAAATGTGCCAGAAGTAACTTTAAGGGCTGGAAATGCACATTGTGAGCCATGTTTACACCCCAGCAACAGCTCCTCCAGTGCGAATGAGAGTGAGCGCCCGGTCACTTCGACAAGCGCATGCTACAGGGGGCAAGTGTGTCTCCTCCTCTAGCCTGACCGTGGCTGTGCATGACTGGTTACATGACTGAGCGCATCCAGTGCACGTCACTTAGAGCGATATCAGAAGGAATGAAAAATTCAATCGTTATAAGCCATCACAGCTATATCTGGACTGCCATAAAACAAAGAAGGTGCCAAATGAACGTTCGTAGCTCTGGAGTGAAATCTGTCACTTACACCACAAGATAAACACGGAAATTAGGCTATGAAAAACTCCTTGAGACAGCGCGTTAAGGGTTAAGTGCACTGAAATAGTGAGAAATGGGCAATTGCTTTTGAAGCACTTTCAGGTTTACAACTTCAGTGTGCATCGCGCATGGTGCAAGAACACCGGCAGCGAATCCCTTAAAGCGGACGAAATCAATGAGCGACCCGATCGACGACAGTGCACTTTGTCTTAACACCGGGGTAAGGGTCAGACACGTCCCATTGTGAATCTCTTCTTTACTACTGCTGCTGTCTTTGTCTCAGAGGTACAGCCCCACCGTATATCGTGACAACCATCACCTCGTTAAAGGTTGTTTTGCAGAATGAGGCAACACTATATTCACTGAGAAAATCCTCTATAAAACACCACCTGTTTCATTGCCAGTAGCGACCTGTTCACAGACCGTGGTAATGTCAGTGGATTCCACCATGTTGGTCTCACTATCGTGGGGGATTTCACTCAAGTGCACAAAGCCCGCCTTTCTGAAACAGTCGCTTATGGTCGAAAAGGGTCCCTAACCCATTCTTCTTTCGTTGATGAGCATGGCCATTGGTTCCAGCATTCACGATCATGCTGCTGCCAGTTTTCAGAATAGTCTTTATCTTTGTCTGTGCGAGAACATAATTCTTTCAGTCCTGTAAAATTTGCAGCTTCATCTCAAGCCACACAGCTTTGCGCTTTCTCGGCACCATGTGGTGCAAACTAGGCTGTCCAATGCTTCCGGGTTGTTTCCATGGCATATTTTCACACTCGCTATGTTACAGACATTGTACAAAGAGTGGGGGCTACCATTTCACTTTTCTTTCTTTTTTTCTTCTCTGGACGTGTATGGACAATGACTGTGGGTGAGACGGTACAACACGTTGTGGTGTGTGCACCGTGCCACAAGATAATTTGTTTCTAAGTGCTCGCTGACAAGATCCCATCGACCAGGAATGTTTAGGGAACCTGTCAAATTATTTCTATTGCTCAAACTTGAACATCTGAACTTAGTGCAATTTAAAAAAAGTTTTTTTTTTGCTGCAAGTACAACAAAGTTGAGTTGTGCTTGGAATGTAGGTGTGGCAAAAGGGATTGCGTTTTTAAAAATGTTTAAAGATATTGTTTTGCTGGGCAATGTGAGTGTGCCGTGTGGGTGTGGTGAAGCAGGTAGAGCTTATTTTATTTTGTTGAGGATTCTGTATCATTTTGCGGCAAGGCCACCAAGTTTCCTTTATGATATGAGGTGTTGAATGGTGCAAGGGCCAGCCATGGCCACGGAGTGCCATGGCATATGACAATGAATTGTCTAATTACTATGTATGAAATACTCAAATGAGTTGCAAATGTACATGTAATGTGGCTGTAAGGAGGCGTAAAAACTGGTCACTGTAAGCTGCATAAGATTTATAAGCATAGGAAAAACGACAATGACTCGTGATACAAAAGGAACATAAATGTTTTGGTATGACGAAGTGATATAATAGGCTGTATACAAGCAATACTGCCTCCACAGGGCTCATGAAATTAAGGGCTGAGGGGCACGTGCTTCAAATACTTATGTCACTATGGCTTGAGCCTCGAAGGCGAGGCTGTACTACATATTGTCTGGCCAAATTATTTACACGATAGTAATTTCATCTAAAACGCTCAAGACTGTTTGCAGGTTAAAAAGGGGTACATGACTAAGAGAAAATGCTGGATGAAGTGGAATAACCCTTGCTGCCTGGAAAATTGGAAGTAAAGGGAAGCCACGAGAAGACAGGAAAGATGGAAAGTGAGAAAAAGACGAAGGTTGGAGGGCGAGAGAGACAGGAAAAGGCAACTACCGATTTCCTCCGGGTGGGTCAGTCCGGGGGTGCCGTCTACGTGAAGCCGAGGCCATAGGGGTGTATTGCTTCCACCGACGGGCCGTAAAGGTCCAAACACCCGGCATCGGCTCAACCCCCAGGATCCTCTTTTCCCCGGACATGGCTAAGCCGCGCACGGTTAGACGCGGGAGGATCCAACCCTCGTGTGCTCGGGTACGTGGTGTCGCAAGACACCAAACGCCTGCTCACGCATACGCCACTGCGGGGATTTTACCATATAAACGCTGCTGTAGAGGAGACTACACAGTTTACGCCGTACGAACTTGTATACGGGCGCCACATCACGTTAACACTTGACGCCGTGCTCCCTCTGTTTGATAAGTTGTATACAAGCAATATTGCCTCCACAGGCAGGCCCGACCAGCAAACACGCAGAAGAGTTCGTATAAAGAGCCGAAGAAGCACGCCAGCTTGCTCAGCATCGTATCCGGAGCCAACACCATCCCGAAACCCTTCGATAAAACCAGGGTCGACACGACGTCCATTACAATGCTGGCGCGTTCGTGTGGGTCTGGACGGCCATCCGTCGCCGTGGACTCTCGGAAAAGTTGCTCCGCCGGCATGTTGGTTGCTACAAGGTTACACGCCACCCCAGTGACGTGACCTACGAAGTCGTCCTCTGAAGTTCTGACCCCGGTTCGCTCCGTCGTCGTCCTCGTGCTGAAGTTGTTCATGTAGTGCGCATGAAACCCTACTATGCGCGTACGTGAACGCCAAGATGTACTCGAGGAGCTCCATTTCTTGTCGCTGTAAGAATTTTTTCACGTGACCGAGACGGTCGCTTTTCGCATAGGGGGCAGTTGAGACAATGATGTGGGGCTCCCACAGCGCGTGACGGAGCGCGCAAAGGCCGGCGCCATGAAAAACGAAGCGTGTGGGCTGCACGTTCTTCTGTCCAGCCGTTAATGAGAAGCGTCTTTTTTGTAAGACTCCATCTTTAATTTATGTTACAATATCCAAAAAAGGCTTGATGACATTGAGTCGCAATTAAAAACTGTCTAGGAAGCTTCTGTAACGATTAAAGGCTTTAGTGATAAATTTACTAGTCTTGAAACAACCATTCGTAACTTGAAACTAAGCTCGTTGATTTGGAGGACCGAAGTAGGCGTAATAACCTTGTTGTGTTCGGCATACCGGAAAAGAAAGACGACGCCTCCGATGACCTCATGGATATCGTAGTTGATAATGTATTCAAGCATACTCTAGACGTGAATGTTAACTCAGTCGAATGGATTCATAGGCTAGGATGAAAGCAGCACGGTAAAGGGCAAGCAGGAATCGTGAAATTTTATGATCACAGGGAAAAAGTAAACCCCCTAAAAGATTGCTACAAAATGAAAGAGAAGGGAATCCCCGTCTCCGAGGATTTTTCTGCAACCACTAGGCAAGTGAGGAAGCTTCTCTAGCACAGTACCTCAGAAATAGGGAAATGTACGAGCTTCACCTTTGTACCACACGATAAAATTAAGATTGACAATCGATTACTAACAGATGAAGTTCAGTGAGAAATGGCTGGTGTGCACACACCAGCGACCAGAGCAATTCCTAATAAATGAAACGGTAACAATGGCAGAGACATACGATGCTTAAATATTAATGCTCGTGGCATTCTAGCAAAACGCGATGATTTAGACAGTGTCATATTATCTTATCAGCCTCAACTATTGATAATTACTGAAACCTGGCTTCACATCAAGATTGGCGACAACGAAATAACGCCCCAGGGATACCGGGTCTACCGCAAGTACAGGAGATCTTGAGGCGGCGGAGTAGCAATATTCTTTAAGGAAACCTTAAAAGTTGAAAGACTGGCCGATATACCAGATCTCGAATGTGTTATCGTGAGTAGACTCAGGTGGTTTGAATTTCATAGTCGGCGGTTTTTACCGCCCCCCCCTCACCCCCAGGCACAGATGAAACATTCTTTGTTAAGCCTAATGAATTTCTTTGCAAAGTCCGTGGCTATATACTCTAGCAACATAAAACTTGGCGGTGATTTCAATGTCCCTTTAGTCACATGGGATACGAATTTCCCTGTATCGTCTACAAATGCAGCTAAACGCTTAGTTGATATAATCCTTTATGAGTTAACCCAACTGGTTAAGCTACCCACCCGCATCCAGAACACTACGGCCTCAACCCTTGATCGTTTTTTCGTTAACAGAGGCATGTTACATAGTGTATCTGGCATTGACGTGGTTGATGGAATATCAGACCACAAATTGGTGTGCACGGGCGTTAAACTGAACGAAGTGACAAAAACAAAGAGGAAAGAGCGAGCGGTCTCGATCTTCTCGCATGCCAATGATGTTGAAATACAGTTGAACCTCGCAATAACGAAATCGGCGGGAATAGCGAAAAAATTCGCTGTCGCGAGAATTTCGGTGTTGCGAAATGAGACAGCACAGATAGGTAATGCATCGCAGAACAAAACTTTACTGTCCAAATTCCGTTAGCTTACTTTGCAAGCTTTGCTCGAGGATATAGAACTGCATTGTTGACAGTACAAGTGTGCCGCATGCGTCGACCAGCAGTGGCAGTAGTGCCGTATCGCAGAATTTACGGTCAACTGCTTTCGGAGCTGCGATCACTTGACGAGATTTTGCGTAACTCGGCACCGAACGCAGAGCAACCGTGCATGCAGCAGCATTTTTTCAGCGCACGCCGTTGCCCGTAGGCACCGATGCGGCCGGTGCCGATCGTAAAAGTGATCGTGTCTCGTGAACGCGAAGGCATACGATCGAGATAACGACCATTTCGCACAAATCTACATCCGGCGTAGAATCCGCACACGATTCCTTTCGGGTGGCACCAAAACCAGCGTTCTTGAAGCAAGGGATGCGTATTCCCGGACGATCAGTCAATCATGGCCCCATGCGTGACACTCCATATGCCGCGACCGCCATCTCAAGCGCCATAAACAATTCCACGTAGGTGGGACGTGGTTTTCTTTGTTTTTGATGCATTTTTCTCACCGAGGCGCACATTACGCAGTGCACTGCCGCGATCGGGGATTGTTGTTTGAAACGCGCATCCAGTTTGCGTTCAGTCTCGCCTCACGCGATTGGACTAGGCCTCGCCGAGTCAACTACCGGGAACGCCAAATTAACGCGTTTCGAACAGCGATCTCGCCTGGTAGGCGCGCAAACACTGTCGTCACATGTCGGTAGCAATGTGCGTGCCGCTCGTGCATGGTACCGCCTCAAACGGGCTATCAACAAACAAGATGGCGGCCATGACGTGTTTCCAGCGCACTGATCGCTTTCGGCGCTTGGTTGTTCTTGTGAACAAAAATGGCGGCGCCCTAACAAGTGTAATGCGGTGGTATTTTACGCAATTTTATTGAAAACCATCGCATTTGAGCGCATTTCGGAGCCTGCTAGCCTTACGCAATATGCGGAGTTACGTTCCGGCAAATTTCGTTGATGCGGGATTGCGGTAAAGCTACATTTCATTGCCGAGAGGTACGAAATGCATTGAATCCTATGGGCGTTCGATGGGGATACGAAAATGTTTCGTTGTCGCGGGAATTTCGTTGCTGCGGTATTTCGTTATTGCGGGTTCCGACTGTACTAGGGATTTACCACGCTTTCAGAGTCTAGCATTTGTACTGTGACACCCTTTGGTGTTTCTTCAATAACCTTGTACTGCGATGCGTTCAGGACATTGTACCAAAAAAGGAAAGATATAAGAAATGTTCGCCCGTAGATTACTATGCCAATAGTTCAATTGGGAAGCAAAGCGAAAAAGTTAAGAAAACAACATCATCAGAAGCCATGTATAAACTCAGTGTCGTGCGCAAAGAGTTGAAAGACAGTATAAAAAAAGCAAAAGATTATTATTATAACCTTACTTTATAGAAGCTTTTACTTCAGTCCCCATCGAAATTCTGGCGGCACTTTTCT
Source organism: Dermacentor albipictus (assembly GCF_038994185.2). Classification (NCBI taxonomy): domain Eukaryota; kingdom Metazoa; phylum Arthropoda; class Arachnida; order Ixodida; family Ixodidae; genus Dermacentor; species Dermacentor albipictus. The sequence continues at coordinate 86,504,833 of NC_091826.1, read as the reverse complement.
CCCAGAAAGACGTGCTTCCTTAATATGTGTATAAATGGTGCTATTGTTACAAAGAAGTAATTGCGGAATCATTTATTGCATTCTTTTGTTCAGTGTTTACCGATGATGATGGTAAAAGACAATGCCCCGAGATAGCTCATGATATTCCACCAATAAGTGACATCTCGAAATCTGAGGAAAGAATCTTGTCGCTGTTACTTAATATCGATCCAAAAAAAGTGTGTATTATAGATAGCATACCCAACGCATTTCTTGTGAGGTAAGCTGAATGGTGCTCAAAGTTTCTGTGCATTATTTTTCAGAGATTGTTTTTTCAGCACGAGCTTCCCAGTGATTGGAAATATGCAAAAATTGTTCCTTTACCAAAAACATCAAACACTACCCTCAATTCTTCCTACACCGATTTCCCTATAGTGTGCTCATGCGCAAAAGTTTTGGAACACATCATATTCAAGCACCTGTCACTTTTTCTGGAGGAACATAATCTAATCAATGACCCAGGGCACGGCTTTCGTAGGGGACTCTCAGCTATCACAGAACTGCTGCAAACTGTTCATGATATTGCAGCTATCCTAGACAAACAAGGTCAAATTGACATGATATTGCTAGACTTTGAAAAAGCCTTTGATTGCGTGTCCCATCCCAAACTTCTGGAAAAACTCAAACCTATACTGAAAAATGACACCTTATTTCATGGATCGAGGCCTACCTCTCATATCAAAATCAAACTGTTTTTATCGACGTGTGCTCCGATTCACGAACAGTGAAGTCAGGAATCCCTCAAGGTGCAGTGCTTTGGCCACTGTTCTTTTTAATCTTAATAAATGACATCACCCTTGATATTCGGGTTACTATTAGGTTTTTGCAGATGACTGCTTTCTTTATCAGGAAACATGCAGTCCACACGACCAGGCTCTCTTAAACAGAGCTTTAATCAAAATATCTTCTTGGCGTGAAGAATGACAAATGAAGGTCAACGAAAAGAAGACTGTGGCTATGAGCGTGACATGTAAACGGTCTCCCTTAAAATATGATTATTCTATTAATGGCCAAAAGCTATCCTTCGTTGATACAAGTATTTGGGCGTTATACTTAGCGCTGATTTTAGGTGGAAAGAGCATGTTGCCTACATCGAAAAGAAAGCTATGCAGAAAATGGGATTTCTAAGGTCTCGAAGCAAATCCACCCCAAAATTAAAACTAATTGTGTACGAAACTTACATCCATCCAATCCTCGAGTGCTCTTCCGTTGTTTGGGATCTGCATACGCAAGAAAACATTAAAAAGCTTGACATGATTCAAAGAAAAGCAATTAGATTTGTTTAGAATCGCTACAGTTCCTTTACATCCCCCACCACACTTTTAAAAAACGCTAACCTACATACATTGCAGACAAGAAAACAGCATGATCGTTTGAAATACATGCTTTTACTTTATCATAACAAGCTGTGCGTAAACAAGGAGACGTACATAGAATCCATTAATCGGCGATCCACGCGATCCGAGCACTCAAAGAAACCGAGGGAGTATTCTTGCAAGACACGAGCTTTTAAAGATGATTTTTCACCGCGCACCGTTGCTGAATGGAATGGTCCTTCTGCTGATACAGTAAACTGCACTACTGTTCATTTGTTCATGGCAGGGATGCGGCAACAATCCACTTGACCTCACTTCGTTGTATATGCCCCCCCCCCCTCCTTATCTGGCCTCGCTCGACGCACGCGCACTACGCTTCAATTTACAATTTATTCTCTAGTACTTTTTCAGTGTGCTAAAAATATTTGCTTGGCATCATGTGTATCTTTCGGTGTTTGCAAGGCGCAATATATTACATGCTTATCTTGCGCTGATTACGGTATGTTCACTCGCTGTAGAGATGTTAATCAAGAGATGTCTGTTGCCGTTATTCTGCCTTTGAATTGTATAATTTCTAGTGTTCGAGTTTCTAGCATTTTAGTTTCTTGTACTTGAGCATGAATCATGTTCTCCCTAGTATACCTGCATTGGACGTGCTTTGGCAAATTTTTCTGTTGCGCTTCTAGCATCGTTTCTTTGTTTTCAAATTTGTTTTTGTGTTATAACCCACTCCTGCCTAAGGCCCCATATGAGAGGTCAGCAGTACTCCTGAAATAAATAAATAACAGATAGTCGTTACATATGAAGGTCTACTGAAGGGTCTGGTAGTACAGCTCTCTTGACGCCAGTTGTACATAGCTACTATATCCTAATGTAAAATACCCAACGTTGGATAACTACACCAGGTTCTTCTAACTTCCACCAGGGAATGTGGAAGTGAGAAGAGATGAATAGAAGACAGGAAATATTGGAAGTGAGAGAGCAAGGCAAAGATTGGAGAGGAAGGTAGCAAAAGGCAAATACTCATTCCCCCCAAGTGGATCAGTTCGGGGGTGCCCTCTACGTGAAACCATGGACCAAAAGGTGTGTTTCCTCTGCCAAGGCACCTTATACGTGTCTGCAGCTGATTTGTATAGTACTGCCAAACCTAAAGCAATACTAAGTTTGCTATCTTTCTGAATATATTACAGTATTTGTTGCAACTGTTTATATTTTTACTTTTACACTGTACAAGACGTCTCATTATAGTCTTTGATCTCGAGACCTCCTCCTGTATATTATTGCCTCGTATGATATCTTGTCTAATAGTAATAAAACCTTATTCATTCATTCAGTCAAAGGTCCAAACACTCGGCGTCGGCTCAACACCCAGGGTTCCTCTTTCCCCAGATAGCTACATGCAGGAGGGTTCAAGCACCATGTGCTTGGGTGCGTTGTGTCGCAACACACCAAATGTCTGCTGATGGAGACACCCCTGCGCGGACACCCAGTGGCGAGATTTTAATCGTTTAGCTCATAGCGCCACATCGGAGCATCGTGGCAAGAGGTTTATTTTACCAAAGAGCATATACTGTATACTTTACAGTGCATCGACTGCTCACTGTTATATCCGGTATATATGGTTAAAACCGGCATTGTTAAAGTGAGTTCGACTGTATAAGACAATGTTTCCTGCCATGCGTTTCACAGTTGTAGAGCTCCACTGATGCTTCAAGGAACACCTTCTGGTTCTCAAAGCATTCAATGTCTTGTGGATAACCTTACCATGGGTTTGCCAATGGCATGGGATGACTTGGAGCCACAGAAGTAGCTGTAACAACGGCCACGATAGCTACACAGTAGCTCAAGCTACAGCTTCTGGCTCCAGCAGCAAAACTGGTCATTGCGGTTGCTCGGGACGGTGGCCCACCTCATCTAAAAGCCTACAAGCCTGTACATATGTTGCTGTACCGTGCAAGGCAAACACCGCTTTGTTTTTCACGCTTCTTAAACTGTGTCTGTGCTTTGGATTAGCTGGGTGCTCGTCCAAGCTCGGTGCTTGCATGAGCTCTGACGAGCTGGGTCGACACGTTTCTGGTAACAACTGCAGGGGCTCAGACCATCGACGGCACTGTTCATTTTAAGCAATTCTATCATCAGCAGCGGCAACCTATTTTAACATCTAGTGGAGGACGAAGGCCTCTATGAAATAGACTAATTTGGTTTCAGAGCTTTCTGATGCTTCTTGCAGAACACAATTTATACTGGGGCGCCGCAACCAGACATTGTTACTTTAAGAACAAAGAACATGGAGAAAATCTTCAATTGTGCAACATTTGTTAAATCCCTTCAAAACACTGGAGAGCACTTGAAGACATAATTTGTTTCCAAGGCCCCATTAAAGCCACTCTATTTCAGCCTTGTCTACGCATCACTGTTTGTCAGGCGCTTACTGCCACTGAACATAAAGAAGCTACCTCATTTATATCACCAAGGACACCAAGCAAATATGCTATTACACATGGAAAAACGCAAAATGACAGGGGTCCGATGTTATTTTCAACTTTATTTATCAAGCCAAGAACATGAAAGTTTCAGTAAACATTGCCGTTAGCGTGCTCTGCATTTTTTAAAGGTGCATTTTTTTAATGCAGAGTTCTCTTAGGAAATAAGAAAATGTAGCTGAAACCGTTCGCCTGACAAATTCAAGCACTTCGTAAGCACTTTTCAAGACGGTAACTTACGCAGATGCATTTAACTTGGGACACAAATTTCCAAGAACTTCACCTCTAACTTCAGTGCCTTTAATTTTGCTGGCATTTTTTGTTATGCCAGGGCAGCTTGCACGATATTGTGCTGCTCATAAACCATACTCGTAAGGTTTTTCGTGCACTTGCATATGTAATGCATTGCAAAAGCTGTAGTTAGGCTACACAATTTGGGTACACATTATGCAACACCTTTTCCATAGTTAAGTTGAATATAAACAAGGTGATTCCTATAGTTTGTCAAGGACATCTGGTTAACAAACTTGAAAAAAAAAGATGGTTGAAAAAAGATGGCATTGAAAAAAAAGAGATGGTTCAGTAATCATTTACAAAGTTTTATTTGAGCCAGAAACAAAATTTTAGCCGCTTTATGCACTTGGAATTTGCTCAATTTTTGCTCAATTTGCAGTCGTTGACTTGTCCCATTATTTTACGACTCTGGGCGATGTTGAGTAAAACAGCACCTTGACATTCTGGAACGTTTCATTAAGTAACTTTCTATATATAACTTACAAAGAATAAAAGCTTTTCATTTGTCCCTGACAAGATGCTTAATTTATGCCATGCTTAGTTAACAGAGGAGACTGGGCCAAAACAAATACATGCTCATACTAATGCCGGGGTTTTAAGCGAAAACCACAATATGATTATGACGTATGCTGTAGCGGGGGACTTAAGGGTTAATTTTTACCACCTGGCATCCTTTAACGTGAACAATGCACGGTAGATGGGTGTTGTTGCATTTGATTGCCATCGAAATGTAGCCACTGCAGACAGGATATGATCCTGCTTTTGCCCCATTGTCTCAACAAATAGTGTTGCAGTATTGCCCAAAAAGGAAAGAATCTATTGCAATGGAAAGTAGTCAGACACCTATACAATGAAAGGATTGTAGCTTTATCAGCCGTATAGACTTGTAAACATTCTCTAATTAAATTAACAAGCATGTTTCATGTGCACAGGCAAACAGGAACACATCTCACATGATGGCTGCAGACAATTGCTGTCAGTATGCTTGCGTTACGAACAGGGGAGGCTGCAGCTACTGAATTGCCCGCCGTGCTGCCTCTCGCTTCAATAGGAATTAAGTGAAAAGAACACTGCACGCAAGAAGCAGTCAATCAGACCTTTGCACGGCTAGATTTTGCATCCTCCCCTGTTGATTACTTTCATAATAAAGCCTGCACAATCGTGCTCAGCCGCATAATATGCAGCGGCAGCCCTATGCTACAACAGTGCAGCAGCCCATCTGTCATATCAGATACCATATTGGACGCCAAAACATACTGTTTGTCTCGTACTAAATTGTTGCACACAAGGTGTCCAATTTGGCGCTACGGCACGGCAAAACGCCTCGGCTCCACTTGCCGTTCCCGTATATAGGATGCAGTGTCACAGCCAAAATTGTACCATGTGTCACTTAGTTTCAAGTTGTGGCCGCTAAAAAGAAGTCACTCAAACTTCTACCCTGCATATTTAAAGCACCCGCTGCTTTCCCGCTATTCTTATGCTTAATGGTTTTTTATTTTACTGAGACGATTACCATTGTGTAACCTATGTACCACACTTGTCTGTTGGCAATGCCAAAATATGAAGAAGGGCCATTTCAATCAAAATGATGCTTGTTTAAGTTGCAGTACAATTCGAGGATACCAGTAAGTCCCAATGAAAGGTCTTCAGTCAAAATTGATGATCACCATTTTATTGCAAACATGAGTGTTTTCCACAAACAGTTCAGATATGATCTAGTGCTAATTATTGTGGCTTCACATGAAGCGATATCACATGAACACAGTTGTAATCTAAGCAATGTTACTCCAACACATGTCCCTGCTAGTTGTTCAGTGATGGTCAAACATCCTGCTATGTTACTTGGCTGCTCAACATATACGAACATATTGCAACTCTTGTGCTTTCTGATGCACAAGACAGTCATTCACCCGAATAAACAGATTTAGATTTGCAACTCAGACGGCCCTTAATACATAGAGCAAACTAACCCTGCAAGTGACCTACTAAGTGGCGTCTGGGTGCTGTCTTTTCATATGAGTGTTCAAGTGACCAGATTGCACAAAGGACATGCAGCAGATATCGCAGCGGTATGGGCGCTCCCCTGTGTGGATACGTAGGTGTGTCTTCAGGCAGCTTTTCATTGTAAAGGTCTGAGGGCACAAATGGCATTGAAATGGGCGCTCCCCTGTGTGGATGCGCATGTGTAGCTTGAGTTTGTCATCACGTATAAATGTTTTACGACAGAAACAGCACGCAAGGGGACGGTTGCCTGTGTGGGTGCTTAGGTGTTGTGCGAGTCTGTCCTTTCGCGAGAAGCTCCGAGGGCAGAAATCACATTGAAATGTACGCTCGTCTTTGTGGATCTTGATGTGTTTTTCCAGATCAAACGGCGTTTCTGCTTCGTAGTAACAGAAAGGATAGCGGCAGTGGAATCCCTGTTGTGACCTGCCATCTTCGGTAGATGTCAGAGTGGTAGAGTCCCTTGATCCTGCACCGAGAAACAAAATTGCCTTATGCCAAATCAAAGAACCCTTTTAGAACAGTACGAGTTGTTGAATATGTCATTGTTTGCTAAGTTACAGCTTGGATAAATTGTGCAGAGGTGCATGGTACAGCTACAGTACTAAATCATTCACGCATCACAGTTTGTGTGAAACGTGTCATATTAAGAGAGCTAGAGACAATTAGAAATTACCCTCCCTCATAGCTATGCATGTTCTCCTCAAGTTGTTTGCCGATCGGGGCAAAGATCCACTTTCACTTGCTCTGTGTCATGATGGGAGGTCATGCTGTCTACTTACACTTTTCTTGGAGCAAGCGCACAAAGCGTCTGCAAGCTCTTCACCCACTGCCCTATAGCCGATCTCAAGAGAGAGCTATCGAAGCAGTGTGCTTTACAAACATTCTGTCGCAGCAGGAAATGCGTCTGGTATTTCGGTAACCACAGCCTACCTGGAGTTTGAATGGATGAGTGGAGGCGTAAAATAAAGCCCCTTCACACTACTACTGCTATGATAAAAGAGCTTCAGCGTAGACGTACGTGAGCGGCCTGCATGGTCGAGCCAACTGGTGGCGCAGAGCTTAACCAGCGAAACAAAGAGCTAATATTGCTTTAACCAAGTGGAAAACATTTAAAACATTTAGAAAAAGGATGTGGTCATGACTACGTTCCTCTAAAAAATTTACACCAGCAGCAAAGCAGAATAAACTATGTTACTGCTACGTTAGTTGCGAGTCTGTTTGAGCTTTGTGCCTCCAGGTGGCTGCACCGTGCGAACCGTTCGCATTTGCGCTAATGCTCATATCTTGAAATGTGCAAGCCCAAACCGCGTGCACATGCGTTTATCCGAATCCTGGATACGCAAAACACTATTGCAGAAGTAATCCTTCGGTGCAAAGTGATGACTGCAACTGCGCGAATTCTGGCACCGATAGGATACAGACAGTGCGATGCGCTGCAGCTACTCTGCTCTTCTGCTGCCTTGCAGAAGGACGCAATGTTGCAGCTTGACATACGGCGAGTCGCCACGTTTGCAGCCCACAAAGTAACAAGGGTGAACGATGTTGCTCGCAAAAGGAAAGATCGAGACCAACACTGACTGCAGAGCTCTCGTCGACACGAAGCATGTTTTAAAGCAAGCAGATGACGCTTGCTGTGTGCTGCAAGTCTTGCGCGTAGCGATAAATTGTCCTTGTGCACTCCCTTTCTGTTACTTTCTTTTCCATAGAAACAAATGAACTAACATTACAACTATTACAAACATTTGTTTGTGATGGAGTTGTAAAAATTTGGAGTATGCTTAAGCTTCGCCTTTAAGAGTGGAACACTAGGCATTCAAATTACTTCAAATTACCGCACTTAATTTCCTGGAAGCGCAGGTTTCCTACGGATGCGAGTGTATCCGCAAGACGGTGGGCAGTGGCCCTCTATGAATGGTAGAAACATCATTCCTGTTTTAGCATAACAAAATTGTGTTTTCTGGTGTATTGAAATTAAACTCTAACGCTATCATGACTCAGGGTGTCTACCAACCGGGAAAACCGTGAAAACCGGGAATTCTCAGGGATTTTGAGTAGTCTGGAAAAAGTCAGGGAAAACTCAGGGAATTTGGGCCTCTATCAGGGAAAATTAGCGGCAATTTTATTGAAAGGGTCGAAAGTCGCGGTAATGCTGGCTCGAGTAGCAGACAGGAATCGTAATGAATCGTCTTTGACGCCCTGTCGTTGGCAGGAGGAGTTGCCAGTGTACAGTCAACGAGCGACTTTCCGGATTCCCGATAATTTGGACGGCTTCGCGGCGCCACCTCGTACCCCATAGTGTCAACGTATCTGAACGTGTGAAATTTCCGACGCAAGAACTCTTTGCCGTCCGATTTTCCAGACGTTTTGCCGCGACCGCAGGTCCGAAACGGCATTTTACTTCATCATTTCGGCATTTAAACGCAGATTACTTCGCCGCCTCGAACCGGCACTCTCGCACGCAGATCCGCTGGCACCCGTTGCCACCACTGCGGCAACGCTAGGCCTAGCTGCTTCGACGTTCGCTATGAAGCTTCTTGCCATTGGGTGCCGACCTTTTTTTGAAAGAATTCGCTGCTGTCAGCAATGGCACGGACTCCACCTTTGTGGTCCTCGCAATTGACTTAGAAACTTGTAAAACACGGTGCGTTGCATAATGCCGGTTCGTGAAAGTCAGCTTCGCCTCTGTACAGAAGTGTTACTCGGTAAAGCTTACGGAAAAGTATTGCAGAGAAGCATAACAAGCGTGGGAAGGGGCTATTGCCACGGAATACAGTATGTATATCTTAATTATACACGCGGGCACCCAGCATTTCCTGTCACAGTACGAGCACAGGTATGCCTAATATGTGTACCGACAGGCCTTCAGACCGTTCTCGAACGTGCCTGTGGCGGTTTGAGCCCCTAAGGGCAGTAAATGATACGCATTTATTTTTTTTCCAGCTGGCCGATTTTTCGGACGTTTTCGCGGCCCCTAGGGAGCTCGAAAAATCAGTCGTGGACTGTGCAACTGATCAAGATGCTTCAAATTGTCCTTGGGGCGAACGAGTGGCGCAAGGCGGTCAAGAACAGAAGTGACCTACACATTGAGGAATAAACGAGAAAGGAAGTTTGTTGCCGCCGTTTTGAAAGAGCTTGAGCTCAAAAAAGTAAAGTTTTGGCTGATGCCGAGATGCAGGTGTCCCTCATCCAAACCAAAATACACTCTTTGAAGCAGTGCAACACAACACTCGGGCGTCGTGTGCGGGTTGAGAGCATGTCAGGACTGTTGAGGTTGACTTACGAGCTGTTGAGAGAGAATCTCAATAGTGACAGAGTTCAGGCCTCATCCCACTGAGGTTGCTATCAGTTGATAGAAATAGTTCATATTAGAAAATATTTGCTTTTGTATGCATCTCCTTTTTATTCGTATTTGATAATGTCCGACCCTATTTGCAATTGTTTTCGAAGACACTTTATTTGCTGTGCATTTTACTAACCCCTGCCTTCTATTCTCTTATTGAATAACATCTTAGTATTCAAATTGGATTAAGTTGCTTTTTTTTCATGTACTTACTAGAGAGTGACAGCATCAGGCGATATGGTATCAGCCCGTGTTGATATAAAACATAGTTCTGCATCACTCAGGGAAATTTGCAATGGCACTCAGGGAAAACCTGGAAAACTCAGGGAATTTGGAAATGTCAACTTGGTAGACACCCTGTGACTGTATGTTGTGTTTAGGTCATGCTTTACAATTTTTCTGATGCATTTTATTTTAGCAGTTCAATTAGTTCAGTAACGTTTCTGCACCACGCAGAGGGCCTGCATGGTTGTGTTTAACAATTATATTTTGCAAAACGACATCTGATACCGACAATCAATTTCTGCGACACGTGGCCCTTAATATATTACATTAAAATTATCGATGTGGCCTGTGCAGCCAATCAGATAGCTAGCAGTACTGGCGCAATATGCTCAACTTGCGTCACCTGGTCAGGGGCGGCTGAAAACTCAGCCAAATGGCATGCTGCAATCGGTAGCGATGTACATTTGTAAAATTTATAGTAAATTACGCGCTTTACGTGGAGAATTTAGATGTGTAAATTATTGATCAGAATAAATTACACTAACGACTCAGAGCGTTTGTACAATATCGTCAAAACAACTTCAGGGTCCTTTATGCTACAAAAGGCACCACTAATCAATAAGCATGTACATAGATCAATCATAAACATTGAAGAACAAGATGATACACACTTCGGAAATGCGTAAAGCAGATATGTCGTATTTCAAGGTAAGCGCTAGCTTAACTGGGAACAAGCAATACCTTCCTTTAGTGCACTCAACGGCGATATTCACTGAGGAGATTACAACAAAGAGTGTGCTATAGTTTATAATTGCTCATAATACACAAAACAATACATCATTTATTTATCAGAGTAACCACAGCACTATTACGGCATTAGAGTGCGGGGGGAACTAAGACAAGCAGGTGAATCGAGACACAAAGAAAGACTAGCATTAGTAGCCTAATATAATTGAGCAACCAGGAAAGAATGGCTGAATGAATTATGGGGTTTTATGCACCAAAACCACAATTACATCAAGAGGCATGCTACAGTTGAGGACTTCAGAATAATTTTGACTACCTGCAGATTTTTAACATGTCCCCAATGCACGGGAGTCGGGCGTTTTTGCATTTCACCCTCATTGCAATAGAGCCACAGTAGTTGCGATTTTATGCTGTGACCTTTGTGCTTTGCAGCGCTACACCATAGACACTAAGCCACCATGGCAAGTAATTGAACAGCCATAAATTATACCCAAAATCAGGAAAATAAATAAACAGATAAACAAACTCCCACCTTGCACAAGATACATAAGGCGAAAAGAAGGAAATGCATTATGATTAATACCAGTCTTCGAATAAAATATTTCGTGAAAAACTTTTTATCGAAGTTCCTTTTATTGTTCATGCAGTGTCTCCAAGTCAATGCTTTCTCTAGCACTAGACACAATAAAATGTGTAGACGAAGTAGCGAATATAAACATCGGAGCCCTATTCTGTATTGTTTCATACTGGTCTACCTCAATTTTCAACCAGGGATTCCGGACACACCAAGAGCACTCAAGTACAGGTTTTACATACAGGAAGTATAGTATTTTTTCAGTATTCAAAGTAAATATTTTGACATTTCTATGCAAGAATCTTAGTGTGCGAGAAGCCATATTTGTTAAAGGGACCCTGAAACGATTTTGACGATTTTTTACAAATGTACTGAGTCGTTAGAGTAGGTCCTTCTGATCATTAATTGGCATATTTGAGTGCTCCGCGTAATGCGTGTAACTTATCATAAGGTTTTAAAGATGCACATCACTGCCGATCGCAGCACACTGCTTGGCGAAATTTTAAGCTGCCCCTACCCACATGACGTCAATGGGGCGAGCTATCCGATTGGCTGACCAGGGCACGTGATCAATAATTTTTCCAACTTTATGGTAAACAAATGATGTTTGTAATAGTTGGAATGCTAGTTAATTTGCTTTTAGAAAAAGAAAGTAACAAAGAGAATGCACAAGACCAATTTTTCAGTACACTTAAGCACTTCCGGCACACAGCAAGTGTCGTCTGCTTGTGTTACAACGTGCTCCATCTTTGACGAGAGCTCCGTAGTCAGTGTCGGTATGTCTTTTCGCGAGCGCTATGATTTGACTTTGTTGCATTATGGACTGCAAACGTATCGACTGGCAATATGTCAAGCTGTGACATCGTGTCCTTCTTCAAGTCAGTAGATGAGCGGACTGGCTGCAGCGCATCGGACTGCCGCTATCCAATGGGCGCCAGGATTTGCGCGATTGCGACCGTCACTCTACAATGGAAGATTACAAATCAATAGCGTTTCGCGAGTCCGGTATTATGGTAAATGCAAGCGCAAGGGTACAGGGCCTGGCCGTGTCCCCTTGCGTGTCGTTTCAGGGGATGAACAGAAGCGCAAATGTGAATGGTTCACAGTGCAGCGCATAGAACTCAACCACACACAGTAGCAGTAACAAAATATATTCTTCTTTGCAGCTGGTGTAAATTTTTCGCAGGGGTGTAATCATTACCAGGTTGTTTTTGTAAATGTTTAAGATGTTTTACACTTTGTTAGAACAATATTTGCTCTTTCTTTGGCAGGTTAAGCTCTGCGCCAACGTGTGGCTGGACCGTGGAGACCGGTCAGGCAGCTCACGTACATCTACGCTAAAGTTCGTTCATGAGCTTGAGTTTACGCCTTCACCGTTCCGTCGGAACGTTCTGCTAATGTGTGATTACCGGAATACCAGACACGTTCGACACTACGACAGAATGCTCGCAATGCACGCTGCTTCGATAGCTCTCGCTTGGGGTTGACGGCCAAGGTAGCGGAGACGTTTCGCAGGGGCGGGTGCGGGCTCCAAACAACCGCAAGTGGACGATGTGACGTCGCATCGTGAAACAGAACCATGAAGACGGAGCTTAGCCCCGGTCGCTCGGCGAACGAGTTCAGGAGGAAAAGCATCGCTAGGGAGGAGGGTAACTTGTAATCGCTTGTAGCTCCATTAAAACATAATGGTTCACTTAAATTGTGGTGCGAATGCTCTACTTAAGCTGTGCCCCACGCATGTACAAAATTTGTCTGAACCGTTTTAGGGGTCCTTTCAGTATGTCCATGTGACAGTGACAGAGAAGTTCAGCATACAATAACTATACACAACAAGCATCGCACTGCATAAAATAATGTAATTATATGAGTCTAGTATACTCCTATTCTATTTGGGCCACTTGGTTGATAGCAATTATGTGCTCCCACTATTAATTTTACCAAAACAGGTGCATTATTGTATGATACATACACAGTAAACAAAGCATACATAATTCTTGAAGTTTGTGACCATAAATACACATGCGTCCATTGATTTTGGTGTTCAGGAAATTTACTATCAGAGACTGGCATAAATGCCATTCTGGAAGACCCTTTCTGGGAAAGAAAAGCTGTTTGTACAATGGCATGTGTACGGCATGTACAGTTAAATACCTCGATACAGTAGAAGCCTGTTGATATGCTTTGAAACTGACGATCGTAAAAAAACTTACCAATAGGGAAAACGTAACCGTGCGGAAAGGTGCAACTCACCACAGCACAACGTGAGAAACAGTCACAGTGACTGCTGCTGCAGTTATTAGATGTTCGGTGCTCGTACTGTGACCAGGAAAGGCACATATACGCATGTATAGTTAAGGGAAACCTACTGTGTTCCGGGACAATGGCCCCTACTGCAGTATTCTGAATATGCTTCAGAGCACAATATGGTTATACTGCGCCGAAGCCGACTAACGAGAACTGGCGTGAAATGCAAAAAAGACCTTTGCAGGCCCCAAGGTAACTCTAGCCCCGTGCATGACTTCTGTAGGTTTTAATTGATGCACACTTTTTCAGATGCTTTGCAAATGCTCTGTCATAGCCTCTTAAAATTGGTAGCTTGTCGTAACATGTAAGAGCCAATTTCTCCCTGTACAGTTATATTTAGATGGTGGCCACATTCAAGTTCAACGTAAGATGCGGGAACATTATAGAATGGCGCAGTATAATGAGGGTGTCTACCAAGTTGACATTTTCAATTTTCCTGATTTTTCCAGGTTTTCCCTGAGTGGCTTCGTAAAATTCCCTGAGTGACAGAGAACATTGTTTTATTTCAAGACGGGCCGAGACCATGTCATCCGATGCTGTCACTCTATAATAAGTATCTTAAGAACAAAAAAAAAACTGCTTAATCCAGTTTTAACAGGAAGGAGGGATTAGTGAAATGCGTAGCATATAAAATACCTTCGAAAAAAAAGGTAAAATCCATTGTGAATCGACTTGAACATTCTAAAATACAAATGAAAAAGAGATGCATGTAGAAGCGAATATTTTCAATATGAGCTATTTCTATCAATTGATAGTAAGCTCATTCATATAAGGCCATAGTTTCTCACAAGTAATATTCTCTCTCACAATAGCTTTTAAGTAAACCTCAACTGTTCTCACATACTCTCAGTCCACGCACAATGCCTCAGTGCTGCGTTTCACTGCTTTAATGAGTTGATTTTTTTTTGCATGAGGGGCACCTGCATCTCGGCATCAGCCCACACTATCTTGTTGTGTGAGCTCAAGCTCCTTCAAAGAAGCAGTGGCGCGCTTCTCTTCCCGTTCATACTTCACTGCGTAGGTCCTTTCTGTTGTCGTCTTCCTTCTGACGCGCATTCACCCCACAGACCATTTGAAGCATCCTCCTGGTCAGTTTACAGTTAACGTCCGAAAAATAGGGCAGTGCGAAAAAAATGAATGCAGGTATTTTGCTGCACTTAAGTGCCCCTCACGAGGCCCCATAACAAATTTTTGTTTGGTACGCTGGAAGTTGTCACGGGCCCTCTAGGCAGCGTTCTGCCGCAAAAAAAAATTGAGATCGGCCCATTGATAGCCGAGATAGAAATATTTTAGCACCGCCAACCCACGATTTCAGGAGGTGAGCTCCACTGCCAAGAAAGTCACTCTCTCCACTCACCCTATCTAACCTCCGCAAGCGAAATTCTTTCCCTGCGTTCTCCCACACCGGACTTTGAGGATCGGGTAACACATACGACAAGGGCCCCGCCTACATTTTCTTTTTCCTCGCTTTATTTTTTTTTTCTTTTTTGGCTCGCTACGCACTTGCGCCGACGGTGTCGCACGCGAGCTGTTGCGATTGTCTCATTTCGCGCAGTGCACAATTTTGCGCACTGTGTACGAGGACACCCGACTAGCTGTGTAAGTCAGTGCTACACGAATACTGAGGCAGACACGAGTGGATCACAGAGCGTGATTCCGCGCTTTCGGTGTCTGTGCGGGCGATTGCACGACATGGGAACAAGCAGATGAAACAAAACGGAAGTGCATCTCTCTTCCTGCGGTGTGAAGCTTGTCAGCTCAACATGGTCAGACCTAATGAGGCGCCCTTTTGGACTCAAATCGCCCCAGGCATATCCGAAAAAAGCTATGAATGCCTGCCAGTATATTTATTAGGCGTATTGGTGCTCGTACTGTGAAAGGAGATGGCGGGTGCACGCGTGTCCCGTGACAATTGCCCCCTTTCCACTCTTGTTATGCTTCGCCGCGTAGCAAAGCTGCAATGAGGCGAAGCTGACTTTCGGGAACCGGCATTATGCAACGCGTTGTGCTTTACGAGCTTCGAAGACAATTACAAGGATGACAAAGGCTGAGTCGATGACATTGCTGACAGCGGCGAATTGTTTCAATGAAAAACACGACGTCGAACAGCAAGAAGCTTGGTAGCGAACGTCGAAGCAGCTAGGCCTAGCGTTGCCGCGGTGGTGGCTGGCTACTGCTGCTAGCCAATCTGTGTGCGAGAGCGCCAGTTCGAGGCGGCGAGTTAATCAAAATGGCGGCGGTGGTAGCATTGATTAATGCGATTTCGGACCTGCGGTGACGGCAAAAAGTCCGGAAAATTGGACGGCGAAGGGTTCTTGAGTCCGGAATTTCAGATGTTCTTGTGAACACAGACTCTATGGGGTAGGTGATGGTGCCGCGAGGCTGTCTGAATTATCGGGCGTCCGGAAAGCCGGTCGTTGACTGTACACGGGCCACTCTTCCAGCCTACAACACGTCGTCAAAGAAGATTCTTCACAATTCTTCTCTGCTACTTGAGTCAGCAATATCGCGACTTTTGTTCTCTTTAAAAAAAATTACACCCGATTTTCCCCGATACAAGCACAAGTTCCCTGAGGTTTCCCTGAGTATTCCCAGACTATTCAAAATCCCTGAGAATTTCCGGTTTTCCCGGTTGGTAGACACCCTGATAACACATAAGAGTGAATGACATTTACGTCGGTATCACAAAAGCACTATGTGGGAGCCGGGAAAACACAACAATGAAGAAATTATCAATAAGGTTCCACCGTATAACAAATTCAACAAAATATGTGCTTGACTACGTTTAAAAAAATTTTGTTATATTTATTTACATTTGACCTATTAAGCATTTAAGTATAGCTGCCAAAGGGATCTTGTTTTGCAGAAGGCAACGTAAAATTTTCTGAATTTCAGGCAATTGGAGGAAAGAAAGTTCATTAAGAGAAAAAACATATTCTGCTGAATTTGAACATCGGTGACCACAGATACTGTTTCGTGCTGTGTCAACGATGTCTGCACATTGGTAGTACGAAGTGAAGCCTACGAAGCTTTCGCATGCACTCAGCTGCTGAGGCTGATAGTGTCGTCCACAGTGGGACAACGCTATTATGAACAGGGCAGACAGAGGGAAAACTCAGCTAACGGTCCAAATACATGTGGCTGTATCATGCCTCCAAAACTCGAGATTACGCAACCTCCAGCATAAACACGTTGAAAGACACCAAACATGAGGCCACGGTGATCTCGGCTGGTAAAACCTTTGAACATGACGTAGATTACCTCCAATACAGGGTGTCTGGTCTGCTTATGCACTCAGCTGGCTTAAGGCAGAAGACACGCGTCCATCAGCCTCCACTCTCCCCGACCTAGCTATGCGCGCTTGATGACATTACGGTGCATTCTTCCACCCCTGCGTGGGAAAGTAATGTCCATCAAGCCACTATCTTTGTCGTAATCCTTGCACACCGCCTAACAACATAAGGCTTGTGAAAGGATCTTATTGCAATTGTAATTTATATCGGCCACGATGGCAAGAAGGTCTTCCTGTTACGCTGCTGTGCTTTGGCAGCCGCTGTTTCTAGCGCGGTGTGCTAGAAACATGTAATTCAGCTATGCGAAGAACATCTGTGTCTGTGGGAGTTTCCGTTAATTGGTTCGATATTTCTTTACGGTGGCAGTGATATTTCGTTATATTAAAATCTTATGTAAAGCCCTTTGTTATATTGAACATTGGGATACATGGTGTTCTCTAAGCAAGAAATTATTAAAAGGTACATACTTTCTTACATTGAGGATTTCTTCACATTGAAGCTCGTTATGTTGAGGTTTAACTGTATATCATTGTACAGCTCAGACAAAATACAAATTCATACATATATGCATACCTGGAGAAACATGGCCCACGGGTGGCTGCGGGACTGCCGATACTGTAGCTGAACCAACAGAGGTTTAAGATAAGAACATGGATCAAACAATCAGCTGAAAATTGCAATTACTCAAGAATATCTTAAAACTGCACTATATGGCAATAAAGAAACAATTTTCAAGTACAATCAGTAAACTTTTCTCGGAGCATCATACCAAAAAATATATTAATACCAAAAGATTAGATGCCGTTATTGCAAGCATTAAAATATCAACCAAAATAAACAATGCACATTCAATAAAGAGTCGTTTATATAGCGCTGTGAAACACACAGCGTCAGTGAAATTACCAATTAAAATACTCAATTATTGTAAAGGTATGCCTAGGCACAGGAAAACCAAAACAATCTTGAAATCATAAGATACACTGCAAAAAGGTGTACTAGTGCTAGAAAACACAGGCAAGTAAATCATGAGACTAAAAATAAAGAAGATGACATCATATCGTGCACCAATCAAAATTACTGAAAGCATCGGACACACAGTTGCACAAACATTCACAAAGTGACAGCCACTAACAAAAACAAATTTCCCAAATTGTAAAAATGTAGTATATAGCAGCAGTTCAAATATAATATTTTCCATGTAGCAGTGACACACGCATTGGTAGGTAAAGAGTGAAACAGAGCAGTTAGCAACAGTAAACTCCCAAGTGTGGCATTAATAAGATACAATTCTAATATCACACCCTTTGTCAAAAGCAAGAATAAAGGAGTGCAAACTGAACACAAACAGAAAGGCATCTACACACATACGCAGATGTACTTATGCGGCTTTTCTTCGTCCATGCCCAGTTTGCCATACTTTAATCTTCCTTATGAAATACAAAAATTGCCGAACTGTTGGGTGGTTAAAAAGTCGAATCAATCGCAACAAATGAGGCTCTTCTGCTGCAACTCCTGGTTCTTGGCAGTTGTAAGGTGGTGATGACGCTTTGCTGTGACAAAAGGTAAAAAAAAGTAATCACATCAGTCACTTGTATAACACTTAGTTTCCAATTGCTTGTGTTCTAAATAGAACATTTTTGAATCAGATCTAAAAGAAACCATGTATAAAGATCACCTCCAAATATTGTATACCATATGTTTTAAATTTCTAATCAAATTAACAAATAAAGGTGTAATGGAGTCTAGTTGGCAACACAGCTTAGTTATATTATTAATCACAACTAATGCACTTATCAACTGCATTACAGCTCAACTGAAGCTTTAAAATGACAAAAGAAAAGAAGGAAAAGTTGGTACATATGGTGCACCATGACAATGACAGTAATCGAACAAAGAAACAGCATGCGTGCTGACGCTTATAGTACAATTTAGTGCTCAGTGAAGGAGATAAGTGAAATTAATACTAGAGCACTGCACATCAGTTCAAAAGGAATCGAAACACGGTGAGACTTGCCAAATGATAAACCGCTTTGTCGAGATTAAGACAGTATACTTACAGGCAGTCTAAGGCACAATCTTATTTACTGACTGAAAGCTATTGTGCATAGGCGAGCAGGTTCATGTGTTTGCCTAGGATTATGTGTGTCTGTACAACTGGGGTTTCTTATGCAGCGGATTAATTCGGATGTCTTCAGTTGCACCAGCATTTCTCCTGGTGAACTGCGAAAGCTTTTGCTGTTTTTTTATAACACTTGAAAAATGAAGTCAAAGCTAAATATCATGAACAATGATTTACCAAAATTCTGATGTAACCAACTATTTTGGTTTCCCGATCTCGGTTCCATTGAAAACGAAAATCATTCTTTTCTACTTAGTGAAGTAATTACGCACCAAAGCTTAGGTTTGCCAAAATTTTCTGCATTTCAAGCATGTACTTGGAGCTTTCATGGCTAATAAATTTATTAAAAACTACAAAAGGCAGAAGTCATCATTTGAATGTATCCTGCTGTTCGACAGGAGTTCGAGTAGAAGAAACGCAATCATGAAAATGGGATGATCAGGTTTCGCGAAGATGCGTAGGTGCGTGGTATTCAGTAAACAGTGCAGCAACATATGTAATGTTAGTAAAGAACTTGCGGCGGCCACAAGCTGGCTAGCAGCTCGGAATAAAAATAGCGAATCTCTGAGGCTGTGCTTCTGTTTGTTAAATGTGCCAGAAGCAACTTTTAGAGCTGGAAATACATATTGTGAGCCATGTTTACACTCCTGCAACAGCTCCTCCAGTGCGAGGGAGAGTGAGCGCCCGGTCATTTCGACAAGCGCATGTTACAGGGGGCAAGTGTGTCTCCTCCTCTAACCTGACCGTGGCTTTGCATGACTCGCTACATGACTGATGGCATACGGTGCCCGTGGCTTATAGCGATATCAGAAGGAATGAATAATTCAATCGTTATAAGCGTTCATAGCCATATCTTGACTGCCATAAAATAAAAAGAAGGTGCGAAATGTACGCTTGTGGCTCTGAAGTGAAATCTGTCACTTACTCCAAAAGATAAACATAGAAATTAGGGTGTGAAAAATTCAACATTCATTTAAAGCTTCAAACAGCGTGTCAAGGGTTAGGTGCACTGAAATAGTCAGAAATGTGCAATCGCATTTGCGGCAGTTTAAGTTTACAACTGCAGTGTGCATCTCGCGTGGTGCAAGAACATTGGCAGTGAATCCCTTAAAGTGCACGAATTCAGTGAGCGACTCAATCGACGTCAGTGCATTTTGTGTAAACACTGGGATAAGCGTCAAACACGTCCCATTGTGAATCTCGTCTTTACTTCTGCTGCTGTCTTTGCCTCAGAGGCACCTGTTTCATTGCCAGTAGCGACCTGTTCACAGATTGTGGTAATGTCGGCGGCTTCCACCCTGTTGGTCTCCCTATCCTGGGGGATTTCACCCTAGTGCACAAAGCCCGCCCTTCTGAAACAGTCGCTTATGGTTGAAAAGGGTCCCTAACCCTTTTTTCCATTGATGAGCATGGCCATTGGTTCCAGCATTCATGATCATAGTGCTGCCTGTTCTCACAATCCTTTATATCTTTGTCTGTACCGGAACATAATTCTTTCAGTCCTGTAAAATTTGCAGCTTCATCTGAAGCCACCCAGCTTTGCTCTTTCTTGGCACCATGTGGTGCAAACTAGGCTGTCCAATGCTTCGGGGTAGCTTCCATGGCATATTTTCGCACTCGCTATGTTACAGACATTGTAGAAAGAGTGGGCGCTACCATTTCACTTTTCTTTCTTTTTTTCTTCTCTGGACGTGTATGGAGAATGACTGTGGGTGAGACAAGACAACACGTTGTAGTGTGTGTACCGTGCCACAAGATAATTTCTTTCTAAGTGCTCGCTGACAAGATCACATCGACCAGGAATGTTTAGGGAACCTGTCAAATTATTTCTATTGCTCAAACTTGAACATCTGAACTTAGTGCAGTTAAACAATTGTTGTTTTTTTGCTGCAAGTACAACAATGTTGAGTTGTGCTTGCAAGGGAAATTTGGCAAAACGGATTGCGTTTTTAAAAATTTTTAAAGATCTTTTTTGCAGGGCAATGTGAATGTGCCGTGTGGGTGTGGTGAAGCAGCTAGAGCTTATTTTATTTTCTCTAGGATTTTGTATCCTTTTGCGGCACACCCACCAATTATCCTTTATGATGTGTGGTGTTCAATGGTGCAAGGGCCAGCTATGGCCATAGAGTGCCATGGTATATGGTAATGAATTTTCTAGGTATTATGTATGAAATACTCAATGAGTTGCAAATGTAGATGCAATGTCGCTGTAAGGAGGCGTAAAAACTGGTCACTGTAAGCTACGCAAGATATATAAGCCTAGGAATAATGACAATGACTCGTGATACAAAAAAACATAAAAGTTTTGCTATGATGAAGCGATATAGTAAGTTGCCTACAAGAAATACTGCCTCCACAGGGCTCATGAAATTAAGGGCTGAGAGGCATGTGCTTCAAATACTTATGTCACTGCGGCTTGAGCCCCGAAGGCAAGGCTGTACTAGATATTGCCTGGCCAAATTATTTCCTCGATAGTAACTTCATCTAAAACGCCAAAGACTGTTTACCTGTTAAAAAGGGGTACACGGGTACAAGGGGTACATAACCCTTGCTGCTTGGAAAATTGGAAGTGAAGGGAAGCCAGGACAAGACAGGAAAGATGGAATGTGAGAAAAAGACGAAGGTTGGAGGGAGAGAGAGACAGAAAAAGGCAACCACCAATTTCCCCCGGGTGGGTCAGTCCGGGGGTGCCATCTACATCACGCCGAGGCCAAAGGTGTGTGTTGCTTCCACCGAGGGGTTGTAAAGGTCCAAACACCCGGCATCGGCTCAACCCCCAGGATCCCCATTTCCCCGGACATGGCTAAGCCGTGCATGGTTAGACGCGGGAGGGTCGAATCCTCGTGTGCAGGGGCGTAGCCAGGGGGGGGGGGGGCTTATGGGGCTTCAGCCCCCCCCCGAAATTTTTTCGTGCTGTCCATGCACCGCCGACCAAAGCGACCCCGGCGCCGGAAATCACTCTGGATTTTGTCTAGAATGTCTTTTTGACGCTCGAAAAGACATTTAACCATAAAGATTGCGAACTCGGGCTGGATTTCGTGGCGACGCCCATACACCGGCAGTCACATAACGCCAAGCAGTCCCATCCGAGCACAAAGTTTCAAGGGCGCTTTGATTGTGAACGGGCTCGCCGCGGCATCTCACTGAGGCCACGGAATCTATGGAGCACATGGATATCAATTGCGAAACTTTATGGGTATAAATATAATAAGCTCTTGATGTGCTTTAAATTTCAATTTTCAATTGCGGAACTTTGTGGCTTTAATGTTGTCTTAAACATTTGACGCCAAAGGTCCACTGACTTTTCTAAAGTCTTACATCGGGACATACAACGAGACAAGCCAAATCAACGCACTAGCAGACGAGTCGACAAAGCACGCAGCGAGGTCCAATGAGACGATGCGTTGGGGTGGTTCATTTGTGCCGTCATGTCACATAAAGAAATATCAACATTTTTTTTTAACCTACGCCAGAACATCCATGTGAAGACACTAACGCCAGCCAAAGTAACTACGTTCTTACTTATTTTTTCTACTTTGACTTTTATTTGCCGAGGACACACTGAGCCCCTTCAATTTTTTTTTTTGTTCTCGCTACCCTACCCGCGGGCTGCCAGAGCGAGCCAGAGCGCATATGTTTTTCTCGTATGGCCCCGACCACCGCGCGGTGCACTTCGTTGGGCGTTCGGTTTGCTCCGGCCGAGTGGATTTTCACCTGACAGAGTTTTGGAAGCTTTCTGGCTAGTAGACGAGAAAAAAAAACAATGGTCGCTCGCTGCCATCACTGTGGGGACTCGAAGTGTTGCACCGCGTTCCTTGAGCGGAACCTTTCCGGAAAGTCTTGTTTCGCCGGTGTAGGATACTGAGCAGTATGCGTATGGTTCTCAGTGGGCCAATCGTCTCATGTTTACTTCGGTATTAATTCCGTAGCCCCACTAGGTGCCCGATGTAGGCATTCGATTCTGGCCAACATAGTTTCCTATGCGTTCTTTTTTTCATTTCGGTGCCTCCACCCCACAGAAAAAAAAATACATTGTTGCGGCGCAGCGAATTGTCGCATGGTGAAAGTTCGAGTTTGATACTTCTTTTACGGAAAGTAATGGGCGAAGGGACGCTTCAGTTTCCGGATACGTTTATTATATTATTGCGAAAGCAATTATATGGACACTCCAGGCGCATTCCTGCTAGCGCCATCGCCCTCACGTTTCGTATAAAGTCCAAGGGTGATAAAATCGTGACAACCCGCTGCATGCAGTATGTGCGAGTGAAAGCGTAGGAGGAGAGGTGGAATTGGTGAGCCGACGATGGTGGCTCAGTCTTCTGTGCGCAAAGGAGAAAAGCGGGGAGCAAGCGCGCCACCTTCCGTGATTGTGCAACATGTTTATTTGCCTTGTTTGACGAATTACATACAGTTACTTTTTCTTACATACATAGACTCATTGGATACTTATACGTATACTTATATATCTTGTTGCGATGTTTTGTGTATACAGGCAGTGAACTTTGTTTCCAGTGACACTTTTTTGTCCTTTATCAAGCCGTATTTTCGCATTTGTATATCCCATTGTATCTGTATTTTTAATGTACGAGGGTGAGTCAAATGAAAGTGCGCCTACCCTAACCACGCAATAATGGTTCGGTTCATTATCTGCGAGGCATGGGCGTAGGAGAACGGCATGTCTCATTTACAAAAGTGACACGCAGGTGTGAAGATAACTGTTCTTTAATGCTCTCATACACTGGGTTGAATGTGGTTGGGTCACATAATGGACACTTCAAAAGTTGAACAGCTCGGTGTCGCGAAGTTTTTGACAGCTAAAGGTGTTTCCAAAACAGAAATTAATCGCCGTATGGCTGCCGTTTACGTTGAACACGGCATTTCATTGACCACTGTGAAGCGTTGGAGCAAACGGTTTAAAGGACGTTGTAAAGACATTTTAAGACCGGGCCAAAACCATCGTGCAATCACCCCCCACACAATTTTAAAGGTTCATGAGCTGATGAAACAAGAACGGGCGATAAGCATCGATGAACTGGCAGACCGTCTGAACATCAGTCACGGTTCGGTTCACGCCATAATTCATGAGCTTCTCGGTTATCGGCTCTTTGGTGTGCAATGGATCCCTATGATTTTGATCCATCGCGAGAAGACGGAGAAGTTTCGCGCTGCCTTGACTCATCTGATCGGTTATCACAATGAGGATGACGACTTCTTGTTTGCATTTGTGATCAGGGACGAACCTTGGTGCCACTACTACGAGCCTGAAACACGGCGGCAAAGCTTACAGTGGAAACATTCGTATTTACCACGCCCAAAGAACGCAAAGGCCATCATTTCCGCTGGAAAGGTGTTGTTGACTTTTTTTTCGGTCGTCAGGGTCCATTACTGATAGAATTTGCTAAATCTTGAGAGGCTATCAATTGTTTCCGATATTGTGAAACGCCAGAACGGCAGTGTGTCGCAATCAAGGACGAACAACGTGGAAAATTGACGAATGGGGTCATCTTGTTCCACGACAATGCCTGTCCCCACGTCACTTATGCGGTTAATACAAAACTGGCAAAGTTCAAGTGGGAAACGCTGCATCATCCGCCATACAGCTCCGACCTGTCACCTTGCGACTTCTACATTTTGGGGCAACCGAAAAATGAGCTCAAGGGAACCAGATACAGACGTTTTGAAGCAGCAACCCAAGGAGTTTTATAAGACGGGAATCACGCGACTCGTTAGTCAAGGAGCAAATATCTAAATTCTCATGAAGACTGCTTTTTCAGTACCCCGTTGTTGGCTCACATTCATTTGACTTGCCCTCGTATATCTTGCAGAATTCCTGCTTTTTATACGTGCCCTCTGTTGCGACTATCATTTCGGTGCAATTACTCACGATACACGACCGGTGACAGGTGGTCCTGCGTAATACATTAATACAAATTACAGCGTCATTGAGATTTTTCACTGGCCATTGCATATATACAAGAATGTAAGCACGGTTCTCAAATGACAAAGTTTCGTTGACATATTTGTCCTCAACTTGTTCAGTTCATTGCCTTTTAATTTTTCATATCAGTGGCATGCACTGCTTTCCTGGTTTTGAACTGATATAGTTCTAAAGTTCGTGTGATATTTTCTTTATTAAATAGACAAAAATATGGAACATTGATATCAGTTATTTTGGGCAAAATTTTTGGCACATACGAGTATATTCTTTTGTGAAAAAATACATATTTTATTGTTTTGACTGTGCGTAGCGTTCAAGAATTCGTTTGCAGCATTGGCAATGACAATGCAGTTATTATTCATGCATTTGACCTATTGACAAATTGTTTAAGAGGAAGCTTTAGCTCGGGCCCGAACCGATGCGGCCTATTCAAATACTTGTAAAACAGAGAAACGCTTTTCTTAGATAATCCTGCTAATCGCTTTTGTTGAAATTCGTTGCATTTGAGAGAGAAAGTTAAATCCTTTCAATTTCAAATTCAAATCCTTTCAAATTTTTCAAAATATTGAAAAATTTTCAATATTTTGAAAAATTCGAAAGTTTGAAAAAATAGAAGCACGACGTTTACAAACTAATAACTATGCATGAAGAACAGACATTGTAGTTCTGTAAATGGCATCTATTATAACAGTCAAAGCGGACAAGTTTGCGGTGTCAATTTGTATCTTACGTGAACTGGTTACGTTGTGTACAAGGGTTCTGCACAAGCCGTATTTGCACAGTACCACATTTTTTTTAGATTCATGTGTGACATATCCATTTTGTCCGCTGTAGATGTACTATTAGATGCAATTCACAGAATTGTGATATCATTTTTCATTGTTGAGTCACGGAGTTTTAAGCTTGATAGTTTCGTTGTCTGAAAATTTTCGATTTGGCCAATTTTTAATAAATAATTGACCACCTAAATGAAAAATTCGAAACCAGTAGTCACTAGAATTAAACTTTTTCTTTTAAATGCAACAAACCTCCTCAAATTTGGTGTAGTGTTTGCAGGGAAAAACGAATTCCCCTTCTACATGTAGTTAAATAGGAGCACCCGAGCTAAAGCTGCCTCGAACACAATTTCTGGCTACGCCACTGGCCCCATATATATATATATATATATATATATATATATATATATATATATATATATATATATATATATATATATATATACATGGGGCCAGTGGCGTAGCCCCCCCCCCCCGAACAAAATTTCTGGCTACGCCACTGCTCGTGTGCTCAGGTACGTGGTGTTGCAACACACCAAACGCCTGCTTACGCAGACGCCCCTGCGGTGATTATACCCTATGTGACCTTCGCGTGTAACACTGCTTTAACGGAGACTACACAGTTTACGCCGTTCGAACTTGTATACAGGCGCCACGTCACATCAACACTTGATGCCTTGCTACCTCTGGTTGATGATAGCCCGACCAGTGAACACGTGGAAGAGTTCGTACAGAGAGCCGAAGAAGCACGCCAGCTTGCTCTGCATCGTATCCGGAGCCAACAGCATACCGAAACTCTTCGATACAACCAGGGTCAACGCGAAGCCCATTACAATACCGGCGCGTTCGTGTGGGTCTGGACCCCCAACCGTTGCCGTGGATTCTCGGAAAAGTTGCTCCGCCGGTATTTTGGTCGCTACAAGGTTACACGTCGCCTCAGTGATGTGACCTAGGAAGTCGTGACGTGCAGTTCTGACCTTGGTTCGCTTCGTCGTCGTCCTCGTGCTGAAGTTGTTGATGTAGTGCGCATGAAACCCTACTATGCGCGTACGTGAACGCCAAGATCTACCTGAGGAGCTCCATTTCTTGCTGCTGAAAGCACTTTTTCACGCGACCGAGACGGTTGCTTTTCGCATAGGGGGCAGTTGACACAATGATGTGGGGCTCTCGCACCGCAGGACGGCACGCAAAGGTCGGGGCCATGAAAGACGATGAAGCGTGTGGGCTGCACGTTCTCCTTCTGGCCCACCATTAAAGAGAAGCGTCTTTTTCGTAAGACTCAATCTTCAATCTACGCTACAAAATCCAAAAAAGGCTTGATGACATTGAGTCGCAATTAAAAACTGTCTAGGGAACTTCTGTGAAGATTAAAGACTTCAGCAATAAATTTGCTAATCTTGAAACGACCATAACTTGGAAAGTAAGCTCGTTGATTTGGAGGACCAAAGTAGACGTAATAACCTTATTGTGTTCGGCATACCGGAAAAGAAAGACGATGCCTCCGATGACTTCATGGATAGCGTAGTTGATAATGTGTTCAAGCATACTCTAGACGTGAACGTTAACTCAGTCGAACAGGTTCATAGGCTAGGATGAAAGCAGCACAGTAAAGGGCAACCAGTGATTGTGAACTTTTATGATCACAGGGAAAACGTTAACGCACTAAAAATGGCTACAAAATGAAAGGGAAGGGAATCCCTATCTCTGAGAATTTTTCTGCAACCACTAGGCAAGTGAGGAAACTGCTCTGGAAGAGTACCTCAGAAATTAGGAAATGTGGTACAAAGGTGAAGCTCGTACATGATAAAATTAAGATTGACAATCGATTACTAACATTAGATGAAGTTCAGTGAAAAATGGCTGGTGCTCACACCGGCGACCAGAGGAATTCCTAATAAATGCAATGATAACAATGGCAAACACTTCTGATGCTTAAATATTAATGCTCGTAGCATTCTGGCAAAAAGTGATGATTTATACAGTGTCATATTAACTTATCAGCCTCAACTATTGATAATTACTGAAACCTGGCTTCACACCGAGATTGGCGATGACGAAATCACGCCCCAGAGATACCGGGTCTTCCGCAAGGACAGAAGATCTTGAGGCGGCGGAGTAGCAATATATTTTAAGGAAACCTTAAAAGTTGAAAGACTGGCCGATATACCAGATCTCGAATGTGTTATCGTGAGGGTAGACTCAGGTGGTTTGAAGTTCATAGTCAGCAGTTTTACCGCCCCCCCAGGCACAGATGAAACATTCTTTGACAAGATTAATTAATTTATTTGCACCGTCCATGGCTACTTCAGCAACATAATACTTGGTGGTGATTATGATGTCCCTTTAGCCACATGGGATACGAATTTCCCTGTGCCGTCTAGTAATGCAGCTAAAAGCTTAGTTGATATAATCCTTTATCATGATTTAACCCAAGTGGTTAAGCTACCCACCCGCGTCCAGAATGCTACTGCCTCAACCCTGGATCTTTTCTTTAGTTTGTTAACAGAGGCATGTTACGTCATGTGTTGGGTATCAACGTGGTTGATGGAATATCAGACCACAAATTGGTGCACACGGGCGTTAAACTGAACGAAGTGACAAAAAATTACCGACGATTACGTTACTTCCTAATGCGAAATTTGAGCGCAGCAAATAAGCTGTTTCACCTTTTCGATAGATTGAGGCAAAGAAATAGAGCAACACATGTATGCGCTATCACAGAATTTTTTTTTATTTTTCACACGTATTCCTTTAACAAAGACTCCACTAACAGTTCTTGACAGTCATGAAGGAAGCTTTGTGGTCGGAGAAATAGACTGATATATGTTCGACTTGGTACACCAATGCTTGATTCTCAAAGACGAGATCTATACAAGTGCCTCGCGAGGTTGTCACAGCCGTGGGACGCGTTACGAGTGAGAGGAACGGGATGTTCTCCCGCATAAGTGTTAGGAAATTGCTGTTTGTCTTTATGTCAACATTAAAGTCCCCCACTACTAACATCGGTGTGGATCGATGGACGGTTAATGCGAGTTGCAGGAAGCGCACGACGTCTTTCGTGAGTGCGGTAGCGGACTCACGAAAGCGGTATCAGTCGGTCGCTGCTAGCGCTGGGGGGATGAAAGGGGGGCGGAGCTGGTTACGAGGCCGACGATAACGCCGACGACGACGCGAAACCCAGGAACGGACGCCAAAGAGCCATTTGTGTAGCCAGCCCACCTCCACAGTCTCTCCTCCTCCCTTCCATCATCCTCCCTCGCCCGGAGAGCCGACAGCGCGCATGCGCGGCGGCGAAGCAGATTCGTCGGCGAGCTGGTTACGAGGCCGACGACGACGCGAAACCCAGGAACGGTCGCCAAAGAGCCATTTGTGTAGCCAGCCCTCCTCGACAGTCTCTCCTCCTCCCTTCCATCATCCTCCCTCGCCCGGAGAGCCGACAGCGCGCATGCGCGGCGGCGGAGCAGCAGATTCGTCGGCGAGCTGGTTACGAGGCCGACGCCGACGACGACAACGCCGACGACGACGCGAAACCCAGGAACGGACGCCAAAGAGCTGCGCTCTAAAACAAAGCGGAAAGAGCGAGCGGTCTTGGTCTTCTTGCGTGCCAATGATTTAGAAATAGTAGATATATTTGACTAACATTTTTCTCTATTTACCACGCTTTCCGAGTTTAGCACTTGTACTGTTAACACCCTTTGGTGTTTTTTCAAGAGCCTTGTACTCGGATGCATTCAGGACTTTCTGTGTGTGTGTGAAAACTTTTATTGTAATGAGGTCCGGAGGCTCGACTTCTCAAGCCAAGCCGGGCCGCTCCCATGTTGGCAATGTCAGGCCAAGCCTTTCAGCGACATCATGGGCCCTCTGGACGGCCTTTAGTTGGTCTTGAAACAAAGGGTTTTGAATTCTTTTCTCCCACTGTGTCCATTCTTCAACGAGGTTGGGTAGAGTTGCGGGACACTTCGCCAGCATATGTCTGATTCCAATGATGCCATTACAATCGTTGCAGTCTATCTTAATCTCCCTCTCTGGATATATTTTATTAATGGTGTACGGTGTGGGATATGTACCTGTTTGCAATAAGCGCAGTGAGACTGCTTGAGACCTGTTCAGTTTTGAATGTGGCAATGGGAATTGTCTGCGCCCTAAATAGTAATGTTTGGTAATGTCATTGTATGTTAGTAAATGATATCTAGATTCCCTGGCCTGATGGTGAACGGCTCGGTTGTGACTGTCACGGTTAGCAACTCCTCGTGCCATGTCATGAGCAACCTCATTGAGGTTTACCCGAGTCTCGTCCACTTTCGCCATATGCGCAGGAAACCATCGGATTTCAGTTCTCATAATCCCAATGTTTTCAAAAAGTTTAGCTGCAACTCCAGCTACGTAGCCTTTATCAAAACACTTTACAGCATATTTCGAATCACTGTAAATGCAGGCCCACTCATTACTCCTCATGGCTAGAGCAATTGCCGCTTGTTCTGCCACCATGGGGTCCTTGCTAAAAATAGTGAGAGCATCTTGCACCTTCCCTTGATAATTTGATACAATGGCCGTATATGCTTCTTTACCTTTCACCCAGGCAGCATTAACTACAGCTTCTAGTTGGTTCTGCTGCTCTATTTCCTGCAAGAGTGCTTTAGCTCTTGCCTTTCTCCTTTCGACATTATATTCTGGGTGCATGTTTCTGGGGAGAGGGTTGGTTCTGATCTTGTTCCTAACTTCAGTCCTTAATTATACTTCAGCCTCTATTGGGCTCCTGGATGTATTCAGTTCTGCACCTGTTGCCTGTAATATGTTCCTGCCAGCTCGTGACTTTGTTAATCTTTCGTATTGCGCTCGCAGTTTGGCCCCCACGATTTCTTCCATTGTGTTGTGCACCCCTAGACTCATGAGTTTGTATAGGTTGTAGCGTTACTGGGTATCCCTAGGGCTACTTTAACGAGCTTCCTGCATTAAGTTTGTTAAGTTCTGCCTGCTTCCATTTGGATAATCCAGCCACATAAGTGAAGTGACAGAGAGCAAAGGCGTGTATTAGCCTCAAAGCACTGTCTTCTCCTAAGCCTCTGTGTCTATTGGTAATTCTCCTTAGTAACCTAATGACTTCATCTGTTTTATTCGAAATATGTTGTATTGTTCTATAGTTAGTATTGCTTCCGTCTCGGAATCAAGGTTCGTGGATGTGATATCCACGAACCTTGATTTTTTTAACTAGCCTGATTGCGGATCCTTCACGAGTGTATAAGCACTCTTGGCTCATTTTACGGAATGTAACCTTTTGGTTTACGACCTTTTCTGCGATGCTTAATGACTAAGAGTTCTGATTTGGCTGCCGAGCATTTCAACCCCATGTCTTTCAGTGTGTTCTCTACAACATACAAACTTTCCTGTAACCTGGTCTCTGTCTGTCCTACAGGGGACAGACAGAGACTATATTGCCCTTGGCACTCCATATGGTTATGTCGTCGGCATATACCACATAATGTATACCCTCAATTTTCTACAGATTTCTTGCAACCTTGGACATTGCTAAATTGAATAGCATGGGTGAGAGCACAGCCCCTTGTGGAGTGCCCCTATTTCCTAAATTCTTCGCTTCTAATTTAATCTCACCCAGCATGAGTTGTGCAGTTCTATTTCTAAGAAAGTCCTTAATCATGTTAAAAAGTCTCTTACCTAAACCCACCTCCGAGAGAACATCAAGTATTGCCTTATGTAGTCCCAGTCAAGTCCTTCACATATGCCTCCCGTATATTCGGGGCTCTCGTCTCCTTCGTTTTTTTGTTTAAGTGGGAGATATTTGGCTGCGAGGCTATCCATGATATCCCTCTCTGTTTTATCTTGGCTTTCCTGATGAACCAACTTAGCTATAGCTGTTCTCTTGCTTGTCCTTGTTTCATTCTCGTTGAGCAAGTGCTTGAGGAGGTTCCAGCTACCACCATGTTTGAGTCTACCATCAGCCGAATTACAGATCTCATCCCACTGTTGCTTGACAAGGGTCTTCGAATGATCATCAATTTCTCTGTTTAATTGTGCTATTTATTTCCTTAGCCTTCTGTTAAGTCTCTGCATTTTCCATCTCTGTAATATAGCCTGTTTGGTCTCAATCAGATGCGCCAGCCTGCTGTCCATAGCTTCAATATTTTACTCTCTCCTGATTTCTTTAGTGGCCTCCTCCACGTCCTCTCTGAGCTGGATGACCCACGTCTGAAGGGGCTCCTGCTCGGCATCTAGAGGTCCCACTTTCCTTCTGTTCGCACTGATTTTTCTGAACTGATCCCAATCAGTGAATTTGAAGATTCTAGTTTCCTGTCTCGCTATGCGTATGGTTATGTGTATGATGTAACGATCGCTTCCGAGATCCAAGTTTGAATTTTCCCCATTGGCTCCTCTTGAATTGTTTACAAAAGTAAGATCTGGCGTGGAGTCCCTGCTTGTGGACGTGCCACAAAGGGTGGGATACGCCAGATCAGTAATCAAGCATAACCCCAGATCCATGGCAAGACTCCATAGCTTCTCTCCCTTCTTTGTGTTCCAAGTGTATCTTCATGCGTGATAGGGAGCATTAAAGTCCCCTCCAATAATGAGTGGGGAGTTTTTGGCAACCGAAAGCACCTTGTTGAAGAGTGCTCTAAACCTCTGTCTCATGTCATTAGGACTGCTGTAAATATTCAAGCCGAAAATGCTTTGCATCTTACCTCTGTTCCTTTTAAGTATTACCTCAACTAGAATAAATTCAAACCTGGAATGTCTAAGGTGAATATCATGCTCAATGTATGGCAACTTTTTGTCAATCAGGGTCGCCAACCCCCTCCCCATTTTTTTGTCTCTACATATAAATTTGTACCCAGTGAGCATAATTTCGTCCGCTAAGGTTTCCTGTAGCATAATTACCTTTGGCTTGGCCTCAGATGACCTGATCACCTGTTGCAGTGCTGCTTTTTTGTGTTGGAACCCACGACAATTCCATTGCCACACGTTAAATCCATGATTACTGTCCATTGTTATTAGGTGAGGCTGCCTTTCTATTACCTGCTATTTTCCTCTTTGTGATGGCCCCCGACAATCCAGGAATGGACTTTACACTATCCGCCTCCGATGGCAGATACTTATCGTCGTCATCCCCTCGCGCCTCCATTTTCCTATGTCTTTTCTCCGCCGTTAGCCTCCATTTCCACAATAAGTCCACTTTAATGTTGGTCGTTTGCACCGTCTCTCTTATCGCTTTAATTGCCTCTTTTATTTCTCTGAGGGCTGAGAAGACTGAATCATCCTCGGAACTCACCGCTCTTATTTTAGGGGCAGGGGAGCTGGATTCCCCTGAATCGTTGCTTTTGCTTACAGGTCTATCTATCTCTACTCTAGCAGGGTTTGACTGCTCTTTTCTACGAAGCTCTACTACCTGCCTGGTCAATTCTTCATTAGCTTTTCTTAAAGAAGCTACTTCTTTAATTAATTGCTCTGTTCTGGCATCATTGTCATCACCCACAGCCGCCGAGGCGCCCCCAGCAACCCTCACCATACCTTTTACTTTGTCAGCCCAGGTGGTTCCTGGCGTCGTCTTCTCGCCAGGTATTGAGTCCCTTTGCACAAAGCGCACCTGCGCTTTCCTTGACTTGGAGCGCCTTCTCTCCCTGGATAGTGAACGACGCCTGGATCTGGTGCGACTCCTGGAGCGTGAGTGCTCCCTGTCCTCGGGAAGATGGTTGGGCGCCAGCTGTTGCGCCTCCGACTGCGCTCTTGTTGACGACCAAGTCCTGCTGCGCTCTCTTCGACGGAGTCGTACGACATAAGGGATTTGAAATCTTTTCTTCCAAAACTTGTCGCCGGTAGGGTGATCGCCTTCACAAAATTTACACCTAGGTACACACACATGCTCATCTCCTGGGTTGCGAGTTCCACATCCCCTGCACTGAACAAATTCAGGTGCTGGACACACATCAGAGTGGTGCCCGACCCTTCCGCAGGTGAAGCAGACGTCGAATTGCTTCCTGTAGAGGTAGCATCTCACTAGTGTGGATCTATACCTGAAAAAATTGGGCACTTTTAGTCCATCAAAAAGTACAATGATCGATCCCGACGTCTTGATGCGCTTAGCAGCCAGCGCAAGTGGGTTCAAGTCATGCACGATATTTCTTGTTATCATAGCTTGGGAGTCTCTGATGTCCACTCTTCGGATGGCGCCTTTGCATGAGGCATGTGGTGCCGCTTCGTATGCATTTACCTCGCATTCTGCTTCCATAATCTTGAAAGATTTAATTCTAACGTACTTCGCAGCATGTTCGTGCTTAGGTGCGCTGACTACGATGATATGTTGAGTGCAGTCTGGGAGACATCTTCACAGGCCTCCTCTGCCATTATGCCGGACGCCTCGATGACTGCAGAACCAATCGTGGTGGTGCTCACCTTGTTCAAATTGAGCCCTCCTTGAGGCCGTATAATGATCTTTCTGTGCTCCTCAGGCAGTTGAGACATCCTCGAAGCTTCGATAACCTGATTCTTAACTATTCCACCAACGGCGGTTTTCTTGATGTCATGCTCTTGCTGATTGCGTGGCAATGTGCCCTTCTCATACACAGCCTTTGTGCTAGCTCGTGATCTTCGGCCAGCCACTACTTGCCAGCCGAAGTCGCCCTGAGCGTTGTTTCCTTCATTTCCAGCAAAATCTTCATCTTCCATGCTTGTATCCGCCACGCCTGCAGGCAGGTGGTCAGGTGAGCCTACTAGGCCCAACAAAGGCGCTACTCCTCACAAAGCTCAGCTCAGCTAATCTCAAGTCGGCGTCTAGGAGCAGAAATGTTCCGTAAAATAATGAAAATATGAGCCCCACCTCGAATCTTGGTGTCAGTCGCTTCGCCTTGGCTTCGTGGATCCAGTGATATGCTTCTTTTCATTGTACTCTTACAATTAGCGAGCTGAGCATGGAAAAAAAATGGAGCCGATGCTTCCACGTCTGCACTGCTCGGCACTTCTTCCTCTTCAGGACATTGTACCAACAAAAGTCAAGATAATAAGAAATGTTCACCCGTGGACTACTGTGCCAATGGTTCGCTTGGGAAGAAAAGCGAAAAAGTTAAGAAAACAACATCATCAAAAGCCATCCCCGTCGTGCATGCATAAACTCAGTGTCGTGTGCAGAGTTGAAAGACGGTACAAAAAAAGCAAAAGATTATCATTATAACGTACGTTACTTTATAGAAGCTTTTGCTTTCGTCCCCAGCGAAATTCTGGCAACAATTTTCTCCCAGAAGTGCTTCCTTAATATGTTTATAAATGCTGCTATTGTTAGGAACAAATAAGTAATTGTGGAATCATTTATCACATTTTTTTGTTCACTGTTTACCGATGATGATGGTAGGAGGCCATGCCCCAAAATAGCTCATAATATTCCAGCAATAAGTGACATCTCGACATCTCAGGAACTAATCTTGTTGCTGTTACTCAATCTCGATCCAAAAAACTCGTCTGATATAGATGGCATACCCAACGCATTTCTTGTGAGGTATGCTGAATGGTGCTCAAAGTTTTTGTGCATTATTTCTCAGATATATTTTTTTCAGCGCGAGCTTCCCAGCGATTGGAAATTTGCAAAAATTGTTCCTTTACTAAAAACATCAAACACTACCCTCATTTCTTCCTACAGACCGATTTCCCTGCTGTGCTCATGCACAAAGTTTTGGAAAACATCATGTTCAAGCACCTGTCACTTTTTCTGGAGGAACATAATCTAATCAATGACCCTGGGCACGGCTTTTGTATGGGACTCTCAGCTATCACAGAACTGCTGGAAACTGTTCATGATATTGCAGCTATCCTACATAAACAAGGTCAAATTGACATGATACTGCTAGACTTTGAAAAAGCATTTGATTGCGTGTCCCATCCCAAACTTCTGGCAAAACTCAAACATGTACTGAAAAATGATACATTAATTTCATGTATCGAGGCCTATTTCTTGTATCAAAATCAAACTGTCACTATCGACAATGTGTGCTCCGATTCACGACCAGCGAAGTCAGGAATCCCTCAAGGTTCAGTGCTTGGGCCACTGTTCTTATTATTAATAAATGACATCACCCTTGATATTCCGGTTACTATTAAGTTATTTGCAGACGACTGCATCCTTTATCAGGAAACATGCAGTCCACAAGACCACGCTCTCTTAAAGACAGCTTTAATCAAACTAACTTCTTGGTGTGAAGTCTGACAAATGAAGGTCAATGAAAAGAAGACTGGCTATGAGCATGATGCGTAAACGGTCTCTCTTAAAATTCGATTATTCTATTAATGGCAAAAAAAGATCTTTCGTTGATACAAGTATTTGGGCGTTATACTAAGCGCTGACTTTAGGTGGAACGAGCTTGTTGCCTACATAGAAAAGAAAGCTATGCAGAAATTAGGATTTCTAAGAAGGTCTCTAAGCAAATCCACCTTAAAATTAAGACTAATTGTGTATAAAACTTACATCCGTCCAATCCTTGAGTGCTCTTCTGTGGTTTGGGGTCTGCATAGTTAAGAAAACATTAAAAAGCTTGAAATGATTCAAAGGAAAGCAATTAGATTTGTTTACAATCGCTACAGTTCCTTTACATCCCCCATCACACTTCTACATAATGCTAACCTACTACATTGCAGACAAGACAGCATGATCGCTTGTAATACATGTTTTTACTTTATCATGACAAGCTGCGCATAAACAAGGACACGTACATAGAATCCGTTAATCGGCGATCTACGCGATCCGAGCACCCAAAGAAACTGATGGAGTATTCTTGCAAAGCTTTTAAAAATTATTTTTTTCTGCACACCGTTACTGAATGGAATGCTCCTTCTGCTGATACAGTAAACTGCACTACTGTTCATGGCAGGGCTGCGGCAACAATCCACTTGACTTTGCTTCGTTGTACATGGTTCCTTATCTGGGCTTGCTCAACGCATGTGCAATAAGCTTCAATTTACATATTATTCTCTAGTACTTTTTCAGTGTGCTAAAAATATTTGCTTGGCATCATGTGTATCTTTCGGTGTTTGCAAGGCACATTATATTACCTGTTTATCTTGTGCTGATTATGGTATGTTCACTCGCTGCAGACATGTTTGTCAAGAGATGTCTGTTGCCGTTATTCTGCCTTTGAATTGTATAATTTCTAGTGTTCGAGTTTCTAGCATTTTAGTTTCTTGTACTTGCGCATGAATCATGTTCTCCCTAGTACCTGCATTGGACTTGCTTTGGCAAATTTTTCTGTTGCGCTTTTAGAATTGTTTCTTTGTTTACAAATCTGTTTTTGTGGTATAACCCCTTCCTGCCTAAGGCCCCATTTCAGTACTCCTGAAATAAATAAATAACAGATAGTCGTTACATATGAAGGTCTACTGAAGGGTCTGGTAGTACAGCTCTCTTGACGCCAGTTGTACATATAGCTACTATATCCTAATCTAAAATACCCAACGTTGGATAACTACACCAGGTTCTTCTAACTTCCACTAGGGAATGTGGAAGTGAGAAGAGATGAATAGAAGACAGGAAATATTGGAAGTGAGAGAGCAAGGCAAAGATTGGAGAGGAAGGTAGCAAAAGGCAAATACTCATTTCCCCCAAGTGTGTCAGTTCGGGGGTGCCCTCTACGTGAAACCATGGACAAAGAGGTGTGTTTCCTCTGCCAAGGCACCTTATACGTGTCTGCAGCTGATTTGTATAGTACTGCCAAACCTAAAGCAATACTAAGTTTGCTATCTTTCTGAATATATTACAGTATTTGTTGCAACTGTTGTTTATATTTTTACTTTTACACTGTACAAGAGGTCCCATTATAGTCTTTGATCTCGAGACCTCCTCCTGTATATTATTGCCTCGTATGATATTTTGTCTAATAGTAATAAAACCTTATTCATTCATTCATTCATTCAGTCAAAGGTCCAAACACTCGGCGTCGGCTCAACACCCAGGGTTCCTCTTTCCCCAGATAGCTACATGCAGGAGGGTTCAAGCACCATGTGCTTGGGTGCGTTGTGTCGCAACACACCAAATGTCTGCTGATGGAGACACCCCTGCGCGGACACCCAGTGGCGAGATTTTAATCGTTTAGCTCATAGCGCCACATCGGAGCATCGTGGCAAGAGGTTTATTTTACCAAAGAGCATATACTGTATACTTTACAGTGCATCGACTGCTCACTGTTATATCCGGTATATATGGTTAAAACCGGCATTGTTAAAGTGAGTTCGACTGTATAAGACAATGTTTCCTGCCATGCGTTTCACAGTTGTAGAGCTCCACTGATGCTTCAAGGAACACCTTCTGGTTCTCAAAGCATTCAATGTCTTGTGGATGACCTTACCATGGGTTTGCCAATGGCATGGGATGACTTGGAGCCACAGAAGTAGCTGTAACAGCGGCCACGATAGCTACACAGTAGCTCAAGCTACATCTTCTGGCTCCAGCAGCAAGACTGGTCATTGCGGTTGCTCGGGACGGTGGCCCACCTTATCTAAAAGCCTACAAGCCTGTACATATGTTGCTGTACCGTGCAAGGCAAACACCGCTTTGTTTTTCACGCTTCTTAAACTGTGTCTGTGCTTTGGATTAGCTGGGTGCTCATCCAAGCTCGGTGCTTGCATGAGCTCTGACGAGCTGGGTCGACACGTTTCTGGTAACAACTGCAGGGGCTCAGACCATCGACGGCACTGTTCATTTTCAAGCAATTCTATCATCAGCAGCGGCAACCTATTTTAACGTCTAGTGGAGTATGAAGGCCTCTATGAAAGAGACTAATTTGGTTTCAGAGCTTTCTGATGCATCTTGCAGAACACAATTTATACTGGGGCGCCGCAACCAGACATTGTTACTTTAAGAACAAAGAACATGGAGAAAATCTTAAATTGTGCAACATTTGTTAAATCCCTTCATAACACTGGAGAGCACTTGAAGACATAATTTGTTTCCAAGGCCCCATTAAAGCCACTCTAATTCAGCCTTGTCTACACATCACCGTTTGTCAGGCGCTTACTGCCACTGAACATAAAGAAGCTACCTCATTTATCTCACCAAGGACACCAAGCAAATATGCTATCACACATGGAAAAACGCAAAATGACAGGGGTATGATGTTATTTCAAACTTTATTTATCAAGCCAAGAACATGAAAGTTTCAGTAAACATTGCCGTTAGCGTGCTCTGCATTTTTTAAAGGTGCAATTCTTTTTTTTTTAATGCAGAGTTCTCATAAGAAATAAGATGTAGCTGAAACCGTTCACCTGACAAATTCAAGCACTTCGTAAGCACTTTTCAAGACGGTAACTTACGCAGATGCACTTAACTTGGGACATAAATTTCCAAGAACTTCACCTATAACTTCATTGCCTTTAATTTTGCTGGCATTTTTTGTTATGCCAGGGCAGCTTGCACGATAGTGTGCTGCTCATAAAGCATACTCGTAAGGTTTTTCGTGCACTTGCATATGTAATGCATTGCAAAAGCTGTAGTTAGGCTACACAATTTGAGTACACATTATGCAACACCTTTTCCATAGTTAAGTTGAATATAAACAAGGTGATTCCTATAGTTTGTCAAGGACATCTGGTTAACAAACTGCATTCCTCATATCAGGCATTGAAAAAAAAAGATGGTTCAGTAATCATTTAAAATGTTTTATTTCAGCCAGAAACAAAATTTTAGCCGCTTTATGCACTTGGAATTTGCTCAATTTTTGCTCAATTTGCAGTCGGTGACTTGTCCCATTATTTTACGACTCTGGGCGATGTTGTGTAAAACAGCCCCTTGACATTCTGGAACGTTTCATTAAGTAACTTTCTATATATAACTTACAAAGAATAAAAGCTTTTCATTTGTCCCTGAGAAGATGCTTAATTTATGCCATGACGGCCCTTAACAGAGGAGACTGGGCCAAAGCAAATACATGCTCATACTAATACCGGGGTTTTAAACGAAAACCACAATATGATTATGACGTATGCTGTAGCGGGGGACTTAAGGGTTAATTTTTACCACCTGGCTTCCTTTAACATGAACAATGCACGGTAGATGGGTGTTGTTGCATTTGATTGCCATCGAAATGTAGCCACTGCAGACAGGATATGATCCTGCTTTTGCCCCATTGTCTCAACAAATAGTGTTGCAGTATTGCCCAAAAAGGAAAGAATCTATTGCAATGGAAAGTAGTTAGACACCTATACAATGAAAGGATTGTAGCTTTATCAGCCGTATAAACTTGTAAACATTCTCTAATTAAATTAACAAGCATGTTTCATGTGCACAGGCAAACAGGAACACATCTCACATGATGGCTGCAGACAATTGCTGTCAGTATGCTTGCGTTACGAACAGGGGAGGCTGCAGCGACTGAACTGCTTGTCGTGCTGCCTCTCGCTTCAATGGGAATTAAGTGAACACTGCACGCAAGAAGCAGTCAATCAGACCTTTGCACGGCTGGATTTTGCATCCTCCCTTGTTGATTACTTTCATAATAAAGCCTGCACAATCATGCTCAGCCGCATAATACGCAGCGGCAGCCCCATGCTACAACTGTGCGGCAGCCCATCTGTCATATCAGATACCATATTGGACGCCAAAACATACTGTGTGTCTCGTACTAAATTGTTACTCACAAGGTGTCCAATTTGGCGCTACGGCACGGCAAAACGCCTCGGCTCCACTTGCCGTTCCCGTGTATAGGATGCCGTGTCACAGCCAAAATTGTACCATGTGTCACTTAGTTTCAAGTTGTGGCCGCTAAAAAGAAGTCACTCAAACTTCTACCCTGCATATTCAAAGCACCCGCTGCTTTCCAGCTATTCTTGTGCTTAATGGTTTCTTATTTTACTGAGACGATTACCATTGTGTAACCTATGTACCATACTTGTCTGTTGGCAATGCCAAAATATGAAGAAGGGCCATTTCAATCAAAATGATGCTTGTTTAAGTTGCAGTACAATTCGAGGATACCAGTAAGTCCCAATAAAAGGTCTTCAGTCAAAATTGATCATCACCATTTTATTGCAAAACATGAGTGTTTTCCACAAACAGTTCAGATATGATCTAGTGCTAATTATTGTGGCTTCACATGAAGCGATATCACATGAACACAGTTGTAATCTAAGCAATGTTACTCCAACACATGTCCCTGCCAGTTGTTCAGTGATGGTCAAACATCCTGCTATGTTACTTGGCTCCTCAACATATACGAACATATTGCAACTCTTGTGCTTCCTGATGCACAAGACAGTCATTCACCCGAATAAACAGATTTGAATTTGCAACTCAGACGGCCCTTAATACATAGAGCAAACTAACCCTGCAAGTGACCTACTAAGTGGCGTCTGGGTGCTGTCTTTTCATATGAGTGTTCAAGTGACCAGACTGCACAAAGGACATGCAGCAGATATTGCAGTGGTATGGGCGCTCCCCTGTGTGGATACGTAGGTGTTCCTTCAGGCAGCTTTTCAATGTAAAGGTCTGAGGGCAAAAATGGCATTGAAATGGGCGCTCCCCTGTGTGGATGCGCATGTGTACCTTGAGTGTGTCACCACGTATAAATGTTTTACGACAGAAACGGCACGCAAAGGGACGGTTGCCTGTGTGGGTGCTTAGGTGTTGTGCGAGTCTGTCCTTTCGCGAGAAGCTCCGAGGGCAGAAATCACATTGAAATGTACGCTCGTCTTTGTGGATCTTGACGTGTTTTTCCAGATCAAACAGCGTTTCTGCTTCGTAGTAACAGAAAGGATAGCGACAGTGGAGTCCCTGTTGTGACCTGCCATCTTCGGTAGATGTCAGAGTGGTAGAGTCCCTTGATCCTGCACCGAGAAACAAAATTGCCTTATGCCAAATCAAAGAACCCTTTTAGAACAGTACGAGTTGTTGAATATGTCATTGTTTCCTAAGTTACAGCTCGAATAAATTGTGCAGAGGTGCATGGTACAGCTACAGTACTAAATCATTCATGCATCACAGTTTGTGTGAAACGTGTCATATTAAGAGAGCTAGAGACAATTAGAATTTACCCTCCCTCATAGCTATGCATGTTCTCCTCAAGTTGTTTGCCGATCGGGGCAAAGCTCCACTTTCACTTGCTCTGTGTCATGATGGGAGTTCATGCTGTCTACTTACGCTTTTCTTGGAGCCAGCGCACAAAGCGTCTGCAAGCTCTTCACCCACTGCCCTATAGCCGATCTCAAGAGAGAGCTATCGAAGCAGTGTGCTTTACAAACATTCTGTCGCAGCAGGAAATGCGTCTGGTATTTCGGTAACCACAGCCTACCTGGAGTTTGAATGGATGAGTGGAGTCGTAAAATAAAGCCCCTTCACACTACTACTGCTATGATGAAAGAGCTTTAGCGTAGACATACATGAGTGGCCTGCATGGTCGAGCCAACTGGTGGCGCAGAGCTTAACCAGCGAAACAAAGAGCTAATATTGCTTTAACCAAGTGTAAAACATTTAAAACATTTAGAAAAAGGATGTGGTCATGACTACGTTCCTCTAAAAAATTTACACCAGCAGCAAAGCAGAATAAACTATGTTACTGCTATGTTAGTTGCGAGTTTGTTTGAGCTTTGTGCAACCAGGCGGCTTCACTGTGCGAACCGTTTGTGTTTGCGCTAATGCTCATTCCTTGAAATGTGCAAGCCCAAACCACTTGCACATGCGTTTATCCGAATCTTGGATATGCAAAACACTATGGCAGAAGTAATCCTTCGGTGCAAAGTGATGACTGCAACTGCGCAAATTCTGGCACCGATAGGATACAGACAGTGCGATGCGCTGCAGCTACTCTGCTCTTCTGCTGCCTTGCAGAAGGACGCAATGTTGCAGCTTGACATACGGCGAGTCGCTACGTTTGCAGCCCACAAAGTAACAAGGGTGAACGATGTTGCTCGCAAAAGGAAAGATCGAGACCAACACTGACTGCAGAGCTCTCGTCGACACGAAGCATGTTTTAAAGCAAGCAGATGACACTTGCTGTGTGCTGGAAGTCTTGAGCGTAGCGATAAATTGTCCTTGTGCATTCCCTTTCTGTTACTTTCTTTTCCATAGAAACAAATGAACTAACATTACAACTATTACAAGCATTTGTTTGTGATGGAGTTGTAAAAATTTGGAGGATGCTTAAGCTTCGCCTTTAAGAGTGGAACACTAAGGCATTCAAAAATCATTGAGTGGTTACCGCACTTAATTTCCGGGAAGCGCAGCTTTCTTACGGATGCGAGTGTATCCGCAAGACGGTGGGCAGTGGCACTCTATGAATGGTAGAAACATCATTCCTGTTTCAGCATAATAAAATTGTGTTTCCTGGTATATTGAAATTAAACTCTAATGCTATCATGACTGTATGTTGTGTTTAGGTCATGCTTTACAATTTTTCTGATGCGTATTATTTTAGCAGTTCAAATAGTTCAGTAACGCTTCTGCACCACGCAGAGGGCCTGCATGGTTGTGTTTAAGA
Organism: Dermacentor albipictus; assembly: GCF_038994185.2. NCBI lineage: Eukaryota > Metazoa > Arthropoda > Arachnida > Ixodida > Ixodidae > Dermacentor > Dermacentor albipictus. The sequence continues at coordinate 86,461,925 of NC_091826.1, read as the reverse complement.
ATTATATTTTGCAAAACGACATCTGATACCGACAATCAATTTCTGCGACACGTGGCCCTTAATATATTACATTAAAATTATTGATGTGGCCTGTGCAGCCAATCAGATAGCTAGCTGTACTGGCGCAATGTGCTCAACTTGCGTCACCTGGTCAGGGGCGGCTGAAAACTCAGCCAAATGGCATGCAGCAATCGGTAGCGATGTACATTTGTAAAATTTATAGTAAATTACGCGCTTTACGTGGAGAATTTAGATGTGTAAATTATTGATCAGAATAAATTACACTAACGACTCAGAGCGTTTGTACAATATCGTCAAAACAACTTCAGGGTCCTTTAAGCTACAAAAGGCACTACTAATCAATAAGCAAGTACATAGATCAATAATAAACATTGAAGAACAAGATGATACACACTTCGGAAATGCGTAAAGCAGATATGTCGTATTTCAAGGTAACCGCTAGCTTAACTGGGAACAAGCAATACCTTCCTTTAGTGCACTCAACGGCGATATTCACTGAGGAGATTACAACAAAGAGTGTGCTATAGTTTACAATTGCTCATAATACACAAAACAATACATCATTTATTTATCAGAGTAACCACAGCACTATTACGGCATTAGAGTGCGGGGGGAACTAAGACAAGCAGGTGAATCGAGACACAAAGAAAGACTAGCATTAGTAGCCTAATATAATTGAGCAACCAGGAAAGAATGGCTGAATGAATTATGGGGTTTTATGCACCGAAACCACAATTACATCAAGAGGCATGCTACAGTTGAGGATGTCGGAATAATTTTGACTATCTGCAGATTTTTAACATGCCCCCAATGCACGGGAGTTGGGCGTTTTTGCATTTCACCCTCATTGAAATAGAGCCACTGTAGTTGGGATTTTATGCTGTGACCTTTGTGCTTTGCAGCGCTACACCATAGTCACTAAGCCACCATGGCAAGTAGTTGAACAGCCATAAATTATACCCGAAATCAGGAAAATAAATAAACAGATAAACAAACTCCCACCTTGCACAATATACGGAAGGCAAAAAGAATGAAATGCATTATGATTAATACCAGTCTTCGAATAAAATATTTCGTGAAAAACTTTTTATCGAAGTTCCTTTTATTGTTCATGCAGTGTCTCCAAGTCAATGCTTTCTCTAGCACTAGACACAATAAAATGTGTAGAGTAAGTAGCAAATGTAAACATCGGAGCCCTATTCTGTATTGTTTCATACTGGTCTACCTCAATTTTCAACCAGGGATTCCGGACACACCAAGAGCACTCAAGTACAGGTTTTACGTACAGGAAGTATAGTATTTTTTCAGTATTCAAAGTGAATATTTTTACATTTCTATGCAAGAATCTTAGTGTGCGAGAAGCCATATTTGTTAAAGGGACCCTGAAACGATTTTGATGATTTTTTACCAACGTACTGAGTCGTTAGAGTAGGTCCTTCTGATCATTAATTGGCATATCTGAGTGCTCCGCGTAAAGCGTGTAACTTATCATAAGGTTTTAAAGATGCACATCACTGCCGATCGCAGCACACTGCTTGGCGAAATTTTAAGCCGCCCCTACCCATATGACGGAAATCACCCATATGACGTCAGTGGGGCGAGCTATCCGATTGGCTGACCAGGGCACGAGATCAATAATTTTTCCAACCTTATGGCAAACAAATGATGTTTGTAATAGTTGGAATGCTAGTTAATTTGCTTATATAAAAAGAAAGTAACAAAGAGAATGCAGAAGCCCAATTTTTCAGAACACTTAAGCACTTCCGGCACACAGCAAGTGTTGTCTGCTTGTGTTACAACGTGCTCCATCTTTGACGAGAGCTCCGCAGTCAGTGTCGGTATGTCTTTTCGCGAGCGCTATGATTTGACTTTGTTGCATTGTGGACTGCAAACGTATCGACTGGCAATATGTCAAGATGTGACATCGTGTCCTTCTTCAAGTCAGTGGATGAGCGGACTGGCTGCAGCGCATCGGACTGCCGCTATCCAATGGGAGCCAGGATTTGCGCGATTGCGACCGTCACTCTACAACGGAAGATTACAAATCAATAGCGTTTCGCGAGTCCGGTATTATGGTAAACGCTAGCGCAAGGGGACAGGGACTGGCCGTGTCCCCTTGCGTGTCGTTTCAGGGGATGAACAGAAGCGCAAATGTCAATGGTTCACAGTGCAGCCACCTGGTGGCACAGAACTCAACCACACACAGTAGCTGTAACAAAATATATTCTTCTTTGCAGCTGGTGTAAATTTTTCGCAGGAGTGTAATCATTACCAGGTTGTTTTTGTAAATGTTTAAGATGTTTTACACTTTTTTAGAACAATATTTGCTCTTTCTTTGGCAGGTTAAGCTCTGCGCCAACGTGTGGCTGGACCGTGGAGACCGGTCAGGCAGCTCACGTATATCTACGCTAAAGTTCGTTCATGATCTTGAGTTTACGCCTTCACCGTTCCGTCGGAACGTTCTGCTAATGTGTGATTACCGGAATACCAGACACGTTCGACACTACGACAGAATGCTCGCAATGCACGCTGCTTCGATAGCTCTCGCTTGGGGTTGACGGCCAAGGTAGCGGAGACGTTTCGCATGGGCGGGTGCGGGCTCCAAACAACCGCAAGTGGACGATGTGACGTCGCATCGTGAAACGGAACCAGTGAAGGCGGAGCTTAGCCCCGGTCGCTCGGCGAACGAGTTCAGGAGGAAAAGCATAGCTAGGGAGGAGGGTAACTTGTAATCGCTTGTAGCTCCATTGATACATAATGGTTCACTTAAATTGTGGTGCGAATGTTCTACTTAAGCTGTGCCCCATGCATGTACAAAATTTGTCTGAACCGTTTTAGGGGTCCTTTCAGTATGTCCATGTGACAGTGACAGAGAAGTTCAGCATACAATAACTATACACAACAAGCATTGCACTGCATAAAATAATGTAATTATATGAGTCTAGTATACTCCTATTCTAATTGGGCCACTTGGTTGATAGAAATTATGTGCTCCCACTATTAATTTTACCAAAAGAGGTGCATTATTGTATGATACATACAAAGTAAACAAAGCATACATAACTCTTGAAGTTTGTGAACATAAATACACATGCGTCCATTGATTTTGGTGTTCAGGAAATTTACTATCAGAGACTGGTATAAATGCCATTCTGGAAGACCCTTTCTGGGAAAGAAAAGCTGTTTGTACAATGGCATGTGTACGGCATGTACAGTTAAATACCTCGATACAGTAGAAGCCTGTTGATATGCTTTGAAACTGACGATCGTAAAAAAACTTACCAATAGGGAAAACGTAACCGTGCGGAAAGGTGCAACTCACCACAGCACAACGTGAGAAACAGTCACAGTGACTGCTGCTGCAGTTATTAGATGTTGGGTGCTCGTACTGTGACCAGGAAAGGCACATATGCGCATGTATAGTTAAGGGAAACCTACTGTGTTCCGGGACAATGGCCCCTACTGCAGTATTCTGAATATGCTTCAGAGCACAATATGGTTATACTGCGCCGAAGCCGACTAACGAGAACTGGCGTGAAATGCAAAAAAGACCTTTGCAGGCCCCAAGGTAACTCTAGCCCCGTGCATGATTTCTGTAGGTTTTAATTGATGCACACTTTTTCAGATGCTCTGCAAATGCTCTGTCATAGCCTCTTAAAATTGGTAGCTTGTCGTAACATGTAAGAGCCAATTTCTCCCTGTACAGTTATATTTAGATAGTGGCCACATTCAAGTTCAACGTAAGATGCGGGAACATTATAGAATGGCGCAGTATAATGAAGGTGTCTACCAAGCTGACATTTCCAATTTCCCTGATTTTTCCAGGTTTTCCCTGAGTGGCTTCGTAAAATTCCCTGAGTGACAGAGAACATTGTTTTATTTCAAGACGGGCCGAGACCATGTCACCCGATGCTGTCACTCTTCAATAAGTATCTTAAAAACAAAAAAATTGCTTAATCCAGTTTTAACAGGAAGGAGGGATTAGTGAAATGCGTAGCATATAAAATACCTTCGAAAAAAAAGGTAAAATCCATTGCGAATCGACTTGAACATTCTAAAATACAAATGAAAAGAGATGCATGTAGAAGCGAATATTTTCAATATGAGCTATTTCTATCAATTGACAGTAAGCTCATTCGTATAAGGCCATAGTTTCTCACAAGTAATATTCTCTCTCACAACAGCTTTTAAGTAAACCTCAACTGTTCTCACATACTCTCAGTCCACGCACAATGCCTCAGTGCTGCGTTTCACTGCTTTAATGAGTTGATTTTTTTTTGCATGAGGGGCACCTGCATCTCGGCATCAGCCCACACTATCTTGTTGTGTGAGCTCAAGCTCCTTCACAGAAGCAGTGGGGCGCTTCTCTTCCCGTTCATACTTCAATGCGTAGGTCCTTTCTGTTGTCGTCTTCCTTCTGACGCGCATTCACCCCACAGGCCATTTGAAGCATCCTCCTGGTCAGTTTACAGTTAACGTCCGAAAAATAGGGCAGTGCGAAAAAAATGAATGCGGGTATTTTGCTGCACTTAAGGGCCCCTCACCAGGCCTCATAACAAATTTTTGTTTGATACGCTGGAAGTTGTCACGGGCCCTCTAGGCAGCGTTCTGCCGCAAAAAAATTTTCAGATCGGCCCATTGATAGCCGAGGTAGAAATATTTTAGCACCGCCAACCCACGATTTCAGGAGGTGAGCTCCAATGCCAAGAAAGACACTCTCTCCACTCACCCTATCTAACCTCCGCAAGCGAAATTCTTTTCCTGCGTTCTCCCCCACTGGACTTTGAGGATCGGGTAACACATACGACAAGGGCCCCGCCTACATTTTCTTTTTCCTCGCTTTATTTTTTTTTATTTTTTGGCTCGCTACGCACTTGCGCCGACGGTGTCGCACGCGAGCTGTTGCGATTGTCTCATTTCGCGCAGTGCACAATTTTGCGCACTGTGTACGAGGACACCCGACTAGCTGTGTAAGTCAGTGCTACACGAATACTGAGGCAGACACAAGTGGATCACAGAGCGTGATCCCGCGCTTTCGGTGTCTGTGCGGGCGATTGCACGACGTGGGAACAAGCAGATTAAACAAAACGGAAGTGCATCTCTCTTCCTGCGGTGTGAAGCTTGTCACCTCAATATGGTCAGACCTAATGAGGTGCCCTTTTGGACTCAAATCGCCCCAGGCATATCCGAAAAAAGCTATGAATGCCTGCCAGTATATTTATTAGGCGTATTGGTGCTCGTACTGTGACAGGAGATGAGGGGTGCACGCGTGTCCGTGACAATTGTCCCCTTTCCACTCTTGTTATGCTTCGCCGCGTAGCAAAGCTGGAATGAGGCGAAGCTGACTTTCGGGAACCGGCATTATGCAACGCGTTGTGCTTTACGAGCTTCGAAGACAATTACAAGGATGACAAAGGCTGAGTCGATGACATTGCTGACAGCGGCGAATTGTTTCAATGAAAAACACGACGTCGAACAGCAAGAAGCTTGGTAGCGAACGTCGAAGCAGCTAGGCCTAGCGTTGCCGCGGTGGTGGCTGGCTACTGCTGCTAGCCAATCTGCGTGCGTGAGCGCCAGTTCGAGGCGGCGAGTTAATCAAAATGGCGGCGGTGGTAGCTTTGATTAATGCGATTTCGGACCTGCGGTGACGGCAAAAAGTCCGGAAAATCGGACGGCGAAGGGTTCTTGAGTCCGGAATTTCAGATGTTCTTGTGAACACAGACTCTATGGGGTAGGTGATGGTGCCGCGAGGCTGTCTGAATTATCGGGCGTCCGGAAAGCCGGTCGTTGACTGTACACGGGCCACTCTTCCAGCCTACAACACGTCGTCAAAGAAGATTCTTCACAATTCTTCTCTGCTACTTGAGTCAGCAATATCGCGACTTTTGTTCTCTTTAAAAAAAATTGCACCCGATTTTCCCCGATACAAGCACAAGTTCCCTGAGGTTTCCCTGAGTATTCCCAGACTATTCAAAATCCCTGAGAATTTCCGGTTTTCCCGGTTGGTAGACACCCTGATAACACATAAGAGTGAATGACATTTACGTCGGTATCACAAAAGCACTATGTGGGAGCCGGGAAAACACAACAATGAAGAAATTATCAATAAGGTTCCACCGTATAACAAATTCAACAAAATATGTGCGTGACTATGTTTAAAAAATTTTTGTTATATTTATTTACATTTGACCTATTAAGCATTTAAGCATAGCTGCCAAAGGGATCTTGTTTTGCAGAAGGCAACGTAAAATTTTTTGAATTTCAGGCAATTGGAGGGAAGAAAGTTCATTAAGAGAAAAAAAACATATTCTGCTGAATTTGAACATCGGTGACCACAGATACTGTTTAGTGCTGTGTCAACGATGTCTTCACATTGGTAGTACGAAGTGAAGCCTACGAAGCTTTCGCATGCACTCAGCGGCTGAGGCTGATAGTGTCGTCCACAGTGGGACAACGCTATTATGAACAGGGCAGACAGAGGGGAAACTCAGCTAACGGTTCAAATACATGTGGCTGTATCATGCCTCCAAAACTCGAGATTACGCAACCTCCAGCATAAACACGTTGGAAGACACCAAACATGAGGCCACGGTGATCTCGGATGGTAAAACCTTTGAACATGACGTGGTTTACCTCCAATACAGGGGGCCTGGTCTGCTTATGCACTCAGCTGGCTTAAGGCAGAAGACACGCGTCCATCAGCCTCCACCCTGCCCGACCTAGCTATGCGCGCTTGATGACATTACGGTGCACTCTCCCTCACCCTGCGTGGGAAAGTAATGTCCATCAAGCCACTATCTTTGTCGTAATCCTTGCACACCGCCTAACAACAAACGGCTTGTGAAAGGATCTTATTGCATTTGTAATTTATATCGGCCACGATGGCAAGAAGGTCTTCCTGTTACGCTGCTGTGCTTTGGCAGCCGCGGTTTCTAGCGCAGTGTGCTAGAAACGTAATTCAGCTATGCGAAGAACATCTGTGTCTGTGGGAGTTTCCATTAATTGGTTCGATATTCCTTTACGGTGGCAGTGATATTTCGTTATATTAAAATCTTATGCAAAGCCCTTTGTTATATTGAGCATTGGGATACGTGGTGTTCTCTAAGCAAGAAATTATTAAAAGGTACATACTTTCTTACATTGAGGATTTCTTTACATTGAAGCTCGTTATGCTGAGGTTTAACTGTATATCATTGTACAGCTCAGACAAAATACAAATTCATACATATATGCATACCTGGAGAAACATGGCCCACTGGTGGCTGCAGGACTGCCGATACTGTAGCTGAACCAACAGAGGTTTAAGATAAGAACATGGATCAAACAATCAGCTGAAAATTGCAATTACTCAAGAATATCTTAAAACTGCACTATATGGCAATAAAGAAACAATTTTCAAGTGCAATCAGTAAACTTTTCTCGGAGCATCATACCAAAAAATATATTAATACCAAAAGATTAGATGCCATTATTGCAAGCATTAAAATATCAACCAAAATAAACAATGCACATTCAATAAAGAGTCGTTTATATAGCACTGTGAAACACACAGCGTCAGTGAAATTACCAATTAAAATACTCAATTATTGTAAAGGTATGCCTAGGCACAGGAAAACCAAAACAATCTTGAAATCATAAGATACACTGCAAAAATGTGTACTAGTGCTAGAAAACACAGGCAAGTAAATCATGAGACTAAAAATAAAGAAGATGACATCATATCGTGCATCCAATCAAAATTACTGAAAGCATCCGACACACAGGTGCACAAACATTCACAAAGTGACAGCCACTAACAAAAACAAATTTCCCAAATTTTAAAAATGTAGTATATAGCAGCAGTTCAAATATAATATTTTCCATGTTGCAGTGACACATGCATTGGTAGGTAAAGAGTGAAACAGAGCTGTTAGCAACAGTAAACTCCCAAGTGTGGCATTAATAAGATACAATTCTAATATCACAGCCTTTGTCAAAAGCAAGAATAAAGGAGTGCAAACTGAACACAAACAGAAAGGCATCTACACACATACGCAGATGTACTTATGCGGCTTTTCTTCGTCCATGTCCAGTTTGCCATACTTTAATCTTCCTTATGAAATACAAAAATTGCCTAACTGTTGGGTGGTTAAAAAGTCGAATCAATCGCAACAAATGAGGCGCTTCTGCTGCAACTCCTGGTTCTTGGCAGTTGTAAGGCGGTGATGACGCCTTGCTGTGACAAAAGGTAAAAAAAAGTAATCACATCAGTCACTTGTATAACACTTAGTTTCCAATTGCTTGTGTTCTAAATAGAACGTTCTTGAATCAGATCTAAAAGAAACCATGTATAAAGATCACCTCCAAATATTGTATACCATATGTTTTAAATTTCTAATCAAATTAACAAATAAAGGTGTAATGGAGTCTAGTTGGCAACACAGCTTAGTTATATTATTAATCACAACTAATGCACTTATCAACTGCATTACAGCTCAACTGAAGCTTTTAAATGGCAAAAAAAAGAAGGAAAAGTTGGTACATATGGTGCACCATGACAATGACAGTAATCGAAAAAAGAAACAGCATGCGTGCCGACGCTCATAGTACAATTCAGTGCTCAGTGAAGGAGATAAGTGAAATAAATACTAGAGCACTGCACATCAGTTCAAAAGGAATCGAAACACGGTGAGACTTGCCAAATGATAAACCGCTTTGTCGAGATTAAGACAGTATACTTACAGGCAGTCTAAGGCACAATCTTATTTACTGACTGAAAGCTATTGTGCATAGGCGAGCAGGTTCATGTGTTTGCCTAGGATTATGTGTGTCTGTACAACTGGGGTTTTTTATGCAGCGGATTAATTCGGATGTCTTCAGTTGCACCAGCATTTCTCCTGGTGAACTGCGAAAGCTTTTGCTGTTTTTTTAAAACACTTGAAAAATGAAGTCAAAGCTAAATATCATGAACAATGATTCACCAAAATTCTGATGTAACCAACTATTTTGGTCTCCCGATCTCGGTTCCATTGAAAACGAAAATCATTCTTTTTTACTTAGTGAAGTAATTACGCACCAAAGCTTAGGTTTGCCAAAATTTTCTGCCTTTCCAAGCATGTACTTGGAGCTTTCATGGCTAATAAATTTATTAAAAACTACAAAAGGCAGAAGTCATCATTTGAATGTATCCTGCTGTTCGACAGGAGTTCGAGTGGAAGAAACGCAATCATGAAAATGGGATGATCAGGTTTCGCGAAGATGCGTAGGTGCGTGGTATTCAGTAAACAGTGCAACACCATATGTGATGTTAGTAAAGAACTTGCGGCGGCCACAAGCTGGCTAGCAGCTCAGAATAAAAATAGCGAATCTCTGAGGCTGTGCTTCTGTTTGTTAAATGTGCCAGAAGCAACTTTTAGAGCTGGAAATACATATTGTGAGCCATGTTTACACTCCTGCAACAGCTCCTCCAGTGCGAGGGAGAGTGAGCGCCCGGTCATTTCGACAAGCGCATGTTACAGGGGGCAAGTGTGTCTCCTCCTCTAACCTGACCGTGGCTTTGCATGACTCGCTACATGACTGATGGCATACGGTGCCCGTGGCTTATAGCGATATCAGAAGGAATGAATAATTCAATCGTTATAAGCGTTCATAGCCATATCTTGACTGCCATAAAATAAAAAGAAGTTGCCAAATGTACGCTTGTGGCTCTGAAGTGAAATCTGTCACTTACACCAAAAGATAAACATAGAAATTAGGCTGTGAAAAATTCAACATTCATTTAAAGCTTCAAACAGCGTGTCAAGGGTTAGGTGCACTGAAATAGTCAGAAATGGGCAATCGCATTTGCGGCACTTTAAGTTTACAACTGCAGTGTGCATCTCGCGTGGTGCAAGAACATTGGCAGTGAATCCCTTAAAGTGCACGAAATCAATGAGCGACTCAATCGACGTCAGTGCATTTTGTGTAAACACTGGGATAAGCGTCAAACACGTCCCATTGTGAATCTCGTCTTTACTGCTGCTGCTGTCTTCTGTCACTATCGTGGGGGATTTCACCCTAGTGCACAAAGCCCGCCCTTCTGAAACAGTCGCTTATGGTTGAAAAGGGTCCCTAACCCTTTTTTTCCGTTGATGAGCATGGCCATTGGTTCCAGCATTCATGATCATAGTGCTGCCTGTTCTCACAATCCTCTATATCTTTGTACCAGAACATAATTCTTTCAGTCCTGTAAAATTTGCAGCTTCATCTGAAGCCACACAGCTTTGTTCTTTCTCGGCACCATGTGGTGCAAACTAGGCTGTCCAATGCTTCGGGGTAGCTTCCATGGCATATTTTCGCACTCGCTATGTTACAGACATTGTAGAAAGAGTGGGCGCTACCATTTCACTTTTCTTTCTTTTTTTCTTCTCTGGACGTGTATGGAGAATGACTGTGGGTGAGACAAGACAACACGTTGTAGTGTGTGTACCGTGCCACAAGATAATTTGTTTCTAAGTGCTCGCTGACAAGATCCCATCGACCAGGAATGTTTAGGGAACCTGTCAAATTATTTCTATTGCTCAAACTTGAACATCTGAACTTAGTGCAGTTAAAAAAAGTTTTTTTTTTGCTGCAAGTACAACAATGTTGAGTTGTGCTTGCAAGGGAAATTTGGCAAAACGGATTGCGTTTTTAAAAATTTTTAAAGATCTTTTTTGCAGGGCAATGTGAATGTGCCGTGTGGGTGTGAAGCAGCTAGAGCTTATTTTATTTTCTCTAGGATTTTGTATCCTTTTGCGGCACACCCACCAATTATCCTTTATGATGTGTGGTGTTCAATGGTGCAAGGGCCAGCTATGGCCACAGAGTGCCATGGTATATGGTAATGAATTTTCTAGGTATTATGTATGAAATACTCAATGAGTTGCAAATGTAGACGTAATGTCGCTGTAAGGAGGCCTAAAAACTGGTCGCTGTAAGCTACGCAAGATATATAAGCCTAGGAATAATGACAATGACTCGTGATACAAAAGGAACATAAATGTTTTAGTATGACGAAGTGATATAATAAGCTGTATACAAGCAATACTGCCTCCACAGGGCTCATGAAATTAAGGGCTGAGAGGCATGTGCTTCAAATACTTATGTCACTGCGGCTTGAGCCTCGAAGGCAAGGCTCTACTAGATATTGCCTGGCCAAATTATTTCCTCGATAGTAACATCATCTAAAACCCCAAAGACTGTTTACAGGTTAAAAAGGGGTACACGACTAAGAGAAAATGCTGGTTGGAGTGGAATAACCCTTGCTGCTTGGAAAATTGGAAGTGAAGGGAAGCCAGGAGAAGACAGGAAAGATGGAATGTGAGAAAAAGACGAAGATTGGAGGGAGAGAGAGACAGAAAAAGGCAACTACCAATTTCCCCCGGGTGGGTCAGTCCGGGGGTGCCATCTACATCACGCCGAGGCCAAAGGTGTGTGTTGCTTCCACCGAGGGGTTGTAAAGGTCCAAACACCCGGCATCGGCTCAACCCCTAGGATCCCCGTTTCCCCGGACATGGCTAAGCCGTGCACGATTAGATGCGGGAGGGTTGAACCCTCGTGTGCTCAGGTAGGTGGTGTTGCAACGACGCCCCTGCGGGGATTATACCCTATGTGACCTTCGCGTGTAACACTGCTTTAACGGAGACTACACAGTTTACGCCGTTCGAACTTGTATACAGGCGCCACGTCACATCAACACTTGATGCCGTGCTACCTCTGGTTGATGATAGCCCGACCAGTGAACACGTGGAAGAGTTCGTACAAAGAGCCGAAGAAGCACGCCAGCTTGCTCTGCATCGTATCCGGAGCCAACAGCATACCGAAACTCTTCGATACAACCAGGGTCAACGCGAAGCCCATTACAATACCGGCGCATTCGTGTGGGTCTGGACCCCCAACCGTTGCCATGGATTCTCAGAAAAGTTGCTCCGCCGGTATTTTGGTCGCTACAAGGTTACACGTCGCCTCAGTGATGTGACCTAGGAAGTCGTGACGCGCAGTTCTGACCTTGGTTCGCTTCGTCGTCGTCCTCGTGCTGAAGTTGTTGATGTAGTGTGCATGAAACCCTACTATGCGCGTACGTGAACGCCAAGATCTACCTGAGGAGCTCCATTTCTTGCTGCCGAAAGCACTTTTTCACGCGACCAAGACGGTTGCTTTTCGCATAGGGGGCAGTTGACACAATGATGTGGGGCTCTCGCACCACGGGACGGTGCATGCAAAGGTCGGCGCCATCAAAGACGATGAAGCGTGTGGGCTGCACATTCTTCTTCTGGCCCACCATTAAAGAGAAGCGTCTTTTTCGTAAGACTCAATCTTCAATCTACGTTACAAAATCCAAAAAAGGCTTGATGACATTGAGTCGCAATTAAAAACTGTCTAGGAAACTTCTGTGAAGATTAAAGACTTCAGCAATAAATTTGCTAATCTTGAAACGACCATAACTTGGAAAGTAAGCTCGTTGATTTGGAGTACCAAAGTAGACGTAATAACCTTATTGTGTTCGGCATACCGGAAAAGAAACACGACGCCTCCGATGACCTCATGGATAGCGTAGTTGATAATGTGTTCAAGCATACTCTAGACGTGAACGTTAACTCAGTCGAACAGCTTAATAGGCTAGGATGAAAGCAGCACAGTAAAGGGCAACCAGTGATTGTGAAATTTTATGATCACAGGGAAAAAGTTAACGCACTAAAAATGGCTACAAAATGAAAGGGAAGGGAATCCCTATCTCTGAGGATTTTTTTGCAACCACTAGGCAAGTGAGGAAACTGCTCTGGAATAGTACCTCAGAAATTAGGAAATGTGGTACAAAGGTGAAGCTCGTACATGATAAAATTAAGATTGACAATCGATTACTAACATTAGATGAAGTTCAGTGAAAAATGGCCGGTGCTCACACACCGGCGACCAGAGGAATTCCTAATAAATGCAACGATAACAATGGCAAACAGTTCTGATGCTAAAATATTAATGCTCGTAGCATTCTAGCAAAAAGTGATGATTTATACAGTGTCACATTAACTTATCAGCCTCAACTATTGATAATTACTGAAACCTGGCTTCACACCGAGATTGGCGATGACGAAATCACGCCCCAGAGATACCGGGTCATCCGCAAGGACAGAAGATCTTGAGGCGGCGGAATAGCAATATATTTTAAGGAAACCTTAAAAGTTGAAATACTGGCCGATATACCAGATCTCGAATGTGTTATCGTGAGGGTAGACTCAGGTGGTTTGAAGTTCATAGTCGGCAGTTTTACCACCCGCAGGCACAGATGAAACATTCTTTGATAAGCTTAATTAATTTCTTTGCACCGTCCATGGCTACTTCAGCAACATAATACTTGGTGGTGATTTTGATGTCCCTTTAGTCACATGGGATACGAATTTCCCTGTGCCGTCTACAAATGCAGCTAAAAGCTTAGTTGATATAATCCTTTATCATGATTTAACCCAAGTGGTTAAGTTACCCACCCGCATCCAGAACGCTACTGCCTGAACCCTGTATCTTTTCTTTAGTTTGTTAACAGAGGCATGTTACATCATGTGTTGGGTATCAACGTGGTTGATGGAATATCAGACCACAAATTGGTGCACACGGGCGTTAAACTGAACGAAGTGACAAAAACAAAGCGGAAAGAGCGAGCGGTCTTGGTCTTCTTGCGTGCCAATGATTTAGAAATAGTAGATACATTTGACTAACATTTTTCTCTATTTACCACGCTTTCTGAGTTTAGCACTTGTACTGTTGACACCCTTTGGTATTTTTTCAAGAGCCTTGTACTGCGATGCGTTCAGGACTTTCTGTGTGTGTGTGAAAACTTTTATTGTAATGAGGTCCGGAGGCTCGACTTCTCAAGCCAAGCCGGGCCGCTCCCATGTTGGCAATGTCAGGCCAAGCCTTTCAGCGACATCATGGGCCCTCTGGACGGCCTTTAGTTGGTCTTGAAACAAAGGGTTTTTAATTCTTTTCTCCCACTGTGTCCATTCTTCAACGAGGTTGGGTAGAGTTGCGGGACACTTCGCCAGCATATGTCTGATTCCAATGATGCCATTACAATCGTTGCAGTCTATCTTAATCTCCCTCTCTGGATATATTTTATTAATGGTGTACAGTGTGGGATATGTACCTGTTTGCAATAAGCGCAGTGAGACTGCTTGAGACCTGTTCAGTTTTGAATGTGGCAATGGGAATTGTCTGCGCCCTAAATAGTAATGTTTGGTAATGTCATTATATGTTATTAAATGATATCTAGATTCCCTGGCCTGATGGTGAACGGCTCGGTTGTGACTGTCACGGTTAGCAACTCCTCGTGCGTCATGAGCAACCTCATTGAGGTTTACCCGAGTCTCGTCCACTTTCGCCATATGCGCAGGAAACCATCGGATTTCATTTCTCATAATCCCAATGTTTTCAAAAAGTTTAGCTGCAACTCCAGCTACGTAGCCTTTATCAAAACACTTTACAGCATATTTCGAATCACTGTAAATGCAGGTCCACTCATTACTCCTCATGGCTAGAGCAATTGCCGCTTGTTCTGCCACCATGGGGTCCTTGGTAAAAATAGTGAGAGCATCTTGCACCTTCCCTTGATAATTTGATACAATGGCCGTATATGCTTCTTTACCTTTCACCCAGTCAGCATTAACTACAGCTTCTAGTTGGTTCTGCTGCTCTATTTCCTGCAAGAGTGCTTTAGCTCTTGCCTTTCTCCTTTCGACATTATATTCTGGATGCATGTTTCTGGGGAGAGGGTTGGTTCTGATCTTGTTCCTAACTTCAGTCCTTAATTATACTTCAGCCTCTATTGGGCTCCTGGATGTATTCAGTTCTGCACCTGTTGCCTGTAATATGTTCCTGCCAGCTCGTGACTTTGTTAATCTTTCGTATTGCGCTCGCTGTTTGGCCTCCACGATTTCTTCCATTGTGTTGTGCACCCCTAGACTCATGAGTTTGTAGGTTGCAGCGTTACTGGGTATCCCTAGGGCTACTTTAACGAGCTTCCTGCATTAAGTTTGTTAAGTTCTGCCTGCTTCCATTTGAATAATGCAGCCACATAAGTGAAGTGACAGAGAGCAAAGGCGTGTATTAGCCTCAAAGCGCTGTCTTCTCCTAAGCCTCTGTGTCTATTGGTAATTCTCCTTAGTAACCTAATGACTTCATCTGTTTTATTCAAGATATGTTTATTGTTTTATAGTTAGTATTGCTTCCGTCTCTATATCAAGGTTCGTGGATGTGATATCCACGAACCTTGATTTTTTTAACTAGCCTGATTGCGGATCCTTCACGAGTGTATAAGCACTCGTGGCTCATTTTATGGAATGTAACCTCTTGGTTTACGACCTTTTCTGCGATGCTTAATGACTAAGAGTTATGATTTGGCTGCCGAGCATTTCAGCCCCATGTCTTTCAGTGTGATCTCTACAACATACAAACTTTCCTGTAACCTGGTCTCTGTGTGTCCTACAGGGGACAGACAGAGAATATATTGCCTTTGGCACTCCATATGGTTATGTCGTCGGCATATACCACATAATGTATACCCTCAATTTTCTACAGATTTCTTGCAACCTTGGACATTGCTAAATTGAATAGCATGGGTGAGAGCACAGCCCCTTGTGGAGTTCCCCTATTTCCTAAATTCTTCGCTTCTAATTTAAGCTCACCCAGCATGAGTTGTGCAGTTCTATTTCTAAGAAAGTCCTTAATCACGTTAAAAAGTCTCTTACCTAAACCCACCTCCGAGAGAACATCAAGTATTGCCTTATGCTTTATACAATCAAAAGCTTTTTCCACATCCAATCCCAAAAGAGCTTTCGTATGTGCTGGGCTGGCCTGCATAAGTTGATGTTTGATCAGCAGCATAGCATCCCGAGTTGACAGCCCGGGACGAAAGCCGATCAAGTTGTATGGGAGGATGTCATTCTGATCAACGTATTTTGTGAATTGATTTAGGATGACATGTTCCATAGCTTTGCCTAGACATGACGTTAAGGAAATAGGACGGAGGTTGTATAGAGTGAGTTGTTTGGTATGAGGATAGTATTGGCCACTCTCCATTCTTCTGAGTATACCCCTTTTCTCCAACATTCATTGAAGTGTTCAGTTAGTTAAGAGACTGATTCATCATCTAGATTTCTTAATATCTTGTTAGTTATTCCGTCAGGTCCAGCCGCCGATCTACCATTAAGAGTGTGAAGAGCTGCCCTCACTTCACTCTCAGTGAAGTCCCAGTCAAGTCCTTCACATATGCCTCCCGTATATTCGGGGCTCTCGTCTCCTTCGTTTTTGGAGATATTTGGCTGCGAGGCTATCCATGATATCCCTCTCTGTTTTATCTTGGCTTTCCTGATGAACCAACTTAGCTATAGCTGTTCTCTTGCTTGTCCTTGTTTCATTCTCTTTGAGCAAGTGCTTGAGGAGGTTCCAGCTACCACCATGTTTGAGTCTACCATCAGCCGAATTACAGATCTCATCCCACTGTTGCTTGACAAGGGTCTTCAAATGATCATCAATTTCTCTGTTTAATTTTGCTATTTATTTCCTTAGCCTTCTGTTAAGTCTCTGCATGTTCCATCTCTGTAATATAGCCTGTTTGGTCTCAATCAGATGCGCCAGCCTGCTGTCCATAGCTTCAATATTTTACTCTCTCCGGATTTCTTTAGTGGCCTCCTCGACGTCCTCTCTGAGCTGGATGACCCACGTCTGAAGGGGCTCCTGCTCGGCATCTAGAGGCCCCACTTTCCTTCTGTTCGCGCTGATTTTTCTGAACTGATCCCAATCAGTGAATTTGAAGATTCTAGTTTCCTGTCTCGGTATGCGTATGGTTATGTGTATGATGTAACGATCGCTTCCGAGATCCAAGTTTGAATTTTCCCCATTGGCTCCTCTTGAATTGTTTACAAAAGTAAGATCTGGCGTGGAGTCCCTGCTTGTGGACGTGCCACAAAGGGTGGGATACGCCAGATCAGTAATCAAGCATAACCCCAGATCCATGGCAAGACTCCATAGCTTCTCTCCCTTCTTTGTGTTCCAAGTGTATCTTCATGCGTGATAGGGAGCATTAAAGTCCCCTCCAATAATGAGTGGGGAGTTTTTGGCAACCGAAAGCACCTTGTTGAAGAGTGCTCTAAACCTCTGTCTCATGTCGTAAGGACTGCTGTAAATATTCAAGCAGAAAATGCTTTGCATCTTACCTCTGTTCCTTTTAAGTATTATCTCAACTAGAATAAATTCAAACCTGGAATGTCTAAGGTGAATATCATGCTCAATGTATGGCAACTTTTTGTCAATGAGGCTCGCCAACCCCCTCCCCATTTTTTTGTCTCTACATATAAATTTGTACCCAGTGAGCATAATTTCGTCCGCTAAGGTTTCCTGCAGCATAATTACCTTTAGCTTGGCATCAGATGACCTGATCACCTGTTGCAGTGCTGCTTTTTTGTGTTGGAACCCACGACAATTCCATTGCCACACGTTAAATCCATGATTACCGTCCATTGTTATTAGGTGAGGCTGCCTTTCTATTACCTGCTATTTTCCTCTTTGTGATGGCCCCCGACAATCCAGGAATGGACTTTACACTATCCGCCTCCGATGGCAGATACTTATCGTCGTCATCCCCTCGCGCCTCCATTTTCCTAAGTCTTTTCTCCGCCGTTAGCCTCCATTTCCACAATAAGTCCACTTTATTGTTGGTCGTTTGCACTGTCTCTCTTATCACTTTCATTGCCTCTTTTATTTCTCTGAGGGCTGAGAAGACTGAATCATCCTCGGAACTCACCGCTCTTATTTTAGGGGCAGGGGAGCAGGATTCCCCTGAATCGTTGCTTTTGCTTACAGGTCTATCTATCTCTACTCTAGCAGGGCTTGACTGCTTTTTTTACGAAGCTCTACTACCTACCTGGTCACTTCTTCATTAGCTTTTCTTAAAGAAGCTCCTTCTTTAATTAATTGCTCTGTTCTGGCATCATTGTCATCACCCACAGCCGCCGAGGCGCCCCCAGCAACCCTCACCATACCTTTTACTTTGTCAGCCCAGGTGGTTCCTGGCGTCGTCTTCTCGCCAGGTATTGAGTCCCTTTGCACAAAGCGCACCTGTGCTTCCCTTGACTTGAAGCGCCTTCTCTCCCTGGATAGTGAACGACGCCTGGATCTGGTGCAACTCCTGGAGCGTGAGTGCTCCCTGTCCTCGGGAAGATGGTTGGGCGCCAGCTGTTGCCCTTCCGACTGCGCTCTTGTTGACGACCAAGTCCTGCTGCGCTCTCTTCGACGGAGTCGTACGACGTAAGGGATTTGAAATCTTTTCTTACAAAACTTGTCGCCGGTAGGGTGATCGCCTTCACAAAATTTACACCTAGGTACACACACATGCTCATCTCCTGGGTTGCGAGTTCCACATCCCCTGCACTGAACAAATTCAGGTGCTGGACACACATCAGAGTGGTGCCCGACCCTTCCGCAGGTGAAGCAGACGTCGAATTGCTTCGTGTAGAGGTAGCATCTCACTAGTGTGGATCTATACCTGAAAAAATTGGGCACCTTTAGTATATCAAAAAGTACAATGACCGATCCCGACGTCTTGATGCGCTTAGCAGCCAGCGCAAGTGGGTTCAAGTCATGCACGATATTTCTTGTTATCATAGCTTGGGAGTCTGTGATGTCCACTCTTCGGATGACGCCTTTGCATGAGGCATGTGGTGCCGCTTCGTATGCATTTACCTCGCAATCTGCTTCCATAATCTTGAAAGATTTAATTCTAACGTACTTCGCAGCATGTTCGTGCTTAGGTGCGCTGACTACGATGATATTTTGAGTGCAATCTGGGCAGACATCTTCACAGGCCTCCTCTTCCATTATGCCGGACGCCTCGATGACTGCAGAACCATTCGTGGTGGTGCTCACCTTGTTCAAATTGAGCCCTCCTTAAGGCCGTATAATGATCTTTCTGTGCTCCTCAGGCAGTTGAGACATCCTCGAAGCTTCGATAACCCGATTCTTAACTATTCCACCAACGGCGGTTTTCTTGACGTCATGCTCTTGCTGATTGTGTGGCAATGTGCCCTTCTCATACACAGCCTTTGTGCTAGCTCGTGATCTTCGGCCAGCCACTACTTGCCAGCCGAAGTCGCCCTGAGCGTTGTTTCCTTCATTTCCAGCAAAATCTTCATCTTCCATGCTTGTATCCGCCACGCCTGCAGGCAGGTGGTCAGGTGGGCCTACTAGGCCCAACAAAGGCCCTACTCCTCACTAAGCTCAGCTCAGCTAATCTCAAGTCGGCGTCTAGGAGCAGAAAAGGTCCCGTAAAATAATGAAAATATGAGCCCCACCTCGAATCTTGGTGTCAGTCGCTTCGCCGTGGCTTCGTGGATCCAGTGATATGCTTCTTTTCATTGTACTCTTACAGTTCGCGAGCTGAGCATGGAAAAAAAATGGAGCCGATGCTTCCACGTCTGCACTGCTCGGCACTTCTTCTTCCTCTTCAGGACATTGTACCAACAAAAGTCAAGATAATAAGAAATGTTCGCCCGTGGACTACTATGCCAATGGTTCGCTTGGGAAGAAAAGTGAAAAAGTTAAGAAAACAACATCATGAAAAGCCATCCCCGTCGTGCATGCATAAACTCAGTGTTGTGTGCAGAGTTGAAAGACAGTACAAAAAAAGCGAAAGATTATCATTATAACGTTAGAACATAACGTTATAATGTTACGTTTGTTACGTAACGTTATAACGTATAACGTTAGAAGCTTTTGCTTTCGTCCCCAGCGAAATTCTGGCGACACTTTTCTCCTAGAAGTGCTTCCTTAATATGTTTATAAATGCTGCTATTGTTAGGAACAAATAAGTAATTGTGGAATCATTTATCGCATTCTTTTGTTCAGTGTTTACCGATGATGATGGTAGGAGGCCATGCCCCAATATAGCTCATAATATTCCAGCAATAAGTGACATCTCAACATCTCAGGAACGAATCTTGTTGCTGTTACTCAATCTCGATCCAAAAAACTCGTCTGATATAGATGGCATACCCAACGCATTTCTTGTGAGGTATGCTGACTGGTGCTCAAAGTTTTTGTGCATTATTTTTCAGATATATTTTTTTCAGCGCGAGCTTCCCAGCGATTGGAAATTTGCAAAAATTGTTCCTTTACCAAAAACATCAAACACTACCCTCATTTCTTCCTACAGACCGATTTCCCTGCTGTGCTCATGCAAAAAAGTTTTGGAAAACATCATATTCAAGCACCTGTCACTTTTTCTGGAGGAACATAATCTAATCAATGACCCTGGGCATGGCTTTCGTAGGGGACTCTCAGCTATCACAGAACTGCTGGAAACTGTTCATGATATTGCAGCTATCCTAGATAAACAAGGTCAAATTGACATGATACTGCTAGGCTTTGAAAAAGCATTTGATTGCGTGTCCCATCCCAAACTTCTGGCAAAACTCAAACATGTACTGAAAAATGATACCTTAATTTCATGTATCGAGGCCTATTTCTTGTATCAGAATCAGACTGCCACTATCGACAATGTGTGCTCCGATTCACGACCAGCGAAGTCAGGAATCCCTCAAGGTTTAGTGCTTGGGCCACTGTTCTTATTATTAATAAATGACATCACCCTTGATATTCCGGTTACTATTAAATATTTGCAGACGACTGCATCCTTTATCAGGAAACATGCAGTCCACAAGACCACGCTCTCTTAAAAACAGCTTTAATCAAACTAACTTCTTGGTGTGAAGTCTGACAAATGAAGGTCAACGAAAAGAAGACTGGCTATGAGCATGATGCGTAAACGGTCTCTCTTAAAATTCGATTATTCTATTAATGACCAAAAACTATCTTTCGTTGATACAAGTATTTGGGCGATATACTAAGCGCTGATTTTAGGTGGAACGAGCATGTTTCCTACATCGAAAAGAAAGCTATGCAGAAATTGGCATTTCTAAGAAGGTCTCTAAGCAAACCCACCTTAAAATTAAGACTAACTGTGTACAAAACTTACATCCGTCCAATCCTTGAGTGCCCTCCTGTGGTTTGGGGTCTGCATAGTTAAGAAAACATGAAAAAGCTTGAAATGATTCAAAGGAAAGCAATTAGATTTTTTACAATCGCTACAGTTCCTTTACGTCCCCCATCACACCTCTACATGACGCTAACCTACTACATTGCAGACAAGACAGCATGATCGCTTGTAATACATGTTTTTACTTTATCATGACAAGCTGCGCATAAACAAGGACACGTACATAGAATCCGTTAATCGGCGATCCACGCGGTCCGAGCACCCAAAGAAACTGATGGAGTATTTTTGCAAGACACTAGCTTTTAAAAATTATTTTTTTCTGCACACCGTTACTGAATGGAATGCTCCTTCTGCTGATACAGTAAACTGCACTACTGTTCATAGCAGGGCTGCGGCAACAATCCACTTGACTTTGCTTCGTTTTCATGGTTCCTTATCTGGCCTTGCTCAACGCATGTGCACTAAGTTTCAATTTACATATTATGCTCTAGTACTTTTTCAGTGTGCTAAAAATATTTGCTTAGCATCATGTGTATCTTTCGGTGTTTGCAAGGCACATTATATTACCTGTTTATCTTGCGCTGATTATGGTATGTTCACTCGCTGCAGACATGTTTGTCAAGAGATGTCTGTTGCCGTTATTCTGCCTTTGAATTGTATAATTTCTAGCCTTCAAGTTTCCAGCATTTTAGTTTCTTGTACTTGCACATGAATCATGTTCTCCCTAGTACCTGCATTGGACTTGCTTTGGCAAATTTTTCTGTTGCGCTTTAGAATTGTTTCTTTGTTTACAAATCTGTTTTTGTGGTATAACCCCCTCCTGCCTAAGGCCCCATATGAGAGGTCGGCAGTACTCCTGAAATAAATAAATAACAGATAGTCGTTACATCTGAAGGTCTACTGAAGGGTCTGGTAGTACAGCTCTCTTGACGCCAGTTGTACATAGCTACAATAACCTCATGTAAGATACCCAAGGTTGGATGACCGCACCAGGTTCTTCTAACTTCCACCAGGGAATGTGGAAGTGAGAAGAGGTGAATAGAAGACAGGAAAGATTGAAAGTTCAAGTTCAAGTTCAAGTTCAAGTTTATTCATCAATGATGTCAGATTTACAAGAATTGTATGCAAAATGAGCACTACACAGGGAGTCCCAAAGTTACAAACTGTCAGGGGGACTCCCATACATGAAAAAATAAAAAAGACAATACAGATCAAACATTGGTTACGGTGGCATTACAGACTAAATAAGAAACAGCGCGAAAAAAGAAGAACTCAAAACTGTAAGGCAAAAAATTGCGAAGAAGACTTCTGTAGTGAACAAGCAATGCAAATGTAAAATACAATGAAAATATGAGTAATAAACGTGTAGTACAATAGCTAAGTCAATTATGATTACAATCACAAAGGCAGTGGTTAGGATGAAGAGAGTTGCTGCATAAAGTATTTCTTAACCTGATTCTTGAATATGTGCTCTGTGGGGGATGATTTTATGGTATGTGGAATAGAATTCCATAGTTTTATTCCCGCAAATGTGGTAGTGAACTTACCATAGTTTGTGCGCACTTTAGGCAAAAGACGATTATCGAGTTCAGAGAACCTAGTAGTGTTAGTATTTACAAAAGTTTCAGTAACAAAGCCATCTATGTGTGCAATATTACGAAATAACTTATAGATCACGATTGTTAACTTTAACTGAAAGAGCTGATGAAGAGGATGAATGTTTAAACTGCAATAAAGTGGCGTTGCATTGGATAGGAAATGGCTGAAAGTCATGAGGCGAATCGCCTGATTCTGCATGCGTTGAAGTTGGCTGAGGTGAGCGAGGTATGTGTTTCCCCAGGCTGATATGCAGTAAGATAAATGGCTGTGAATGTGTGCATGATAAAGGGAATGGATAATGTGTGGCTGAAAGTACGAGCGGGTTTTGATTATGGCGCGTATTCCAAACGATATCTTACGCACAAGTGACTGCGCATGAAGATTGAATTTCAGATGCCTGTCTAAAACTACGCCAAGAAACTTAGTACTAACAGATATTGGTATTAAGTTGTTTTCAAGACGCACCGATATAGAGTTCGAAATTAGTGTCGGGGAGGAATGAAAAACCATAAAAACCCTTTTTAGAGGATTGATGCACAACATGTTCTTTTGACACCAGGAAGTTATGTTATGCAGATCAACGTTAACATTTTGCTGTAGCTCGTCGACATCGTTAGCACAAGTAAAAATAGTGGTGTCGTCTGCATATAATATACAGTCTGTAGTGGTTAGAACATTAGGTAGGTCGTTGATAAATAGCAGAAACAGCAGCGGGCCAAGGATCGAGCCCTGAGGAACGCCTTGATATATGTTCTTAGCAGATGAGAGTTTGCCGTCAATCTGAACAACTTGAGTACGATTAGTTAGGTAGCTAGAAATAAGCTGAAGTGCTGGGCCAGTTATGCCGTAAGATTCAAGTTTATGTATTAGAATTTTGTGATTAATGGTGTCAAAGGCTTTTGTTAAATCTATAAATACACTTCCAACCAGCAGGCCTTGGTCGATTGCCTTCTTGACTTTGTCGGCAAAGGTTAGAAGCACAAGCTCAGTTGAGCAACCCTGCCGAAAGCCATACTGTTTAGGTGATAGTAGATTAAATTTTGCTAGGTAGGATGATAAACGTGTATGAACTAGTCGTTCAATGATTTTACTGAAAAATGAAAGAATACAAATAGGCCTGTAGTTATTCAGAAGTTCACGATTGCCTTTTTTGTGAACAGGTGTTATTTTGCCAACTTTCAGAGAACTGGGAAATATGCCTGCTTTAAACATTTTGTTAACAATATCGGCTATGATAGGAGATAGTTCATTAGAAACTAACTTGATACGTGATGGGTGAACAGAGTCTAGGCCAGGTCCAGTAGACCTAAGCGAAGATATAACATGAAGAACTTCCTTTGCATTCGTAGGTCGCAAGTAAAAAGAATGAAGATGACGAGGCAATGTCGGTAATGGGGGATCTGTTTGAGAATCGCAAGTACTGCTAAAATACTCGCTGAAGGCATTCGCGATATCAGCTGGGTGGCAGTATGTATGTGTCTCAGTTTTTATTTTTTTTACATGTTCACGGCATTTATTATTTAAGAATTCTTTAATGACCTGCCAGTTGCGCCTCGTATTATTGGCATTATTCAAAATCTTGTTCTGAAAGTAATCTCGTTTAGCACATTTAAGTGCTGCTGCAAGCGTGTTAGAATATTTTTTGAAACGAGATTTAAGTTCACAGTTAAATGGTTGACAAATTACCTTCTTGTGGAGCCGATTTTTCTTCAATATACATCGAAGTAGCGCTTTCGTGACCCAAGGTTTTCGAGGGGAACTGAAGAAACGAGTTAGGATAGATGTAGTAGTGCATTCATGAATGCAGCGTGTAACTTCAGCCAAGAACAACTGATAAGCCTCTTCCGCGGAAGATTCACAGAGTACTGCGGTCCAATCATTTGACTGTATCATAGAAATAAATTTTTGAGAGTCGAAATGTACTTTCTCTTTCTTTTCAGTCGCTTTAGAATTTTCTCCAGCTAAAGTCAAAAATACAGGGTAGTGGTCGGTTATGCTGTGCTCGATGACTCCTGCCGTATGATCTGTAGTAAAGTTGGTTAGTATGTGATCAATTAACGTATTAGATCCTGTCATGTCACATCTAGTTGGAGAAGTGATTAGAGAAGCAAGGCCATAGCTAAGAAAAGACGCAAGATAATCAGAACATGATGGACTATTAGGGTCGATAATGTTTATGTTGATGTCTCCGCAGATAATGACATTTTTGTTTTCGTTCGCAACAGTGTGCAACAATTTTGCAAACTGCAGACAAAACTCCGAGTATGACGATGATGGTGAACGATAAATGCACGCTAACACTGTGTTCCGGCCATCAATTGAAAAAACACTCTGATCAAATTCTAACCATATAGATTCGCAGATCAGATTACAAAAGGCAAGATCATTGCGGCGTTTGTATGGCAATGATGATTTAATAAATATGGCAGATCCGCCGCCACGTGGCGTAGCACGATAGCAGTACTCTGCATTGTACTCTGGTAGCGCATATAAATTTCTATCGTCCGGTGACAACCATGTCTCAGATAGACAGATAAAAGAGAAGTTGTGATTAATTATGGAAAGAAATGCTATGAGGCTGTCATAGTTTTTTCGTAGACTACGAATATTGAAATGTATTAGCGATAACTTGGAAGTTTCATCACTGAAATGTTTTTTAAGATCCTGACAAGAAAACATTCTTGCGCAGGTTTAAGATATGCAGCCGCAAACACTAGTAAGCTAGGTGAAAACAGTAAGATCACCCGCACTAGAGATCCGGTACACACGGCTGTCATCTGTCTTTCGCGCCTTGATTACGCAGTGGTCTGTCCAGAGGTGTTTCCAGCCTCTTGCCTTTTTCAGCTCAAGAGCTTGTGCAAACAGCCGCTTTCTTTCTTGCGTAAGATGTTCATTTACGTATAAAGGCTTCTGATCCTTTTGTGGAAACCCAAGGTTCACAGTGGTCAAGCGAGCCTTGCGTGCCTTTTTCACGAACTCAGTTTTTTTTTCTCGGGAGCAAAAGCGTGCAATAATATTTGTTTCCTTTTTAGCTGGTACACGATGTGCAGTGTCGATATCCTCAGGAGCGATTTTGCATCCTATAGCATCACCCATAGACTGAACAACCGCAAGACAGCTTTCACCTTTAGTTGCAGGGACACCTTTTATTTCTACATTATTTAGTCGGGAGTACTGTTCCAGTTCAGAAACCCTGCACGCCAAGTCGACATTTTCATCTTTCAAAGCCCTGTTTTCAACAGCAAGATCTATATTCTGCTTCTTAACCGTCTCGAAAAGTTCATTAAACATGTTCAGGCTGTCACGCATCACAGCAACCTCAGCCCGTAAAGCGTCCATATCTTTTGACAACTCAGCATTGGTCGGCATTGTGTAAACAGCACGAAATTTGGCAGCAGCGGCAGCGGTATGCACAGAGAAAAATATGGTTGGAAAGCAAAGGAAAAAAAAAAGACCAACCTGTGGCAAAAGTAGAAGTAGATTAGCGACTTGCTCGCGACCGCAACCGCCGCTGCCAAAAGTGAGCGACAGCGTTAACGATGCCTCCTTATATGTGGGAGCTTGGCCGGTAGAGGGCAGACGCAGCAGACCAGTCACTGTCGTGACGAGGTGGTCAGCTGGGCACCACACGTGTAGAGGTGATAGCCTTTCCTTGCTTCGGCTCGTGGATTGTTCCGCATATGCTGTGGCAAAAGTAGAAGTAGATTAGCGACTTGCTCGCGACCGCAACCGCCGCTGCCAAAAGTGAGCGACAGCGTCAACGATGCCTCCTTATATGTGGGAGCTTGGCCGGTAGAGGGCAGACGCAGCAGACCAGTCACTGTCGTGACGAGGTGGTCAGCTGGGCACCGCACGTGTAGAGGTGATAGCCTTTCCTTGCTTCGGCTCGTGGATTGTTCCGCATATGCTGTGGCAAAAGTAGAAGTAGATTAGCGACTTGCTCGCGACCGCAACCGCCGCTGCCAAAAGTGAGAGAGGAATTGGAGAGGCAGATAGCAAAAGGCAACTACCCATTCCCCACAGGTGGGTAAGTTCGGGGGTGCTGTCTACGTGAAGCCAAGGACAAAGAGGTGTCTTGCCTCTGCCAAGGCACCCTGTGCATGTCTGCAGCTGATTTGTATAGTACTGCCAAACCTAAAGCAATACTAAGTTTGCTATCTTTATGAATATATTAAACTATTTGTTGCAACTCATGTTTATATTTTTACTAATACATTGTACAGGAGGTTCCATTACAGTCTTTGACCTCGGGACCTCCTCCTGTATATTATTGCCTAGTACGATATCTTGTCCAATAATAATAAGACCTCATTCATTCATTTATTCATTTAAAGGTCCGGACACCCAAAGTCGGCTCAACCCCCAGGATCCCCCTTTCCCCAGACAGCTACACGCAGGAGGGTGCTACCCCCATGTGCTCGGGTAAGTGGTGTCGCAACACACCAAATGCCTGCTGATGCAGACACTGCAGGAACACCCATTGGCGAGATTTAATCATTTAGCTCATAGCACCACATCAGAACATTGCGGTAAGAGTTTATTTTACCATAGAGCATCTACTGCAGTTTACAGTGCGTCGGCTGCTCATTGTTATATCCGGTATATCGTAAAAACGGCATTGTTATTAGTGGGTTCGACTGTATAAGACAATGTTTCCTGCCATGCGTTTCGCAGCTGTAGAGCTCCACTAATGCTTCACGGAACATTTTCTGGTTCTAAAAGCATTCAACGTCTTGTGGATGACTTTACCATGGTTTTGCCGATGGCATGGGATGACTTGCAGCCACAGAAGTAAATGTAACAACGGCCACGATAGCTACACGGTAGCGCAAGCTACAGCTTCTGCCTCCAGCAGAAAGACTGGTCATTGCGGTTGCTCGGGACGGTAGTCCACCTCACCTGGGGCTATGGACCTACAAGCCCCTACACTTTGTTGCTGTACCCTGCACTGCAAACACCGCGTTGTTTCCCATGCTTCTTAAACTGCGTCTGTGCTTTGGATTAGCTGGGTGCTCGAATGAGCTCGGACGAGCTGGGTCGACACGTTTCTGGTAACAATGGCTGGGACTCAGATCGTCTACGGTACTGTTCCTTTTCAAGCAAGTCTATCATCATCAGCAGCAGCCGATTTTAACGTCCAGTGGAGGACGAAGGCCTCTATGAACGAGCCTAATTCTGTTTCAGAGCTTTCTCTTGCTTTTGGCAGAACACAATTTATAGTAGGGCAGCGCAACCAGGCATTATTTTTTTTATGAAGAAAGAACATGCTGTCAATTCTAAATTGAGCAACATTTGTTAAATCTCTTCATAAAACTGAAGAGCATTTGAATACGTAATTTATTTCCAAGGCCCCATTAAAGCCACTCTCTTTCAGCCTTGTCTACACATCACCCTTTATTAGGCCCTTACTGTCACTGAACATAAAGGAGCTACCTCGTTTATCTCGCTAAGGACACCAAGCGAATATGCTATCACACACGAAAAAGCCCGAGAAGACAGGGGTCCGATTTTATTTTGAACTTTAATTATCAAGCCAAGAACATGAAAGTTTCAGGAAACATTGCAGTTAGCGCACCCTGCATTTCGAAAAGGTGTAATTTTTTTAATGCAGAGTTCTCAAAGGAAATAAGAAAATGTAGGTGTAGGTTCGCCTGACAAATTCAAGCACTTTGTAAGCAGTTTTCAGAAAGGCGGTAACTTATGCAGATTCATTTAGCTTGGGACACAAATTTTCAAGAACTTCACCTCTAACTTCACTGACTTTAATTTTGCTGGTGTTTTTTGTTATGCCAGGGCAGCTTGCAAGATACTGTGCTGCTCATAAAGCATACTCGTAAAGCTTTCGTGCACTTGCACTGTAGTTAGGCTACACAGTTTGGGTACACATTATGCAACACCTTCCCTATAGTTCAGTTGAATATAAACAAGGTGATTAGTTTATCAAGGCCACCTGGTTAACAAAGTGCATTCCTCATATCAAGAATTGAAAAAAAAAAAGAAAAGATGGCTCAGCAATTATTTGCAATGCTTTATTTGAGCCAGAAACAAAATTTCCGCCACTTTGTGCACTTGGCGTCCCCCCTATTATTGCTCAATTTGCAGTTGGTGTCTTTTCCCATTATTGTAAGACTCTGGGCAATGTTGTGTAAAACAGCACCTTGACATTCTGGAACGTTTGAATAAGTAACTTTCTATGTATAACTTACAAAGATTAAAAACATTTCATTTGTCATTGACAAAATGCTTAATTTATGCCATGCTTAGTTAACAGAGGAGACTGGGCCAAAACAACTACATGCTCAATTATATTAATTCCGGAGTTTTAAGCCAAAACCACAATATGATTATGAGGTATGCTGTTGTGGGGGACTCAGAACTAATTTTTACCGCCTGGCATTCTTTACCGTGAACAATGCACGGTATATGGGTGTTCTTGCATTTGATTGCCATCGAAATGTAGCCACTGCCGACATGATTTGATCCTGCACCCTGAGGCTTAGCAGCGCTATACCAAAGCACCTATGTCAATACTGCATGTAATTTTGGATGAAGAGGAGTACTGTCGACTCGGGGTGTCTATGAAATTGACATTTCCAAGTTATCCTAGTTTTTCAGGTTTTCCCTGGTTGCGGCACTACCACCAATCTCCATGTTGGTGCCGCTAAGACATGCGTATTATCGGGCATGTCAGAAAAATCGGGCATCTGGAAAATTGGCCGTTGACTGTACTCTGGAAACTCCTCGAGCCATCAACACAGCGTCAAATACGATTTGTTGCAATTCCTCTCATACGGGAGCCAACATTACCGCGACATTAATTGACTTTCTATAAAGTTACAGCTAATGTTCCCTGTAGAAGCACAAGTTCCCCGAGTTTTCCCTCACTATTTTCATATTATTCGAATTCCTTGAGAATTCCCGGCTTTCCGAATTGGTAGACCACCTGCGACTTCGCTCATAACGAAACCGCTTTTAACGATATATGGGATATAACAATGAGGAGGCGATGCCCAGTCAACTTTTGTATATGTTCGGTCGTAAAATAGACCGCTTACTACAATGCTCAGGTAAATTTCAGGTATCCACCCTGCAAGGAAAACTATTGTTAAATTCTCAGGGGAAGGAGGGGCAGCGAGTGATTGACCACACCCACATTTATGCTGCACTTCGCACATGTCATGCTTTTGTCACATTGTCTCAAAAAGTAGTGTTGCAGTATAGCCCAAAAAGGAAAGAATCGATTGCAAGGGAAAGTTGTTAGACACCTATACAATGGAAGAATTGTAGCTTTATCGGCCGTATAAACTTGTAAACATTCTCTTACTAATTAAATTAACAAGCATGTTTCACGCGCACAGGCAAACAGGAACACGTCTCACTTGATGACTGAAGACACGTGCTGTCAGCAGGCTTGCGTAATGAACAGGGGCAGCAGCAGCGAGCAAATTGCCCGTCGTGCTTCCTCTCGCTTCAATGTGAACTAAGTGGAGAGGACACTGCACGCAAGAAGCAGTCAATCAGACCTCCGTAGGTCTAGATTTTGCATCCTCCAGTGTAGATTACTTCCAAAATAAAGCCTTCACGATCCCGCTTAGCCGCATAATACGGAGCAGCAGCCCCATGCCACAACAGTGCAGAAGCCCATCTGTTGTATCAGACACCGTATTGGACGCCGAAAAATACCGTGTCTCGTACATACTAAATTGTTGCACACGAGGTGTCCGATTCGGCGCTATGGCACAGCAAAACACCTCAGCTCCACTTGCCGTTCCCGTGTATAGGATGCCGTGTCACAGCCAAAATTGTACCATGTGTCGCCCAGTTTCAAGTAGTGGCCGCTAAAAAGAAGTCACTCAAACTTCTACCCTGCGTAATTAAAGCACCCGCTGCTTTCCAGCTATTCTTGTGCTTAATGGTTTCTTATTTTACTGAGACGATTGCCATTGTGTAACCTATGTACCACACTTGTCTGTTGGCAATGCCAAAATATAATGAAGGGCCATTTCGATCAAAATGATGTTTGTTTATGTTGCAGTACAGTTTGAGGATACCAGTAAGTCCCAATGAAAGGTCTTCAGTCAAAATTGATCATCACTATTTTATTGCAAACATGAGTGTTTTCCACACACAGTTCAGATATGATCTAGTGCTAATTATTGTGCCTTTACATGAAGCAATATCACATGAACACACTTGTAATCTAAGCAATGTTACTCCAACACATGACCCTGCCAGTTGTCCAGTGATGGTCAAACATCCTGCTATGTTACTTGGCAGCTCAACATATAAGAACATATTGCAACACTTGTGCACCCTGATGCACAAGACAGTCGTTCACCCGAATAAACAGATTTAGATTTGCAATTCAGACGGCCCTCAATACATAGAGCAAACTAACCCAGCAAGTGACTTAGTAAGTGGCGTCTGGGTGCTGTGTTTTCATATGAGTTTTCAAGTGACCAGACTGCACAAAGGACATGCAGCAGATATTGCAGTGGTATGGGCGCTCCCCTGTGTGGATACGTAGGTGTGCCTTCAGGCAGCTTCTCATTGTAAAGGTCTGAGGGCACAAATGGCATTGAAATGGGCGCTCCCCTGTGTGCGTGCGCATGTGTAGCTTGAGTTTGTCATCACGTATAAATGTTTTACGACAGAAACGGCACGCAAAGGGACGGTCGCCTGTGTGGGTGCATAGGTGTTTTTTAAGGATGTCCTTGCGCGAAAACCTTCGAGGGCATGAAGGGCATTGAAATGGCTTCTCACCTGTGTGGGAGCGTAGGTGTAGTGCGAGTTTGCTTTTTCGCGAGAATCTCAGAGGGCAGAAATCACATTGAAGTGTACGCACGTCTTTGTGGATCATGAGGTGTTTTTCCAGTTCAAACAGCGTTTCTGCTTCGTAGTAACAGAGAGGATAGTGGCAGTGGAGTCCCTGTTGTGGCCTGCCATCTTCGATAGTTGTCAGAGAGGTAGAGTCCCTTGATCCTGCAGAGAGAAACAAAATTGCGTTATGCCAAATCAAAGAACACACATGCTTGTGCTAACAATTTAGTGAAGTGAGAGCAGATGGGAGTCAAGCGCTTGCACATGCTGCCAATTCAGCCAATTAACAAAGCAAATTTCTCATAATATTTTGTTTTTTCTGCCAAGTTGTCAGGGTGCAAAAACAAAATGCTTTCATGACATTCTTGATAGAAATCATATAAAAAAATACATATGCAACAGTGCTACAAAAAATATATGTTACTGCTAGCTATTTAGCTTACTTTCTTTCTGGATGTCACACTTTCTGAAGATACATTTGTGCACAGTACTTGCATGAGTTACTCATTGTGGACATGTCGACAGTCACACTAAGTTTTGTGCGGTTCATCACAACCTAAGCGTCACTAATGACAGCAATTAAGTGAAGGTGCCATCCTCAACACAGTAGGTGCATGGAGCATCTGGCTTTTTGATTGAAATGCCAAAACACCCACTATGCTGGAAAAGTAAATTTTCATTACACACACTTGTTTTTGCATGTTTATTTTAATTGATTGCATTACATTCTGTTATTCCTTTTTGCAAATTAGCCAAGCAAGCTTTGTGTACACGTTCTTCCATTTCTGTTTTCTCTCCCCCTCATTCCTGAACCAACATATCCTCATTTCCCTTGCCCTTGCCCAAAACCCTGCCAGCGCTGCCTTGTATATCATGCAGCAGTGCTATCATTAGAGCTGTTTTCATCACCATTCAACGTATCGTTCATGCTGCTGCTGCCCTTGTCATTGCTGGTTAGTCCTTCTAGAACAGTACGACCTGTTTAATGTGCCATTGTTTGTTAAGTTATGGCATGGATAAATTGTGTAGAGGCACATGGTACAGCTACAGTAAATCATTCGTGCATCACAGTTTGTGCCAAGCATCTCATATTAAGATAGCTACAGACAATTAAAATTTACCCTCTTCCACTACCATGCATGTTCTCTCCAACTTGTTAGCTGAGTGATCGAGGCTAAGCTCCCCTTCCACTGGCTCTGCATCATGATGGGACGTCATACTGTCTACTTACGCTTTTCTTGGAGCCAGCACACAAAGCCTCTCCAAGCTCTCCGCTCACCGCCTGACAGCCGATCTCAAGCGAGAGCTATCGAAGCAGTGTGTGTTACAAACATTCTGTCGAAGCATGAAATGCGCCCGGTATTTCGATAACCACAGCGAACCTCGGCGTTTCAATGGATGGGTGGAGGCGTAAACCAAAGCCCTTCATACTACTACTGCTACGATGAAAGAGCATTAGTGTAGACGTATGCGAGCGGCCTGATCAGTCTGCATGGTCGAGCCAAGTGGTGGTGGAGGGCTTAAACAGTGAAACAAAGAGCTAATATTGCTTTAACCAAGTGTAACACATTCTAAACATTTAGAAAAAGGACATGTTCATGATCATGTACCTCTAAAAAATTCACACCACCAGCAAAGAATAAACTATGTTAGTGCTACATTAGTTGCAGGTTTGTCTGAGCTTTGTGCATCCGAGTGGCTGCACCATGCAGATTGTTCACGTTTGTGCTAATGCTCATCCCTTAAAATGTGCAAGCCCAGTCCGCTTGCATTTATGTTTACCCGAATACCGGATACGCAAAACACCATTGCGGTAGTAATCCTTCGGTGTAAAGTGATATACTGCAAATGCGCCAATTCTGGTGCCGATTGGATACCAACAGTGCGATGCACTGCAGCCACTCTGTTCTGCTGCTGCCTTGCAGAAGGACGCAATGTTGTAGCTTGACATATGGCGAGTAGCTACGTTTGCAGCCCACAAAGTAACAAGGGTGAACGATGTTGCTTGCGAAAGGAAAGATCGAGACGAACACTGACTGCAGAGCGCTCGTCAACACGAAGCATGTTTTAACGCAAGCGGACGACGCTTGCTGTGTACTGGAAGTCTTGAGTGTAGCAATAAATTGTCCTTCTGCATTCTCTTTCTGTTAATTTCTTTTCCATAGAAACAAATGAACTAACATTCCAACTATTACTAACACTTGTTCGCCGTGGAGTTGTAAAAATTTGGAGGATGCTTAAGCTTCGCTTTTAAGAGTGGAACACGTTAGCTTTCAAAGATCTCTGACTGCTTGCCACACTTGCCTGGAAGCACAGCTTTCTTGCAGATGCACAGAGGCACAGAGGCACAGAGTGCATCCGCAAGCCGGTGGGCTGTGACACTCCATGAATGGTAGAGACACTGTTCCAGGGTCCGCATAACAAAATTGTGTTTTCTGGTACATTGAAATTAAACTCCAACGCTATCATGACTGTATGTTGTGTTTAAGTCATGCGTTACAATTTTTCCGATGCATTTTACTTCAAGGAGTTCAGTTAGTTCAGTAACACTTCTGCATCATGAAAAGGGTCTGCATGGTTGTGTTTCGGAATGATATTTTGCAAAACGACATCTGATACAGACAAAAAATTTCGGCAACACGTGGCCCTTAATATATTACATTAAAATTATCGATGTGGCCTGTGCAGCCAATTGGATAGCTAGGTAGCTGTACTGGCGCAATATGCTCAAATTGCGTCACCTGATCAGGGGCGGCTGAAAACTCAGCCAAGTGGCATGCTGCAATCGGTAGCGATGTGCAATTGTAAAACTTATAATAAATTACACGCTTTACGTAGAGCGTTTAAATGTGTAAATTATCGATCAGAATAAATTACACTACAACTCAGAGCGTTTGTACAATATTGTCAAAACAAGTTCAGGGTCCTGTTAAGCAACAAAAGGCACCACTTATCAATAAGCAAGTACATCGATCAATAAGAAAACACTGAAGAACAAGATGATGCACACTTCAGAAATGCGTAAAGCAGATATGTCGTATCTCAATGTAAGGGCTAGCTTAACTCAGAACAAGCAATACCTTCTGTTAGTGCACTCCACGGTGATATTCATTGTGGAGATTACAATAAACAGTGTGCTATAGTTTATAATTGCTCATAATACACAAAACAATACATCATTTATTTATCAGAGTAACGACAGCACTATTGCGGCATACGAGTGGGGGGGGGGAAGGCGGAGGAAAGTAAGACAAGCAGGTGAATCTATAAACAAAGCAAGACGAACATTAGTACCATAAAATAACTGAACAACCGGGAATTAATGAATGAATTATGGGGTTTTATGCACCAAAACTGCAATTTCATCAGGAAGCACACTGCAGTCGACGACTACGGAATAATTTTGACTACCTGAGGATTTTTAACATGCGCACAATGCATGGGACTGGAGCCGCCGTAGTTGGGATTTTATGCTGCAACCTTTGTGCTTTGCATCGCTGCACCATAGCCACTAAGCCACTATGGCAAGTAGTTGAGAAACTGTAAATTATCCCCGTAATCAGGAAAATAAACACAGATAACCAAACCCCCGCCTTGCACAAGATATGTAATGCGAAAAGAAGGAAATGCACTATGATTAATACCACTCTTCAAATAAAATATTTAGTTAAAAAGCTTTAATCGGTTCCTTTTATCGTTCATGCAGTGTCTCCAAGTTAATGCTTTCTCTAGCACTAGACACGATAAAATGTGTAGAGTAAGTAGTTATTATAAACATTGGAGCCTGGTTCTGTATTCTTTCATACTGGTCTACCTCAATATTCAACCAGGGATCCCGGACACCCCAAAAGCACTCAAGTATAGGTTTCACGTACAGGAAGTATAGTATTTTTTCAGTACTGAAAGGAAATATTTTTACATTTCTATGCAAGAATCTTAGTGTGCGAGAAGCCCTATTTGTTAAGTACATATATCCATGTGATTATGAAAGAAAAGTTCCACATGCAATAACTGTACACAGTTATTGGCAGTCGGCGGCAAGGCTGTACCATGTATTGATCCGTTATTTTGCTGTTGACAGGCAGTCCGGTTGTGCATGCACTCGAAGCTACCGATCCGGTTATTAGGGAACACGCATCGACGCGTGTTGGCTGCCTGGATTACCGATTTTCGCATCAAGATACCAAAGTACCAACATCAGCTTTGTTCCCTGTCGCCCACCGTCACTCCCATTGCCTTGGCCACCTGATCTAGGCAGCCCAATCAAGTCTGACTACCGACTACAAAAGGACTGCTCTCGCTGACTCCTGTCGCAGTCGGTGGCAAGGCTGTACTATGTATTGATTCGTTATTTTGCTGCCGACGGGCTGTCCGGTTGCGCACGCACTTGAAGCTACCAATTCGGTTATTAGGGAACACGCATCGATGCGTGTTGGCTGCCTGGATCACCGATTTTCGCGTGAAGATACCAAAGGACCAACATCAGTTTCGTTCCCTGTCGCCCACCGTTGCTGCCATCACCTTGGCCACCTGATCTAGGCAGCCCAATCAAGTCTGACTACCGACTACAAAAGGACTGCTCTCACAGGATCTCGTCGCAGTCGGCGGCAAGGCTGTACCATGTTGTGATCCATTATTTTGCTGTCGAGAGGTGAGTTCAAACGACCACCTGCCCGCGTTTCCTTTTTGTATTTTGCTCTCTGCCGCCGACTGCACCACAATGCCCGATTGTACCACTTGTGCTGAGTTATTGCCGCCAGACGATAAGTTTCTGACATGCTCTGTTTGCTATGAAGCTTTTCACCTGGGTAAAAACTGCTCGACAGTTCCTGAACCCACTTTTTTGAAGATGTCAGCAGCAAAATGGGGATCTTGGGTATCAGTTGCGCAAGTGGTCGGAAGAGCGTGGGTTACGGCGTAGCGGGTCATGTAGTCAGCCGCGACTGCAATCCACTTGTTTCCTGATGTAGATGTCAAGCGGCTGCAGGTAGCCTGAGGGGAGCTGGGAAGGCTTCTTGCATTGTTGGCAAAGTTCACAAGCGGCGACGTAACGTTGTACGGAACCGGCAAGGCCCGGCCAGAAAAAACGGCGACGTACACGGTCATAGGTTCGAGATACACCTCGGCGTATCTCGAACCTATGACTGTGTACAGAGTACTGTTGCGGAGGATGAAGAGGCGTAGAGTGTCATCGTGTGGAGAGTGTTCAAAACGGTTGATGAGTGCTCTGATATAGGCGTCACAACGTTGCTCGTAGGCGAAATGAAGCAGCTGTGATACGGAGAATACGCAAGCAGCACTGGTAATATTTGAGGAGTCAGGGTCGTCAACAAGGTAACACGACAAGCTGTCAGCGTCTTGGTGCAAACAGCGTGATGTGTAGACCACGGAATAAGAAAATTCTTGTAGCCTCAAAGGCCATCGACCAAGCCGGCCTGTAGGATCTTTTAGCGATGAGAGCCAGTAGAGAGCATGATGGTCAGTGACTACGGAAAAAGGGCGACCGTAAAGGTAAGGACGGAACTTCGCAACCGCCCAGACAACAGCAAAGCATTCTCGTACCGTAATGGAATAGTTGCGCTCCGATGGTGCTAGGAGGCGGCTCGCATAAGCAATAACGCAATCCTGGCCACGCTGATGCTGGGCTAAGGCGGCACCTACGCCATGACCTCTGGCATCTGTACGCAATTCTGTAGGGGCATCAGGGTCGAAGTGGGCGAGAATCGGTGGTGAGGTTAGAAGAGT
The DNA here is from genome assembly GCF_038994185.2 of Dermacentor albipictus. Taxonomy (NCBI): domain Eukaryota; kingdom Metazoa; phylum Arthropoda; class Arachnida; order Ixodida; family Ixodidae; genus Dermacentor; species Dermacentor albipictus. The sequence goes on along the minus strand of NC_091826.1, from coordinate 86,424,700 downwards.
GACGAGACGAGAGAAGGCGGCGGCTTCTGAAGTGCTCCACGAGAATTGTACGCCTTTCTTCAAAAGATTAGTGAGGGGTCTAGCAATTATCGCAAAATCTGGAACAAAACGACGAAAGTACGAGCATAGTCCTACAAAACTTCGGATGTCTGTGGCCATCTTCGGAACCGGAAAGTCTCGGACAGCACGAGTTTTGTCGGGATCAGGCTGTACTCCGGAGGCGTCAAGAAGATGGCCCAGAAGAGTAATTTGACGGTGGCCATAACGACATTTGGATGAATTAAGCTGCAGCTTCACCTTTCGAAATACATCAAGTATAGTTGTTAGACGCTCAAGGTGAGTGTCGAACGTTGGCGAGAAAACAATGACATCATCGAGGTAGCAGAGGCATGT